>NC_138183.1:146904277-148318281 GCF_964194105.1 Spermophilus citellus | reverse complement strand
CTCAAGTCATAACCTATCAGCCTACAGTTACCACCCAATTATCTCTATAAGGGGACTAGTGCACTGATTATATTAAGGCACTTATAACCTAAATGTTTAACCTCTAAACTTTTTGCATTGTCTCACAAATAAGGGTTTGCAGGTTACCTGGTATCTAAATCTAAATAACACACATCCACCAGGAAAGCAATAATCAAAACTAGAGATTAAACACAGGTGTTGGCAAGAATGAGAAGAATTGTGAACCTTTATCCACTTCATCCATTACTGGTGGGACTGCAAAATGGAACAAACTGTAAGGAAAACAGTTGTGGCAGTTCTTCAAATTCTGAAATGTAGAGTTACCTTCTGTCCCATAAATTTCACTGCTGTGTAAAGTACTCTCAAGAAATGAAAACATATATCCATAACAAAAAGTTATATGTGAATGTCCAGAACAGCTCTGCTTATGAGAGCCAAGGAGTGAAAGCCACTCAAATTCTCATTCAGGAATGAATAGACAAACAAAATGTAGCATATTCTTATAATGGAACATTATTCTTCAATAAAAAGGCACTGAGATATGGCACATCATGAATACACCTGAAACACTTTAAGTGAAACAATGCATATAGAAATGAGCATATGATGATTCCATTGATGCAAAGTATCCACAATGGAAAAATTCATAGGGACAGAGAGTAGCTTAGTGTCTTCCAGGGACTATGGGCACTGAGGGGCTGAATGGGACTGCTGATGGGCATAGGTTTTTGTTTGGGGTGTGATGAAGGTGTCCTATAATTAAAAAATAATGATGTGTGGGTAACTACATGAACATACAAAAATCACTGAATTGAACAGTTGAAAAAGGTAAACATCAACTGATTTCAATAAATGTTTTATACAAATTAAAGTGATTACAAAATAATAATGACATCAACCTGAACACAAAGAGTATTTCATTATAAATCACTCATCACTCACTTTTTACTGTTCTGTGAACCTTGATATTCACCTCTGTATTTTTTCAACTATGTCCCTCCAAACAATGTACAAATCTTTCATGTTACACACACATTATGCTATGAAGTCTCAAAACATGAAAAGTGTAGCATTTTCTAGTTATTGACTATTAAGAAATTGCAGACAAAAAGTAGAAACACACTTAATTAAAAATATTATTTCTATGTCTTTATCAGAGAAAAATCAAAAAAACTAAAAATAGATTTTCTTAAGCAAGATTGAATCACAATAGAATTGTAAAATTGTCAGAAATACACAGCAGATTTAAGTGAAGTACTATGAATTTTCATCAGGATATCAACTCTTTGACTTTCCATTTGGTCATCGCCTTCAGATCACAGTTTTCTCTAATTCTGGGCCAATTCTATTCCTCACCAGAAAAGCTGAATTATGTCTACAATAGTAAATTGTTATTTCATGATAGAGATAAAATGTGGCTAATTTTGTTAACCCAAGGCTGACAGTTTTCTTGTTATCTTTCTTAAAAGTCACTTTTTTATTTTACTACATTTTCTGATTATACCTGTAATAACAAAGTGGAGCTCCCATACTAGGGTAATTTGAATGCCCTCAAAATTCCATGTATTGTAAACTTGATGCCCTATGTCAGTTGTGTTGAGAATTAGGACTTTAAAGAGGAGATTTTGTCATGAGATGAGTGGATTAATGGTGTTTTGAGAGTGGATTAGTTATCATAGTTGTGGGTTCTTAATTTAAGGATAAGATGAGCTACCTCCCTCTCTCTCTCTCTCTCTCTCTCTCTCTCTCTCTCTCTCTCTCTCTCTCTCTCTCTCTCTCTTTCTCTCTCTCCAGTTATTGAATATTCCACTATGTGATTTTGTGGCAAGAGACCCTTGCCAGATGTGATCTTTTGACCTTGGATTTTCCAGTCTTCTTAACCTTGAGCTATATGTATTTCTGACTATTCTACTTTATCTCATCTTTGGTAATTATTTATTGATTTTTGTTCTAGGGTTGAAACTCAGTGGTGTTTAACCACTGGGCAATATCCCTATGCCTTTTTTTGTTTTATTTTGAGACAGGATCTCACTAAGTTGCTTAGGGCCTCTCTAAGTTGCTGAGGCTAATCTTGAATTGCAATCTTCCTGCCTCAGCCTTCCTAGCCTTTGGGAAAACAGATGTATGCCACCATGCCTGGCCAGTCTGTGGTATGCTACTATTACAGCACAAAACAGACTAAGAAATCTCCCCTCCATATTTCTGATTCTCTACATTTTGTGCTCGACTGCTTTTTCTGTGTTCTGGCATCTCAAAAGGCTGTCCCACTAATATTGGTCCCCAACAAATAAGCTACATTATCTCTGGCCTGACTGTTTCAATTTTGACAGCTGTTTTGGGTTCTAACCCATTCCATGGATTGAGATCCCCCCAATGCATCAGTGTGACTCTGATGCATGATCTTAATTCCTATCACTTCCTGTTCTGCTCTACCAAAGTGTGTGTGTGTGTGTGTGTGTGTGTGTGTGCATGTGCACACACAAACACCTGGGTGTGTGAATGTCTTAGACTCCAGAGGGAATTACCAAATAACCTGTTCGTCATACGTGGTTTTGGCTTTATTTGTCAGATCTTTCTTGGAGAGCTTTGACCAAATGCAAAATACCAAAACAGTGTATGGGCAAAAAGATTCTTTTTGTTTCCTAACACTTTTCTTTAGGTAGAATTGATATACAAGTAACTGTACATATTTAGTGGATACCATTTGCTCAGTTTGGACCTAAATCTCATAATATTAGCATCACGTTCAAAATGATTGATATATCTCCTGCCTTCTAAAGTTCCCATATGTACTTTTGTAACTTTTGTTGGTTTTGATTATGTTTTTTATTTGTTAAGAATATGTAATATGAGATCTGTCTTCTTAAAGGGTGGAAATGCACAATATCATCTTGTTAACCATAGGCAGCATACTCAATAGAACATCTTTAGAACTTGTTCGTCTAGCATAAGTAAAAGTTTATTCCCATTGAACATACTCCCTATATTCCCTATCCTACCTTCCACTCCTGCCTGCTTCCTGTTATTTTATTTTCTGCCTCTCACTTTGACCATTGTAAACACAAAGTATATGCAGATTTTGTTTCTTTGGACATTTACTGTATTAATAGAGTGAAAATATGGGATAATCCTGAGTTATCCTGAGTTTTGTAAACTTTCTTATAAATTCTTTGTAGTGGTCTTATGGACACAAATTATGGATGTGGTGTAGATGAACATAGAGAGCAACATATCATAGTTAGGTGAAATTGGGGAACAATAATCATAAGGTGAGATATCTTAACTTCTATGGCATGAATATTATTATTAATATAAAGTTGTTAAATTAACATTTAAGTTAAAAACTAATTTTCATAAACCAAACTATTGGATGGATTAAGTAAGCAAATACAACTTCCCATTACAAACATGTATTACAGACACCATTATTCTTTGATGATCAAACAACAAATATTTCTTTGCCATTCGCTATTATTATTATAAGAGTGTCTATGAACTTCAAAGAAAGGATTTTATTTAAATTTAAATAAAAACTTTTGGCCTCAAAAAAAAAAAAAAGAAATTCAGAAATATTATGTTTAGATTGCTTTGAAAATCAGAAGAAATCTATTTATTTATCTCTATCTGTCTATCTATCTATACACATACATATGAAAGATAGGGAGAATATAGTTTTAAATATCAATAACTTGGATAATGCCACAAAGGGAATAATTTAAAAGATACAGAAAATAATAATAAAATTATATGGAATTAATAATTCAAGATTACTATTAGTTTGGGGACTAAAGCAAATTAAATAGTGATAAACAAAATGTTTGTTGTGGGTGTGCAGCATAAAGAGATTAGTAAAGAGTATCTGCTCTCAGAATGTTGGGTGCTAGATGAGGTCAGAGAGACTGGCTAGACACTGCGGTGACTACCTTGAATGGGCAGATGCTACGGGACAAAGCTATTATGGTTCTAGGTCAGAATGAGAGTCAGCAAAAGTAGTAAACAAAGAAAATGTATGGTTTTCTTCTTCTGTGTTTCGACAAGTATTCCATGGAGTGACTATTACATGCAAGGACCTTTTGGTAGGCCCTTAGTTTTAACTCATTATTTCTTCTGTTTCTCTTCTTTCACGTTATCCTGTGAAATCCTACTTAATAGTTAAGGCCCTTTGGTTAAGATCTTTAATAGTGACACCACAGTTAGTAAGATCAAATTCTGTGTATCCATAAGATGTTATTTTGATTCTCTGTAGCATGTAGTAATTCTGTATTCACTGATTTATTTAACAGCCTTTATTCCGTACTTAATTGTAAATGCATTACAGTGCTGGCACAGTGCCTTGCATATCACAAGTCTCAATAAAAGATGAGCAATAAATTTATTGTAAGAAGCAAAGACATGAGTTAGTACAGATTCAAAATGAATGAACAAAGCCCTCACCCTGCCTGATTTGAAACAGTTAAACAAAAAAGGGTTTGCCGTGATTTCACACTGCACAGGACAGGAAGGTAATATGGGAATATGTGTCACCAGATATGTAGTCTTATAACGAAAATAGGAAGAGACATAAACAACCATGTCCCCATACTTGAGACAGAAATCGCAACAGAAGATTCTAATAGTCAAGGTCTGGGATTCAGACATACCCCTCCTTCTTCCCAGAGTGTCCAGTGTTGTGTATTTTTCTTCTCAGTTGCTCTGGAGGAAAAGGATTTTGATGATCTGAGGAAGTAACAGACCAAAGGTATCCTTTGCATCACTAATCCTGATCTCTGCTGAAGTTCCTGCCCAAAGCCACTTGCCACTTGGCAAAAGTTGGCTGATGTGATGATTTTATGTACTGTGTAGAGATAATCAGAGTCTGATTAGGAACAAACAATGATAATGACCTCCCACTGGACCCTCATCCCACAAGTGCCTACTCTGAGGATAATCAACAATAAGGATTTTCTTTTCTCACTTTGGTTCTCAAGCATTTAGTATTTTCAATATTCTTATTTGACTCTGGATTTTAAAAAGTATATGAAAGGTATTGTTGGAGTTCTAGTGAATTTTATGATGTTATTTAAAAATTAAAAATTTCAGGAGTATTTTGAAACAGTGAATGAATTCTCTAAAGTTATTTCTTTGAAATAAAATATAAAAATACAGCATATAAGCCAACTTTCTAAGATCTGTTTCTATTTTCATTCATCTGTACTAATTGTATTCAATTAATGTCATAGATCCAAAAACCAGTATTTCTTACACATGAAATAAAAACAGCTTTCATTTAATTCTCTGCTAAAATTCTGTATATTGATACATACCTGCAAGAAGTGCCTAACAAGACTAGAATGAAAAAATGCCCTAACTGTTTCCTCATGAAAAATAAAAGAAATTTTGAGGAATAATTAAAATGGGTTATAGAAATTACTTTCTTGTAAACTATTATGGAGTAAAATTTATTTAATATTTTTATCCAATGTTCATTAAATGTTACATAATCTTGAAACAACAAGTTGAACTATTTTTATAATTAAATTTACTCTGAAATTCATTATATTTTTCCAGATATGGACCTTTAATTTGGTGTTCAAAGGTATTTCAGGAATTGTTAAAGTCTATCATTTAAGTTTTTAAGGGCAAAACTTTAGTAAAATAATTTATAGTCCAATAAAATATGTTGTTCATCAATAATGATCAAACCTTAGGACCAGAAATAAGATATATATGTAACCAAAAGTTTTAATAATTGAAGATAACACAACAGAATATTCTTTCACAATATGATAAGCTTGTGTTATATTCTCAAATACAGTTTGTCTTTAATTTCTGTGATACAAACGTATTAATTTAAAATTAATTTTTATATGTACACAAGTTTTTCACAAAATTAGACATTTTTATGAGTAGAACCAATAAGCAATCATTAATGGTAAGTCAAACCAGTGGAGACATCATTATTTAATATGTGAATGAACCAGAGATGTGCCCATTTTATTGCCTGGGGTGGTAAGAAATGCCTGAAAATTAAATACTTGTGTTTATGTTTGAAAGGTGTAAAAATATCCAAAGACAAAATGAAATCAGGAAGCTATGACAGGGTAGGAAAGCTGTAAGAATGAAGCCAACTTCTTAGAAATGAGCAGAGTTTTTGAGGCATTATAGGGACTTTGTTGTTTGATATGGCTTGTACCTTACTAGTAGATATTAAAAGATGTGAAATAGAATATTTTCATGTTAGTATTTAATATTCCTTGTAGATGAAATGCTAATACAAAATTTAAAACTCTAGAGAGAACCAAATTGAGTCATCTCTGGTTTAATACAAACATTGAATAATGGTTCATTCCTGATAGTCATTCTTTCTTTGTTCCTGAAAGAATAACACCCTGAGTCTTAGTTTGTCACGTTGCCAGATACTCACAGCATTTCTCAGCCCTATTTCAGCTACCAAGTCTGTCTGTGTGATTAAGTCCTTATCAAAGCGATATAGGTAGAGGGGAGGTCCATTTTTTCCAGTCACTGTTCTAAACTCAGGGACATTCCCTTCCCTTCCCATATGATGTGTGTCTGTTGGCCAGGTGGTGGAGCTGAAGGAAGTATCTGGATACAGTTGTAGGGAAGCCACATGTAGTGTAGTAGAGCAACAATTTAAAGGAAACAATATCTGTGATAAGCAACAGAACCACTCCTGATTCACCTTCTGGTTTAAGGCAACATTCTGTGTGTGTGTGTGTGTGTGTGTGTGAGAGAGAGAGAGAGAGAGAGAGAGAGAGAGAGAGAGAGAGAGAGAGAGAGAGAGAGAGAAACACACGCAAACAATGTTTTATGCCCATTAGATAAGACAAATGATTCTAAAAATGAAACAAACGTAACTGACTTGAAATGCTCATATTGGGTAAAGAAGCAGTGGCAAGTGCTCTGCCTGTGGGCATAGCATAACAGAGAGCAAGAGAGAGGCTCATGATGTTACTTGGAGGCATCAGGCTTGTCTCCTTCATGCAACATTTTTTCAAGGCTTTGAAGCTTAGCGGTATAAGAGAGAACATAACCCTGACATTTCATTTAGAAGCGGCTCTTACATAAAACAGATATATCTGGTCTCCATGAATCTTTGAGACTGTTTTAGGGAGAGAGTAGGAGAAAACACCTTTGTGCTACTACCACCATCAGGAGAAGGCAGGGATGCTGAGCAGCTGATGGGTGCCGTTAAGACTACCGAGGCTGACAAATGGGGACAATTACCTCTCAGGAGAACTAGTTTTCTGTCTGCTATTTTCAAGAGCACCAGTAGGAACTTACTTGGGCATGAGAGAATAAAGGAATTTTTTGACACTAAGTCACATTTTTGGCTCCCTCACACAATTTATTTTTCAAGAATGGGTACTGATTTGGGGGTTAGGAAGACTACTTTTCATTAGTCAGAATGCAAATTGTACAATTTTAACTTTCTTATATGAACAAATACCCCATATGAATGCAATAGTAAAACAACGACACTTCTAAATGAGAAATTCTAAAACACAGATGGAGAAAAAAGGCATGATCTCTACTCCAGCAAGGAATTTTGTAAAATAAATAAATAAATAAGTGTATACACACACACTATATTCAGTCTTGTTTATCATTGGCTATCTCTTCCATGACATAGCCATCTCCTTCTGGATCAGGATTATCTCATCACCCATCATTTGACTCAGATACCCTAATACACTTCTACATGCTTGTCAGAATTAGGGATTATACTTTTATATTCCAAATAAAATACATTATTTATTTTAGGGTTCAAACTTTCAGAAATGTTTGCCAATATACTTAGGTAAAAAGCAAAATACACAAACTATTGATAATATTAAAGAATATGCCAAATATATATATTCGATGAGTGAAGCTAAATGAGTATTATCTGAAAAGATCTATGTTACAAACATAAACAACCATTATTAATCCTCCAGAGGAATTTGAAGAAATTTTGACAAATGTTTAGAGGTGATACAGGTTATTTGGAGTAGATGGAATCTGGAGTTTCCAGGAAGGGCATTGTGCTGCATGAGTCTACTCCTGGGAACCTAATTTAACCTTGGCGCTGCTCTTCCAAACAATAAAGAACTATCAGTAATTCTATTTCTTGTGAATATTCATTACGCCCTTTGGACTATTTTATTACCAAACACCCAGAAATTGTAAATTTTTTTCTAAAACAAAATACTCTTTCTTTATAGAAAATTTATTTTTCCAAGGAGCTTACTTAGGGCCACTTTGACATCTTTATTCCTCAGGCTGTAGATCAGAGGATTCAGCATGGGCACAATAATGGTATAAAACACAGATGATACTTTCCCTTGGTCCATGGAGCTGACTGATGATGGCTGAAGATACATGAATGCAGCAGATCCAAAGAAGAGACAAACAGCAGAGATGTGGGAGCTGCAGGTGCTGAAGGCTTTGGCTCTGCCCTCAGTGGAGCGAATGCGCAGGATGCTGGCTATGATGAAGATGTAGGAGCTAAGGATTGTCATGGTTGGAACAAAGATATTAAATGCACTGATGCACAAACCTACTATCTCATTTATAAAAGTACTGGAACAGGAGAGCTCCAATAGTGGATAAAGATCACAGGCATAATGGTTTATCATAGCTTCATAGAAAAGCACTCTTAGCATGCAGACTATGTGAGCTGTGGCATCAATCAAGCCCACAGTATACACCCCAACTACCATCCAACAACATACTTGAATAGACATGGTTACCTTGTAAAGCAAAGGGTTACAGATAGCAACATAGAGGTCATATGCCATTGCAGCCAACATGTGACACTCTGCAATTGCAAAAGTTGCAAAGAAGTAGAGCTGAGTCATGCATTCAGCATAGGAGATAGTGTTTTTCTCTGTTACAAAGTTCACCAGCATTTTGGGCGTGATCACAGTGGATTGACAGAGGTCAATGAAGGAGAAACTGCTGAGGAAATAGTACATGGGGGTGTGCAGGTGAGAGCTGACCCCAATCAGTGTGATCATGCCCAGGTTCCCCACCACTGTGAACACATAGACTCCTAGGAAGAGAATGAAGAGGGGCAGCTGGAGCTCTGGTTTG
Organism: Spermophilus citellus; assembly: GCF_964194105.1. Taxonomy (NCBI): domain Eukaryota; kingdom Metazoa; phylum Chordata; class Mammalia; order Rodentia; family Sciuridae; genus Spermophilus; species Spermophilus citellus. The sequence continues at coordinate 148,309,188 of NC_138183.1, read as the reverse complement.
TCGTTAATCCAGCCAGGATGAACTCAGTCACCGTGGAACGATTTTCTTCTGCCATTTTCTTCTGGGAATTCTAAATAAAGAATATTTTTTTTTTCTGGTAATTAGACATTATCAATCCATTTCATAGTGAATTTTGAAACATTTTAAGCCTTTTCAGTCATGTCTCTTGTTTTCTACCAGTACTTCATCTGTCTCATCAAAGACTTTGAGATACCAGTAATGTGTATTTTAAATAATTCATTTTAAATAATTATCAAATAGAACTATTTATATTTTTGTTCTATGCCTTATGATTTGTTGTTAATAGTACCCAGTCCTTAATCTCCCACAGAACTGTTCTTATAATGAATAAAGTAACTAATAGGGTAACACAAAAAGAAAAAGCACCTATATGAATCTCCTCAGTCTATATTGCTCATAATGGCAAATTACTGAAAGACTTTACCTTAAATATAATTAAACAAGACAAGATGTCCACTTGTTATTCCATGTTATTTTACTGAAAATAATCTACTATAGAATATTCAAATATTTCCTTGGGACTTAAATTGTTTAGAATTTAAATTTAAATAGGAGATATTTAAACATTGTTAATAGTGTAATTTTTTGAAAACTTAGAGTCATGAAACTAAAATATTTAATTACTACAACTCTTGGGGATTTTTATGTAAAAATTTGTATTTAAAAATAATAATTATGGTAAGAATATTTAGCATTAATTAACCTTCTTCAACAGATTTGTAAATACACTGTACAGTACTGTCAAATATAGTAGAACATGTTCATCATTGCATCTCTAGAATACCATATCTAGTATCACGTGTTATTGGAATCAAACTTTCAAATGCTCTAAAATTAATATTTTGTCCTAAGACAATTATCAGCCTTTTCTAATAATTCCAGAATGCAATCATTGCAGTGAATCTGCATTTCTGTCTAAATTCCATGCACAATGAAAGGAATTCAGATTTTCACTAAAGTGCAATGTTTCCTAATTCCTCATCTAGGATAAGTAGAATGAGAAGTACCATCCTCATAATTAATGGCAACTGCTCATTCATTGTCTATTGCTGGAGTGAAAAAATGTAAAAGATAGATGGAGGTAGAGGTCAAGGGAAGATAATGAACTGCCCCAAGTACAGGGAACATCGGAGAGTCAAGAATAAAGTTCTGCGACACAAAGAAGAAAATATGAAAAGCAATGAATGTAAAAATACCTAAAATAGGACAAAACTATTCACACACCATAGCCTGTTTAAGATACATTTGATCATGCATGTTGGTTCATGAGATAATAAATTACAGAATATTGTCACAATACGTTAATGCAACATATTTACTTTCCTGCTGTCATGGCATTGAGTCTCTAGAGACTACGAGTATTGTATTGGTGGGATCTTTGAGTATTAGGACCTTTTTGTGTTTCTTGTTGGAAAAAAGTTGGCATTCTTTAAACCCACCCCCCTCCCCAATCCCCCACCCCATCTGCCCCAGATTAGTGTTGTCTTTTCCCTGTGGAGGATCATCTGAACTTGAAACCAGTTTACATTTGTGCAAAACCAAAGAGAGAATGTGGCCACTAGGTGGCGCCCATGATCTGAAGTAGCCATCTCTGCACAGGCCTAGTTGGAGGTCTCTGAACAATTGAGTTAGGCTCAATTAATAGAAAGGAGGAACAGGATACCTGTCACGCAGAGGTTTTAACGTATTCCTATGAAAAAATGTTTAACAAGAGAGAGAAATTTTCAAAATAATATGTGATATTTCAGCTGCGAAAATGCAGGGGATAAGTAGAGATGTAGGCAGGTGCCTGAAATTATGATAGATTAAGTGAATGGGAAAATAGTGTTGAAAGTCTGGGATGTTCCTATAATGGTGCTTGATGAATGGTGGGAACCCCATAAATACTTGTTATTGATTAACCCAGATAATTTTTCCTCCAAGAATTGCTATAAAGATTAAATATGGTGATATTCATGATACACTTTGGAAATGATAAAGAATTTTACTGCTGTCTGGAGGAGAGGAGTAATAGGAAATGGTGATTAGAAAAGAGAAGATTTTTAAGGTGGGAGGGAACATTTGGTTGTAAATCTAGAATAGATTTTTCTTATTAGTCTGTGACATTGATTTCCCTTAATTTTGCTTATATCAAAAATAGGGATCAATACGATTGTTCAGTGTATTAAACACAGTAAGGTTTTGTGAGGCACTTAATAAAATGTTTGGCATTTTGCAGGTGTTATTTAGTGCTATCCCAGCGAGTGCTATTTACTCCTTCATTCTGAGCAAGGGAAAGACACTCTTGCTGCTCTGGGTTAATATGGGTATAAGCAAAACTGGCATTGATAACACAATTTGGGGAAATTCTTAAAAATACACTTTGCTTCCCACGGAGATTGCTTAATTTTCTGGGGCTCAAAAATATGTATATGGTGGAGAAGACTGGGAACCACTGCTTAAGTGCCTATTGTGTCCCCCACAGTCCACATGCAAGTCCTGCTCCAATTCATTTAAAACAGTGAAATATGAATTATGTTGGAAAATTATATCCTGATGCACAAGGGGAGAGAAGAGTCATATTGTTGAGGCTCAAGCAAAATTCACATGATTTCTTTAAGTTATAGACTCAGAGTAAAGAAAGCCTACATGAAATTTCTCATGAAAATAACACTATTGCAACCTGAAATTTCAATTAAAACAATGTTTATATTTATAACTTCAAATATTATTTTTAAATCACTAAATATTCCATCTTACTATTTCTGCACTCACAACTAGAGAGTTTCATAGGCCTCAGAGACACATGGAATCAAGTATATTAATTTAAATAGTAATTTACGGGACACCTATAATAAAAAGACCACTTTCATAGAAGATTGAACTCAAACTGTATCATTTTTCTATGAGATGTACAACATGGCATAGCCAAAAGAATTTGAATTAAAGGTTTAAAGGCCCAAGTTCAAATCCTTTTTTAGATGGTGTGACTTTAGACTAGTAGTTCATCATCTCTACGATTCTGCTTCTCCCTGTAATGAAGCAGAAAGCTTTCCATGCACAGGTAGTCTCACCCTTAACTACTCAGTCAAAATTTATCATTCCATCCAGGATATTTTGAGAGTAAGAGGAGATAAAATTAATAACTTAAACAGAATGATAAGGGTAAAATGGGGAAGTTCAGGCCAACCACTGAATATGTTTTCTTTATTGGCTTCTCATTTGTGTCCTACAAGTCAGTATTTTGACATTCACCACTATAATGCTGTTCCCTGAGCATGTGGGATATTCCTAAAATTGTACTCTGCACACAGTAGGCACCCATTAAGTGTTTGTTTTTCTTTTCTTTTTTTTTTTTTTTTTGGTACTAATATTTTAACTCAGGGGTGCACAAACACTAAGCGACATCCCCAGCCCTTTTTATTTTTTTTTTCTTTTGGTACTGAGGTTGAACCCAGGGACATTCGACCACTGAGCTACATCGCCAGCCCTTTTCTATATTTTATTTAGAGACAGGTTCTGGCTGAGTTGCTAAGTACCTTGCTAAGCTGCTAAAACTGGCTTTGAACTAATAATCCTCCTGCCTCAGCCTCCCAAACTGCTGGGATTACAGGCGTGCGCCACAGTGCCTGGCTAAATGTTTGTTTTTCAAAAAATAAGATAATATTTACCTCCCCATGGAGTACAAATATGAAGATGTTCTTAAAACATTTTGATACATAAGATATGAAATAAAATGGTTCATATCACTACATTTATTATGGAAGTCCCATGCTGATGGATTTGGAAAGTATCTACATTGAGAGGAGAGTATGTTGTAAGCTCAGTGACATCACTAGAGGAGACAGGATAAGGCCAGCTCAAACTAAGGCTGGAGGCCAAACCTTGGGAAACACACTACATTTTAGGAAAATAAGATGAAAATGGAGGAATTTAAAAAGAAATGTATTCATTCCTCAGAAAATAAAAAAGCAAAATTTTAATTTTTTTATATATGACAGTGGAGTACGTTACTATTCATATTACACATATAGAGCACATTTTTCATATCTCTGGTTGTATACAAAGTATATTCACATCAATTCATGTTTTCATATGTACTTTTGATAATGATGTCCATTATATCCCACCATCATTTCTAATCCCCCACCCTCTCCCTTCCTCTCCCACCCCTCTGCCCTATCTAGAGTTTGACTATTCCAACCAAGCTCCCCCTCCCTACCTGACTATGTAGGAAAAGTTTTTTAATATCTTTGTTTCATTAAGTTACTATTTGCACCACATCAGGGAACTTATTCAACTAATACTTAATCCTCAGCAATTTTGTGGTGCTTGGAATGTGACAGATGTTGAATTGATTAGGAGAGAGCAAAAACCTAATAAACAAATATATTCCCACATGCTATTTGCTGGAGAGAGGGATTGGGGAATGGACCCTGGCCATCACATCAGAAACCGATGCGCTGAGTCATGAATCCTGCACCCCAAGTATTCAGAATGAGGTTGAGAAACATGAGAATTTCTGAGTGCTTACATTATCAAGAAGGTCATACTGGCTCAACAAATAGAAACAAAATTTCCCCTCCTTTTATCTTACTTTTTTTTTTTTTTGATAGGACAGTGGGGATGTCCATTCTGAATGTGTCTCTTTCCTAGACATGATGGAATTGAGCTTGAATTTTCTAGGTGATGACCTCAAGTGGTCCTTTTCATTTGCAAACAGAAAGTGAATTCTCTATGTGCTAGGTTAAAGAGTGATTTCCTCCAAGTTAGTGGAAACAAAATTATCTTGTACATCTTAGGGATTTTAAATGGTTTCATGGTCCCTCTGATGCCTCTGCTGTGACATATCCCAAGACTCCACAAGCAAGAGCTCTGTGAGCATAGGGAGCAATTAAGTGCTGAATGATGAAATAGTTCTAGATCTACAAGTTAATACACAGTAATCAAGATAATCTTCCAAGGAATTAGGAACCAATAGCTTGTGAATCTCACCTGACCACTCATTTCTCTGTTTTGGGCAGATGTCTCATTGAAGCTTTGTTCTCTATAAGCCTGGGGGAATTTGGCTGTCTATTCTTCCATTTTTCCTATTTTCCCCTATCCCTTGTCTCTTGTGGTTTCTCATTTCCCATGGGCCAGAACTCAATTGCAAGGTGACACCTGCTTTAAGGCTGCTGGGAAATGCCTTTATTCTGAACAGCTGTGGAATTGGCTCCACTTGGTATGGTTACTAATCTACAAAAAAATTGATCATCAATATTAAAGTATATCCAGCAAGACCAAAGCATAAGATCAGACTTTTGTGTGTAGATACTTCACTAAAGTAGCCTCTGTTTTTTTTTTTTTGGTCGAACTAAACTCATATAATTGCATAATGATGTTTCCTTCCACAACTGGACAAATCACAGTCATGGAGATGAAAATTCCCATTTCTCAGTGAAAAGATGTTCAAACCATCATAGCATCATAGCACAATGTATCAATGTCTAACTCAGGAGGGGTGATTCTGGTAGAAACAAGCCTACTACTGCATGCACTGCCAGTCATGCACTGCCAGTCATGCACTGTACAGCACATACAATTATGGGGGGTACACAGTAGTTGATAGTAACTACAGATGAATTAGATTGACTATATATTTACTATACTATATATTTTTTTTCTTTTCAGAGGATATTCCCACTATTTGTTTTAAAAGACCCTTAAATAAAACAATGTTCTGTGTTATGCTAGCTCTAGTCTAATATCTTGTCTGTTCAATGAATATCATGGTTTCATCAAGGGGCCATGTCTGCTGATTAACAGAGACCATCTAGGTCTGTGTGAGTACACTCTGTGGTCTCATAATGACACATTTCTCAGAACATATCTCATGTTTAAACACACATGATATTTTGTTTTAAGTGCTTTATTACTGGATATTTTCCTCTTTGTTTATTTGCTTATTTATTGAATTTTACCCCCTCCCTTTTACAGTGTGAACTCCAGTTGAGAGATTTCTGTCTGTCCTGTTGTTGGCCATAATGTCAATGTGCAGAACAGTGCCTTGTGTATAGAAGCCCGGTAAAAACATGGGACTCAAAGATTGAATTATGTGTTTTTCTTCCAGAAATTTGATCATAGGACTCATTAAATATTTTATGTGAAAAAATAAAATTGTCCAGTGTGTTTAAATGAATATGAATAAACACAAAGTAAATAAACAAACACAAAATATAATGCAAACAGAACTTCATTAAAGTTCTGTTTACTTGTTCATTGTGCCAGGTGTAGGGACTTTTTAAAATATTTTCTTTCTCATAACCAGCTTCATAAGTGTGTTTCCTGATTCAGTTATTTCCACCTAGATTGTCATGTCTGGTCTGTGGTAAAATTTTAGTTCTGTGCTTTTATCCCAGCAAGATCAGATGATGAACTCTTCTCACTTTTCTAGCTTCTCTCTGTTGCTTTCCAGAATCTTCAGCTAAGAGAAAGAAAAATTATGCTCTTTACCCAGATAAGTAAATCATCTCTTCTCACAAATTAATTTGGCATATGTAGTACTAATAAATATCTGCACCAGAATTTAGAAGCTATGAAATAAAATTTGTTCTTATATAGTGCTTTCTATATATGTATATGGATGTGTGTGTGTGTGTGTATGTGTGTGTATTTACTTTCCTATCCATTAAGATCCATTAGATTGTAAAAACCACCCAGGGAGTTAGCTGCACCACTATCTTCATTTCACAGATGCAAGAATGAATACTTGGAGAAAGAAAATGCCACAACAAATACATGACAGAGACCCAAATCAAAGCTGGCCATCCACACACATGGTATATACTTAACACAGATTCTCTACATTTATATGACTTTATTTAAGTTTCAGATTAAGTGGGCTCTTTTGAAATACAGAGGATACAGGGAATTTGATCATGTGTACTGTCCTTTAGCCAGATGTCCTGCAGGGCTCAGACCTGGGGACCATATTCAGGATCCTGCAGGTGCAAGAAGATGTGAGGTGATGGAATTGTGGACATGCTTTATTTGAAGGTGGCAGCAGACTCATGCATCTTTCCATAGACCTTTTCTATATTCAGGCCAAACAAAGGAGGCCCAGTGCCAACAGTTTATATAAATACCTTCATAAGTGCACGCTCACCAGCAGATATTTTTGACCTTGAGTACATATGCTGCATCAGGGTGCTTATGACCTTGACTACATACAAAACAGAGCTGGCTGGAAGTACCAGTGAGGTAGCCTAACTCTAGCCATCTTAGGACCACCCCACACCAAGAAAATGAGCAATGATATTCTTGACTTAAGAAGATATTCTTATTCTACTTAAATTATTATATCAAATACTTGATTTACCATCCCGATGAGACAAACAAGTCACCATACCTGGAAGGCAGGGTCCCTAGAAAATGGATGCTATCTCAACAAAGTATGTTGCTGGCCCTACCTCTAGGTAGAATATAGGAACAGAGAATTCACATTAAAGATGAGTAATCAATGATAAAAAGCCCCTAATATTCCTAGAAGTGGTACAGGAAGATAGATCCCCCATAGGCAGCCAAGATAAGGGCCTTGAAGAAGGGCAGTTGGGGAGGGAGACATCATCAAACCAAAAGAAGACATTGGTTCTGAAAGACATTCCATGACTTGCTACCCTGTGTTTACCACAGTGACTTCTGGATTAAAACACCTGTTTCTGTTCCTCAAAGCTTCAACCATAGCACTCCTTGCCCTCACCCCTAGCAATGACGGACCACAAGCATACCACTATCTGAACTGCTTCCACTTCTTAATTGAGGTGTCAAAAAACACCACATGAGACCTGTCTTCTTAATTATGTAACTAAGTCATTGAAATTATGCACTTCTGAGTGGTATATTAAGCACAGAGCTTGAAGAGTTTGACTGGTCCCTCTTAGTAACCCTTACCCCGCCAATCACCTTTGCTGGGCCATCAGATATGCCTTTAAAAACCCCTAGACAATAGTCACCCATTAGCATCCTTCTCTTGGGACCCCTCCCCTTCAGGAACTCTGCTTTCTTTCTATTACTCTGATAAATCCTATTACTTTTCTGTCACCCTTGTGTTTGTGGATTTCACTCCTCAAATTCATGAGACATAGAACCCAATTTCCGAACTCTGTTACATTAGCAGGGCCAGCATAACCAAACCCTTGGTAAAGTCTGTTTACAGGTATGTATATATAAATGTTTACATATATATAAATATTTACATATATATATGTATATGAATATATATATATATCTATATATATATATGTATATATATTGTTTTTCTTGTTTTTGTTATTTGTTTGGTATTACTGATGTACTGTTGCAGCATTTTAACCTAAAAAAAAGCCCTTTCCCTGTGCCTGTCTTCTTCTTTTTTTTTTTTTTTTAAAGAGAGAGTGAGGGGGGGAGAGAGAGAGAGAGAGAGAGAGAGAATTTTTAATATTTATTTTTTAGTTCTCGGCGGACACAACATCTTTGTTGGTATGTGGTGCTGAGGATCGAACTCGGGCCGCACGCATGCCAGTTGAGCGCGCTACCGCTTGAGCCACATCCCCAGCCCTGTGCCTGTCTTCTTTTAATAGTTCCTTTGGAGAGATCAGGCAGAGGCAAGTCAACATTCTCAATTCTCGGACTTTCCTCTGGTTCCACAGGAAAGAAGTTCAAACCTTTAAGAATTTCCCACTGATCCCTTAGTGATATGGTCCCCACTTAATAACTGGTCTCTAGAAGGGGGCAGGGCTTCAGGGAAATTTAGCCACAGTTGCTTTCACTTTGTATCAGCTCAGAGCCCTGGGAACTTCAGGAGGAGGTAGCTGACCCTGCTGCCTGCCCTGGGGGACTCCCAGCACTGCACCTCAGGCCTGAGGGCCTCCCATTCTGCCTTCCTTTCCCCTGCCCCTGATCTGTTGGTGTCTACTGTAGCCCCAAGTGCCAGAGGTGTGGGACTTAGCCCTGGTGTGTGTCCCCAGGGATTTCTGCAGGTTTGTCTGTTTAGGGGAACCTTGGGGGATGCCTGGAGGGGGCATTTAGCCATCTTCTGATAACCCCCATGGCTCCCTTTCCCTTTTCTTACTTCCTCTCTGTTTCTCTCCATCACTTTTGACTTCCCTCCCTCTCTCTTTCTCTGGGATAAGTGATGTTTTCTCAATTTCATGTAAGTTTGTGTTTTGGAAATGTGGCTTTAAGCTTCCATGCAACTGAATCATTGCAGCCTGTAAGACCATCTTTGTAAAAATTAAAGAGACTGCTGCTGCCTATTTTGTAAATGTCTGAACACTTAAAATTTAGGACTGAAAAATTAAAGATAAATCACTCTGTTTTTGTGCAGGCCCCACTGTGCAGCCCACATCTCCTCCTGGCTGAAGCCCAGGTTCTCCACTTCTGCCTGCAACAGGTGGTCCACTGGGCTCCTCCCCTGGGAGGAGCAGAATGGGAGGCTGTCAGTTCTGAGGTTTAGGTTTGTGATTCCCCTAGTGCAGCAGCAGGGTCACCTACCTCCTCCTGAAGTTCCCAGTGCCCCTCCCTGCTCCTCCCCTTCCCTGCCTGCTTCTGACCTGTTAAGCCAGACTCTTGCATGTCTAGTGTCCAACACGGACAAAGCTACCTGGCTCAGAGGAAGCCCTCTCTCTTCCCAGCTGCCTAACATTCAAGGCTTTGACCTTGATCAGCCATTGTGGCCACTCTTTACCCTATTGCAAGACACCTTTCTGAAGTGCTGTAGTATAAAAAGGTCACATGTAATTCATATGTTATATGAAAATTCTATTATTTTCATTTTAGAAAGAGAGTACTAAGGTTCAGGAGGGTTAAGTTTATGACACCTATGCTATATTCCTAAGGAGTGGAGTATGGAACACACTTCTGAATATAGGGCACTGCTATTTAAAGCAGCATCAGGGTATTTCAGGGATTTCCTTTTAGTGGGCACTGGTGAATCTTACAGCCTCCCCACCTGTGGTTAGCATTCAGAAGGAGCCTCAGTATTCATATCATCCTGCCTTTCTCTCCACCTACCTACATCCTAGCTGCAACACTAACCCTCTGATTCCCTCTCTCCCCCCACTAGAGAGAAGCATGCCATACCTCTGTGGCCAACTGTTTTCCACAGCCATGTTGTGTCAGCATATTGCCACCCTCTGATCTAATCAGTCTTCAAAAGGAGCCAAGAACATAGCCCAATTCTTGGCCTGCAGGAGGCCTTCTACTAAAGCTTCTTGAACTTTTTGATACTGATGTATTCCCAATGGCACTGAAGGGCATCTCTGTGACCTTGTCTATGAGTTTGTGACTGTCCTGTCTGCAATCTTAAACTATGAGAATGAGGAGAAAATGCCTTTGGAGGCCTCCTTTGTGTTCCCCATGGATGAAGTCTCTGCTGTCTATAGTTTCAATCCCTTGATAGATGGGAAGAATATTGTGGCAGAATTACAGGACAAATTGGAGGTACAAAGATGAGTACTGTATTTCCTCTCTTCTTTTTTTTTTTCCTTTCTGCACAATCTTTACAATTGCTACAAGTGGCACCTTCACAAAACATGCTGGTTTTGAATGCTGTTTCTTGCTTCTAACTGCTGGTTTCTAAAGTCGTTTTTGGGAAAAATCAATTGGAGGCATTCTAACTGTAGCTGGGAACATGCCAAAGTCCATAGTACTGCCATTCCATCAGTCTTTTTTTCTGTGCTCCTAGTCTCTTCATATTAAGTTTCTTTTTTTCATTGCTCATCATATTATCTTTAGGCCCAAAAGAACTGTGAGGAAGCAATGTCCTGGATCTCCATGCCTACATATTGGATGAAGACAGGTACTCTGGGGATGTCTTCTGTTAGAATCTAGGGAACCTCTAGCCTGGGTTGAAGGTGAAGCTCACCCTGAGGTATGTGCACAAGTTGCACCAGGAAGCACATGGGGCCATGTGCTACCTGCTCCTAGCCATTTTGAATCCTTGATACTATCTTTCTGATAAGTACCTGTCCTCATTGAATAATAGTGGTGGCATAATGGGAAACTTCTCTTACAGTTATGGGGGTGCCAAAAGTGCTGGTAAGATAACTATTTGCAAGCTTTGGGGACAGTGCCATGATATACAAATTCCTGTTGTCCTTTCGAAAGAACTGTTCTACACACTCAGCATGGTTGCCACCATCAGCTCCCAGCATGGTATCCAGAGGGTTTATTCCAACTTCCCTTGGAGTCCATTCAGTTCCTTGCAGATGATAAGACTTCTGCTCTAGTAAATCAGAGGAGTGTTGTTGCCAGGACCCTATTTCTTGGGTGTTGGGTCTTGACTTTGTCCAACCCTTTCCAAGTGGTCCTTATTTTTCCCTGTTAACTCAGAGGGAGGTGCACTGTGCTCCCTCCTCACCCAGATTTAATGTGCTGAGTTGTCCCTTGATTCTCCCTTCTGCTCCTGGTCATGCTCACTGGTGGAGGAAGCCTGTGGCCCTCAGCTGTGACCTCAGCTCCAGGAAGAAAAGAGTGATGGTTCCAATCTGGCTCCCTTGCTGGTCCCAAACTCAGGTTTCCATGGTTGAAGGACACAAGTTTGACAGGGATGTAGAACTCCTGATTTAATACAATAAGGTTCACAGCCTCCACTCTGCTACTATGAATAGCTATGGACATAGGCATACCCTAGAAGAATCCCGGTATTTTCTTTCTCTCTTTGTGGTTACTTCCTGGGAAGTGACTCTCTGTCTTGGAATTGCCCTCAAATATCCTTACTTTTATTTCCTCTTTATAGCTGTAGTTGAACACATCAATGTGAAATGCTGAAAGAGCTTCACTTCAGTATGAAACGTGGCCAAGCATGGTATTTTCCCTTCCAGCAAGACACTCAGTGGCAGCTCCCTAGGTCATATATTTAATCTAGTTGACTTGCTGTTCTCCTACAAACAAATAAGCACATGACAACATTGAGTAACAGCTTGGCTCAGTAAAAAATGTTAATGTTATATCCCATGTAGCTTGCCAGTACAGGGGAAAGCAAAACATAATATTATATTTAAAATATAGAATGGATTTGCTTACTGTGTGTTCAGAACATGATGCCCTTTTAACTTTGAATTTATATGTTAATAAAATAATTGTACAAAAATTTAGGAATTTTTTAAAATTATAATTAACAGTTTAATCCGAATCCTAGACTGAATTTCCTGTTTCTTTTATCACTTCAGTCCTAAAATGATATTGAGGTAGGTATTACTATCTTGATCTCTCAGATAAGGAAATGAGCCTAGCAAGTAAAGGAGCAAAAGGTTAAAAGGACAATCAAAAAACGTGAGACTTGTGCCATGCACACGTCGTGCATGCCTGTAATCCTAGCATTTTGGGAGGCTGAGGCAGTAGACTTAAAAGTTCAATGCCAGCCTTAGGTCCTTAATGAGGACCTAAGCAACTTAGCAAGACCCCACCTCAAACTAAAAAATAAAATGTGCTGGGGATATGGCTCAGCAGTTAAGTGCCTCTAGGTTCAATCCTAGAATTTCCTACCACCACCACTACCAGAGAGAGAGAGAGAGAGAGAGAGAGAGAGAGAGAGAGAGAGAGAGAGAGAGAGACACTTGATAGAGATAGAAATAGAGACTTGAGAGACTTGTGGAGGAGAGGAGAATATTATTTGAATTACACTTAAAGAATCATAGCGTACAATATACGTATGATGTTTGCTATGTCTGTGGAGATGTTCTAAACAGTATAGATCTATTAACTCCTTTCATTCTCATTGAAAACTTCCTGAATTAGCATTCTGCAAGACCAACTGCTGTCTGTCAGCATGGAAAGGATTCTATCTTACCCCTAAAAAGCAAACAAGCAAACAAAAACGGTCTCACATTATATATCCAGAGATGTGGATTGTGTAAACATTACTTATCAAAGAGTGTTCTGTCAAATATATTCTGGGAAATACACACTTTTCCACTTTTTAAGTAGCCTGCTTGATTATCAGAGTATCCAATGGATAAAAGATTAAACTGAGCCTGATTATGTGCTCATGCTGAATGCCAGGGTGATTAAAGAATTTAAAACAATCATCCTGAAGTCATTTCTTTGTGAAAACAGGACACTGAGATTTAACTTTGTATTCTCTTTGAGCTGTAAAACTAGAGCTGACTTAACCCAGCCATGTTCATTTCATTTATATCTAAAAACTAGTGTTTTATTTCTTGCATCAATTTTGCTTGCTCCTCTAGTAAAATCACATCCATGACTGTAACAACTTATCCACTCATGGTGGTCTCTCCTGGTCTTGCTCACATCATTGCTTGAATGAGGCTATTAAGGTTCAGCATTAATTCAGGGCTTCCCTTTCTTCTGCAAATCACAGGTGAGTGCTTTATGCCCTAATATACGGAATTAAACTGGGGTGTATATTGCTTATCAATGCTCTTGTAATTTGTCAGCTTAAGAATTATGCACACGAGCATCATTCTTTAAAACTGCAACTAAAGATGAAACTATAGCCCATGTGATAAAATTTGCATTTATTTGAGTTTTTTTGTTATATATGACAGCAAAATGCATTATAATTCATATTACAGGGGCTGGGGTTGTGGCTTAGTGGTAGAGCGCTCGCCTAGCACAAGCGAGGCCCTGGGTTCGATCCTCGGCACCACATAAAAATAAATAAAGATATTGTGTCCAACTAAAAAATAAATATAAAAAAATTCATATTACACATATAGAGCACAATTTTTAAAATTTTTTTAGTTGTCAGTGGACCTTTATTTATTTTTTAATTTATTGATAGATGGTGTTGAGAATCGAACCCAGTGCCTCACACATGCTAGGCAAGCGCTCTGCCACTGAGTAACAACCCCGGTTTATGTCTTCAGATGAACTTGTGTGGTTCTCTTAGCAAAGGCTGCAAAAAGTTAATGTCATGTGTCTTACCAATTTGCTGAGCTGCCAGAAAATTAGCCTCCAGTGACACTTGTAACTCTTGCTTTTGCCTTTGACCTTTAGTCTCTTTCTTCTTTTTCATATAGGTTCTACTTGACTCTTTTACATATTTATAAATCAATTCAAGCCTTTTTCAAGAAGAGTGCCTAAGGACCAAACACAGGAGTTTAGATTTGAGATTTCTAGCTCCCTTTGAGTTCACTACACTTGATTCTGTACTCAAGTTTTTTTTTTTTTTCCTTAGAGTGTCTTCATGTATTCTATATATATAATTTGATGGGTGGTTCATGTGTAATGGTGAATTTCTCTCTGAATATCCCAGAAGTTGAGGCATCAATGCCTCATGGAGAATTTATGTTTCTCATTGACTGCTCACGGAAAATGTGGTTTCCAATGAATGGGGAGGACGGGTCTCAGCCACTTATGAGAGAGCTAAGGTAAAATCAGTTTTTCTCTGAGTCACATGTTCAAGTGAGGATGAAAACAAAGAGCTAAATAAGGGTTCATTTGGAGCTATTGGTCTGCTTGAGAAACAGCTGGCACAACCACTCTGAGGATATGGAATGTAAAGTGGCATAAATCAGGGTGATGATCTAGACTCTCAAGAGTTAGCTTGGCAGGATCTGTGTGCCTCACATCCTGGCTCTCAGTCTCCCCATCCTCTCACCTTCAGAAAGCACTATTTCTACTGCTGAAGAGTTTGCCTACGGCTGCTATTTTAACATCTATGGATTTGGATCTTCCTATCAGACATACTTTCAGAATTTTCTGGAAAGGCTATAAAGTTCAAAAAAACCAAAAATTATTAGGAAGAAACTAGACTGGGAAAGAAGATAATGTGTAATTGACTTGGAAATTGGGACTGTCAGTAGGATTTTTATCTGATGGGGTTTCTCAGCAGTGGACTATATGGAGCTGGTATCATGCCATCAGGTACTGAAGTAGACCATGGAGAAGGCAGTGAAGAGAGTTAGCTTATGTGTACAGACCTGGAAATCCTGAAACCAATCAAGAACATTCACAGGAGACCTTCTATCCCAGGTCCCCCCGTCGCCCCAACATGTAGGAATTAGAGCAGAGCTAACAGAAGGGCAGAGACTGAAAACTGTTCAAGAATCTGTGCCCCAGAGCTTCACTGCCGTGTTATTGAAATATGGTGCATAATGAATGCAGTCTTCTATCATATAGTTAAGAGGTAAGACAGAAGCATTTTTCTTTGTCATTAACTCCATGTGATGGATCTGCTTTCGTGGAGTGACCCACAGGTCTTCGATTAAGCTTAAAGGGGAGGAACTACAAATCCCCAGTGTTCTGAACAGACCCTATGAGGACACCGTGAGAATGACACTAGGTAGCTTCCACCTGTTCAAAAAGGCATCACAGCCTCTGGAATGAAACAGTATGGTTTTCTTTTTTTTTTCTTTCTTTCTTTTTTTTTTGTTGTTGTTAAAAAATAACACTTTATTGACACCTGACTTTCATTCCTTTCATCCTTGTTGTTTATTTATTCCCCCACTTCCCATCCCAATAGCTGTTTTGCTTTTTTAACCTCTTCAGTTTATGGGAATTTCAGCAATACTTATATTTTCATATGGCCTTATTTATTACACATAAAATGGATTTTTCTTATTTCTTTTTAAAAATGTTTATATAATTTTTTAAAATTTTTTATTATTAGTTGTTCAAAACATTACAAAGCTCTTGACATATCATATTTCATACATTTGATTCAAGCGGATTATGAACTCCCATTTTTACCCGGTATACATATTGCAGATTCACATCAGTTACACATCCACTTTTTTACATACTGCCATACTAGTGTATGTTGTATTCTGCTGCCCTTCCTATCCTCTACTCTCCTCCCTCCCCTCCCATCTTCTCTCTCTACCTCATCTACTGTAATTCATTTCTCTCTCTTGTTTTTTCCCCTTTCCCTTCACTTCCTCTTATATGTAATTTTGTATAACAATGAGGGTGACAGCAGAATGCATCACAATTCTTTTTACACATATAGAGCACAATTTTTCATATCTCTGGTTGAATACATAGTATATTTACACTAATTTGTGTCTTCATACATGTACTTTGGATAGTAATGATCATCACATTTCACCATCATTAATTATCCCATGAGAAATATCAGGCACTGAGACTTTCAAGGCAGAAGCATCCTAAGGTTTTTGAAAAAGAACCCTACAGGATTATACCTGAGAGGTAGAGGAATATTAGAAATAGACTGGCCATCACAATGACAATAGTTCTCTAAAATTTGTGTCATTCTCTAAATGTCAACTTTGTTAAAAATATTTATAAAAATTAATAATTTGCTAAATAATTACTATTTAATTTGTAAATTTTATTAAAACATTAATAAAAAGCAAAAATGAGTTTGCTTTTTAATTGATGTTTTATAGAAATCTGCTTTTAAATTTTGTAGAGAAAAAAATATTGTTGGTAACTAAAATTCTTGAGTCAGGCTGTTCTCTGCAAGCAGTGTCAGCAGTGGTCTCAGGGGGCACTGCAAATCACATGGCACTGCGTGGGTCCTGTAACCACAACACAAATCACATTCCTTTCATACCTGTGTTTCTTGCTATTACCCTGAGCTTTTTAATTATCCTCAAGATATCAGTAACTTCTCCATGTGTGAAGACAAAAAGGTGTAAAGAGAAAGAAAACATCCATCAAGCTCCTGTCAAACTCATTTTTAACATGCCAGAATTCTCCTGTGGAAAACCACACTGTTACCCCATGCCCCATCCCTTCCCCTCCAACAGGGTTATTTTCAAAAACCTGAGGTTAGGATGCTTCTGCTTTGAAAGTCTCAGTCCCTGATGTTTCTTTCACCTCTGTGACGCAGCTCAGGTTTCAGCCATCCATTTGTCACTTGCCACTTGCCTCAAAGTGTAGATGGACACCAAAGGGCAGGCTCATTGCACTGGGTCACCCTCTCTTCTCAGTGTCGTTAGTTTCTCATTGTATTTGGAGACATTTGATTTAATTGTCTCACTGTATTTGATATTTCAAACAAATTATTAAATATGTTGGTTATGGCTTCCCTATTTCTCTACTGGATTGAAATATCACATTTTAGCATCGCTGTGACCAGAAGTCACATAGGACAATTTATTTGAGTCATATTTGACTATTATAAAGTATAACGTATTAAGGAATTATACATGTTATTTGTACTTTGTCTAGTTTCTATATGTTTGGGAAAAATCTTCTAACCTCTGTAAGACTTAATGTTCTTTCCCTGAAAATGGTGATGCTAAGAGTACTTATATGTTTATCATGAGAGTTAAATGAATAAAACTATGCAAAATTTCAGGAATTGTCTTTGCCACAAAATATGTCAGTATTTAATTTTTTCTGATATTCTGTTATTTTTATTATCATCCATTTGAAACACTTTAGTGAGTTACAGCAAGACAGCCATCAACAAAAACTCTTCAATTTTGATTTATATGTAAAAAAAAACACTTAAAACTATAAACATTCTATAACCCAGACTTCAGTTCAAAGATCGTGTTGTTAATGTGAAAGTGACATGATCAAGGTGCTAGCAAGCTTTAAACTTTCCTGAGAAGGACCCCAGTTATGCCTGGTCCTCACAAGTGAAGAGCATTGTTCCTAAGTGTAAGTTCACTCTATTTGGGGATAATTATTCATTAACCCCAAACAAAAGAAATTGATACCAAAGCCAAATTTAGAGCATATTAATTTATAGTGAAAAGTATTTCTTTCACATGTTCTAAAAATACAAGTATTGTATTCTCTGTTTATAGACAGTTCTGTATTGGAAACAAAATTGTGGACTAGGACAGGATGAGAATTTTCTAGTAAGGGGAACAGGAGGCAAACTTTCATGTCCCAGGAATGGCCACATGTCAGGCAGATACAGTGCCTTAGGCTAGAAATGGAGATGGTTTCTATTTATTTCTTGGTCTTCGTGGGAATCTTGTGGTCAGCCCAGAACTCCAGTGCCTTCTCTTCTATTTAATAGGGATGTGGTGTCTTGGACATATTTAGTAAATAACTTGGGGTTCATTACCTTATCCATGAAAAGAAACAGAAGCTAGCCTATAAAAAAAATATAATGATTAAATTGTATCATTAATTTAAAGGATTTAATGTGGCCTCCAGATTATAGAATATTATACATTTGGTCAAAAAAGTAGTATGTTTTTGAGCATCTGTGTTAATTTTGTAAGTCCACTCTTGAGTGCCTGTGTCTAACCTCCATTCATTTACAATTGCAGATGTTTCTCATTTGGCACTGGAGAAGGTGCCTCCACAGCTTAATACAAAACATTGCCCACGTGACAGGGGGCACTTCAGAGTTCAAAACATACAAGGACTAGATGCAGTTCAAGGTGAGGGGCAAGCCATGTTTCCAGAGGTGGGCAATTCAAACCAAGTATGCAAAAGGTTAGGGGACACTGCTAACAGGACAGGAACGTAGCTTGACTCCAGCATGCATTTTTCCAAATTCCCAAAGCTTGGGTTATGTCCTTAGTGAGACTGCTTTGTGCCTTTTGACAAATGTGTCCACAATGATTCCAGGCCCTACTTGTTCCTAGTAACTGGAAGCCCAGAGATGAGATCATGACAGAGGGTGAAGCTTTTGTATTGACAGCAAACAGAGAAAAATAAGAGCTTTGGCTCTCATATTTGAGATTCCAGGTCTGTGCTCCAGGACCTGTTTTAATACTATAGCCTATCTTCTATGCCAAGGATGCAGAGCAAAGGAGAAGATGTCTAATATATAGGAGAAATGGCAAATTGGTATTTCATTATCAGTATGCAAAAGGAGAAATTGTCTCTTGCTCTATTTCTAAGCTCCTCTTTTCCAGTTGGTATCATTACTATTCTAATTCCCTTCTTCAGGGGCCAGGTCTCATTTCCCTAAAATTTTCTTCATTCACATTTATGTTGTGAAAGCACTTGCCTTTAGCTTCCTCATATGTAAGGAAAGAGAAATAATTTCTATATTCCAGGATAGAATTAAGATTTAGGCATAGCATGTCCTAGGTCACATAGCACTTGATACATAATTAACATTCAGGTAATTGTAGCTTTCTTATCCTTATTATAATCCCTTCCCTCCACTAGGCTTTTAAGTCCCTGAAACACTCTCTACAGTCTATAGTAGAAATGCCTCACTGAACTGGAATTTGCCTCCTGGTGTGGCTACTAACATGCTTTTCCAAGAAATTACTGTCATCTCTGGGGGTCATAGGTTCAGCGTTTATGCCCAACTGTTGATATGGGTGAGTCCTAATCTTGTTTGTTCCTCTGGTAGAGTAACTATAGCCCTGACAGTTTCAATGAAGCTGGTTGGTATAGTAGAATTTCAGCAAGAGATTGTAGATTGTAGAGATTGTAAAGCCAGCCCACATTTCCCCCATCATTTTAGGTTTCTGTTTTCCTCAGCTACCTGATTATTAATAAGAAATTATAATAAGCTGAGCTGGGAAGTTTCTCCTGTAATGACCCTTTTCCTGGTGATCTCTGCCTTCCATCATTTCTGGTCTTCTCCAATTATAGACAGCTGGGTACACAGGAGAAGTATGCCTCAAGTACATCCTCCAGGGCAAGAGGTTTAGGCATAATCTGGCATTTTCTCTGCAACCCAAGCCAGATGTCAGGTGAGAGCACAGTGTTGTTTCTCTTTTCTTTCCATTCTGTTCCATTCCATTCCATTCTTTGCTCTCTGCCATCCTTCTCTTGATTGTGGCCTCAATTGTCTCCTTACTTTTGCTTTTTCTTTCTAAAACATTCAAGTTTTGTTTTTGTGGTTCACTGACCTTTTCTTCCTTCTGCCATCCCTAACTTTTAAAAGACTCAAGTATGGGGAGTATGGGTGTTATGTCTGAATTTTTGTTTGTTGATTGGTTTCTTTCTTTCAGCTTCACCATTCATCATCTTCCTGCAAAGCCTTTGATCCAATTAAAGATTTGGAACTTACTTCTAAACTGCAGTCCCAATAAAACACACTAAAAATAGTGAACATGTATTACTTAAAAACCTACTACTCTTAAATTTCTCTAAAATATATCTATATTAATTTTACATTGTTTTATTTTTAATTTCCAAGGTAATTTTCTTTTTTTCATATGACCTATTTAACTGCTTTCTTAAAGAGTTTCTTTGATCCTTGGTCAAATGGTCAAACTACACCAAGTCTTACATCTTTGTGCTCTTTAACTAAAGGGTAGGCTCTACACCTCAATCCATTTGCCATTAATATTAACTATGTGTTTCCCATTTTTATCATAAATTCCTGTGTAAGGCAAAGGAGGGTCTGTTAGTGAGGGGAAAGTATGTTGCACAGGTTGTGGCTTTAGAACAGGGGGATTAGTTTAAATTGTTAAGCTTTTCTCAGGGACCTCGATTTGCAATCTTTTTTTCCCATGAATTTCTTGAGGAATAATTCTATTGTTTGTATCCTGAGAGATATTGAAACACACCTCGGGGCATGTCTTAATTGTATCCTTAGTCTCATTCTGGGAATTCTCCTGCAATCTCAGACAAGACATACTTTTATCATTGATTGACATATGCTCTACTATCCAAATCATGACTATCATAAACAAAACACTTAACAATCCCCCTGGTTCTGATTTTCAGATGGTTCGGCCCCACAGCAGCATCCCCACGCTGTGACCCTGTCAAATAGCAGGTGCAGGAATGTCTTCACCAATTTCCCATATTCGCTATCATTTCGGCTTTAGTTTGTCATATATATCCTTGATAATATCTCTCTATTCCTAATTTTTCAGTGTTTTCATCATGAATAGATGAATTTTTTCATATACTTTCTCTGCATCTAGTGAAATTACTATGTAATTTTTATCTTTAATTGCATTTATGCAGTGGGTTACATTTATTGATTTTCATATGTCAATCCTTCCTTGCAAAACTGGGATAAAACAAACTCAGTCATGATATATTATTTTCTTAATATTTTTAAATACAATTTGCTAATATTTTTTAAAGAATTTTGCTTTTTTGTGTCCTGTGTATGAAGGTGATGCTGACTTTGTAGAAAAGAATTCAAAGTATTTCATCCCTTTATATTGTATGAAACAATTTGAGAAACATTGGCACAAGTTCTTCCTTAAAGTACAGGTAGAGTTCAGCTGAGAATCCATCTGTTTCTGGGTTTTTTTTATTTTTGGATAGGTTTTTAATGCTACTTCTATATAATTGGTAGTTATTGTTCTGTTTAGGTTTTTATGTCTTCTTGATTCATGTTTGACAGGTCTTATGTATCTATAAATGTATCCTTTTAAAAATGTTTATTTTTTGATTATAGTTGGACACAATACCTTTATTTTATTTATTTATTTTTATGTGGTGCTGAAGATTGAACCCAGGGATTCGCATGTGCTAGACAAGCACTCTACCACTGAGCCACAATCCCAGACCCTAAATGTATCTTTTTTTAGTTTACAAAATAGTCCTTAATGATCCTCAGGATTTTTATGATGTTTGTCATGATTTTTCTTTTTCATCTTCAATTTTTTCAATTTGGGGCTTTATTTTTTCCAAAGAAATAACTCTTCATTTCATCAATCCTTTGGTTTTCTTTATTTTCTATTTTATTGATTTTGACTCTGATCTTAATTATTTTCTTCCTATTGCTGGTTTTGAAGTGTGTTTGTTTCTGTCTGGGCCTTTGGGGTATATATCATTATGGAGTTTTTTATTAGGAATCTTTCTGATTTTCTTGTGGAGGCACTCATAATTATAAACTTTTCTCTTAGAACCAGTTTCATAGTGTCCAAGAGCTTCTGGTATGTTATATCACTATAGTAGTTTGATTCTAAGAATTTTTAAAATTTCTGCACTGCTTTCTTCTATTACCCATTTACCATACAAAAATAAAATTTTCAAATCTCCGAGTGTATATATAGTTTCTGTAGGTTTTTGGGATATTGTTTTCTAATTTTATTTTATTATATGCTGGTAAGTAGCAAGGAATTATTTCAGTTACTTTTTTGTATTTGCTAAGAGTTGCTCTTTAGCTTAAAACATGGTCTATTTTGGAGAAGTGTGCATAAAGAGCTGAGGTGAAAGTATGTTTGGCTAGGGTTAGATAAACTATTCTATAGATATTTGTTAAGTCCATTTGAACTTTATTTTATATGTCTAAAGACTCTTTTCTGAGTTGATGTCTGAATGACCTATCTATTAGAGAGGTGTGTTGATATCACCCAGTATAATTGCCTTGAATCTATCCGAGTCTTTATTTTGAGTAGTGTCTATTTAATTAGGTAGATCAACACTTAGGACATATATATTTACTATTATTAAATATTCTTGCTGGATTGTTCCCTTTATTTATTTAGAAATAAAGTGACCTTATTTTCTCTTCAGAAAAAAATTTGAATATAAGTCTGCTTCATTGAGTATGAGAGTAGCTATTTCTGCTTTGTTTTCAGGTTCCAGTTGTATGCAATATCAATTTCAATCCTTTCACTTTCAGTCTGTGGCTGTCTTTTTCTGTAATATGAATCTCATACAAGTAATATATCATTGGGTCTTATTTTTACATCTATTCTGCCAACCTATGTGTTTTAATTGAAGAGTTGAGATCTATTACATTCAGTGTTGTTACAGAGAGCATTTTATTAATTTTTCTCATTATGATTTACTTCTAATGTTTAATTTCAACTAGTTTCTAATTGTTTTAGCTACTATTCAAATGAGATTCAAACATGTGAGCTCTGGGGTTTCAGGAGGTGTTATGTTACCTTGCTGTTCTTATTTCTTTATTCCTGTATTGGGTTTTATGCATAAGTTGGGATATATGTCCCTTCCACTTTTATATGTGTGGTTCTGTAGAGAACAGCCTTCTCTTTGTATTTATATTATTTATAGTATTTCTTTGAGTACTTTCTGTACTGTTGGCTTAGCAGTCACAAATTCTTTGAATTTCTGCTTATCTTGGAAAGTTTTTATTTCTGCTTTGATTCTGAAGATTTGCTTTCCTGGTTAAAGAAATCATGGTTGACAGTTCTTTTATTTCAGACTTGGAACACATTATTTCAAGCCCTTGTAAATTTTAGAGTTTATGTTAAGAAATCAGAAGTAATTCTG
Organism: Spermophilus citellus; assembly: GCF_964194105.1. NCBI lineage: Eukaryota > Metazoa > Chordata > Mammalia > Rodentia > Sciuridae > Spermophilus > Spermophilus citellus. The sequence goes on along the minus strand of NC_138183.1, from coordinate 148,286,160 downwards.
ATTGGCTTGCCTCTGAATGTGATCTAAGGTTTTCCCCCTGGGGCTTTTAAAATCCTATCCTTATTTTGTATGTTAAGCATTCTCTACTTATTTTCTATTTTTAATACTATCTGAATGTTCAAGTTTGGCCACTTTTTCTTCCAGTTCTGAAATTCTGTCTTCAGCATGTTACTATAAATATTTTACCCTGAAAATTTTATTTAAGTTTTTTTGTCTTTTATTTCTAAGTTTTCAGTTTGGTCTTTTGAAAATCTCTATGTCCTTATCTAATTTATGATTCATATCTTGTACTGTCTTTCTTAATCCATTCAATTGTTTTTCTGTGTTCTCTTGAATTCATTGATAATTTTTATAATTATTCCTTGAATTCTGTATTTGTTATTTCATCCACTTCATTATATTTTGAGTCAGTTTCTGGTGAATTATGAATTTCAGGAGGAGTTATGTTACCTTGCTGTTCTTATTTCTTTATTCCTGTATTGGGTTTTATGCATAAGTTGGGATATATGTCTCTTCCACTTTTATATGTGTGGTTCTTTAGAAAACAGCCTTCTATTTTCAAAATGTTCTAGAATGAGCTATATGGAGACCCCTTGTGAGTGTGGTGTCCACAAACTTTGTCATTATGATTTAATTCTAATGTTGAATTTCAACTAGTTTCTAATTGTTTTAGCTACTATTTTCTGTTTTCTATAATAGTTGATGTTCATGATTGGAACCTGATTCCCCCACTCCCCAATCATTCTTACTTTGAGACTGAGCATTAGTTTGGAGATTTTGTCTCTTACAATACTTGTATTAAAATGCCACTGCAGTTTGAGCACAGTTAATTTGTGCATGGAGCAACATGTGCTATCTTTTGGCTGGGTTTAGCTCAGCAGCAGAGTCTCTGCCCTGTGAAATTATAGTGTTTCAGTAACTTCCCAGAACCTCACAGAGAAGGGAGAAGCAAACAACAAAAAATAAGAGAGGCAAACAACATTAAAAGCAAAACCCAGTGACTGCTATGATGTGTATAACACTACCGCAAAAACAGCAAATGTGGGGTTAGCAATTGCCCTCCCCCCAAAAAAAACCCAATAAATAGCTGTGAAATAGGTCTGGAATTAAGAAGTGGCATCCCTAACCTTAACCCTAATCCTGATTCCAAAACAGGCAAAGACACATCAAAGAAAGAGAAACTTCAGACCAATATCTCCAATGAACATAGATGCAAAAATTCCCAATAAAATTCTGGCAAATCAAATATAAAATATTTCAAAAAGATAGTGCACCATGATCAAGTGGGGTTCATCCCATGGATGCAAGGTTGGTTCAATATACAGAAATCAATAAATATAGTTCATCATATCAATACACTTAAATATAAGAACTATATGATTATCTCAATAGATACAGAAAAAATGAGATGTTTATTAAACACACTTGGATATGTGGCACCATGTGTTCAGGAAACCTCAAGTCATTTCTACACGTAGGCATGTGACTAAAAAGTCCTCATTCAATATACCCTATCTTTCTGTGACATTTGTACAACATACTTTGAAGTATGATAATTTGTTGTGCAAAATGCTGTGAAGCTCTGTTAGTGAGCAATGTATTCAAATGGTATTCTAAAAAGTTAATATGAATCAGTGTGGACAAAAATCTGGACAGACTAGAGCAGTTTCTGGGATTCACTTAAGAGGTATCATCTCACTCTGAAATCAGGTGGTACATTTTGGAAGAGGGAGTAGATGATAGTGAGAAAACACATGTAATTAATAAGTAGAACAGTGGGTTAGGATATTTGTAGTTTGGAACACTGACCACAACTAGCCACATCACCATGGTAACCTGGCCACCCTCAGGAACACAGCATGTTCCTTTTTCTTCTGCTTTTTGCCACCTAACCTTTTAGCGCATTAGTTACCATTCGTAAGGGTGTTGCCAGCTCATTGGATTATTACAACCCTCAGCTAAATTTGCCCAGTAACAGACAATGTATAAAAGGTTTGCCTATACAATAAAAAAGTGGATTGAGTTCTATGAAAGTGGTCTTACATAGGCAAGATTGTGTGCAATCAACATAAGTAAGGGTAGAGCAAAGAAATAAAAGAGAAAATCCAATAGACTATTTATAAATTTTAATAATTTAGAATGTACACATTATGTCTCCATCTCCATTATTTAAGGTATGTATAATTGTTGTTCAATATTTTAATTGTTTTTATTTTTTTCAAATCTTTTAAGGAATATATAGGAAACATATTTGTGCATAAACGTTTTGTAGAGATTGTTATCTCTTCCAAATTACCAAGAAGCTAGTAATACAATTTTTCCCTCCTATTCTGGATGCTCCAAATACAAACATTACAATGATGCCCAAAGACAATGAGAATTATGCATTTCATGTGTTAAGATTGGAGATGTTTCTCCATCCTCCTAGGAGCAGTGGAGCACAGCTTGCAAAATACAGACACTGAGAAGATTCCCAACTGAAGCAATCTATTGTTGAGGATTACTGAATTAAACAGCATTGCAGATCTATTATTTATATAAAATAATAAAATCAAAATGAATTTATAACAGTACTGCTGATGTTCAGTTTCAAGAAATTGCACTGAGGGTTTCTAACATAGAAAAGAAGATTACAAAGGAGAAAATCAACTCTTAGCTTGGATCATGGGGGAAGGCTTTTATAAAGAAATAGTGTTCAGATTATGTTCTGAAAGTAGGATTATTTGGATTTATAGATATGAATGAAATGAATATGCAGAGCAGTAGGAGTAAGAAGACCAACACTCAAAGTCATCATTGGCAGGACATATGTGAGAGAGCCACCAAATTCAGGACCTGTGATTCAGCAGAACTTGTGCGATATGGCCAAACATGGCAGTATTGTAGTTTGTTAAATATTCTATAGACATCTGTGAGGTCCATTTGATTTGTAGCACTGTTTAAGCCAAAAGTGTTATGTTCATTTTATTTCTGATTTTTGTCTCTTGTTGAGAAGGTTGTGTTGAAATCATCAGTTTTTATTGTATTTGGGTCTGTCTGGGACTTAAAGTAGTGCTTGCTTTATGTAATTAGGAACACTGATATTTGTGGCATAAATATTTACTATCATTATATCTTCTTGTTGAATGTTTCCTATAACAATTTGTTATAGTGGTGTTCTTTGTCACTTCTGATTAATTTTTCTTGATTTATGCTTTGTTAGAAAAGAGAATAAGCCACCTCTGTTTATTTCCCATATGTGTGGGATATCTTTTTCCATTCTTTTACTTTCACTCAGTGGATATCTTTGTCTTCAAGATGAGTATCTTGCAAACCACCCATGGTTAGAATATTGCTTTTTAATACAGTCTTCCAGTCTTTGAATTGGAGAGTTGAAACCATTTTTATTCACAGTTTTTGTGGAGAGATATTTATGACTTCCATTCATTTTGGTTTATTCCATAAATATAACTTCTTATTTTTCATTTGCTTAATTGCCTTTTGGGGAATTTCATCTATTAGAGAGCTCAGGAGTTTATTTTTGAGTTCTTGTTTGTATAGTGTATCTTTACATATTATCTGTAATGCAGGTTTAGTTGTCATGAATTCTTTTAGTTTATTCTTATATGGCAAATTTTTATGTCTTCTTTGATGCTGAATGAAAACTTTGCTGAATATAGTAATCTTGGCTAGCAATTGTTTTATTATGGAGCTTGGCTTATCTCATTTCAAGCCTTCCTGACTTTGAGTTTGAAATAACAAGTTTTAATTGAGTCTAAATGGATCTCAAAATGTGATCGTGTGTATTTCTCATACAGCTTTTAATAATCTAGTCATAATCTCCATGTTAGTAATTTTGGTTATGATATGTACTGGAAAGTTTTTTTTGTTTCCATCTTGTCTATTTGGTGTTCTACATACTATCTTGCATGTGGCAATGCAACTCATGTCTAATATTTGGAAAATTATCTGCTATGATTTCACTGAAAAGCTTCTTAATGCCATTAGGATGTATTTCTATGTCCTCTTTTATCACAATGACTCTGAAGTTTGGTCTCTTAATGTTCTCTTGAGTTCTTGCATATTCGATCATGGTCTTTTTTCTTTTTTCTCTTTACTGTCTGCTGAATATTCCAGCTAAAATATTCTGTTTTCTAGGCCTGATTTTCTTTTCTACGTAATCTAGTCAATTGAATTCTTTATTTGATTTATGAAGTCTTTCATTTCCAGGTATTCTGATTGGTTTATTTTCAGAATTTCTGTCTTTATTGATTAGTTTCTTCATCTCCTTTATTTGCCCTCTAATTTCTCAATTCTTGTTTTTAGCTCTTAAATCATTTTAATGATCAATTTCTTAAAGTTTTTCTCTGAAATTTCTTTCCTTTCCACATCTTTTTTTCCCCTTTATTGAGGACTGTAACTTTGGGGAGAAGTCTTGCTGCCTGATATCTCTAATTTCAGTTTTTCACTGAAGAACTGCTGATTTAATTGACTCTTGTAGAGCTGCTATAACACTGGCTGTTCTTGAGCTATCATTATGGAATCTTTCTCTGTTATTGTTGTGGGAGTAGATATCCAAGTATATGAGTGAATGTCCTCTAGGCATTTCTACTTGGGGCCTATTCATTGGTTTGAAATTTTTGCCTAACATATTCTATGTTCTAAAGAATTGTAGCTTGAGTGAGGTTAGCTTGTGTGTAGAAGAAGTTTCTCTGTTACTTTGTTGCATTTGTGAGTATAGATCAGTCACATAGTTTCTACCCTGTGGATTTTTAGTGTAAAATTTGCTTCCCTAATAGTTTCAGTGAAAAAAGGGAATAGACAACAGCAACAATAGTAGTAATCAACATACAGCCTTAGAATAAATGTCTGCTACAAACTATGGCATGTACAAAAGTGGTTACTCCAAAGAGAAAAATAGAGAAATCAGTGGACCCAAAAATTTGGGAATAATTTTCTGTTTTTTAGATATTCATATTTTTATTTATTTTATTTTATAGAAATTTGAGTTATTCATGAAATTCTGAAATTTATTTTCATTAAATTCTTGAAAAAATTACATAATGTAATTAAATATTTTAAATATTTAGAGATTTTATAGTTTTAGTCTTGATGTTGTTTATTTGTGTCTTCTCTATTTCTTTCCTTGACCTAGAAATTTATCAATTTTAATCAACATTAAAAAATTATCTTTTAAATTTTACATCCTCTGGTGTATACTTTTTAAAAAAAAATCAATTAACCTCTCTCGTATCATATAATCTTCTTTATTAAAGTCCTTGGATTTATTAGCTGTCCTTTTTCTACCCAAATGAGATAGATGCTTAGGATGCTTATTTTTAGTCTAATTTTTGTTCCTTACATGGATTTTTAGAGCCATAAATTTAAGCATATTTATAACTGAATTCTAAATTCGGACTTAGTTGGCATGTATCTATCTACCTAACAATATTTCTTAATTATGATGATTTTCTTCTTTAAGCTTATGCTATTCACAAGTACAAGTATTGCATAGTGTTGGAGTATTTGAGGGTTTTTGTTAGTTTTTAGTTTTCAATGACTTTATATGAAACGTTACAGATGTTCTTGGGGCCTCTTCATGATGTCTTTCCTCTGAGAGGTTTTATTCTACTTATGATGGGTAACTACACTAGGAGCAGACATTCTTGATCCAATTAAGTTCTAATAAACTTCAGTCATGGTCATTCTCCTCTATTTCTCACTATAGACCAACAGGGATTTATCTAAAACCTCAGATGCAGGACATTTCCCCTTCACAGCCCCATTTGCAGTTTTTCTTTTTACCTCCATGAAGGAGCTCAGGTTTAAGTCTTTCATTGTGTACCTTACAATTCCTTCAAAGGATAAATGGATACAACATATCAAGCTCATTGTTCTTGGCTTCCCTCCTCTTTCTGGACTTGACTCACAACTTCTTACTATCTTTAGAGACGGTTGATTCAATTGCTTCATGGATTTTTAAAAAATATCAAAAACATAGTGTGTAGCTTCTATAGCTCTCTACTAGCTTGGAACAACTCATTCTGGCATTGCAGTGAGCAGAACTCACATAAAGTGTTTTTTGAAGGCTTATATTTAAGTGCTATAATACTAACAATATACTGAAGTCTTAATTTCAATGCTAGTTCTTCTGCTTGGACATCTTTGGAGCTAGGAATTAACCTGTCCAAATAAAGTTTCTGTTCTTGAAAATGGTGACACTAATGGTTCTTCATGGTAGGTTTATTGAGTTAATAGCATAAATCTAAGCAAAGCATCAGGAATTGTATTTGACTTAACATAAGTACTACATAAATTTTAGGTATTATTGTAATTATTATTGTATAATCATCCATATGAAACTCGTTACCGTGTGTTCTAGGCATTAATAAAAGCATTTCATTTAGGTTTATACATAAACCCTTAAAAACTATTCATATATACATTTTATTGCACAGGCTGCAGTTTAAAGATCATGTGAGAAATTTAAATGTGGTGGATCAAAATAGGACAGTCTGTGGTCTTTAGGGAGAATGATCACAATTAGGCTGTTTGTCTTTATTCTCCCAGGTTAGAAGCATGAATAATAATATTGATGTAATTAGTCTTGAGGATTATAACTTATACTAGCCCAAATCTAATGAGCTTGATATATAAGACTAAATTACAGTGTATTAATTTATAATGAAAACCATTTCTTTTCTGCCTTCTAAAATTGCTTATGGTAGTATTACTAATGTATTCTCTGTTTATAAGCAATTCTATTTTTGGAAAGCAAGTTGTTGTTATGAATCTATTTGGTGCACATGGACTAGATCAAGATGAGGTCTTCCTAGTTGAAGATCAAGAGGCATACTTCTATACCCTAGGAATGACCTTGCCAAAATTGTCAGGTGGGTGATAGCGATAGTTTCTATCCTCAATAATAAACCAAGTGAATCTTGTCATCTACCCACTGCCCCAATAACATCTCTACAATTTAGTAGGGATGTGATCTTGGACAGATTTTTTAAATTCCGTAGGTTCAACTTCCTTGTGTGCAAAATTAAAAAGAATCCTTCCTCGGAGAAGAGTTGTGTTTATTAATTTATATCATTAATTCTAGTTGTTCACAATGGCTCTCAAAATAGGTAATCTGCAAAATAGTTGCTATTACACTTTTGGTGAGAAAGTACACTATCTCATTATGTATGTTTGGCGATTCTGTGTAAATTTTATAATTCCACTTGTAAGGAATAGAAACTTTACTTGGACAGATTAATTCCTAAATTTCATCTTTATACAATTTCAGATGGTTCTCATTTAATATTAGAAAACATGCCTCCAAAATCTTGATAAAAACAATTACACAGGTGGGGGCACTTCAGAATTTATCACAGGGAAAGACATGACATAGTTCAAGGTGAGGTACAGGCTGTACATACAGAGGTGTGCAATCCAGACAAATATGTGACAGGGTGTGTGACACTGCTGCAACGGCAGGAGCTCAGCTTACCTCCAACATGCATTTTCCCAATCCCTCAAGGTTTTTGTGTATCTGTAGTTAGATTGCTTTGGGCTTAATAGAAATCATGTCCACTGTAGTATCTGAAGAATTCCAGCTGGCACCTGGTACTGGAATCCCAGAGATGAGATCCTGAATAATCCTTGTTGTATTTGTGGTATTTAAGAGGAGACATTAAGAAACTAAGAGGTTTGGATGTCTTGTTTAATACTCTAGGAGTGTGTTGCAGGTTCTCTTTCAGTACTATTACCTGTTATCCACGAAAAAGACACTAGGCAACTGAGAAGAAATAAGCCATATGTCTAGTGGATAGGAGCAATGACAAACTGATATTCTGTTACCAGTAGATGAAAGGAGAAGTCTCTAGTTCTATTTCTAAGCCCCCCTTTACAGTTGGTGTCATCTCTTTTCTAATTTCCTTCCCTAATGGTCTCTATTTCAGACAACTTTCTTTATTCACATTTATGTGGTTAAACGTCTCAGCCTTAGCTTCCTTTTGTGTAAAGCAAGAGAAATGTTTTCCATATTCCAGGATAGGGCATAACATACATGTGTCACATAGCATCTGATATATAACAAACATTGTATTAATTGTAGCTATTCTTCTTGTCCTTATATATTTATAATCATTTTTTCTATTTGGTTCATCAGGCTCTTAAGTCCCTGAAGCACTTTCTACAGTCTGCAGTAGAGAATATCTCTCTGAGCTAGAATTTGCCTCCTGGAGAATGCATCAATATGCTTTCTCCAGAGTCAACTGTCATCTTTAGGGCTCAATTTAACAAAAGAGATGAAAGACCTATACAATGAAAATTACAGAACACTAAAGAAAGAAATTGAGATGGAAAGATATCCCATGTTCTTGAATAGGCAAAATTAATATTGTCAAAATGGTCATACTACAAAAAGCCTTATATAGATTCAATGCGATTCCAATTAAAATTCTAATGTCATTCCTTGTAGAAATAGAAAAAAAACAATCATGAAATTCATTTGGAAAAATAGCAGACCCAGAATAGACAAAGCAATCCTTAGTAGGAAGTGTGAAGAGGAGGCATCACAATACCAGACCTTAAACTATATACTATAGAGCTATAGTAACAAAAAAATGCCCTGATATTGGCATCAAAATAGACATGTAGACCAATGGTACAGAATAGAAAACACAGAGACAAACCCACATAAATACAGATATCTCATACTTGACAAAGGTACTGAAAACATACAATGGTGAAAAGATGACCTCTTCAACAAAGGGTGCTTGGAAAACTGGAAATCCATATGCTGCAAATTGAAATTAAACCACTTTCTCTCACCTTGCACAAAATTCAACTCAAAGTGGATCAAGGACTGACAAATTAGGCCAGAGACCCTATGCCTAATAAAAGAGAAACTAGGACCAAATCATCATGTGGGATGGGGTCCTGACTTTCTTAGCAAGACTCCTAAAGTGCAAGAAATAACATCAAGAATTAATAATTGGGATGAATTCAAACTAAAAACATTCTTCTTAGCAAAAGAAACAATCAGCAATGTGAAGAGAGAGCCCACAGAGTTGGAGAACATCTTTACTACACACACATCGGATAGAGCATTCATCTTCAGGATATATAAAGAACTAAAAAATTCAACACCAAAAGAATAAATAGCCCAATCAATAAATGGGCTAAGGAAATGAACAGGCACTTCACAGAAAAAGAGATACAATCTATCAACAAATATATTTTAAAAAGTTCAAATTCACTAGTAACTAGAGAAATGCAAATCCAAACAACTCTAAGATTTCATCACACTCCAGTCAAAGTGGCAATTATCAAGAATACAAGCAACAATAAGTGTTGGCAAGGATGTGGGGGAAAGGTACACGTACATTACTGGTGGAATGCAAATTGGTACAACCAATCTGGAAAGCAGTATGGAGATTCCGTAAAAAACTTGGAATGGAACCATCATTTGACCCAGATATCCCTCTCCTCAGTATATATCCAAAGGACTTAAAATCAGCATACTATAGTGACACAGCCATATCAATATTCATAGCAGCTCAATTCACAATAGCTAAACTGTGGAACCAACCAACCTAGATGCCCTTCAATAGATGAATAGATGAAGAAACTGGCATATATACATAATGGAATATTATTCAGACTTAGAATAAAATTATGACATTAGAAGGTAAATGAATGGAGTTGTAGAATATCATGCTAAATAAGCCAATCCAAAAAAAAAGGCCAAATGTTCTCCCTGATAAGTGGATACTGACCCATAATGAGGGGTCATGGGAAGAATGGAGGAACTTTCATTGGGCAAAGAGGAGGGAGGAGAGAAGAGGAGACATGAAGGTAGGAAAGATGGTGGAATGAGATGAACATCATTACTGTAGATACATGTATAACTGCACATATGATACAACTCTATATTGTATACTATGAGAGAAATGAAAATCTGTGCTTCATTTGTGTACAATGAACCAAAATTCATTATGCTGTCATTTATAATTAATTATAATGAAAAAGAGTACAAGCAATAAAACAATTAAGATTATTGTGCTATTATAAAGTGATTAAGTGGCATAGTGTGATTGGAAAATGGACTTGAATAGAATGTAAATGTATGTGTAAACTTAGACAAATACTGAAAGATGTAGGGGAGAAATTCTAATAATAATTAAGTATCACCTGGTCAGCATAAATAAGTGAAAACTATTTTTAAAACCTTAAGCCTGAAAGTAATGCAGATGTCAGTAAATCAGGATAATGGGTAACTGTAGGTCAGATAATTTTTATTCAGGGTAAAAAGTATCATTTAGAAAACCAAAATTAAAAAAAAATAGGAAACCAAAATTGGGGAATTGAGCACAATATATAGTTTGTAATAGTCTCTAATTATGCTTTTTTGCCCTGTTAATTGGCAGTGTACATACCTCATCCCAACTTAATTTTTTAGTCTTTAAATAAGACCAGAAAACAATACCCTTGAGAGAATGGTTAAAGAGTCATACACAGGCAGTTTGGAGGACAAATCAGGCAAAGACAAGAACTTTTGAGCAAAGAAGTGAAGGACAACTTACAAAAGCTTGTATCATGGAGTCTGATCAAGAGAAAAACCCCTACCTGTGCATCTATATTTGGATCTTGGAAGATGGTTCAAAGAATGATCTACTAAGATTAGCATGAGGCAGGAAATAAGTCATTGCTACATAAATTTGGTAGGTCAAGTAAGTTCAGTGATGATATTCATTTGTGTGTGATCAGAGGACATTGATATTCTCAGGGTTTTACTTCTCATAAATCCTGGGGTCATGTGGTTTGCATGCATGATCATCAGTCACATCCTGTTGAGCATGAGGTTTTCCTTTCAATAAGAAAAATATCTCTTAATCTGTTCTTTCAGGATGGGATTATTTTATGTCTATACTTAACTTGGATTCAAAAACCTTTTATGAAAGATGCTCTCTGTTTCCAAAACTTATATATTTCCCCCATAACTTTCCTTTTTCTATGTAGATTAGCATGACTTTGGTCCTGTACATCTATAGTATAACCTTAGAAAAGAAAATAACTTTGAGGATCATCAGTTAATATGGGAACATAAAACAGAATAGAGCAAATTTCCAATTCGGAGATAAAGAATAGCGATGTAATAGAATGAATTAGAACAAATAAACCAGACATTGATTTTGTTCCAGCTTTATCTTATGTTTGCTGAATGAACCCAATAAATTGGAGAGAAATGATCCAGAAGGTAAATAGGTCAGGGGAAGCTCTTGAAGACAATCAGCCTATGCTCAGATATGAAACTCAGTAGATATAAAATGTGAAGGCAGTGCAAGCTCAATATTTTCAACAAATGCAAGTGTTCAGGCCTAGTCTGACATTATCACTGTTAACTAATTTCACCTGCTGTTTCTCTGTTTTAACACTTTGTGGTTAATCTTTCTTAGCTTTACATAGTGTCATTTACTTGTGAAATTCAACTTTTCTGTTTAGGGCTCCTTCCACCAATACCTCCTGTCTTCCAGTTATTGATGACCAGATGCAGGTGGTTTTGTATAAGTACTCCTTCTCACATCTTTGCCTGCATTTGTGCATCCTTTCATTTCTTCTGTTTCATTAAAAATTTTGCTTGTTAGTAAAGGCATGATTCTCATACATGACTTTTTCTGCAAAACCTTGCCAATGCTCTCTAAGCAGAACAAATGACTCGCTGCTCTGTGCTGTTATGGCATCTGTACTAATGTCACAGTTATGGATTTTACAGTGAAATGATTAAGGAAAATTCCTTGAAGTGGAACTCTCTCATCTGAGATCCTGATTTTGCATTTTCCTACTATGTAATATTTAAGAAGTTATGTAGCCTCTCCATATCTCAGTTTACTCATATAGAAAAGAAGGATAATATAAACACCTACCACCTACTAGGCTAGGAAAATTGCATGAGTTAATAAATAAAAGTGTTCCAACTTATGTCTGGCATAGAATCAGTATATAAGTGTCTGCTATTGTTATTACCAAATTTTGTTATGAATGAATTCATGTGTGTCTAATTATTCCTTTGATGGGTGAACTCCATGGTCAAAGACCCTGTCTAACTTGTCTTTGTAGAATTAATGATTTCAATGCCTTTGTAGAATTAGCATTAATGTATTAATTATGCCTGGACAAAAGTAGGTAACCAGTGGAATGAATGACTTCAGAAAGGTTAAATGTCTTTGAAATGGTTTAGTCTTTTGGCCCAATTGAAATACACAGTAAAATTTGTGTTCAAAATATTTTCCTCTGCCTTTTTGTTACCTCTACTTACTATAATATGTGCAGAAACCTCTTTTTCTTAGGGAAAGACCTCATTTCTTTTATTTCTAAGATAATTTATGAATGAAATAAGATGTTAGCAGTTGTAAACACATTAATTTAAAGGCAAAATTCAGACCTGTATTTGTAAGGAGGGTTCTAAAGTATTCAATTTTTTTCTTTCCCATGGTTGCTTAAGATCCAAGTTGAACACCAGCAATAGAATTGTCATAAATGTAAGTTTCCAGAACAGGCTTCATGTTTTGCATTACCTGTTGTCATCAGTTAAACCATGTGTACATATAATAATAAAATAAGATGAAATAGTAAACTATGTAGATAACCAGTTGATATTGTTATTATTTCTATCATCATCATCATCATCCAGAGTTCGTGTTGCTTCCACCTCATTTATGCGTGGCAAGCACTTCTTCAATGATCTATATCCTCAGACCAGGACCTTATATTTAAAGAGAAGAAAAGAGAACCCCCAACAAATTGCCAAGGGACACTCAGTTCTCACTCATGGACATTGACTGCTACAGAAAAAAATAATGAATTAACACAAAGTCTATGAACACCACACCTATGAGAACTGTCAATCTTGACACTCTAAAACACTTTGGCAAGAAAGGACTGTACCCTAAAAAGGCTCACACATAAGAGCAGGAAAAAATCTTTCCCAACAGATGTATAAAACACAAAAAAACAAGGATAAAATAAAAATTAAAAAACAAGTTAACATAATTATATCTCCTAAATTTCATAGTGTACCAGCAACTGACTCCAAAATCTAGAAGTAGATTAAATACCAGATAAAGAATTAAAAAGAACACACAAAAAGCAAACAAACAAAGACTGAATGAATAAAGATGAAAGTGCAAAGGAGAAATTCAATGAGTTAATAAAAACATTAAAAAAAGAAGAAAACAGAAATCTTAGACATAGAAAAACATAAATAAAACGATGAGTTGAAAGTCTTGCTAACAGAGTATACCATACTGAATACAGAACCTCAGAGCTGAAAGAAAAAGTGGCTGGCCTTGAACATTCAGACAGAATTAAAAAATCAATAAGAAACAATGACTAGATTATACATAAACTCTGAAACAAAACTAAGACAAAATTTAAGAATCATTTATTTGGAGATGGTTGTGAGATTCAGGGAAATAAAAAAATTTTCAAATCTTGAGAATAAGATAGAATGGTGCACTTGAACTCAATGTGGGATAGAGGAAACCACAGAGCGCTAATGTGGGAAGCAAGTCATTCTTCCTCTCTCCTCTTGTATCAATTGCCCCCTGGAATGCCATGGACAACATAGGCAAGTCCCATGCTATAGATCTGGTATATCCTCTTCAGCCAACAAAGAAGTATCCTCACTTGGACTCAGTTTAAGCCACCTTTTCAGATGAACACCCAAACAATCTTTTGATGGAGAATATGGATAAACTGTTAATCTTTTTATCTTACATTTGCTGGTGCTTCCTGTTTTCATTCTTTGTGACTTATAACCTAGCAGGTGAGTAGAAGTCATAGTCCCCAATTCCATGTTTGTGGTCATCCCACTGGGGATAGGAGGAATCCGCTAGAGAAAGGAGTATAATTGTTGGCAAACACATGGATGAAGGCATATGAATTGACAGTATTGTTAAGACCCTGGGTTTGTTTTATAGTAAGAACCCTCCCAGAAAAAAAGTGCTATGCCTGAACAAAGGCACAGTCAGTGTTGATGTGTGCATGTGCAACTCTGTTATAACTCTTTTGTAATTCTATAGTACAGAATACCCAATCAGAATTAGTGTTACCATTTAGGGGAGACAAGTAGGCTAACGTGTTAAAGGGGCACTAACAGAGGGTCTACAAGACAGTGTCCTACTGCACTTGGGGCTCAGCCTTTGGATATGATTCTGCTGGGCCAGTGCCTGCGCAAATAAATGCTGCTTCCTGCAGAAAGTTTTGTTGACCTGACTCTCTGTGTGAGAATCCTAAAACATTTTATTTGTTTTCTCTGTAAAGGTTTCCAGGAAGGGTGTAGGAATGGGGCAGGCATGTGAGCTCCCTGAAGAATGGCAGGAAGACAAAATGGAGGGAAGATTAAGTTATAACTAATTGTAAGGGTGGTCAAGAAGGTGCCTGAAGCTAGACATGGTGGTGCATGCCACCAAAAGTCAGTGGAAGGAGAAGTTGTAACAGGAGGGACTTGTATCCCAGCTCACTGGCTTCCTGTCAGCAGCTGAACATGCCCACAGTGTCTGCATGGCTAGGTTTTCTAAGAGAAAACTCTGTCCTAGCTGAGATATGAAAAGGGCATCAGCTTGCCGGGGGTGGGGGGGAGAGGGGGGGAGAACAGTCTAAGGAGTGCAGGAGTGCAGTGGCCTGCACAAAGACTGTGCTGGAAGAGGAAAGAGAGTAAAAGATCCCTGAGTTAGATTAAATTTGAGAGACAGAAAAGGAAAGATTTCTCAGGGCCCCCTTAGCCACTTTAAAGTCATGATCTCTGCAGGAAGAGTTTTAGCGAAATTTAGTACTTTTTAAAGCAGCATTGTGTTTTAGATTATTCCAGGAGAATATAAGGGGTTAATTTTAGCTACAGTGGGGAGAGTGATTTGGAGGAGCAAGAGTATACCATGACACAAATAAGATCAATGGACTACAGAATTTTGGGATACTTGGTCAGGAACATAGGAGAAAAGATTGTGAATAGGAAAAAAAATACTATTGGCTTCATATGTGGATTGAGGCTTTGCTTTAGACTAATCAGAACAAACCTTCAAATGTGTGTTTCTATGTTTCTAAGTTTCTATGTCTGAAAGTATACTGTGAACCAGGCTTCAAATCTCATTACCTGTCTGGGCCCCACAATCCCATCTGGGAACACCTAGAGGGTAAGAACCAACAGAGGATAGCAACAAGTGACAATGAGAACAACAGAACCCTAGTCTGTGGATATAGAAGATTTTATTGCAAAGAAGTTTCAATAAAATGTGGAAACAACAAAACAACTACTACACCATTAAGGTTATCAATCCCTCTCTGTTTCTTTCCACTGAGTAATTATGCTGGAATTTTTTTCCACTTCAACTTTTTAGCTCAGTTAATCAGCCTCATTTAATCCCAGCCCAAAGTATCCATTCTTGTCTTTTAAAAATAGCTTTCGGGCTGGGGTTGTGGCTCCAGAGGAAGAGTGCTCGCCTAGCATGAGTGATGCACTGGGTTTGATCCTCAGCGCCACATAAAGTAAATTAAAGACTTTGTGTCCACCTATAACTAAAAAAATAAATATTTTTTAAATAACTTTCAAAAGAAAAAATCACAAACTCATTGCCAGATAATCAAAGTACCACAGAAAAAAATTATGAAAATCATCACAAATAAGATTATATATTTTAATATTTAGGTAGACATTGTCTCCATCATCCATTTGTACACACGCAATTTATATGGACATAAAAATGATTGTAAGTATTCACAATACTTTTACAGCTTCTGTCTGCTATAAATATGTTGGCCTTTGTTTATTTTTCTATAAAATAATTTGTTTTTGTCATTGGTATTAGTGTTGGGGAGAATGTTAAGTAATGGTATGTGCATATGTGTCTGAGTGTTTTTTTAATTTTTTTAATATTTATTAGTGCATTATAGTTACACATAATAGTGGGATTCATTTTGAAATATTCATAAATGCATATAACACATTTTACTTCATTACAATCCCCTATGCTCCCTCTTCCCCTTCTATTCCTAGTCCTCTCCTCTATTGGTCTTTCTTTTATTTATTTTTAAAATTGGTGCATTATAGTTATGTATAGAATTCTAATATATTGTGATATATTCATACATGCCTATACATGACATAATTTGGTCAACTTCATTTTCCAATTCTTCCTTTTTCTCTCATCCCTTTCTCTTGCTTCCCTGCTTCTTATTCTAATGATCTCCCTTGCCTGATTGCTTTAAATACAATCTTGTGTTAATTTTTTTGGGGGGGTCACAGGAAAGTAGGGAGCTGAAACTCCAAATCTGAATTGTATTCCTATAGAAGAACATTTAAGGTCAGACACCAAAAGCCATGTAAGAGAACTTCATTATAAGTGAAAATGAGACAAAAGTTGTTTTTTTTTTTTTTAAAGCAGGAAGATTAAGCAGAGGATTAATCAGAAAGCATTCTCAAGAAAGAGAGAGAGTGGGCCTTCTCACAGCAGAGAAGGGCAAGGGAGACAATGCTGTCTCCAAATTTATTACTGTTTGGTGTTTACCAGAACTGGGGTTCTCCTTCAGCAATCTTCACCATCAGGTGTTTAATTTCTTCATGTTGGGTGGTGGAATTTTCAACCTTTGTTGATCCTCTCCAGAACTGTCATGGTGGCCATCATATTGGGGATTGGAGGGCTTCATATACAAGTCAATCCCATGTTAAAGAGGGCACTGAAGTTAGAAGTTACCTCAGTGCACCTGCACACTTCCTTCCAGACAAGTGGAGAAATCTATAGCTATAATTCCTAGCTTTCCGCCAACCTTAGCAGACTCTGTCAAGAGTTAGTCCCATTAATCACTTTTTGACGTAGTTTCCAATTAACTCCTTAGATTCTGTTCCTTTTCTACAAATTAACTGCCACCTTTTTCTCTCTCATATATTTTGAATGTAGTTTAAAGAAGACTAAAATAATTTAAAGAATGCTTGTGACCTTGCCATTCATTTCACTGCTCATTGCTAGCTACTACCTAACACTTTTAAATATAAACAAATTGCTTTTCTCAATGAATGTCAATGCAGCATTGATTTAGGAGGGACGAAAAGAGTGGCCCTTCGGTTTGACTTTCATTTTTCCTCAATCTTATGTAAAGGTGGATAGATGATAGGATTGGCTAATGCTGGTATTGTGTATCCTACTAATTTAACTGATGTTCCTATTTCATTGAAAATAAGTATTCCTCTCTATCATCATTTGAATGTTTAAGTGTTATCCATCCACACATTTATTTTAATAAACCTACATTGGAAGCTTATTAGATCATCATTGAACTATGTACTTTGGATACAACACTGAAAAAAACCCCGAAACATTCTTATGGACATATTCATTGTCTAGAAAAGAAATCTGTTAAAGAAGCAAACATTCTTGTGGTCTGAACCTGTCCATCAACACTATCCAGACTTTGCCAGGTGTCAAGGCAGGTGGATTCTTCCACCAATATTCACCATTAGAACAGCAAACTCATACTGGAATAGTTTGAATCCAGCACTTCCCCTAGGACAGACAGCCCCAAAGTGTGGGGAAAAGCCTCATTGTGATCAGGGATTTTTGCCAATCAGGTCAGGAGGGGCCCTGGAATCCTCTTACTGCTTTTCACATTATTTGTTTATAAATAAATAATGCTAATGCTTGAGTGCACTGTATTTTATCCTCTTTGCCTCATTCACACTTTTGACAAGAGAAACTGTAGGTTTTATTTGAGATTTTCAATTTATTCACTTTTTTTTGGTTTAATAGTTTAAATTAGGATGGGAACTTAGAGAGTAAATGGAATATAAAAAATAAAAATGTCTAAAATGCCATGAATAATGAAGAGCTGGAATATCAGTGTAATCCTCAAAAAAGAGTTTCCTCTCTTTATCCTTGAATTCTGATAAAATTGAGATTTAATTTTCAAATTCAGCCTTATTTGAGACCAGGTTAGAAAATGTAACTTTGTGGGAGAACAAATGAGCACTTCATCTGAACAAATACTTAGGCCTCACACTGGCTGGGAAGGCCTTCCCATGGCTTTTCACTGAAAAAGTAATGCAAAATATTGGAAGCGTGGTAAAGAAGCAAACCATGACACCAGCGAGGGCTTGGGCTGAGGCCTGGATTTCCCATAATTGCACGTGTCATAGAAGGCAAGATACTTACTGCTCTCTATATAAGTGTGGGCAATGGGTTGGACAGAATAAAAGGAGTAAAGACCTTATCCAGTATATAAAGGTGACCTATGTCAGTGCTTACTTTACCAGTAAATCACTGAGTAACTTATTTTTAATGTGAGCACTTTCAACAGGTAATGAGGAGTTTAAACTGGTAAACAGGTCATTCAGGACAGCCATATAGTAGACAAATTAATACAGAGGCTTGGGTGTCAACTGGGTATGAGTGTGAGGTCTGATTTTCTGATTAATGCCCTATTTTGGGTATGTTTATCTTGAATCTTCAAGTCTTTTCAAGAAAATGTAGTCTGCTTTATGTTGGTGATGTGAAAACTAAATAAGGTGGTAGGAAAATTTTATCACAGTGTCTAGGACACAGGTCAGATTCTGTCAATGTTACGTAATATTTTTCTTTGCAAAATAGAGATAATGAAATGTTTGCTGATTGAAAAAGGAGACAAATTACATTGTAAGTAGAGCAAGAGTAAAATAGTATGGTTCAATTGGCACAAAGAAAGGCTATGAGAGAATATTTCTGAGAATATCCCTACTTGAATATTCAATGAGGCAAAATTGAGTGCCCATTATAGGGATAAGAAATTTGTCTGTACCTCTCTGCTATACCTCTCAGACTCCTTTCCCAATATTGAGGCATGAAGAATAATATTATAGTTAATTATGAGATCCTACCAACTAAAAGAACACAGCAGGATAAAAAGTTTTCTTAGGCCAATAAAATACATGGTTTACAGAGAAATAGCTCTAACTATGTGCTTATTTTTTAGAAGACCATAGGAAGTTGTTTGTCAGAAACACTTAACTTTAAAAATCCATTATAAACTCTGTAATTCATTCTTGAACAGAAAATACTGAAATTTGGAACACTCTTTTCAGGGACCTTTTCACTTCTTTGTTCCTTAAGGAGTAGATCAACGAGTTCAGCATGGGGGAGACAATGTTGTTTAGTATCTGCACCATGGCCCCAAGCAGAGGGTTGGGTGTGCGCTGCAGGTAGATGATGATGACAGGTCCGTAGGCACAGAGGATGGCAGTGAGGTGGGCACTGCAGGTGGAGAAAGCCTTCTGCCTGCCCTCTGCTGAACGAATCCTCAGAATGGCCATCCCAATGTGAGTGTAAGAGACACAAATGCTGAATGAGAGCATTAAAGCCAGGAGGCCAACATTAATGGAGCCCACTCTCTGGGCCAGACATAGAGCTGTCAGTACAAACCAAGGATAAAACTGCAGGGATGTCACAGAAGAAGTGGTCCACCTGACTGGGGCCACAGTAGGTTAACTGAAAGGTAAAGGAGGTCAGTGTGGTGGCCTGGAGACACCCCACCAACAAGGCTACCGTGACCAAGCTGACACAGACTGCAGGTTTCCTGATGAGCATGTATCTTAGTGGGTGACAGATGGCAACATAGCGATCATAAGCCATCACAGAATAGAGGCATCCTTCCGTAGAGCCCAGCAGGTGATAGAAGAAGAGCTGTGCAGTACAGCCCTTGTAAGAGATGGCTCAGCTCAGACCAGAGAGATAAAAGAGCATCTTGGGACAGGTTACAGAAGGGAACAACATGTCAAAAACAGACAGAAGTCCCAAGAAGAAATACATGGGAGTGTGAAGAGTGGAGGATGAAATGATTGCTGTAAAGATGAGTAAATTCCCAAGCAGAGTGAAGAGGTAGATGGAAGAGAAGATGGCCAAGAGCACAGTCTCCAGTCCCTCTGTCTGAGGGATTCCCAGGAGGATGACCTCATTCAGCAAGCTGTGATTTCCCATCTTGCTGGAAGGCTGTTCTAGGTTTTCACAAAGAACATGAAGACATGAATGTGGAGGCTGATTATGACAGACACAATACTACTGCACATATTGTCAGCAAATTTTGTGTAAACATAAAGTTAATGATGAAAATGAGAATTTAGAGTTTTAGTCCAAAGAGATTTAGGTACTAGCAAAATATACCTACCACTTCACAACTGAAGGCATGCTCCTTCACACCTATGAATACAAAGCAAAAATGAAACACTAACAAGGTGAAATAAAGGGTGGATTAAGAGACCAAAAATTTCAATACCAAACAGGAACATAATTTAATTAATATCCTTAGTACATTATATAATATGAATGTCCTATAATTACCTGACCTAAAAGGTTGATCTTCTCTATTCCTTTTCAGAGTATTATATTAATAAAATATGTCCCCTGATAGCCTAAGTATTCATGGGTACCCACATGTCTGACTAGAACAACAGATTGCCATACAGGGCAAGGAGCACTAGGATTTGGGTTGTATGAATAACATTCTGATTAAATATGTTCCTAGTATGAACATTTTCTTATTAAAAATGGTCATTTACTTGAAGATAAACAAGTAGTAGAAAGTTAAAATATTTTATGGGGACTCAAATAACTTGGAGATTAGATTCAAATATGGGATATTTGAACATTGTTAAGAGTGCATTTTTGAAAACTTAGAGTCAAAAAGAAAAGCTTTCAGCACTACCATTTTTTTGTGTAACTTTGCATTTAAAAAGAATAGTCATGGTAAGAATATTAAACATAATTAACCTTCTTTACAGATTTGAAAATACACTGTATAGTATTGTCAAATATAGTAGAACTTGTTCATCACAGTATCTGTAGCACACCATATCTACTATTGTTTATTATTGGAGTCAAATTTTCAAATGTTGTAAAGTGATTGTTTTTGTCCTAAGATAAATTTAAGCCTTTTCTAATAATCTCCAAAATCAATCACTGGATGAATCTGCTTTGTGGTCCAGATTCCATGACTAATGAAAGCAATTCACTAAAATTCAGTGTTATAGAATTCCTCATCTAGGATCCATAGGATGAGAATTGAACATCCTCATAATTACTGGCAAGTGCTCTATTGTAGGAGTGAAAAAACGTGATAGGTAGATGGGGAGTCAAGGGAAGATAATGAACTTCCCCAAGTAGAGGGAACACCAGAGTCATGAGTAAAGTTTTGTGACATGAAGGGAGTGGATGTGAAAAGTAATTAATATAAAAGTACCCCAAATATAACAAAGTTACTTACACAGCCTAAGGCTGTTAAAGATGCATTTGATCATGCATCTTAGTTCATGTGATAATAAATTAAAGAATGTTATCACAATATGTTAATGCAATGGATTTACTTTACTGCTGTCATGGCACCAAGTTTATGGAGGTAATTTTACTTTATGAGGTTCTTTGAGTCTTGGTTTATTTTTTGTCTTTTTTTTTGGAAGAACACTGGCATTCTTTACATTTTTTTTTTCCTAGACTATTTCCTGTTGAGCACCATCTGGACTTGAAGCCAGTTTGTATTTGTGCAAATAGGTGGCTCCTATTCTCTTGGGTAGCCATCTTTACACAGACATAATTGGAAGTCTCTGAACAATTTCATTCAGGCTCAATTAATAGAGAGGGGGAACCAATTAACTCCCATGTAGGTGTTCTAACACATTTCTATGAAAAGATGTTTAACAACAAGGTGGAGGAAATTTTTTAATAATATGTGATGCTTAAACTGTGAAAATGCAGGGGATAAATAGAAATGTGGGCAGGTGCTGAGAATCACCATACAGTAAATGGAAAAATACCATTGAAAGTTTGGGATGTCACTTTAATGGTGCTTGTCACATAGTGGGTGCTCAATAAATTCATGTTATTGGTTAACTCAGATAACTTTCCTGCCCAGAATTGTAATAAAGTTTAAATTATGGTGATATTCATGATACACCCTGGAAAGTATAGTGAACTTTACTGCTGTCTGGAGGATAGGAGATAAGGGGAATGGTGATTAGAAAAGATGAGATTTTAAGGTGGGCAGATTTGATTGTAAATTTAGGCTGAATCTTGCTTATTAATTTTGTGACTTTTATTTGTCTTCAGTTTTTTATATCTAAAATAGGGATTATATTACATTTTAAATGTTGTTTAGTAGATTAAACAAGGTAAGTTCCTATGAGGCTTCTAATAAAATGTTTATTGTTTTGCTGGTGTCCCCAAATTGATATTTGCTCTTTCATTCTATGCAAGGGAAAGACACATCTGTGCTGTTTTGGTTTAATATGAACATAAGCATAGCAGAGTTTGGGGAAGTTTTAAAAAATACCTTTTAGGTACACTTATACATTATTGGTGGGAATGAAATACAATCACTCTGGAAAGCAATATGGAGCTTCCTAAAAAAACTAAGAATGGAACCACATTTTGACCCAGTTATCCCACTCCTCAGTATATATCTAAAGGACTTTAAGTCAGCATACTATAGTGACACAGCCACATTAATGTTTATAACAGCACAATTCACAATAGCTAAGCTATGGAACCAATCTAGATGTGCTTCAACATATGAACAGATAAAGCAATTGTAATATATATACGACTGCCATAAAGAAGAATGGCTTTATGACATTTACTAGTAAATGGTTGGATCTGGAGACCATTCGTGCATAGTGAAATAAGTTAATCCCAAATATACAAAGGTCAAATGTTTTCTTTGATATGTGAAAGCTAACCCAAAACTGGAGGAGGGATATGATTTAAATGGATTAGACAAACGGGAATGAAGGAAAAGGAGTATGGATAGGGAAAGGAAGGACAGTGGAATAAATCCAACATAACTCTCACATGTAAATATATGGATACACCACAGTGAATCTCATTGTGTACATCCAAAAGACTGGGGTCCTAAATAGAAAAGGATATTCCATGTTAGTGTAATTATATCAAAATGGATCCTACCATTATGTACAACCAAATTGTACCAATAAAATATAAAAATCCTCTTTAGTCCCTCATGGAGATTGCTGAATTTTTTCTGGGGTTAAAAAATATCTATATGTAGCCGGGCACAGTGGCACACGCCTATAATCCCAGTGGCTCAGGAGGTTGAGGCAGGAGGATTGTGTCAAAGCCAGCCTCAGCAAGAATGAGGCATTAAGCAACTCAATGAGACCCTGTCACTAAATAAAAAATATAAAATAGGGCTGGGGATGTGGCTCAGTGTCCAAATGCATGTGAGTTCAATCCCCAGTACCCTCCCTCCTCTCCCCAAAATATATACATATGTGATGGAGAAGACTGGGAACCATCTATTAAGAGTCTACTGCCTCCCTCACAGCCCACATGCAAATCTGTCTCCAATTCATTCAAAACAGTGAAATATGAATTATGCTGGAACATATAACGATGTACAAAAGGAGAGATGAGTCATATTGTTGAGTCTAAAGGAAAATCCATGATTTCCTTTAGATATAGACTCAAAGTAAAGAAAGCCTACAAGAAATTTCTGATGAAAATTACACTATTGCAAACTTAAATTTCAATGACCACAATTAAAAATGTTTATCTTTATAACTTCAAATATTATTATTAAATCACTAAACAATCAATCTCACTATTTCTAGACTCACAATCAGATAATTTCATAGACATCAAAGACACATGGAACTGAATATGATAATTTAAATAGTAATTTATGGGCCATCCATAATAAAAATGGAGTCAGCTTCCATAATAGGTTGAACTCAAACTGTAGCATTTATCTAGAAAATATACAACATGGCATAGCCAGATATATATATATATATATATATATATATATATATATATAGAGAGAGAGAGAGAGAGAGAGAGAGAGAGAGAGAGAGAGAGAAGAGAGAGAGAAATTAGATGTTTAAAAGTCCACATTCAAAATCCTTCCTTGTTGTTTTTTTTTTTTTTTTTTGATGGTATGACTTTTGGGCTAGTAGTTTGTCAATTCCCAATTTAGCTTTTCCCTGTAAAGAAGTAGAACTTTCCTGGCACAGGTAGCCTTACCCTTAACTACTCAGTTAAAATTAATCATTCCAACCAGGACACTTTTCAGAGTAAAATGAATTAATAACTTAAACAGAATGATAAGGGTAAAACAGGGACGTTCAGGTCAAACCACTTTATATACTTTTTTTATTGGATCCTTGTGTGTGCCTCACAAGTCAGTACTTTGACATCCACCACGATAATAGTGTTCTGTGAGCATGTGGGATTTTCTTACAACCATACTTTGTACACAGTGGGCACTCATTAAATGTTCATTTTTCCAAAACTAATATAATATTTAACTCACCATAAAGATTGAATATCATGATGTTTTTAAAATATTTTGATAACATAAGATATGACATAAAATGGTAGAAATCATCACATTTATTATGGAAGTCCCATATTGATGGATTTGGGAAGGTGCCTGAATTGAGAGGAGTGTTGATGTCTTAAGGCCCAGTGACATCACTAGAGGAGACAGGATAAGACCAGTGCAAACTATGACTGGAGGCCAAACCTTGGGATACACTGTGTTTTAGGAAAAGGAGATGAAAAAAGAAGCATTTAATAAGAAATATGTTCATTCCTCAGAGAATTAGGAAGTGGATCAGGAGAATATTTTTTCAAATTCTTTCGTCATGAACTTTTTATTTTCTTCATGCCAGAGAGCATATCCAAATAATTTTTAGTCCTCATAATTTTTGTGATACTTGAAACATGATAGATGCTGCATTAGTTAGTAAATATATATATATATATGTAAATAAAATAATGCATTTCTTCATGCTATGTGTGCAAAAGAAGGAATGTGGAATGGACCGTGGCCATCACATCAGAGAAAAAGGATGCCCCAAATGAGGAATTCTGCATTTCAAGTCTTTAGAATGAGGTTAAAAGGCCAAACTTGAGAAAGATGGTGGGAACTTTTGAGTACTTACATTGTCAAGAATATCATGCTGTCCCAAGACAGAAGGAAAACAATTTTTCCTTCTTTTTATCTTCCTTTTCTTCTGCAGGGTTATGGATAGCTTCATCCCAAATGTCTCTCTTCCCTAGATGCCATGGAATTGACTTCATTCTCTAGCTACAGATGATCTTCTTCAAATTATCTTCATCATTCAAAATCAACAAAATGGATTCTCTACATGCTAGGTGACAGGGCAATTCCCTGCAAGCTACTGGAAGCAAAATTATCTCCTACATCTCTGGGATGTTAAATGACTTCATGGTCCCTTTGGAGCCCCCTCTGTGGTATGCCCCAAAACTGAGGAATAAGGAGCCCTGTGAGCATAGGTAGCAATTAAATGCTGAATGTTGAAATAGGTTTATAGTTACAAATTAGTACATGGTAATAAAGATAATCTTCAAGGAATTGGGAATTAAAAGAACTTGTAAATCCCACCTGACCACCCATTTCTCTGTTGTGGGCAGATATCTCATCAAATCTTTGTTCTCTATAGACCTTGGGAATCTGGCTGCCTATTCTATCATTTTTCTGATTTCTCCCTATTTTCTGTCTCTTGTGGTTTCTTGTGTTCCATGGGCCCAAACTTAATTGCAAGGTGACACCAGTTTTAAGGGTTGCTGGGAAATGAATTTGAATAGCCATGGACTTGGCTCCACTTGGCTTACTTACTAACATAAAAGAACATGATGACCAATATTGGGGTATACCCAAAGTACAAGCACAGACTTGTGAGGAGATACCTCAATGAAGTAGCCTGCATTTGTTCTGTGTTGTACTACACTCATGTTATTGCATGATGATGTTTACCTCCAAAAGTGGCCAAACCACACCACATCTACGATGTTGTCCATTAAAGCATCATAGAGCTAATAATATTCCCATTTCCTAATGAAATGAATGTCCCAACCATCATAACTTCATAGCACAGTAAATCATGTTTCGGGGGTAATTCTGTTTGAAACAGCCTACTGCACTGCCATCATATACCTGTACAGCACATAAAATTATGGATGCTATGCAGTACTTGAGAGTGATTATAGATGAATAAGTACTGGCGATGTATTTACTATACAATAAACCCCAGTAAATATGTGTTGACTTAAAATGAATTATGCATTTCACTTTCCAAAGGTTGATCACTCTACTCAATTTATGTGGGGCTGGGGATGTGGCCCAAGCGGTAGCGCGCTCGCCTGGCATGCATGCGGCCCGGGTTCAATCCTCAGCACCACATACAAAGATGTTGTGTCCGCCGAAAACTAAAAAAATAAATATTAAAATTCTCTCTCTCTCTCTCTCTCTCTCTCTCTCTCTTTAAAAAAACACTTTATGTGAAAAAAGTGGAATTATCCACTGTGTTTAGAAAAATATGATTAAACAAAAATATAAATAAACAAAATATAACATACCCATACTTCAATAAATATAAAGGCTTGTTTACTTGTTTATTGTGCTAGGTTTAGGGGCTTTTCATATATTTATCTTTTTGATGACCATCAACATAATGTGTTTCTTGATTCAGTTCCAGCTTCTCTTTGTTGCTTTCCAGAATCTTTAGCCAATAGAGTGAAATTACAGCTGAGAGAAAAAAATTACACACACACACACACACACACACACACACACACATATATATATATATATATATATATATATATATATATATATGATCTTTCCCAGGTAAATGGATCATCCTTTCTCACAGTTAGCTTGGCATATGTAGTACTAATAAGAATTAGTACTAAAATTTAGTACTGATAAAATATAATTTGTTCTTATGTAGTGCTTTTTACCTTTGTGCATGGATACGTATGTGTATTTACTTTCACATCCATTAAGATCCATTAAATCTAAAAACAACCCAGGGAGTTAGCTATGTCACTATCTTCATCATACAGATGCAAGAATGTACTTAGGCAGAAATAAAAATTCCACAGCAAGTGCATCAGAGAGATCAAAATCAAAGCAAGCCATCCATACTCATGATATATACTAAACACAGATTCTTACATTGACATGACTTTCTTTATGTCCCAGATTAAGTATGCATTTTTCAATACAGAGGATATAAGGAAATTTATCCCTTCTTGTGTACTTTAGCCAGGAAAATGAGTACAGATTCTCTCAGCTACTTGCATTGCTACACCATCCTGATGAAACACCCATGAGTCACCAGGCCCGGAAGAGGCAGTTCTTAAAAAATGGATAGCTCCCAAGAAAGAAAAAGTATGTTTTCCCCCATTGCTCTGGGTAAAATGTAGAGACAGAGAATTCAAATTAGAGATGGGGAATAAATGACATATACCCACAATGTTCCTATTAGCAGGGTCAGAAGCAGGAAGCCCTTGGTAAAGTCTGTTAAAGAGATATTTACTGTAGTGGGCTGATCACTCAGAAAACACTCTCAGTCTGAATTTTGTCCAAATGAGAGTTTTTTATTCAGCCAGCTGGAGACTGGTCCCTGCAGGAACCAAATTGTCTCTGCCAGGAACAGTGTCAGGTTTGAGTTCTATGGGGTTTATAAGAGGAAAAACCACATACTCGAAAATGTAGGTACTGTCAAGCAAGCAGAATACAAGGGCTGAGAAAGCAGTTAGCAGAGCACAAACAAACAACTACATCCTGGGTTTGAGCAATTTGTCGGCATATGAAGTACAGAAAAATATTTTTTTAACATCTTAGAGATAGCTTATATAACAGTTTCATATGGGAGTCATAAAAAGGAAGTCATGATGGGTATTTATACTTGCCTATTGCTATACATTGTACTTAAATATTGTTCCATTGACCTATGGGCTTATACTTATCAACTTACACTGTTCTATATTTTACTTCTAACAACTTAAATCTTATGTCTCACAGTTAGATGATTATGTCGTCCTACAATATTACTTCTTCTAACTTATAACTACAGCAGCTTAACATTATCTATTCTGTAACACTTATCACATAATCCTATTATCCTACTTATTAATATTTCATAAACTATAACCTACAATTTATAATCAATAATCTATATTGATCATGCTCAGACCATAAAATTTAGTGTATTTTATATCATTGCTAATGTTACTGTTGCAGCACTTTCACCTGAAAAACAAACCCCTTCCCTGTGTATCCCTCTAACAGTTCCTTTGTAGACACCAGTCAGATGAAAAATGCAAATGTTCTCCTCATGTTGGAGACTTTTACATGATCTGGAGAAAAGCAGAAGTGCAAATATTTGTTTAAGAATTATCAGTAGGTCCCTTAGTGATATAGTTGCTACTTTATAACTGGTCCATAGAAGGGGGCAGGACTTCTAGGGAAATTTAACTGCAGTTGCTTTTTCCTGCAGTGCAGAGCTCTGGGGACTTCAGGAGGAGGTAGGCAACCCTGCTGCCTGCACTGGGACAGAATCCCACCCCTGCACCTGAAGCCTGAGAGCCTCCCATTCTGCCTCCCTTTCTCCTGTCTTTACATCTGTTGGTGCCTGTTCTAGCCACAAGCTCCCAGGGTGTGGAATTTAGTACCCGTGTGTGCCAGAAGGATTTATGCAAGTTTGGCTGTTTACAGGAATCTTGGGGAAAGGCCCTGGAGCAGGAATTTAGCCATCTTCTGATAATCTCCACATTTCCCTTTCTACTATCATTTACTTTTCTCTCTCTCCATACCTCTACTTTTCCTTCCTCCTGTTTTATTTCTCTGGGAAAAAGGTGATGTTTTCTCAGTTTTGTGTAAGTTTGTGCTGTCAAAATGTGGCTTTAAGTCTCCACCCAACTCAATTATTGCAGTTGCTAAGCCCATTTATGTCGAAACTGAGATTGCTGTTGTTCCTTTTTGTAAATACCTGGACAATGAGAATCTAGGACTAAAAATTTAAAGATTGAACCACTCTCTGTTTCTGGGAAAGCCCCACTCTGCAGCCCAAATCACTTTATGGCTGGCCCAGGGTTTCCACTTCTCATAACAGGATGTTAGTGTGTGGTTCACTGGACTCTCCTGCTCCTCCCCTCCCTGCCTGCCTGTGACTGCTTCTGTCAGACTCTTGCATCTCTGATGTCCTGTCCAGACAGAGGTCCCAGCCTGAGAGAGAAGCTCCCTCTCCTCCCAGCTGCTTCAGATCCAAGACTTTGACCTTGGTCAGTTGCTGTGATCAAATCTTTGCCCTAGGAATTTCTAGGCACTTTTCTGAAGTACCATCCTGAGAGTTGGAACAAAATTCTGACCCAAACTAAATTTGATTGTATTGGGAAGGGTGGGGAGAGTATGAACATAGCACCTTTGCCTCAGTGAAGGCTGTTTCTTTGTAGGGAACCCTAGTCCACCTGACTTCTCCCATCCACTGGGGTAAAAACTGGGCATCTGAGAGCTTGAGTTTTCTCACACAGTCTTTGAGCTTCTTAGCTCCTGTGTGAATCTACTGCCTTAAGCTTTCTGAAGGTGTTGTTAGATGTTCTTCCCTGTCCCAACCCAGCCTCTTCTGTGTGTCCCAGTCTGGGGGTCATCCTAGAACCCATTTTCCTCAGTGTGTTCTCCTGTGTTCTCACCTAAACTGTCCTCTGTGTTGCTGTCAAAATGTGAGCTGTTTTGCAATGTATAGTTTTTATCCAATTGTGTAAAATAACAGATATGGAATGATGAGCCTGGCTTATTGCTATGCATTTGTATATGGGGGTGTGGGAGGTAGGTGCATAGGAAACACAAGAGATATAACATGGATGATCAGCATGGATATTGCATTGGTTTTGAAGATATTCATTCTCTCTCTCTCTCTCTCTCTCTCTCTCTCTCTCTCTCTCTGTCTGTCTCTCTCTCTCTCTCTCTCCCCCCTCTCTCTCTCTGATTGATTTATGTGCTATGGATCTTACCCAGGGTCTTGCACAAGTTAGATAAGAGCTTTTCTGCTGAGCGATATCCTCAGCCTCAAGGTGTGTTTTAAATGGTGATTTGAATGGACATCATGGGCCTATAAATAGTATTGCCAAATGTTTCAGAATTCTTAGTGTAGGATTGTTCCAGAAGGGAATCTGTCCTTCTCGAGAACATTTGTTTTCTGGCTTTCAGGTCCCTCAGGGAAGGTTGGGGTTCTGTGCACTCATCTGCTTCTGAGGTTCTGGATGAGCACTTGTGTGTCTTTGTTTTTCAGCATGGTCTGTGCTCCAGGTAGTGCCATTTTAACTCCTTAAAGCCTGTTTTTGAGGAAAACCCTTCCTGGTCTTAGAAATTTTAGCCCAGGGCACCCTGTTTCAGAACAGAGAAAGTTCATGATACAATGCATAATGGACCAAGGGTACAGAACTAGGATCAAACCCACCTCTGGATTCCCTGGTTGAAAGAATCATCATGTTGGGCTGGAGATGTGGCTCAGTGGTAGAGCAACTGTCTAGCACATATGAGGCACTGGGTTCAATCCTTAGGATCACATAATAGATAAATTTACTTTAAAAAATAAATCATAACCTGTATATATAAAATCTCAGTTTATTATAATATCACATTTAATATTTGTCCAAGATTATATATTATTAGCTTGAGAAATATGTATCAGACAGCCTAATTTAAAAATAGAGAAAAATGTGTATATATATGCACATAATGAAATTATTAATATATATATACATAATATTTTGAACATAGATAACAAACTGTAGTTTGGTTCAATTCTGAGCCTCATGAGGAAAATCAGAAGGCACGTGGTATAAAAAGGTGCAGGACTCTGAATACCATGATCCAAAGTGTATGAGTTTGGCAGGATGAACCCAACTACTATGTATAACAATAAAACTAAAATTTAAAACAGCAGATACATTGAACAATAGAAATGATGACAACAAGAACAATGTTGGTATCTGTCTCCATTGCTTAAAAGTCATCTATGCCACCGATTTATTCTTGGTTTTATTTTTTGAGCTTTAGCAGTCTTAATAAAGGCATTGGAGCTTGCACCAATATATCAGAGTGTAGACTCTATGGTCTCTTTTAGCAGTTGTAGTGTTTCTGTTTTCATTCCTAGGTCTTTGATCTATTTTGAATTGACTTTTATACAGGGTCAGAACTAGGTTCATAGTTTCATTCTTCTACATATAGATACACAGTTTTCCCAGTACTTTTTGCTTAAAAGGTTGTCTTTTCTTCATTGTGTGTTTTTGACAACTTTGTCAAGAATCAGATGACTGTATGATCTATGTGGATTTCTATTCTGTTGGCCTTCATGTCTGTTTTTTATGCCAATACTATGATGTTTTTTTTGTTACTATATGTCTGTAGTATAATTTGAGATTGGATATTGTGATGCCTGCAGTCTTGCTTCTATGCATTGCTTTGGCTATTCTGTTTTTATTCTTCCATATGATTTTTGGACTGTTTTTTTCCCCCTAGCTTTGGGAAATTTTTATTTTGATGGGGATTTTAGTTCAACTGTAGGTCACTTTTGTTAATATGGCCATTTTAATAATATCAATTCCGTTTTTACAGGAATATGGAGATTCTTTCCATCTTCTGAGATCTCAAATTCCTTTCTTCACTATTCTGTAATTTTAACTGTGGAGATGTTTTTAACCTATTTGATTAGATTTATCTAGTTTATTAAGTAGTTTATCTTTTTTGAGATTGTCATAAATGGAATTATTCCTGATTTCTTTCTCAGCATATTAATTACTAGATTATAGAAAAATTATTGTTTTTTGTATGTTACTCTCTGCCCTGCTACTTTGCTGAATTTATCAGCTAAAGGTTATCTGGTGGAGTTTTGGAAGTCTTTCAAGTACAGTATCATATAATAGTATGAAAAGAGAGCCTTCAGAGTGGGACACAATCTTTACCACATGCTCTTCTAACAGAGAACTAATGTCCAGAATATGTGAAGGATTCAAAAAAAACTTAACAACAAAACCAAACCAAATAGCCTAATCAATAAATGGAAAACAGATATAAACAGATATTTCTCAAAAGAAGAAAAATACATTCTCAACAAATATATGAAAAAAAGTGTTCAACATCCTTAGCTGTCAAGGAATTCAAATTAAAACTACCCTGATATTTCATCTCACTATAATTAGAATACAAATAATAATCATTACTGGTGAGATGTGGATATAAAGGTATACATGTTCATTGGGACTGCAAATTGGTACATTCATTTTGGAAAGCAGTTTAGACATTCCTCAAAGCACTTGGAATAGAACCACCATATGACCCTGCTATCTTGATCCTTGGTATTTAGCCAAAAAGACTAAAATCAGCTTATTATAGTGATATATGAATACCAATATTTTAACAGTGCAACTCACAAAGAAAAATTATGGAACCTGCCATCAACAAATGAAAGTTAAAGAAGATGGGGTATACATACACAATGGAGTTTTATTCAGCTATAAAGTAGAAGAACAAAATTATATCATTATATCATTGCTGGTAAATGGATGGAATGGGAGAGCATCATGTTAAGTGAAATAAGCCTGACTCAGAAAGTCAAGAGTTGAATGTTCTCTTTCAATGTGGAAGCTACTCACCTTGCATAGAACTTAACTAAAAGTGGATCAAATACCCAGGAATTAGACTAGAAACCCTGCATACACTAGAATAAAATGTAGGGCCAACACTCCATCATGTTGGCTTATGAACCAGCTTCCTCAATAAGACTCCTAAAGTGTAATAAATAAAATCAAGAATCAATAAATGGGTTGGTACCAAATTAATAGGCTTCTTCATAGTAAAGTAAATAATTAAGAGTATAAAGAGAGAGCTTACAGAATAAGAGAAAATCTTTGACACCTGTACCTCAGAGCATTAATCTCCAGTATATATATGAACTTAAAATTAACACCCTTCAAAAAAAACCACTCAAATAATCCAATTAATAAATTGGCAAAAGAACTGAAAAGAAGAAGAAATATGAATGGCCAACAAATATATGAAAAAATGCCAGGTGCAGTGGCACATGCCTGTAATCCCAGCAGCTTGGGAAGCTGAGGCAGGAGAATCATGAGTTCAAAGCCAGCCTCAGCAAAAGCAAGACAGTAAGTAACAGTGAGATCCTGTCTCTAAATAAAATACAAAATAGGGCTGGGGATGTGGCTCAGTGGTCCAGTGCCCCCTGAGTTTAATCCATGGTACCCACCCCACCCCCCGACCCCAGCAAATGTTCAACATCTCTAGCAATTAGAGGAATGCAAGTTAAAACTGCACTGATTTCATCTCATTCCAGTCAGAATGGCAACTATAAAGAATACAAGCAACAACAAATGTTGGTGAGGATGTGGGGAAAAATGGTATACTCATACATTGCTGGTGGGACTACAAATTGCAACCACTCTGGAAAGCAGTATGGAGATTCATCAAAAAACTAGGAAGGGAAACACTATTTGATCTGGTTATACCACTACTAGGTATACTTTTTCAAAGGACTTAAAATCAGCATGTTACAGTGACCCAGCCACATCAATGTTTATTGCAGCAAAATTCACAATAGCTGAGCTATGGAACCAACATAGGTGACCTTCAACAGATGAATAGATAAAGAAAATGTGGTATACATACACAATGGAGTATTCCTCAGCCATAAAAAAGAATGGCTTTATAACATTTTCTGGTAAATGGATGGATCAGGAAACTATTATGTTAAGTGAAATAAGCCAATCCCCAAATACTAAAGGTTGTATGTTCTCTCTGATATGTGCATGCTATCACACAACAAGGTGGAGAAGAGGGGTAGAAGAAAATTTCAGTACATTGGACAAAGGAGAATGAAGGGAAGGGAGAGGAAATAGGAATAGGAAAGATATAAGAATGAATCTAACATGACTTTCCTATGTACATACATGAACATACTGCAGCAAATCTCCACACCGTGCACATATACAAGACTGGGAACCTAACTAGAATAAGATGTAATCCATGTTTGTATAAATACATCACAATAAACTCTGATTCATGTATAACTCAAAGAACAAATAAAGTAAATTTTAAAATGTGGAAGCTAGAGAGAAGGAAAAATGAAATAAAAAATAACAAGCCACACAACAATACTAGAAAGACTAATAAC
Source organism: Spermophilus citellus (assembly GCF_964194105.1). Lineage (NCBI taxonomy): Eukaryota > Metazoa > Chordata > Mammalia > Rodentia > Sciuridae > Spermophilus > Spermophilus citellus. The sequence goes on along the minus strand of NC_138183.1, from coordinate 148,252,163 downwards.
GTTGAGGAAGGGGGTCAAGAGGGAGGGAGGAGGGGACTCATGGGGAAGTCCTGAGGTATGAAATCTATCAAATTATATTATGGCCACATATCAACATACTACCATGAATCAAATATATGTGTGCATATATATAACACACAAAATAATATTATTAAAACAAATTAGTAGAGCAAATGGATCAGGAGGAGGGAGGAGGGGAAGGAAGGAAAGGTAATGGGAAATGAGAGTTATCAAATTATATTTATATACAAATATACATAATGAATCCCACAATATGTATAATTATAAAGTACCAACGAAAATAGTATATGGCAATGTGAATAAAATAAAAAGCCATCTATGAGCCAGCCCTAGTGTGGGAAATTCATATGTGATTTGAAGGTACAATTGTTCTCATTTTAGAAAGAGAAAACCAAGGAGGATTAAGGTTACAACACCTATTCAGTATTTTTAAGAAAGGAGTATTAAACCCACTTTTGAATACTTACTATTAGTATTTGAAGCACCCTCTAGCTTTTTTAGGAATTTCTTCTTAGATGGCACTTATTGCATCTTACAATCTCCCCATCTGGGGATGGCATTTAAAAGGAGCCTAGCTATAGGATTTTTTGTCCCCTTCTCCCCTCCATGTTTCTTCCTAGCACAAAATGTGACTTCCTGAATGTATTCTTATGCAAAAGGAGGCTCATAATGTAATAATGTTTGGATGCATATCTCCCAACATGTCATTCTGCTCATGATGTATCTTTTCCTCAGGACACGGTGTCAGTATGGAGGGCTCCTGTGGCCTAATCACTCTCCAAAAGAAGCCAGGTAAGCCTGATTTCTGACTCTTGTGTACCAGTGTGTCTTTGATACCTAGCTCAATTCTTGGCTTGCAGGAGGCCTTCTATTATAGTGTGTTGAACCCTTGAACCCTAATCTATCCCCAGTGGCACTGAAAAGCATCTCTGTGACCTTGTCCATCCATGAGTTTGTGGCTTGTGTGTCTGCAACCTTAAACTATGAAAATGAGGAGAAAGTCCCTTTGGAGGCCTCCTTTGTATTCCCCATGGATGAAGACTCTGCTGTCTATAGCTTCGAGGCCTTGGTGGATGGGAAGAAAATTGTGGCAGAATTACAGGACAAGATGGAGGTACAGGAGATGGGTCCTTTGTCTTCTCCCTTCCTTTTACCTTAATGATTAATGTGAACTCTTTAAGATCTCATTCAAATGCACCTTCACAAAAAATGCTGGAGTTGGATGCTTTTCTATCTATGCACTTCTAAATTCTGATTTCCTGAGATCATTTAGGGATAAATCAATTAGAGGCATTCAAACTACAGCTATGAAATTGACAAGACCCATTAATTTCTCTAACAGTCTTCATTTTCTGCAGTCCTGTCTTTTCATTTGTTGTTACCTTTCTTTCCATCCCTCCTATTTTCCTTAGGCCCAACACAAATATGAAGATGCCATATCCCAGGGTCAGGAGGCCTACTTATTGGAGGAGGACTCAGACTCTAGAGATGTCTTCTGTTGCAATGTGGGGAACCTCCAGCCTGGGTCAAAGTTGGAGCTTACCCTGAGGTACGTGCAGGAGCTGCCCTTGGACGCTGATGGGGCCCTGCGCTATGTGCTCCCAGCCATCCTAAATCCTAGATACCATCTTTCTGGTAAGTACCTCTCCCCTTTGAGTAATAGTGGTGGCATAATAGGGGAATTCACTTTATATTTATGGGGGTGCTAGGGAAACAGAATGAAGTTCACTTTTTATAGGACGGCTTGAGGACAGTTGCCTTGATATAAAAACTCCTCTAGTCCCCTTGGAGGAACTGCCCTACACACTCAGCATGGTTGCCACCATCAGCTCCCAGCATGGCATCCAGAGGGTCCACTCCAACTGCCCCTTGAGTGCTGTTGAGTTCCTTGCAGATGATAAGACTTCTGCTCAGGTAATCAGTAAGAGAGGACTGTTGTTGCCAGGACCCTAATCCTTGGGTCTTGATTTTGTCCAGCCCTTCCCAGGTGGTCCTTACTTTTCCCTATTAACCCAGAGGGGGATGCATTGTGCTCCCTCTTCACCCAGGTTTAATGTGCTGAGTCTTCTCTTGATTCTCCGCTTTGCCACTGGTCATGCTCACTGGTGGAGAAAGACTGTGGCCCTCAACTCTGACCTCAGCTCCAGGCAGCAAAGAGTGATGTTCTAACCTGACTCCTTTGCTGGTCCCTAACTCAGGTTTCCTTGGCTGAAGGACACAAGTTTGACAGGGACGTGGAACTCCTGATTTACTACAGGGAGGTGCACAGCCCCCGAGTATCTGTGGAGGCAGGGATGCTTGAGAAGAAGCCAGGTATATTCTTTCTTCATTTGTCCTCACCTCCTAGGAGGTGTTTGTCTATCTTGGAATCACTGTCAAATATTCTCACTTCCATTTCCTCTTCCCAGTAGCAGGTAAACACGTCAATTTGAAATACTGAGAGTCTACAGCATGCACAGTGGTCAGGTTTGGGAGTATCCTGCGGTATTGTCTTGTAGGCAAGTTTAAGTAGATTAGTAGAGAATTGGGGAAAGGGCATAAACAGATAAATTCACAACAGAAAACAGCCAATTATATACCTGTGACAATCATCAATTTTAAGAGATGCAAATACAAATATGTGACATTTTCCCCATTCAAACCTAAAAGATTTCCAAATCCAGTCATGCCTATTTTTTCAAAAGGAGTGATATAGATTGTTGAAAAATAATTGGTTTTTAATCTTTTTGAGATAAATTTGGCATATAGGTTTAGTATAGTCAGCTTGTTTGCTGCTGTGATTAAAAGACCTGACAAGAACAATTTTAGAAAAGGAAAAGTTCATTTGGGGGCTCGTGGTTTCAGAGGCCTCAGTTCACAAACTTCTCTGGGTTCAAGGTAAGGCTGAACATCATGACAGAAGAGTGTGGCAGAGAAAAGCAGCTCACATGATGATCAGAAAACAGAGAGTGAGTCCACTTGCCAAATATAAAATTTTTACTCCAAAAGCACAACCCCCAATGCACACCTCCTCCGGCCACACTCTACCTGCCTTTGGTTACCATCAGGGGATTAATTCAATATTTGGGTTAAGGCTCCCATGACCTAGTCCTTTCTCCTTTACACGTCCTTGCTTTGGGGGAACATGTCACTTCCAAACCATATCACAGGTGAAAATATATGATCTTTGTGGTAATTCCTGTTTGAGGAATATTACCTAAGGAAGCAAATATAAATATAAGTAAAAATATGCACTAGGTATGTTTTAATATTATTAATAATGTTAATAATATCAGTAAAAAAAATCACAATGTCTCACTTGGACTAAATATACCATACTTTCAACAACTTGATAAATTATTATGCAGCTACTAAAATAATGTATGTTGACACATTGAAATAATTTTTAAAAAAGACCTCTAAGGAATTGGAAGTATAATGAAAGTAAGCCCTACCAATAGATTGCCAGTATATTATACCATATGTATTAGGAAAAAAAACATTTTAAAAATCAAGAAATATACAAGTGGTGTTTGTGATTAGATTAACACAAAATTGATTAACACAAAATTGAATTTTTAAATTTCTTTTTAAATTAAACAAATACTTCATTGGTTAATTGATCACAGCTACATATAATATCACTGCAATTATTTATTTTTTTAATTTTGATAAATATAAATAAAAATTTTAACATTTTAGCCATTTTAAGTGGATAGATCTATGGCTTTAATTTATTTACCTTTTACAGTAATCAACACTGTTCCTCTTCAAAATACTTTTAACATGCCTTGGTTTCTTAATTTTTAAGACTCAGGTTTGTAAATTAGTAAGCAGAGTTTCTTACTGAGGTTTTTTTTTTTTGTTTTTTTTTTTGCTCCTTTTTTTCTAAGTCTTCCTAAATACATATGTGCTTTTTTTTTTTTTTTTTTTTTTTTGTAACTAAAAGTGAAATAACCTGAGTCAGTCTCTTTCTTTGGCCTTCTGTGCTGCTTCCATTTTCATGACAGAAGAGATACTGCCCCTCAGCAACCTTTTCCACGTGGATGGAATGGAGGCATTCTTGGGGACAGTCACATTCACAGTGACATGGTTGGGGCTAGGCCTTTGTCTCTGTGACTACAACTTCTATGAGGACTGTTCCCTGGAATTGCTTCCATAAGCTTTCCCATGGTTGCTTCATGTTTGAGCTTACAAATTGGCACTCTTGGTGGCACCTCACTTGTCCAACTTTTCTTCCAGCTTTTCATACTGAAGTCACTCAGGGCCACCTAACCTCAAAAATATTTGCTATAACTAGTTTCCCTCCCACGAAGCTGCACACTCTATCAGTTAGTTACCTGGTGTTTCTTTTCCTATTGGTGAGCTCCTTCTTGAAATATCCTAGAAGGAACCTGGCCTTTACTGAGTATTATTTAAACCTTATCTTAAAGATAAGGATTGAGATTTCTGTCTCTTTCCCCCCAAGGTATTCCCTTGTTCCCATGCAGATTTTCTCAACTGCTCCTCCTGACTAACTCTGCAGGTCATAGAATAATATGAGGGGCAGTTTTTATCAGTCTTATGAATTCCTTGCAGCAGGTGCTACTTCTTGATCATATATTTGGTTTAGTTGATTGGATGTTATATATACACAATGATGAAAAGGAAAACCTTGAATGGCAGCCTGGCTCAGTAAAAACTTTTAGAACTTGTGCCACATGAAGCATATCAGTATGAGAGGAAAACACACTACATTATTGTTTTTTTTTTTTAATTTAGAATGGGTTTGTTAACTATATTAAGAATGCAATTTTAAAATTAAAATTTATATTTAACAAAATGTAATATTTAAAACTAATTTTATGTAAATATTACTAAGAGGTTAATGTGACCATCAAGAAAGTTCCTTAAAAGTATTGTATCGCTTAACGAATAAAACAATCATAAAATAGGTCTTATTACCATGATTTTCAGATGAGGAAATTGGAGATAACAAGTGGTAGAACTAAGGTTTGAAATACTTTGTTTGAAATCCAGGAAGCAGCATTGGTGAAGCTAAAGATAATTTGTAGGAGGCTGAAAGAATTATAGTAGACAATACACATGCAGTGCTCACCATGTATCTGGCGGTGTTCTGAACAGTTCATATGTACTAACTCCCATCATTCTCATTCAACCTTTCTGACTTCTCAGAGCAGTGCCAACCCCATAATACCCAGGTGTCTCTCATTTCAGAAAGGAATCTACCGTCACCTATCAAAACAGTGCTGCATTATATATCCAGATGTCCAGATTATGTAAACATCATTTTTTCAACTCCTCTTCTATCAAAAGTTTTTTTGGGTGACATCTACTATATTAAGTAGCCTGTTTGACTAGTAGAGTATCCCATGGATAAAAGATTAAACTGAAATAGGTCTCATGGTCATACTGAATCTCAGGGCTACTAAGATTTTAATTCTACCATTCTGAAATCAGTTTACAAAAATAGGATAATGGTATATAATTCCATATCCTCTTATACTCCCTGAACTTTAAACATGGAGTCAATATAACCCAGCCATTCTCATTTCATTTCCATCTCGGTAACTGATGTTTCAACTCCAGTATCAATTTTCATTCACATCTCAAAATGAAATCTCAGCAATGGCTTTGACATTTTATCCATAAAGGGTGGTCTCCCCATGTCTCCTCACACCGTTGTTTGTATGAAGCTATTTTAGTTTACCAGAGATTTTTCTAATCCCACAGCTTCCTTTTCTTGTGGGGAGCATGAATGAGTACTTCACACTAATGCACTATTATAATTATTGTTTGTGCCTACTAACCTCTACCCTCTCTCTTCTCTTTGATATGTGATCTATTTCTATACTTTTATATGTTTATAACTCACCTCCAGCCCTTTGTAAGAAGATTGTGAATAAGGATCAAGCACAGTGTTGTTTATATTTCAGTTTTTCCTGTCCCCTATTGTGTACACTACAATTACTTCCTGGGAATTTTAAGATTCTTGGGCTCTTGTTTCCCCCACCCCCCAGGATCTTTATCTTTTTTTTTTATATAGATAGTTTAATGGGAGATCCTTCTGTCATGGTGAGTTTCTATCCAAACATTCCTGAAGATGAGGCATCTGTGACCTGTGGAGAATTTGTCTTCCTTATGGACTGCTCAGGAAGTATGCAGTGTCCCATGAATAACCAGGATGGGTCTCAGTCACGCATAGAGGCAGCCCAGGTAAATCTAGTTTCTTCTTCTGAGTCAGGTAGACAAGTGAGGGTGAATCTGAGGAGTTAAAGTGGGGTGCATTTGGAGGTGTAGGTCTGTTCTCCACCTGAGCAGCAGCTGGTATGACCACGCGGAGGCCTTGGAAGGTAAAGTGGCATGGCAAGGTGACAGGCTACAGCCCCAAGAGTTGGCTCCACAGGGTCTGAGAAGATCCTCTCACTCTCTCCTCATCCTCTCTCCCCTTCAGGAAACACTGATTCTGCTGCTGAAGAGTTTGCCTATAGGCTGTTATTTCAACATCTATCAATTTGGATCTTCCTATGAGGAATTTTTTCCGTAAGTCTCTGAAAAGGCCAAAAAATAAATACTTTAAAGGGAGGAACTCTATTGTAAAGGGATTCCTGTTACCAAAAGCTCATTTCTTGTTTCTGATGCCAATTTGATAATGAGGACATCGTTTTGAGAAAAGGAAAAAGTTTATTTCTTTTCTGGCAAAGGGGTAGCTAAGGGACTCCTGTTCCACAAGGTGTGATTCTGCCCATCAGGGAGAACTGAAGGTTTTGTAAGAACAGTTCTAGGTGTTTTGTAAGAACAGTTTTGGTGTTGCCTGTGGGAGGTTGTGATTCACTTGTTAATTTGGGAGATTGCCATTTCTTAGATCTCTGGAGCTCCTCCTGAAGTCTGAGTTACTTGGTTCCTAAAGCAGGTGTGATAACTATCAGCCTAAGACTGGAAAAAGATAGCCCATCCCCCACCCCTAGGTTAGGGAATGGGAGAGGGAGGAGAGGAAAAGAAAACATGTCCATTTTAAAATAAGCTTCAGTGGCAGAGCAGCAAAGTCTATATTCAAAGCATGAGGTGTACCACTGTAGGATTACTGAAGGGTCAACCTGAGTTTGGGGGATTTGGGGTGGGATTGCTCTTTTTTTTTTGGTAGGAGGGTTACCAGGGATTGAACTCAGCAGGGGCATTCCACCACTGAGCCACATCCCCAGCCCTATTTTTTTGTATTTTATTTAGAGATAGGGTCTTACTGAGTTGTTTAGTGCCTCACTTTTTGCTGAGGCTGGCTTTGAACTCACAATCCTGTCTCAGCCTCCTGAGAGGCTGGGAAGGATTGCTGTTTGATGGGGTTTCTCAGCAGCAGGCAATATGAAGCTGCCACCATGCAACTGGATGCTTTTGTTTCAGGGAGAGTGTGAAGTACACTCAGCAAACAATGGAAGAAGCAGTGAATAGAGTCAAGCTCATGAGAGCAGATCTAGGGGGCACTGAAATCTTGGCACCACTTCAGAACATTTACAGGAAGCCCTCCATTCCTCATCACCCACTACAGGTAGGAATTGGAATAGACTTAACAGAAGGACACAGAGAAAATGAAAGAATTAATGTCCTTGAGCTTTACTGCAGGAATTTTAAAATATGGTGTGTATTTTGAAGACTCTATTTTATAATAAAGAGAAGTAAAGAGAAGTGGTATTTTTCTTATCCCTTCACTCAATTGGATGGACAGTGGAACTGCCTCTGTGGAATGCCCCAAAGCCTCTGGCAAAGTCAGTGTGTGGAGGAGCCCCAAATCCCCAGTGTTTCCAGCAATCCTGAGAGGACAGGGTCCCAGTGACAGTGGAACACGGAAGAGTGCATGCCTGTTTGAAGAGCCCTTGGAGTCTCTGGAATGAAACAATTGGGGTTTTCAAGGGCAAATCCTGATACCTTGCAATGAGATTGAGGATTGATGTGTATTTTCTTTCTTTGTACAGCTTTTTGTCTTCACAGATGGAGAAGTTTCTGACACATTTAGTGTAATTAAAGAAGTTCAGTCTAACAGCAATAAACACAGGTACGAACTGAAAGTGATTTCTGCTGGGGTGACCATACTCCAGTAGTGCCACATGAAGCCTACAGCCTCATGATACCACTGTTGACAATGTTTTCAGAAGAATGACCCATTCTAAAATTTTATTCTTACCAGTTGAAAATGTATTTTTCTTCACAGAAACAAATGGTAGTTTTCCAAATAACACCAACAACACAGAAAACTCTTTGTCCTTTATTTTTCTAAGCCACAATAGAAGAAAGGTTTCATTAGTGTGTTTTTCTTTATTACAAACGTCTTTGACAAAGTTAAACAGGAAACTACATGAATTACTGTGATTTAGCTTGATGAACTATCACAATGAGCACAGAGTGACCCCACACAGGTCTAGAGCTAGAATGTTATCAAACTTCTTCCTCTTTACCCTTCACTCATATCCTGTTCTCACTCCCAATCCACTTGTTCTTCTGACTTATAACTCAATGGGTTATCTGTCCTTGTTTTCAGTTTAAAATAAGTGAGCTATATAGTAGGTTTTTCTGTCTGTATATATTGTTTTTCTTCTTGTTTTCTACAGTGTGTTGAGATGCAAACATATGTTGCATGTAACCATGGTAAATTTTGATTAGTGAATATTATTCCATGGAATTACCATAATGTAGTTTCTCTTGATTCAAATGCTGATGGACTTTGGCTTTGTTGTTAAAAATAATGCTGCTATGAACATTCTTTCATCCTTGTATTTACCTTTTGTTCATCCACATCTTTATAGTTAACCCTCCACATCTACAAGTTCCATATCTGTGGATTCAAATTTTTATGTAATATTTATATTGTATTAGGTATTATAAGTAATCTAAAGATGATTTAAATTATACAGGAAGATATGTGTAGGTCATATGAAAATACTATACCACTTTACACAAGGGACTTGAGTATCAGATCTGGAGGTTGTTTCCACATGGGATTTTGGAACCAATCCCCCGTGGATGTTGAGGGAGGAGTGGGTATTGACATTTATATACATATATATTTCTTTCAGTAGACAGAGTTGCAGAATTTGAGGGAAATGCCAGACAGCTTTTCAAGTGGCTATAGTCATTTAATTCACAATGTCTTTACAGAAGGTTTTCAGTTGCTTCATTTTCTATCCAAAATTTATTGTGTATCTAAAGTGATATCTCATTATAGTTTTAACTTATAGTTTCTCAGTGGCTCAACATCATACCTAATTTCATCTGTATTGGCCATTCAGTTGTCTCCTTTTGTGACAGAGATTCAATTTGCTTTCCTATTTTTTTTAATTTTATATTATATGATTTATCTATAGTTCACTTTATAATCTGAATGCAAGCACATTGCTGACTATATGTTCCAAAAATATGTTTTCTCACTATATAGCTTGCCTTTTTACCCTCAAAATTTTATCTATCTTTTGAGTAATGGTTATTCTTATTATAATTCAATTTTTGTTCTTTTTCTTTATGATTAGTCTTTTTTAGATGTATTTGTGTGTGTGTGTGTATGTTTTATTTGAAGTACTTTCCTATCCAACATAATGAAAATATTTTCTTTTGTTGTTTTTATATTTTGTCATTTTGTCTTTTCTATTTAGATATAAAACATATTTGTAAATTATGTTTGTGCAACATGTGTAGTAGCTGATCATGTTTTATTTTTATCATGTAAACATCAATTTTTTTCTCATTTATTGAAAATTTTCAATTTCCCTCACTGATGGGCATGCCCTGTTTTCACACGTATGTGCCTGTACCTGTGTGGCTTGATTCTAGATTTCCTGCACCCCTCGATTGGTCTGTCTATTTGGATGTGTGCCAATATTACACCATTTAAATTAATGTGGCTTTATGTTTAATCTTGATTTTTCAATAAGTCCTCTACTTTGTTCATTTTTAAGGTTCACTTAGTTATATTTAGGACCCTGTAATTATTGTGATTGTAGTATTACCTTGTCAGTTTTTAACCAAAAAATATATAGTAGGATACTGATTAGAATTATACTGACTTTTTAAAATCATTTTTTTAATTAATTAGTTTATTTTAATTAGGCACATATGACATCATAATGCATTTTGATCCATTGTGCATAATTGCAGTACAACTTTACATTTTTCTGGTTGTACACAATTCAACATCACACAATATGTGCACTCATACATATACCTAGGGTAATCATGTCCATCTCATTCCACCATCTTGCCTGCCCCCTAAAATCAATTTTTGGAGGATTTAGTATTTACTATGCTGAGTTTTCCATCTATTTACAAGGTACATTTGTCCCTCAGTCTCTGTGCAGCATTGGTTCCCCAACAACCCTAAACTACCAAAATCAGAAGACGTTCACCTCTGACATACTTGGCATAGTAGTTGTATATAACATACTTACAGTCTCCCATATACTTTTAACCATCTCTAGATTACTCATAATACCTACTACAATGCAAATGCTAGGTAAATTGTTGCTATACTTTATCATTTAGGAAATAACAAAAAAAGTGGTCTATACCTGTTCAGTATAGACAAAATTAAAATTTATTTTTAATCTTCTGTTGATTGAATCTGTAGACAGAAAATCTATAGACACAGGAGGGTAACTGTATGTTTATGCACTCATCTTCCCCCCAAAAAAGGACATTCTGGCTAAATGGTCACTATAGAACTATTTAATTTAGAACATGTAGTATTGAGATAATATCATATTCCATATAGGCCATATTTGTCAGTTTTCTAATAATTTGATTTTTAGTTTTGTTTCTGTTGTAGAAACAAATCCAAGAAGAAATATTTTATTTAGTTGTTTTGACTCTTTTGTCTTTTTTACTGGAATAATTCAGTTTTTCATTACTTTTATAGGATTAATAGTTCAAAGAGAACTAGACAGATATTTAGTAGAATCTCGGTTTGTATTTGTTTGACTGTTTTAATTCATGTTTAAATTAATACTAAGAATTTTGGGTAGAAATATTGCAAAAGTGTAACATTAGGCCTGGTGATATTACCTTTGACAACTTAGTTACATACAGGGTGCTTTGTGACATATACATTTTAAATTTGGTAAACATGTTGCTTTCCAGAACATTTACTCAAATTTGTTACTTTAAAAATTATGTTATTACTATCTCTGGTAGTACAATGCTATTCTTTTCTTGTGTTTGATTTTTTTTTTTCAAAGCAGTGATTGGATTGAATCCAGAGCCCTACACATGCAAAGCAGCTGCTCTGCCACACAGCTACATCCTCAGCCCACAATGGTGACTTTTAAAGTATCAAGTTTTCCACATTCACTAGCAGCCATCCTTCTGTAAAGAAGAGCCTTTTCTCTCTTTCCTCTCTTCCCTTCCTTCTTTTTGTTCTATCAATGTGTATTCTTGAATTCTTCCACTATTTTTTAATGTATTAGGTGGCGTAACTATCATCATCTTTTTAGATTCTCAATATTTCCAGATCTGATCAATGGGAGCCCCTTTTATGAGCCCCCATATCTTTTCCACGTGTTTCTTAGGTATTTGAATATTTTCTTGTTTTCAACCCGGAATGTGCCCTTCCCCGGCCTGCACTCAAGCGTTTCCCAAGAAGCCCTGTTCCATTTAGTTGGCATCATAGGTAGAAACCAGCATTGAGTGCTACCTATGCTTCTGACTATTGGCCAATACTGATTCTAGGTATTTCAGGGCACAGAACTAGCAAATATTTTTTTAAAAAATCTTAAATTTTACTGATGTCCAAATTTCCAATGCAATAACATAGCATTCTTTCTCTTTATCTCAAATTCTATGTTGATATCTTCTTTCGTTCAGATGAGAAACTTAATTTTCCACAAAATCAGTGAATTTATTTATTTCCTTAATCTAACAACACATTCAAAATCTCTCTGTAATATTTTATAATTCTCTGCATAGAGACCTTCATGTATTTTTCATTAGTTCATTTTCTTTAGGTGTTTGATATTGTTTTAAGTAGTATTTTTTCATACTTTTATTGAATAGATATTTAATTTCACTAAAGAAATTAATTTTTCTTACATTAACTTTTATATAATGACTGTGCCTCATTGAGATATTAATTCAAATGGTGTACTGTAGATTTGTAGTGCAAAAATTGCCTTTTTCCCTATTCTGTGGAAGATTTCTTCTTAAGTATTTGCTAGAAGTTATAGTGGACTCTCTGGAACTGGAAAAGTATGGGAAATTATTTTTTAAACAATTTATGTTTTTGTATGTTCTTATTTTTATAAAAATTTGAATATTTTTAAAAAATTTCTTTGCAGTAACATTCTACAGATATCACCTTAAAGTGTCACTTAATGTCGTGATGTCTATAGTGATACTACTACCTTTTCAATTCTGATATTAGTCATTTGTACCTTCTATTTTCTTCACATAGAAGTTTATCAATTTTCATGATCTTCCAAAGACCACTATTTTTTGTTTTGTTCATCCTCTCTATTTGTACAAATTTTTATTTCATTTTCATTTGTTCCTGTTTCCATCATTTTCTTTCATTTAAAATACTTGGTTTAATAGTTGTTCCTTTTCTAGTATCTTGAGATAGATGTTTAGATACTTAATTATGAGGCTTCTTGTTTGTTTCTAAGTCAAGTTTTTAAAACTATAAATGTAAGTATATCTGTAGTTAAATTCTGAATTTGGACTTGTTATTTTTCATTTGCAAGTTTTTTAGCATATTTCCTAATTAATATGATGATTTTCTTTTTAAGCTGTGTTATTCACAAGCACATTGATTAATTTTCTCAGATTTTCTATATTCGTTTAGTTATCAGATATTTTATATGAATGTTCATAGAAATTCTTTAGACCTCTAAATTATATCCTGCCTCCTGCAGGTCTTACTCTGCTCTGATGGATGTGTACACTAGAATCAGACAATCTTGATATGGTTAGGATCTAATTAACTTCAGCCATGGTGATGGCCAGTCTATTTCTAATTCTCCTCTGTCTTGAGTGTAGTATCCTAGGGTTCTGTCCAAACAGCTGAGAGGTTTTCAGAGACACTACCCTGTTGGAGACCTCAGTCGCTGCTTTTTCTTCTCACTTTGGCCATTCGTTTTGTACTTGACACTTTCCTCAAAGGGTAAATGGACATCTGGTACCAGGCTCGAAGTTCTTGGCTTCCTTCCTCTTCCAGGATTTGGCACTTAGCTTCTTAAAGCCTTCGTACACAATTGACTCAATTATCTTTGCTGCTTTCAAATAAATTATTAAAAATATTGTGCACAGCTTCTCACTGACCAGAAACAACTCAGTCCAGCATTGCTGAGATCAGGACAGGGGAAGTTTTGATTCACACATTCAATTGCTATGAAGTCATAAAAATAAGTCATATGTTTAAGTTCTAGTTTTTCTTCTTGCTAGATGTTTGGAAAAATCAATTAATCTCTAAGCAATGGTTTCTTTACCTGAAATGGTGATACTTATAGTAGAACTTACCTTGTAGGTTTATTGTGAGGCTTAAAAGAATAAAACTATGTAAAACATCTAGGAATTGTCCTTGACACAAAATATGTACTATATACATTTTTGTTATCATTGCCGTTATTATTTTTATTATCATTGACATGAATCATGTTAGTGAGTTCTAGGCATTTTTCAGTTTAGTTTTTATAAATAAAAAACATTTAAAATTATGCATATATGCATTGTATAATATGGACTAGAGTTTAAAAATCATAATGGAAATTTAAAGATGAGATCATAAAGAGACTAGCAGGACGTGATCTTTTGGGAGAATGACTCCAGTTAAATCACTGCAATTACATATCTGGTCCTATCCTCACAAGTTAAGAGCATTAATCCTAATACTGATGTCACTTGAGGGTGATGAGTCACACAAACACATGTCAAAATAGACACATCAGCCTGCATTCTAGTGTATGAATTTATGATGAAAACTTTCATTTCTGCCATTTTAAGGCTTATCATAGCATTACTAAGGCATTGTCTGTTTATGTACAATTTTATTTTGGAACCCAAATTGAGGTTAAGAATCTCCATCAGTGCACATGGGCCACAACAGGATGAGAACTTTTACCTTAAGAGTAGGAGGCACTTTTCCATGCCCTAAACCTTGCAGGAGCAACATCATGATGCAGCAGTATCAGTCAGGCACTGATGACAGTTTCTAGCTTTTCCTTGGTTTGCTAGGAGACTCTTGTAGTTAGTCATAGCAGTGTTCTAGTGCCATGTCTACCATTTATAAAAGATGTGATCTTGCACAGATTTCTTAAATTCTTAGGGTCCTTGTTCTTTATGTGTGAAATTAAACACAACCTTGCCTCTGAGGAGACTCAGGATGATTCAATCATACTATTAATTTCAGGAATTTATTAAGGTTCCAAAATATACAATATTCTCAATAAATGGCTATTACAACTTTTCTAAATGAAGTAGACTATCTCATCATGTAGTTTTCACCATTATGTATAAATTTTATAAGTTCCTGTGTCTAACCTCCATTCATTTACAATTACAGATGTTTCTCATTTGGTATTGGAGAAGGTGCCTCCACCAGCTTAATAAAAAGCATTGCCCGGGTGTCAGGGGGAACTTCTGAGTTTATCACAGGCAAGGACAGGATGCAGCCCAAGGTGAGGGGCAAGCCATGTGTCCAGAGGTGGTCAATCCAGACCAAGTATGCAGCAGGGTGGGGGACACTGCTACAAGGGTAAGAGCCTAGCTTGCCTCTAACATGCATTTTTCCAAATACCCAAGGTATGAATTATATTTTCAGAGGAGCTGATTGGGTCTTACATCAAATGTTTTTACTTTGGAGAATGGCATCTGACCCTCATAGCTGGAAGTCCAGAGATTAGATTCTGAAAGAGCTTGGGCTGGGGATATTGCTCAGTGGTAGAGTGTTTGCCTGGCATGCATGAAGCCCTGGGTTTGATCCCAACACCACCAAAAAGAAAAGAAAAAAAAAAACCTCCCTGAAAGAACTTTAGGTCTTGTATTTAAGTGCCCAAACAGAAACTAAGAGCTTTGGCTATCATGTTTGAGACTCCAGGCCTATGCTTCAGGACCTCTTTTAGTGGCAAATTGATATTCCATTATCAGTGTGCACAAGGAAAAGATATCTCTGGTTCTGTTTCTAAGTTCCTCTTTCCCAGTTACTGCCATGTCTTCTCTAGTTCCATTCTCCATGGATCAACTTTCCCTAGCATATCATTCATTCACATTTATGCTATTAAATCTCTCAACCTTAGCTTCCTGTATATAAAGCAAGATAAATAATACCCATATCCCCAAGATAGGGTTAAAGATTAGACATAACTTGTATTGTACCATATAGCAACTGATACATGATAAATATTGAGTTAATTATAATTATCTTCATCCTTTTTTATTTATGTTTATTGTATTTCCTTTCCTCCATCAGGTTCTTAGGTCTCTGAAGCACTCTCTTCAGCCTGCAGTAGAAGACATCTCCTTGAGATGGAATTTGCCTCCTGGTGTGTCTTCTAACTTGCTTTCTCCAGAGCCAACTGTTATCTTTAGGGGTCAGAGGTTGATCCTCTATGCCCGACTCACTGGAAAAATGCCGGTGAGTCCCAGTTCTTATTTGTTTCTCTGTTCAGAGTAGCTACTGCCCTGACAGATTCGTTGAAGCTGGTTGGTGTATTAAGATTTTAGTAAGAGGTTGTAAATGCCAGGTAGAACCAGCTCTCTATCTCCCCCATCATTTCAGGTCTCTGGTTTCCTGGGATACCTAATCACTACTAAGAAATGATAATGTGCTGAGCTGGGGAGTTGCCCCAGTTCTGATCACTTTCTCTGTGATCTTTTCTTTTTATCACTTTTGTTCTTCTCCAATTTGTAGGCTGCAGAGGCTACAGGAGAAGTAGGCCTCAAGTACACGCTCCAGGGCAAAAGATTTGAGGATAAACTGACATTTTCTCTCAAACCCAAGCCAGATGCTGAGTGAGAATTGTTTTTTCCCTTCTCTTTCTTGTTTTTCTAACCTTTTGCTCCACTTCACTTCCTTGCCTTTTCATTTTGTTCCTTCTATTCTTATTCTTCCTTCTTCTTTTTTTTTTCTCCTTTCTTACTGCTTACTTCTTTGGACTGTGGCTTAAAATGTGTCCTTGTATTCATTCTTCCTTTGTGTGCCACTCTGTTTCTATTCTTTCCTTCTCTAATTTTTCTTTCCTCTGCTATCTCTAAATTTTAAGAGCACCTATTAGCTAGAATGTGGGTGTTTTTCCCCACCTCTCTGGAAATTTCTTTTTTTTTTTTCCTTTCAGCCTCACTATTCACCGTCTTGCTGCCAAATCCTTCATCCAGACCAAAGACCTTGGCCTCACACAGACCTCAGCAATGGACAAAAAAGACGTGTTGAAGATCAGCATTGAATCTGGAGTCATCAGCTCCTTCACAGCATTCATTGCCATAAACAAGGAACTCAAGAAGCCAGTTCAGGGGCCCCGGGCTTACAGGCAGATTCCAAGGCCAGTTCTGTACAAAGCCTTTAGGATCCCAAGGATTTTATGTGGTGAGTTCTATTCCATGCATAAGTCTCATGGATAGCTGCACACACTATTTTAAGGAAATTGTTGTGAAATATTTTTAAAAACATTGTTTTCTTTTTTTTTCAAAAAAAAATTATATACACATTTAGTAGTAGATAGACACAATAACTTTATTTTATTTGTTTATTCTTATGTGGTGCTGGGGACTGAACCCAGTGTCTCACACATGCCAGGCAAGCACTCTGCCACTGAGCCACAAACCCAGCTTGCCCTCCACCTCTAGGATTTCTGCCTAGTGTTAGAATTTTGTCTTACTGAAGTAGAATATAATCTATTGGCAGAGAGATTTAATATGAAAAGGATAGTAATGTGTACAAGGTGCACATAATCATTTAACAAATAGTTTAAATATGAAGCTGATTTATGTTCTTGATAATGAGGTAGCTAATGATTATCCAAATGGCTGACATTTGGAATGATGTGGTCCTGGAAGTGGTGGAAGTCAGGACTCAAAGAAAAGGCAAAGATTTAAAGGAGTCACTGGGAATAGTTGGAAAATGGATTGTCCAGAGAGAAATAGAAACATCTGTGAAGGAGGGTTGAGGGTCCAGTTAAGTTTGGCACCTTGACTTATTTTGTGGGACCACACTGCCAAAAAAAACCTTAGCTTATGTTTATCTTTTCAGCAACTTTGGCATAAAAATGTTGGGCTCATTGCAGTTTTGGGGTTTTGCTAGATTGGATGTAATGAAAGGAAATTACCAATGTGGATTTGTAGATGTTGATAAGCAGTTGGCAAAAATTAAAATTGAGATGTAGATTGAGTACACAATGAAGATGGAAGGAGGTTGATATATAGGAAAGCAATATATCAAAAGATATATTAAAGACTTAAGTGATTAAAGATTAAAGACTTAAGTGATCTAGAGGAAGTGAAAATTCAGATAAAACAGGAAAACTTGGATATTTATATTTAAAAGTAAGATTTTTTTTCAATTTATTTTTTATAAGTGAAACAATTCTTTGTGATAACAAAACCATCATGACTTGGGAGAGTGAGACCGAAGAAGAATAGAACCCAAGTAATTACATTGAGAAGGTTAAAAACCTGGCTGTCTCCATGGGAGCTGAAATCTCTCAAGAGGATGGCCGACCTAGGAATAGAGTGAAGTCTATGGTCTGGTTTTCAGTTTCCTTAGTGGATGATGGGAGATGACCAAGAGTTTGGGAGCTGACAGTGATAAGGACATTTGGGAGGTACCCTGTGAGGGTGGAGGAATATTGATCTGGACTGAATAGGTTGCCAAACCTGGATGGTTGGACTGCAGTACATTGAACAACAGCCAAGTGAGAGAGATGGAGGGAAAAGAATGTTTTGGGAGGATTCATGAGTCTTCATTTAAGACTTAGTTGGGGCTGGAGATGTGGCTCAAGCGGTAGCGCGCTCAGCACCACATACCAACAAAGATGTTGTGTCCGCCGAGAACTAAAAAATAAAATATTAAAAAAATTCTCTCTCTCTCTCTCTCTCTCTCTCTCTCTCTCTCTCTCCTCTCTCACTCTCTCTTTAAAAAAAAAAAGACTTAGTTGGAAGGAGCCTCTTGAAATGAAAGTAAAGAGGTAGGTAAGATTGTTTAGCCTGTGTCAGGGGTTAGAGAGGGAATAATAGAAAATAGAGATCTGAGAGTGTAAGGGTGTGTTGTGTTCAGTGGTGAGCTCATGGGAGAAGAATGACACAGTTAGGGTAGACTTTATATTATTTTGGCCTGCTGCAGACAGCAAGGGCAACTCATTGTGTACATCGGTATTTTTCAGATTTTCAACAGAACTCAGGCTATAGTGATTGTTTTTATCTATGATTACATGGGATTCAGCTTTCTTTGCTACCATGACATATCAGGAGAATGGTTAACATCCCCATAGGCCTATAAATCACCGTGGTCCACAGTGTAAGTGAGCATCTTTCCAGGGACATTTTCTCACCACTGTTTGTCACACATAGGATCAAGCGCACCTCTATTACATACTCAGAGCTTGGGGAATACATGCTCATCTCTCAGAGGTTCTGTCTTTATGATGGGAAACCCGTGTTCTTCCAACAACAGCAGGACCAAGTCAAAAAGTTATCATAAAGGTGAGGTGGCCTTATTTCACTTTTCTAATCTACCATGTAGACTTTCTAGTCTATGATGTCAACTAATGGGATGATTTCTAAATAAACACAGCCTTTTCCCCCCTCTCTACCTACATATGTTGTCTGCAGGCAACAGAGTTCTGTCTGGAAACAGCAGAACTCTGCTTTCACCCTGTTTGGGCCCCCATTTCCCTAGTCATCCTTTTACAATTTGGGTTTGAAGATAGACCTGGGTACTGTCTGACCATTCTCTCGGGAGCAGACTTGTGGCAGCCTGTCTCTGAATCCTGCAGCTTATCTCAGGTGTGCTCAGAGTTCAGGGGCTCAGTGGTTTCCTCTCGTTCCTTTTTTCTATTTTTCCCTCAAAGTGATTGGAGGCACTAAACTTATGCAGCTGATTGACCTCCAAAAAGCAAATGGTTCCTGGGATCTGAATGAAGATCTGACTAAGATCCTAGGTGTGAGTTTGGAAGACCTGCTTGCTGCACACCCTGCCCCGGTAAGATTCAAAGAAAACAATGGAGTAGGTATACTTTTAAGGAAGTAAAGTTTGTAATGGGGAGTGGGGGTGTGTATTGGTCATTGTTTCATCACTGTAACCAAAATACCTGACAAAAGCAACTTAAAGGAGGAAAGATTTGGCTCAGAGTTTTTAGTCCATGGTCAGTTGGCTCCATTGCTTTAGGCGTGAGGTGAGGCAGAATAGCATGGAGAAAGTGGTTGGTGGAGTCAAGTTGCTCAGTTCATGGCAGCATGGAAACAGAGAAAGAGCAGAGGAAGTGGGGTGGCAAGGGAGAAGATGCAGCGTTCAGAGGATGTCCTCAATGTCCCACTTCTTCCAAAAATGCCCTGCCTTCTCCCAATAATCCACTCAAATCATTAATCTACCAAATGAATTAATACACTGATGAGGTCAGAGCCCTCATTATCTAATCATTTCCTAAAAGCTCCATCAGTGCATTGTTGCATTGAAGAACAAGTTTTCACATCTTTGGGGTACATTACAGATCCAAACCATAAAAGGGTAGATCAGGATCCACCTGAGAAAGCAGAACACAGAGGGATCCACAGACATTGTTAACTTCTAATAAGTCAAGGTTGAAAGTTTTTCTGGTTATTTTAGAATAGAAATAACAAGGAATTTATGGGCCAGCTAGTAGGAGTTCATGTGAAGGTTGATGGAATACAAGGAGAAAGTCACAATCCTTTGAACTTAAAATCATATTCCCTTCCAGACATCTTAAATGTAAAGTTAAAACTCAGGTTGTCTTCTGTACCAGGAATTGTGCTAACTTAACATTCATGACCACATTTACTCCTCACTTCAATTAAATAAGGTGGGTCCTATTCACGTTGTTGTTTGTAGATAAAGAAGCTGAAGCTTACAGGAGTATAAATATGTGTCTGAGCCAGTGAGTGGCAAAGCTGCATTTAATGCTAGGACTATCTGTCCTCAGAACCACTAATAATAACCCCACTATTAATAGTAAAGAATGTGGTTCATACATAAAAATGTTCATCAAAGTCAGGATAGGTGAGTACAAATGGGAGCCACCTAGTTATTTTAATAATTGAAATATACTGACAGAGATAAAATATATTCAGAATGTACATTCAGTTAAGGTAACTTGCTAAAACTTCTACTCCTAGAGAAATTGATAAAATATGATGGCTGTCAAAAACATAAAATCCCATTTCAAACTTTCAAACTTAGGAAAACAATGAACAAACCTTCAGATTTTCTATGATCTGAACATGTAACATCCATGAGTCACCTGTGGCTATTGAGCCTTGGAATTGTGGCTAAGGTTAAATAAAAATTTTAATTGAATGGAGGTGTTCTATATTGTGAAATATATACTGACTTCAGGTAAAAAATAAACAATGTACAATGTACTATCAAAATTATTTTATGTTGATTTCAATTTAAAATAATGATTTTTATAGTGTATTGGCTTACATAGATACTAGCTGAAGTCAGAGCTCACCAGTAGAACACATGCTTAGCATATTGAGGTCCTGGATTCAATCCCTGGCACCAAAAAACAAAATAAAGTAAAATAATAATAAAATTCTGCCTATTTGCATTTTACTTTTTAAGGTATAGCTACTGGACAATTTAAAATTCATTCTGTGTTTGGATTTTATTTCTAAAATAAGTTGGAGCAGGGATGATGAAGTTCAAGGAGCACAAGACATGTCAGGTTGACGTTTCCTTTTTGACATGGCAACAAAGCCAACAAATCAAGTGCGTCAGAGACCTGGTAGATATATATTTCAGGAGGGAATTTGAATGTTTTGTAATGATGAATATCTGGACCAAGAGTAAAGGAGGTGAACATTCAGAACAGTTAATTATGAATTGATTTTTAAAATGGAATATATTTTTAAACCATGAAACTGAATTTTTATATATCTTCTGTGAAGATTTTGATGAGGATATAGATCAGATTTTCCTACTCATGGATGACAGAAAAGAGAACTAAAGTGTTAGGATGACAGAAAAGAGAACTAAAGTGTTAGTCAAGAGTTTGGGGATTCCTAAAGTCCGCTAAACAAGGAATTGCAATTTTTTCATGAAACAATGCGACCACCACTACTGCAAACAGAAAATATAGTAATAATACAACTAAAGAATAGCTTTTGGTTTTAAATTCTCAATGCCACAGTTGAAAGGGGGAGAAATGTGCCTCAAAAGTCATTGCATATTACAAACAACATCATCATATTGGAAACAGGAAGAGGGGAGGCAAGAAGATTTCCTGACCTGCCACAGTACTGTTGAACTGAGGTCAGAGAATTCATAAGAATTTTCTCCTCCAGTTGTTTTTCAAAAATAATTGTGACCTTTGTTTTTAAACCAGGAAAACAGCATGGGAGTTCCTGATGCTTTTACATGATCTTCCTTTTCAGGAAGAATTGAAGGAACTAAAATTTTGATAAAATTAAGACTATTCAAATAGGACATGGTAGCTTTTTACAAATTTTAAAGCTTATGATATATATGAGAAATTTCCCTTTATCCACTGACTCTATAACCTGAAGTTTTCATGAACAGTTGGTGAAACTCATGGGTGACAGTCTTCTGATCTATGGATGAGATTATCTTTTAAGGAGTATGATTACAATTAGACTATTCAGAATCAGTCACACCTCAATTATTTGCTGGAATACTAACTTTGGGCACTTCATTTCACTTCTGTATGAAGCATTTTTTGTCTTTAAAAATGTGGGACTGGGTGTGGTGGTGCATGCCTATAATCCCAGCGGTTCTGGAGGCAGAGGCAGGAGGATTGTGAGTTCAAAGCCAGCCTCAGCAATTTAGCTAGGTGCTAAGCAACTCAGTGATACCCTGTCTCTAATAAAATACAAAATAGGGTTAGGGATGTGGTTCAGTGCCCAAGTGCCCCTGAGTTCAATTCCTGGTACCCCCCCCAAAAAAAATTTGGTTATTGATAATTCCTCATGCCTTTGTTTAGTGGAGAGTAAGAATGAGGATTAAAATTTTAAAACATGGGGAATGATGTTGGCCAACTTATATCGTTATATCATGTGCATGTACAAAATATGTAACAAGAAATCCCACCATTATGTACCACTATAATACACCAATAAAAATGTGGGAACGAAAAAAAAACAAAAACATGAAGACATTTTATAAAATTGCCATGCATGTGTTTCTCTTACACAACTGGGTAGTCCTTGCATGGGTGTTAGGGGTCTCTACACAGCTCTGGATTTAAAGCTTATGACCTTTCTACCCTAAGACTCAGTAGACTGTTGCCTTGGGGTACATGGCCTATCATTGTGCCTTGCAAGTGATAGAGTTAGAGGGAGACCAAATAATACCATGTAGCAGCAATTTGGGACTTGCCAGTAAGGAGGGCATGGCACTCTTTGCATGTCCTTAAGGGACTTCCTGCCCCAGCCCAGAGTCTTCAGGGAAGTCTCTGTCTATTGTACAGCATGTGGACCTCTCAGGCTGGGCCACTGCCCTGGCTGTGGTCTGGCTGCACACCCATGGTAAAGACCAGAAGATGGAGTGGGAGCTTCTAGAAAGGAAAGCGGTGGCCTGGATTCACACCCAAGCAGGTAAGAACCCACTCCCAGGGCCTTTCCTTCCCTCTCAGCTATGCACCTCCAGCCCTGGCAGAGGGTGACCCCAAGAGTCTTCATAGTCACTTCCTTCACTGTCTTGGTCCAGACAATTTCTGGGCTTTCAGGAGTCCTTTTCTTGGCAGGAGGAGGGTAAAATCTTGGATTTGAAGTAGGAGGGGGAGAGTTGAGTAAAGATGTAAGGGAACATGGATGGGGAGTGTGAATTTCTACAAGGACATAAAGTATGCTTGCTCTCCTCTCTCTCAGTACTAAGTTGAATAAGTACCAGGATGGACTTGGAGAACCTCCTTCTTGGAGGTTTATTATCTCACAGCTGCTGAGTGATTCTGGGACCAGAGAAAACTAAAGGAGAATGTGGGCATGAAGTAAAGAAAAATAAAGAGTATTGAGGAAAGATAAAGCAGAACTCAGGGTTTGGGGGTCACTGGGAGAACAGCTGTCTCATCTTCTGTCCCCCATCCCTGATGGTTCTTAACCTTCTTCACAGGCTCCACTGTGCCCATGCTTGTGAAGGCTGCAAATACTCTCCTGAAGTCATCTGTGGACCCTGCTGTCTTTGCTCCCTAAAGATGTCTTCCAGCAAAAAGAAAAAGGCGGGGTAGGGGGAGAGGTTTCTCCTTGGCTATCAGCACCCTTTCACCATTTCTTCTACTGTAATGTTTTGTGTTTTAAATCTCACCTATATCTCTCTTGAAATAAAAGTAAAGGATGTTCACACCACCTTGCCTCTCTAAGCACATCCCTTTGAATGTAATCTTCTTTCCCCAGCATGACCCTCAGACAAGTAATGGTAGTCCCAGAACCTATACCTTTCCTAGAGAAGTTCAAAGCATCCATATGCAATACTTAATATTCCTCCCAGGCTTTCCAGAGTGATGACAAGAAAAACAGGTGACATGGGCACCAGACTAACAATTTCAATATTCGATGCCAGAGATTGCCTAAATAATAGAATTCTCTGTACAATTTTTGTCACCCATTTTTGCTCTTATATATTTACCAGAACTATACATGTAAGCTTTGAAGTCTTCTATCTTTGAAGGAAGAGTTGGAGGGCAATTAAAAGCCAACATCAGTGTTGATGTGACCTCAAGATTACAAAGAGAAGTACATGAAGGGTACACTGTGAGCCCTAGCCCTGTTGGAATCCTTCTCAGTGAATTCTTCTTGGGTTTGTGAGCCTATACCAGATACTTTTGCTTCCAATATATGCCTAAATGACATGAGTTGGGCTAATTGTTGGAGACAGATGTTCTCTTAAATCCTGAACACCTTGTAATAGGATTATAACCCTAGCGCTAGCCTGAACCCATGAGGACTGCATATTAGGTTCTGATCTAGTGCAATAGAGAAAGAGTAGGATTGATGGTAGACCTGAACCTGGGTTGCTCACCACATAAAGAACAGTGGAAATCCATCTGATGGCTCTCATAACTTATCAGAATGAAGTGGCCCTATTTGCTGTATTGTCAGTATTAGAATGCCTATTTGTATGCATACTTTGTTTTCTGGTCTTTCATAGATTCACTCATTGAATCTTCATTGGTTTTATTACCCTTATTTCCTGTGTCAAATTTGCTGACATGTCCACTGTTCGCACTGAATTCTGTCCCCACATCTCCTGTAGGCTGATTTACTGTCTTGCAAGAAGAAAGCAAAGGGCAGTTTTCAGAAAATCATATATAGCTAGGTACATGAAGACTAAGGCAAATGGCTTACCCCCTCAGGGGTAATTTTTCCATTTGCAGAATCGGGGCGCTAACCTACAGTCTATTAATACATTCATGTTGAATTTTCTAGAATTTGGAGCAGGACCTCAGCAGTTTTCTCTCAGTTATTGGATCATCTATGTGAAAACTGACTTTAGGAAAATTCGTGTGAATGCACTATGGATTCCAATCTAAATGTTCCTCTGAGTTTGCTATGGCTGTGATCAGTGGAACAGGACTGCAGGATCACCTGGATGCTTGTTAGAAATGCAGACTTTTGGGACAACACCAACGATTACTTTACTGAAGTCAGCATTTTAGCAAAGTTCCCTGGTTAACTTGTATGCACATTGGAGTTTGAGACCTGGGGGCCCAGTATTGTCAGGTGGCTGAATCCCACTCTGCAATCTAGATCATCTTTATCTATCACATGAGTATTATTGTAAAAGAAAAGTTTTCCAAGGACCATGAAACTTCTGGAACTACCCTCTGCACATAAAAATATGTCACTGATGTGTTTTATGCATAGAATTGGTCACTACACTTAATGTTCAGCCCCCTTTTCTCACTTTTCAGCTTTCAGACCAGACTAGGATTTGAGGCCGCCTGTGCTTTCAGGAACTGATGATACAGGCTGGGAACCCAAGAGAAATGCTGTTCTCATATCCTTGTGGTTTCCTGTACTCTGCACTTGTTTCCTGCCTGCCAAGAACTTGGCCACAGATAGATGATGGATAACCTTGCCTCAAGATGTTCTTACTCAAACAGAGGAGCTCCAATAGAGTGAGGAGACTTAATGAAATGCCCTGCCGATTCACCCCAATCCAGCACAGTCATCCTGGGGATTGATTATCTGATATTCCTCTCCCAGTTCAGTCCTTGTTTCTTTAAAATCAAGCAGCACAATTCACAATAGCAAGACTGTGGAACCAACCTAGATACCCTTCAATAGATGAATGGATAAAAAAAATGTGGCATTTATACACAATGGAGTATTACTCTGCACTAAAAAATGACAAAATCATAGAATTTGGAGGGAAATGGATGGCATTAGAGCAGATTATGCTAAGTGAAGCTAGCCAAGCCCTAAAAAACAAATGCCAAATGTCTTCTTTGATATAAGGAGAGTAACTAAGAACAGACTAGGGAAGAAGAGCACGAGAAGAAGACCAACATTAAACAAGGATGAGAGGTGGGAGGGAAAGGGAGAGAGAAGGGAAATTGCATGGAAATGGAAGGAGACCCTCAGGGTTATACAAAATTACATACAAGAGGAAGTGAGGGGAAAGGGAAAAATAATACAAGGGGGAGGAATGAATTACAGTAGAGGGGGTAGAGAGAGAAGAGAGGAGGGGAGGGGAGGGGAGGGGGGATAGTAGAGGATAGGAAAGGCAGCAGAATACAACAGACATGAGTATGTCAATATGTAAATCAATGGAAGTGTAACTGATGTGATTCTGCAATCTGTATACGGGGTAAAAATGGGAGTTCATAACCCACTTGAATCAAAGTGTGAAATATGATATATCAAGAACTATGTAATGTTTTGAACAACCAACAATAAAAAAAATAAATAAAAAAATTAAAAAAAATAAAATCAGTCCATCTTCCTTCAGATGAAAACCCCCATGCAATGAACCATCACATGGATTCTGTTTCTCCTCTCAGTTCTGAAGTTTTGCCTTATATATTTTGAAGTTCTTTTGTTAAGTGTATCACCATTTAGGATTATTATAACCTTCTTGGAGAATTGACTCTTCTATCATTAGGTAATGCATACCTTTATTGCTGATGATTTTTCTTTTTCTGAAGTTGGCTTTATCTAAAATTAACATTTCTACTCCAGATTTCTAGTGATTAGTGTTAGCCTAATACATTTTTCTCCATAACTTCAACCTATAAAATTGTTTTAATTTAAAGAAAGTTTCTTACAGAAAACATGGTGTTTTTTTTTAATTTTTTTGCTTGTTTTAGATAATCTACTCTGGCAATCTCTGTGTTTTAAACAGTGTATTTAGATCATTTATATTTAAAGTAATTATTGATATTATTTGGATAATATCTACTGTTTTCGTTACTATTTTCTTTTTTTTTTATTAGTTGCTCAAGACAATACAATGATCTTGACATATCATACATTTGATTCAAATAGGGTATGAATTCTCATTTTTACACATGTACAGATTGCAGGATCACATTGGTTATACATCCATGTGTATATATACAGCAATCCTAGTGTCAGTTGTATTCTGCTGCCCTCCGTCTCCCCTGCTCCTCCCCTCCCCTCCCATAACTATTCTCTAGCCATTCTACTGTGACAATTATCTCTTTCTCTCTCTTTTTTTCTTCCCTTCCCCCTCACACCATCGTATATGTATTTTGTGAACCCATGAGGGTCTCCTTCTGTCTTCCGTGCAATTCCCCTTCTCCCTCCCTTTCCCTCCCTCCTCTTTTCCTTGTTTTGTGGTAATCTTCTTCTCATGCTCTTCCTTCCTACACTGTTTTGAGTCACCTCCCTTATATCAGAGAAGACATTTGGCATTTGTTTTCTAGGGATTGGCTAATTTTGCTTAGTGTAATTTGCTCTAGTGCCATCCATTTCCCTGCAAATGCCATGATTTTGTTATTTTTTAATGCTGAGTAATATTCCATTGTGTATAAATGCCACATTTTTTAAATCCATTCATCTGTTGAAGGGCATCTGGGTTGGTTCCACAGTCTAGCTATTGTGAATTGTCCTGTTATGAACATTGATGTAGCTGTGTCCCTGTAGTATGCTCTTTTTAGGTCTTTTGGATATAGTCCGAGAAGGGGAATAGCTGGGTCAAATGGTGGTTCCATTCCCAGCTTTCCAAGGAATCTCCATACTGCCCTCCAAATTGGCTGCACCAGTTTGCAGTCCCACCAGCAATGTACAAGTGTACCTTTTTCCCCACATCCTCGCCAACACTTGTTATTGTTTGACTTCATAATGGTTGCTTTTCTTACTGGAGTGAGATGGTATCTTAGAGTGGTTTTACTTTGCATTTCTCTGACTGCTAGAGATGGTGAGAATATTTTTGTGTACTTGTTAATTGATTGTATATCCTCCTCTGTGAAGTGTCTGTTTAGATCTTTGGCCCATTTGTTGATTGGGTTATTTGTTTTTTTGTTGTTTTTGTTACTATTTTCTATGTTTCATTTGTTCTTTGATCTTTCCATCTTGTTTTTGCCTTTTCTAATTTTAATTAATCACTTTTATGTGATATTATTTTGTCTCTACCCTAAACATATTATATTTTTTTAAAAAATGTTTTAGCTGTTGCCTTATAATTTGTAATATACATTTAAAATTAATCTAGGACCACATTCAAGTAACATTGTACCATTTTATGCATTGTAACAGTGTTCCTAAATTCTTTTCTCCCATCCATTATGGAATTGCTCCTATGCATGTGTTTCACTTATTCACCTACCTCCCAAAAGAATTATTACTATTACCTTAAAATTAGCTTATAGATCAATTATGAATAAAAAGTATAGATTTATTTTTATTTTGATTTATTCCTTCTCTTTACTCTTCTTTCTTAATGTGGATCTGAATTTCTGACCTGTATTATTTTCCTTTATACTGTAAATTTCTTTGTTTAGGTATGTTTAAGTACACAGATACTTACTGTTGTTATAATTGCCTATAGTATTTTTTTTTTTTTAGAGAGAGAGAGTGGGGGGAGAGAGAGAGACAGAGAGAGAGAGAAAGAGAGAGAGAGAGAATTTTTTAATATTTATTTATTTATTTATTTATTTTAGTTCTCGGCGGACACAACATCTTTGTACATGGTGCTGAGGATCGAACCCGGGCCGCACGCATGCCAGGCGAGCGTGCTACCGCTTGAGCCACATCCCCAGCCCCTGCCTATAGTATTTAGTACAGTATCATTATACAAGTTTGGAGTCCAGGAGAAATAGGCTGTAATATATATCCTGGTGTGTAGTGGGCATACATCTAGGTTTGTGTGAGTATACAATATCATACCTTTCATCAAATGCTAGTAAGTGTTTTGTGTTTTCTTTATATACTTGTAGCCAAGATCTGAATTCTACTTTCACTAAACACAAAACTGCTCTCTCCCCAAGTCCTACAAGCTGCATATTTATGACTTTATTACACATCAGAAATTTCACAACAACACTATATGGACAACCTTCATGTCTGCGGCTATGTGTGTATCACTCAAGAGGTACAACTACAATACCTAGTGATATGACAATGGCATTCAATGTTCAAAGCAGAAAAATCAATCATATTGGAAATACCATCCTGAATTCACCTTTTTAAGATCCTCAGTTTCAAAACTAGAGATATTTTGACTAGCTGTTTTCCAAACTCAAGAACTAAGATCATACTCTGCTAATTTTGTTTCCATAGAAGATACTTTAAATACTTTTAAAAAATACAATATCAAGTGATTGATTTAGTTTCAGTATTGTACCAAAATAGGGAAGTTCTTAACATTTTAATTGTTCATGTAGGAGATGATGTTCTTACTGTTAAGAACTCTTTTTTTCTTTTTTTTTATTGGTTAAGAACTCTTATAGATACGATGCAAATCACTTATCAGATACATGACACTGCTTTTATGGACTTATTTAATTGGTTTAATCTTGACTCCAGCTAATATCTGTTTTAGGATATTTTTGTACTCTTAATATTTTAAAAAGGAGTAAATTAGCCTTGGAAAAAAGGAAAATCTTCCTACATTATACCAGTTGCATAACAAAATTTAAAATAATCACAGAAAACTTTTAAAAAACTCACAGTCACAACAATGCCATAAACTCAACAGAAGCAGAGAATGGAATGGTGGTGGCCAGGGTGTTGAAGAAGAGGAAGACAGGGAGATATTAATCAAAGGGCACAAATTTTCAGTTATACTGACGAAGTATTAGAGATTTACTGTACTTCATAGGGCTTATAGATGATAAACTGCATTTCATACCTAAACATTTGTTTAAAGGTGAAAGAAACTTTTGGAGGCAGTGTGTAGGTTCATTGTATGCACAGGTTTGTGATGATGGCTTCATGGTATATACTTATCTTTAAACTCATTTGCACACATTAAATATATAAATATTTTCATATGTTGATTATACCCCAACTATATGGTTTTTTAAAATTAAAAAAAGAAGAAGAAACTATTGTCACTGAAATGAAAGAGAAAGAAGAATATCACTGTGGTAGGTAGATCAGCACATTAACTCCTAGTGGGCAGAGGTTAGAAAATATAAAACATTGTTTCCCAGACTCCCTTGCATTTGGGGTTTTGATGTTATTGAAGTTCTGTCAGTCAGATGCACTTGAGAATTGGATGTTGAAACCAAGTCATATGTGGCAAAAAGCAGGACAATGGGTATCTGTATTTGCTAGTATAAACTGTGTGTTAGTACTAGAGCTGCCAACCATAACAATAGCTTCACATTTCAGCAGCTTTCTTAGTATCTCCTAATTAAGCAAGTGAGTTAGTGACTCAGGTCTACAGCATGGATTTGGATGGAGGTACAATAATAAAATAAATAAAATAATTTTAAAATCAGAAAGAACATGCACTATCTTCAGTTATTCATTCACAATGAGAATATCCTCAGTAGTACACTTAAGACTGTTCTCCTTATATCTTCTTAAATACTTACAGTGATAGAGAAAAGGTGGTATCATAAGGTTGCTTATTTTATTAATGTATATATTATAATAATTGCTTCTTATTTTTAAAATACATCTGTCTTCCTATTATGTCTGTCCATGATTCATGAGTCAGTTTATCAAACAACTCATATCACGTCTATCCACAAGTTCTGCAAACATCTGAAGACCACATTTTTCTCTCTTTTTATTCTTTGAGTACAAAACTCAAATCTCTGGAATTAATTATCAGTACTTTGAAATTAGAGTCTCAGCTTAGTTTCCTCCTAATTATTTAATATTTAAGTTACTTACTCTTTGTTTTGTAAAAAAATTATGTCAAACAATACCACCTACTTTATGAAATTTCTTTTAGAGATTAAGTGTAATAATAAATGAAAATTTTTATCACAGCTTTTATTATGTGGTAAGTGCTTAGAATTAATTATTAATTAAATAATAACTGTTTTGATAATTTGTTTTTGAGACGGTTTATATATTTATTTTGGTCATTCTGTTATGAATGGCTCCCCCATATTTCTCTTTTGAAATACGTACCTGAGGATACATACTGTTAGTAGATGCATAAGAGTTATTATCTAATTATAGTCCTGTCTTAAACAGTGATATTTACTAGAAACAAATACATAGTTACATTGATACACAGATATTTTTAAAAGTGATGAGAGAAATAGTATCACAAGCAAAGGCTTGAAGGTATGAAGGGTTACCAAATGTGGGCATAGCATAGCAGGTGATCTAATATTTAGTAGGCAGCCTATCTTCCCATGCCATCAATCTCATCCTCTTTATGATGATACCATTACTATTATCTCATGATTAGATGATGAATGAGGTTGACAAACTAATTGCTCCCTCAGAGCTATCACTGAGTTCCAATCAGGGCTTAAAAGGATGTAAAAAGCACTTCTAAGAAAGCAACCCAGGGAGAAAGAGTGTATGCTGGTCTCAGTTGCACAAACCCCATGAGATTCTATTTTTTATTAGTAAGGAATGGCGGCTCCTATGGATGGAGCACTCTGTGCTCTGCTCAGCAACGGTAAATGCAAGGTTAAACTTCTGTCAGGGTCTCACCATCAATCTCTGCCTCCTACTTATTAACGAGACCACATATGGGGACCTTTCTGGTCCTTGGAGCTTCTTTTTTTCCTGAAATGGACTTAAAAATCAAATAGCATCATCTAATCAGGGATTATCATGGTGTCTGATTATAGGCAAGGAATAGGGACTTCTGTGAGCCTTAGGTAACCAAGGGCAGGGAGTGAAGAGCTCACAGGAATTTGAGTTGTTCAGGGAGACTATTCAGGTGTGGCTAGAATTAGTAACAAGTGGTAGAATCTAACTCCCACCCCCTAAAATGTCGTTGTTTTTATCTTAGTGTTGATATTTTTGCCCAATTTAGAGTGGTATAGCTGACTTATTCTGGCATGGTCTTTATTTTTAGAAATGTTTTTCAGAGGCACGTTTCACAGCATATGATTGGAATTTCTATCTTGAATGTGGCTCTATAACGAGAAAGCTCCTGTATTAGATACTATACCACTATACTACAGCTGGTACTATGCTGTAGCATCAAAGGCATGGGAAAACCCAATTTTATGATCTCTAAAAGCTAAAGAGAATTTAGCCAAGTGTGGTCTAAAATGCAGACTGCAAATTACCAGGAATAATTTAGATGCAAAGATTTTTCTCACCTTCATGGAAAGCAATTGTGAGGACACATCTGGAAGGGTATAATTGCCCATAAGTGGAGCAGACTGTCTCAGAAAGCAGAGACAAAGAGAGGGCAGATTTGACTAATGATTAAGGGTGCAGACAATGAAATAAAACAGCTCTACCATATAGTAGCTTTGCATTCTTAGGCAATTTACTTAATATTTCTGAGCTTCTATCTCTTATCTGCAAATAGTAATAGTAAATTCTTATTATAGGTACACTTAAAAGATAAGTCACAGTTTCACAGCATGGATCCAGTCCTTGGAACATAGTAAGTACTAATTAAATGGTATGTGTGTATGTGTGTAAATATGTGCAATTATTATTACCTTGTTAAGTGAATAATGAGAAGGAGAACCTGCATCTTCCAGTCAGTAGATCCTGCTCTTCACTTATATAACCTTTCTGATTAGTGCTTCTGTTTCTTTTAGTTCAACATGAGACACTGTACTTTCCACTTTGTCACAGTAACATGAACTTGATGCTTTCCTTGCTGCTACTGTTTGTTTTGGTTAATATTTCTAAGTAGCCATAAGTCCATGTAGAAAAAAAATTAAAGTACTGGAATAACAAGAGCAGTGTCATGTGATAAAGTTGTGGAACTTAGCACTCTAAAATCCAGAGGAATGTATTCTGAAGAAAATGTTATCTAAGTCTATTCAACAGTGTTATTTAACAAAACATTTATTGGAAAATAATTACATAATACCAGCATTAATAGAAAATACTTAAATAACTATCTTTAAGATGCATAAAATAAAGGGAAATTTTTACTTAGGATATAGAGATTTGCCAGATATTTTCATGGACATTTCATAAACTTTACTGTGATACCAGGATGTTTTGTGCAAACATTGTTGTAAAAATTTTGGCTTCCATGTAGCAGATGATGAAACCAGGCCTATGGAAGACACTGTGCTAGTTATTTTTATTATTTCAGCTAATAAAAGGCTAAGCCAGGATTCATATAGAGTGACCTGCATCTTAACACAATCATTTTCTGTTCTTTGCAGAGTGTAATAAATAGTTGGAGTTTGTTACTTAAAGATATCACAAGCCTTCAAAATATAAATGTGCTCAAAGAGAATAAATCCATGGAAAAAGTTTTCTCACTTGAAGATGTTTTGAGTATAACTCTAAATTTCTGCTCTTGTCATGGTGGGCAATTATCAGCCTTTACAAAATATCCCTTCCAAAATTGGATTGACTGGCTCTGAAACATCCATCTCTTATTACCTGAAATTATTGCATAGATTTTTCTCTTGCCTTTCGTATGACGGCAGATTGCTTCTGTTTAAAAACATAGTCAAAGCTTGATAATGTGACTCTGTTGTTCAAATTTGGGTGCTTCATACCCCTACTCAGGGTCAGACTTTCTTACAACTATGATGAATCGCTCAGTGGTGACTGAGTTTGTCTTGCTGGGCATCCCAAACACAGAGGGCCTGGAGACCATGCTCTTTGTCCTGTTTTTGTCCTTTTACGTCTTCACCCTCATGGGGAACCTGCTAATCTTGCTCGCAATTATTTCCTCTACTCGGCTTCATACCCCCATGTACTTCTTCCTGTGCAAGCTATCTATTTTTGACATATTTTTCCCTTCTGTGAGTTCTCCCAAGATGCTGTTTTACCTTTCAGGGAACAGCAGAGCCATCTCCTATGGGGGCTGTGTGTCCCAGCTCTTCTTCTACCATTTTCTGGGCTGCACTGAGTGTTTTCTGTACACAGTGATGGCCTACGACCGCTTTGTAGCGATATGTTTCCCTCTACGCTACACCATAATCATGAGCCACAGAGTGTGTGCCATCTTGGCTGCAGGGACCTCATTTTTTGGCTGCATTCAGGCCACCTTTCTGACCACTCTCACCTTCCAGCTGCCCTACTGTGGTCCCAATGAGGTGGACTACTACTTCTGTGACATCCCAGTGATGCTGAAGCTGGCTTGTGCGGACACCTCAGCCCTGGAGATGGTGGGGTTCATCAGTGTTGGCCTCATGCCCCTCAGCTGCTTCCTCCTCATCCTCACCTCCTACAGCTGCATTGTCTGCTCCATCTTGCAGATCCGCTCTGCAGAGGGCCAACGCCGTGCCTTCTCCACCTGCAGTGCCCACCTCACAGCCATCCTGCTTTTCTACATGCCAGTGGTCCTCATCTATCTAAGGCCAACCCCAAGCCCCTGGCTGGATGCAACTGTTCAGGTCCTGAATAACTTGGTCACTCCCATGCTAAACCCTTTGATCTATAGTCTGAGAAACAAGGAGGTGAAATCATCCCTGAGGAAGGCCCTCCACCTGATTGACTTCCTTCCTGAATAATTGTAAAGAGAGATCAATAGCTAACACTTCAGCCACACATCAGAGCTGATGAAATATTTTTATTTGGTTTGCATAAGGTATTATTATTATCTCTATTTTATAGCATGGGGGACTGAGATGCTGAGAGTTAAAGTGATTTGTCTTAGGATGTGTAAGGAACAAGTAGCAGAATGAAGACTCCAGGGTTGGTCTTCTCACACTGGGATCCATGTTTTCTTGTGGACATCAGAGGGCTCATAAAGAGGAAGAGAAGTTTTCCCAGTAGGCTGAAAAAAAATGGAACTTGTGCTTCTCAATATTAATTGTCTTCATGCTTTTTCATTTCTACACCTCGTTTTCTTCTCATTCTGTTGCTGAAGATCAAGATGTGTGTGATACCTTACTTTATCCAGAGGAAGGAGAGCTGAGGAGTATTATCCAGGAAGAAACAGCCTACTTCTCAATCTTTCTTTTAGGGATCTGGGGAGGAGGGTGAGAGAGAATTACTTAGGCTGATATCTCTTAAACATGTGCCATTATGAAGGAATGTCTTTGCAGTAAGCTCAAATTCAGTATAGCTTCTGATTTCAGGGTTCTTCCCCAGCTCAGCATGTTGTTCTTGGATTGGGGGAGAGGCCTGGAGAAAAGAATTCCATCCATATCGCCTAAAGCAAACTAACCTGTCTGCTTGTCATAGTAGTTCTGAGACATGCTTACAAGTCTTGTGGTTCCAGGTACAGCCTAAACTCTCTCCATCTCAATAGAAGCTCAGAATGTCAGGCCCAGCCTGGTATATGGAGAACTAGGTTGACTTTTATGATAAGATAAAATTTGTATGGATTCTATCATTTAAGAGGCACCATAAGAAGCATTTGAGAAAAAGTATCAGTGGAGGAAATCCCAAATTAGGTAGCCCACGCCGCAGACTATTTTATCTATAGGGCAGATAAAGACAGAGGATCAAAGTTTAAGGGCAGGGAGACTGGAGAAGAACAGGAGTATTGGAGCAGAGGTTCAGAGAATAGTTTTGAGCAGGGTGGGGTGCAGGAAAGCATTTCCTGAGGCACTGGCTTTAAGCATGGCCCAGGGGCCAATCAACACCCAGCACCCTCCCCATATTCTCCATTTTACCCAAACAATTTCTGCAAAATACCACAGCACTCTCCACTCATGTTTACTTTTTGTTCCTTGCTAAATTCTTTTAAAAAGCAAAGCTTGTTCTGACTTTGACGTGTGTAATTTTTCTTTTCTGCAGCCCCTAGAGAACAAATGTGTGTTATGAGCCTCCATGGAAACCTATGACATAGACACTAAAAGTGATGTCCAGATCATGGTACTGACAAGGCAGAGAGAGGCTGTGGAGAGAGGCTTCCCAGGGAGTATCCACAGGGGTCTGCGCTGTTCATTGCCTACTCTCTCTGATGATTGGTTCTCAATGAAAATGGCTGAAGTCAATGAATAAAAAATCAGAAGTTAATGTTTTCAGTCACTTGATCTGCATAATGTTCTTGGTGCAAAAAATGCTATTTTTTCCTTTAGCACAATAACCATTCAAGCTAAAAGAAAAGCATTGCTATGTGGTATACTGGTTGACTGAGGTTGAAGGGCAACAATACCTGTCATTATTGGAAAGCTAGATCGGTGAGGATCTAGCCTATTCTCTATCATTCCTTTGTTTTATGTTTCAGCATACAGACAATTATTTTAATTCTTATCTCAGTGATATCCTATAATGACAATATCACAAAGTTATCTGTTATTGTCCTATTGATATTTTTTTAAAAAAAGTTTTATCCAATATTAAAGAATTAGAAAATAATATTAATGAAAAATAGGCTAAGTGTAAAAAACTATGATGCAATCAGTGCACATATTCCTCTACATACTTTAAAGAAAAGAGTGATGCCAGTGGAAATCCCCAGAGGTTCTGGCCTGATCCCATACTCTTTCCTCCTCCTGGATAACATCATTCTACTGAATGTGGTGTTTTCTTTGAATTTTGTCTCATATGTTTGTGTCCCTGAACACAATATTGCAAGGTTTTGAATCTTATATTAATAAAATTCTATTGAAATTTGCTTTTTTAAGTTGAAATATTAACTTTTAATATTTATGTATTTGTTTGCCTGAAATTAATTAATTCACTATTTACAGAGTGTAGCAGCCCATTAAATAAATACATCTACTTTGCCACTGTGTAGTATCACATTATGTCAATATATTAACATTTATATTTTTATTACTAATTAAATAAATATGAAACTCTTCTTTTTACGTAGCCATAATATTTTATTGAGTTCTTATGCCTCTCGTGTATACAAATGACACAAAGATACCATCACCAAACTCTCTTAAAGATTTCTTTCCATGAGGGAAAAGAGAAAACAGGAAAAACTATTTAGTTTGGATTTGCTCAACAACATACACTAGTACACAGGTTGGGTATCAGCAAATTATTTTGAAATATGCTCCCAAGAAGCATAGTAATGAAGTAAGTGATATAAGAAAGGACAGTCAATTAAGTATGTGTTTATAGCTCACTGTTATGGAGAACTGGAGCTCATTCCCATTAGGAATCCTCTGGAAGACAGAATAAAACCTTCTCCATTATTCCAAAGGATGCTGGGGTATTTTTGTATCAACCATTGCCCCAAACTTGTTAGTGGATGTTCTTTGGAACATTAATGATCAAGCCCTCTGGCCTGCTCTGTATACAGAGGCTAAAAAATCTTCCTTGGCCAGAGACTGCCCTCAGGCAGAGGACATGGGATCCCTCAGCATGCAGTGTGGTGGCACACACCTGTAATCCCAGCAGCTTGAGGGGCTGAGGTAGGAGGATCACAAGTTCAAAACCAGCCTCAACAAAAGCAAGACACTAAGCAATTCAGTGAGATCCTGTCTCTAAATAAAATACAAAATAGGGCTGGGGATGTGGCTCAGTTATCAATTGTCCCTGAGTTCAATTCCTAGTACAACCCCCGCCCCCCCCCAAAAAAAAAAGAGTAAGAGTTAACTAGGTGTAGGAAAGTGAAGAAAAAGGACAGATGAGTTGTCACAGTTCACTACTCTCTTTTCCTTTATTATTGGTGGAATAAACGGAAGCATGACTTCTGGGTGACATTACATTGATGGTCAGGACCTCAGTTTATGCATTTGCCACATGTTATTAAGTGTCTGGCGGTAACGTACTTGGGCTCTGATTTGAGAAGGATAGTAATGGTCTATGTTGACAGAGGTGACAGAATCAGATAGTCATGATTAATTTTGATCTGAACATTATGACTATTACAACTGTTAACAAGTCACACAGCTGATTTAAATTGCTACATTTTGATAAAATAGAAATATATGAATGTACTTTGTTGAACTGTAAAGACTGACTAAGTTCTTTAATTTATCTAAAATTACATTTTGAAGGTAAAAAGGATTTGATAAATTCAGACATATTGGTAACAAAGAATAGTGTTTATAAACAGTATGTGCTGGGCTTTAAAGTCAGACAGACATGAGTTAAATTCCCAATCAGCCACTTCCCATTGGTGTACCATTTGATAAGTTCTCTGAGTACAGTCTAATCAAATTTATTATCAGGATGAAAGCACCTCACTCACAGGATTGATGTGAAAATTAAGTGATGTTATCCACAACAGGAGCTCAGCTGAGGCTTAGTGTATAGTAAGAAATTAACAAATGATAGCCGTTTGTATGAGTCATAGTAGTCATGGTACTCCAGAAAACCATAGCCTATAGGAAGAAGGGTCATAACCCTGAACTTATAATAGGGTCACATCCTAATAAACCTATGATAAAATTGAAATATTGTCAACTGAATGTGCATTTAACACACCTAGACTCCTGAACATCAGGTTAGAAACATAGCACACTGTAGAATGTTGGCAGTTCACCCTGGTGATCCCATGCTGACTGGGAGCTGAAGATACTGTCACCACGCAGCATCATGAGAGACTATTGTATCACATATTGATAGTCCATAAAAAGATCAAAACTCAAGATTGAAAGTACAATTTTTATGACTATGTATTGTTTTTGCACAATTATAAAGTAAAACAACCATAAGTCAAATCATAAATCAAGGAGTGTGTTTGTGTATGTGTGTATTTGTGTGTGTGTGTGCGTGTGTGTGTGCGTGTGTGTGTGTTTTAAGGAACTGGCTCCAACTATAAAGGCTGAGAAATCCCAAGTCTGCAGTAGGCAACCTGGAGACCCAAGAGAGCCTGTGGTATAACTCAATGTAACTCTGAAGACTTGAGAACCAGGAGAGACAGTGGTGTAAATTTTGGGAGAAGGGCAGGAGAAGAACAAAGTGCTCAATCAATAGGGCCTCCAAATTTCTATTTTCTTACCATCCTAATTCTATCGAAGACTTCACATTAATTGAATAAGGATCACCCACATTAAGGAGGCAATGCCCTTTATTTAGTCTATTGATTGAAATGCTAGTCTCATTGAAAACATTTTCACAGATGCACTCAGAAAAATATCTGGCCAAGTGTCTGGAAACTGTGGTTCAATCAAGCTGATTCCTAATGTTAACTATTACATCTATTATTATTAAAGTATTTTAATTTAGTTTTCTATAAAATACTTTATAAATTAATTTATACTTAACAATATGTTGAATTAAAGTAAAATAATGGGCTGTTTCCCATTATAGTTCACACAATTTTTCTTTATTTAAGGTTACTTAAATGCTGAATCCTTTATTATATTGCCCCATAAAAATAGTAGACATTGAAAGTAATATTGGAATTACACAGTGTATGTCATTTCAATCTGTATTGGTCATTTCAATCTGTTAGCAGCAACTAACAATTTATATGCTGATATAACAAAGACTTGGTAAGGGGGATAAAGTAGAGAAGAAGACCCTGTGCCCAAATTGCCTCAAACTCTCAGGAAACATTAAAAATGTCAGTGCACCTGTTTGTAACCACTATGAATTAGGATTTTCTCAAAGTAATTTAACTGAAGCAAAAACATGAGATGAAAAGTTATATTAGATTGAATAGTATTTGGATTACATGAGCAAGCTGAGAAACTTATTAAAAATATAACTGCAGATGGGAAAGAACAAAATAAAGCTACTACCAGGAAATGGTTGTGATTAGCCAAGATTTCTAAGGCATTTAATAGATTAGCCAGGATTTAGAGAACATTTAATATGAGTGCTTTGCCTGGTCTTTTATATTCTTGTCTCATTTAATTCTCATGGTTTTTCCATGAGATAAGTAATTATTATCTCTATTATCTCTCATTTAGGAAAATGAGACTGACAACTTGGGCAACTTGCTCAAAGTATATCAAAGCATTCAGCCCCGAGTTTGTCTCACTCTTACACGTGCTTCTTCCCTCATGACTCTCATGTACAATCCATGATGGGAACCATTGCTACCAGCATGTGCTTTCCCTGGTCATTCCCATTAACATCATTTGTTGAAACTCAGAAAATAGTCCTTATTCCTTAAATTAAATAATGGAAAACTACCAATAAGAAACATTTTCAAAATATTATCTTACTCTCACATCAAGCTGTACGATCTCTCAAAGGAAATCACCAAAAAGAGAACTTTTTAAATTAATTAACCTCCAAGGAATCATTCCTATGAGATGCTTCTCATGCTCATTAAGACTTTTATCCTTTCCCTGTAGCTTTTGGTCCCCATCTGTGAGCTATGTCATGAGGAAAAGTGGATTAATAGGACTGGGATATATTTAGGCAGGGCAAGGGAGCTTGTTAAAGGGTTTATGTCTTGGATTCTCTCTGTAATTCTTGTTCTCAGGAAAAGCCAGTCATGAATGAGACACACACATGTGTATACACAGCTTCCTTCCCACCACACACATGCTCGTGGACAGTGTCATCCACCTCAGTTTCTTCAGTGTGCCCAGGATGAGGCCTGTGTTTCCTAACCCACTGCATTAAGCACATGCCTCTAACATTGCCCCTCTAAAGGAAGTTAGTGATAAAAGTGACACTGGCCACTCACACTGTAATTAAATCTTTGACTAGAATTTTAACAGTGGAAATATGGAGTTATTCATGCGTAGGCTCCAAATGAATACTTACTTTGAGTACAGACTTCTCTCACCTCCAAGAAGCAAGAGTGGAATTTGTCAATCATGTTTCAGTGGTCAGATTTAGGTTCACCCAGCATGTGGTGAAAAGCAGAATGAATTTCATGAAGGAATACATGGGCTCGTGACAGTTTTCATGGTTTTATTTTCATGTGTGTGTGTGCATGTGCGTGTGTGTGTGTGTGTGTGTGTGTTTCTTTTCTTATTTTTATTTTTTTGTTACTAGGGATTGAAACCACTTTCCTTTAATACTGAGCAACACTCCCAATCCTGTTGTTTTTTTTTTATATATTTGAGACAGGATCTCACTAAATTTCTGAAGGTAGCCTGGTACTTTCGATCCTCCCGACTCAGCCTCCTGAGTTGCTGGGATCACAGTCATGCAACACCTCACCTGACTTCATGGTTTCATTTAACCAGATAGTTGCTGATTCTTCTCATCAGTACATGATAAGATATATCATACCTCATATCAGCCCTTCCCCACATTCAGAAACCCCAAAGATAGATGTATTTTACTTTCATAGTTATTTTCATGGCACTAGGGAAGATTTATATTAAATACATAAAAAAGCATGCACATATGCACTTTTATGCACACACAGTATAATTAATAGGAATAGCAATAATTTGCAACAAATAAAGTTTATAAAAATGGAATAGAATCTATTGTTTTAAATAAAATATCATTAAAATCCTTCAGGATCCACAATAATTATCTATGTCAAAACAGATCAATAAATGCTTATATCTCGTTAGATGTAAGTGGGTAGAAATTGATAGAACCTTAAATGTCATGTAAAGCAATTATTTTGTATACAGTGAAACAACAGGATAGAGAGATCAAACAATATAAAGAAAATAACAGAACAAATGTCGACAAAGTTAGGTACTAGAATCTAATTTAGTATTTAAATCTTCAATTAATCTTGTCTGTTTTCAAATAAGTTTTATAATTGCCTTTATACTTGTCTTCTGCATAAATTGAAATTTCTCCAAGAATAGGCACTCTGTGTCTCCGTGTATATCTTTTTGCCTCTAATTCCATCTGCATTTCACCTATAGTGGTCAGCACAAGAGCTGGAGCATAACTGAGATTCTAACTACTAGTGCTGTTGAATTGAATATGTCCTTGTAAATGACATGCCCGTGTAGCTGGCCCTTGGCCCTCTCCAGTTTCATTATGTACAAAGCAAAACCTAACCACTTGGAAGTCAATGGTGAGCAGAATTGAAGAGAAACCTCTAGACTAGGCCCCATAACTATGTCTTATTTTTAATTCTTGATTATTAAAGAGAAACTTTGAACTAGAAGGAAATTTAGAGATTATCAGTGTAAGGACAATTTTTTTTTTCATAAATGAGGAAAAAGTCCTACATTGTCAAATGAGTGTGGAGGAATGAGTGCACCAAATTGAGAGCTCTGCATTCCATCAAGGAACCTGGACCATTTTAATTAACTGAGAACTAATTTAGAAACATTCACTGAGGATTTACTAGGCCACTTAGCAAGGAGCCATGGAGAATAAAAGATAAAACAGACAGAAGTCTTTATGAAACTGACTAAGTGAAATGTGTATATTACCAATCATCAGAAAAATACAGTTAAGCCTGGAAGTCTAGCCCTGACTGACAGACTGATTGCCTAGCATATGCAAGGCTCTGGGTTCATTCTTCTTTAATAAAAGGAAGGTTACAGTTAAAATAATGGTATAAAAAAGTTAGTTTGATCTGGAAATATCTGCGTAGGTCTGAAGAAAGAGGTAACATATAAATTGGATTTTATTGGCTGATAGAATTTGAAAATTTGGAAAAATTTAGAAGTAGGAAAAAATTGTGCACTGAAAAATTCAGAGGTTAGGACTAGAAATGGCAGGGAAATGAGAAAAAGTGATATTTTTCTTCTTTTCTTCAATGTAAAAAAATCAGTGATGTAAAATAATATTGTTTTACATATGGTTAAACATTTTGTGATTAAATATTATACCATATATATTGTCATGCACCACGTAAAGTTTCAATCACAGGACACTCATAAGATTTTAGTGGAGCTGAAAAATTCCTATAGCCTGATGACTTTGTAGCTATTTTAACATCAAACACAACATGTTATTCAAGTGTTTGTTTTGATGCTGGCCGAAAGAAACCTAGTGTAATGCCAGCTCTGTAAAATTACAGCACATATAATAACATGCTGTACATAATACTTGGTAACTAAAAGGACCAACTATGCTCCTGGTTTATGCATTTACTACATTGTGTGTTTTATCCTTATTTTAGAGAATACTTCTTTTGCTTATTAAAAAAAAAGTTTACTGTAAAGCTGAATGCCATGTTAGGTTGTTGCCTGGCTCATCCCATGTTCATGTGTATTTTGACTACATCAAGCAACCACATTTGGTTATTGACTTACACAATCTAGATTTGTCTAAATGCACTCCAGGATCCTAGCACAATAATAAAACTGTTTAGTGATGCATTTCTTATGACATCTCGACATGGTTAAGTGATGCATGAGTGTGCATTATTTTGATTTCAGACTATTTTTATAGGATAGTATTTTATAGCATTTACATTTTCTACAGTAGGGTATTAAGGAATAGATTTATATGCACTTAGTATAGTCCATGCTAAAAACTTTGGTTCTATTGTCAGAAAATAAAGAAAAGAAAGCAGCAGGCTTAAAATTAATTATTAGACTATCTCTCTTTTAGCTCCCTTTATCTGTGCATTTGTTTTTTACTGAGACCTTTCTATAGAGGACTTATGAGTCAACAACAGTCCAAAGCTAATACATGGAGCCCTGTGAGTCAAAGTGTAAATTTTAATTTAATGGTCAGTGGGATAGATACTATTAAATAACACACTGCTCAAATAAATTTCAAGTTCTATTAAATGTAATGAGGTTTATTATCTTCCACACATAGCCCTACATCTAGAATCCCACTATCAGACCCTCCATTCACACCCTGGTGTATATGATGGTAAAACTGATGTCACTGCTATACTTCTTGGAGACTCACAGTACACTGTATGTTTTGTGATGGCAAGAGGTCACCCAGCTCCATCTCCACATTTGCAGGAGAACCAATTTCTGCTGTGGTCTCCATATTGACCCTTAACACCATTTTCCCTTGGAGAATCCCCTCATCAAAACCTCATATGTGTTCATGGCTTCCCTTCAAAAGTTAATGTATTTCCTTTAAAATTTAATTATTCAGCTAGTAAAATGGTACACTTTTAAGTTTCAAAAGTCATGTTTTTTAAAAGTGAGATTACAACAAAGATAAGAATGGTTTCAGTGATGGTACCCTGAACTATAAAATCAAGTTCACCAGTAACAAATGGAAATTTCTTTTTATTAAATTCAGTATCAATTAGTTGGTTGTAAAAAGCAATATAAGCAGATCAAATTAATGCTACATACTAGAGTTTTATTGGTTCTATACTTGCTTTTTATTAGTTCATTTTTTTATTATTGTAGAAAGGTTAAAAGCAAGGGTATATATCAAACTTTGTGCTTGAGATAACATTTAAGAAAATCTACATTTCAATTTGAAATGTCAATAGTTTAAATCTAGCATTTTACTTCTGGGTATATACCCAAGAAAACTGAAGACACATGTACACACACACAAAGACATGTACACAAATTTTTATAATGACATTATTAATAGCCCAAAATGAAATAACCTATACATTCATAACCTAATAAGTGATAAACAAAATGTAGTATATCTATTCATGGAATATCACTCAATCATAAAAAGGAACAAAGATGTGAGAGATACTACAAAGTGGATGAATCTTGAGAACATTAAGCTAATAGAAAGAAACCAGACACAAAAGCCACATTTTATCTGTTTATATGAACTATCATAAAAATACAAATCCATGCATAGTGCATAAAAGTGCATTGCAAAGGCTATGGGAATAAGGAATTCTTATTTATTTTTTGGTACTGGGGATTAAACTCA
Organism: Spermophilus citellus; assembly: GCF_964194105.1. Lineage (NCBI taxonomy): Eukaryota > Metazoa > Chordata > Mammalia > Rodentia > Sciuridae > Spermophilus > Spermophilus citellus. The sequence goes on along the minus strand of NC_138183.1, from coordinate 148,207,910 downwards.
GGGATACTCAAACACTGAGCCACATCCCCAGTCCTTTTTTTCCTGCATTTTATTTAGAGACAAGATCTCACTGAGTTGTTTAGTATCTCACTATTGCTGAGGCTGGCTTTGAACTCAAGATCCTCCTGTCTCAGCCTCTGAGCCTCTGGGATTACAGGCGTGCCCCACCATACTGGCAGAAATTCTTTTGAAGTGATAAATATATTCTAAAATTGTGTTACAATATTATTCCAAAACTCTGCAAATTCAATAAAAATCATTTAACTCTATGCTTTAAAAAGATGAATTTATAGTATGTGAATTATATCTTAATAAAATTGTTATTAAATTACCAATAATGTCTCTTCATGACATTATATCAAACTATTTATAGTGCTTATAAAAATAAGTGTCAGTTCTTCACATTTGCAGAGATTTATATTTCAGAGAAGCACATAGTATCTCATTTGAAATTCAAATAAACACCTGCAAGAGATATTATCATTTTAGTTTTATAAAAACTTGATGATCCTCAGAAAATTTTACAACTTGCACACGAAGAACACGAAGAACTTGAACACGATGAAAAATAATATTGAGATATTTTTCTAGTTTTGAAATTTGTTTAAATGAACAGAGCCATGATTGTTTTTGTTCCCTTTAAATTTGTTTTAAGATTTATTAATATTAAAACGTTTATCTGTAATTTTACAACATGTTTTTGTATTTGTTTATTCATACTTCTTGTCAGACATATGGTGATTTCTTATTATTATTATGAACATTCTTCTGCGTATCTCTGGGCTCAAGTTCAAGAGTTCCTCCAGAAGATACTTTTAGGAGTGGAAAGACAAACAGTTTTTGAGAATGAAGTGATTATTAAAAATGCATTTGTGGTCTGGGGATGTGGCTCAAGCAGTAGCACGCTTGCCTGGCATGTGCGGGGCGCTGGGTTTGATCCTCAGCACCACATACAAATAAAGATGTTGTGTCCACTGAAAACTAAAAAAATAAATATTAAAAAAATAATTCTCTCTCTCTCTCTCTCTTTCTCTCCCTCTTTAAAAAAAATGCATTTGTACCCTGAATGATGAAAATCCTAAAACATTCCTGTAAGCACTTTATATTGACACCTTTCTTAATATTTTTCAAATTGTTAGTGTTAGAATTTTCCATTCCATTTTAAAATTCAATCCCTGATAACTACTAAAGTTGAACATCTTCTAATATGTTTAAGGACAATTTACATTTCATCCTCCCGCCCATGTCTCACATGGGCAGTGAGAATGGATGTCCCCTTAGTGGAATGGGCTGGCTGAGAAATAAAAGCTAAGAGAAATAACACAGTGAAAAAACCACACAACACAGGAGGTAGTTTCAAAAGCAGGGATAGGAGAGGCAAGCTGATCCAATGGATTGAGCTTCTCATGATAATGAAACTGGAACCTGCTTTATTTATATTAGGAAACATCAAAGGCCTCCCATAGAATGTTCTTCACCAAAATAGGGTAAAGGTGAACTGTTCAGTTGCTAATGGGATACACTTAGCTCCAGTTACTACTATGATAGACCTTTCTAGCAGATCTGAGGGGAAGGTTATGTGCATTGGGCTATCTGTCACCATGGGAGAACAATGGAAAGTTCCCAATGCCAGGCCTAACCCTCCCTGGCTCCTATGCCAAGTGAATTTCCTCATGTATTTTACAGATGACTTCTCACATCATCCTTTGGGAATTTATATTATGTTTTTAGTTTTGTATTCCTTTTAGTATCTCAACTTTTAAAAAAATTGACTAATACTAGTTCTGTATGTACTTTAGATTTTAATCTCTTGGTGATAACATGTACTACAAATACCTTCTCCTAGTTTGCAGTTCCTCCCTTTTTCAGCCTTAAGGCATATTGTTGATAAAATCAATGTCTTCCTTTTAATATGGATGATTTATCAGTTTTCTTTTATAATTATAAATTACAGCCTCCTATTTAGAAATTACAATATACTTTTAGTTATGTTTTTAGTTTTTTGTGATTTTATTTATTCATTTTTAATTATTTTTCACTTAATGCACCTAGTATAGGTTTTTGTTTGTGATTGACATAAGAATTCAATTCTCTTTTACTTTTAAAAAATTTATATAGTTGTCCCAGAACAACTTACTATTTAATAGTTCATTGCCTCCTCCACACACACACAATGTCTTCAATGTTCCCCAATTTTAGGATTTTTGCTCTTGTGTAATCATCTGTTTAAATTTAGTGACTCAATTCTAGAAAATAGAATGTGGCAGGGTTGGTGGAATGACACTTCTGCGGTTATGTTACAGATAACTGTGCAGTCCATCTTGGGTACCCATTTTCTATCTTCCTGTCTCTTGGCTTGATTGCCTTGGGAAATGCCAGTTTCCATGTTGGATGAAGTGATGGGGACAGTCACAGGCTGAACAGTAGCTCTCTAAACATGCATGGAAGCAGATCTTCCACAGTAAAGCCTTCAGAGGAAGACTGAAGCCCCTACTTGTAGCTTGAGAGCAACTTCATGAGACACGCTGAGACACGCTGAGATAGAAGCACCTGTTTAAGCTGTGTCTGGATTCCTGAGCCACAAAAAAAACATGAGACAACAAATATGTCTAGGCCACTAAGATTTGATATAACAGGTTATGTGGCAAGCAACAGCAACTCATGCATATAATTACCCTTATTTTCCATTTTTGAGTCTCAAAAAATTGTTTCAGAAAGTTTTGAAATATAGTTTGTTTTGATAAAGTCACCCAAATTTACTTGCAAATATTGTAATATCTCTTATCATCTAATTAGACAACAGGCTCCTGTCTTCTCTTTCATTCTTTATGTGCTTATATGTGCTTTCTCTCTTTTTTCCAGAGATACTTTTATTACTTTATTTAAATAAAGTGCCATATTCTTGCATTCACCAACCCTCACATTTTTTCACTATTTCATTAGTTTATGCTTTCAAACATCCTTTTCCCCACATTTCTATTTGTGCATTACTATTCAACATAATGATGGGATTAGTTGTTACAGATTTGTACATGCACACAATATAAAAATATAATTTGGCTAATATCACTCCCTAGAACTTCCCCCTCCCTCCTCACTTCCCAACCCTTTTCCCCTTTCCTCTATGATCTCTCTTTCATTTTCATTAAATATGCCCCCACCTTTCTTTTTCTTTTTTCTTTTCTAACTTCCACATGTGAGAGAGAATATACAGTCCTTCTGAGCTTGGTTTATTTTGCTTAACATAATAGTCTCCAGTTCCATCCATTTTCCTGCAAATTATATAATTTAATTTTTCTTTATGACTGAATAAAACTCCATTATGTATATGTACCACATTTTCTTTATCATCCATCCATTGATAGACGCCTAGGCTGGTTTCATAATTTGACTATTGTGAATTGTGATGCTATAAACATGAATATGCCTGTATCACTGTAGTATGATGACTTTAATTCTTTAGGATAAACACTGACGAGTGGTTAACCTGGATCATATGGTGGTTCTTGCCTAGTACTTGGAGGAATCTACATGCTAATTTCCATGGTGGTTGTATTAATTTACAATCTCCCTGATACTGTAAAAGGGATCCTTTATCTCCACATCCTCTCCAGCATTTATTATTGTTTGTATTCTTGATTACTTAGGCAATTTTCTTGCTGTTTTAACTAAAGTAAAATGAAATCCCAGGCTGGGGTTGTGGCTCAGCATGTGTGAGGCGCTGGGTTCTATCCTCAGCACCACATAAAAATAAATATATAAAATAAAGGTCTTGTGTCCAACTACAACCATATATATATATATATATATATATATATATATATATATATATATATATATATATCAGTGTAGTTTTAATTTGTATTTCTCTAATTGCTAATGATGTTGAACATTTTAAAGAAATTTATTGGCCATTTGTATTTCTTCTTTTGAGAAGTGCTTGTTAAATTAATTTGCTCATTTATTAATTGGGTTATTTAATTTTTTTGATGTAAAGATTTTTGAGCTCTTTATATATTCAAGATATTAATCCTCCATAAGAAGAGTAGAATAGATTATTCCCCAATCCACAGGGTCTCTTTTTACATTTATAATAGTTTCCTTTGCTGTGCAGAGCTTTTTAGTTTTATGCAATCTACTTCATTCACTCTTGGCATTATTTCCTAAGCTTTGGGAATCCTATTGAGAAAATTGTTGCTTGTGCCCATATACTGGAGTGTTGATTTTACATTTTCTTCTAGGGGTTGTGTCGCGACCCCCTTGCCCGCAAGGAAGACGCAACACCGGGAATCTTCTTACAGCTGTTTATTCAGGCTCTGCAGAGTTCTTCCTCCCCCGGAAGCCCCTCCCAGCCTTAATAAAGTATCCGAACACCCAATGTGAAGCTGCCACGTGGAGCTTTCTCATAGGGTGTCAAAGAACCAAGTGCCAACTCTCCCAAAGAAGGAGTTGTTTGTCACAGACCACAACGAGGCCGGCGCCATCTTGTAATGGCGACCGGTCTGAAGAAACGGCTCACCACAGGGTTGCATAGTTTCTAGTCTAATTCTTAGTTCTTTGATTCATTTTGAGTTTATTTTTGTGCAGGATGAGAGATAAGGTCCTAGTTTTATTCTCTGCATATGGATAACCAGATTTCCTAGCACCATGGTAAAAAGACTTTATTTTCTTCATTGTATGTTTTTGGCTCCTTTGTGAAGGGTCAGATGACTATAAATGTGTGAGTTTGTCTCTGTGTCTTCTGTATTATTGATGTGTCTGTTTTTAATATGTTATGCTCGAATTTGGGTCCCCCAAAAGACCACCAGAGACCAAGATCCATGTAAGCAACAAAGAGGTGTGTATTGTGAGCTAGCTCAGTCCTCCACACACACATACAGCAACTGGTGACACTGAGAGGTCCCAAGCCCAGGGTTTGCAGCAGTTTTATACACTTTTTGGGGAAGGCAGGGACTTCTCATACATCATAGCATCTCTTAGCAAATAATCACACACCACAGGAAAATCAAACAACAACTCTTAACATTGATTAGCACATTCACTGGTGGGAACAAGTTGGGTAGGGGTGATAGGTTAGTACCAGAGGGGGATTTGTTTGAACTGATTGGTATAAGCCATGAGGGGTGTACGTGCTGAACTACATGGTTTCCCAACATGTTATCAACCACCATAAACTACTGGGAGGGTCATCTGGCATCCCAGGTATTTCCCTGTCTCATGCTGATTGGTGGCTGCTAGGGGGTTGCTATGGGTCCTCACCTAGCCTGACTGAGTCAGGGACACCTGACTCCGCAGTTCTCTCTTTTTATTAGTAGATAAACAACTCAAAAAGGTGGGTATGTGCCTAGGAGTGCTCTGTGAGTCTTTCAAAGGACAGGGGTCATGCCCCTTTCCTTGGACAGGCTTTGCTTTGAGGTAGAGGCTGGTTTCTCAAATACACATAGTTCTTTGATAATAATGAACCTTGTTATATGGAAGATGAACAAATCTTAGATTACTAACATCTGCAAAATCAAGGACAACCTCCACAGCAGAGAAACTCCAGACTTAGGCAACTTTTTTTGCTCATGGTTGTCTAGGTCCTTAATTAATAATTTTGAATAATATCTTAATATATATATATAAAATTACAGAAAACTCATATGAAGAAAAATTCCCAGCTTATGGTAGTCAATTTACCAAATGACAACCCTGTTTGTTGAGAAATCTGGTAATAGAAACTACATATACCAATAAAAATAATAGAAAACATAGTCTGAAAAGTAGAACTATCCTACTCTGCTAAGGTTGCCATAGATTCATACAGTCTAATAAATACAGTAGGACTGTTTTGAGGCCCTAGCTCCAATATATTCAAATGCAGAGGAGGTTATGGCTTTGATACATGAAATTGTGGGCAAGGTGAGCACAGTTCAGTCCATAGTAAGAACAGTTGAGAAACTGAGATTGAAGTGTGTGAAATTATATGAGTTTTTAAAAGCCTGAGAGATATAGGTGTTATTTCTTCTAATAATAATATATTTTCCAATTGGTGGAATGGTTTCTACATAGGTCCTAAAATTGAACCATATCCCTCACCTTTTCTCTAAGCCAGCAAGTGTTGATATAAGCCAGGCATAGTGGCACACGCCTGTGATCCGAGTGACTCGGGAGGCTGAGGCAGGAGTCACACAAGTGTCAGCCACCCCGGGAAACTTAGCAAGACCCTGTCTCAAAACAACAACAACAACAAAAAAAAAAAATTGTAGAAAAGGACTGGGGATATAGCTTGGTGATAAAGTGTTCCTGAGTTTCACTTCAGTACCAAAAAAGAAAATAAAAAGCGTAGATATGGCTCCATCCTGTGTATATCACAATAACACCTCAAGGGGAAGTATTATCATATTGTATTTTGGCCTATTTACCATTTTTAATTAATTAGTCCCTTTGCTACAGAACCTGCTTGAATAGTATTCATTCAGGCATGGAATCCCAAGGCTCCAAAGACATTTAAGTTTCCACCTATGTGGAAACAATGTAGCTATTAGTGTTTTAGAAAACATCTTTCCAGAAGAGAAACACAAAGCCAACTTTGTCATTTATCTGGATTCATCTGCCTAAAAAGAAAGAGCTTTACAGATTATGGGAGGAAATGCCTGACCTTGGTTTACATTTTGGACTTTAGATCCTAGATGGGCAGATGGTAAAAGGACCAAACTTCCTTCTTGTAAGTCCCCTAAGAGCCATTTTTATCACTTTTCTTTTCTCTTTGGTTGATCCCTCTTTCATGCCTCATATACTCAGAAAAGAGGAGAAATTGGAAACTTTGGTTTACAAATATTCTCAGATTTTTTGATGAAGAAGAATATACAGCTAGTGGGCATAAGAATATGTTATGATTTGCTTGGTTTGAAGGCGTTTTCATTTTTTAAAAAATCATTTGAATCTGATCCATCAGTTCACAAACCCCATTCTGATTGTTCCCCCTGATAACCAAGAATTTGTACTGGATTAAAAATGATTTTTTTAAAGTGAAAATTCTTAATGATCCTATGCCCAGATAATTTCAGCTCTTTTTTTTCTGTGGTTTGTGATGGCCAAAACTTTTTTGGAGGTGGTACAGATTTTGTGTAGTATGTGATTTGTATCTTGTCACCTGGAGGTAGATAGAAAACTTTTAAGTACTCAGTGGAATGGAGTAAATTGGGAACAGATAGATGATCAAGCTGTTTTACATGGTTGTTTGGGGAGACGGGGGGATATTATTAATTGACAGCATGACACAAGTTATTGTACAACACAAATGAGTTAATCCAAGTCATGCCAGACATTGCGTGAGTTATTTCATTCTTTAATTCACTGTTTATGAAGGACCTACTCTCCTATTTTATGCCAACCACTATTGTTTTCACTGATGACATAATTTAAACATGAAAAATTATTTACTCTCCTAGACGTGTGTGTGTGTGTGTGTGTGTGTGTGTGTGTGTAGCTGTAAACAGAGGTTCATTTTCATTGCTTAATAAAGAAGAGAGACAGATGAATGATATCCAGGCAAAGTTCAGCAAGGTCAATAATGCCTACAATGTATCACAGATGCAGTGCAATGGAAATACTGATCTCTTTCAAAAAATAAAAATAAAAAGCATTTGAATTTAGTTTCTAGTTTTTCCATTCACTAACTGCCTTAATTTAGGAGAACTATTTAGCCTTTCTCTTGTGAAAATGTTTTCTTTTCTGCAGATCCACAGTAGAGGGTCATCATGAGTAAACAGAGATCATGCATGTGTTTTGAACTATAAAGTAGTAATTGTTCAATCTTTCTTTATGACTCACTTTAAAAAGGAACAAACATAATGCTGTCAGTAATAGTGATTGACAAATATACTAATTTCCCTCATCCATGAGGGAGGAGCAGCATTTATTGTGTGGATCCTGATGTTCCCTTTAAACACTTTTGCTGCTAGAGTTTTCTTTCCTTCTTTTTATTTATTTATTTATTTATTTATTTATTTATTTATTTTTGGCACTGGGGATTAAACCTGGGGCACTTAACCACTGAGCCATATCTCAGCACTTCTTTTTTAAATATTTTTTTTTTTTATTTTGAGACAGGATCTTGCTAAGTTGCTTACAGCCTCACGAAGTTACTGAGGCTGACCTCAAACTTGTGATCCCCAACCTCCCCTCAACCTCCCAAGTTGCTGGGATTATGGGCACCCACTTCTGTGCCCAACTTGCTTTTACATTTAAAAAAATGTTGTTGTAATAAAAGACAGCTTTATTGTGAAGCAGTACAACAAAACTACTTGCTTCAGAAACTTCTAAGTTGGCTGTGGCAGCTCCACTCTAATATATAATGCCCTGAATCTTGGGGCACAAGCAGTCTCTCCATAACTTACAACCTGAATACTCATTTAAATTTCATTTCCCTAGTAAGGTCATTCCTAGAGAGTGAGCAAGGTCATACTTCCATGTCCTCTGTTTCTTCTTCCTTCCCAGGCCTGACTTTCATGGATTTGAAGAACAGCTCTGTGGTGACAGAATTCATCCTGTTGGGAATCCCACACACGGAGGGGCTGGAGACTATACTTTTTGTCCTTTTCTTGCCCTTCTATGTATGCACCCTGTTGGGAAATATGTCTATCCTGGTGGTTGTCATCTCTTCCACTCACCTTCACACACCCATGTACTTCTTCTTGGGGAACTTGTCTGTGTTTGACATGGGTTTCTCTTCTGTGACCTGCCCCAAAATACTGTTCTACCTTATGGGACTGAGCCGGTTCATCTCCTACCAAGACTATGCCTCCCAGCTCTTCTTCTTCCACTTCCTTGGAAGCATTGAGTGTTTCTTGTATACTGTGATGGCCTATGACCGTTTTGCTGCCATCTGTTACCCTCTTCAGTACACAGTAATCATGAACTCCAGAATCTGTGTGGTCCTGGCTGTGGGCACATGGCTTTTAGGGTGCATTCATTCCAGCATCTTGACTTCCCTCACCTTCACCTTGCCATACTGTGGTCCCAATGAAGTGCATCATTTCTTCTGTGATATCCCAGCACTCTTGCCCTTGGCCTGTGCTGATACTTCCTTAGCACAGAGGGTAAGCTTCACCAACGTTGGCCTAGTGTCTCTCATCTGCTTTCTCTTAACCCTCATGTCTTACACTCGAATCACGATCTCTATCTTGAGTATTCATACAACTGAGGGTCGCCACCGTGCCTCCTCCACCTGCTGTGCTCACCTCATTGCTATCCTCTGTGCCTATGGGCCCATCATCACTGTCTACCTACAGCCCACACCCAACCCCATGCTGGGAACTGTGGTTCAAATTCTGATGAATGTGGTAGGACCAATGCTGAACCCTTTGATCTATACCTTAAGGAATAAGGAAGTAAAGACAGCCCTGAAAAAAATATTGCACAGGACAGGACACATTCCTGAGAGTTAGTAAGAGTATTAACAAAGTAAATATTAGAGTCAAGATGAAGTATTTTCTTGTTCTTTCTCAACTGCCTGGAAAACAATTCAGCAAGGTTGTTCTTCCATCTATCTTATGTTTGACCTTGTGCTCAATTACTCTGCTTGAAGGTACCTGGGTAAATTGGGTTAGCTCCTAACCTTAGGATAATGAAAAGTATTGTGAGTATTATACACATGCACATACACACACCTTTGATTCCATTTCCATCTCACCACAAACTAATAATGTGACCATTACCATGGTTCATCAAGTCAGATTACCAGATTTTTCAAGTGGTTTTCCAAGTATTCAAAAATCCCAGAACAACTGATTTGATTCCAAGGTTTCCATATTAATGGTAGTTAATGAGACTGCTCTTTTATCTATCTTATATATTAGATTACTGGGCAAGAGTCCACTGAAAAACTTTGAAAGCCTCTGGACCATGCCATCCCTATGGTACTTTGAAGGACTAAAACCATAACATATATTCTTCTTTCTACATATAGATTTCAGGTTCTTCAACACCTAAATTTCAATCTTACTTCTCTGAGATTCTCTTAGGCTTTTTTACGTTGTGAAGCCTCCAACATTCACTTTATTTGCCTGCAGAAAATATCTGTTATTTACAATTAAAAAAAAAAAAAACCCTAGGTCTGAGGATATAGATCAGTGGGAGAGCATGTACTTTGCAAGATCCTGGGTTTGATTCCTGGACCCATAAAAACAAAACAAAGTGGCAACAACAAAAACTGTGAAGGAAATATTTATGATTAAGCTTACCCCTATATAACCTCCTTTTTTGGTATGCATCAAAGCTAGCTGTTTAGTTTCACAAATGGTCACACAGAAGCCCTATGGGGCTAATGACTGACTCTGCAGTACCACATTGTTAACTTGTTTTAGCATAATTCTAATAACCAGATGGGCAAAAAGCCACAAGAAAACCCAGGTGCCCCTCTTAAAACATGTTCCCATAGGAAAATGGTTCCACCACAGAGGATCAGATAAAGAGATGTTCTGTTTTATTGAATGGAAAGTCTCATGGTCAACAGGATGTGGTTGACCCTTAAGCTCATAAGACATGACCAGGAAAGACTCAAACTCTGAAGTCCCCTGCTCACAGGCCCAATGATCATTATCACAGAGTTTTAAAAAATGCTATCAAGCCTCTCTGGTTAGTTGCCTGAATCTTAAGATCTACTTATTCATTTTCCCTGTCCACTCTACTAAACTCTTTAACCTCCTCCAAATAAATAAATATGATGCCTCTTTTCCCTCCTAGATTTTACAGAATTATCCTGTGCTCTCATCAGATCTTTTCTGTATCTTGAATATTTCTATAGAAAATTTGCTCTGTATGTCGGTACTTCATTATCCCTCAAAATTTCATCTCAGGAGATGACTTTGAAGAAAGGTAAATTATTAGATTTGGGTTCAAAAGATGTCTATGTCTTAATTTCAGGAATCTGTGATTATATTAGTTTAAATGGCAATAGGAAATTAAAAATGCTCATGGAATTAAGTGGCTAACCAGCAAAACCCCTGAAGAGATTATTCTAGGTGATTTGGGCTAGCACATGATGATGACAAAGATTCTTGTAAGTGGAATAGGAAGGCAGAAGAAAGATATAGGGTAATTGTTTGAGAAAAAACCAAAGCCCTACCAACACTAATTTTTAGTTCAATGGGACCTATTTTGGATTTCTAAACTTCAGAATTGTTAAGATAATTGTTAAGACAATAAATTTGCATTGTTTAAGCCAGTTCACCTATGGTAATTTGTTACACCAGAAATAAGAAACTAATACAGCTTGCATACCTCTAAGCTTCACCATTGATTCAAAGCTGTCGTATGACTCTTCCTTCCTCAGCAGAGGTCTGAGAGCATGGTCTCTGAGGGTTGGATTGGGTCCCTGTGAACCTCTAAGCCTCACTGAGCATATTGGCATGTCTAACTAGTGGCACACAGGACAAATATCCATAGACTTTCTCTGAAACATGTCCTAGAAAAATATTGGTGTAAATACTCTGTCCCGACCTGTTCTAGGAGCACAGCAGTATGTTGGCCTTGAGCAGATGTTCCTTGGCCTTACAAAACAATATACTTTTACTGCCAAAGTTCCAGTCTGTCTGAGAATAAGAAGATAGACTGTAAAAGAATTATTACTCCTTCATTGTGCTCCAGAAAATCTCAAGTGTTAATTATCAAAAATAGGGATAATAATGTATAGATTGAAAGCTAGCATACCAATAACTGAAAAAAGGATTCATAGTTATAATTAAAAAGCACATTTATAACTTAGTATTTTAAGAATTAAGCACCATAAACCAATATAAAAAGGCTTAGTATAATGCCTGGAAAACTGATTTTGGGATGAAACATCGAAGTTCACAATATGTACTAAAATAAATATTAGATGAATGAAGAATTAAATAATAAAAATAAAAAAGGAAAGACAAACAAACCAAAATAATCCAGTTGAGAAAATTATTCTGTGTATTTTTTCTTACTAACTAAAGAAAAACAGAAGGACTGGAGATGAAGCTTAATGGTAGAGTGCTTGCCTAGGATGTATGAGGCCCTGGGTTCAGTATTTAGTACTGCAAAACAAAGGAAAGGATGGAGGGAGGAGAGGGAAAGGAAGTAAGGATGGAATGAAGGAAGGAAATAGAGGAAGGGAGAAAAAAAGAAAGGGAGGAAGGGAGTGAGTGGAAAGAAAGGAAGAAAGAGAGAGAGGAAAAGAGGTAGAATGGGATAGCAGAAGGGAGAAGAAAGAAGGGAAACCTCCCAAAGGGCCTCACTAGTGAAAGGCTGTCAATCACCATGTATTGCCAATTTCACCCAAATTGTTACAGTTCTCTACAAATAAGTACCTTACATTTAATTGTGGAAACATCTCTGACTTGTGCTATTGGGCTAACACTTAATATTACATAGCATGAAAACTACCTTCATTTTTGGAAAATAGAAAAATTTCTGTGTAAGTGAGGTTTGTAGTATTTCATGTTTATTTCAAAAATTCTGTCCTAACTTAAACTGGAGGGAGGGGTAGCTGAGAACTAGTACCACCAGCTTTGGTTCCATACCACTCGACCTGACAACTTAGTGAGCAACCCCAAGCCCCATTCTTTGCTCTCCCAAAGGGATATACAACCTCAGAAGAAAGGCCACAAAAGTGGTCTGGCATAGGCAGAGAGCCGCCATTTTTAATGTTTGTCAACAGTTTTGACCTCCTCAGCAGAGACAGTCCTTTAATTTTTCATTAAACATTTATTTTTTTCTTTCTTCTTTTGAGAGAAAGAGAAAGAAAGAGAGAGAGAGAGAGAGAGAGAGAGAGAGAGAGAGAGTTCTCTCTGTGCTGATTGACTTGTAGATATATACATTTTTTTCTTTTTGTTTTCTCTTAATTTTTATCCCTGTTTTTCTTTCCTCAACTCTTACTCTCCATGTTTTGACTTAGAAGGGTAGGATTTTTCTATTGTGTGTATGTTTTGGTTTTACTTTTTGTTTGTTTTGCTCTTGTTTATATTTCCTTTCTTATTCCTTTTTCCTCTTCCCTTTTCATAGTCATATTCCTTGTTTTCTTCCTCTTTCATTATTTATTTTATTTCTTTTACTTAATTTAACTCATCATTTTATAGCTGTCTATCCTACTTTTTCTCTTAAACTTCTGAATAATTTAAACTTTCTTTTACCTTCATATCCCATTTCTTTTCTCTTATTGAACTGCAATTTTACTATCCTTAAGATAAATTTAGTTTACATAACTACTTCATATTTTTGCAGCTATAATTACTGCAGAGGGTAAAGTTGACACCTATTGTATTTTTTAATTATGGATTAGTTTGTAGCTGATTATTGTTGTTGCTGTTGTTAAACAACACCTTGCTATTCCTCTTCTTGAAGTAATTAATATTGTGTTTGCCATAGTAGGCACAAGACATTTATTCTGATGTTGTATTTTGATTACTACTATTGTTGCTGTTGCTTATTTCCCTTTTTCTGAAATAGGCTGGGAAGAGACTGGTACACTACAAGTTCATATCACCCACACCTCCACAACATGTGAGCTCACTGTCTTACACACACAAACTAACCCCACTCAAACTTCAAACATACTTTATTTTTTTTCTTTTTTCTTTTTTTATTGGTTGTTCAGAACATTACAAAGCTCTTGACATATCATATTTCATACATTAGATTCAAGTGGGTTATGAACTCCCATTTTTACCCCAAATACAGATTGCAGAATCACATCGGTTACACATCCACATTTTTACATAATGCCATATTAGTAACTGTTGTATTCTGCTACCTTTCCTATCCTCTACTATCCTCCCTCCCCTCCCCTCCCATCTTCTCTCTCTACCCCATCTACTGTAATTCATTTCTCTCCTTGTTTATTTTCCCATTCCCCTCACAACCTCTTATATGTAATTTTGTATAACAATGAGGGTCTCCCTCCATTTCCATGCAATTTCCCTTTTCTCTCCCTTTCCCTCCCACCTCATGTCTCTGTTTAATGTTAATCTTTTCTTCCTGCTCTTCCTCCCTGCTCTGTTCTTAGTTGCTCTCATTATATCAAAGAAGACATTTGGTATTTGTTTTTTAGGGATTGGCTAGCTTCACTAAGCATAATCTGCTCTAGTGCCATCCATTTCCCTGCAAATTCCATGATTTTGTCATTTTTTAGTGCTGTGTAATACTCCATGGTGTATAAATGCCACATTTTTTTATCCAGTCATCTATTGAAGGGCATCTGGGTTGATTCCACAGTCTAGCAATTGTGAATTGTGCTGCTATGAACATCGATGTGGCAGTATCCCTGTAGCATGCTCTTTTAAGGTCTTCAGGGAATAGTCTAAGAAGGGCAATAGCTGGGTCAAATGGTGGTTCCATTCCCAGCTTTCCCAGGAATCTCCATACTGCTTTCCAAATTGGCCACACCAGTTTGCAGTACCACCAGCAATGAAAACAGGGCTCCCAGGAGCAGCAGACTTGCCACATAGAATCAGAGAGAGAAAAACACCAACCAATGACTGTGTTCTAAGTATGAATAACTATAGAGGAAAATCAGGTCCCAGTCTTGAACATTTACTCCTACAACACAATCAGAGAAATATTTCAAAACGATGGCTCAGAAAAACTCACAGAGTTATAGCAACTCTACAAGAGTGAATTAAATTGGTAGTTCTGCAGTGACAAACTCAGAGGAATTGGAGGTGGAAACTAACACTTCAACTAAACTGAGCCTAATTGTTGAAGCTTAGAACTACAAAAAACACAGATTTGCTACAAAAACATAACTACATACCAAAGAACATCCTAACAAAGGAGAAAAAATAATCCATTTAAATAAATGCACAAGTCCAAAGCCTTTAAAAATTTGATATAACAGGAAATAAATCTCCATGGGAAAGTTACAATTCCCCACTAAAGGAAATATGCATGGAGCAGGATAAGATTCCAGAGAAAGATGTTATAAAAATTAATTATTAAAATGATTAATGGGCTAAAAATGAATTAATAGATGAATTAAGGAATTAATTAAGAGAGCAAATAGAGGAAGTGAAAGACCAAATATTAAAGACAGAGAGAATCTAAAAATAAGCCAATTTGAACTCCTGAGAATGAATGACACAATCAATCAAATAAAAATTTTAATTGAAAGTATCACCAACAGTTTAGATTATGTAGAAAACAGAGCCTCAGGCCAGGAAGGCAGGGTATTTGAATTGGAACAGTGAGTAGACTGTTAAAAGAGCATGATTGGAATGTATAAGAACCCAGGGACAGCATTAAGAGACCACATGTAAGTCATTGTGATACACAGGAACATAGAAATATGGGCTAATGGCATTAGGTTTATATTATCTTGGCCTGTTGAACATTGTGGAAGAATATATGGAGAATGAGCCAGAAGATTTCTAAAATTGTGTATTTTTGTGGCTAGAAAATGTCAAAAGTGACATCATTGTTATTAATGGGAAAGACTGGCTAAAACAGCAATGTTTTTTTTAAGCTGTACATAAGTGAAGAAATTCTTTGTTCAGCAAAAATGCCCTGTGTAATCAGGGATGGCTGAAATACATTATACTGAGATTCTGGAAACCTAGATTCTACTTCTTACCTCTAACTAGTAAAGTAACTTTTACCAGCTCAATAAATCTCTCTATGTTTATTTCCTTACTTTTAAAACCAGAGGAGCAATACTTGCTTTTTTTGTTTTTAACTTTCTATATTATTTCATGATTTGACTGAAATAAAACATGCAGAAATCTTTTGAAATATATTACACAGCATACAAATGAAAGTTAATAATAATTTTTAACTTTGTGACTCTTTTTCTTTCAAATGATATCCTTGCTCCAAGTGGGCCACTCCTCTTACTTCAATTACCTCAAACTGATTATATGTCCATTTTTTCCCTGGAATTTTGGAGCCAAACTTCATCTACTATTGGTCTTTTAAGTCATTACAAGTTTTGTTTTGTATGTTGTTGTATGTTGACCAAATTGATCTTACCTGTCATTCAGTAGTTTTTTTTTTTTTCTCTACCTCATGGAAACAATTAAGAACATAAAGAGACAGTCTAAAAATGGGAGAATTCTTTGTTACTGTTTTTCTGACAAAGAATTAATATCCAGAATATATAATGAACTCAAAAAACTATACCCCCAGTATACTAATAACCCACAATAGATCTAACTTGACAATAGATCTAAATACAATTAACCCGCAATAGATCTAAGTTGACAATAGATCTAAAAAGATATTCCTCCAAAGAAGAAATAAAAATGGCTAACAAATATATTAAAAAAATGCTCAATATCCTTAGCAATAAGAAAGATGTAAATCACAACAACATCGAGAGTCCATCTCACCACAGAATGTCAGTCATCAAGAATTCAAATAAAAATTTCTGGTGAGGATGTGGGGGAAGTGATACACTTATACATTGTTGGCAGAGCTGCAAATTAGTTTAAAAACTTTGAAAAGCAGCATGAAGATTCTTCAAAAGACTAGGAATTAACCACTATATGACCCAGCTATTCCACTACTTGGTATTTATCCAAAGAAATAAAATAAGCCACCATAGTGATTCATGCATACCTATGTTTATAGCAACACAATCTACAATAGCCAGTTATGGAAACAGTCTAAGTGTTCATCAATGGAAAATGGATACAGAAAATGTGATACACACATACACACACACACACACACACACACAATGGATTTTTACTTAACGATAAAGAAGAATAAAATTATGTCATTTGTTTGTAAATGGATGGAACTGGGAACATTATGCTAAATGAAATAAGCTAGATTCAGAGACTGAAGTTTGGAAATTCTTCATTTTTTCTCATATTCAGATACTAGAGAGAAAAAAGAATGGAGAATAGAAGTGGGGAATTAGAAAGATGAAAAATTGGGGAATGCAGTTCACCAAACTGTATTGTGTGCATATATGATTATATTACAATTCATTTCAATTTCATGTATAATCATTATGCACCAATTAAAAAGTAAACACATAGAAGAAAGACTAATAGATGGAAGGAAGAGGATCAGGAGAGGGTGTCAGGGAGGGAAAATGCCCAAAACAAATCAAGATACCACATTATCCATGGACAGCACAGCAGGTGAAATGATGGAGAAGGAGTTCATACTTAAAATGTTCTGTGAATTAAAGAATGATATAAGAGGACAAATACAGGCAGCAATGGATTATTTTGACAAGAGCTACATAAGCAAATATAAGAAGCAAAAAATTACTTCAATAGGGAGATAGAGGTTCTAAAGAAAAAACAAACAAACAGAAATCCTTAAAATGAAAGAAACAATAAACCAAATTAAAAGTTCAATTGAAAGCATCGCCAACAGATTAGACCACCTGGAAGACAGGACCTCAGACAATGAAGACAAAATATATAATCTTGAAAAGAATGTAGACCACATAGTGAAAATGGTAAGAAACTATGAACATAACATTCAAGAAATATGGGATAGCATAAAAAGACCAAATTTAATAGTTATTGGGATAGAGGAAGGTATAGAGTTCCAAACCAAAGGAATGAACAATCTCTTCCATGAAATAATATCAGAAAATTTTCTAAACATGAAGAACAAATTGAAAAACCAAATTCAAGAGGCTTACAGGACACTAAATGTACAAAATCACAACAGATCCACACCAAGGCACATTATAATGAAAACGCCTAACACACAGAATAAGGAGAGAATATTAAAAGCCACAAGAGAAAGAAATCACATTACATATAGGAGGAAAACAATTAGATTATGTACAGATTTTTGAACCCAGACCTTGAAAGCTAGAAGATCCTGGAACAACATATATCAAGCTCTGAAAGAAAATGGATGCCAACCAAGAATTTTGTATCCAGCAAAATTAAGCTTTAGATTTGATGATAAAATAAAAACCTTGCATGATATAAAAAAATAGTTAAAAATTTTACAGCTAGAAATCCTGTACTACAGAATATCCTTGGCAAAATATTCTATCAAGAGGAAATGAAAAACAATAATGAAAAGCAGCAGAGGGAGGTATTACACTAAAGGAGAAGCTAATCAAAGGAGAAACCAAATCAAGTTAAATACAAAAAAATAAGCAAAAATGGCTGGGAATACAAATCATGTCTCAATAATAACTCTGAATGTTAAAAGCCTAATCTCATCAATCAAAAGACATAGGTTAGCTGATTGAATTTAAAAAAAAGACTCAACAATATGCTGCCCCCAGGAGACTCATAGGAAAAGACAGCCACAGACTGAAGGTGAAAGATTGGGAATAATCTTACCACTCATGTGGACTGTGGAAGCAAGCAGGGTTTCCATCCTCATATCAAATAAAATAGATTTTAAGCTAAAATTAATCAAAAGGGATAAAGAAGAACATTTCATACCGCTCAAGGTAAACATACACCAACAAGACATAACAATTATAAATATATATGCCCCAAACAATGGAGCATCTATGTTCATCAAACAAACTCTTCTCAAGTTAAAGAGTCAAATTGAGCACAACACAATAATTCTAGGTGACTGTAACACACCTCTTTCACCACTAGATAGATCTCTCAAACAAAAGCTGAACAAAGAAACTATAAAATTCAATAACACAATCAATAACTTAGGCTTAACTGACATTTATTGAATATTTCATTCTTCAATGAGAAATACAATTTCTTCTCAGCAGAACATGGATTCTTCTCTAAAATAGACCAAATATTATGCCATAAGCAACTTTTAACAAATACAAAAAAATCAGAGATACTACCCTGCACTCTATAATATCACAATGGAATAAAATTAGAAATTAATGATAAATTAAAAAATAAAAACTACTCCAGCACCTGGAGACGAAATAATAATATGCTATTGAATGAACAATGGGTTGCAAAAGGCATCAAAAAGGTGAGTAAAAAATTCCTAGAGGTAAATGAGAACACTGATAAAACATTATCAAAATCTTTGTGACACTATGAAGGCAGTACTTACAGGAAAGTTCATTGCATGGAATTCATCCCTTAAAAGAAGGAAAAGTCAACAAATAAATGACCTAACATTATATCTCAAATCCCTAGAAAAAGAACTCAACGCCAAAAGCAGTATAAGACAGGAAATAATTAAAATTAGACCTGAATTTAATGAAATTTTTAAAAAAGAAACAATTAGAAAAATTGACAAAACAAAAAGTTGGTTTTATGAAAAAGATAAATAAAATTGACAAATCCTTAGATACCCTAACAAAGAGAAGGAGAAAGAAAACTCAAATCACTAACATATGTAATGAAAAAGGAAATATCACAACAGACATTACAGAATTACAGAAGATAATTAGAAATTATTTTGAAAACATTTACTCTAATAAAATAGAGAATATTGAAGGCATTGACAAATTTCTAGAGTCATATGAGTTGCCCAAATTGAATCAGGATGATATACACATTTTAAACAGATCATTTTCAAGCAAGATAATAGAAGACGCCATCAGACGCCTACCAACCAAGAAAAGCCCAAGAGAAGCTGGGTATGCAGATGAGTTCTACAAGACCTCTAAAGAAAAACTAATACCTATATCCTACAAATTATTTTATGAAATAAAAAAAGAAGGAACACTTCCAAACTCAATTTATGAGGCCAATAGAATCCTGATTCAAAAACAGGCAAAGACATATCAAAGAAAGAAAATTTCAGATCAATATCTATAATGAACATAAGTGCAAAAATTCTCAATAAAATTCTGGAAAACAGAATACAAAAACATATAAAAAAAACAGTGCACCATGATCAAGTGGGGTTCATTCAGGGAGGCAAGATTGGTTCAAAATACAGAAATCAATAAACATAATTCAACACATCAATAGACTTAAGGAATCATATGATCATCTCAATTGATGCAGAAAAAAACATTTGACAAAATGCAGCACCCGATCATGTTCAAAACACAAGAAGAACTAGGGAATAGAAACATATCTCAAAGTCATAAAAAGTATCTATGCTAAGCCCAGTCCAACAGCATTCTAAATGGAGAAAAAATGAAAGCATTCCCTCTAAAAACTGGAACAAGACAGGGATCCCCTCTTTCACCACTTCTATTTAACATAGTACTTGAAACACTGGCAAGAGCAATTAGACGAAAGAAATTAAAGGGATACAGATAAGATAAAAAGAACTCAAATTAGCACTATTTGTCAATGGTATGATTCTATAACTAGAAGACCCAAAAACTTCCACAAGAAAATTTCTAGAACTAGTAAATGAATTCAGCAATGTAGCAGGATACAAAATCAACACCCATAAATCAAAGGCATTTCTGTATATCAGTGACAAATACTCTAAAAGTAAACAAGGAAAACTACCCCATTTACAATAACATCAAAAAATAAATAAATAAAATCCTTGGGATTCAACCTAACGAAATAGGTGAAAGACCTCTACAACAAAAGCTACAGAATGCTAAAGAAACAAATTTAAAAAAGATCTTTGAAGATGGAGAGATCTCCTTTGTTCTTAAATAGGAAGAATTAATATTATTAAAATGACCACACTACAAAAAGCACTATACATATTTAATGCAATTCCAATCAAAATCCCAATGACAATCCTTAGCTAGAAGAGTAAAGCAGGTGGTATCATTATCCCATAACAAACTGTACTACAGAGCAATAGTAACAAAACTGCATAGTATTGGCACCAAAAATAGACTGGTAGACCAATGGAACAGAAATGAGGATACAGAGACTAACCCACATAATTACAGTTATCTTATATTAGACAAAGGTGGCAAAAACACACAATGGAGAAAAGATAGCCTCTTCAACAAATGATGCTGGAAAAACTGGAAATCCATATGCAACAAAATAAATTAAACCGCTATCTCTCACCATGCATAAAACTCAAAGTGGATCAAAGACATACAAATCAAATCAGAGACACTTCACTTATTAGAAGAAAAAGTAGCCCCAAATCTATCATGTCAGATTAGGCCCATACTTCCTTAATTAGACTCCTATAGCACAAGAATTAAAATCAAGAATCAATAAATAGGATGGGTTCAAACTAAAAAGCTTCTTGGCAAGAGAAATAATCAGTGAGGTGAATAGAGAGCCTACATCTTGGGAGCAAATTTTTACTACTCGCATACCAGATAAAGAACTAATCTCTAGGGTATATAAAGAACTCAAAGAGCTAAATACCAAAAAAAAAAAAAAAAAAAAAAAACACACACACCAAAGAGCCAATCAATAAATGGGCCAAGGAACTGAACTAACACCTCTCAGAAGGTGATATACAATTGATCAACAAATATATGAAAAAATGTTCAATATCTCTAGCAATTAGAGAAATGCAAATCAAACCTACTCTAAGATTTCAACTCACTCCAGTCAGAATGGGAACTATTATGAAGATGAACATCAATAAGTGTTGGTGAGGATGTGGGGAAAAAGGCACATTCATACATTGCTTGTGGGACTGCAAATTGATGAAGCCAATATGGAAAGCAGTATGGAGATTCCTTGGAAAGTTGGGAATGGAACCACCATTTGACCCAGCTATCCCACTCCTCAGTCTATACCCAAAGGACTTAAAAATAGCATACTACAGGGACACAGTCACATCAATGTTTATAGAAGCAATTCAAAATAGCTAAACTGTGGAACTACACTAGATGCCATTCAGTAGATGAATGATAAAGAAAATGAGGTGTATATTCATAATGAAGTATTACTCAGCAATAAAAGAAAATAAAATCATGGCATTTGCAGGTAAATGGATTTGGTTGAAGAACATAGTGCTAAGTGAAGTTAGTCAATCTCAAAAAAAATTCTGAATATTTTCTTTGATATAAAGAGGCTGATTCATTGTGGGGTTGGGACGGGGGAGCATGGGAGGATTAGATGAACTCTAGATAGGGCAAAGGTATTGGAGGGGGAAGGGAGGAAAGATGGGGGTTAAAAAGATGGTGGAATGAGATGAATATAATTACCCTAAGTACATGTAATGAAGACATGAAATATGTGAATATACTTTATATACAACCATATATGAAAAATTGTGTTGTATATGTGTAGTGTGAATTGTAATGCATTCTGCTGTCATATATAATAAATTAGAATAAATAAATAAATGGAATTGAGGGTCCTATTTTTATCCTCTGCTTCCCTTTGGTCTGTGATTCTAAAGAATAGAGCACACAAGCTTACCTGTGGCTAATCAGATCACTGGATCTCCTGATGTGTTCCTTGTTTTCTTCACTAAGAGGGAAGCGATCATGGCCCTCTCCTTTTTAGCTTAGTTTTACAGATAATGGACATTCTGATCTAGTCATAGATCTACGATGCAATCTAAGAAGTCAGTAAACCGCAACAATAATTTGATTCCTTTGGAAATCTGCACAGCCTCTGTATTCTGCAAACTACTCCACTGCCCCCAGGTGGATACAAAAGCATCTCCAATCTTAGCACACAAAATGAACAGTTCTTCCTGGCTTTAGGCATCATGTGCTGTTTGTGTTTGGAGGGGTCAGGATAAGGCAGTAAATCTGTTCTAAAATTCCTTGGCAATTTGGAAAAAAAATGACAATCTTTTTATAAAAGTTATCAATAAAGATGTTCCCTACCATACTGATAATATGATTTGAAAAAAATCATAAGCAACTGAAATAGTGAACAAAGACAAAAACTGAACAAAACGTTACGCCCACAGGTAAAAAAAAGGAACTAATTTCATTGTAGAGTAGAAATAGTATATCCAAAGGCATTGAGGTTTGATAGTGTGTTTTGCAGAACTACAGATAACTTGGTGATTCTGGAGTATAATGATTAATAGGAAAAATATATATGGACATGAGGTTGGATATGTAGACACAGGCGAGTATAAAATCATTGTATATCATATTTAAATTTTTAGATAATATTCTAGAATTACTGGGTAGATAGAGGAACTGTTCAATGAGTACAAAATTATAGTTACACAAGATGAACAAGTTTTAGATTCTGCTACACAATATAGCATGTATACTTCAGAAAACAGTGTGAAATCCTTTGAATCATAAAAGGGTAGACCTCAGGTTAAATGATCGTACCACATAACCCACATTCACATGTAGCACCTGCTCCAAAATGAGTAAAGGGATACAAGGAATCCTTTGGAGGAGATAGATACGTTTATTACCTTGAAGTTGTGATGAAATCATCCCTTCATGAATATGTCCTAACTTATAAAATTGTGCATAAACATCAAATGTTTAGATTTTTTTCTTTTTGTATATCAATTATATCAATAAAGGTGAAAAGAGAAGAACACATTAAATTTCATGTCTAAACCAATCCACATAAATTTCAAAGTATGATGTAATTCTATCCACATGAAAGCCCTGCATGCATAATATCATCTCTTACTTGAGTAAAATATTTCATTTTCTCTAGAATTATCTCACTATCCCAACTATACACAGCAGTCCTTTCCATGCCCCACTCAGTCCTTCTACTCAATTCATGTAGAAGTTTCATTTCTATTTGTAGTTGATATTAACAGGTCCACATAGCTGTCTCTGATTTCTGAGTACATAATGAATGCTCACATGGCCTACCATTCACATTCTGACTCATTTGCACACTAACTTGCAGCACTCTCTCTTTTCTGAGCTATTTTCTGTGCTCTTTGTCACTGACCTCCCTAAAGGCGTGGGCCTTGATTTACAATGTGCCATGTCACAATCCAAGTCTCATTCTAGTTGTTTTCTACAAAGTATTTTACTGAATTATTATATGATTTTTGTTATTGGAGAAGTATAAAGCAAAATAAAAATAAAAGAATAAATTTTATTTTATACTAGAGGATTTCACCATCACATTACAAAGTTTATTTCAATGAATGAATCCAGTATTCCTTAGGGACCTGATTCCTGTCATCAGTTAGAATTAGTTCCATCTATATTTCATAAAATATAATTATCTATAACTTTGCATATATAGGAAAGAAATATTTCAGTAATAATTAGCAAGGTGATACCAATACGACAATACCCGCAGAGAAGGTTCGTCTGTCATCCTGTGAGCCATGGAGCACTTTCAGTCTCATCCCCTGAGCTGACGCTATTTATTTGCTAGATTCCTATCAGGCTTGCTGCTCTTGAAGTACTGGTGAATTTTAGACATGGCTCAGATGTAAAATCATGAAATCAAGAGATGGAAAAACTGAAAAATAGTTCAGTTAAAAAGAGATTATAGTCTAAAACAAAAGAAGGGCTGATTATAGAAAGATATAGACATGTGAAGACAAAAAAATTATGCACAGGATTGTCCAAGAATTTTTTTCTTTTCTCCTCACCGCTCTCCTTCCTTCTTTCTCTCCCTCTTTTCTTCCTTCTTTCCTCCCTCCCTCTCTTTCTCTATTTCATTCCTTTGTTATTAAACCAGGAATCATACATTGACATTAAATTTTTATTTCAGAATATTTGAAAATGCATACCAAGATTGCAGGGTTATTACAGAAATGTCTCCCATACCTTGCACTCTGTTTTTTTTTTTTTTTTGACTGTCAACATTATAGTGGTGAACTTGCCAAAGCTAAGGAACCATTATTGATACATCGTTATTATCTGAAGTCCCACTTTATTTCATTAGTTTTCATTTCTTTTTAGGCTCTGCTAGACTGTCACAGTGTCTCAGACTTGTTAGTGACGATTTTGATAGTGTTAAGGATCTTTTAGTTCCATGCCCACGCTTAATATTAGCCATTTCTCCAAGGAGTTCCAGTTACCTTTATTGAACAACCTTTATTTGAAGAACAGTATTAAAAACCCATCATAGCCTGGAAGCTGAATATGCTCATTGCTACTGGGGTATCATTGCTTCTGATTCCCTCAGCTGACAGAACCAGGAGATACATGAGTACATACTAGCCTGTATTCATGAACATGCTACCAATATGCCTCTATTTGTGTCTGCTTTGAGCTGAACATCAGTTCATAGTAATATTTCCTACTCTCATACAGTACCATATGGTTCACTCTAGAAATCCTCCATCGCTCATCTGTAACCCTCTGCTTCACAAGACCTGCTTGTCATTATCCACTGAACACTTTCCTATTTGTTTATTCCTAGTATGCAGTTATAGTGGTTTCATAATTGTTGACCAGTACCTTTATGAGAAAAACCTGTGTGTTAGTCAACTTTGTGTCACTGTGATCAAAATACCAGGAAAGAACAACTTAGTGGAGGAAAAATTTATTTTGGCTCATGGTTTTAGAGATGCAGCCCTTCTTCATTGGGGACAGTAACTCTTGGTCAAATGTGATGCAGAACATCTTATAAGGCAGAAGGGCATGGCAGAGAACAGCTGCTCAGTCATGATAGCCAGGAAAGAGAGGAGAGAGAGAGAGAGAGAGAGAGAGAGAGAGAGAGAGAGAGAGAGAGAGAGAGAGAGAAAGAGAGAGAGAGAAATAGTTCTGATCACCAGGGACAAAATCTAAAACCTGAGGTCATGTCCCCAGTAACGTTTTTCCTCCAGCCACACCCTACTTGCCTATACTTACTATCCTGATTGGATTATAATGCTCATAGTCTAATTGTTTCACCTTTGAACACTCCTGCATTATCTCACACATGAGTTTTTGGGGGACTCCTCACATCAAAATTATAACAACTTTATCTACAACTTTATCAAATACAGCACAGAATTAGACAATTTATTTTGTTTCTAATTTTGTTATTTCTACTCATTTCCTAAATTGTTTGGGTCAACACCTTTCATCTTCAACCCCTTCACTGAGATTATTTCATAAAGTACCTTCAAAATGACACATACCTAAAAGAGCAACTTTCACTAATAATTACAACTGATTACCTATTTGTCCAAGCCTTGAATAAGCAGAAGAGGATTAAAATCATGGTTTTAAATATTTCAGAAATTGTGTTCAGATGGGAAGCTGTTGTCAAGACCTCCTAGAACCATATCTATGAGGTGTTGACTTCTAGACCTTAAACTAATCATTGCTTCTTCTCAATCCAGAGAGACTATTATATACAAGGGAAATAATGAGAGTTTCATACAAAAAATCAAAAAAAAGGAAATTTTAATTGCTCTTATATCCCAAAAGATCATTCCTAATGAAAGTAAATCCTGAGGGAGCTTCCACCTATACATGGTTATGACAGCTCTTATGTCTCAAAACTCTAGATAAAAATGACATTACTTTTGGGAGTGCCTTGGGTAGAATTATGAGGAAGTTGGAAGAGGAAATCATGGCAATTGATTCATAAAATGTAAATGAACTACTCAGAAATTGAGATCTGTACTGTGATCCCCAAGGTAAATGAGAGCACAGGAGTCTGTTTGTAACTGCCTCCATCAACATCAAGAGGAATCAGCCTTGGAGAGCTCATCCAGGAGCCATATTAGAACTGCAGAGGGGTGTAGCCTACAGAAAATGGAAACCCAGATCCCTAAGTTTGCAATTAGGTCTGTATTGGCTTATCAGAGCCTAGCACACCTATGGAAAGTAGAAACTAGGACATTTTGCCCAAGGGAACACAGGTAAGAGAGGCTCAAGATAGTTGGGCTCTTCCTAGCTCCATGCATGAGTCCTGTGGCTGGTGGGGACTGACAGGCTATAGCTGGTCAGAAGGTTGGAAGAGAGAGTGTGAGCACATTTTGCTCTCAGCTTGCCCAGCCAGCTGCTCTGGCACCCACCAGCTTCCCGAGACCCTCCCGGGCCAGGACCCCAGGTTCATGCACCAGAATGGTCCCCAGCTCCCTCCCTAGTCTGACATCCACCACTTAGCCAGTTATGCCCGCAGCTTAGTCTCCAGCCCATAACCCTGCATGACAGGATGCTTCTTCCCACCAGAACTTCTCACCAGCACACATGTCCAGCATGCAGCTTTGCAGTCAGTCCACAGGTCCTGGCACCCGGTACTGACCCTCCCAGTACAGATCAACTGGGCCCTGACATGGCCAGGCCCAAACTTGCCCATAGCAGCTTTGCAGCCAGACATGCACAGTACAGCATATAGCTTAGTAGCCAGTTTTCAGTTCCTGGTGCCCAGCCCTGATCAACTTGCCACCTAGCTGTGGCCAAGCGGTTTGCCACCCACCCACAACCCAGCTTTCCCTAATTGCCACTTTGCCTCAAGTCTTGCAGCCAGGCCTGCCCACACTAATCTCCCAGGAAGGGGAATTGGGAAGTCTTAAACCTAAATCTTCAACTTGGTGAGCAACACAATAAAAGGAAGGATGCATAACACAGGGCCCATACTCCCAAGCTTAGATCATACCACAAGAAGAATCAAAAAGAAAACCAGATGGATATAAACAGTGAACACATATACTTAGTATTTTGTTCACCATAGTGGATGCAATACACGAATATCTTAACATCTCATCAGGATTTTTCTTTTTTTGTTAGTTTTGTTGTTGCTTATTTGTTGTGGTAGTAGTTCTGTTTCGGTATTTAAATTTGGGTTTTCATATTGGATTTTTGTTTTATTTGAATGTGTACTGACTGATTCAAGAATTCCTGCACATATTCATTTCTTTCTTTCTTTCTTTCTTTCTTTCTTTCTTTCTTTCTTTCTTTCTTTCTTTCTTTCTTTCTTTCTTTCTCTCTCTCTCTCTTTCTTTCTTTCTTTCTTTCTTTCTTTCTTTCTTTCTTCTTTTCATTGTAGTCTTTTATTGAAGGTGTTATTTTCCCATTTTCTATATTTTGAGGGTTAGAATTTCTGTTAGCTTATTTTTATTTTGTTTTGTATCATTTTTATCACTACTCTGTCTCCCTGTCTCCCTCTTTTCTCTACTCCTGACACCCAAAGCCCATTCTCCCTCTCCTTTATATTCTACTTTTATGTACCCTTTCGAACTAACAACATATCCTATGTTACCAGTACATCTACTCTATTCATCCTTTGATGTTGCAAACACTTTTCTATCCTCCTATCTCTTCCTTACACATACTCAACTTATCCTTAACACTTCTGAATACTAAGGAGCCTGTAACATTTATCCCTCTCACCAACATCATAGCAATAATTAATACAGGAGAAGGCAGAGACAACATCTATTTTTTAATTTTAAGCCAGTCATAATACATGATTATATACTGTTTTTTACTAATGGAAATTGCTGATTGCACTATCCCTCCATATGGCATCAGTTAACACTAGATATCAAAATAGGAACTAAGGACCAGATCCACTGATATGTATTGTTTACATATATTATTGCTCACCAATCTGTGAGTTCCCAGTAACATAGTGGGACACAAAAACAATATGAAAAAATATCTCAATAATACTATTGAGTGTAAATGGACTAAACTGATGAATCAAAAAACACAGACTGGCAGATTGGGATAAAAATCAAGACCCAAAAATATGCTGTCACCAAGAGACTTATCTTGTAGGCAAAGACATCCACAGACTGAAGGTCAAAGGATGGGAAAAACATATCACTCACTTGGATTATGTAAACAAGCAGGATTCTCCATCATCATAGAAGATAAAGTGAACTTCAAGCCAAAGATAATTAGAAGGTAGAAGGGACCAAAAATGTCATTTCAAACTGCTTAAGGGTATTATACATCAATAAGACATAACAATTATAAATATTTATGCCCAAAACATAAATATTTGGAAAATAATTGTTTGGGACAAAATATAGTGGAGCACCTATATACATCAAACAAACCCTTCTCAACTTCAAGAAACAAATAGACCACAACACAATAAAAATGGGTGACTTTAACATGCCTCTCTCATCACTAGATAGATCCTCCAAATAAAAACTGAAGGAAGAAACTATAGAATTAAAAAATAAAATTAATAATTTAAACTTAACAGATGAGTAGAATATTTAATTTATCAAAGACTGAATACACTTTCTTCTCAGCAACACATTGTTCCTTCTCTAAAATAGACCATATCTTAGGGCCCAAAGCAACTTCTAGCAAATACAAGAGAGAGAGAGAGAGAGAGAGAGAGAGAGAGATATGATATCTTACATTCTATCAGATCCTAATGGAATGAAATTAGAAACCAAAGATAAAATAAAAATAGAAGATATTCTAAATAATATGCTATTTGTATGGAGATTAAATAATATGTTATTGAATGACCAATGGATAGAAGAATAAATAAGGATGAAATAAAAAACACTTAGAGATAAAAGAGAATCGTGAAGCAACTTATCAAAATCTCTAGGAACAATATGAAAGCATTTCTAAGAGGAAAATTCATTGCACTGAGAACATTCTTTAAAAGAATAGAAAGTCACCAAATAAATAAACTAACATTACATCTAAAAACTGTAGAAAAAGAAGAACAAATCAAATCTAAAAGCAGTAAAAGACTAGAAATAATTAGAATCAGAGCCAAAATCAATGAAATTGAAACAGAAAAAATTAAAAATAGATGAAACAAAAAGTCATCTCTTTGAAAAAATAAAATAAAAAGTGGATAAACCCTTAGCCAAGCTAATAAAGAAAATGAGACAAAAACTCAAACCATTAACATTCATAATTAAAAAGGAAATATCACCATGGACATGATTAAAATTCAGACAATAATCAGAAACTCTTTTGAAAATCTATATTTCAATAAAACAGAGAAGTATATAATATTGACAAATTTCTAGAGACATCTGACCTACCCAAATTGAAAGAGGAACACATAGAAAATTTGAACACATCAATTTCAAGCAATGAAATTGAAGATGCCATCAAAAACCTACCAATAGAAAAAGGCCCAGGAGCAGATGGAATCTTAGCCGAGTTTCACCAGACCTTTAAAGAAGAATTTACACCAATACTCCTCAAATTATTCCACAAAATAGAAAAGGAGGGAACCCTTCCATACTCATTCTATGAAGAAAGTATCACCCTGATAGCAAAACCAGAATATCTTTACTACTTGCTCCTCAGATAGAGCATTAATCTCCAGGATACACAAAGAGCTCAAAATACTCAACACCAAGAAAACATATAGCCCAGTCAATGAATAGGTAAAGAGCCTAAACAGACAATTCAATGAAGAAGACATACAATCAGTCAAAAATATATAAAAAAAATATTCAACATTTATAGCAATTAGAGGAATGTAAATTAAAACTACACTGAAATTCCTTCTCATTCCAGTCAGAATGGCAATTATCAAGAACAAGTAACAAGAAAATGTTTGTGAGGATATAGGAAAAAATGGATAGTAATGCATTGCTGGCGGGACTGCAAATTGGAAAGCAATATGAAAATTCCTTAGAAAACTTCAAAAAGAACTACCATTTGACCCAGTTATTCCACACCTCAGTTTATACACAAAGGACTTAAGATCAGCATACTACAGTGAC
Source organism: Spermophilus citellus (assembly GCF_964194105.1). NCBI lineage: Eukaryota > Metazoa > Chordata > Mammalia > Rodentia > Sciuridae > Spermophilus > Spermophilus citellus. The sequence continues at coordinate 148,177,595 of NC_138183.1, read as the reverse complement.
ACAGTTACATCAATGTTTATAGAATATCAATTCACAATAGCCAAGCTATAGAACCAGCCTAGGTGCCCTTCAACACATAAATGGATAAATAAATTGTGGTGTATATATACAAATGGAATAACACTCAGCCATAAAAAAGAATGACTTTATGATCTTTGCCAGTAAATGAATGGATCTGGAGATCACATGCTAAGTGAAATAAATCATTCCTAAAACACAAAGGTCAAATGTTTTTGTTGATATGTGGAAGCTAAACCACAAAAAAGGTAAAGGGAGGGCAAGGAGATAATTTCAATAGATTAGAAAAAGAGGAATGAGGGAAAAGGAGAGGGATAGAAATAGGAAAGACCATAGAATCAATCTAACATAATACCTAAGTGAATCCCACCATCATGTACAGCCACAACAATGGGGTCCTAATTAGAATAAAATATATTCCTTGTTGTATAATTTTATCAAAATGGATTCTACTGTCATGTATAACTAAAAAGAACCAATAAAAAAATCAGTCTGAAACCCTTCGTTCTGAGTTTATAGAGTCAGAAACAGTTTGACTCAATCATGAGTTCACATTTTCTTACTCACAACATTATTCAGCTTTTCTAGTATAGAATTGGGCCAGAATTGGGGATTATTGTCCTCTGTAAGAGGTGGCCATTGATGATTCTAAAGAGAGGAGACATCAGAAAGCAGTTAATCTTTGTATTTCAGAAAATTTCCTCAATTATAATGTGAGTTAGTTTTCTTCTATTACATTTGTTCTTATTATTTTGTACTCGATTTTTTTTTCTCTAACAAAGACAAAGGGACATGTTAAATTGACCATGAATCTGCCTTGTGTCTGATACTTAATAGTCAATTGCTAGAAAGTGCTAGGCTTTTCTTGTCTATGTATTAGAGAGAAAAATAGTTTATGCTAGGAAAAGATATCATTTCTTAGTCAATATAGCATATTTTCATTTGTTTTTGGAAGGAGAGAGAAATGCTACACTGTGTGGGAGAAAACATAATAAGAATATTTGGCATAAATTCAGACATACCGCATTGCACAACTGAGAACCTAGATCAGGAGAGCTTACAGGATGGTGAGGAATGAGTAGGATGTGATGGGATGCTTTTTGTGTTCTGCATGGAGTCATAACACATTCATTGAAATGACGCTGGCATTTTATAAAGGTCACTGTTTTCAACTGTATATGCAATGATTTTTATTATGTCCACATAGTTGTACAACTACATGCTCTACTTGTAGAATATGTTCATCAAACCTCAAACGATTCTCAGTACCCATTAGCAGTCCCATCCATCATCTCCTTCAAATGGCCTTGGCAGACACTAAGCTACTCTCTGTCTCTATATATTGGCCCATTCTGGAAAGTGGAATGAACCTGACACAGCTTTCCTATGGACACATGTGAATACAACACAATGAATCCCCACATTGCATACAACCACAAGACTGAGATCTCAATTAGAAAATATATAGTCCGTGTTTGTATAAACCTGGTATAAATGGAATCACACTACATATGGCCTTTTGTGTCTGGTTTCTTTCACTTGTTTCGGGTCAGCTCATGACATGGCAACATCTCAGCACTCATTTCTTCTACTACAGAATAATGCTCCATTGTATGGCTATTCTACATTTTGCTTGTCCATTCATCAGTGAATGGGCATTTGTGTGACCTCTATTCTTTGGATCTAATAAATAAAGCTTCTCTGAACATCCATGTCCAAGGTTTTGTGTGGATGTATGTTTACAGTCTGTAAATAAGTGCTCAACAGTGAAACCTCCAGGCCAAAGGTAACTCTTTAATAACTTGAAAAACATCAAACTCATTTCCTAATGGTTTGTGCCATTGTGCAATCCCACCAGCAAGGGACGAGGGGTCACATTTTTTACATTCTTGTCAGCTATCTGGCTGGATATGCAGTGTTATCCCTCTGTGGTTTTGACTCAAATTCACAAAATAAAGGATGATAATAAACAAATTTTCAGGTGCTTATTGGTCACCTGTGTACGTGAATTAGAAGATTATTTATTCAAATCCTCTGACCTACTTTCAATTTGGCTGTTTGTCCTTTTAATTGTTCAGTTTTAAGAATTTTTTCTATCCTGAGTACAATTGATTCCTTAGTTATGTTATTTAAATTTGTTTTATTTAATAACTTCTGTTGTTTTTTACTTTCTGAATGGTATACATTAAGGCAAAAAATATTTTTATTTTTGTGATGTCAAATTTACACTTTTTTTTCTATTATATTCTCTGGTTTTGGCATCTTATCTAAGAACCAATCATCAAATTCAAGGGCATAAGGATTTAATTCATTTTTAAAATATTATTATATATTATCATATTTGATATGTATTAACATATATATATCAATATTATATATTTTCATGTTTTGTTTAAATATAATTATGTATTATCATATCATATTATTATATATTATCATATTTGGTTCTATGTCCTATTCAAGTTAATTTTGGGGAATTTTATGAGAAATAAGAAACTTTAATTAAAATGAAATATATAAAGTATGTAAAAGATCTCTACAAGGAAAATTATACAACTCTGAAGAAAAACTTGAAGAAGACATTAGAAGATGAAAGACCTCCCTTTTTAATTAACAGGCAGAATTAATATTGTTAAAATGGTCATTTTACCAAAATCTCTATACGGATTCAATGCAAAGCCCATTAAAATACTAATGATGTTTTTCATAGAATTAGAAAAAACTTTTAGTCCTAAAATTCATTTAAATATTCAGAATATACAAAAATTTTCTAAGCAAAAATAAACAAACAAAAATACTGGAACCATCACAATACCTGACCTCAAGCTATACTTCAGAGCTATAGTAACAAAAACTACATGGCATTGGCATAAAAACAGACACACACACACACACACACACACACACACACACAACCATGGAACAGAATAGAAGAAACACAGACAGACGCATATAGATGCAGTCAATTGATTCTTGACAAAGATGTCAAAAACATGTTGGAGGAAATACAGCTTATTAAAACAAGATGCCTGCACAATGGATTATCCATATGTAGAATGAAATTACATCTCTTCACTCACCCTGTGGAAAAATAAACTCAAAATGAATCAAAGACCTATAAATTAGAGCAGAAAAAATATAATCCTATAAGAAAATGTAGGATCAACATTTCTGCATGTTGGTGCAGGCATGACTTTCTCAACCAGACCCCCGAAGCTCAGGAAACTATGTCAAGAATTAATAAATGTGATGACATCAAATTAAAAAGCTCCTTACAGGAAAGGAAACAATTACAATATGAAGAAAGAAACTACAGAATAAGAGGAAATGTGTTAGCTATTCTCAGAAAATACTAATATCAAGAATGTATAAAACTTTAAAAAATCAAATAACGCAATCAATAAATAACAAGTGAACAAAACAGACATTTATCCAAAGAAAACCTACAAACTGAAAACAAATGTATGAAAAAATGGTTAATGTTCTTAGCAATCATGGAAATATAAATCAAAACTAGTGATTTCGTCTCATTCCAGTTAGAAGGAAAGCCATTAAGAATACAGAATATAATAAATACTCAAGAGAATATAGGGGAAAGGAAATTTTTCCATTATTAGTGGGAATATAAATTGAACAACTGCTGTAGAAATCAGTATGAAGGCTCCTCAAATGACTGGGAATGGAACCACTAATGACCCAACTATACCACCTCATTGTTCTGAAGAGTTAAAGTCATTATAATATATAATGTAAATGTACTCATGTTTATAGCAGCACAATTTACCATGGTCAAATTATGGAATTAGCTTAGGTGTTTATCAATGAATACATGGATAAAGAAGATGTAGTATCACAATGGAGTTTTACTCTGCATAAGGAATAATTATGTCATTTGAAGGAAAATGGATGAACCTTGGGAGCATTCTGTTTAGCAATACAAGTCAAACTCAAATAATCAAGGGTTGTATGTTTTCTTTTATATGTGGAAACTAGAGAGGGAAAATAAATGCTGGTGGTAGATCTCATGAAAATAGGAGACCAGTAAAGTAGAAAAACAGAATGGGGTCAGGGGGAGGCAGAGGAAGTTTAGGAAATGGGAAATCATATTGACCAAGTTATATTATTGTATTGCATGGATGTAGGACTATGTAACAATGAATCCCTCTTTTATGCATAATTATAATGTACCAATTAAGATATAGAAAAAATAAAATGTATAAATCATAAAATATTTTAACACCTATGAAAATCCACAAGAAAGCTGTGTGGAGTAGTCTATATACTATCTCTACAATTCTGTGTCCATTCCTGTGGTCTTGTCTTCATTCTCACAGCTTCCCCACCCCAAATGGCTTCCTGACTCCTCCCCGAGGATTCAAATTTTACACACATGTCAATGACAAAGACAACACCTTAATTCTCATGCATTTGTCATCAGTCCAGGTCACGATTAGGTGCACCTCTGTTTCATGACCCTTACTGCAATGATTTGGCCACTGGTATTATTTACTATTAATGATTGATGTGGATTACACTTATAAAAATAATCAAATTCTTGAGAACAAAACTTGTGTATTGTTTTTCATTCTATTTTTAATTCATTCTGAGGTTATATCTTTATTAATGAGCAACATTTTTCATGTGGCTATAAATTATGATATTAGGTTTTTGCCCTTTAAAATATTAAATGGTAGACTTTAGCAAAACACCAGAATAAAGGTCTGTATGCAAGAATAAATTCAAAATATTCCAGGTAAATTTAATTCTGAAAACTAACTGCAATTATTTTCTCAAAATTATATAATATTTAGTGGATATTTGGTAAAAACATAAAATACAATTTGACTTCCCATAATTTTAGAATGAGAATAAAGTCTGTACCATATATGTTTTAATTGTTGCTCCATTTTTCTCTTTTACTTTATAAGGAAAAATGTCCTCATCTCTCTTTTTTAGTCTTGTTAGGTATTCCTCACTGGTCATTTTCAGTATCAAATATATTTGAGCATAAAAGTTCAGTGAAAATTTTAGCTTTTATTCACATTCAAATAAAAAATTCTAAAAGCTACTGTCTTATCATGTATCATATCAAATACAGAGAATAGAGGTCAAGTACAACAATTTCAAGTCTTAGAAAATTGGTTTCTTTCCCTGATTAAATAATATTCCTTTCCTTTGCAAAAAAAAAAAAAAGTCTCTTTAAACAATTCCTTCAGTGTATGTCTCATAAGTTTCCAGAAATTTTTATTTTTAAATATGATGGCATGAAATTCAGTAGAACTCTAACAATATCTCTCACATGCTCCTTTTTCATCCATAATCAAATAAGAACATTGACAACATTAAACACTTGAGAACAAGTGTGGAACAAGACATATAAAATTGTAGATTTTCCCCAGATTTGACAACTTGAGGGATGAGGTTCCAATGGTAGATCATTATCAATGGTTGCTCCTAATTAGACTCTTATTGTCTATACACAGCATAGGAAATCATTGCATCAGCCAAATTTTAAAGAAATCCAAGTGTCCTTGGGCATGAGTTTTAGCAGAGAGCAGGATTAGTGACTCAAAAAATACCTTTGGACTATCATCTCCTCACACATGTAATTTTCCCTCCAGAGAAACTGAGAAGAACAAATAGGCAACATCAAACTAACTGGGAAGAAGAAGAGGTATGTTTTCATCCCATAATTTTATTTTTACGTTTTGAAATCTACTAATAGAGTTGCACGTGGCTGTTTATCTGCCTCTCCCAGTCCTCATAGTAAGAGCCACACCCCCGTGTGAACACAAATTCCCTCATCATTTCCCTGTCCCCTGCAGAATGAAATCATTGCAAATGCTTCCTTGTTTACCCTTTCAACTCAGGCATTGTAAGGGTTTTATTCATTCATTTTGATTCTGCAAGTGGATTTTTGATTGTTCAATGCAAGTGTGTAGAAAAACAGAGTGAGGTAGTTGATCTTTTATTCTACACTTTGCTTCACTTTTGAATTAGTTCTAACAGTTCATTTTATAGATATTTTTAGGACTTTCTATATACAATATTATGATACTTATAAATGAAGATAGTGGTTCTAATCTAAGTTTTCTTATAATTTACTTTTGTTATAATCTTTGCCAGACCTCTAGTGTGATATTGAATAAAAGCACAGAGAGTGGGTATCTTGTCTTGTTCATTATCTTAGGAAGAAAGACTTTCAGTCTTTCATAATTATGTGCAATATTTCTGTGGGATTTTTTTTAAATGCTACTGTTATTTTAGCATAAAGAGGTACCTTTTTTTTTCACTTGAGAAGATTACATATAAAGCACGAAAACTACTTGGATATGCTGGTGACATGGTGACATGTATACATGAAGTAGCTGAGGTGAGACATGGCAAGTTGGGGACTGGAGGACCACATCCTCCCACAAGGAGCAGCCACTACACAATTGGTGCCAAGCAGGCAAATGAGCCATGTTGCCCAATCTTTGCAAGAGAAGTCAGAAATTTTAAAAAACAAAACCAAAAAAAATTTTTTTGGTGTCTAGGAAAAACCCGGAATCTTGCACATACTAGGCAAGCACTCTACTATTGGACTACATCCTCAGCCCTTAATAATATTAGAAATCTTTTTTGAGAAAGGATCTTTCTAGGTTTCCCAGTCTGGTCTCAAACTTGTGATCCTCCTCCCTCAGCCTCCTGAGTAGCTGGGAGTACAAGTGTATACCACTGCAATGATCAGAAATCTGAATTTTAATCAAAAACCCTGTAGCATCTTAAATGTTGACAACAATTGTAGAACACTCTGGAGACATTTCTTGTAGAAATAGATAAAGCAACCATGAGATTCATATGGAAAAATAAAAGACCCAGAATAGCAAAAGCAATTCTAAGCAGGAAGTGTGAATCAGGCGGTATAGCGATACCAGATTTCAAACTATATTACAGAGCAATAGTGACAAAAACAGCATGGTACTGGTACCAAAACAGGCAGGTGGACCAATGGTATAGAATAGAGGACACAGAGACTAATCCACAAAGTTACAACTATCTTATATTTGATAAAGGGGCTAAAAGCATGCAATGGAGGAAGGATAGCATCTTCAACAAATGGTGTTGGGAAAACTGGAAATCCATATGCAACAAAATGAAACTGAATCCCTTTCTCTCACCATGCACAAAAGTTAACTCAAAATGGATAAAGGAGCTTGATATCAAATCAGAGACTCTGTGTCTGATAGAAGAAAAAGTTGGCTCCGATCTACATATTGTGGGGTCGGGCTCCAAATTCCTTAATAGGACACCCATAGCACAAGAGTTAATAACAAGAATCAACAAATGGGACTTAATTAAACTTAAAAGTTTTTTCTCAGCAAGAGAAACAATAAGAGAAGTAAATAGGGAGCCTACATCCTGGGAACAAATTTTTACTCCTCACACTTCAGATAGAGCCCTAATATCCAGAGTATACAAAGAACTCAAAAAATTAGACAATAAGATAACAAATAACCCAATCAACAAATGGGCCAAGGACCTGAACAGACACTTCTCAGAGGAAGACATACAATCAATCAACATGTACATGAAAAAATGCTCACCATCTCTAGCAGTCAGAGAAATGCAAATCAAAACCACCCTAAGATACCATCTCACTCCAGTAAGATTGGCAGCCACTATGAAGTCAAACAACAACAAGTGCTGGCGAGGATGTGGAGAAAAGGGTACACTTGTACATTGCTGGTGGGACTGCAAATTGGTGCGGCCAATTTGGAAAGCAGTTTGGAGATTCCTGGGAAAGCTGGGAATGGAACCACCATTTGACCCTGCTATTGCCCTTCTCGGACTATTCCCTGGAGACCTTAAAAGAGCATGCTACAGGGATACTGCCACATCGATGTTCATAGCAGCACAATTCACAATAGCTAGACTGTGGAACCAACCCAGATGCCCTTCATTAGATGAATGGATAAAAAAAATGTGGCATCTATACACAATGGAGTACTATGCAGCAATAAAAAATGACAAAATCATAGAATTTGCAGGGAAATGGATGGCACTAGAGCAGATTATGCTTAGTGAAGCTAGCCAATACCTAAAAAACAAATACCAAATGTCTTCTTTGATATAATGAGAGCAACTATGAACAGAGCAGGGAGGAAGAGTAGGAAGAAAAGAGTAACATTAAACAGAGACATGCGATGGGAGGGAAAGGGAGAGAAAAGGGAAATTGCATGGAAATGAAGGGAGACCCTCATTGCTATACAAAATTACATATAAGAGGTTGTGAGGGGAATGGGAAAATAAACAAGGAGAGAAATGAATTACAGTAGATGGGGTAGAGAGAGAAGATGGGAGGGGAGGGGAGGGGGGATAGTAGGGGATAGGAAAGGTAGCAGAATACAACAATTACTAATAGGGCATTATGTAAAATTGTGGATGTGTAACCGACGTGATTCTGCAATCTGCATTTGGGGTAAAATTGGGGGTTCATAACCCACTTCAATCTAATGTATGAAATATGATATGTCAAGAGCTATGTAATGTTCTGAACAACCAATAAAAAAAAAAAAATAAAAAAAAAAAAAAAGAACACTCTGGAGACACCCAGGGAACTGGTCAGACCTGTCTGTGAGCTAGCTTCGGCTTACCAGTTGCCAGATACTTTTGGAAAGCTAGGTTTAGCCATTCAAATGGTCTCTGCTCACTCTAACAGTGGGGGTGCTGGCAGGTGGCTCGTTGAGCAAACCCTTGCTGCTCAGCACAGAGTATTATTGACTCACCTTGTTGGACCAGCACGTCTCTAGGGAAGAATAGAGTTCTAGACCCCTCATGGGTGTGAGCCTAGGGGTTGTCCTGGGTGTGTTGCCCACCAACCCTCCACTCCCCCTGGTAAGATGAGATGGGGCAGATCTCTCTGTTGACACAGTCAGAAGAAGCTGTCTCCGATTCAATTAAGTTCTGGCTCCTAGTGAGTGCTAAAAACCTCCCTCCAGAGAACCATTTTCTGCTATGGATTTCTGAGACCAGTGGTTGGAGAATCACTCTCCTTTTCTTTCTTTCTTTTTTTGGTGCGGTGTCTCTAGTCAATAAATAAGTGGGAAAGAAAGGATTTGTGAGAAAATAGAACACAGTCAAAACGTAACTTGTGGACTTAAAAGTCCCTATGAGACTGGCACAGACTTGGAAATGTTCCGTGGTTTGTGGCTGTTTTCTTCTCTGGGCCCAGGTTCTAGGAGCTCTGGTTTGCATCTCTGAAAGGTAATCTTTAAAACTGATTTCCCTCGGTTGCATTTCATTGGTGTAGAAACTAAACAGGCCATTGTATTACAGTAATAACATCAACATTTCACCTCCCTTTGCCTTAATTATTTTTCTGTCTTGCCAATGAAACCTGTTCAATAAGATTTATAGGTGGTAGGCAGGTGGCGTGAGGTAGTGTGCGGCTCAGATAATCAGCCACGCTGATTTCCCCTTCATTGGGTGTCACTGGTGTAAAAACATGAACCGAAAGCTCTGCAGCACTTAAGTAATAATAATGTCAACGTTTCACCTACCTCCCCTTTAATTATTTTTCTCCCTCACTCTTTCCACCTAACCTGTTTAGATAAGATTGCTGCACTGATAAAAAACAAGGGCTCTCATTCTCTGGGCAGATAAGCTGCTGCTTTTCTGAGATTCAGTGTGTGAAGGGAGCTGAGTCGGCAGAAAGACTTTCCCTTAGATCTTCCCAGGGTGGGGCTGCAGATATAGTTCAGGGCCTGTGGATCCCAAATGGACCAGCGGTGACAGGAAAGGAGGTAGGGCAGCTGTCCAGGCATTGTTAGCCTGGAGGAGGGCATTCTGACCTGTGAGGAAGGTGGGCACTGGAAGCTGGAAGGGGGAGAGGAGCCACCTCTGTCCAACTTCTCTCTTCCCTGGGTGCTCCTAGGAGTGGGTGAATGGTTTCATTGGTCTGAATGGAGGGGCTCTGATTATGCATCCCACTAGGCTAGCCCTGGTGCAGTAGAAAAGCACTCAGGTAGCCCTAGATTCACAGCTAGCTAGCTGGTCATGTGAAAGTCACTCGATCCTTCTGAGCCTTAGTTTCTCAAAATTGAAGAGGTGAATTGCTGTGGACTGAATGTTTGTATCTTCTCCATTAATATGTTGAAAACTCACCCTCAATGTGATGATATTTGGAGTGGAGCCTTTGGTAGGTAATCAGGGTTAGATTAAGTCATGAGTGTAGGACCTCCTGATGGCATTAGTACCTTATTAACAGAGGAAGAGAGAGGAGATTCTTCTCTGTGTGCATGCACCAGGAAAGGACATGTGAGGACATGACCTGGAAGTAGGCCCTCACTAGAACATGGCCATGCTGGCACCCTGATTTCAGACTTCCAGCCTTCAGAACTGTGTGAAATAAATGTTTGTTACTTAAGTCACCCAGTCTCTGGTATTTGTTATAGCAACCTGTGCTGACCTAGACATTGGTCTATATTAGTCATTCTTAAACGTTTTAGAGCTGACCAACTCCTTTGAGAATATAGAACCTTTTCCTAGAAATGCATACATACATTCAAAATTTCGCATCTAATTTGTAGAAGTAAAAGATCCCACATAAAAACAACTTGGCACCATCCCTGATCCCTCTCTCTCGTATCAGATGTCTTCTACCTCCACTGCTGCTATGCTGATGAGTCTTCTCCTCCCTCATATGTATTCTGCAAGATCCTCTTTATTGTCTTCTTCCCTTCCCTCTTATGGAATGTTCTCAACAGCAGCCAGGATGATTCTTTTAAAATACAAGTCAGATCTTGTCATCCCTCTCCTTAGAAACCTTCAATGACTGCTTTTTCACTTCAAGTAGAAATTTGGCTTCAAGGTCCACAGCTAACTCCCTCACCTATATAAGTCTTTGTTCAAAAGTCACCTCATCAAAATCCGAATTGACCTGTGTCAAGTAGAACATTAAATTAATAAAAATAAATCTTCCCATAAAGGCAACCAGTTCCAGATGATTTCACTGATGAATTCTATCAAATAATATGATCTTTCATAAAATATTTCAGAAAGTGGAGGAATAAGGAACACTTTGCAATTAATTCTACAATACTAGTGTTACCCTTATACCTCATCACAGGAAAAGAGGATTACAGTCCATTAGTCATCATGAATGTAAATGAAAAACTGACTCCAGCAACATATAAAAAAGATTATACCTATGATCAAATAGTTTTTTTTAAATCCCGGGAATTCAAGGTTGGTTTGATATCTGAAAATCAATTAATACAATATACTGTATTAGAGGAATAAAGAACAAAACCCACATGATTATCTTTAGGGAAACAGAAAAACAATGTCACAATATCTGACACTATTCATGATAAAAACTCTCAACAGAGTAGTCAATGAGTACATAGTTACAATTAAGAAGAATGTGTTGTGATATTTTATTGCACAGTAAGCTCATCATAGTTAACAATAATGTAATGTATATTTCAAAATAGTTAGAAGAGGGGACTTCGAATGGTCTCACCATAAAGAAATGTTGAATGTTTGAGATAATAGATATGCTAATTATCCTGATTTGATTTCTGCATAATGTATACATGTATTGAAATGCTACATAATACCCCATAAATATAAATTATGTGTCAACTAAAAAAAATAAAATTTAAAAGGAATCTCAACAAAATAGGAACAATTGGAAACTTCCTCAACCCTATAGAGGCACCTATGGAAAACTTTCCACTGACATTACACTTGGGATGAAAGACTAGATTCTTCCCCCTAAGCCTGGGAACAAAGGTCATAAGTCTGTCCTCACCTTTTCTGTTCAGCATTGCAATACTGAAAGTTCTGTCCAGTACAGTAAGGACAAAAAGGCATCAGATTGAAAAAGAAGTAAAAAACAATCTTTGTTTACTGACAACATGATCCTGTATGCAGAAAATCTTAAGGAAATCACACCCATATACATACATGCATACACACACACACACACACACACACACACACAGCCTAAAAAATTAGTTCAGCAAGGTTATGAATTCAAGGTCGATATACAGATAGTCCCTGATGTAAAATAGTTCCAACTATTTATTTTCATTTCATGATATAATGAAAGCAATATGCATTCTTTGAATTTTCTTTGAATTTTTAGGTTTTTGTTTTCACCTGGCAATACATGGTACCACACTTTCTCATGATGCTGTCTAGTCAGCAGCATTGAGTCATAGTTCCCCATCAACCACTGGATCTCAAGGGTAAACAACTGACAGTCTGCAGTGTTCAGCAAGGATGTGAGTAGATTAGGTGTATTCAATGCATTTTCAATTTACAAAGGGGTTTATCAGGACATAACCCCATAGTAAGTTTGAGAAGCACTTGTATAAAAATCAATTGTACTTCTATATGGTAGCAATGAACAATCTAAAAATGCAATTAAGAAAACAATTCCATTCACCTGGAAATAGGTGTATTGTATTTTTCACTTCAAGTAGAAATTGAAGAAAGAACAAAATAATTATAACCAGACCTGACAAAAGAAGTATAAGATGTACAAACCACAGCTGAGAAAAATTAACGATCTAAACAAATGGAAAGGCATTCCATGATTGTGGATGGGAAGATTCAATATTATTAAGATGGCAATTTTCACAGAATTGGTTTATAGCTTCCATACAATTCCTACTAACATTCTAGTAGAATTTTTGCAGAGATTAAGTTTATCCTAAAATTTAAGTGGAAATGCAAGGGACCCAAAATAGATGAAACTATTTTGGAAAAAAAAAAGTTGGAGGCCTTACCTTTCCTGATTTCAAAACTAACCATAAAGCTATACTAATTATGACAGCGTGGTTCTGGTTTAAGAACAGACATATAAGTTGGGTGCAGTGGTGCACACCTGTGATCCCAGCAGCTCTGGAGGCTGAGGCAGGAGGATATTGAATTCAAAGCCAACCTCAGCAATGGCTAGGCACTAAGCAACTCAGTGAGACCCTGTCTCTAAATAAAGTTCAAAATAGGGCTGGGGATGTGGCTCAGTGCTATAGTGCCTCTGAGATGAATCCCTGGTACCTCCCCCGCCAAAAAAGAATAGACATATAGATCAATATATCACTATTGAGAACCCTTACGTTTTTGGTCAGTTGAATTTTGACAAAGATGTGAAAACAATTAAGTGGGGTAAAATATTTTATCTATGAAAAATAGTGCTGTGACAACTAGATATTTATCTGTAGAAATGATGAATTTAAGCCCTTACTTCACAAATTACACAAAAATTAACTTAAAATGAATTATAGACTCCATGAAGAGCTAAAACTATAAATTTTCTAGAAGAAAATATAGGAGTAAATTTTTGTGACTTTTAGTTTGGTAGATCCAGCATCACAAGAATAATTCATACAAGAAAAAAGCTAGTAAATTGGACTTGATTAAAATTAAAAGCTTTTGTGTTTCAAAAATCATCATTAAGAAAACAAAAACACAAGCCACAAACCAAGAGAAAATATTTGTGCATCATGTATCTGATGGAGGATTTGTATGCAGAATACATAAAGAACTCTTACAACACAATAACAAGACAAGAGATCCAATTTTAAAAATGGGCGAAAGATGTTAATAGACACACAGATAGATATCACCTTGTTTATCACATTAAAGGTGCTCAACACCATTAGTCATTAGAGGAATGCAAATTAAAGTCATGATAGATTGCTATTTCAAAAATACTAGAATGGACATAATAGAAAGATAAACAGCAAGTGTTGGCAGGGATGTAAAGAAACTGAAATGCTTATTTATTGCTAGTGGAAATGAATTAAAATGATACAACCACTTTGGAAAACAAGTTTGGCAGTCATAAGTAGCTAAGCATAAACTTTCCACGTGACCTAGCTATCCCACTCCTAGAAATATAACCATGAAAAATGAGATGGTCTCCACACATAGACTTGTTTGTGAATGTTCATAGCAACTGTACTCACAATAGCACCAAACTGGAGACCTTCCAGATGTTTACCAACTGGTGAGTGAAGAAACAGAAGGTGATATATCCATGCAATGGCATAGGATTCAGCGATGAAAAGAAATCCCTGATATGTGCCTCAATATAGATGAATCTAAAAAAACATTATGTTAAGTGAAAGGAATCAGATACAAAAAGCCACATATGCTCTGATTCTATTATATGACAGGGCTGGAGTTGTAGCTCAGTGTTTAAGTGCTTGCGTAGCATGTGCAAAGCCCTAGGTTTGATCTCCAGTAGCACACAAGACAAACCAAAAAAATAAAACAAAACAAAAAACCCCAAAAGCAACAACAAAAAAACTGAGAACTATTTATATGATAGATCCAGAAAAGCCAAATCCATAGAGAGTAAACCAGACGGGCAGATGCCTGGATTGAGACGGGAATTGATGAGGGGCTGTTTAGATTTATGGAAATGTTCTAATACTGGATTGTAATGATTGTACAACTCTCTACTTTTACTACAAATCATTGTGTTCTATGCTTAAAATGGGTTAATCAAATGTTGCATTTTTACCCCAGGAAAGCTGTTAAAATATAAAGGGAAGAAAAAAAAAAAAGGCCACATTCTCTATGAGGCCTGCCCCTCCCCTAGGAAACCCTAATGCTCAGACTGTGCTGTGAGTTTTTGAATAACATTTATCTCCTTCTAATAAACTATATAATTTTCTTGTTATGATTATTGTCCAGCTTCACCAGTTTCATTCAAGCGGGAGTTTTTTGTTTGTTGGTTTGTTTGTTTGGATCACTGATGGGCATTCCCAGTGCCAGGACTGGGTGTGTGGAGGTACATGAATACATATTGAACACAGAGTGAATGGAGAGCCATTAATGGGAGCATATCCATTCCCATCTGTCAAATTCTCTAATAAAGCTCTAATCAAAGTTAGATTCTGGAGGCTTCTTGTGGTCTTTAGTTAGAAGTATTGCCCAGGGCAAGTTGATATTTGGGGCTGGTCCTGGAGGTGAGATAGGGAATTCCCAGTGACATTGGCTCAGGGCTCAGCTTCATCTGGAAGAGTCAGAGGACTTGTTATCCCTTGTCCATGCATTGTGAAGCCTCAAGCATGCAGTCAACCCGGGTATCTATGAGGCATTATCTTAAGGACCCCTGGAGATACTCAAATCCACGGTGCTAAAGTCCCTTATATAAAATGGCATGGCATTTGCATATAACAGATCCACATCCTCCTGCATACTTTAAATCATCTCTAGATTCCCAATACAATGTAAATGCTATGTTCATAGTTGTTTAGGGAAATCATATCAAGAAAAAAACGAAGGTCTGATTATGTTCAGGACGGAAGCAATTTTGCCATTTGTTTTCAAAGCTGCGGAACTCTCAGATAAGGGAAGCTGACAGCATTTCCTTTCCTTGTTCACCTCAGCGCCCTATCTGTGAAATGGGTTCTCTTGAGCACCCTAGTGACTACACGTGGGGAGGAGTGATCAGAAGTGGGAGGAGTGTGTTGTTTGCGGGTAGGGCAGAGCCAGTCCTTGTAGGGGACCACTGTGTGCCCATCAGCCTTCTCTTCCCTTTCTTGCCTCCACCCTGAAGGTGCCACCTGGGTGATTTCCCAGCTGTTCACACTGTTCCTGACATATTTACACAGGAAAGTTCTTCCCTTAGATAAACATTTACAAACACCTTGATCAACTTGTGAAAATGTGACACTTTCTTGGAAGCCAGCCTTCTCAGGTTGCGGGGCTCAGCTAATTATTTTTGTGAGATGGAGGCAACTAGGGGTTTCTGGGGGCCTGTGAGCCTCCCTCTCAGAAGAACTCCCTCCACACAGACAGAGTAATGTAGGTCCAGAGTGATGGGGCAAGAAGTGGCAGAGTCCCCAGGAAAGTGGGTGCTGTGGGCCTCAGGGTCCTGGATCCTAAGGCACACTTGGGGAACAGGGACTGCCAGAAAGAGTTTTTGAAAGGCTTGGGTTCACTATTCAGGCAACTCCCTGACTCCGTGGGCCCTAAGCACGGGGCTCCTGGAGATCCCATTACTGGAAAGAGCTCTCGATCATTGTTCATTACCTTAAGGGGGAAAACAGGCAGCTGAAAGATAGAGCAGAACGTGGAAAAGAAAGAATTTAGGACAGAAAAACCCAAGCTCAGATTCTTTACTTTTGTTGTGTGAAAACCTTGGGCAAGCTAATGAGTCTAAGTGTGTGTCAGTTTCTTCATCCATAAAATGGGCTTGGGACCTGCCGGGCAGAGTTGGCAAGGAGGTGAGTGAAGGCACATGCATGGATTCCCCAGGGTGGTGGCTGGGGTACAGTGGGAGTTCACTGCTGTTGCCCTTTCTCTTTTCTCTCCATTTGGGACCACCTGATGTGCTGCCCTTTCTGTGGATAGAGGGCATGCTCAGTGGCACACACCCAGGGAGCTGCAGGACCAGCACCCCTGAACCAGGGTTCTGAAGCTGTGTCCCATCCCTGTCATTATTAGGTCAGATCTTCCTGTGAGTGAAGGCAGTCTGTTGAAGAAGACCTGGCCATTGCTCTGCCATCTTGCCATCATTTCTCACTCTGTCCTGGCACATACCTTTTGCTCCTGTGGGAACTCTGACTCAGTCGCCCTGTTCCTACTGGATTGATTCTTGCTCTTTCCTAGAGGTAAACTCCCAGCAAGGAGGCTGTGTTTAACTGCTATTGACCTTGAGCTTTCCTTTCCTTCTCCAGACTCTGAGACATTATTGTAGCTGGTGTGCATGTGGTAAGAAAGGACATATGGGGGTCTCCACCTCTTTTCTCCCAGCCATTATGCTCAGGCTCATATCTGTGACAATCCCATGGCATATCCAGAACTTACTTGGAGGTTTGCAATATAGCAGGGTTGAATGATATTCAGTGACTTAACTACCTGTTACTTTCCTTTATGCCAGTTCTACCAAGTTTCAGTGCTCTTGATGAAAACGTTTGATCTGGGTTAATAACCCACTTGGAGCTGGAACTCTCTCTGCAGAATCCATGACAAATGTGTGGCAGGGACATCTGGATAGGAAGGGAGCAATCTTAAATGGTTCTGCTTTTCTCTCTGCATCATCCCCTTTTTTGGGCCAGCCCACCCGACTCCTGCTCAGCTCCAGAACTGGGATTGTTGCTGCCATCATCTCACCTCTGGGAATAAATTGATTTCCTCCCTCTAACGTCAGGCATATGGGAAAACTCAGCTTCTGCTTGAATACTCTCAGAGACAGAGAGCTTATTACTTTACCACGCTCTGACTGTTAGTTTTAATTGTCAAGATTAAAAGAATTTCCTCCCTGGCCCTGGTTCTGCCCTCTGGAGCTCCACAGAATAAATCTATTTTTCTTCTTTAAATATTTGAGAAGGACCATATTCTCCCAAGTCTTCTCTCTAGCAAGCTGAGCCTCCCCACTTCTTTTAATGTGTACACAATACACATCTCATATCTTTTCCAGGTGCCAAGTTCTCCGGCAGATTTCAGGAATGTTACGCTGTCTATGGTGCCGATTGAGCTCAGGTGAACTGGGCCAAGGATTGGGTCTGGTGCCGCCAGGGTGTGCTGACCCCTTAGCTCTCTCCGTTCTTGCTCCTCTTTGTCTATTCCCAAGGTCTGAGCCAAATTATGACAACCCTCTCCCTCCCAGAGCCAGTACCCATAGGGAGGGTAAATGGCTGAGAGCTGGGGATTTGGGACACACGAAGGCCAACTGGGCTCACTGAAGATGGGCAGTGTTGGGAAAGTGTATGTGAGTGGCACACATGTGAGTGTGTATGTGTTGGAACATAATAGAGAATTCTTAATTGTGTCCCTTATCTCTAGAGCCTGCAGGGATGTCACCCTGGTATGGAATGACAAGGAAGACAGTTTCAGGAGCTCCACTGGCCCCTGGGATGATTGGAAAGGCAGTGGGTCATGGTTCCCACATCCTCCAGGGGGACCTACGGCAAGTGTCATCACAGCACAGGAGTTACACTCTCAGTTCTGAAGTGCAGCGTGTTTGCAGAAAACTGACCACAACCAGGTCCTGGCTCCTGGCTAGTGGCCACCACATACCCTTCCTCTGTAGTGTTCTGCTCTATCTGGGGCAGAGGAGTGTCCCTTAGACCCGAGCCCTGCCCACTCTCCTTGGTCCCTTCTCTCCTTGATTTTGGCTTCTTCCAGCATAATGTGGGTTGTGTGACTTTGTCTCCAAACTCTCTATGAAAACTGCGCCCTCCCTTACCCCACTGGCTGCCGGGGGAAGGCTTCCATTTAGTGGCATTTTCCTTTCTCATTTCATGCTGTAATGGAGATTCATTGCCAGTTTTAAATCCATAATTTGCCATGAAAGCTTCATCCCAGGCTTGGGCTGAGGTCAGAGTGGGGAAGTAGTGAGCTATTTTTAATCCTGAGGGCTCCCTGTCCAGCTCCAACCTCCCTGGGTCTACCCTGGGGCTGGCTTCAGACAGTCCTGAGGGTTCAGGCATGGGTGGCCTGGTGGACCTGTCCTCCCTCTCATCTGCAGTGACTCTTTTCTCTTGCATTTCATTTGTCATTAGGGGAAATCCATAGAGAAGCGGGGCTCATGTCGATGATATACCATGCTCCAACTACCCCATTCTTTTCTGGGCTTGACAGGGTGAGAGTCGATACTTTTGTCAAGTCACCAAGAACTTGCCCATTTCCCAACAGCGACTGATTCCCTTGACTGAGCATTCTTGTGTCTTTCTGCCATGAGGATACTGATGATTTAGCCATGCTTGCAGTGTGTGTGTGTGTGTGTGTGTGTGTGTGTGTGTGTCTGTGTGTGTGTGTGTGTGTGTGTGTGTGTGTACATTTTCCCTGAAGCTAAAGTGTCTGTGTGGGTACGGCCATGAATGATGCATAATCAAACTTTGTAAATGGACAGTGGCCAGCTGGACTTCCTGAGTGAGAACCCCAGTAGGGTACCAGGACAGAGGTAGGCCCTTGTCTGTGCTTTTTGAGGCTTGCAGGGGTATTGGAGCCAGGCCCACGAAGGGTAGAGAGGGCTTCCTCAAGGAGCTGCTCTCTAAAGGTTGCAGAAAAGGGGGTTGGATTTCTCAGGCAACACTGGAGCTTCTGCTTTTATGCCAAAGACAGACACCAGAGGATCAAGGTCCTGCTTTTTGCAAATCTCCGTGGTCTGAGCTCACGCTCTTCTTTTTTGAGTAGCTGAGCCTGCTCAGCATCTCCCAGGGTCATGCTTGGTTAAAGCAGCTGAAGGACATATTATCCTTCCTCTCAGGAGCAAAAGAAGAGGGACTCAGGGAACAATGCACCTCATGCTGGACCCCCAAACCATGAGCACTTGTGGGAGAATCATTGTCAAACTGCAGAGTGGATTTCCACTTCATCTTTCCGGGTTCCGATTTTACCAGGGAGAAAGAGGGCTTGAGAGGTTAAGCATCATTATCCTATGGCTCACAGCTGGACAGTGGCAGGACTGGGACAGCAAAGCACACCTCCCAGCTCCCGGATGAGGTCCCTCTGTCCGGCTTGGATCTGGAGAATTGCTAATGCTTGGGTATGGTGGTGTCACACTTCAGGACTGCACGGCACTGACCTGGAGAGCCTAAGTCATCTGGTGATGGGGATGGGGGACACTCAGAGATGGGCAGAACTAGGACCACTTGGGAAGGGAGCAGGAAGCTGAACACTTGTGTCCTGCAGACCCTGAGCAGACTCCTAAGAACCTCCCTGCCTTGTCCTGGTGTTGAAAGCCAAAGGATCTGGAGGAGTTGCTTCTCAGGTGGTCTTTTGGGGTGCTGCTTTCAGCTTTAAATGGTGAGTGAGCCCTGGGACAGCAGTGTTGGACTTCAAGGCCACTCTGGAAGGCTGATGAGACAATCGGCCTAATCTGTTTCAATCGCCCTTGGCGATACTGGGTGGGCTAGAAGTAGGGGACGTGTATCCCTGGCATCTGGTCTCCCCTTCTTGTGCAGTAACCTGCCTGTGACTGCCACCACATGTAGGCAGGAAAAGGAAGTCCCAGGTTCACTTTCATCCCTGATGGCTGTGGAGCCTTGGGAGTGGTTTAGCATCTGTGCTCCCCGCCTCATTTCTCAGCCTGATGGATGTCCCCAGCTAGGGAGGGGACTCACATTCCAGAGAGGCTGAGATGAAGAATGATGAGAAAGGTAGGGAGAAGAAGGCAGAGGCCTTTCCTTTCTGGGGCCACATGCAAACCAGTGGGGTAGGGCCATGGTCACGGGGGTGATCTTATAGTGCAGTAGGAGGGAGGGTCCAGGGAGACCAAGCTCTGGAGTTCAGCTGGCCACAACCCAACATCTACAGAGAGCCCCAGGGAGGCCCTCAATTGTCCCTGACCCTCACCACCAGCTGCTGTGGGCAACCACTCAGGGTGGCACATGGCCTGGAATCCTCTGTGATGACCTCAGAGATCATCAGCCCTCCCACAAGGGAATTCTAATTTAGAAGGGAGACTTTATTAGTCCAGTTGAGGCAGCTCCTCAGTTCTATGCTATGTTCCCCTTGTTACTGGCCAGGGCAGGTAATTAAGAGTTAAACTCAGAGGGAAATGAGGTGTGCAGTGGCTAAAGGGAGGGAGAAGAGGGGAGGGGACTCCGGGGTTGGCCAGGGCCATCAAGAAGGGCAGAGAAGCCAGGAGGGAGAGGGAAGGAGCTGGTGGTAGGGTGGGGTATGTGGGAATAGGGTGCACAATAGCTCAGACTGGCTTCCATATGGACCTTCAGGAGATAAGGATGTTTTCTTGCACTTTTCTCCCATCTGTGCCTTGTTTGCTGCCCCTGTTTGGGGGTGATTGCAGGGTAATGAATGTGGCAGGAAACAGCACACAGCACAAATGAGATAGAGCACCTAAGATCAGGCCGGGGCCCAGGCAAAACACGCTTAATAAGAAGATAAGGAAATCAATTCTGCTTGTCTTCCCAGGCATGCGCCTGGGAGGGGCCTGCAAGAACCAGGTCTTTCTGCCTTGCTAGCTGCTTGGGAAAGCTGCTGTAGGACATGGAGTCTGATGCCCTGGAAGGAGGGCTCCCTCCATGGTGTCTCTTAACATTGCACAATAATAAGAATAGTTAATAAAACAACAACAGCCATGGGCTTATTTGTCTTGCTGGACATCAGGCACTATTCTGAGACGTGCTTTGCATTATGTTGTTTCATTAAATCTTTTCAGTAACCCTATGAAAGCAGTTAGGATCTTATCTCCCATTTTACACACAAGGAAATAGGCACAGAGACAGCAGAGTTAATATTGGAACAGTCCAAGAAGAAGAGGGAAGTCGGGAGAAAGATTGGGAAAAATGCCCTTTAAAAAATAATTTATCAGACATCCGACACCCCCACTTCCAATCCCCTCACCCTGCTGCACTCTTTCTTCTCTATAGTGATTTCCTTGTTTAATCTGTTTATTATTTTATTGATTGTCTCACTCCATCCTAGAATTCAAGCTCTACCAGGGCAAGGGTGGTCTTGATTTTCATTTACTAATGAGTCCTAGATCAGGGCTGGGTGCATAATAGGTGCTCAGTAAATATTTGTGGATCAAATTCCTAGTACCCATTTTCTCCTTACCCTGGATCCCCCAATTTTTACTTCCCATCTTCAAGCAGTTTGAAAGAGCAAGTGCAAAGCCATCCTTATAGTTCTGACCTGTAATAAGAACCCTGGGGTTCCTGCACTTGGGAAAATTGTGGATGTGTGTGAGTGTGGGTATAGCTTTAGAGTAGATGACATTTTATTGTTTATAGAGCATGTGTATTTGAAGTTCATAATGACTCTGTGAGGGTGATATTTTAATTTTCCTCATTTATAGATGAAGTACCAGAAATTTCATTCAGTCATTCATTCATATTCACTTAAAAATTAAACCAAACAAATATTATTGAATACCTACTCTGTAGTAAGTGCTGGTTATAAAGAACACGCCAGGCTCAGCTCTGGCCCCAAGGACATTGTACAAGGTCACACAGTCAGCTGCAAACAGTATTCTACTTCCCAGCCTGGGGCTCCTCTTCCTATACCACAGCTCTGCACATGTGCATGGGCCCCTGTGATACTCACCTAAGCTGAGTCTCTGCACAGGAGGTTGGGTAAACGTGGAAGACCGATACAGAGGGAAGCCTGGCAGTTAAGATACCTAGCCACGCCCAGAATCCCAGGGCTGGATGGGACTCTGAGAGATCCATCTTCTAGCCTTAAGGTGTGATGCTATCTAAACCATCCTAATCAGTTACTTTCTAGGCCTCAGGCACCATAGGAATCTTGGTTCCAGTGGGGCATGGCCCATTTTCCTAAAATAGTTGGTGTAGCATGTTGGACTCCTGACTCTGGAAGTATAGCCTTTTGGGGAGCTGGACAGTTCTTAGACATTTTTTTTTAATCATCATCTCTTATTTTACAGGTGAAGAAAGAGACCAGAGAGGTTGAATAATAGCACCAGAAGCACATAGCTGGTCAAGAGTAGGATCAAGATCATTGCCTCTAAATCCGAGTCTCTTTATGATACCAAGATTCCTGAGTTGTTCTGCATGCAGAACAAAGACTGTTTTTATATGGACTGAGTAAAGGCTTGGTCCCTGGCAGCTGGGTGTATCACAGAGGGAATGGAGCCTGACCACTGACCTGGACTGTAGCTCCCCAGTCTAAACTTTTCTCAGTTTAGCAAACTCAATTCCTTCCCCCATGTTTTCCCCTCATTTTCTAGTTCCCTCCCTCTGCCTCTCGGGGTAGCAAATGTTCAGCTCAAAGTTGCTCCTTGCCTGATTGCATCTGAGAGCTGGAAACACAATGCTAATTAATGTGTCTGTGACTCTAGGCTTGCCTGCCGGGCCCAGTCCCCATCCCTTCCCTGGAGCCCGGAGGCTCTGCCAACTGGCCCTCTGGCTTCTTCCAGCACGGTGCTGTGGGCAGATGCATATTTTAACAATGCACATCTGTTGGCCATATAATCTCTCGTATTTGCCCTCCTCACTTGGTGCTTTGATGGAAGACCCCCGGGGGCCTCTCTCTGTTTCAGCCAAAGTGTTTGCTTTGCAATTTTGCAGGAATACCATCTGATTCTGCTCTCACGTCTTCTGCAGGTTCTAATCAGGCTCTTACTTTATTTAATTAAAAATCTATCTCAGGCAAATACAGACTAAATTAGGAAGCTCTCTCATTCCTGGAACACAGGGAAGGTAGCCCCCCTCGGGGGACGGGCTGGGACATTTTCCCAGGCTAAGATGTCACAGCAAAGCAGATGGGGTCTTGGGTGGAAGGAAGGCGGCTGGGCCAGGGGGCACCAACACCTTTCTCCCTTCCGTGGAACAGCCGAGTGTCCACCCACCCTTCCCAGATCAGGGCTCCTTTGCCAGCAAACTGAGTCAGCTTCTGCTTGTGGGGCCTCCCTTCAAGGCAGCAGGTGAAGCCCTCCACCTGGAGAAACAGCCAGGCAGAGCTGGTGGCTGGGGGACCTCTAGGACCAGCTAGGGCAGGGAAGGAGGGACCTATTAGGAACAGCTGAGGGGTGGGGGCATGGGGGAGACTCTAAGGAATAAGGAAGGACTCTAGGCAGAGC
The DNA here is from genome assembly GCF_964194105.1 of Spermophilus citellus. Lineage (NCBI taxonomy): Eukaryota > Metazoa > Chordata > Mammalia > Rodentia > Sciuridae > Spermophilus > Spermophilus citellus. The sequence continues at coordinate 148,154,062 of NC_138183.1, read as the reverse complement.
TCAAGGTAGCTTTTTCTTACCCAGGGCTTAATTTGCATTGGATGAATGGTTTTTACAGAGACTGCATGAAAGGCTGATGGACAAGATGCCTGTCCGGGTTCCCTTTGTGACTCTCAGAAATTGTACTGAGGGGACCCTGCTGGGGCCCTTTATGACTACTCTCCCTTTGGCTGATTTCCAGACTTGAATAGACACCTCCCCCGCACAAGCCCAGCTCTGTGCCCAGAAAACAATGTCAGGTCAGGTCACTGGAAAGTGGGGAGTAAATGCCTTTTAGATGTGATTCAAGACAAAATCAGGTATCTAGATTGGATCCCAAGGCCCTGCTCTGAGAAGTCTGGCTCCTAACCAGCCGGACAGATGAAGTCTGCTGGCATTTGAAATGAGGAGACTGGGCAAAGAGCATTGTTTAGAAGTTGGAAAGCATGGAGTTGATTTTCGATGTTAATTAAGCTCTGTGACCTCCTGTGAGTGCCTGTGCCTCTCTGAGTCTCTCCATTTCCTTATTTGTAAAACACAGGAATAATTTAGATTTAGAATGTTGGTCTTTGTGGTTTACTGAGATGGTAGAGGATAGGAAGCATGAATGACCAGGGTTGGTTGGTGAGGCTCATATGCCTCAAGGACTGGGTATGTCTCCATCTAATTTAGGTCTTGCATGAAATTGGAGGAGTGAACAATGCTTACTTAGGTTCTGCTCTTTGTGGCACCCACCCCCTCCCACCCTGCCCCCCAAGACAAGAGAGGTTCTTTGCAGGATGGAGCCTGGATCATCTATGAAGATAGAGATCCTATAACATCACTTAGCCAATCCATTTTGGTATTTAGCAGCCCTCAAATCAGAATGACCATTAGGCACTAAGTCTGGGGATGCTCTGTAGCCTCCCTGGCTGCCCCTCTCAATCCCCTCCTCCTGGTCCACTATCCAGCCTATTTACCCTGCAGAACAGTTTGTTTCACATCCTTTTCTCACAGACCAGAAAGAGGTTGGAGGAAGTTGGGAGGTTGGCCTCAACTCCCTCTCCCCATCCCAATAAGCCCAGCTCCCGGTTGTAAGTGATCCCCCGGGGCCTGTCTGCTGCCTTGCTTGGAATCATCTGCTCCAGTGTGTTTGGCCGTGTAGATTTGAAGATAACCTGACACGCTCTTAAATATTTCATCTCTGAGCAGCCGTATACCTTATCTTCCAGACGTCGAGGCTGCACCCCAGCTGCTGACCCTGCGGTCACTGCTCCGTTGCAGCTGCCAAGAGGTAGCTGGGGCAGACTGGGGCAGACTGGGGCTTCCCTCTTCTGCCCGTCGGTGCTCCACCCCCCATGTGCTTGGCAAAGACTCAACCACAAGGAGCCAGGGAGGTGGTGCAAGGAGCCCTGGCCAGCAGAACCTGGGCCAGGCCCTCTGCTTCTCTGAGCCTCAGTTTCTTAGCTGGGGTAACAATCCCTGACCTTAAGAGTGGCTCAGGAATGGAAGAGGTGATGTGTGTCAAGGGCTTTGAAAGCTACTGTGCACTGCTCTGCAAATGTGAGCTGTTATTACTTAGGAGCAAAACCTGTTTCCCTGCAACACTGATTCTCAGAACATCTGGCCAGAGGAGGGAGACTCCTGGGGACTGGACTCTCAATCAGAAGTGGTTTAAGGGGTTAACAAGTGAGCCCATCCCTGTCTTCATGCAAGTCTGCCAGAATGAAGGAGTGGAGACCTCTTTAGGAGAGCTGTCCCAGAGACATGTGAAGAAAGATCAAGGGGGAGAGGTATGATTTGGAATAAGGGCCTTAAATAAATTTTTCTAGGAATAACCTGAGAACCAAGATTCTTGGGGAACTGTGTGGTGTGGGGAAAGAACAGGGGTCACTGGCCATCCCTATGAACACCGAATTTATGGGGGAATCAAGATTAAGACTAATTCCACAGTCGAGGTGGACAGGTAGGGCTTTGTTGGCACCCTGGCAGAGGACAACTCAGAAAGAAGGGACTGAGATTGTGCACTGCCTGCCCTATGGCCTAGTCTTGTTCACACGTACAGAGCACCCAGGAGCCTTCATTAGCTCCTAAGGTGTGGTCAAACACACCAGAGTTAGTTGACATTGGCCTTCTGACATTTTTAAGGCAGGAGCCTTTACTTGTCCCCTGTGGTGGAGGGACAGGGGAGGGGGGTTACAGACACCATGGGGGCAGCTGGGGCCCTGTGAAGATGCAGTGGGGGGTCCCCCACCTGCCCAGAAGGCCCCTCCTGGAGCTGAGCCTGGTGGTGGCCAGAGTATCCTTGCCCCCTCACGCGGATGGCTCTTACCCAGGACGGTGAGGCGTGCGGGGCGGGACCGGATGGCAGCCTGGATGGCCTGGCATTCGTACACAGCATCATCTTGCAGTTCTGCCCGCAGGATCTTCAGGTGGTGTTCCCCTGACAGGTGGTTCCCCACCACCAGGTACTGGGGGTAACCTGTGGAGACAGCGGGCAGATGAGGGAGATCAAAACATCCCATCCCAGTAGACTTCTTTAGCCTGTTTCCTGATGGCTATTTGGAGGTGATACAGGCACCAGAGAGAACGACTCTGAAAAGCTGTCCACTTACAAACAGAAAGGCACTTAGTGGGCAGCGGAAGCAGGTAGAAGCTCTTCCATCTGATCTCTACTATCTGCTGAGGAAAAATCTTTTCACAGGGAGAAGGGATTGTGGAGCTGACCCCTGGCCCAGAAAGAGATGGCCTTGTGGTGACTGGGACTGACAGGCTTTATCTGCAGGGTAAGACCACCTTTGCTCCCCGCATTTCCCTCCCTTCTCCCTTCCAAAACTTTCATCGCCCCCTCCCCCCAGCAGCTTCAAGAACCTGTTTCAGCTCAAAATGTTATTTCAGTTTCAACTATCTGGCCCTTTCTTTGAGTCTCCTACTTTGAGGATGGTGCCCATGTTTCGGTACATTAATAAGCTTGTCTACTCCCCCCTGTTAATCTGTCTATTGTCAGTTTATGTCACAGGCTAAAATTATTAGACCCTCAGGAAAAAGAGAAGACTTTTCTTTCAGCTCAGGGGAGCCGGGTGGGGGTGGAGGAATGTTGGTCATTGCTCAGGGGCCCCCATCTGGAGCAAAAAACGTCAGAGTTTCCCAGGGTGTCAGGGCAGGGTGTGCATGTGAGTGTGTATGTGTGTGTGCATGCGTGCGGGCAAAGATGTTGTGGGTTTTATGTTTAATTGGAGCAAAGCCACTACCAGGAAAGGATAGAGAAGAAATGGAAACGCTAAGTGCGGTCAGATACAGCTGGGTTATTGCTCTAGAAAGTGAAATGCTCAGCACTGTGGTCTACTAAGAAGACAAGTGTTTTGATAAGGAGACACACGGCGGGGTGGGGTGCAAGAGAGAAAGAAGCAAGCCAGACTCACAGAGAAAAGATGGAGTGAGAGAGTGAAGGGAGAAAAAACAAAAGAGAGAGAAATATTTAGAAAGGATCAAAGGTGAATTTTGGGGAAAACTTTTGTTCCAGGATGTACAGGAGCAGAAATCTACTGGGACCTGGGAACCTCAGGGCACTTTGAACCCTAAATGGCCCTTTTCCAATCTTTCCTACTACCCACCTCCAGAGCCCAAGGGCCTGATTAAGCACTTGAGGTGCTCAGGACACTTAGGAATTTGGGGCCCCTTCTACCACTGGCAATGAATAATAGATAAATAAAAGTTTGAGGATGATAAATCATTGATCAGCTTTCCTGCTGCTGTGTAGGACTGAATATAAATGCTAACTTAGTCATAGCTGGCCAGGCCGGGCCATTCCTCTCTCTCTCCTGGATCTGGGGCCCTCAACCTCCTTAGTCTATCCCAGCAGGATCCATCTTCCAGGCATCCCCTCACCCAAACTCTACCTTCCCCAGGAAACCTGTGTACCCTGGGCTTCACACAGACACCCGCACCCCCTCCTGGTTCTTCCCTGCCTCCACCCACCCTCCAACCGCCCACATGGCTGCTCTTTCTGAAGCACCTTTCCCAGGATGGGGCATTCTCAGAACATCTCAGGATTGGACACATTTGGCCTTTTAAAGAAGAGACAAGGGCTAGAGAGAGAGGGGGAGAGAGAAAGAGAATGGACAGAGAGACACATGCAAACACTTTTTCAAATATTTCCAAGTCACGTGGTGTGGGTCAGATGTGTTCTTTTGCTCTTCAGGACAGCAGTGACACCCACAGACAGCACGTCAAGATATCTGAGGAGTCTAACAAGGGTTCAGTCCAGGCTGCCAAGAAGGGAAGTGAGTCCCCATCCCCAGCTATAGTCAAGCCACGGTTGGAGGCTCACCTCTCCAGGATGCTGCTGGGGTGATGTCTACACTGGATGAAAGACTGGACTAGGTGAGCTTTAAGACCCATCCCCTTCCATAAGCTAAGGATAGTCCGGAGGTGGGGCAGGGTTCCCTGGGCCACCAATGCCCATTGCTGGTCAGTGGGGTGAGTATCTGTGACTCTCCACCAGGCCTGGGAGCATGCTCTGGGGGGGGGCCCTTTATAGCCACCATCATGCTACTAAGGGGCTCTGCTCTCCACAGCTGTGCAGTCCTGGCCAGAGATGCTCAGGAGGCAATCAGCTGCACCCCCGAGGGCACCCTCTCTCCTCCTGCCCACTCACCTGCCCTTGACTGGCAAAGGAGCCCAGGTAAGGGCAGCTGGCTCAGCCCCTGGGGCCTGGGCAGGGGGCTTCGAGTGGGGCCGGGCTGGAAGCTGTCCAGTCAGATCCTCTCACAGCTGCCTGCCCTCAGTGCAGCTGGCTCACCGCCCCCAGCCCCTGCAGCCCAGCCTCTGGATCCCGCTGTCCTGTGATTAGTCCCTGCTCCCCTGCCGGCGTCTTGGCTGGAGCTGGTGTTTTTGTTGTCTTGTAAGCTATCACCAGCAGGATTTCACTCTCATGAGCTGCTGAAAACATCAGTGATGGGTTTGTTTGTATTTGCCTAATTAGGCGGTGAGCTGCGATGCTTAAACAGACTCAAAAGCATAGATTCTGAGGATGTTCTAGCTCCTTCCACAGCATTGTTACTCTCTGTCTACTCCTAAAGGAGGCAGAATTATTTAGAATCTGGGTTCTAAAGTCAAACTGCCTGGATTTCAATGCCGGCCTCACTGTTGTCTTGGGCAAGCTTCCTTCTTCCTTTTTTGGGAGGGGTGGGGTGGGGCATTGGGGATTGAACCCAGGGATGCTTAACCACTGAGCCACATTCCCAGCCCTTTTTTATTTTTTATTTTGAGATGGTCTTGCTAAATTGCTTGGGGCCTTGCTAAATTGATGAGGCTGGCCTTGAACTTGTGATCCTCCTGTCTCAGCCTCCCGTGCTGCTGGGATTATAGGCCTGTGCCACTGTGCAGGGCTTGGGTGAGTTTCTTTAACTTATTTGTGATTTTGTTTCCTTATTTATCAGTGAAATGAAGACAATGCAAGGACGTCACAGGTGAAGATGAAGCAGAATAGTGTCAAGTGCCTGGTGTATTAAAGGTTAATTTAAATAAAAGACCACAGTGAGTTAGAGGTGAGGTCTCCCCCTTTGGGGCTAGCAGACAGGGTCCTGTGCATTGGCATTGGTTATATAAATGACACAATTTCTCTCTCTTCTGTGACTCTGTTTATCTATTAAATAAAGGGGAAAATCTTCTTGTCCCTCTGGACAACTGTAGATTTTGAGATTATATCTGAGAAGTACTTGAATTTCTTAGAAGAAAAATGTTCTATCCATACGAGGAAGTATATTTATAAGTCATTTTCTTTGACTGGTGTTTCCAGCCCTGGTGACCAGAAAGACACTGAGGTCTTCGGTGAGGATCTCATGCCTGGTACACAAAGGGGGGCAACATGGTTCAAGTGGAAGTGGGCAGACCCCCAGCAGGTAGAGCCCAACCCTGGGCCTCAGTTTCCCTCCAGGAAAACTTTCAAGGTGTTCAGTGTTCTTCAAGTGCTTGCTGAAAGGGAGTGGGTTCTGCCATGCTCCTTTCCTCATCAGGCAGGCTAGGAGCTTTTATTGAGACGGATAAGTATCGATCATTATTATCAGGATGCAGTTTTGGGGACAAGTGATCAAATACAGAACAGATATTTATCAGGAGCTTGAACTTGGGCTATGTAGGAAGAGAGGGTCCAGCTTCTTCCTATAACTGGAGACAAGTTGGAGAGGAAGCCGACCCCAGTTCCTCAGACCCATTGTCCTTCAGCACCAAGCAGGCCTGGAGCCTGACCCCAGAAAGCCATTTGTGGAACTGGATCATAGAGGGGCAATCATCATGCTGTGAGGACCATTCTATGAACCATCCATGGTCACTGGGACCTTTTCTTGGCCACTGACCTAGCAAAACCCATGCTCCTGACTAAAGGCTGAAAACCACTGACCGGGAGCCCAGACGGCCTCTGTGGGCCAAGCTCAGAGCCTCCCAGAACATGAGCCGTTCTTGTTTGGGAAGGTTGTATCATTCTCCCAGTTTCTCTAGGGTAAGGGAATTCAGAGTCTCTGAAATTGGCTGGTTCCCATTATAGTTAAACTTTATGGCCGCACAGTATATTTTGGAGATATTATTGTGTATTTTATCCATGCTCAGCTGGGCTGCAGCATTCAAACCCTGTGACTGCTATTGACCATTGCTATAATGTTTCAATATACATTTTTGGCAAGACATAACTCACATTTTAAAATATTAATTTCCCAGCCATCAGGTTCCTGAGTGCACTTCGATTTTTATTTTCCTGCAGCTGTATACCATGAACAAGGCAAAAGCTACTTCTCAGTTGAATACAGATTTTTCACTCATCGCCCACACTCAGCCATTCCCAAATCACAGGGGAATGACACCCAGATCTGTCTTTGTGAATTTTACTGTTTATGTCAAGCTCAGTAAGCAACCATGTGTCTATCCACCCTGGGGCGGAATAACAATGGCTAAAGAGGGAGTGAGCGGGAGGATGACTCCATTCTTTCTCTGCTGGGGAGAGGTGGGTTGGAAAGGGGTTTGGATGGGTTTACAGGTAGCCACTCACAATAGTCAGCAAATGACACAACACAGACATCAATCAGGGAGTTCATGGGCCAGCAGCTGCAGGAACCCTGGAGCTCAGCGTGGGGGCACCAGCCTGCAGGGCCCAACAAGGTTTGACATTCATTGTAAAACCTTCCTGTCTAAGTTGGGTGTGGTGGTGCGTGTTCTTAATCCCAGTGATTTAGGAGGCTGAGATAACAAATTTAACAAATTTAAGGCCAGCCTGGGCAACTTGACCCTGTCTCAAAATCAAACATAAAAAGGGCTGGAGGTGTGGCTCAGTGGTACTCAGGTCTGCCACCTGAGTTAAATGCCCAGTACCAAAACAACAACAAAAACCTTCCTGTTTTCTGTCCCCATCATAAGATGATCTCTAAGACCAACTTAGGTTTCTTTATGACTTTTTAGTTCACTTGGCTTCCTTAATTGGGTGGGAAGCCAGGTTATGCTTTGAAAAATGGGGACTATATCTTGGGCTAAGAAACTAGAGCACTTAATTTCTGGAAATCAGATTTCATGTGCTTGACTTGGGAATAGATTCTCCAGGGCAACAGTGGGCTAGGCTCAGGAGGAGCCTGAGGTTGGAGGGTGGTTCATCACTGGCAACCAGAGACCCTGGAACTCCTAGGGAGTCTAGACTCCGGCCTTGCCTACCCTGGCTCTGCCCAGGAGTACAGTGGCGTGGGAGGTTTGACCTGCCAAGCCTGTGATGGAAGATGAGCGTTCCCTAGGGGAGTGGACAGTGGGTGGGGCAGTGGCCCGGCTGCTCCTGCCTAGGGGTCTGAAGGTACTCACTTGAGAGGTCTCTGCCTACACCCAGAGCCAAGCCGTCTTTGATCCACAGAACGAAGCCATCGTATTCTGGGATGGCGCACAGCAGCGTCACTGGCTGTCCGGATACCACCACCTGGTCCTGGGGTTGCTGGCTGAAGGAGTAGACTTGGCCTAGGAAGGAGACAAGCACTGTGGTCAGACCTGGAGGGTTCCCCTACAGCGCTGGAAGCAGAGCTGAGGCTGGCCCCGGAGACCAGGCCTCCCCAGGTGCCTCCCTTCCTACCCTTAGCTTTGTCCCCTTCTTTCAGGAACTGGCTCCAAACTCGAGCCCCTCTGCTCATCAATGCCTATCCCTGGCATTGGGGGTCTGCCACACTCCAGCTCCCTAAGAGGCCACCCACTTCCACATGCTGGGGCTGGCCACTCCCCCTTTTCCTTGTTTGAATTCCTACCTGTCCCCACTTACTTGGCGAATGATGTGGTTTAAGTTCAACCCGAGGGTCCAATAAATCAGATTGTGGTTTTGATTCTCTTACTCTTGTTCTAGTGAACCAGAGGGGCAGGTAGTGGTGCGGTGTGGGCAAAGGTGCACTGGAGGGAGCTGGTGGCTAGGGCTCACCACATGCTCTTGCCCCTTCCTGTGCTGCAGGGACCTGCCCAGCCTTCCTCCCGCTTAGGGAAAAATCACCAGAGGAGCCGGTGTCTCCCATCCACACCTCAAAACAAGGTGGCCAAAGCCAACACAGCTCTCAGTTCATATTTTACTAAACAAACACACGGCCACTCGTACAAGATGCAGGCTCTGTTCTGAGGTTTTCAGATATTAGCTCACTAATATTTTCATTCTTACAACAATGAAACAGTAAATACTAAAAATAGTAGGCACTATTTTTATGCCCGTTTTCCAGATTCGAAAGCTAGAGAGAGGGAGGTGAGAAGTAACAGAAGCTGTGCTGCTCGATCACTCATCAGCACTGGTCCCTGCCCTGCCTGCCACACTCATCTGAGCACCACCCACCTGACTCTGCAGGGAGTGGGCAGAGGAGGGCTTTGGGGTTAACTGGCGTGCCTAGGGATCATCTAGTTGCAGGTGAAGGTTGTGAATGCAAGTCTTCCGACCCTATAGACCTCGTTCTTTTCTACTGAGCTATGCTGATGCAGCTCCCTACGCCCGGTCCTAGAATGAGTTGTTAAAGACGGGAGTTTACATGGTCTGTGTTCCCTGGGCACTTACAATTGACCACAACATGAAACCAAGTCACTGAACATCTGGCACACAGTGTGATCTATGTTTACACACCCCCTTCTCCTTCTCCTGTGGTTCATTTAATATATTTCAGGGCAGAAATATCCCCAATTTATGACAAAGAAACTGGGATCAGAGAGGCATGGCAGACTGCCCAAGGTCACCCAGCTAACGAATGGTGGTTGGGCTAGGGTCCATCTGAGTTCTGAGCCCTCACTTTTCCTCTACCCGCTACCCTGCAGATATAAATGACCAAGAGGAACCGAGGCCGGTGCAGCCTCTCCTCTCCCACCTGGCACCACAGGGGTCTTGGACACTAGCTGCTGCTCTTGGAAGGGCCCAGCCCCAGGCCCAGACCACACATAGGGCTCAGCTCTCAGCAGCAGGTGACCTCAGGGAGGCTGGTGGTGGCAGCAGAGGGTGTGGTGGAGGCCCCTGCCCCAGAGCAGAGGTGCAGCTACACACCAGAGAGCGTGTGGCAGGCAGGCAGGTAGTGGGGTTCACAGCCTGATGAGATCCTGGCACGTCTCTGAGGAGTCTCATTAAAAATCAAATTGGCCTTGAATTGTGGGAGTAACACTTCTTATTCTGATTTGAGCTTTACAAATTAGATTTCATAGGACATTTTAATCAGCTGTGTGGTGGATTTCTCTGTCTGTCTCTTCAAGTTTTCTGTTGTAATTAGACTGTTTTTGGCACCAAAACAGAAAAGGAGGGAAGAGATGAGAGAGGAGAAAGGGGAAGAGGAGGGAGAGTTTGGAGAAGGAGCTGAGGAGGGGAGTAAGGGGCAGGAGAGGGAGGAGGGAGGGAAGATGGAGGAGGAGGGAGGGGAAGAGGGGGGAGAGGAGGAGCAGGAGGGAGGTGAGGAGGGGCAGGCGAGGGGGGAGAATGCCTTCCCCCAGGCCCTTTTCTCCCTGCTGTAATGGTGATTTCACAGCTCATTCTTTTATCTCAAAATCTTTCCTGGAAGAAGGACAATGTCAAGGCAGCCGTGGTAGCCGCCAAATATTGTGCTATCAGAGAGAATTATCAGGTTGTCAGCCTGGAGCTGAAGGGGCTGTAATGAGAAGTCCCTAAATGAAGTGGTGCCTGAGTCCTCCCAAATGTCCCTTATTAGACATGGATAATTGTCCCATTCGCCCTCCGCCCCTCCAGCCTGCTTCTGTTTGGAGGGAGCAGGAGGTGTTGGGTGGGGACATCTGGGGAGTTGGGGGTGCAGGAGGCATCCCCAGAGCAAGGGTGAGTCCTGGACTGTCACCATGGAGACCGGGCTCTGGAGCTCAGCACAGGGCTGTCTTCAATGCCTTCTAGCTCAATGGACGTGGTGGGGGTGGGGGCGGGTGGTGGACTCTGCATGGTCAAAGGCCCCTGGAGGTGTCTCAGGACCAGGATTTGGGGGCAGGCACAAGAGGCTTCTGAAGAACTCCCCAGGTTTGCGCAGAGTATAGAGAGGGTCCTGAATGGCTCACCAGAGAGGGCTCTAGGGCACCGAGCCCCAAAGTCCCCTGAAGGCTTCAGTGCTCACACTTTGTCTCTTTGGACCTGTTGGAATTTTCTATGGAAAGAATGTTCTTGGGGGAGATGGAGACACAGGATCATCTCAGAAAACAGGGAGGAAACATATAAAGTTATTTATTATCTTAGGGGGGTTAGTGATGAGTACTGTAATTGATAGTCTTCCTTTTCAGTCCAATTTTAATTTTTGTGCAGTATGTTAAGCCACTAAAAATACCTTTGTTTTCTCTGAAACCCGAGATGCTTTTTCAGATTTTGGGGGGTTGTTTTTACAGTATTGCGACCAAACCCAGGGCCGTGCCCAGGCGAGGCAAGCACCCTGCCATGAGCCACACCCACAGCCCCGCAGGAATCTTATATTGCGATTGATTATGTGGAGTAGATTAGTGTTGGGGTGCTGTGGAGGAGAGGAGTGGAGGGATGCGCCCACTCTCTTCACCTGTGAGACAGATCTTGAGGTCTTCCTTGCCGAGGGCTCCTGAGAGCATAGTCTCAAGCCATGGATGGGTGTCATTGCCCAAAGAATGCTCTTTCCCTGTCCCTTGCTCCCTGCTTTCTTTTCCCCATAAGATCTTCTACTCCAATGCAGTGAAATGTGATGGGCCTGGAATCATTTTCTCTAACCTCCTGGAGATGATCTTGAGCGGACGGCCACTCCTCCAGCACATGTGTGTTCTGCGCACCTTGACGGACACCCGCTGAGAGGCAGGAGCCCTGTCCTCTCATGGGAAATAGGTGATGGGCCTGGAGCCTTGTCGTGGGACCTGGGCCATCCGAGTGAGTGAGCGCAGAGCAGGTGCTGAGCCACGGAGCTCCTGCCCTTGGTGTAGCCTCAACACGCCCAGCACCTCCACCCCAGGTTGCCCCCTCAGGGTCCTATTCTGCCCGATGACAATGATGAGAGGCCTGGCAGTCAGTGCCACGTCCATTGTCCTGCCTCTCTCTTTTTAATTCCGTGATCTGGGGAAGGAACCAGGGCCTTGCGTGCTAGTCAGTTCTCCGCCCCTGAGCTGCATCTCCAGCCTTCCGGCACCATTTTCCATCTGTCACCATTTCAGACTCTGGTCCAGATGTCCTTCGAAGCTCTCTCAGGCTCATCCTTTCGTCTCCATTTCCTCTGCTACAACCCAAGGCCCGTGCCCTCATTGCCACCACCTGGATTCTTTCGCCACACCCCGAGGCTTCCTCACCCCCACCCCCTATTGCACGTGTCACCCTGGATCTTCCTTCTTAAGTCAACTCTCTCTGCCACCTCTCATGGCTGTGCACTGTCTGCGGGACAACATGTCACCTCCTTTCCTGGGTCACATGCTTCTACACAGACTGACTCCCCTTCCCTCTGTGTGGTCCACAGCACCCTATGCGGTTGCTCACTTATGCGACCTGCTCATGTCCTTTCTGTTCCATCATCCTGGGATGTACCTCCTCCTCACCTGACCCTTCTTAAGCAGCCCTGCCCATCATCCAAGACCCTGTTCTGTTCCCAGGAAACTTCTGTTACCCAGAGGGATCGCTGTCTCTTTTCTCCCTTCCTTCCCACTTCCCCCTTTCCCCTCCCCTTCATCTCCTTCAATTTCTCCAGACATTTGTTGAGCACCTACTATATCCGATGCTGAAGAAACAAAATGAAGGAACAGTGTTTTTCACTTGAGGGCAGAGGTCATAGCTATCTTTCCACCTCTGTCCCCAGAGTCTGGCCCCGCGTGAGAACATGGCATGCCTATCTGTTGAACATGCCTGTGTGCTTGCAGCTTACCGACCCTAGTTTGTCGCTGAGATCGGTCATCACTGTGGGAAAATTGGTTTTGCATTATTAACTACTGACCAAGCAGATATTGTGCTGAGCACACCACACAGAGTGAGAAAAGTGAAAGATAAAGGAGAAGGGCCAGAGTCTCGAGGAGTCAGGCTTTACAGCAAAAACAAAAAACAAAACCAAAAAACCACTGAGTTATTTATGTGTGACCCACTGGTGGCCAGGTCCAGGGTTTGCATGCACAGACTGCACCTGCAAAGTGTGGTGGCCATTGTCACCCACATTTTACAGATGAACTGAGCACTGGAGTTTGGACCTTAAGTGTTTCCCAAAAGCCTAGGTGTTAAAGGCCCAGGTGTTGGGTGGTAGTGGGAATTTTAAGAGGTAGGACTGGGAGAAGGTTTTTAGGTCATTGACGGTGCATCCTTGAAAGGAATTGTGGGACCCTGATCCCTTCCTATGTCTTGGTTTCACAGCTAGTGGGTGAGCGGCTTTGCTCTGCCATATGCGCTCTGCCATTGCCTTCCAGCGCCCCTCCAGCAGCCTAAAAGTACTGGATCTGCTGGATCATGCCCTGGAACCTCCCCAAATTGTGTGCCAAAATAAATTTAAAAAAATGAATTTGTGTGCCAAAATATCTTCTTTTTATAAAACTTTTCTTTTTGTAAATTGATTATCTCAGCTAGTTGTCATAGTGATGAAAAACTGATTGACACCTGAGGCTCATGGAAATGAAGGACCTGCCCAAGGTCACATGAGTAACCTGGGTGTAACTCAAACCCAAGAGTCCATATCCACTATCCCAAACTATCCACTGTCCCATATCCATACCCACTGGATATTGAATTAATGACCCGAAACCTGGATTTTGATTCTCAAGCTAGTATTCACCCCACCAACCAGGCAGCCTCCCAGACCATCTAAGGGAGGTGGAGGATCTCTGGAGTGAAGATGTTTTCCTGGTTCTTATGTGGTCTGCCTCCCAGCTGGGGGTCAATAAGACCGAGCTGGGGTTGAGGGTGAATTATAGAACTGGTCACCACTAGGAGGTATAAAAGAAAGGATGTGTAATGGGTGTTGCTTATTATTGTACAAATAACTACTACTTATATAATGATCATAAAACATAATTCTATAAATAATATACATATTCTATAATTATATACAGACAGTTCACAAGTTATAACTTCATGAAGGTGTGGAAGTGAAAGTACACAGCAAATTTTGGATTTGATCTTTTCCTAGGTGAGCAATACAGGGTACTGTTGTCTCTTGTGATGGTAGGCAGAGCAGCCAGCAGCAGCCTCCTGTCACTCACACAAGTGTGGGTTGAGGGAGGGACCACCCTCTGCAGCCTTCTGAGATGCAGGATATGATTGTTGGTGTGTTAGGTCTATTACGTGCATTTTCAACTTGTGATATTTTTAACTTATGAAGGGTTTATTGAGATACAATCCCATCATAAGTCAGGAAATATTATAAGCCATATTTCCATTGTTATAAAATTTATAATAGCTAACTTTTATTGACGGTCAAGCACATAATAAGAGCTTTTCATGATTATTTTATTGAATTCTCTCGAGTCCTCTGATGTGGGTACTGAATTAGACTCATGTGAAGATGAGGTTGTCTGGGGCCCACGTTCTGGCAGAATGGCAAATTCACACAATTTGTTCTTAGAAAGGACATCGGCCCCAGAAGTCTTGTTTCAGAGCCGTGTCCTAAGGTCCTTATTTGGATCTTATACACTTTACTATGCAGTCCCGGACTCCAGGAACTCACAGAACTGCCTTAAGCCCTAGGCCAGTGCTAGAGGAGGATGTGGACTGACTTCCCTGGGCATAATGTCCTCATGGGACTGATTCTCTGGGTGGGTGAGAGCTGACCGCCTAGCCAGGGAAGCTTCACCCGAGAGTGTGAATGTGGGCCTCTGGGTGCTCTGATCACCCTGTCCCTCACAACCACATCAGCCCAAAGAATCCTTCTGTCCCTTCACCCTGTGGACTGGGCAGCCTTTTGGGATGGAGGAGGTAGTGTCATGGTAATGAGTGGGGCCAGGGATTCCAGAATGATCTGGGGTTGAAACCTGGAATGTCCACTGATTTGACAAGCCTCAGTTTTCCTATCCATAAAATGGGGACACATACCACCCACCATCAGAAAGTCACTCTGGAGATTAAGAAAGAGTGCACATCTGGGCCATTGGGCTCAGGGCCTGGCTCACAATAAGTGCTCAGTGGAAATGGCCCTTTTTCATCAGGAATGCTCTTCTTCTTCTCAGAAAGCTGACCTCCATCTTGAACACCAGGCCAGGGCTGCTGACTTCCACGGGAGAGTGGGTGTGGGTGGGAGGCATGACCAGGACAATAGATGACTCCCTTTTGACATGAGAGGGCAAGGCGAGGTGGACTTTTAATTAGTATCAATGGCTCTTTGAGGAGCCGATGTTTCACTCAGGCAAACAGCTGCTCCTGTTTGCAGGCAGACCACGGTTTAGTTCTCAGGTGTTTTCAGGTGGCTCTCAAGGCTGGCATTTGGGGTGGACAAGCACAGATGTTGAGCATGTGGGCAGCTGTGAGCCAAGCTTTGTTGGTGGGAGGGGAGGGGTGAGCAACAGGCCCACGTAGTTGCTAGAGGGCTGCTAGCCTTGGCAGAGTTGGGGGTATCCCCTGGGCCATGGAGGGCCAGCTTGGTTCCTGGTCTGGCCAGTGTTGCGTTGGCTTCCATTTGTCCAGAGAGGCTGTGTGAGGGTGTCCTGTGCAGGGGTGGAGGGGCCTGGATGGGAACGCACTTGAACTCTTCCACATTTGGTGGGTTCAGTCTCTGCAGAAAAATGTTCTGCTCACTGCAAGGAGGGGTCCTGTTCCTGCAAGGAGTGGTCCTGCCAAACAGGGGACCCAGGGACTCTGAGATGAAGCTATGTCAGAACCCCGAGGTGACTGCCTCACCCTGTGTGCATCCCCTGCATGCTCAGGCTGCTGTGGCCTGGGCAGGCCGAGGGAGCCCTTTACCAAGGAGCCCCCTGGACTTTTCTATTTTCTTTTTTTTAATATTTATTCTTTAAGTTTTAGATGGACACAATGTCTTTACTTTACATTTATATGGTGCTGAGGATCGAACCCAGTGCCTCGTGCATGCTAGGCGAGCACTCTACCACTGAGCCACAACCCTAGGCCTCCCCGCTGGACTTTTCTAACACCATGGTAAGGAGGGGAGGGCTGCCGGGCTTGAGAGGAGAGGTGGAGGGGTGGAAGAGTTGGGAATCTGAGTCTGAGGGCCCCTCCTGTGCAGTTCTTTCTAACCCAGGTTAGCAGGAACCAGGAGCAGGAGGAGGTGGCCAGGCTAACAGGCGTGACTAAGAAGGCTTAAAAGTAGGGTGCACTCAGTCAGGAGCATCTTGATGGGGGAGCACCCATGCAGAGGTGCTGAGTTGGTGGGTGCTAGTGGCAGTGGGTGCTAGTGAGTAGCCAGTGGGAGGAAGTGGGGCAGCAGTGGCGACAGGTGGTGTTGGAAGAGACAGGTGCAGACTGGCCCAGGGAGAGGGACAGGGGAGCTGGGCATCAGGTGGTCCTCAGGGGGCTCTGGTCTTGGGGCGGGGTTGGGGGCAGGCTGTCGGTGTCCTTGCTGCCTCTCTCTCAGAACAGCTTGTTGCCCTCCTCCCCCACCCCATCCCCCTCGTCCTGCAGATGTTCCCCAGCCCTCTGTCCTCTGCTCAGGGCAGAGCAAAAGCAGGACATCACAGCTTCTCCCTCCTCAGGACTCCTCCAGATGCTTTTCTCCATGTCCCTGTAGATCTCCCCTCCTCACTGCCTCCTTCATCTCCATCAGCCCCCAAAGCTTCCGGCCTAGACTGCACCCCCTCCCTGGCCTCTTTGGGGGACTGACAGCTCAAGACAGCATGGAAAAACCACCACTCTGGCTCCGGCGGTCTCCGATGTCTTGCAGCAGAACATTTAAAAAGCTGAAGACCTCATGAAGATCTCACATACCTCTGCCCCCAGCCCCTGAGATCCCCAATTATTTCCTGGGGAGGGAGGAGCTGTGTTGACATGGGAGGCTGAGGTTACGAAGGCCGGCTCACGCAGAGTGATGGATTCCCAGCCCACACTGGGGCCCGGCTGCCGTGGTGCCTGCGCACCCAGGTGTGTTTGAGAGACTGATGGAACAGGCTTCTGGGCTCCACCCCTTTCCCAGCCAGACTTTTTCTTATAGAATGTAGGAAAGCCTCTGGTTTAGAATTTCTGGGAGAATTTTTTTTTTTTTTTCTGGAGCAGAAATGCTAGCTGAGGAAGCAAGATGACTGTGCCCAAGCCTTTGTGGATCTTGACCCTTCCCTCCCCACTTCCTCTTCTCCTGGCCTCACTCCCAGCTCTATTGAACCTTTCTACCTCCCTGAAACCCTCTCTCTCTGTACAGGCTAGGCCTCACTGTGCCATGAGGGCCACCTGGGAGCTCTGAGGGGACAGTGGTCTGTGTGGTCTTTAAGACCCTAGAGTTCATGGTGCTATGGTCTCTGTGTGTGCAGAGCATGTAGGAAAACAGCCAGTGTCATTAGGCCCATGGTGATTGGGGTCTTCCAGATCTGGACTCCTAGAGCCATCCCCGCCACCCACAACTGTCAGTCCCCAGGCTTCTGAGGGTATGTTCTGGTCCTCCAGAGTTCCAAATCTGTTGTCACTCCATAGGCAAACGTCCTTGTACTATGGCTGCACAGTGGTGGGGCAGGCTCAGCACAGATGAGTGCAAAAGCATCAGATCTGGGGTGGTTTGTGTGACAGAAGAGCTAGTGCCTTGGAACACACTCTGCACTGAGTCTGATGGGGGAGGAGGGGTGCTACATGCCCCTCTGACCCACTACAATCTCTCTCTTTTGATCCATGCTTGGAGGTCAGCTGGGAGGCCATGGGGGCTGGTGCAAGGGTGTACCCACTCTATTCCTTCTCAGACTGGCCACTTAGGCCTGGACTTTGTCCCAGAAGCAGGTTGAGGGGAGATTAACATTGTCCTTAGCTACACCTGGACAGAATGTCTGAGTCACAGGATGTGTGCCTTTGCTTCTAAGGAGCCTGTCTTTTGCAAACACATGTGCATGCCCACCCTCCTGGCTGTGAGCTGGGGCAGCCCAGCTGAAATCCTGCTACTCTGGTCTCAACTCTCAGGACATCCAGTGAAACTTATTGAGTCTTTGGATGGTCACACTTGATCCCAGGTCACTGGAGTAAAAGGGATCAAATGATCAGTTTGATGAAGATATCATATAAAGTTATTTTGGGGTTTAAGAGGGGCTTACTTCAAGTGTGGAAATTGGAAAGGGGGTGGCAGAGAAGCTCCGTGGAGGAGGAATCATGATATGGGGAAGGTGATGGAGGAGTAATGTCATTCTGGTGCAGGTAGAAGTATGAGTGAGGAATACCCACCCTTAGCTGCCCACTTGGAGTACCTGACCAATGGGTCACCTGCCAGGGTCTGAGTCCTGGAGAGTAGGAAAAAACACAGGGCCAGTCTTGCCTGGGAAGAAACTCTGACCATGTCACTAGCAGTGTGAACTGGGGAAAGCTCTTCACCCTCTCTAAGCCTTACGTTTCCTCATCTGCAAAATAAGGACGGCACACCTACTTGGCAAATCTGCTGTGAGGATGACAGGCCTTGTGTGTAAATGATCCTGGCAGGTGGAATGCGCCTAGTGAAGGGTTGTTCTTGCATAATAATCCATGAGTTTCTTCTGAGCCTGGGAATGTTAAAACTGGGACCAGAGCAGCACCTGTCATGAGGGGTCCTGGATCCAGCTGAGAATGGAGTCTTTGCAAATCAGAAATAGGACCAATCAGACATCTACTTCTTCCTATCCAGTGGTTCAGGTGAGAGATCTGAGTGTGGGGGCCTCTGTGGCTCCACCGTAGCCTGTCCCAGCTGGCCTCTGTCTCCTGCAGAGGCAGATCAGCCATGCAGAAAGGGCTAAGATATCACTGTCTGCTCTCTTATTAGTGACCAATTGGGGAAGGCTTACGAGTACTCGTACTGGGGATATTTATCACCAGCTTTCTCCCAGCCTGAGCATGCAGCAAATTGCCTCTTATGAGCTTAAAGAAAACCATCCTTGTCCAGAGGAGCAAGCAAATGGAAGGAAGGGTAAAAGAAAGAGCCAGCTCAGCAGCCCTGAGGATATCAGAATGCTGCTAGGTGGGGCAGGGAGGGACACGGCAGGATGGCTCAGATCCTTCCTGTTAGCCCAAGTCTTGACTTCTGCTTTTTTTCTGCTGCTCAGCACTGGGCCAGCTCTTGATGTAGGGAAGTGAGCTTTAGATTTCCAGAATGCCCTGTTGTAACACAGGGGCACAGGATTGGTAGTGATGGGAATGCACTAGCCCACTGATTGACATATAATTAATAAATATGATTTTTGTGGATGGCCTAAGGGATGCCAGGGATTGTGCCAACCCTAGGCATGCTCTAGTGGCCTCAGGCAGGAGTGGGGACCAACTCTGAGACCCTGGCCTGGGTACAGGGTGCAGAAGAGAGATAGCTATGTTTTCTGCTGATCAAGGCTTAGAACCTGGAAAAAGCAGATATAAGCACAACGAGCTGGGATCAAAGGCAAAAGCAAGGTAAACACAGTCCCCAGGGAGGAGTCACAGTGGGCTGACTTCTTAAGTGGGCTGCAGGGTAAGCAGGATGGAGGAGGCAAGGAATGTTCGCCGGAATGGAGAGCAACTTAAGCAAAGTGTGGGGGTCAGAGTGTGTTGAAGGAGTGAAATCACCCATGCTACACTGTCTCAGGTTGACCTCTGGTACTGTCATTATAGCTGTGCACCCCTGGGAAAGCTGCTTAGTCCCTCTAAGCTTCAATTTCCCCACTGAGGTGGCAGACACTATTTGTTGGGTTGTTTGTTAAAATGGAATAGGACATTTGTTGTAAAGAGCACAAAGCCCTTCCTGCCTTCCATGCAACTGTCACTATTATTACAAACGTGGTGTGACTGGTGCATGGGCTGTGTGTGGGGATATATTTAATAGGGTGTAATCTAGATGGGCATGGGGGATTTGACTGCATGTTCCCTCACGTGCATGCTAAGATGCTTGAATTTAATGAGACGTCATCAAAGGTTTTGGACCAACATGCTCAGACCTGAGTTTTCAGAAGATCAGAATAGTGACAGTGAGGAGAATGGGCGGCGGGTAGGTCTGAAGACGGGAAGACTTATCAGCAGCTTTAGCCTGTCTTAAGGGCACATCAGTGGAAAGAAGAAAATGGACTTAGGACCATTTGGAGCCATTTGGAGACAGAATTGATAATACTCTATAGGGGATGAGGGAGACAGACACTTATGGGTTTCTAGGTCCTGGCTTTCAGTGTGGGATGATGGGGGAGCCATGTGCTCTTAGAAGGAAAGTTGGCTTCACTCAGGCACAGTGGCACACCCCTGTAATCCCAGCAACTCGGGAGGCTGAGGCAGGAGGATTGGAATTATAAGATTAAGTGAGACCCTGTCTCAAAATAAAATTATAAAAAGGGCTGGAGATGTAACTGAGTGTAGAGCACCCCTGGATTCAATCCCTGCTTACCCCCTGCCTTGCCCATCACATAGAAAAGGAAAGCTGGTTTCAGGTGAGACAGTGAGCTCAGTTCTTGATGTGTCATTGGAGGGGAGCTTGGAGTCACTTAAGTGACTGGTTGTAGCTGGGAACACCCTGGATGTAGCTGGGGCTCTGGGTCTGCAGCTGGGAGAAGGTGTGAATACCTCACACTTACTGAGTACTCACCCAGGACCAGGCATAGGAGAAGTGTTTCTACAGCTTCTCATCTGGTATTTATCTGAAACTTCATTTCGAAACACCAAAGTTATAGACATTTATGTGACTACCTAAGAGGGACACATTTATTACATTAGGCTTGGGTTGTTAGAACCAGCTGCCTGTGGTGGAACATCTAACTCTTGTCAAAATTTGCACAGGGTTTGAACTCTGTTGGGATGTTAGGAGGTCATCTAGCTTAATCCTTAGGTCTGGGATTGGAATTATAAATAGAAAAGCCAGAAGAACCAAGCAAGAGTAGAAAATGGAACCTTCTCACCATAGTCTCTCTTAGCCCTTTGTTGACTTGGGAATACCTTCAACCCTACTGGTGACTTGATTGATGCCCAAGTGAGGAGAAGCTTGCCAATATCACAAATGTTCCAAAAATGACTAAAATTTTGTTTGGGCTTATATAGGAGAGTTGGACCCCTCTTCCCAGGTCTGGATGAGGGGCAGAATGTGCAAGGGGCCCATTCTTTCACCCTTCTTCCTTGCCTGAGCTGGGACAGCCCAGGTAGCTTGTGATTCTTCCAGTCTCACTCTTCTCTCAGCATATACAATCCACCAAGGTCATCCTGGACAGCCTGGGTCTTTAATGAAGAGCAATCGGGCTGGCTAAGGCAGGGTGAGTCCAAAGTCACTATAAATCCTTTGCCTACTGATTATCAGCCTTGCAGCCCCAGCCAGTGCCTGCCCTGTGCTCATTAGTGGCATGGAGAGGGGCTCCTCTATCGATCCAGCCAAGGTCTGGATGCCAAGAAGACACTGATAAGTGCTGCTGGAAATACCGACTCTTTGGTGCTTGTAAGGGAGCCCATCCATCCATCCTTGCCTGAGGTCACCCAGCGGTGGACGGGGACAGGTAGAGCAGTAAGTGTACACGGTGGGGGCAGGAGGGTGCAGAAGGGAGACACTCTGCAGTCCATGAAGCGGGGGCCCTGGTTGTATCTCAGGCCTGTTGCTGCGTGGTCAAGGGTCTCAGGCCATGTTCCTGTCTTTGCATCTCAGGTCCTTGTGATTTCTGGTTTGGAATATGCACTTATGGGAACCATCCCCAGAGGAAGGCTAGGGAGAGAAGCAGAGGAGGAAGTGGGACTAAGGAGCAGTGATAGAACTGTTTGTCATTAGTCCCAGAAGGCACTGAAGGCTTGACTGTGCGCAGAAAGCACGCCCACAGTAGCCTCTTAGAGGACATAAGCTTGGGCACCACTGAGACAGGCTGGAGACTGGGCTGTGGATTGGCTGATCCCATGATGCCTCTCTTGCTTCCTTTTCTAAAGGCTACAGTACAGATATGCAAAACCGGGTCCTTGCCATGAGTACCCAGACCCAGAAGGCACCAGTGTGATGCAGCCTCTGCTGTCACTTAGTTGTGTGTCTTTGGGCCTGATTCTACCCCTCCCCGAGGCACAGATTCCATTTTCATAAAATTTAGGGTCTAGACTATTAGTTAATCTGTCAGACCCCTTCCTCCCAACCTGAATGCTCTGCATTCTAACTTACCTAAAGTCTTATTGGAGGGAAAAATAATAAAAGCAAAAAAAAAAAAAAAAAAAAAAAAAAGAAAGAAAGAAAAGAAAAAGTCTCAAGGACTCTTGGCTTTTTAGGGGAAAATTCATTTCCTAAATATTATTTTTTTAAAAGCAAATATTTTAAAATAATCATTTTGTGCTGTTGTCAGTCAGAGTGGTTCTAAAACTTCCCCATATGTAAGAATCACTGATAGAAATGGCTAAAAATACACCTTCCTGGACTCCAGCTCAGAGGTTCTGAGATAGTGGGTCTGTGCTGGGTTGAGGAATCTATTTAACAGCTTCCTTCTGAAATCACACTGCAGATGGTTTCTGAATCACATCTGAGAAGCATCCTTGTATGCAAACAGCATGGGACTCAGGAGCTGGGTTCTTTCTTGCTTTGGTTCTTGACCTTGAGAACCTTGTGGTCTTGATCAAGCTGCTCTCTCTTCCTGAGTGTGCTTGGTTTTTCCATCTGCTCAGTGAAGGCTCTGGACCAAAGTTAGCAGTTTTCACCTTCTTTTAAGTTTATGCAACTCTTTTGTCATGGAAATCCCACGTGGAACCCCAATGTATAAAATGGGTAGAGGCAGAGCTGAGGTAGACCCCAGGGACTGATCCTGCCCCTGGCCCCCTACAGTGTATACCAAGGTCTCTCTGTGCAGTGCTCAGAGGTTCAGAAGGTGCACTGTGGTTTTGAGGGTCTGCAGGTGCTCCATGAAGGGCAAGGTGGTTATGTCTTATCGACATGAATGAATGTAAGCCCAGCACCCTGTGACACTGTGTGGCTGAGGCAGGCTGGACTTAAGAACAAGGTATTTTGGTCCCCCTCACTAAGCCTAAATTGAGAATCACAGCTTAAATCTGGTGCTCAGAGAGGAGTCTTCTTGTGGCTGTAGGAATTATTCCCAATTGGAAGTAAATAATCTCTGTGCAATGTCCTGAATCTCTCCCCTCTTGGAGACTAAATACAATCAACTCTTAATTATCTTTGCTAATGGAGAGGAGCAAGGGTGTGAATAATCCAAATGACGGACAACCCCAAATAATGAATAATCCTAAGTAACATTTATTTTTGACTTTAAAATGCATTTTGCTATTCATGTTTGAATATGGATGTGTTTGATGTTCTGGGAAATTTTAATACTTAAAACACACACACACACACACACACACACACACACACAACCCAATGATGGAGCTCCCTCCCTGTCTCCTACTCAGCTGGTGAAAAACATCACCTTTGATACTGGTCCAGAGCTCATGCAGGCTTATGCCTTTCTGGCTCACACCTTTCCTAGGAAGGGATGGGGGATCTTAACTGATTTTTGCCTTTAAAGGACTTTCATTCCCTTTGGGCCTCATGCAAATAAGAGCAAAATAAGAAGCTGTGAAATGTTAACAGAGGACTTCATTAAGCAATCTTGGTGATAGCATTTGCCAGGAATGGGGACAATTTGCCAACAGATAATTGAGAGCTGACTATATATGTGTCCTAATTAAAAAAGTGATTCTTCTTCTCCCTGCCCTGGGATCCTGGACCCAGTCTTCTGGTTGGTTTGGGATATTAACCACAACTAACTCTTGTATTCACTTTATACCTCACAAAGCACTTCACATACATTCTTTTACTTAATCCACCCTCACAGCACCCTATGGAGAGTTTCGATCATCAGCCCGATGTGGAGTCTTGAAGAGCTTGGGCTCAAAGCCTAATGTCCCACCATAAGTCTACCCTCCTGATTCAGCCCTCTTCCATCTCCCTCTGCCTCTTTTATCACTACCTAGTAGGGGCCCTGGAAAAGGCTCAGTTATTTGTAGCAACCTGAAAATGCAGCAGCAAAGAGAACAAAGCTCACTTGCAATGACTGTCCACTCTTCCTGAGCATTTGAAGTGGAAATGTTGATGAAGGAGAGATTTTGGGCTGGAAGCAGTTGAGAAAAGGAAGAGGAGGTATGCAGTCTCCAGGGGAATGCCTAGAAGGTGAGGTTTTCTTCCTTTCTAGGAGGCTCAGCTTGGGTCTCTGAGCCCAGGCATCTCAGAAGATAGATTGGCCATAGGGAGGATGAAATTGGTAGGGATAGAGCTTTTTGGAGGGAGGGGTAGCCCCAACTTCAGCTAGCCATTTTTAGCACAATCCTTAAAAACAGGACCATTCCTATTTAATGTATAAGAAAATGGAAGCTCAAAGATATTAAGTAACCTAATCAAGGTCATAGTGTGTACTGGATCTAGGATTTCAACCACTGGATTCCAGTTCTGGCCTTTATTTATACAAGAGTATTCAGCAGAGGGTGTTTGATCAGTGTTCTTCCTCTTTAGAAAGAAGAAGACTGACTTCTGTGCCCCTAACAGAAGTTATAGGAAGTTGCCCAAGGCTACCCCACTGTGCTCCAGAAACAGATATGAAGCTGATGGGACATCTGTTTCATGACCTCCATGTACGGCCCCTGCCCTACCTGTAGACCATAGAAATCTTCAATACTCCTGAGGTGCCCTTTGGGGCTGAGATCAGCTCTGTGAATAATAATTTAGGGCAAAAATCATCTGCACTCAGGCTGATGGATTACCATTTGTAACCCTACCCTGTGCAACCTGAAAGAATTCCCCACGCAAAGACACTTCGCCGGGAGAATTCCAATTTTATTGCAAAAGGCTGTGTGCTTATATAGAACTAAGGGGTGATGGTAGGGCTTAGATAAATGGCAGGCCACCCGTTTATTGGCAAGTTCTTCCAGATATCAGCTCCTTCACACGGGCGGGAACTTTTCGCGCCACTGCAGAAAAGAGGAAGGTAGGAAGAAGAGGTCCTTAGGCGCCATGTTGGGGTTTTTCTCTGGGGTGCGGCTGCCGTTTATACTTTTCCCAACACAACCCCATATAGAAGTGGATCCTGCAATAGCTTTCTTAGCTCCATCCTGGGCTTCGTGAATAATGACTTCCATTCCCTGCACTGCTGGAGCCTTGGGCCTTTGCAACAGTCATTGTGGTGCTGAGCCACTTATTGTTAGACGACCCAAAGAGGACCAGCTGGTGCCTGGCTAGGTCCTTCTGCTAGGGCATGGGATTAGGGGCAGTGAATGGCCGCCATCTTGCAAGATGTGGCTCCATCCCTGCCTGTCTCCCAAGACATCTCTATTTTGTAGCTGGAGTGCCCCTGGAGATGTCAACAGCTTCTCTAATAGGAGAGTTACTCATGGCTTCACTGGAGAAAACAGAACAGCTTTCAAACCTCCTCTCCTAAACGCAGCAATATTTGGTAACACTTGGCGTCTTGGGCAGAGAATTCATGTCCGTAATTAGTTACTGTATATCACCGTTAGTACTCTGCTCAGGATTTACTGGGCAAATACCATTTAACTGCACAATAACTACAGGTCCTTGCTGCTTATTGGGTAATTTACTAAGGCTGGGAGAATGGGGCAGGAGGGACGCTGAATAGAAGGTATTGTAACCCCTTGAATCAAACTTTATGAGTTTGGGTTTGGCAGGGAGGCTGCTGCTTGTAGCCAGCTCTCATTGCTTTGTTTTGCAGAGTTGGCTGGTGGATTGCTTCCTTCCTTTTATTGGTTGCAGGAGGACAGGTCTGAGATTGGGGTCTGGGGCTGCCTAGGGCTACCTGGCATTATGGAGGGGCCTGTTGATAGAGAGGGTCTTTGGCTGAGAGTCTGCAGCAGAAATCCAGGCTGTGTGCCCTGGGGACTTAATCCAGCCTCTGCCATTTATTTCCTCCACGGGGTCCCTTCTTTGTATCTGGGCCAGTGGGTGGGGAGTTCAGGGAACCATTCTTGGAGGGCAGCATCAATATAATCACTGAAGTCCTCTCTTCTCTCCCAAGCACGGGTGTTGCTTGGGAAGCAGCCATTCCTGGACAGTTGGCCGACATTCCCGGCCCTAATCTGCTTGAGCAAAGTCTGTCTTTGTTTGGCCATGCACTGTCTAAACTCCTCTAACCTATTTAGGCCACGGAGAGGGGAAAAGACACAATAATGAAAAACTCAACGTGCAACATTGCCTTACGCAATCTAATAAATTACTCAGTAGCCGGCTGCCAGCTCAGACTAAGCCCAATATTGCCTGCAGTAATTATTTGGATCAAATGCAGTTTATCTGCTTCATATTTGTGCTTCTGTGCTCAGTGGTAACTTATAAATGTCATTGTGGTGTTTATTTGTTATAATGAAACTTAATGGCATTGGAAGCTAGGAGCAGAACTGGTGGGGCGGCAGGTTTAAAACAATCTCCTCATCTCTGGAGAAGAAATGAGGCAAGATAACATGAAACTGCCCTATAGGGAAGAGATTTGCAGAGATGGTTGTGTCTTCATGCTGTGTGGTGGACGAGAGAGAGAGCCAGGAGCATCAAGTTGGCACCAAGGGGAGGCTCCAGGGGCATCCATCAGGAGCAGGGGAGATTTGGCTGTATTTAACCTGGCACTGCCCTATCTGTCCTTGCTCCATCTTCTAAGGGCTTTTTAGGGGTGGGAGGTGCTCAATCTTTGCACCACCTGATGGCTGGCTCAGATAAGCGATATGCATTGCCCAAGGTCTTGGGAGGCTGAGTCCTTGATGAATGGAGATGGAAATTAGAATCCTAGGATGATTGTGTTATGAGGACAGATAGCCGGGAGGAGGCTTAGAAGAGGGGGGAGGCAGAGATGGAAAACAAATAGAGGGATGGGGGCGGGGCTAAAGAGGGGATGCTAGGACTAGCTCGTTTGGCTTGGGAGGATGTTCTGGTGATAGGAAGTGTGAGGCACTTATAAATCAAGGAAGAGCAGGCAAGGTGCCCCACTGGCTCTGCAGCAGTACAAGGGATAAGGATGGGCCATTTAGTGTAGAACTCAAAGTCTTGGCTTCATGTAGCCCTGGGCTTTGGGAAAGTTATTTCTTTTCCGAGTTCTATCTTCTGTTTGGAAAATGGGAGTAATAGAAGATACCACTCAGGATTGTGGGTGTGGTTAAACCAGGTGCAATGATAAATGATAAATCAATGTCTTTGGTGGCAATGATTTGCCTATAGTAGATGTTCAATAAGTGTCTTTTGAGCAGATAAACGAAAAATAACATGTCCCACTTATATATATTACAAACCCTCTTCCAAACAGTTGAGCTTGGATTGGAATCTCACAATGTCTGGGCTGATTTTTCTTGTATCCATTATAGGATGGAAATGCAGGTCCAAAATGGTTATAGGAAGTTGCCCAAGGCTACTCAGCCAGTACCTGGAGCCGGCATTAGTTCTCCTATCCCCTGGGGGCAGCATTCCTTTTACCTGTCCTCCCTGGACAGACCCTCCTCTGCACTGGGAGGCTGAGCTCATCCCTTCTGACTAGCAGCCCCAAATCTCTGGAGACCAGGCCCAGAGCCTATACTGACCTCTCCAGCACAGCCTGGAGGCACAGGGAAGTGGAGCTTTTAACTGACCATTTCATTTTAATATGCATTTAGCCATTTATTCATGAAATATTCATGTTTCTCCCCTCGGTGACATGCTCATACAAGTCTCCTAACACTATAAATATGGATGAAGGTTATTAGTCATTGTTATTTCTCTCACTATCCCACCCCCTCCCTCAACACACCTTCTGTTTTGATCTCAGCAAAAATGGGACTGAATTGAGGGTATTAACCTGCAACACTAATAACAATGTCTTACGTTTGATGGCACTTTATACTTTTCCAAAGCACCTTGCACAGCCATTATGCAAATTTTATCCTTACAGAGAATACATGGAGGAAAGAGGGCTAGCATCTAGAGTACACCCATTTTGTAGATGAGAAAATACAGGCTAAAAGAGATTAAGGTCAAGGTCACATACCTACTCAGGAACAGAACTAATGTTCAAAAACATATTTTATTTGTTTGTTTTGAATCCTAATGAACTGTTCTCTGAAGTGGAGTGGATTTGCTCCATGCAAAGCAATAATGATGTAATTTTTTGAGTAGTATTTTATAAAGAGTGCTCATCCATGTTACTTTACTGTCCCCACAAGGCAGGCAAAATTTATTCTCATTTGACCAAGCTCTCACACTAGCTAGTGGCAGATTCAGGCCTTAAACCGTTATTCCCCAAAGTGGATTCTAAGGAACACTAGGCCTACTGCATGCTATAGGCAAAATGATTCTGTAGGCAAGTGAGTTTGGGAAACTCTGTGAACCGTCTCCTGCTTCTGATGCTTCATCATGCCCCTTGGTGTATTAAAGTCTCCAAGACGTTCCTTAGGAGAGAGACTTGTTTAATTAGGTCTTGCCTAGACTTTCCCTGCCTTATCTGACCGAGGAGGCTGTGTTTCACAGAAAACCTATTAACGTGCCATAGAAATGCTGCTCCAGGGAAGTGTGTGCACACTGTTCCTCCTCCCCTGCGCTTCTGGAGACAAGGCTGGGGGAGATGAGCACAGGGGTCAGGGATGGAGAGAAGGCCTGCTTTAGCGGACCACAGGGCTGAAGGGCTCCCAACCCAGGTTGCTTCCTTTTCTCCCTGTACCCCCTGGGCAGTGAAGCCAAGATGATGCATTCAATATTAGGCACAGTTAGCCACACCTACGTCTGGATCAGAGGGACAACCTGACTGTCCTGGCAAGGTCTATGGGAAGTATACCATGGGGAGGTAGTCCTGGGCCAAGAAGAAGTGGACAGGGACACACAGCGTGTCTCAGTCATGTCTGTCCTGATGGCAGTGGGGGATGTTACCCTACTCCATCACCCAAACACAAAAGCTCCTGGAAGCAGGGTGGAGGTAAGAAGACCAGGGTTTTCCTCTTTGCTTTATGTTGTAACAGCTGCATGTCGATAGGTAAATGACCTAGTCTCTCTAGATCTCAGTTTCTCCATCCATAAAATGGGATGAAACCCCTACCTTGGGATATGACGGGGATTAAATGATATAAGTGTGTGAAGTTCCTCCCTTGTCCCATGTCTTCATGGGTTAGCTCCTTTCTCTGAGCTCTCAGAAGTCCCCCACTGTCTCTCCATTCAGAACAAATGGCTTTCTTCACCTCTGTGTCCCAAGAGTGTGACATCTATAGACTGTACATCTCTTTGGCTCTAGTACCACCCTGCCTTCAGTTTTCACTGTATGCTCTCTCCCCATTGGACTCAGAGGGCTATTGCAGCCCTGCCAGGATCCTGTAGGCTGGACCTCCTCAGAGCCTGCAGGCTAGCTTCCAACAGCTGCAAAGGCCACATGGAGCAGGCCAGGGGTACCTGGAGCTAACAGCCCTTGACCCATTCCCTACAGGAGCTGCTGTTAAATACCTCACTCCTCGTGTGTCCTAACTTTGAGGTATGTACTCTATAGCACTTGTCAGAGTTCCCACTGAGATCAGGCTTCAGCCACCCACAGTGGTAGCAAGCTGGATGACACCCCTGTGTTGGCCTTCCACTTCCTGAAGCAATTCCCTACAGCCTTTCTGGTCCCCTCTGCACCTCCAGATGAATGATCACATTTAATTCCTTGCTTAGGGTCCGCTTCTAGGGGACCATCTTCCACCACTGACTAGCCCCCGCCCCCTGCCCCCAGGCACATAGTTGGCAACCTGATAAATCCTAAGTCAAACAGAAATGAGACATAAGAACAGACACAAGAGTGGCCTCTCAATCAGTGCAATGAGGACAGTAGGCTGGCCAAAGTGATGGCTGGACAAAATGCCTGCTCCCTTCCATGTCAGGGATCATGCACAGACACACTCTCCCCTCTGTACCTGTCCAGCTTGATTCCTGGTCAAACCTTAGTGAGTGCAGAGGAGCTATGGTCCAGTGTCCATCTTGGATGAGAGGAAAATGGCTTGGTGTAGGGTTTTGAGATCCTTTCATGAATAATGGTTGAGAAGTGCTTCTCTTTACTACTAAGAATGGTGGTTGTTCCTAGTCCATTTGACTCAGAGTTGGGGACTATTACATTGCTCTATTTATCCCACCCTCGGTATGCAGTTACTGAAACTGTCACCGTGTCCTATATTCCATAGGCCATTATGTGTATTTCAAACCATTATATAAATGGACTAGATTGGGTACTTCTGAATGTCATTAAACTCCTCCCATACAAGTAACAACACAGTTTCCATAGAAACGAATACATTTCAGAAGGGAAGGCACTGGGAAGAAGCAGGTGGCATGGGTGGGGGGAAACAAGGCCTTGGGATTGCTGCTTCCGGAGCCCTGGCCTGGCGCTGTGACATGACCGCTCTGTGGAGGTGGGGCGAGCTCCTTCGGGTTTTTATTGACTTTCCTTTGATGAAAGCCCTGGATAATTCATCTCAGCCCGAACCTGCTCATTCCAGCACACAGCTCTAAAAACTTTATGGCACTGCAGGCCATTAAGCACCCTCATTTTTTTCCCACTCCTCTGTGACTTCCTGCAGACCCTGGGGAGGGTCAGCATTCAATCAATTCATAGATGAAGTTTCTAAACTAGATGAGGATGAAGCAGAGAGAAAAAAGGAGGCCTCATCAGGACACAGTCGGTTTGGGGGAAACCACGGGCTCTTGCCAGTGGCTGCTGCTCAAGTCACTCTGTCCCTTTGTCAACAGTGCATTTGGAATGTTAAAATGAAGACTCTTTGGATGGAAGGAACACTGTATGTGGAATTTCTTTACGAGAGCCTGGCTGAGGGGTTCCCGTGACTTGGTTAGAAGTGAGTTTCCTGCCTCTGGAGGGATTCAAGCATAAATTG
Organism: Spermophilus citellus; assembly: GCF_964194105.1. Lineage (NCBI taxonomy): Eukaryota > Metazoa > Chordata > Mammalia > Rodentia > Sciuridae > Spermophilus > Spermophilus citellus. The sequence continues at coordinate 148,123,785 of NC_138183.1, read as the reverse complement.
CAATGGCCTCTTTTTATTTATTTCCCTCATAGTTTTATTGTTATATTATAATTGTACATAATGGTGCAATTCATTGTTACATATTCATACATGCACACAATATGGCAATATTAGCCAATATCATTCCCCAATATTTCTCCTTTTCCCTCCCTTCCTGTACTCTACTGATCTACCTTTGATTTCATGAGATTCCCCACCTTTCTTTTCCTTTTCTTTCTCTCTAGCTTATGTATGAGAGAAAGCATCCAACCCTTGACTTTTCTGACCTTGGCTTATTTAACATAATGCTCTCAAGTTTCATCCATTTTCCTGCAAATGACATAATTTCATTCATCTTTACAGCTGAATGAAAAGTCCATTGCAATGACCTCTTATACTAAAAACGGCTAGATACCACTTTCTCCAGGAAGCCATCCTGGGTGCTCCTCACCTACAGTTTGATGAGACTCTTCTTCTCCCATAGCTCTTTATTCATCCTCAATTACTGTAATTGGGACATTATATTGTAATTGCTTATATACTTGACATCCGTGGGGGCAGAGACTGTGCCTTTACATTCCAGGGTCTAGCCCGTGACCAGGCACTGAGAAGGACTGGGTATATGGTTAGTGAATAGGTGAGCACCCAGTATCACAGTGTTCAGTGTTCGAGTCTTTACTATGCTGGTGCCTGGTGGGGAGGGAGATTGAACCAGCAGAAGAACTGTGCATTAGTTGACATTTTATCTCTCCTGGCCTCAAGAATCTCTAGTTATATGGTGCTAAGCCAGCTCTGACTATATCTGGGATGGAACCTAGAATCTCTCCGACTCCTAAGCCATAATGCTTGATCATTAAGTGTACAAGTCACAATGCAAAAATGAAAAGCTAAAACCAAAATCAAGCACAAAAAAACTGGTGGGAAGTGTGTCCCATGTCTCCAAGTGGAGGGCAACAATTTCTGAGGACAGAGATCATGTCCATGATCTTGGGAGCTTCTGTACCTGGCTCAGCGCTGGGCCACAGGAGGGGATGACTTTACTCTGTGTATTTGCCCATGTCAATATTCAAGGGACCTACTTCCCTTCCATTTCCCCAGGACCTGTGCTGCTTGTCTCAAAATATGGCTCGAAACTTGTGGCAGGCAGGTGTCCCTGATTGATCCACTTAACCATGTCATCCTCGGACTTTAAGAATAGCATAGTGAAGTGGAGAAAGAACTAGACAGGTCAGAAGATTAGGTTCTAGTCCTGGCTTGACTTTCCCCTGGCTGTGTTATGCTGAGCAAGTCACATGCCTTTCCTGAGTTGCAATTTTCTCTTCTCCAGGTGGATTTATTAAGTTTTTTTTTCCCTAAGAGTTTGTGATTCTCAAATTGTCCAGCTCTAGCATCTTGGAGATACGGACCAGGGGCAGAAAAGGTCACTATCCTCACTTTGCTGTTACTGATCATTCTGTGCAAACTCTGCTAGGCTCTGGGGGCATAAAAGAGACAAAACAGAACTGACTTACTGACAAGGGAGATGGCTATCAATTAAACAATTACAATATGAACTCATGTGCAAACCGAGTTTAGATGGAAGGGATGGGGCTCTATTTATGTACATAGTACAGTTGCTTGACCTAGACTGGGGAGGGTGGGTCAGAGGAGGCTTCAGTGGGGCAGATATTTGAACTGAGATTTCTAGGATGAGCAAGAATTAACATGTCAGGGGTTAGGGATAGGGTGTGTCCAGTGTGACATGTATCCCAAGAGGAGAAACTAGGAAAACCAAGGCCCCATGTAGGCAGGAGCATGCTGTCCTTGAAGAGCAGGGAGAAGGACCATGTGATGGGGTACAGAATATTAAGGGAGTAGAATGAGGTCCTGGAGGTAGGCAAGAACCAGATCACGCAGAGACTTACAAATCATGCAAAGGATTTGGGCATTTTCCAAAAAGCAATGGAAAACCATTGAAATAATTTCCAGAGGAACATGACATCAGATTTGTATTGGAAACATGGCTCTGGATGAAGTGTGGAAAATGAACTGACTAGGGACGGAGATGGGTATTGGACATATGGACGGGGATGGAGAGAGGCGGGTGGATTCTAGAGAGAGACCAATGTCCTAGGACCTGGTGAGGACTGGATATGGGCATGAGAGAAAAAGAAATTTGTAAAGGATCTTGGTGGACTCTGCAGCCTAGGTGACACCCCTGCCTTAGACAAACATTTCTCCAGTAGGAGAGATGTCTGGTGACCAGAGGAATGAGCCTGGGACACAGTTTTAGAATCCTCCATTGGATCATGGCAAGAGAATGGAAATTGTGGGTCTCTTGTTCCAAGATGCTGAGTGAATTAAATAACAATCATAAAGTGCCCCGGAAATCTGAGTCTTGCTATAAATAATAAACAGGGACGTTATACAAATAACCAGCTTTGCAGCCCCAGTGGAAGAAAACACATCAGTAAGAAAAATGAAATAAGAAAAAATGCACCCAAAAGCCCCAAATAACAAAATGACAATATTAGCTAACATCCTGGGGGCTCTGGCAGGCAGTGGAGAAACGGTCTCAGGAAAATGATTGTGCACTCTTAGCATGACCCGGAGTGTGGCTGCCACAGTTCAGGGGAGAAGCGCTGCACCAGCGAGGCTCATTCTTCCTGGGGTCAGGTCCCCCAGGCTACCTTACTCCTGCTTCCCCTATGCCCTGAGACAAATGCAGCTCATCTGCAGGCTTTCTAAACTACCTTTATGCCACCAAGAATGGAGATGACAGTGGTCTGATCTGGCCTTGTGAGAATAGACAGAAGAAAGAAACAAATCTTTCTTAGGAGGTTGCCAAGAAAAAATTAGTTGACTCCCTCTTACTGGTTCCTTTGGTGACCAAGGCATTTTAAAAATCATGAGATGGGAGCTGGAGATGTAGCTCAGTGGTAGAGTTGAATCCCCAGTACCACACAGACAAAAAAAAATTATGTGATGGGAGATGAGAACAAGGTGAAGACAGGGCATTGAGAGCCAAATAAGAGTTTTGCATAATGACATTTAGAACCGTACAGGTGATCTCATCTGACATTATTCAATCTCTTGGAGGAGAATATTGAAATCCAGATGTCCAGAGACTTTCCAGGGGTAAGTATTCACAGTTGGCACTTACTCCCTGACTTGTGGGGCATCTCTACCCACCCCCATGAATTCTGGGGAATTCTAATTCTTCTGTGGAAGTTTTAAGCTCAGTTTTATGGATTAGGGATGGGATGTAGAAAGAAATAACAGACTCCCACACCATCACAGATAATTTCAGGGCTGTTGGAGATGCCAGATTTTCATCCCTCCAGGGCTCAGCATCCCTCATAGGGCTGACAGGTGGAGATGGACACCACAGTGGAGGAGCGTTTGCACACAGAGCCTGGACTAGGACCATGGCATCATCTAAGAGCTGTGGCCCAAGCAAGAGCCAGTAGGGGGCCAGCTGTCTGTGGAGCCTGCTTTCCCCTTCAGAGGTGCTCTAGCCCCTCCCCAGGAAGCCCTGCATGTGCAGTGAGCATAGCTTCCTTTACTAATCACTCACGAGGGATGAATGGGACCGTGCTGGGAGGCATTTCTGCTTTCCCTTCACTGAGCTGGGAGAAGCAGCTGGTCACTAAATGAATGTCCTAGAAATCTGCTGCCTGCCCCCTCTGCAACTGGGGATGGCACCCACATAAAGAAGGAGAGCCCTTCTGTGTAGTCCCACCTTGGCCTCAGGGGCTGGTGGGAAGGGGAGGTCAAAGCTTCATGCTTCCTCACCCCTTAAGCATCCTCTTCCTCATTACTTCTTCTCAGCAATTCTATCATGGAATTCTCTGGTTCCTTAGGAATTAATTGTCTTTTCTGTTTCCTTGCTCTAAGTCTCTCTTGCGTTCCGCCCTTTCTTTCTCCTTGCCACCACCACTTTCCCTGCCTTTCTAGCCACCCTGAAAAACCAAGCCAAGTTAAGGAATTAGGGGGCCTCTGCTCTGTTCATAATCTCAGCCTCATCTTTAAGAATTCCCAGAGCCCTGAGAGTCCACAGACCAGGACTAGAATCCACTTCCTGATCCTAGTATGTGGCTCAATGTTCCTGAGTTGGCAGGCTGCACTGTCATCTCTGAGGTTGTCCATGGTTCCAACATGCAGGGCCACTGAGCTTTCTGAGGCAGGCAGAGCTCCTCACCTGATACCTTGTGACAACTTTCTGCTCTGCCTAGGAAGAAGACCAGCTCTGTGTGAGCCACATTCAGTAAGAAGGTGGTTCTGGCGGCTTCAGGCAGGAGGAGTCATCAGGGGGAGATCTGAGAAAGGGAGGTGAAGGGTGTGTGTGTGTGTGTGTGCGTGTGTGTGTGTGTGTGTGTGTGTATGTATTGGAATGAGGGGTGAGAGAACAGTGAGAACAGAGATGATAGGTAATATCTGCCTAGAGACACCCAAGAATGCCCAGCAGTAGGTGGGGCGAGGCAGGAATGCGTGTGGAAAGCAGGAAGATCACCCCAAGGAAGGCCTGGCCCTTCTGCTCTGCTCACCTGCCTCTGCTCTGGCTTCCCAGGAAGGGGCTCTAGTCCTGGGATTGAAGTGAGAGTCTGGGAGTTGCTGAATACGTGGAGACTCATTTGGTGGAACTCTCGGCCTCTGTCTGCTCTGCTGGATGAGCTTCTTCTCAAGACACACCTGACACCTACAAGTGATTTGGTACATTCCTTTACTGTCACTCATTCAAATAAAATGAATGCTTAAATAAACTTTGAGTGTGCAAGACACAAAGCCTGGAATGGGAGAAGAAGAAGAAAGTAAAGATTTTTTCCCTCCTGCTACTAGTTCTGGGTCCAACATGTAATTGCAAATTGTATTAAACACAACAAAATGAATAGACTGGTTGCCATGATGGAGCGTATGGTGGGGAAAAGGGGTGCTCAGCTTGGGTAAGGCATATGGCAGGGTCTCTGTGGAGGTGACATTTACACTGCGATGTGCCCCAGTGTTTTTATTGTGAGCTCCTTGAGGGCAGGGATAATGTCTTATTTATTTTTATATCTCCAGTGCTTACAAGAATGCCTGGCACTTATTTTTTTTTAAAAAATTGGCATAATTTTTATAATAATCAATGAATGTTTGATGCATAAAGAAATGATCTCCTCTCTGCAATCACTTTAAAGTGTGCTACTTTTAATCACAGGAAGACAGTGATGGCAAACAAATTTGATATTCTTATGGCCAGCCTGTCTTTATTCCCTCCTTTCTTGTCTGCCCCTCATTGATTTTTGTTCATATCGCCATTGGATGCCTCAGATGTGTCGAGTCCAAACAGGAAAGAAAACACACACACACACACACACACACACACACACACACACACTCACACACACTCCCTGCATTACCAACCACATCCATCCCTGTGAATGTTGCAGATTCTCTCTGTGAAGCTATTAAGCACTTCCAAATAGAGCAAACCTCTCATTGACTATCACATGCCTCCTTAAATGATCTTTGAATTGCGTTTTCTTTTTTATTGCTTTGTGTAGTTTAACAGCACCAATTGCGATTACTCTAACTTATGATAAATCCCAGATCTATAAAGCTCCTGTTCATTCATTATTTTCCTTTTGCTCCTTTTCAAGCTGTTATTGTTTTTTTTTTTTTTTTTGGAATATAGTGAGGAGGGGGGAGTGGAATGAGAAGAAAATAAAAAGATACCAAATTAACAGGGAAACAAGTGAAATAGGGGACCACTTGTCCCTGGGTGACAGACGCCCTATTAAGATACTGTTAGACAAAACAAATATGCTTTCGCACAGCACAAGCAGATCTTTTGTATTTCTTCTGAATTGGAAGTATAATGATCACCACCTTATCTTTAATAGAAGCAGCAGCTAATTGTTCCGGTATCTTACTAATTCCAGCAACTGGAAGAAAAATAATTATTTTTTACTATTTTGCCAATTGTTCAATTTATACCAAGGTATGTTGTGCGGCATGAACAGAGATTTCTGTTTCTTGATTAATATCATGACTGCTATCCCAGTTCAATTATTAATATGTGTGAATTATAATTATTTTTGGGTATTAGTATGAGATAATTATAAACCATAAAACAGCTCCCCATGCTTGTGGATGCCTTTTCTTATCTGAAGATGTGTTGGAGGTTGGGCACGTGAGCTTTAGAGAGAAACATGTATAATGTAGCACTGGGGGTAGCAAGGATGTCCGGAGTAGAGGAAGTCCTCCCTCTTCCTCACCTCCATGTTTTCCACCTCTCCAGAGTCCAAGCTGATCCACGTACTGCGCCTCTCCTGCTCCACTCACACCCTCCTTTCACCCTGTCTCCGTTTTATTGGTTGAGACTTGTAACTCATCACACATGTTGGCTCAGCTTGCTCACCACCCCTCATCTCCATGGTCACCTAGAAGCTGGGGTCAGAACCCTGGAGCTTGGAGTTTCAAGTCCAACCCAGCTCCTGACTTTTTGGCTTCCCTAATCCCTAGGAACCTTGGTGCTGCTTTTCTAGCCAGTACGACCAGCAAGAGAATATGTCTGTTCAGCACCATGGACAGGGGCACACTACCCATTCCTGCAAATGAGAAATTACAGCCTAGCACTCTTGTCAAGGTGGCAGTGAGAAAGAAAGGAAGAGAGAAAGAAAGTCAGTGAAAGAGATTGATGGGCAGGACCTAGAATATTTAGACCCCATACTAACTGTGCTCAGCCATGGGACTCCCCTAACTGAGAAGTGGCTTCCAGAGCCTTCTTACATAGAGAGGTGGCAAATGAGGGAGGTGAACGCTTCCTGGGCTTAACTGTGCTGACCTAATTCCTATCAGACTGTCACCATGACCGGTGCTTGTGGCAGAACCATAGCTGGTAAGTGCTCAGGTCTAGAACACATGGGGTCATTGGTGTTATAAATGGTGGGCTGGAAGCAGAGTCAGATGAAAGTCATAGGAAGAGGACACTAGAACTCTGCTGTGGTTGGCCTCTGGGGGACACAGGGGATGGAGGTGAGCTTCCTCCTCCTTTCCTGGAGTGGGGATGAGGCTACAGAGGCTCTGAGCCTCGGGAGGAAGGGGCCCAGCTTGTGGCAAGTGGGGTTGATGGGAAGCCAAGGCTTCATTTGTCTGACTTTAATGAATAAATGGCATCCCTGGCCATTGTTTATCTACTTTTGAATCCTGACAAACAGTCTGTGGCATCTGATGAAGAGGGTTATTAGCTGCACGAAGACAGATGGCTGGGGATAGAGAGGATTGGTTCTTTATTACAGCAGGCCCATAAGTGACGGCACTTCTCTTCCATCCAAGCCTCTGCGTCAATGTTAATACTTTCTTCAAGTCTTCTGTGACTCAGGCAAGCCTCAGAGGAAAGACCAGTTACAAGAGGAAAGCAGAATGGCTTGTGAGTAGGAGGGAGAGGCAGGTCAATGGAAAAGGACAGATTTCCAAGTGCAAGCTCTTTGAGAATAAAACACTCACATAGCACTTACTATAGTCCAGGCAATGCCTTATTCTTTAGGATTCTCCTAAGTGCTCTGCAAGGTGCTATTTATTCAATAGGCATTCAAGAAATGTGAATGATTGAAGAGAAGGACAGAGATGTTTGGATTAGAAAGATGAGAAAAGCAGATTTAAATGGCTGGGTAGGTGGGTGAGGGACAAATCTAGGGAAGAGATAGGAAGAAAAGTAGAGGACCCAAAGGGAAGAGGGTTGATAGCAAAAAGAAAAGGTTATGGGTCAGCATCCTGTGTCTCCGGTATTAGCTGCTCTTCCCCATGTTACTATGCAGACAGGTTCCTGATAATCCAGTGGAGCCACCCACTCTCTGAGATGTCTCAGGTTCCTCTGTATCATAGCCATAGGGCATAGTTCCTTCCCTCCACATCACCCCTGAGACAGTAGAGAGGTTCTCACTGACCTTCATTCATTCTCCGAAACTTGTCCTTGGCCATATAGCCCAGCACCAGACAGCATCCTCTCTTCTGGAGGCCCAGCTCTGGAAGGAAAGCATAGGTGGGTGAGTTGAGAATGAGTCTGATATCAGGGGAAGCCCCTCTGTAAGAGGCTGTGAAGTTTGTTGCTCTTATAAACAGGGTTTCTTATTTATTTAACAAACATTTATATAGCACTTACTATATTCCAGGCATAATTTCAAGTCAGTAGTTCTTATTCGTGTCTCACAACATCATGTAAGATCATTTCCCATTTGATATCATCCCCATTTATGAATATATGAAATAAGTAACCTTAGATGAATGAGCTAGCAGATGGCAGAGACAGAATTTTGAACCTACACCGTGTGGCTCTGGAATCCATGATCATAACCATTACTCTGGGCTCTTGAGGACCTTTATTACCCAAGCTTAGGGAAAGTGACAAGATCACCTTGGGATTATGGTCAGACCTGCCAGAGGAGAGGCAGGACTAGTTTCTGGTATCTTAGGTGAGAGTACAATCAGACATAGTGGGTACCCCAGGGTGAAGGTGACTGGGTGAGTTCAAGGGAAGATGTAGGGGTTGAGGTATTTTTCGGAATGGGTGAGTTTTTGGGACTTCCCTATTTTGAGACACCAATTTAGCACTGTTGTCCAGCATTTAAGAAGTGTAGACTAAGAGTTCAGAGGTTGGAGAGCTGAGAGACACAAGAACCCACAGAGCTTTGACCCAGGTAACAAATGCAAGAGACATTTATTTATTTGTTTCATAGTATTTTGTAAATCAGTGCCTATTGTGTGGAGCATTAGAGTAGAGTACATCTGCCTCATGAGACGAGACGGCAAGCTTTCCTCTCTGGTATTTATCCTTTGATCCTGATTAGTCTTAAGCAAATCAGGGTTCTTAAGCAATTCCATACCCAATTTCCCATTTAATGCTCACAATAGCCCTTGGAGGTAAGCAGATGGGCTAATGCTATTCATGTGACACAGATGGGAAAATTGAGTTTCAACAACGTTAAATGACTACCCTTGATTATTTTAGACTCCTCATCTCCACCTCTTTGTGTACATATCATACAAATGTGACAGCTGCCATAAACTGGGAAAATGGGGAGTGTGATTTCTGGAAGAGGGAAAGTGACTACTGTTTCCCCGAGTTCTTGCCAGGATTCCCAGGCACCTAGCTGCTTCCTCCCTTCTCAGAGGACAGTGAGTGGGGTGTCATGCAAATTCTCCAGGAGACTCTGCATGTGTCTGAGCTCCAGCCAGTCCGTGCCTGGGCTGTTAGGGACAGACAGAGTGGACTCATTCCTCCTCCTGCCTCTCCATCCACTTTCTGCTGTTCAGGTCCCCCCTCCAAGGTAGCAAGATAAAAGGGAGTGTAGGGCCCATGAGACACAGATAAGTCAAGCTTGGGGGCTCCTGCCCTAGAGAAAAACAAAGCGTGGCAGGCGGTGGCAGAATGCCATGGCCTAAGGAGGTCGCCTGCTTTGATCTCCTGATTCTTTAAAGGGGTTTATTGACTATCAGTAAAGAGCAGAGAGGCAGATCTGAGGGTGCTGTTTCCAAAGGCACTCACTTCTCTTCCTTCCCCTGCACACTCGCTCGCTGATCTGAAGGCGCAGCCAAACCGCCCTCACTTCAAACAGCATCACATCTCAGGCACCCAAATTGACCATGTTAAGTTCTTCCATCCAAGGCCTTGGCCCTTTCTTCAGGGGCTCCTGCTCTGTCATGGGATCAAAGCCCCTTTGATGTTTACTTACTATATTTGTGGATTCTTTCTAACAACCACCTCCAAGAGGCAGGAATGCAGCATGCCAGGAGGGGGCCAGCGGAAATACAAGCTGTGAGGAGGCGCTGAGCTTCATCCAACAATAGCTTCTTGCTGGAGATGGTATTGAAACCTCAGCATGCTGAAGACAGGCATTAGAATTCTAGGCGTTGCCCATCATTGGAAGGATACAATTGCTGATGATTCCTATTATATTTGCCATTGACTTCTTATACCCATTTAAAGCAAATAGGAACCTTGGCAGTGGTTGCTAATGAGAAAGAGAGTCTGAGATCCTGGACTGAGCCCAGGGGAGTTCTGAGGAAGGAGGGCAGAGGTGCTGGATGGACTTGGCCCATGCTCCAATTGGTCTTCTGAATAGTCTCCTGAACTCACAGGAAAGTGGAAGGGGGAATAATCCTCCTAAAAACTTAAAGTCTAAGCAACTTGTTGTATTTGATTATCTATGTTGGCTGTCTCTCCCAGTCCAACTCAACTTTTCCTTTGTCACATGCTAAAATGTCCCCTCGGGGTTATTGCCTAAGGAGATGTTTCATGTGCATAGTTATTATGAGCAAGAGTCTCCCTAACCATGTTTGATTTTTGTAAATGAGCAGGAAAAGAAGTTTTAAAAAAGCCCTGATTAATAAAAGAAATTGAGGACGAGGTAATTTCTCAATGTATTTGGCTCATTTAATTTGACACGTGTGGGTTAGTCTAAATTATTTAGGAGGCTACATTACACGGCGCTAATAAGCACACTGCAGATATTTATTAAGTGAGAGGGCTCTCTGATAGAGTCTTTGCTGAGAAGTGGGAAAAAACCACTGGAATCTCTGCAAGAACAAGCAGGTTGGAGGATTCGTCAAGCGAGAATTAGCTAGTTTTCTGTGCAGGGAAATTTGAGATGCTCCTTGGAGAGGAATGTGGAGCTAAATTAGAGGTCACTGAGTCCACATGTGGAGGCATGATGCAGGGACAGAAGGCTCGGAGGGGAGGAGAATCTGGAAACAAGTTGGGGAATTGGGCCATTGTTAAAGACAGACTGCAGAGAGAAGTGGGAAGGAACAGGAAGTAACCACTTTGACTTGGGGGTAATTCCACAAAGTCAATATAACTAGGGTATTGACTTCTGTAAATGAACAGAACTGAATAGAGAGATGAAAGAATATGGCAGAAAGAACAGGAATCTCTCACTTTGTGAGGTAGATCAGCCACCAGATGGTCACCTTCCTTGCCATATGGCACTGAGATGGTTGAGTCAGATCACAGATGCCCATTTTGGAACAGCAAGATGATGGGGTCTTCTCCAAGAAGGCTCTGGGCTGACATCTTTGACTCAATCAGTAGCAGAACCACCCAGATACACTGATGGCATTCATGGAAAGTGATTTACATGAATGAAGTCCTAACTTAAAAGGGAAATTTATAGCAAAGAAGTTCAGGGTCATCTGCAAATAGGGTGTGGAGGACAGTATTTGGGAGAACAAAGTTTAGGCAATATTGCCTATTCAAGGAAACAGTTATCAGGACAAGGTATGCTTTTTTAGGGAGAAAGGAAGCTTGCACCTCTGGGAACTCTTGGCTTATAGACTGTGAGCAAAAGAAGGGTCAGGACTGTGCCTTTTTCAGCTCTCAGTCTCAGTACCCAGCTCAATGTTCCTTACATGGCAAATGTTTGGGGAAAATCTGCTGGCTTAAAGAAAGGGTTGACTAAAAATATCGAGGAGTGATCATTACTCCCCAGTCCAGGTCACAATGAAAACAGGTCGGCTTAGATGTAGCACAATGCATTTAGGGAGGTGAGGATGGTTGTAGAGTGAATGAAACTTGTAATTCATTGGGACACAGAACAGTTCCACAACCAGGGAACATTGTGGGATTTCCTCTTGGGAGGAATAAAAAGGGATGGCTTTATAAATGCAATGGGTTTCTTCAGTTTCAGAGGGTGTAGATGGGGCTTTTTCTAGCTATAGAATTCCTTTAATCTTAGTAATAATAATGATGCAGTGATACTACTTCACATTTGTGAGATACTTATTTTTTTTCACCATATTGTCACATTCACTGTCTCATTAGATGCTCTCAGCAGCTCTGTGAAGCAGGCTAGGCAGAAATTATTTCCTCCATTTTGGTTTTAGAAACCAAGACTCAGAGAAGTGAAATGACAATTCAAGGCCAAAGCTCTCGCTCATCCCACAATTCAGGGCTGATTTCTGGCTTAATTCTTAGAGAAAGATGTGGTATCATAGGGCTGCAGTTGCTACAAATCAAGACAGACCAAAGAATAGACATCAGTGGTCTGGGAAAGGGCAGTATTAAAGGTCAAATTGGACCCTCACATTCATGTGTTAAAATCCTAATACCAATACTACGGAATGGGATCTCATTTGTAGATAGGGACTTGACAGAGCACCCATTGGCAGCCCAGGGTGTCTCTGGAATTCCTGCTTCCTCTGTGAGGACCATGCTGGCCAGCACAGTGCTTGCTTATCACCCCATCCAGAGGCTAATGAGCTGTCAAGTAACTGTGGCTAAGACAGGAGCCAGCCCCTGCTCCTTCCCCATGTCTGAAGCTGACCAGTGCATTGGGATGTCTGCTTGTAGGAAGACTTCCTATCCTGTCCCCAGATTGTCCACTTACAATAGTTCAGGTATTATGGAAATTTCACAGTTGTGTGGGCTATTTATTTATTTATTTATTTATTTATTTTTTGGAAGCCATCAAATTCACAATCTCATTCAGTTGCTGAAAACTCATCTTTTCCACTTGGAGCTATTGTCTCTAGAGATCCACCAAACACGAAATTGAATATTATTGGTGTGCAGTTTGGCGTGATTATAGCCGAGATTTGGAGAGGAAATGAAAAGAGATGAAAGAAACATAGGCAGAGACCAGATCCTGGAGCAGCTGAGAGCCTCCTTAGAAGTCTCAACTTTCTCCTATAGGGGGTGGGAAGCCAAGAGGAAGGCTGAGCCGGGGATGGAGAGGCTAGCCTTGCATTGAATAAAGATCACGTTAGCACGAGTACAGATGATAAAGGAGAACAGCCCAAGGAGGGAGCCAGCTGGGAGACTATTGCCATACTCCAGGTGAAAGATGATGGCTTTCCAGCTGCTCCCCCTTCCTGCTCTCTGAAGACAGAGATCAGAAAGCAAGTGAAAGGACGCTGAGTCTTCTCAGGAGGACACTCAGAGCCTCCAGATCCCCGCCACCTCAACACAGAGAGCAGCAGAGGGGCTGAAAATAGCTTCAATTTTCCAGATGGTGCCTGAGGCCATATGGAGAAGATGCCAGCTGGACCTGGTTGGAGTCACCGGGAGGCCACGGATGCTGCTGAACTAATAGAGCTTTCTGATGCCGTGCTGTGCACTTAACAGTGAGCAGTCTTCAGTGCTTCCCTGAACTTTAGTTTTCTCATCTATAAATTGCAGATACTGAGACCCTGCCTGCACGATGACTATGAAGATCAAATGAGCCAACATGTAGTGAAAAGTGCTGGGCATGAAGTACCTAAGAAGGTTGAGTTCAGTAACCAGAAACAAAATATTAGAGTGGGGTCTAGAGATCAGCAAGGACCATCCTCACATCTTTTTTTTTTTTTTCCTAAACAAATGTGAAAGCAGAGACACAGAGACTTAGAGTGACTTTGCCAAGGTCATGCAATGAACTATTAGGTGGTCTTTGTTCAGTAGCTATAAGTCAGATGGACTGAAAAAATGAAGGGTGTCAGGAAGATAAGCTAATGGGCAGAAGCAGAGGAGGCTAAGGGACTAGAGGTGCTGGGAACAGAGAAGAAATGGTGAGTCTGAGAGACAGTCTAAGGAGAGATTTTGAGGCTAAGCAACTGAGTGGGTCAATCAGAGAAAGGGGGGAAAGATGACCAATGTCTTTCACAGGAAAGATCGGCACAAAATCAAAGCAGGGTGCTGACAAAGGAGACTTCCTGTGTTTGAGATGATGAGGTCCCCAACGAAGAGGACCCAGCTGATAATGTGAGCAGAATTTTCAGTCTGAGGGAATACATATTTAACCAGCTGCCTTGAACTCAGAGCATGAATGGCTTGTTCTGGAGAAACAACAGTGGGACACTATGGGTAGCCTTTGCTGCAAGCATTCATGCATCCTCCACAATCAGCACTTAATGATAAAATTGAGTGGAATAAAATCCACCCCACAAACACTCATTGACAGGCTGCTATGCATGTGTTAGTCAGTTTTCCATTGCTATGACAAAATACCAGAGAGAACTTAAAGGAGAAAAGTTTAATTTTGGCTCACAATTTCAGAGGTTTCAGTCCATAGTTACTTAGCCCTAGCACTGTGAGGAGCACATGATAACACAGATCTGCTCACCTAACAATGGCCAGCAAGTGAGGGTCGGGGTGGGGAGGGAGAAAGAAAGGGAGGGGTTGATTGACTATGTGATACATCAATCAAGAACATGCCCCCAGTGACTTACTTACTTCAACTAGTCCATCAACTACTACCTCCTAAAATTTCTACCACCTCACCACGTAAGGCCATATTCCTGTCCCAAAGGCACAGACAGGTTGAGTAGCCCTTATCCAAATGCTTGGGACCAGAAGTGTTTCAATTTTGAAGTTTTTTGACTTTTGAATATTTACATAGATTTTACTCTTTGAGCATCCCTCATACAAAAGTCCAAAATCCAAAATGCTCTGAAATTCAAAACTTTTGGGGTACAAAATTTCAGCTTTGGGAACCTTTTGGAGTTTGGATTTTTGGATTATGAGTGCTCAACCTGCACTTGTGAGAAGGTAAATGAAAGTCAAGACAAGTAACAGTTCAGCAGAGAAAGTGTCATGAGCAGCACACAAGTTATTTCCACTCGAGTAGTGGTCATCCTTGCTGCTGGAGCCCTGAGGGGGAAGCAGAGCCACAGGCTGCTGAGGGGTGCCCCACACAGGGCCGCGGGGCTGGAGATTGTCCTGGGTTGGTGTTTGTTGGGTGCCCATCACCTGTCTCTCATAGGCGATCGTCTATCAATAGCCATCAGTAGCCATTCTGCCCTGCAATTTCTTCCTGATTGCAGGACACTGGAGTATTGTGTTGGGGAAGCTTCCACCTTGATTCTGCTAAACTCCTGTTTTCTGCCTCCATTCTGCCTACTTCTATTTTCAGCATAATTACTCACAGCCCAGGCAATAATGATGTCCATAAATCATGCAAAGATCACCGTTTTCTGATCAACTTCTATAGTAAAGAGACCTAAGGAAGAGGATTAGGTAGTTTATTAATTTTGACTAGTGCCTGGATGTGACCCTCTAGGACAAATAATAAGTGTTTGATAGCCCAATAATACCTGTTTCATAATTTTTGAGTCTCACTGCTTGCTACTCTAAGTTTATTAAAGAACTATAAACTTTACATTGTTGTAAAGACATAATTGCTATTTCATAGCTTACTTAATATGAGTTAATTATATTAGAACTAAGTTTCCCCCCATTCATATTAAGTATCAATTAGTTGTTTTAAACTATTGATTTGTATTTAATTAACTATGCTATTACATACCAATTAAATTCTTATAAGAGAAACTTGAAACAGCTGTGGTCTTAAATTAAGTTTTTAAAATAATGAATTACACAGAAAGCTCATGTTGAGATATTGTTTTTTAAGGAAGAGTTGACAATCATTTGTGGTCATTCCAAAAAGGTTCTGTGACCACCAGCCCATCCTTCCTTACTCTGGTGGGGACAACGCTCCTTCAGGCACCTGCTTGTGGCTTTGTGCAGCAGGAGCAATGACTGACATTGGGGCAGCTGATTGCCAGCCCTGCCCTCCTCGGCCTGCCTCAGCTGTGCCATTTTCTGGCTGGCACAGCCCTAATCACTGTCTGGCCAAGGCAGGAGCATTATTAGCAACTCTTCACCACCAGCTGTGGGGTCTAGAATGGGCTGTGTTGCCATTGGCTCCAGATCCCAAGTGCCTGCAGGAAATGTGGGTGCCCATGTGGTCATGAATCCTTTGGTTTCTCCACATCTCTGCTCTACTGGCCTGAGTCTATACATCCTGGGGTGGGAGGAATGTCCACATTGACCGAGTGGCAATGAACATTCTCCTCTTGTTCCACCTGCACAACAACCTCTTGAAAATAGATACTATTATCCCCATTTATTTATAAAGAAACTGACTTTCGATTTTTTTTTCCCATGCTAGGGATTGAACACAGGGCCTCGCACCTGCTAGTCATGTACTCTACCACTGAGCTTCATCTGCAGCCCAGAAATTGACATTTTAAAGGGGCCAGGAGTTTGCCCAGTGCCCACAGCTGTCAAGCGGTGAAGCTTGGAATAGCCCCATCTGCCCGCCCACTGCTCGGTAAATCCTACCACGCTCTGACTCCATTCTCTGTGAGACACAACCCCTCACCCATTCTGAGTCTCAATCCCTTGGCTGACTCTTGTCACCTTTCTTTCCTGGAGGGCTGGGCTTCTCCCCTCCCCTCAGACACTGCCTGGGCTCTTTCTCTCAACTGATGAACTGCCTAGAATTCCAACTGGCCACCAGCCGATGCACAATGTGGCCTTCCTCAGGATGCTTAGCCATCAGGAAGGGTCCCCAGGTTGGCAGAGTCCACTACTTCCCTCTGCATACTGGAATTGGGACACTGGCTATCCCTCTTGGGGGCTGAACACAGCCAAGCCTTGTCCCTTTCCATGGTTAGCAGTCACTAAGGGCTTACCCACCTGGGGCAAAGCCTACTTCATTTACTTGTGAATAATCATTCTCTGAGCTAAGAATTTTGCATGTATTATCTTTGTTAATCCTCAGAAAAACTATAAGGTATTCCCATTGGACAGAAGAGGAAACTGAGGCTCCAAAAGGTTAAGTAATGTTCTTAGGGCCCTATAGCTAGTACGTGTTGAGCACAGTAAAATTAATTAAATGAAATCTCTTTGTGAGGAGGATTGGGGGAGGAGGGTGATGGTAATAATGTTGATTAAAGAATTCTATGAGAAATTGGACAGGAATAGCTCAGGCCATCTCTATTTAAGATGTCTAACCCCAGTGGGTCAATTGCTCAGTGGGGAAACATAGGATCATGAAGGTCATTCTGGCCTCCTGGCCTGTCATCAGACTATGTACCCTGTGAGGAGCAGGAGCTGCTGAGGGCCATATGCCTGGAAGCCTTTAAGACTTCTTGTTAGAGGAAGTTGGAAGGCAGTGAGTGATGTTTGAATGGGGCCAGATGCACAGCAGCTGTGTGCCCTGCCCCTGGGGAGCTCCACCTGGGATGTTCAGTCAGTCATGGCTAGCAGGTCAGGCAGAGAGAGGGCAGCTCTTATTTTTCTTTTTTTCTTATAAGACCAACAGAGTCCCCCAAAGACTCAGCACAAGGACAATGAGGGGTCCCACTCTGCTGCCAAGTGCTCCTGTACTGTCCATGGCCATTTTCTTGAGGTCTAGATCTTTGCAAAGGCAGAGGCCCAATAAGAACCTGTGAATATAAACTTGACTTGAGGATTCAGTCTTCACACAGATTAACGAAGAGATAGAATTTCTGCCTCACTGCGCTTGCACAATGGGGAAGTAAAGGATCCAGGATAAAAACCCAGGCCTGTTTGGTTCCAGAGTCCAGCCCCAGTCCCTTCTCCCAGGATTCGGCATTGCTCAGGGACCAGGAGAGACCCAGGAAGAGAGGACCATTAGAAGGTGCTGGCCAATGGTCATGGGCATTGCGGCCCAGTGGTCAGGAGCACCGGAAACCCTCCTGGGATCCCAGGGGACGGGTCGGGGTGAAGTACCTCCTGGGGAGACGTCGGGAAGCATGGTAGGCGCCTGCCTGCTCAGGGTGGGCTGGCAGTAGGGCAAGACTGATGTTGAGTGATGTGCTTACAAACCACTTCGCCACCACTTATGGCCTAAATAAAATTGGGAATGTGGGGGATTGACTGAGAGTCCCTAAGAGTTCACCATGGGAGTCATCAGGAGTGGCCAACCTTTGCTCTTGAGACCCCTGGGTGGGGGGTGGAGGGAGATGTCTGCTTTCACATGGTACAGGGAGGATGACAGACAGAAGGAAAAATTCTCTTGAGAATGGGAGAGTGTAGGGTGTTTAGAGACCTTGGGTAGAAGAGGGTAAGCTGGGTTCCAGTGGGCTGGGAATGCCCATTCCACTTTCTGGGCAGAAAAGCAGCACAGGAGGGAAGTCAAGTGTTGATGGTAGGCTCTTGTCCCTAGCCACTACACAGCCAGAGTTGCCTCCATTTGCCTTCTAATGGCCAGGACTGGCCTTGTGGGTGAGCCCTGTCCATCCACACTGTGCACCTCCACTGGCGTGGAAGGAGGGTGGGGTCTAAATATGCAGTCTCATGCCCTGAGCTGCCACAGTTCTCTAGGGTGTCCTAATCCAGGCTACCTTGGGAGCTGAGGCCACCAAGGATCATAGAGCCTGGGTTTAGTGAGACCTTATTCACCTGGCAGAGCAAGGCCCAGGAAGTTGCTGCTCCTGCAACCAGCCCCAGCCCCCAGCAAGGGGTGAGGGGTAGACCCAGTGGAACAGGCAGGAACCCTGCTGCCCTCTGTTATGGAGATCCTCTTCGAGCGCCACACGCTCCATTACAACTCTGTATCTTATAATTAAATGGAATCTGCCAGTTACCTCTCAGCACGGCAGCAATTCAGGCTCATTGGAGGCTTTCTTTGTTTATTTCCACTTGTTTATTTATTTAACAATTATTTATCCAGCTATCTATATAGCTAGATGGAGGCCCTAGGCCAATATTTCTTTTGCCTTCAAAAACAAGAAAGCTCAAATAGAGTCTCTCCCGTGTCACTTTCAGGGAGAGGAGGGAAGAGATGGGGATAGCTGGGTAGCTGCCAGTCTACAGTACAAATCTGTCCCTGAAATGGTTTAGGTGAAGGTCACAGGCCGGGAGCTTTGCTGCCAGCTACAACTTGGATCCTGCTTTTGATTCTACCACCCCTTTTCTTGCTATGGACTTCTTATTCATCCTGAGAAAGTTCTCTGGCCAGAGAGGCCAATGAAGTCCACTATTTCTAGAAAGTTCCTTGGAAGGCTTTTGGAGCCAAGAGCCTGAGGGACTAGAACACAGGTCAGAGAATGTGGAAACCAGGCTGTGAATAGGGATTATTAGCAACAAACACACCTGTAGGGCTTGGCAGTTGAATAAGCAGTCACCAAACATATATTTTCCTTCAACCCTCACAGCACCTGGGAACATTCACTGAGAATCAGAGAGGCCCTGCAACTTGCCTAGAGTCACCCAGTTGCTAATGGCAGAGCTAGGATTTGAACACAAGGTTTGTGGGTAAAACCAAGCTCCCCTACTTCTCTCAGAGTCCCACATCCAAACAAGGCAGCCCAATCACAGAAACCAAAGTTCCTTTCTTCCCTTTAATGATAACCTTTCAGTGATGAGGGGGCGAAGGGAGAGCCTGCTAGCTTTGATTAAGGACTCAGCTTCAAACAGATCCAGGGGAGTGATTCTGAACCACCAACCATCACTTAATTCGAACATGAAAGTTTACTTTCCAAGAGGCTGGCCCAGTGGGAGGCTGATTGCTAATAGGCATACCAGGGATTGCACAAACCTTGCACATCAATAGCTGGGCCCCAGAGAGGTGACCCGATTTGGGGCCATCCCACCTAGCAGCCCCGTCAGAGCAGAGGATGAGGGTGGCTAGGAAGGTGTGAGAGCACACACATATGTGCCCGCTCACATGTTATAGTGGGAGAATGGGAAGGAATTCCAGACTAGAGCTGAGACTTTAGACTTAACTCCTTTTGAAGATAAATAGTATTTATTCACCACTTTTACCCTTGCTTAACTACTCCCACCAACCTATTCACTGGGCCACTCAGGAGCTGTTTCATACTAGGAATAGGAATGAGTAGTACCGGAAAAGCCCTGGGCACACTAGCTATTTCCTGTTTGTTCAGAAATAATTGAATTTACAAGGTTTTAGGAGGGATGGAGGTGGGCATCAGTGTGTTCTGGTGATGTGTTTGACCATGGGAAACCATCAGGGACATTGTTTGAGGCTCTAGTTGATCCACAGAGGGGTCATAGCAATGAAAAGGAGTTTGGTGGTCCAGACCCAGAACTGCATGAGGATTCACAGTTCTTATTCATCCTGAGAAAGTTCTCTGGCCAGAGAGGCCAATGAGGGAGGCTGGTCTGAGAGAAAGGGTCATTGAAAGGGAGGGTTGTTTAAAGCCCCTCCTTCTTATAGGCCAGGTCTTCTCCTAGCTCCTGAGTCCACAAAAAGCCAGCTCAGGATGCTTGTGCCATTGATCCCCTGTGTTATCATGTCAGCCTTTTATCACTGTAGAAAAATACCTGACAAGAACAACTTAGAGGAGGAAGAATTTATTTTTGTTCACAGTTTCAGAGGTTTCAGTCCGTGGTCAGTCAAGTCCATTCCTCTGGGCCTGAAGTAAGACAGAGCATCATGTTGGAAGGGTGTAGAGGAGGGAAGATGCTCAGCTCATGGCAGCTGAGAAGGGGGGGAGTGGGAGGAGGGAGAGAGAAAGAGGGGAGGGGGGAGAGGAAGAAGAAGGAGGAGGAGGAGGAGGAGAGGAGACTAGAGGAGAGAAGGGAAGGGAGGAGTGGGGGGTGGGGTGCAGAAAAGGGAATGGAAGGGAAAGAAGAGGAGAGAGGGAAAGGGTCAGGGCTGGATATCGTCCCCAAGGCTGCAGTGACCTACATCCTCCAGCCATGCCTGCCTGCCTATAGTTACCACCCAGAATTCTATTCAGATCATTAATCCAACAAATGGATTAATCTTCTGCTGAGCCCTCAAGAGCCAATCTTTTCACCTCTGCATTTTGCATCATTGTCTGACACATGAACTTTTTGGACATTCCAGATCTAAACCGTAACCCCTCCCCCTGCAAGCCCTTGAGACTTCCCACACAGCAGAGCAGTCCCTCCAACGGATGCTTGGCACTTGATCTCAGGTGTCCACCTTCAGTGTCCTCAAAATGCAGAATGGAGAGTTCCTGAGATAATGCATGTCAAATACTAGGAGGTAAAGGTGAGGAGAGGGGCATTCTTGTCATCTGTCCAAAGGTACAGAACCAAGTCTGGACACATTGTAAGTGCAGTGTAAGTGGCAGATAGTTGTAAGAATAACTATATCATATGTACTTATGAAGAAAGGGATGTGCTAAAAGTCAGGACAAACAGTGTGTACTCTAAGGTGGGCCTCAGAGCTCTGCTTCTGTAGTTTGAGGAGAGGCTACTTTCCATCTTATTGAAGTTGACCTAACTCACACTGTCACTCTCTGGGAGAGACTGGCACTGGGTGTCCTGCTGGTCCTGCCACCCCTGGCTCGCATGGTAATGTGGGTCCCAGGCTGGTGTTCTGCAGGAGCCGAGGAGCAACAGATTATTGGAAATGGTTATTGTCAACCTCACCAGAAGCTATTGAGTAACCGCACAGTGAACCCAAGGCACGTCTGGGCACTACATACAGGCAGAAAGAACTAAAAAAACCTCTCTCATGACATATCCAGTCCAAGCAGTTGCTGAAAGTTTCTATGGGGCACAGATCAGATCATGAGGTAGATACTGCCAGCTCTATCAGCCAGGCTTTAAGAAGCACCTGGATAAAGCTGGGGACACAAAGCCTGGCCATGAGAGCCACAGGTGAGGGAACTGCAGGAAGGAGAGAGATACCATGTCCTTAGGGAAAGTGTCAGGACCAGATGGTGGGGATGGAAGTCCCCTGTCCTGTCCTGCTGGGCTTGGAGGTTACCATCAGTGCAGTGGCCACCTAGTACCAGCTTGAAGAGCTGATGGTGTGCATCTCTTCCCAACTCTGCTTTCAGCAATGGCACAGTGGTATCTCCAAATCCAGCAAGGCGGGAGTGTTTACACGAAGAGAATTGGCAGAGCTAGAGTCAGGATTCTCTCCCTTCCTTTCCTCACCCCTCCCTTCTCTCCCATTCTCTTCCCTTCCCTTTCCTTGCCTTCCCTTCTGGAGCTTGTCTATTAGCACAGCATTGGCTGAGCTTCAATATTTGAAGAGAGAATGGTTTACCCAAACCCTGGCTTCTAGGTAAGTGTGACTGAGGACCTCACCTATGGTTTCTGCTTCCTTTCAGGTGAATGACTGCCCTTTTTGCCTCATCCTGTGTTTTCTGAGGTGAAGCTCCTGCTATATAAACTTGTAGGTGGGCGGCCATGAGAGCTCATGTGACTAGTTCCCTTGTTTCCTTGTTGCATTACTATTTAACTATTCCATAAAGGTGACAACTTGCCTTTAAAGTGTCCAGAAGAGCAAACTTATAACATCTCAAGGGCAGCAGCTGCCAATGGCATCAAGCTCTTCCAAGTCTTCTCTGGAGTCTTTTGTACTCTGCAAATTTTAGAAAGTATGGAAGATGTCTTCCTTTTTCTCCATTGTTTAGAGAGACAATACGTAGCTAGATTTGGGATCCTGAAGAGGATCTACTCTGCTGGGAACCACTGGGCAGCGTGATAAAACAGCTACAATATATTGCCAGGTGTGGTGCTAAGCATTTTAGATTCATTATCTCATTTAATCCTGACACCAACTCTATGAAGCGATACTAGGATGGTCCTGATTGTTTAGATGGAAAAACAGAGGCTTGTAAAGGTTAAATGTCAGCTCATTTACAAAGTAGCTGAGTCAAGATTTGAATCTGAGCCTGTCTGACTTCAGAGCTTGAGTTCTATTAAATCCCACTCCTCATCCCAGGAGTAGACTTTGCCCTGCACAGATCCTAATCTGCTCACATTATGAGGACAAGAATGTGGGAAGCCAGAAGAACTCCAGTGAGGAGAGCTGGTCCTCTGGTTTTCCTTAAGAGGAGTGTTCTATGTGGTGAGTGGGATGGATCCCAGGGGCTGTTCAGAGGGTGCTAAGTCAGGGAACCATTATCCAAGTCCCTTCTGGCTGGGGCTATGGGAAAGGTCAGCTGTCACAAAGAGTGAATGAAGCAGCAGAGAAAAACTTGGGGATGGCTGATGATCAAGGCTGAGCACCTGGCAGTCCAGCTTGGTTGCCCCCTCGCCCTGTCTGTGCCCCCTGCCAGAGCTGAGCCACGCCATCTGCCAGAGGCCTAGCACTGGGTCAGACACAGTGATGGTACCTCCCAGGACTCTCCCTGCTCAGGACTGATGCTGGCCTGATTTTCTGAGACCTGGCTCTGTTCTAATTAGCTGTGTGACACTGGAGAAGTCACTTAATCCTTCTCAGCTTCAATTTCCTCATTGAGCTAAATAGATTAAACTAGGGCAGGAGGACCTTAAACCCTGAACCCCATGTCTGAGGACCTCTATGTTCTGCAAAGGGGGTTTTGACACTTCTGAACTTGTATACAAACCAAATATGTTTGTGTCTTTCTACAGAAAGCTCAGGTGACCTTTATGATTCTCAAAAGAATGAAGTCTTAATCCATTTGGATTGTTAGAATACCATAGACTGAACGGCTTACAAACAATGGAACTATATTTCTCACAGTTCTGTAGGCTGGAAAGACTAAGATCAAGGCAGATTTGACATCTGGTGAAGCCAATTCCCTGACTCTCAAGTGTCTTTTCACTGTGTCCCTCTATGGTACAAGGGACAGGCTTCCTTGGAGCTTTTTTATAAGACACAAGTCCCATTCATGAGGGCTCTACTCTGTGGAAGGAAACATCTCATCTTAATGCCATCACCTGGGGGGGATTTCAATATATGAATGGAGGCTACATGAACATTCATACCACAGCAGCCCTCAAACTAAGAACCTTCCTAAAATCCTTCCAGTTTTAGGATTTGTTGGGTTCCAAGTCCTCCCCTCCCTTGATGAGTGCAGATTGACAATAAAGTCAGTCTCAGGAACTGAGGGCCATGGGGGAGGATTCCTAGGACTTTTTACCAAAGTACCTCTTCCCTGAGTGCTGGGATCTGGGGAGTGAAGTGAATTTCTGCTTGAGCCCTTGGACCAGCACTGAGGCAAGAAGGCAGCCCTCCTGTCTGCTGCTTCCTGTAATTCCTGCTAGGGGCACTGAGATCTTGCAGGGAGAGACTGCTGCAGGTGACATCTGGGATCCCTCCTTCCTTGAGGGCTGAGGGAGGAACTATGGGGTTCTGGAAGCCAGGGGATGACTCTGCAGACATTTCTGAGACTTACCAGTGTAGCTAGTCCTTACAGGTCTTCCACAGTTTGCACTAGATTAACCCATGTTTCTTTGTGTGTTTTCTTATGCCTCTGGTCTTGTGTACATATTTGATCTTGGGCATTAGTCAGAAATGTCATGCAATGTTAGAAGCTGAAAGGAACCTCAGCAGTCATCTTATCCAATCTTGCACAGAGAAGCAACCAAAAGCTCAGAGAAGGGAATGGATTGTCCAGAGTCACCCAGGGCAGAGCTCTGTCTTTTGTAGCCTGCGAGCACCCTGAATGGTAAGAATGAGCACCCCTGCCTGTCTACCTCCCCAGTCTCGCTCCTGACCCTCCCTTTTCTCCCCCACCCCACAGGGCTAGTTGCATGAGTTGTTCTGAGAACATGTCCCAACAATTCCAGTTCTGTGCCTTTGACATGTTCCTTCCACCAGAGATACTGTAGTCTTCTCATCCCACCCATATTTCAAGACCTAACAAGATACGTGGTGTGGTCTCTCTCATCCATCCAGATGGGTGGACACTCCCTCCTCTGGCAACACCTTCCTACCCCTCCACCTTGCACCATCATCCCTTGGCATCATTGGGAGAATGGGTTCCAGGACTCCTCCTGCAAGCCCACATCCTCAAATGCTCAAGTCCCTTAAAATGGTGTAATATTTGCATATCCATCATATCCATGATACTTTAAATCATCCTAGATGACTTGTAATGCCTAACACAAGGTAAGCGCAATGTATACAGTTGTTATACTGTACCATTGGGAGAATAATGATAATAAAAAGGTCTGTACATGTTCAGTACAGACACAATTGTTTTGATCTGCAGTTGGTTGTTGATGCAGAACCCAAAGACACAGAGGACTAACTGGATAAACCTTTGCTATGAGACTCCACAGATGTGGCTAAGGCCTCCCTCCCTCCTTCCCTCCCTCCCTCTGTCCCTCTGTCCCTCCTTCCCTCCCTTCCTATACTGGGAATTAAACACAAGAGCATTCTACCTGTCAGCTGCACCTCTATCTCTTACTTACTTGTTTGTTTTATTTTGATACAGGGTCTTCCTAAGTTGCCTGGGCAGATGTTGAACTTGCAATCCTCCCACCTCAGCCTCCTGAGTGGCTGGGATTACAGGTATCACTACTGTGCCCCACTGGTTTCTTACCTTTTGCTCCATCCTTCTGACTGAGAGGTGGGGCCATCTTGATTAGCCCTTGCATCTCTGATACCTAGCACAGAGCCTGGCACCTAGTGGACTGTGAATACTCATATGGGGTGGGTGACTCAAGAGACAATCTGCCTTGATATTCAACAGGTGACCATTTGATTTGGTACCTCATGTCCCTTCAAAATCATGGGAATCAGGGCAAGAGCTCAGATCTGGCAGCTTCTCTGGTAGTTTGAGAACAGGACTCTGAGCAGGGCTCTTTGACCTTGCATCTTCTCTACCATTACTCGCCTTTTCATAGAAATATGCCACAAGTCAGCCGCAGGCATGGGTTGGCCTTAACCTTCCAGGCAATTCTGGTTTTGGTCCTTGAGCTTTTCCCATCCAACCCTACGTTCACCATTTGTTGAGAGCTCACTGTGTCAGTGGCTATGGATATGGGTGGCAAACAGGATGGACAACAATTTTTGCTTTCCTGAGCTTCCCTTTTAGACAGCATCTATCCTCATGCATATAACTTTCTGGTGAGAAGTTTCCTGTGAGCTTGGACAAGTTTCTAATGTGCTCGGGCTGCAGTATCTCCATCTGCAAAATGCTCTCATTAATGCCTGCTTCAAGGGGTGGCGTGTGTCACTCTCCATGCCTTGGCCTGTGGCTGGGACTTGGTAACGTCAGTTGGTTTGGATGTAAAACACGTGAGAGCTAATTCATTTGTTTCCTGTCTTCCTGGTGCTTTGTTTTTGGAGGTATATTGAAAAGACCCTTTTTAATCTGCTGAGGAACAAAGGATTCCTGAGCAGCAGTGAAGTTCTCTGGGCTGGAATGCAGAAGGGACAGGGGACCAGCATCACTGGGCAGCTGCCAAGTGCTTGGGGCCATTACACACTTTTGGTGATGCCTTACACTACCCTGTAACTGGAGAGGCAGGCGCCATCTCCCTACTTCTCCGATGAGAAAGTGAAGGCGCAGAGAAGCTGAGTTTTACTAGGTGTGCAAGTCCCACAGTTAGTAAGCAAAGGAGTGGTGGCCAGCCAGTCTCTGTGGGACACTTCTCCACATGTCAGTGGGGGCTCCCAATCGCATGGAAAGAAGAGAGAAACAGAATGTCACGAGCCCTCTTTCAATAAAGGTCTCAGCAAAATGTTTGTCTTGGCAGTGTTTCATATCGACCTGGTGTGTGGCACACGGATTAAGTATGCAGTTGGGTGGTCTTTAAAGGATGAACATTTTCTCTGGGATCAATAAGCCGAGTGAGTTTGGATCTAAATTCATCAAAACGTCACCTGAAGCAAATTTAGTCTCTGGGCTTCTGCACGTAGGTCAGGTCAATGGCCGAGGATGCAGCAGAACCTGGGGAATGCCTACTTGGGAAGTAGGTCGGGGACACCTGTTGGACCCGTGAGAGTCCATTAACCTGGGTGGGATCCAGGTCCTAGCTGGCAACTAGTATCCAAGAAATTGTTCTGGCAATCCTTGTCAGGGGGCATTTCAGGGAGAGGGATTGAGTGACAACTTTCTAGTTCTAAGTTCTTCACACATAAGGGGGCCTCAAGGTCACTCAGTCCTACCCTCACACCCAGTGCAGGAGTCCCTCTATGGCAGCTATGAGATATAGTCATGTGTTTTCCCTGGGATCCTTCTAAAGACAGGGAGCTCATTACCTTCCAATATGTGCTTTTCATTCTTGGAGAGCTAAAATAATTTTAAATTTCTTCTATATTGAGCTTAAATAGATCCTCTCTTGGCCCACAAATTGAATTAATTAGTCCCAAATCTGCACTGCAGGGCGATGCAAAAAGAGACCAATCCTTCCATCAGCTACCCAGAAGTTTAGCATATGTCTTCTTTTCTCCAAGAGAAACATTCCTGGGATATTTGGGGCTTGGGATTTTTGCAGCCCAGGAGGAGACCCCTGGATCTTCTGCTCATCTGTGGCCTCGGCTTCCTTTACTGGTCCTTTTTCAGAATCTCATGAAGAACAAGGAGGGAAAAAATGGGAATTTGCTGTCAGAAATGGGAATTTGTTGACTTAAGGGTCTAGGAACAGAAAGGGGATGATCCTGATCTTGGTGTGGACTGCCACATGGGTGGTGTGTCACACATTAGTCCAAGTGGTAGTGTATATGGGCTCACATACGAAGATAAAGTGAGAATAGGAGTGTGACATGTCCCTGTCTGTGGACATGTTAGAGCATGTGGGGTGTGTGGGTAAGCACATGTGTGTGTGCACACTGCCGGCACAGGCCTTGGAATGTGTGTGGCCAACAGCACCTGGACCTCCACCTAAGCACAAATCCCACTCATTTTTTCTCAAGGGCCAGGTGTGTCCTTGGAGATGTAAAAACTCCAGCCTCCCATGTTGTACCCATCTGAGTTTGCCAACTCTGAGATGGAAAGGGACCTCCATCTCAGGTCCCTGTGAGAAGGTGTCTACACGGCAGGATGCTTTTCATTTTATCCTCAGCACTCCCAAAGATTGGAATTTATCTCTGTTGAACCGAAAAAGACCCGAGGATCAGAGAGGTGGTAATAATAGTCTGAGGCACACAGTTAGAGAGAGGTAGGACTGGATCTAGATCAAACTCAAAGCCCATGCACTGTCCACCAACATGTGCCACTTCCACAAAGCAGTGACCAAGGGAGTCTCTGTGCCAGAGCTTGCCAGGGTCTCTGTAAGGTTCTCCCTTCCTGCCAGTCATCCATGACCCTGGAGTTTGAGCAGACACTTCAAATCACATGATGGCAGTGCAGGTTCCAGGGGCTTCCACCAAGAGCCCTAAGACTCAGCACTTGGGAGGGTAGTTCCTCCCCAAACACAGGTGAGTATGAAATCCAATTTCTTAAATTCCATTCAGGGCCAGAGGAGCTCAAGCTGCTCTGTCAATTTTGACTTGCTCAGGTACCTGGGACTACAGCTCCTCATTTCCCCAAATCCTCCTGCTTGTTGTTTGAGCTTTTATCCCTCTGATTTACTTATTAGATTTCTACTAGGCCTTTCCTCAGCTGAACACTCAGTGTCTCCAGAAACCACTCTCTAATTTAACCAATAACTTCTTTCATGAACAAGATGGGGCACGGGATCCAGCAGGAATCCCGTGGAACAGGAGAACTGGGAGACAGAGAATGAGAAAGGAGGGGAGGAACGCACAGGACAGGCCCACGGGAGGTGGACCAAAGGGTCAGCTTGCTGAGTGGGGTGGCATTTATGTCATTCTCCACATTCAGATTTGTACCTGGAATCTGGACAGTTCTTACAAGTTACCACTGCTGGTTACCATTGTCCTCAAACCTCCTCACTGCCCCCTTAATCCCCCTGCCTCTCTCCAGTACTGTGCTACATTTATCTGTTTGTGTGTCTGTCTCCTTGGGTTGTAACATCTTTAAGAGCAGAAGCCAAGTTGTCTTTCTATACTTGTCACAGTGCCTGGTTCACAATAGGAGTTTAATATCTATTTGCTGAAACGGGCCAGTTGCAGAGAAAAACTGAAAGAATAAAAATGCGCTGGATTCCATCTCAGCCTCTCCAGGGTCCCCCACCCTAGTTGGGGAGACATGATGCATATTCAAAGGGCAACCCAAACCACCAGAGCTGGTCTGGCCAGGAAGTCTTCATGGAGAAGGTGGGAATAGACTGGGCCACCTAGAATGTCAGCTACAGAGGGGGTGGCACTGTAGCCAGGAGGAATGGATTGAGCTAGGGTTTGGGTAGAAATGGGCAAAGGGAGGTACTGCATGTGGCAGGAAGGCAGGCACTTTGTCTCTAGGAAAAAAAAGGCAGGTTCAGGCACACTGTGGAGGACTTTGCTGCAGAGGGTAGAGCCTGGAATTTCTCCTCCTTCATGATGGAGAGTCTCCAGCTTACCTAGGCCAAACCCCGTGTCAGGGACATTCCTTCATTGCCCTCCCCATGAGTATCCTGTGGTAGGTGGCATGATTTTTGTGTACCCAGGACAAACTTGGCCATGTGTGGCCTAGGACTGTTCTGCCCTTCTGAGCCCAAGAAGGGAGTACCAGGTGTGGACTCTTCTGAGGGAACCTCTGCCTGACCCTGCCTATACGAGGAGAATCAATCCTTTCTTCCTTCCTCTTCCTCCCTCCCTCCTTCTTTTCCTCTCTCCCTCCCTTCCTTCTTCCTTATAGTTACTTAGTTTCACTTGTCCTTCAGTGGTCCCTCCTATCAATCTTTGCATGTTCCTAATAAATAAATCTGTGAAGATCTGCATCCTTTTTTTAGGTAGATATGAATATATACACCATACCCTAGCTCCTGAATAGGTCTGAGAGTCTTTCTCAGACTGTGACTCCAGTGAGAGTTTACAGTTTGCACAGGAAGGACAATGACCTTAGAGACAAGGCTCAGTGATAATGCTGGGTCATCCACTCACTAATTAGGTTATAAAAATAATTTTGCTATGGTTTGAGGGTTTAGAGCTGGTCATGTTATATTTGTTTTTGAAGGCTTTCATTTATTTTTTAAAATTATTAGCCAGAAGTTGTATATATTTAAAAGATGTATACATTGAGGGACAACTAAATCAATGTCTCCATTACCTCACATACTCACATATAAATTTTTTTTGGGGGGGTGTGGAGAACAAATCTACTCTCTTAGCAATTTTCAATGATATAATCCATGGTTATTACTTATCTACAATCAGGCTGTTGTACAGTAGGCAGGAGACTCCTCTTGAGCAAGGATCAGGTATAAGCAGAGAGTGGGAGACTAAGTTCCTGGCATGGAGAGCTTTGGGGTCCCAGTAACTGGGAGAAAAGAACCTCAGGGGCCGAGAGGAGGGTGCTGGAAAGGAATCGTCCACCTGCTGAGTCCCCATAAGAGACCAGACCTGGCCTTATGCATCCCTGTTCCTATGAGGCAGGTATTTATAGTTCCATTTCACAGAGGATAAACAGAGACTCCTGGGACTTAAGCAGACTGCCCAAGGTCACACAGTTAAATGACCAAGGGGTTGGAAACCAGGCCCACCAACCCCAATCAGGCTCCTCCCCTTGACTTAACCCTGATTCTGCCTGTGGGAATGGTCTGGCTTTACTCAGTGATCTTGAGCAAATCCTTGAACCTCTCTGGGCGTCTCTTTGCTGTCTCATTGGGTCCTGCATAGGGCCAGTCCTCCTGGCTGGCCAGGGTCAGAGCAGAGCCGGCTCCCTCGCTCCCTGCCTGCAGCTGCCGGCTGCCAGGACGTGCTATTTGCTAGGCAGCCCTCGTTTCGCATTTTGCCAGCGGCAGCCTGGTGGTGCTGCAGCCGCCTCGCTAAGCCCCGGTTTGCGCTGTTGCCTTTGGTGTTTTGCCTCTGCGAGTTGGTATCAGAACGCACTCCCCTGATGCTGCCGGAAGCAATAATCCAGACACGGTTCGGGGGTTTAGTGGAAATCCTCCTTTATAGCGGAAGAAAGCGAAACCCAGCGAAACAAGGATTTCAGCAGATGCAAAATCTGCCCATTTACCTTCGAAATCCAGGCGCGTGGCAGGGAAGGCAGCTCCGGGTCAGGTGCGGAAGGGGCGAGAGCTGAGTGCAGAGGACTGGGGTCTCTGCAGGTCTAAAGCCCCAGTAAGACGAAAGAGGAAGGTCGCTCAGTCTTCACAAAAGATTGGAAGATGGCGATTTGACTTTAATGAAATGTGGATTGCGCAGCAAACCAGCGCTTGTCGCAGCTCGGCACGTTTTCCTATTAAGTCCTCACACCATTGACACAAGAAGCAGGATCATCCTTAATTTTGGTGTGAGGCTCAGCCTAAATGACTTGCCCAAAGTCACACAATCAGTCAATGGCAGAGCAGAACAGAGCTGCTTAAGGCTGACAGGGGACACCACTATCTATCCTTGACAGCCAGGCTCTCCTCTGTGTCCCCTAGATCATACTAGTTACCTGGCATCGTGGAAAATTACCTGGATATAGTCAGCCTGCTGCCGGGGCCCACACTCTTGTGTGCTTCTGGAGCCTCCTCCATCTGATACACCCGATCTGTGGTCCCTCCTGCTGTCCTCAGTTGACTGTTTGGTCTCCTTCCCAACTGAAGAGATCGGGCAGTTACCAGGAAAAAGGTGCCCCTGGCTCTAGGCTTGCCTGCAGCTCTAGGGCAATAAGCTATCTTTCTAAAATGAGGTTTTCCATTTTAGAGACTCTGGAAACTCCATGTCTGCCAAACTGCAGTCCTTCCTGGTTCAGGATGCCTGGGATTATAGCCAAGGTTGAACTGCTTAGAGTCCCCTCTTGGCTAACTCCACCAAACCAGAGATGACAACCCATCCCGGACCCCAGCACCACATACACAGTGTAGCTCATAGAGCTTCTCTTCCTCTTCATCTATTTACATATTTAGATAGAAACTGAATACACAAAGGTGTCTAGCATGATGAGTACAGTATTGTATGTGCTCTGGAGTTAGACAGACCTAAGTTTATCCCAGCTCCAGGACTTACTAATTGTGTCACCCTGGGCAAGACATCTGAGTCCTCACTAAGCCTACTTCCTTCTTTGTGAAATGAAAACAGTAATGCCACTCACCTCAAGATGTTGCTATGGGACCAAACTGAACAAGCACAGTGCCTGGCACGCAGAGAGGGCTCCATCAACAGAGGCTCCTGTGGCCTGTGGAATCACCACCTGTCTTCTCAATTTGGAGAGTGACAGCTGACGGCAGGCCTCAGGCTGCCAGGTAGGGAGGCTGCCTGTCTGGAGCCGCCATGAAGCCGCTGGTGGCTGCCGCCTTTCACAAGGCATTACAGGACATTGTTTTAATCAATACTATATTATTTCCTCCACAGCATCTATCCCCATGTTTATTATGTGTAAATAGGGTTTTTCAAGGATGTGAATGTGTTAGCTTAATGTAGCTGACATTCAGCGTGTACAATCTGGTGGCTGCCCCTCAGGACCTCCAAGAAAATGAGATGATGTATCTGCCACAAAGCCGTCCTCGTGAGTGAAATTTGAGAAATTCAACACGGTGGTGGCGGTCAGGATACCAGTGCATGCTTGCAGGCTTGGGCTGTGTGCTTGAGCAAGGAAAACAGACAATAAACATGAACCTGGTAGCACAATTCAGGTAGTAGGAGGGAGTGTGGAGGTTGGGGTTCTGGAAGTAAGGGATTGGGGCTCTCATCTCTTTGCTGCCAGATCTAGATTCTGCACAGCTCTACACGGTGTGGCCAATTCCTATCTTTCTTTTCTTGCCTGTCCCTGGAATTTGTCAAAGTTCACTCTTTCTGAGAGCTGTTCCTCTTTTTTTCTGGATTCTCAGATGATCACCTTCCTCTTTTTTGGATATGTGACCCCAGTGGTCTCAAAACTCATCTTGTGTATGTTTCTCTGGCTCAGCCCAATTCTATGGGTGGTACCCAACCTGGCTGTCAAGGTAGGTGGTGTGTGGCATAGCTGGCCTTTCCAAACTTTCCACATGGGCTCATCTCTACTCCTCCTATGCCAGGGTGCTCAGGATAAGAGATGTTGGTGTTCTCCATCCCTCTCCCTCAGACCCATAGGGCTGCAGTGAAGCAGGAGGAGAGTTTTATTTAGATTTTGGGGAGACATTCTCCACCATGACACCCTTCAAATTGCAGGTCAGAAATCTCTACCACACATGGATCACTATCAATAGCTAGAGTCCCAGTAATGGGCATTTAACACAATCTAATAAAATATCAGACAACTAGGAATTCATTGGTAGAGCTTGCTAGGGTGTATCATAAAGGAATTAACCATTTCCAAGATAGTTCATGGAATTTTACCAGCAGGATGTGTTTCCATCCACTATTTTCTTAACTGTGTTTGGAAGCAGAGGACTGGATAGGAAAATTGCCTGATTTCCATCTTTATGCCAAACATCAAAGAGGGCCCAAGGGAGGCCCCGTCTAAGAACTGTGGGAGGAAGGGATCGGTGCCTAGCCCTTCATGCCTGTCTGTTCATCTGTCCAGAATTCTTGGCAAACTCTGGGGGTCCATCTCACTAAAAGGTACTCTATAAACGTAAATGACCGTTGTTATCATTAAACTCCGTCTGTGTGCCTTAAACCCACCGAACAAAATGTGATTGGCGTTGGGTTTCTGCTCCCTTCCCTGCCTGAGCGATATGAGGGAGGTGTTTTTCTTGGCAAATAAATATGATATCATAAGCTCTGGCAGAATTCCAACCTGAGTAATGGCCGTCTGCCTTCCTAATTCCCTCAGCAGCTCGGAACAGGAACATTATTCTTTACTTCCTCTCTTTAAAAACAAACTCTCTATTGGAGAGCATTACTCAGCCGTAGGATCCCTCACAAGACGTGGCTGCTTTCTGACGACGGGATGTGAGTGATGAGCTCAGATTACAGTGCACATTTGGGAAAACACAGTGAGACATTTGGCCTGGAAAAGGCACCTGAGGACCTCGGATGACAGCGGCTGCTCTTCACGTGTCCTTGTTCATGAGGGATGCAGAGCCAAAGTCAATAAGAATCACATTGCTTAGTGCAGCCATTTCCCCTGTCTGCATCATTATGGAGTAACTGGGTAACTAGGTAATCGACTTGAGCTAGACATTCACCAGGAGGTATTGCTGAGCCTTCTCTCCATGCCTGGCTGTGGGGGCAGGGTGCTGGAGAATGATTCTTCTCTGCTCACCTGGCCACTGCCACCTTGAGGTATATAACCTGCTGCCATCTTTGGTTGTCATCAGTTCCTTATTACAACACTTTGAGAGAGGTAGCAGGTATTATTACCATTATGCTTTGGATCTTAAATACCCACTACAGGCCATGTGTTAAAGGCTTGGTGCTACTAGGAAGTGGTGGAACCATTGGGAGGTGGAGCCTAGTGGGAGGAAGTTAGGTCTTTGGGGGTGTATTCTTGGAGGGGATATTAGGACACTGGCTTCTTCCTCCTCTGCTTTCTGGCAACCATAAACTGAGCAAGTTTGCTCCACAATAAGCTCCTCACCATGATGATCTGTTTCACCCCAGTCCCCACAATGACGGAGCCAATTGACCATGGACTGAAACCTCTGAGACTCTGAGCCAAAATAGACCTTTCCTCTTTTAAGTTGTTTATCTCAGGTATTTTGTCACAGTGACAGAAAGCTAATACAGTTACCCTCCCTCTTAGAAACCTGAAAACAGGCTCAAAGAGATTCATCAGAGAACTTTTTCAAAACAACAAAATACACAGAGCAGAAGTGGAAGCCCAACTTGAGTCTTTTGACTTCAAATCCTATTTTTATGACATTACATCAGGTCTCGTTATGATTTCTGGACTGTGAGGACTTTGACATGCCACTTGCTCATGTTGAAGCAGCTATTACAGGGTGGCAGAGTGAAGGCACTGGGTTGGGAGCAAGGACACAGCTCTACCTCTGTTGGTCTCAGATCTGCTGAGGACTCACTGGCAGCCACTCAGACTGATGAGGACAATACTGGCTGGGCTTACAGGGAGGCCTTGAAGCTGGTATGCCTCCAGGAATCCTGGGAGAAGGGCAGAGCAGTGTGCAGTGGGCCAAGTCTCAGCATTATTGATTCAGCCAGTCAACATTTATTGGGCACCTACTATGGCCAAGCTCAGGGACACAATTATAAACAAGAGAGTTCCTGATAGAAGTTCATAGTCTGGTGAAAGAGGCAAGTCAACAGACCATTATAATTCAGGTTGAGCATCTCTAATCTAAAAATCCAAAATCTGAAAATTTTTGAATGCCTATTTGGTGCCGCAAGTGGGAAATTCTACACCTGGCCTCATGTGACCTGTCACAGTCAAAACGTAGGCACACTAAAAATATTGTATAAAATTACCTTCTGGCTAAATGTAAAGGGGAACATGAAACATAAGTGAATATTGTGTTTATAGAGAAACCATCCATTAGATATCTCATTATGTACATGCAAATACCTCAAATCCAAAGAGATGAAGAATCTGAAACACTTTCTGGTCCCAAGCATTTTGGATAAGGGATGTGCAACCTGTACAGTAAGATGAATGCTCTCACAAGAGAGAGCCAGGGCACCATGGCCATGCCCAGGGGAGCCCTTCATCAGACATGGCAGTTCTTAGAAAACACTCATGGGGGACATGACATCTCTGCTGAAGCCAGAAGGATAGATGGGAGATGGGCAGATAACGATGGGGCTTCAGATATTCCACGCTGAAGATGCAGCACTTGCAAAGGCCCGTGGTCAGATGGCAGAAGCAGTTAGCAGACCTGGTTGGGCATCTTTCCAATCAGGAGCAGAGAGTCATGGAGCCATCATGTCCCCCAAGCCCTTAGTGCTTCCCTGCCTCAACCCCATAGCCTGGAAAGTTTCCATTTTGCTCTGAATGTCTTTAGCCTTCAGTTGTGCAGGAAAGAAGAGCTGGAAATGCACCCTAACCAGAGCAGGCAGCACCAAGTCCAGAATCAAAAGGATCCGGCTGTGCTTTATCTAACTGAAGGACTGTAATCTGCGAGATGTTCATTTAACATATTTCTGCCTTCTGAATGGCTTTTACTTTTCACTAAATTGAAACCGCAGCACAATATATGTGAATGATTAGGTTGTGTAATACATTCCAGCAAATTTAGATTAGGAATGATTATGACTTAAGTAAAATAGTTGAACACAATTCTTATTGCCATATATCTTTTCTCTTCCTTTTAGTGTTCCTGGGAGTGATTGAATACAAGGAATGAATGACTCCTAGGAGAGCTGGGGCTGGGGCAGGGAGGGTTTGAGGTCTGTCTTTGGAGGGCTTTCAGGGGAAGGGAGAGGCTGACAGGAAGCCTCAGGTTCTGGTATGCAGGGAGAAGCCCTGGGCAGTTGGGAGGCAAGTCCCAATGGATCTGTCATTTACTAGCCGTGTGACCTTAGGCAAGTTACATAAATTCTCCGAGTCTTAGTTTCCCCTTAGCAAAATGGGCTATTAAAATTTCTGGTTCATGGGATTGTTGCAGGGATTGAATGAAGTCAGATATGTTAGAGCAATATTGTAGATAGACCAAAGGCTTGGGTGGGGAGGTGGAAGTCCCTGTCCAGTTCTGGGTCTACCACTTACTGGAGCTGTGTGACCTTGACCTTTGTTACTCAGCCTCTCAGAGCCCAAGTTGCCTAATCCACAAAATGGGAATAAGTGTAGGTGACCATGGGTATCCTTGGAAAGAAGCTTAAATCGGATTTTTCCATGTTAAAAGTGCTTTGCATTATGTAAGCCACCTGGGAGGGCTATGTGGCTGATAAGGGTAGGAATAGGAGTATGGGGGCATCTCCTTCCTGGGAACAGCAACCAGGCATGGTGAGGTGGAGATTTGCTGGGGGCCCTGGGAGTGGGGAGGGAAGAGAGGAGCCCCAAGAGAAAGTCCCCTTTGGAGTTCCAAGCCTTGCATCTGCCCCAGGCACTCCCAATCTTCCTTCTCCTGCTCCGTATTTCCTAAGTAGTATTGAACTCATTGTAACAGTTGGTATGAAGTATTTATGTATTATGTTCATGTTTAAAGTCAGCCTGCCTGGTTCAAAGGGCAGGGAGCTGTTTCTTAGTGTGATGTTTCTCAAACACCCAGAGCACAGCCTGGCCAGTTAGGAGGAGCCCAGGAAAGATATGTCAAGTGAATGGATTTATGAGTGAGGCTGAACCTCCATCTCCTGGGAATGACGAGCGGAGGCTGGGGAACCAGGGTAAACGGAGCGCATCTGTCACTCTGGTAGGGATCTTGCTGCAGGGAGAAAGAGCTGCAGTTTGGGGCATGGAACCTGGAACCCGCTCTTCAAGGGAGCCACAAGCCCCTGGAATTTTCTCTGAGCCCTAGAAGCACCCACAACCTTGATGATCTCCCTGTCCCCTCCTAGCAACCTGACAAAATGCCTTCCAATCAGAGTAACTATTGCTGTCCTGGAGCTGCTGACTCTTGAGGTGGCTGCCTCTTGTAGTACCTGCTGGAGACTATATTTCTTTTCTGTTCATCATGAGAACAGGGACAACAAAAGACAGTACAGCAGATGAAGGCCCCTCCAAACCCTCCAGAGCTGGGGGAGCCTGGGCTGGTGGCAGTATTGGCATGTGGGGGGACAGCGTTATGGCTCTTGGACTTGGGGCTGGCTGTGCCAGTGACTTGTGCTGCTCCTGGCCAAGGCAGGCAGGGCTGTGGCCACTGAGCCCACTCTCCCACCTGCAGGCAGGTGCTTAGAGTCCCTGATGCTCTTGGGAAAGTGCAAGGCACCACCCAGTAGGAGCTGGCATGCCATCAGGGGCCACCTGCCTCAGGTGTCTTGCTAAGTGCTTTTCCCTCCACTTGAAAACCCTGTAAAATAGCTGCTGTGTTTAAATGAGGAAGGGAAACTCAGAGAAGTTAAAAACAGTCAGCTCTCCATATCAGCAGATTCCACATGCATGGGTTGAACCAATCACAGATCGAAACCATAAAAAAAAAAAGTGGCATCAGACCTGAAGATGAACAGACTTTTTTTCTTGTCATATCCCTTCAATCATATAGCATAATAAGTATTTATGTTGATTTTATATTGACTGGGGTGGTATAAGTAATCCAGAGATGATTGAAAGTTTGTGGGAGGTCTTATACAAGTTCTATGCAAATACTACACCATTTTATATATGGGACTTGAACATCCATGGATTTTGGTGTCCTCGGAGGATCTGAAACTAATTTCTTCAGACACTGGCATGGGGGGCAGGATGTGTGTGTGTATGTGTGTGTGACTGTAATGCAACTTGTTAATTGGTATTGTTGGGGCAAGAACTTCCATGTTTCCAAACCCCAAGTGCCTCCACTCTCCATTCCACCCAGAATCCTCTGTGGGGTAGACATTCCCTGTAGGGGTTAAGTGCATCCCCTTACTCCCCAACCTCAGTTTCCCCACTATTGTACCAGCTATTGATGCCTAGGTGATGAGCCCTTAACTTCAACCTCACCTTATCCTGCCACCTTGCCTAACCTTGCCTTCAACCTCACCTTGCTTAACCTTGCCCAACCTTGGGCAGGACCTGTCCTGGGACCTGAGCTGTTGGCTGAGGCCCTGTTTCACTTGCCAGGTGTTGGCCCCATCCTTAGGAGCGGGGCTCCCTCTTGAATACCAGTCAAGGCCAATAGCAGAAGCGCACTGAAATCCCTTGGACACTGAGTTCAAAACACCAGTTAATAGCAACTTGGCTGAGAATGTTGAACGTTTCTTTTAAAAAATTTTTATTAATTGTTGATGAAATTTTTAAATTTTATTTATTTAGTTGTATGTGGTGCTGAGGATTGAACCCAGTGCCTCATACATGCTAGGCATGTGCTCTACCACTGAGCTACAATCCCACCCCTGTTGAACAATTTTTTGAACCCAGGAACTGGAGGTCTGAGGTCTGTGTTCTTCGTCATCATACTGTCCTGCCTTTTCTTCATTTGACATAGTCTTTCACCTTAACCACCTCAATGAGTCTGTTTCATTAGTATCCCCCTTCAAATCTAGAAAAAGATGCAGATGTGGTCTGACCAAACAAAGCCCAATTGCTTTGCGATTGATTCTGTCTCAGGTTGCACTCCCTTTCCTGGGTTCTTCCGTCCCAGGTGGGCTCCTCTTCCACTGCTCAGTTAGCCCTCTGTCTATAGGGCTCTGCCTAACTCCCCAGGGCTTCCAGAAATGGGCCTCCGTGGGAAAGCCACTGTGTGGCTGAGGTCTGAGGCCCCCAGCCATGTTCCCCCCGGCAGGTCGTGTCTTCGTGTGGCTCCCACCATGGCTCACAGCAGACACAGCAGAGGAAAGAACCTCATCTTGGGCCAGTCGGGGGCTGGGTAGAGACAAAACCGTCTGTGAAGGTCACTGCCGTTTCTCAGTGAGCGATCTGTCCCCATTTCAGCCTCAGTGGGAAAGTGATGGAGGGTGTAATTAGGGCCTGAGCAGAGCCTGTAGGGCTGCTGTGCTGGCTCAAGGAGGCTGGGGACACAGGCAGTAGTCTCTGTCCTCTGAGATTCCTTGGGATCGGGAGCCCAGGCTGCTCAGGACAGCTGCCTCAAGGGACCAGGGACCCAGGCCTTCCTTCACTCTTCTCCCCACTACTTCTCTCATCAGAATTTATTTGTCCTGTGTGTCTCATTTCACCCCATTCCCTTGAGGACTTGTCTTATTAGCGAGTGATCTAAGGCACTAATGTGGCATTAAGATGTGAAAGTCTAACAATTGGTTTTGATGTTTGTAGTCAGCTTATCCCAAGGGTGCAGATCTTGAACAGGAGGATTCCTTCACCTAAAGGCATGTATCCCTCAGGATGAAATTCCACACGTTCTGGAAGAAAGGTAGTTTGTGTAGTGTCAGCCCCAAGTGGTTATCACTTAGAGGGCATTACCGTGCACTGCACGAAGACGAGAAATGGAAGCTCCCCGGGATGTGTGTCTTTCCCAGGATCCCATTGCTAGTGGGTGGCAGGGCAGGGATGGGAGCCCAGCTTGGTTACTTTGAGTGATGAGCTCTTCCTGTGTCTCCTAAGGCATCCAAACCACATCCTGCGTTTCACCCGAACCTAAGGCTAATTTTGGGGTCCTGCTGTAGTTTAGATCTTGAATGTCACCTGAAGACATGTGCTCAAGGCTTGATGGCCAGCCTGTGGTGCTATTGGGAAGTGGTGGAGCTTTTCAGAGGTGGGGCCTAGTGGAAGGAAGTTAGGTCACTGGAGGTGTGCCCTTGAAGGCAATCTTGGGACCTGGTCCCTTCCTGTCTCTTTCGCTCCCTGGCTGCTGTCCTCCACCACATGCTCCTGCCATGACACACTGAGTCATCACAGGCCCAAAGCAACAGGGCCAAGTGACAATGGACTGAAACCTCTGAAACTGGGAGCCAAAATAAATTTTTCCTCTTTTTAAGTCGATTATCTCAGGTATTTTGTCACAGCAATGGAAAGTTGATTAACACAGGTCCCATCAGGTGTGTAGTGCTATTAGAAGGATCCGATATGGTCAGAGAAAACTCTGTCCTCCAGGAGAGAGGGGCAGGAGAACTATAACTATCACTACAATTTCTTGATCCCTTAACACTATTTCAGGATCTTCAAATACTCAGATCAATTTGTAAGTTATAGTACCATGTTCTGTTTGGCCAGTAAGGAAACGGAAGATCAGAAAGTTCACGTCACTTCCACATAGCCCTCAAAAGTCAGCATCTGGCTTACTCACTGTTCCTGGAGTCCTAAAAGTCCCAGCCCCAGCCCCAGCCCCAGGCCTCTTGCAGGGTCAATAGTCCCACCCCATTCCATCTCCTTGGGGCACTGACTGCTGTGTAGGGGTCTGCAAGGGTAGGCAGGACGCTGCTCGCCTGTGGTCTCTCCAGAGAGGAGTCCATGAGGGAGCTGAGGGCTTGCTCACTGCCCTGGGTGGACCATGAAATCAGATTCTAGAACCTATAGTGCCCCTTGGCTGGGGACCTCCATGTATTGGGTGCCTCTGATGTCCCAGGCCCTGTTCTAGATATTTTCCAAACAGTTCTTATTTTAATCATAACAACAACACAGTGAAGTAGGTATCATCCTTCCCCTTACATGGATGAGAAATCAAGGCAAGAGGAAGCACAAAGTCACAGAGCTAAGAAGTGGGGGAGTCAAGATTGGGTGGTTTCAAGTTATTCCAAACTCATGCTCTTCCTCCTGTACCATGTAACATTCCAAGGGAGGCTGGGGAGGGAGGAGGCAGAATCCTCCTGGAGCTGCTGACTGGGTTGGGGAAACAGAACGCATAGGATGGAAAGGACCATGGCAGCCTCTCTGGGTCCAGGGTGGACAGTGGTCACCTACTTGGCCCTGCCTCTTCTGTCAGTAGCTCAGGGCACTAGGCAGTGCACCTGGGGCCAGCGAGTCCTTTAGTTTGGGTAGAGGCCGGGAGTGCCAGGGTGGTAGGTCCAGGAGGCCCCTCCAGGAGGTCTTGGGGTGGATGTGAGTTTGGCAGCAGTCAGAGGTGAGGCTCTGTTCTAAGTGCTCTGGGATATAAAAGCTGCCGCACGGAGGTGGGCATGGCCAGAGCAGGAAGGAGCCTGGAGCAAAAGCCTCTCAGCTTAGCTGCAAACAGGCCGCAGCCCACAACAGAGGGACAGGCACCTCGTGCCTTTTCTGTGAGGGGACTGGGAGCAGGCTGGGACCCAGGGGGCAGAGGGGAGGAGGCACAGGGTCCCATCACATCAGGAAGCTTGCATAAAGGGCTTCTTGGCCTGCCAAAGCCTCAGAGCCAACCTCTTTTGCAGACGTGTGTCTTGTCTGATTTGTCCTCCAATAGGAAAAATGCCAGGGCTTTGGAGGAACAAATGTTGTGAGCCTGGCTTCTTCCTATGGAGCCAAGGCACTGTCTCCTGCAGGTCACCCTTGTGTGGAGGCGGACCAAGGGCCAGGCCGCTCTTCACAGTCGTTTCCCCACAGCTCGCCCCATAATTGACTGACTCATCGGTCACCGCTTGCGCGCTCAGCCATTGTTAACTGGTGACTTGAAAATTACCTTTATTTAGCACCGTTATCGGGAGGCTGCAGGGGTGCCGGCATTTCCACTCCACTAGTTCCCTCTGGCTGACGGCAGCAAGTGGACTTGTCGCACACTCCATAGTCCCAAGCTGCAGCCCTCCCTGCTCCCTGTGGGGATGGGGCAGCATGCTACGTGGGCGCGGCAGGAAGGCCAGCATGTGCCTGGCCTTAGCAGCTCCTCTGGGTACTGGGCGGGCGGTGATTATCCACCTGGCCCTGCTCCCTGCTGCCGGTCCAGCACGACCTGCCTGCCTCCCAATCATCTCCCGGTGGCTGCATCACCTTATATGCAGGAGCCAATCTAGAACAGGGTCCTCAATGGGAGTCTTGGGTACACAAAGTAGGGTGACTTGCAGAACTTGTTAAATTCCTTAATTTTGAGTGAATGTGACTATAAGCCTTTAGGGAGGGAGCACTTTTATAGCTCCCATAGCTTTCAGTAGACTCTCAAGAGGGGCTGTGACCTCCAGAGAGCTGGGAAGCCCAGTTCTGAGTCATGGGTTTCAGATCACTTCTCCACGAAGAACTGGGTTCACAGTCTGCTCGTCTGGGAGTATAAGTGGCTGCTTGCTGATTGACAAATCAGAGGGACAGAAGGGACTGGGCGTCTGCAAGAGTCCTGCCTTATTGGGGCAAAGAAATGTCCCATGGCTCCCTTTCCTCTGCATGTTGGCCAAGTGCATCTGCTTCCCGTCCCTGCGTGTCCCCACTGGTCACAGGCCCTGTGTTGTGGGAGGTAGGATGTGGGACTGGTTTAGTGAGAGAAGAAGGGGGGGCAGAAGAGGTGGGCAGGGAAAGATGGAGAGGTGGGTGCAAACTAAGGAGCAAGGTTGGGTTAGCTTCTTGCTGCTGTGACCAAAATACCTGACAAGAACAACTTAGAGAAGGAAAAAAAGTTTATTTTGGGGGTCAAAGTTTTGGAGATTCAGTCCATGTTGGGTGCCTCTGTCACTCTGGGCCTGAGGTGAGGTAGAACATTAGGGAAGAAGGTCAAGGTGGAGGAGAGCTGCTCAGTTCATGGCAGTGTGGGGTGGGGGGGGCGGATGAGGAGCACGGGACAGGTTACAATCCCCAGTGACATTCTCCCAATGACCTACTTCCTCTAGCCATGCCCCGCCTGCCTATAGTTAGCACTCAGTAGTTCATTCAAATTATTAATCCACCAAATGGACAAATCTACTCATGAGGTTACAGTTCTCAGAAGCCAGTCTCTCACCTAACACAGGCGCTCTTGTGACACTTTCAGAGCCAAACCATAACAAAGCTGAAGGTCAGGCATGGCTCTAGGGTGGAGACAGTCCTTCCTCCCCACACACCACAGCCTTCTCCTGCTGGAGTGGCTGTACCTGTCCTTTTTCCTCTCACAGGTGCTGCCTTTGAAAGTGCAATGAGGCCCTGCCGGAGCTGTCTCTAAGGTCAGCTCTGCAGTTCCTTAATGTCTACTCCTGGCTGTCTCTGGTCCTCACAGACAGCCAGAGACGTGAACAGAAAATAGAGGAAGTCATTGTCCTAAAGATCACCCAAATTCGGGAGCCTCAGAGAAGGAATCCGTGCGCAGGAGTGGCTTGCTGTTCTCTGCCACATCCCCCTTGCGTTTCTCAGTCCTCAGTGCCAGTAGCCCAGCCTCTGGGAGGAGGGGCAGTGTTTCCTGGCAAAGCCACCCTGCAGCTGGCCTGGCCCTCAGACCCATAGGGGCCTTTCTGGTGGCAACTTGCGCAGCATCTCTTCCTAAGCATGCCCTGAATATGGATGCAGAGTCCCTCAGCTGCCCGTGGCACTGTTTCCATGCAGCTGTGGGGACAGGGACAAGGTCTGTGGGCTGTCAGCCCTGCTGGAGAGCACTCAAGAGCCACTTCATCGACCTTCTCTTCTCTTTCCAAGCCTCTTAACCCACTGGAGTGTGGGAGGGGCTGAAGGGGGTGTGCCCTCATTTGGGCGGACAAGGGAGCACCAGTCAGCCTCCTCTTCAGCCTGGCTCTGCAGATCCAGAGGCGGGGACAGGGTCGGGGACAGGGGGCAGAGCACCTCTGGCAAGGCTGGTGGTCCCAGCAGGGAGGCAGGGTGAGAATAAGCCATTTCTGGGAGGGGAGGCCTTGGGAGGCCCTGTTCTGTTGATGACTTGTGATGTGGCCTCTTTCCTCCCTACTCAGAAACCTGGGCTTTAATTTGAGCCTCTTTAATTTACAAAGTATATCTGGAAGATGATGTTGCTGTGACTCAGAGAGACTGAGTGCTTTGCCCAAGGCCACATAACAGGTCAGTGGCAAAGACAGGACCAAAATGAGGTCTCCTTTCCCAAGGGGGATCCAGTCAATTCTCCACCCTCTAGGGCCTTCATCCCTTTGGAGTGACAGGGACTGCTAGAATTGATGAGCTCTGATGGCACATAGAGCCTCCAGAGTACCACCAGGGACCGAAGCCAGCCAGGACACCCTTCCCTGGGGCCTCCTCCAGCTTTGCTGGCATGGGCATGGTCTGCTTTTCAAGGGTCTTCTTTGGTGTCTGTGTGGCCAGAAAGAATTGGAATAAATTGTGACTTAAGGGCTGGAGTCACAGGCTGGCACTCTTTCTACCTTTAGGAGAGCTCTTGGCTCCTGGGGGGGAAATACTCCAGGATGAGTCTGTGTTGGAGGTTCTGGTGAACCCCAGGGAAAGCCAGAGAAGCCAAGGTTGAGAATCCTCGCTGTGGCTGAGCTGCTTTCTCTAGAATCTGTTCACCAGTCTCCAGAAGCACCTGTCAAGAAGTCCCAGCAACCCCAAAATCCAGTGTCCATGCCCATGAAGCTACCTAGCAAGACTGCTCTACTCACTGTTTTAGATTCAGACCTATGTAGTACCCAGCACATAGTAGATGCTCAGTAAATTGTCAAATGAATTAATTAAGTGAAAGGAAACCCAGAAGGCCATCATCTGCAGATAAACCATATTTTATAGGAGTGACATTTGAGGCCCAGAGAGGTCAAGTAACATGCCCAAAGTGATAAAGCCAGTTAGTGGTGAGGGAAGTGCCAGAATTTAGGTCTCATTTCACTTTCCTCTCTTCCTTCTGAAAGGGGAAGATAGGAATGTGATGCCTCTTGACCTCTGGTCAAGCAGCTGACTCCACTTCTGACAAGTTCTGTCCTTGTTTCTTAGCTGCATTGAGTCTATGGTTAGCGGATGAGGCTTGGTAAAAAGAGATGGTTCATCAGTGCCTTGGGCACATGGGAGCAGGGAGGAGGTGTGTCTCTTC
Source organism: Spermophilus citellus (assembly GCF_964194105.1). Classification (NCBI taxonomy): domain Eukaryota; kingdom Metazoa; phylum Chordata; class Mammalia; order Rodentia; family Sciuridae; genus Spermophilus; species Spermophilus citellus. The sequence continues at coordinate 148,079,129 of NC_138183.1, read as the reverse complement.
AGTGCCTCGGCTTCCTTATCCACTTGGAGCCCAGATTTCCCCTCCCAGAAAGGAGCCTTGAAGCCACTATAGCCAAGCACTGCAAGAGGACGTTTTGGTCAATGATGAGCCACATGCCCTGAAACCGTAGGATTATGATGGAGCTAAAATGTTCCCACAGCCTAGTGACGTCATCACAGCTATAATGTCATAGTATAAGCCTGGCTCAGATGTTTGTAGTTATTTCACCATGTGTTCCTTCTACGTATAAAAGAAAAATTTACTGAAGGGCAGTTGTGGCCCCAGCACCAGTCTTGTAGCCCACGTGTTTACCAGGTCTCTGGAGCACCATTTTTTCCTCGTGCGTGGCTGAACCACATGTGGTTGATCGCAGCCTGGGAGCAGGCCATTCTCGGTACACTACCTCATCTAGGTGTGATGTAGGCTGTACCTTCCAGGGCTGAGTGTACTCAGTGCTGCTCACACAGTGAGGAAAGCACCTTGTGATGCATTTCCCAGACCTCGCTCCTATCCAGAAACTGCCCGCCTGGCTGTACTCGTCAAGTTAGAAGGTCCCAAGGTCCCTCTGCTGCTAGGGCTCTGGGAGACACAGCTTGGGCCCAGGTTCCCATGCCCTGTCCTAGAATCTCTTCAAAGCAGGGAGAGGGAGCAGGATGGAGCATCGTGTGTATTCTAGACCCTCCACTAAATTATTCAGGAAAGCCAGGGTGTGGGAGGATTTGGGGAGTGGCATTTGGTCCCACCTCTGAGGAACCCTGCTTTAGACCAGACATCACTAGGAGCCCGCGTGGCCCCTCTGTTCCTCAGAGGGCCGTTCCCAGCACGCATGATCCAGGAACTGCCCCACTATCAGAGCCTGGCAATTTTCAGTGGCCAGTGCCCTCTCTTATGGAGAGCAGTGTGGCCTGCCTTGGTGCCTAGACCTGAGCCTGTCTGTCACCCTGGGGCTCCTCAATGTGGGGACACTAAAGGGTAGTGCCAGCTGCTGACAAGGCTGAGCGCACACACATCAGTGCTGAGGAGTCGACAGGACTGTCTGAATTGAGTGGCTAAGTTTAGTTTTTAATTAAGCCCCCGTGGTCCTTTAAAAAGGTCACTGATGATACCATGTTCTTTAAGGCCAATATGAAAAGACATTCAAAGTCAAAGTTCTGAGATGGGAGCCTTGTAACTCGAAATGTCACAGGAAGAAATTTGGAAATGGGGGAAGAGGAAGCTGGTGGGAAGGACAACGCTGTCACATTGTCCTGCCATGGGCTTTACAGTTTCCACTTGGAGCTCCGGACTATTTTGGTCTCAAAGGGCAAAGGGCCCCACTCTGCTCTCTGGAACGCCTTCCCCACAGCTGCCTGTGGGGCTCCTTGTTTGCTTTGCCAGTGAAAAACAGGGCCCTTGTGTACCCGATGTGGAATAAAAGTTGGTGTCAATGGCAGAATATGGCAGCTTGCCCCATCTCAGGAATTAATTCAAATATACGCAATTGGCATCGTCCTCCTGCGCCCGTTCCTTCCAGACTTCTCTACAGACCTGGACAGATACTCTACCTCTAAAGTAAGCACACAGCCACTGAATCAACTCCCCTATCCCATAATGATCCCACAGTGAACATAAAGACCTGTGCCTGGTCCTAGGGGGGCCCAAGAGCCATAGACATGAGTGAGCCTGAGCAGAGTGGACAGCGCCCCCTAGGGGAGGGATGTGGCCTGGCCACTAGCTAGAAGCTCAAGGTTTGGTCACATGGGTGTATTTTCCTGGAGCCCCTTGGCTGGCACCAGTGTGGGGGACAGCAGGACATTCTTGATGGTGAATAGTTCAGTGTAGTCAGGGAAGTCTGGGTTACTTTGTTTTCCATGGTCACCAGGCAGAATAGAAAGTGGAAAGGAAGGACTTCAGATTTACACTCAGGAAATTTGGGTCTTGCGCCAAAGAATGTTGTTTGTCTATTTAATATACAACTCCCAGTTATTCACCATCAGAATACTTACATTGTTGACATGACAATGTGCTTCAATTAATGAAATATGAATTTCATAGCCTCCCTTGAGAAGTTAGGGCTGCTTAATGATATATATATATAAAAAAAATCACTGGGAGGATTTTTTTTAAAGACAGCTGATTCACCTGGAAGGTACACTTCTTACTTTCTTCTCCCTGCGTGAAATGTGGAGTTGATGGCTGGAGTTTCAGCAGCTATTATATGACCTGAGGTTATGCCCTGAGAATGGAAACCAGTGCTAAGGATGAGCTGGCTACCTTCCCTTAAATTTCATGTAAAGTGAGATAAAGTTAACCCTTGGTTTTCTTATGCCACTAAATATTACTTTGAATATCTGTTTCAAAAAGTTGCATATCAAAGTGACACAGATTGATTGCCAATGCTGTCATTTACTCCTGAGGGATTTGGGTAGGTCATTAATAACTTTGAGCTTCGGGTTCCTAACTCCTATAGTGGGAACAGTACTCTCATTTTGCCTTGTAAATGTTACTCCTGACTTGCAAGGCCCACTCAGGCTCCCCAGAAGGTTCTGGACGTGTTCTGAAGATCACATGGCTTTCCTAGGCTGGCAGTGCTGCCTCCCTCCCATTGTTGAGCCAGATAATAGTTCCTGATGCAGGGAATGTGCCTCCTTCCAGCTTCAATCGCCAGCCCAGGCTGTTATCAAGCCCCCTCGTGGGCTCCCATTTTCCAGAGACACAATAGCTTTTCCCTCCTCGCCTAGGCCTCACCCTCCCAGCTGGGCCAAGACAGTCTGCTGTTTCAAGCTGCTAAAAAGGAGGCTTCAAAGAGCCCACCTTGGCCCCGTCAGGCTCTGACTGACAGAGACGTTTCTGGAGATGCTCAAAAGCCTTATTAATCTGCTGAGATGTCCCGGGAGCCGGCAGCTCGCACCCTATTCCAGGCTTTTCAGCGGCCTCCATTGTCTCGGCCGCATTGTCCTCCTCGGTGTCGTGGCCCCTAATGGACTCTCTCTGAGGCAGGCTGGCTTTTGGCTGTGCCCACGATTTCATTTCCTGGCTCCTTTCTTCTTCTTCTTCTTCTCTGTTCCCTTTAACTCTTAAAATGAAAAGGTGACCGGTTCTTCTTGGGCTGTTTGTTCCCGTAACTCCCTGTGTGTCTTCTTCACCTCTTTCCTCTCTTGGCATTTGGCTGGATCCGGGTGGGGCACGGGTCTGCATGGGAAATTGGCACCCCGCTGCCTTTGCTTGCAACGCAAACCTCTTCCTGGGATCCCCACGGGCTGCTGCAGCGTACAGCCACTGGATAGAGAAGCTGGCTTCCCCAGGGAACACCTGACTCCAGTCCACCCATCAACCACTCTCAGCTGTGGAAGCTTCTCTGCAAAGGAGAGCGAGCCAGACACCGAGGGCTCTAGTCCTGTCTCCACCCACTGCTGGTTACCATTTTCTTTGTCTAAAATCAGGGGCTTGACTTTCTGGATAAGTCCTGTCTGTGGGTCTTCAAGCCCTCGCAAGCTTGGGTGTTAGTTTTCCAGCACTATAACAAATACCTGTGACAATCGACTTGCACAAAGAAGAGGTTGTTTTTTACTCAGAGTTTTAAAGCTTTCCGTCCATAATTGCTTAACCCTGTTGCTTTGGGCCCGTGGGGGCACATCGTAGCTGGAGTGCATGGTGGAGCAAAAGTACTCATGCTATGGCCAGGAAGTGACAGAGAGAGAAAGAGGAGGAGATTGGGGGTCCTCTAGTCCCTTTGGAGCGCACATCTCCAATGGCCTGAAGACCTCCCTGTTGACCCCGCCCCTTAAGTTTCTGCCACCTCTCAACCGATGCAGCCTCTAACACATGGACCTCGACTCATAGATGTGACTCATGTTCCACATTCAAACTCTCTGGGTGTGCGCTGGACCTAGAGTGACTTGCCTCTCACCAGGATACAGTGGAAGTGGAGGGATCACTTCTGCAACTGGGATGTAAAGGACTGGCCTGTGTGCTCTGCCTTGTTGACTTACTCCCCTTTGTTGTCCATCTGTCTTTCCCACCTGGGGAGGACAGCTGCTCCCCAGGAGAAGCCCAGAGGCAGGAATGAAGGGTGGGCCTTGGCCTGTGTCCCGTGAGCTATGGAGCCCTCAACCCTCCAGCCCAAGAAGCTGAATCCAACCCACAACCCTGTGAGCCTGGAAGCAAACCCTGCTCCAGGGAAGCCTTGAGATGGCCACAGGCCTGGCCAACGCCTTGGTTCCAGCCTGAGGAGAGGCCAAAGCAGGGAACCCAGAAGCCATGTCCAGATTTTCGACCCACATAAATTTGGAGATAATGAAAATGCATTCTATTAGGTGGTTAATGTTAATAAGGCAATAGATAACTAATACAGGTCCTCACTAGCAAAAGAGAAATGGTTTCTTTGTTTCTCTATATTTGGACTCAAGGTTCTATTTTTTTTGGGGGGGTGGGTATCAGGGATTGAACTCAGGGGCACTCGACCACTGAGCCACATCCCCAGCCCTATTTTGTATTTTATTTAGAGACAGAGTCTCACGGAGTTGCTTAGCTCTTTGCTGTTGCTGAGGCTGGCTTTGAACGTGTGATCCTCTTGCCTCAGCTTCCTGAGCCACTGGGATTACAGGCTTGTGCCACCACACCTGGCTACACTCAAGGTTCTTATGCCATTCATATCCACGAGTAGGTTACTGGGGGGTGCAGGTGCCCCCTCCCCCTCACATGTGCCCCCTCCTCCCACATGCTCTGAAATCAATGGGTTGCTGAGTCCCTTTGCCCCTATTACAATAATGCATGATCTATATATATATATATATATAGATAGATAGATAGATAGATAGATAGATATATAGATAGATAGATAGATATAGATATATATATATAGATAGATATCTATATATATAGATATATAGATATCTATCTATATATATATATCTATATCTATCTATATCTATATATATATATATATATATATATATATATGAAAGAAAAGAAAAAGGAAGAAATCACGAAACCAAAGCCCCACTGAGTTGATTCCTGTTTCCTATTAGGATCATATATAAAATTTGAGTTTTTGCCAGAATCCGAAGTGCTCGAAGGGGCTTGATTGATAAGGCTTGGGGGTCCTTATGGACCTCTGATAATTCAGGCACAGGGCTCGCCTTTCAGAGTGTGGTGCACACTGTCTGTTTTCATGATTTGCCGGTCCTCTCCTCCCCCTGCTCACCACCCGTCCACCCACCGTTACATATCCCCAATCTCAAGAAGCTCAGCATGCAGTGACATCTACAGGAAATCACCCCAGACTTCACAACTTTAGTTAGAAGCAAAATTTCCAACCCTTAGTCTCTCCTCCCTCCCCAGCTCCCCGATGTTCCAGGAAGCCAGAGCAGAGCCATCTCTCCAATCTAGGAAGCAATAAAGAAATGTATTTACGAACCAGCCTCTATCTAAGGGAGGGAATTTATGTCTCTTCATGCTCTTGTTGACAATAATAACTGATTGCTGCATCAATGTGATGCAATATAATTTTAAAACCCTCTAGAACAAGGATCAGAAAACAACTGGCAGGGAGACGGAGCTGCGGTGGGCACCTCTGGTGTTGCAGCGGAGGCCCGGCCGCTAATGCCCCGAGGCGGTGGGAACCCAGCCCTGGGAGCACCTGCCATCTCATTTTGTTTCTTTCCAAGCGCTAGGGAAGAAAAACAATTTGTTTGCTCTCATACTCTAAAGATGAACTTCCCGTGCTCAATCAAACGTTATTATACCAATGTAAGTCAATTTACCTTTGAATTTGAAGGCTATTTTCTTCCTAAATGGCTAATTATGGGAGATAGATGGCTGTAAACAGAAGACTTCTCCTTCATTCCTCAGCCAGCCTTCTCCCCAGGCACCTAACAGAACCAGAGAAAGGAGGCCCAGGCCAGGGCTGCCTTCTGCACCTGGTCTGGGCTGCCCCCTGTCCGTCTTCCCATCTGTGTTCCTAGATGCTTGTTCTTTGGAGTTTGGCCCCTTGAATTCTGTCTCCTGCTAACCCCCAAACCACAACCTCTGGCTGTGCTCATTTTCCAGAATGACATCCCCAGGTACCATCTCCCAGGGACTCCGTACTAAAAGAGGCCATCGCAGCCCTGGGGCTGCGTAAGCAGGATGTGGGACAGCATGAGTTTTAGGGGACAAGGGATCCTGTGAGCCGCTGAGATGAAACAAGGTTACCGGAGGCTGCCTCTTTGATTCAACCCTTTTCACGTGGAGTGATCAACACCTCGCAGGAGCTAATTGAATGGCTGAGTTTGTTTACCGAGAGGGGAACAGCAGCTCCCCTCCTTCCTTGCAAAACAAAGGCTTTCCCTGGGAGCTGTGGCAAGGAGGTCAAGCCCACAGCATTTTTGTTTGCCTTTTGATGGAGGCTGGATCTGGCCACTCTGAGGAAGAGCTTATTGTGTGTGCGCTGTCAGAGGTGGCGCCAACAGGGAGACCTTGGCTTTGGGAGCTTTCCAGGTCTGGAGGTCACTGAGCCCGTGGTGAGGGGCTTGATCTGGAGGAACCTGGCTTTCCAACTCCTTTCTCACAGGCCTGGCCTCTGGCCTTCTGCACTTCTGACCTGGGTGGGAGAAGTCCTAATAATAGTAACTCAAAAGTGCCTCCTGGCTTACAAGCTCCTATAGGCGTTAACTTATTTGATCCTCACAACCATTCTACAGTATCATCCTCACTTGACAGATGAGGGAGAGGCCCAGAGAGGTCAAGCTTTTTAAAATCTTTTTTAAAAGTTGTAGATACCTTTATTTTATTCATTTATTTTTATGTGGTGCTGAGGATCGAACCCAGTGCCTCACATGTGCGAGGTGCACGCTGTACCATGGAGCCACAACCTCAGCCCGAGGTCAAGCTTTTTGTCTGAGGTCACACAGCCAGTAAGTGGCAGAACTAGGACCTGCATCTGAACACTTGAACTTCAAAGCCTCCAATCTCATCATTTTGTCATAGCTCCATTACAGAAAGGATGGCATGTGGCTCTGAGGTCAACACGGAAGCCTGACTCTCTCTTTGGACCCAGGTCACTTGGGCGAGGCTTCTAATCCGTAATTCTTACTTTGACCTTGAAACCATGGCCTTGATAAACTTGCTTGCCTTGAACTTGCTGTTCTGGCTGGCTGGAGGGACCAGCGAGAGGGGTGAGCTTTCTAAGAACTGCCTTGGCAAAGTCTAGGGCCATGGTCAGGGTCAGCTCAAGGGGCCAAGCAAGGGCAGGCCTCTCCTCCTCAGCCACACTTACAGGGGTCTCAAGAAACCATCATTGAAGTCTGACTTTCTAAGGCATAGAGGACATTATGAGTCATTTTCTGTACTAGCTTAGATTCTGAGGGACCTTAGGACAGGCACCCTTGTGCCCACCTGGCCACCCTGCAGGGGAGGGGCTTGCACACCCAAGAAGGGAATTCATTTTGCAGTGGTGGACTGTCATTTTGAAAACCCCCTATGCACGCTCTGAACTGCTGTGCCTTGTGCCAGGGTGAGGAGACTGGGGCCCCTGTTTAGCTCAGTGCTTTGATTAAAACAATAAATTCACGTTGAACACGGATGGGCAGGCGGGGGGGGCATGCCAGCTCTGGCTCCTCCTGGCATCATGTCGCAGCAGCTGGTTTGAAAAGAGGTATCTCCCTCTCTCCCTTCCTGTGAGAGCCCTGGCTGCTGATAGATACGGGAGCCATGCCACCCTGGAGCCTGAGGAAGGAGGGCAACGTGGCTGGGGGCTAGTGTTCCTGGGCACTGAGGATGTGGGGCCTTGACCAGCCTGGGAGGAACAGGGCAACAGAGAAGAACATCAGGGAGATCTTAGTGACCAGCTCCCGTGTGCTCCCCGCCTCTGACCTGCCACAGACCTGCTGGCCTGGCAGCAACATGGATGGCTGTCAGCCTTCTGAGCAGCTGTCGGAGCCATGTGGCAGGTCCCTAACACTGGTGGCATTTGCATGACTCTCTGGGTTGCAGAGCCAAACGCCTAGCAGCCACCTGGCTAGTGGGTGTGCTGGGGCTGTCACCTTTCCTGGCCCTGAGGGGTGGGCAGCTCTGCTTGTCCAGGCTGCTGATGGGAAGAGATGTAAGGCAGAGGCCAGGGAGGAGAGAGGACCTACACCTCCCTGCTACAGGGGCTTTACCTGTGTTCTGTAGGACAGATCCCTCCTCCCACTAGCCCAAGACTGAGGATCAACTCCAGAGTCTTTAAGAGGAAACCAAGTCTGTTTTGGATGGAGCAGTCCACCAAAGGATGTCATTATTTTTATCATACAGCTATTTTTTTTTTTTTTTTTTTTTGGTACCAGGGATTGAACTCAGGGGCACTCGACCACTGAGCCACAGTCCTATTTTGTATTTTTTTTAGATACAGGGTCTCCTGAGTTGCTTAGTGTCTCACTTTTGCTGAGGCTGGCTTTGCACTCACGATCCTCCTGCCTCAGCCTCCTGAACCACTGGGATTATAGGTGTGCGCCACTTTGCCCAGCTGTCATGAAACTATTTTTAATTTGACTTCTTCCTTTCTTCCTCTGCCCCTTCTTTCCCCTCTCACTTCTAACTATCCATTAGTATTTATTGATGCTCCTTCTTAGAAGGGATGAAGCCAAACTGTGGAAATGAATAGGTGAATAAACAACGGCCCCTGTCCCTGTGCTCTCTCCTCAGCATCATGCCCACTGTATTTCTGAGCCCATGGTAAGGACACCCAGCTGACAAGAGTGAATGAGTGCCCACATAGGGACAGGTATGGAGACTATCTTGAAGATCTGAGACCTTCTGTCCCAGGAAGAAGCCAGTTTAGCCAATCCACCCTGGCTGCACTACATTCTTGGCTGGCAACTTTGTTCTATTCTTTAATAAGGACAAAAAGAGCCATCATTAATTGAACATGTACTATGTGCCAGGGTAGCACGAGACCACGCGTGTATAGTATCTCATTTAGTCTCTACCATAGCCCATTGTACAGATAAGGAAGTGGAGGATCGGGTGGTACACAGTGAGTTGGTAGTGCAGTCTTTGTTGGCCAGCCCTAACACCTGTGTTACGTCCATGGCAAGAGGTTTCATGTCCATTGCACAGATGTGTCCTGTGGGCCACAAGTGGAAGATGGACGCACACAGCACCCTGTCCAAAACCACAGTGCCCATGATGGTGTGTCTGGGCTGCATGGCACAGCATCCTTCTAACCTAGACCATCAGGACTCTGACAGCCACTGCCGTTTGGAACGTAGTAAAGCAAGAGGTCTTGGAGACGAGGTGAAGTGGAGAAGCAATGCTGGGCTTGTCCTGCAACTGCAGCTTGCTCCCTTGGCAGCCTCAATTCTGCACTGAACCCCCTGAGCCTCCTGCCAACATTGGTGCAAAAGGGAATCAGGCCCAGGTGATGACCCTCGCAGCAGGACTCGGGAGAAGCCAGCGGCAGGGCATGTATGAAAGCGTGTTACAAATTGCAAAGCGGCAGATGTGATCATTATTACTGCTTCTTGCACCTTGGCAAAGACCCATGGCCACAGACAATGCATGACCAAGTGGCCCCAGCCCTGCCAGCCCTTCTCGGTCCTGCTCCTTCTTTTCGGTTCCTCCCCTCCTCTTGCCGTTTCTTCTGCATTCTGTGCTCTCCTGCGGCCCTGGCTGGGGTCCCTGGAGATAACTCTCTCTAGTAATTGACTCCGGTGGGCTGAAAGCTGGAATCCCACCAAGCCACGTGTGCAGTTGGTACCTCCTCCATCACTGCCAGGATTCTGGTGGGGGTTCGTGGGCTGCATTTAATGTTTTCAATCAGGGCCCCACCAGGCAGCTCCGTCTTCAGGTGGATGCCTGGGGATAATGGAGCACCCTTGGTCTCCAGGCCTCGGACCACCTGGGTTGAGATTCATGACTCAGAGGGATGTAATCACTGCTGTAAGGAGAATGGTGTAGGGGCTCAAATGGGGCCCATTTCATGGAGAATGATGGATGGGAGGCAGGATGCCGGGACAGAGGCCCCACCCACACTGAGTAGCTTGGCGCATGCAGGCAGGTCTCTGCTCATAGACTGCGCTAGACACTTCATTTTCCAGAGACAACCAGTGTGTTTTAATAATGTCTACTTGGGTTAATGAAAGTTGTCGGTTTCACTTAATAAATACATCGCCATTCTTGGCTATGCATATCTGTCACACTGGGCCTGGAGCTGTGCATCCCGGCCTGATGAGCAGGGGAAGGGAGGAACACGTGGCCCATCACTGGAGAGCTGAGGTCTGGGAGGACCGGGAACCTGGTCCCTGGAGTGAAGTAGGGAGGCTCCTTGCATTGCACCTTTTCTCTGGGGTCAAATCAGGGCAGAAGGGAAGTGGGGGGGGCACTGAGATTTTACCCTGTTTTTTGTGGTACTGGGGTCTAACCCAGGGACACTTTACCCCTAAACTACATAGCCAGTCCATTTAAATTTTGAGACAGGGCCTCACTAGATTGCCCAGTCTGGCCATGAACTTGTTGATCCTCCTGCCTCAGCCTCCCAAGTTGCTGGGGTTGTAGGTGTGCACCACTGAGCCAGGTGAGATAGTAGCTTTTGGAGGAAAGCTGTGAGTAGTATTGCTGCCCAGAGGACTCAGGCTATGGATTCAGCCCAACTTGGGAAGGAATTCCCGTTGGCTACTAGCTGTGTGACTTTGGACGAGTTATTTCATCTCTCTGAGTCGCCACTCTTTCATTTATAAAATGGAGATAATAATGGCATTCGCCTCGTGAGCATTCTATGCTATAAGGCATGCACAGCTCTTATGCAGCGCCGAGGAAACAAAGCACTCAGATTGGAGCCAGTGGTCTTAAAATACTGTTTTTATTAAGAAGTTGTTTCGTGAGTGTTTATGAACAGGGGCTCTGGAGCCACGCTGCCTGGGTTTGGATTTTCCGCCTATCACTAGCTGTGTGATACTGGACAAATTGTTTAACTTTTTTTGTGTCTCAGTTTCCTAATCTGTAAAATATGGGAGAGTTATTATGGTACTTATAGGGTACTTATAGGGTTGTCATGGGGGGTTGAACAAATCAAGATGTGCAAATCCTCTAGAAAGGGACATAGTAATGACTCAATGAACCTTGGGGGTATTAGTATCATTGATGGCTTCACAGGGCCATGGGGAAGGGAGTCCAGACTCTGTGGGAACTGCCTTCTCCATTTAACCACAGTCAGGTAGTCACTGGGCCGCATCCGGGGTGGCTCTGCACATCCCAGGGACTGATGGGAGGCAGAGACCCTGGACCTGGGGTGTGCTGCTGCAGAGCAGGGGAAGGACTCCAGTCCAAGTTTCCAAACTGCACAACTTAGTTCAAGGTTGGCGGTGAGGGGAGGGGTGGTGGAGCATGTTTAACATTCTGGGGACATTCCCCCTGAACTCTGCAGAGGCCTTCAAACTTCCTGAACTGCTGCATGCATCGACACGCTTGCTTTCCTCTGTGCTCCTACCCTTGTCCACTTTTTCTAAAAGCTTAGGCTGATCAAACATGGGAATGGATCCGTGGGATGGGGGAAGGCCCTGGATGTGGGGAGGCAGAAGCTCAGAGGATAATGGGGAGGGGCCAAGGCAGCCAGCAGGCAATTTCTAGCTGAAGTAAGCAGCTTTGGAACCTGCCTGCCTACAGCCTGCTAGTCCAGGGTTTTATAATCTGCATGTTTACTTCATTAAGCAGTCACTCACTTCTGAGGGGGCTCCCTCTGGCAGCATGTCTTGTTGTGGGATTTTGAGTAGCCAGGGTTCCCCAAGGAGGCCATACAGTGGGTGGGAGTGCTCAGCCGTGGGGATGGTGGGGCCTCCCATTCCCTAAACCCAGGGACACGAAGGAGCAGCAGGGCTGGGATGGCCCACCTCTAACTTTTATAGGAAAATAAACTGAGCTGGGTGTAATGGTGCACACCTGTAATACTCGGGAGGCCGAAGGAGGAGGATCACAAATTCAAGGCCAGCCTGGACAACTTAGTGAGACCCTGTCTCAAAATAAAATTCTAAAAGGCTGTGGGTGGAATTCAGTGGCAAAATGCCCCTGGGTTCAATTCCCAGAATCTACACCCCCCCCCCAAAAAAAAAAAAAAAGAAAAAGAAAAAAAAAACTGAGGCCCAAGTGGCAATATGAAGAGTTTGCTGACACATTGGTGTGGTTCTGGACAGACCAGTCCCATTTGATGTGGCTGGGACTGTTTTCCGGTGTGGACTTGCAATCTGGCTGGGAGAGGAAGGACCTGTGGAACAAGCAGGCAGGAAGAGCAGGATTCCCTGCCTGGCTCTCGCCGGCCATGACCACCTTCCACTGGGGGGAGCAGCCTCTCCACAGGTGGGGCTGTCCCTTGGGAGCAGGAGCTCAGCTCCCTTGCCCATCGATAAGCAGCTCTCCGTGTTCAAAGAACTATTATTGCCATTATTAATTGCTGGCTGTTACTATCGTGTAGGCATTAAGTGGCTGCCCCTGCTCTTAGAGTCTTAACCCTGAGAGCCATTACTAGCAAGGTCAAAATGGGGCTTCACTTCTGCAAGGGTTTGCTCTGTGACCCTCCTATGATAGCCTTCTGCAATTGGTCATTTTACAGATGGAGAAACGGAGTCCTCCATGACTTTATAAGGACAGACTCCATCTCCTTCCCCTTCAGGGTCTTAGCCCTGCAGTGTGCACAGATGAACAGAGAGGGTCGCTGAGAGCTTGCAACCAACAGGGTGATAAGACAGAATCCTCACTCTCCCCAGGGACAAACACCACTCCTGGGTAAGCTCCATAGCAGCAAGACTGGGGGAAAGGGACCACCCAGGCACCAGGGCCACTGTCCAGCCCATTGTAGTAGCCAGGGCCATGCTGAGTCCACTGTGGCTCTCCTGAGGCTCTCTGGCCAACCCTTGTTGTGCTGAGGAGGGAAGTGTGGTCCCAGTGGAGTCTGAGTTAGGTGCCAATTTCCGGGACACTTGGGGAGGGGGTTGGGGTAAGGGGTGGGGCTGGGTCAGATCAAGTGGGAGAAAAAGGCAGGAGGTAGTTGAAGGGGACAGTTCCAGAAGCCCCTTGGAGGAGCTCCTCTGAGGAGCCTCCCATCTACCTGGTAGGCTGGAGAAACAAGGTGCTGAATAACGAAGGCGATTGTGCAATCTAATTAGTGCAGACCTAACTTCTGACTTCCTACACAGGGCTCCTCTTCTAGCCCCAGGCTATCGAGCTGAATTAAGCTGCCTAAGATCACCTCATTAAATTCACTAACCTTGCTTTTCCGCTACATTTAGCCTCTGGTGCCCTTCCTCTTGTCTGTGGGAGGCGCCTGCCTGGCGCTACTCCAGTGTTCCCAAGCAGGTGTTTTTAGGATCCTTCTCCTCTCCTTCAGGAATGGCTCCCTTAATCACTAAGTTCCTTTCTTCTGAGCTCAGTAATCACCCTGAACTAATCCATCCACAAAGTTCTGTGGCTGCGGTAGAAGCCGCCCCTCCTCACCCTCCCTGGTTAAGGGGATAGTGGTCCCTGGGTGTTAGGAATTCAATGAGGAGGGAGGCAGGGGACATCAGAGCACTGGGCCCGCTCGCAAACTGAGAACTAGCACACATGACTGGCATTTCCTGGGGCTTACCTGCCAGCAGTGTGCTTCTGGTACAGAGATGGGCAATAAGGAGGCCCAGGGAGAAAAGCATGTCCTGGCAGGAGGAGCAGGGACACAGAGGAGCCCTGGAGTCCAGCTGAAGAAGCACACAGTTCAGGCAGTTCATTCTGAGCCCTGATAAACAAATGAATCACTGTGGGTCAGGGGAGGTAGCAGAAACATTCAGGCCAGAGGGGTATTTGTTTCGAAAAAGAAATGTAATGCAATTAGTATTATAGGAGAATGGGGGGAAAACCTAGCTTGGAGATAACTCCATGCAAAATTGTGCTAAACTGTGGAGCGCTTCAGGGAGAGCTGGCCATCCATGTGACTTGGGTTTGTGTCACTCCTGCTGGCGGGAAGGGGCAGCTTGTGGAAGACTGGGCAGGCTTGAGAGCACAACTGTGTGGCCTTAAGCAGCTCCCTTAATGTCTCCGCTTAGCCTCTTGCCAGGAGAACTAATGCATGCCTTCCTCCAGGGGCTGGTGGCTGGGTTAATTGGACATTGTTTATGTGGCATTTATTATTTATGATTTCCTTTTGTCTATCCTGAGTGTGACAACGGTGGATAACTGACCAGAGTTATTCCTGCCTTGGGACATGTGTAAGGAAGGTCTCTTTCTCAACCTGTCTTTGAGGCCACGAGTGACTTCAGGAAAGGCAAGTGCAGGGGCATGCAAATGTGTTTGAAGCCAGAATTAGGCGACAGCTTTGCTCTTGCTCCTTGCTGGGGGACCTCAGATGCATGCTTACTTGTGGGAAATTGAGCTGGGAGGACTTTGAAAGAACTGGGATCTTGGATCATCTGGTTCCAATGGTTCTCCATTTTGGCTGCAGTTTGGATCCACCCGAGAAAGCTTTAAAAAGTACAACTAGTTCTTTACCAGAAATGCTGATTTAATAGTTACAGGGGAGGAACTCTGAGGTTTTAATTTTCCCTGTGATTCTAATATGCAACAAAAGCTGAGAATCACTCATACCTCCAACTCATTCTTATTGTGAATATTTTCTTGTTAATTATTAACAAACTAGCAGCTAACATTAATTGAACTCTTACTATGTGATAGGCATAGAGATAAGACTCATGTGCGTAGCTGCAACAAATCCTCAGAACAACCCAATGTTGTTGGAAGATACTATTATTATTTCTACTTTACAGATGAAGAAACTGAGGCTCAAGGAGGTTAAGGAAACTAGTCCAAGGTCTCATATTAATTCAGTCGCAACGTTAGACCTGACTTGACTCTAAAACCTGTGCTGTTAATCATTGTACTTCATTGAGCTTCAAAATATGAGAACAATGCCAAGAGAGTGGGGGAATTTTGAACTGTCATCTGCAAGAGGATTTTATTGAACAGTTTCCCAAGCAATAAAACTTATCAATAAATGAGCATGTTGGGCATGAGGACTAAGAGGACATACCTTGGATGACAGGCTAACCTGGCCTGGCCTGTGACCTTAATGGTACTGGGGGATAATGACTTCCATCTACTCACTATGAGAGAGGATTCAGGAAGGAGGCCTATGGGCTGCAGAGCACTCTACAAATATGAGGCTCTACTACTATCATGAAAGGGAGCCAACAGTGAGAGTCTGCAGGGGTCATTCTCTTCCCCTCAGGAGCCAGGACTATAGGGTTAGGGACAGTGGGAACTTGCTGAAGAGATCCATCCTTCCCTTTGTCCCTTAGAAGGCTGGCCATCTCCCTTAGGGCAGTTTCCTGCCTGGACTTTTGAAGCAGTCTCAGAAGCCTCCCCAGGTCTGTGCAGATCTGGACAGAAGCATCCTGCTCACAGAGCTGAAAATATCTGTTCCTTGCAGATGGCTAAGGTGGAACTTAGCCCAAGATGCTCTGGGCCTCCTCAGCTTGACACAGTCAGGGCTTTGGAGGCTGCAGGTTTTAGAAACACACCTCCTGGATGCATCTGGAGGCCTCTGGACAACCTGTGATGGAGGCTTTTGCAGAAAGAGGCAGGGTATCTTAGGGGCTAGGAAAACAGATATAGGAAGTGACTGCCATGTTAAAATCTACCTCCAGTGCTTCTTAGTTGTGTGACCTTGGGAAAGTTCTTAATGGAAGCTGAAAGGTCTGAGAGGTAAGGAAAATAATGGCACCTGCCTTGTCTGGGCATGGAGGTGCACGCCTATAATATCAGGGAATCAGGAGTCCTAGGCAGGAATATTGCAAGTTTGAGATCAGCCTCAGCAAATAACAAGACCCTCAGCAATTTAGGGAGACCCTGTCTCAATAAACACATTATATATATATATATATATATATATATATATATATATATATATATATATATATATGCTTATGGACTAGGGATGTAGCTCAGTGGTAAATGCCTCTGGGTTCAATCCCTAGCACCACCACCACCACCAAAAAAAAAAAATGGGGGAGAGAAGAAGAAGAAGAAGAAGAAGAAGAAGAAGAAGAAGAAGAAGAAGAAGAAGAAGAAGCACCTCACTGTATGATAGGGAAAAAGGGGAAATTAAGAGATAACGGTTGTAATGAACTTAGCCCAGATCTTGGCTCACAATGCTCTGTGCTGTCATTACTGTTATGGTTACCACCACCGTCTACCCTCTCATTATTTTCCTTTTATATCTTATTTGCATTTTTAGCTTTTAATACCTTTTGGGTGCTATGGTTTCAACATTCACGTGTTGAAAACCTAATTTCTGAATTCACATGTCAATTGGTATTTGAAGGGGGGCTTTGGGCAGGTTATTAGGATTGGGTGAGGTCATGAGTGTGGAGTCACCATAATGGGATTAGTTGCTTTATAAGAAGAGGAAAAGGGACCTGAGCTGCACATTTGCTCTGTCCTGCCATGTGACGATGCATGGACTAGGCCCTCCCCAGATGCTTCTTAGATGCAGGTGCTATGCTCTTAGACTTCCTAGCCTCCAGAACCGTGAGTCAAATAAACTTCTGTCCTTCATAAATAAGCTGGTCTGTGGTATTCAGTTACAGTAGCAGAAAGCAGACTATTATGGAGGGACAATGCCTTTTATAAAATTAGGCTTCTTTCAAACTTTGGGGTTCCCTTTAACAGTCTTTATCCACCTTGCTCACATCCTTGGTTTAAGCTATAAGATGGTCTTTGACTTAACAATCCTCCAAGTTAAGGCACTTTGGCTCTGCAAAAATGGATGCACATTCAGTGCAAACTCTTCTTCAGATTTTGAATCTTGATCTTTTCCTGGGTCAGTGATCTGCAGGATGATCCTCTCACCATGCTGGACAGAGCAGTGAATCTCAGCTCTCCATCACTTCTGCCATCAACAAGGGGAAACCCCAACACTATGGTGCCTTGTGTTGCTAAGGCAGAGTGTGCGGCAGGGTAGATGTGTCCAGTGCATCTTGGACTGGGGATATTTCAGCTCAGGAGGGGATTATTGGGAGGTCATCCACGTCCATTGAGGAGAATCTATGCTCCGTTCTGCCTAGGCGTCCCCTTGGGTTTTGAGGACCCCTTTCCCATCTCCTGGCCTTCCTTTTCACTTGGTTTCTCTTTCTGGAGGTGTGGCAGGCAGAGTCCAGATGCAGTTGTAACATAATTTGTCCAGCTTTACTTTCCGTGCCCTTCCCATAAGCATCCTACCGTTGGCAGCTCTCCAGGCCATACATGGCCAGGTTCTGACCCCAGGGCCAGGTGAGACCATGGAAGTCTCCACACCCCCTGGATGTCCAAGCGGCCTCTCTTTCCATCATTTCTCCAGTGGCTGAGCAGATCACGTCTCAGCTTGGTCAAGCTTAGGCTGAACATCTAGCATTTCACCTGACCTGCAGGACTCTGCTGTCCCTCTAGAACTCACGTCACTCCTGCCCTTGCCACGTGGATCTTCTTCAGTTTCTTAAAGCTGCTCTTGGTTCCCCGAAGAGACCACCTCCTCTAGGAAGCCTCCTGACCCAGGCCCGGCTGGCCCGTTACACATCCTCGCTCTTCCCACGTCCCCTGGGCCCCTCCTTCACTGGTCTCACCACGGCTGCACCTGCATAGTTAGGTGTGTGTGGTGCACTGTCTCCCCCGACCAGAGTAACAACTTCGAGAGCCAGGAGCACGTCCCCTTGTTCACTGGGGCACCTCAGGGCCTGAGCACCCCGGCTTACAATAGCGCTCTATCAGCACTGGAGCGAATAAGTTCAAGTGACATCCATTGGGATTAATTTTCTCCGTCTCATACCTGTGGTTATTATGTTTCTGTTATCTGGCTGTGCTACTAACTGGTGAAGCTGTAAGTTACCGGGGACAGTATTTTCTTTATCACACTCATTTAAAAAAGAGATATTGTTCAGGAAACATAAAATTTGCCCTATTAAAGTATATAGTTTAGTAGTTTTAAAGCATATTTATAACATGTACAAGCAAGGCCTCTATCTGATTTCAGAACAATTTCATCACCCCCCAAATAAACCCCATCCCCATTAGCAACCAATCTCCATTCCTCTCCACTTGCTACCAACCATTAATCTGCTCTCTGTCTCTATAGTTTTGTCTATTTTGGACATTTTATTTAAATGGAATAATACAATATGTGGCCTCTTGTGGCTATCTTCTTTCACTAAGTAAGCATAATGTTTTTAAGCTCTATATATGTTATAGCAAGCTTTAGTACTTAATTATTTTTTATAGACAAATAGTATTCCACTGTGTGGCCATATCACATTTAAAAAATCCACTCATCAGTTGATGGACATTTGGATTATTTCTACTTTTTGGCTCTTTTGACTAATGCTGCTAGGAACATAGGTGTAAGTTTTTGTGTGAATGTTTTTGCTTTCTTGGTTATTCATCTCTATATATGTATGTATAAATACAAAGGCTGGGTTCTGTGATAGATAACTGTGTGTTTTAATCAGCTTTTTTGCTGCTGTGACTAAAGGACTCAACCAGAATAATTACAGAAGAAGAAATTTTTATTTGAGGGATCATGAATTCAGAGGTCTTAGTTCATAGAAGACCGGCTCCATTCCTCAGGGCTCGAGGTAAGGCTGAGCATCATGGCGGGAGAGTGTGGCAGAGGGAAGCAGCTCAAAGGGTAGTCAAGAAGCAGAGAGAGAAACTCCACTTTCCAGCTACAAATATATCCCTCAAGCCACGCCCTAATTCCCCACTTCAATTAATCCCACCAGGGATTAATTCACTGATTGGGTTAAGACTCTCACAACCCAATCATTCTCCTCTGAATCTTCTTGCAGTGTCTCACATGCGAGCTTTTGGGGGACACCTCACATCCAAACCATAACGCTATATTTAACTTTTTTGTGAACTCCCAAACTGCTTTCTAAAGACAGTTTTCCTTTTAATTAATTAATTAATTAGTTTTTATTTTTTGCAGTCCTGGGTATAGAACCCATGTGTGCTAGGCAAGTGCACTACTACTGAGTACCACCTGCAGCCTTTATTTCTACATGAAGGGGTGGGCTGGTTTAGCAGTTCTTAATTTTTTATTTTTATTAAATTTTGATAAAGAACCCCTTTAGAAACACACTAAAACCCAGGGAACCTCTTGCCAGATAAAAGCATGTTTGTGAATATGCATGATTTCAGGGGTTCAAGAACCATCTGAAATTGATGATGGGTTCCCATCTTCTGTGATTACAGCCTCACACATGGATGCATTTTAAAGTTAGATTATTTTGCTAAACATAAAACTCCATTTACATTTTTTTTTGGCTTTTGTACATGGATATGGGAAATAGATAATTTGGTTAATGAGTTCTGATCCATGTTCTGATTTTCATTTGGGATCGGAACATTCAGCAACCAATCAGTCGCTTTAATTTTTTCCACCCACTCTGTAATCATCTGATTGATGTGCAGTTACCTCCCCCTGATCTGACACACACTTCCCCTTCTCATGTTTCCCATCTGACGCCAGATAACCTTCATTTTTTCCCATTTATTTTGTGTGTGTTGGCCACTGTTTGATATAATTATTTTTGCAATCATCTTCTATTAGGTGAAAGAATATTGCAGTAGAGAAAGAAGGAAAAAGAAAATAAATGCCTTCCTGACAAGTTCTAATATTTTATGTTCACAAATAATCTCCCAATATCAGAGCAATAATATTATTTTCTCAATGTGCATTTATTAAAATGTAAAGTAGCTCCGTCACATTGGGAACTAAAACCCTTGCATTACCTTGGCCAGAAAAATATCACTTATTTATTTCAGATTGCATTTCTGGAATTTTAATATTGTTGCTTTTTCTCCCCCTCCTGTAGCCTTTATCTAGCAGGGGGTGAACCTGACGGGTTGATTTCTAAAGAGGCATCGCTGAATGCTCAGGGCCTTAATTTGGTTTTACGAATTGCTTTTGGCTCTTGATTTACGATGAGGTTCCTTTCTGTGTAATTCTCTTGGCTGAGGAAAGGAGGAGTAGGAGAAAAATTATATAAGTGGAAGAAACGATTTATAGTAGGGGGGTGGAGAGAGAGAAGGGGAGGGGAGGGAAGGGGAGGGGAGGGGAGGGGAGGGGAGGGGGGATAGTGGAGAATGGGATAGACAGCAGAATACATCAGTCACTAGAAAGGCAATTTGTAAATCAATGGAAATGTAACTGATGTGACACAGCAATTTGTATACGGGGTAAAAATGGGAGTTCATAACCCACTTGAATCAATCTGTGAAATATGGTATATTAAGAACTATGTAATGTTTTGAACAACCAACAATAAAATAAAAAAAAAGACAAATCATTCAAATCCAATGTATGATGGAAGAATGGAAATGAAAACTTTATTTTATGTACACATACTTGTTAAAGCAATAAGGAACCAAAAAATTAGCTGCCTCTAATTTTTATTAAACTTATTTCTTACAAAAAAAAAAAAAACGAATAGAGGTCTCCCTTTGTGGATGGCATTTTGACACCACATTTTAAGACAGAATATAGCTGGTGAGAGGGAAACAGAGAAGACTAGAAGGAGGGTTACAGGGCTGGGAGTGTAACTCTGTGGTAGAGCATGTGCTGAAAGGGCCCCAGGTTTGATCCCCAACACCAAATAAAGGAATAAACTAAATTCAATTTAGGAGAATTAGCATGGTGAGTTTTAGGGTTTGGAAGAATTATCTCTATTATCTACTTCTCTATGACGTCTAGTGACGCATGCTTAAGATTTCAATTCCAAGTCAGAATGTTAATTTCTAGGTAGTGCCAAAGACACTTGATTGAAAACCAGAAGCCAGGAGTCCTAATCTTGTTCTCTACTCTAAGTAACTTTGTGACCTTGGACAAATCACTTCCATTTTGGGGGCTGTTTTCTCAAGTGCAAAAGGAAATACTAAGTGAGGATAGATGGGTTTTCATCCTGGCTGCATATTAGAATGCCCCAGAGAGCTGTGGAAACTATACTGATGCTCAGGCCCTTAGATCTTTTAAATCAGAATTTCTTTGGGGGTGGGTGTTGGTGTTTTTATCTGAGACACCTCGATGATTCTCTTGAATCCAGGAGTGAGCACCCGGTCCAGATAATCTCATGCGTTCCTCCAGATTTCTGTTCGTCTGGAGGGTGTCTCACCAGCTGAGGTTGGTGAGATATGTCTGCAGACAAGTGAAGCCACAGTCACAGGGTTGCAATCTGTGCTGGGGGTTGAGGTGCCCCCCTGGGGGACTTTAGGGATAACCTGGATGGAATTGAATTTCTCTTGGTCCCAGACCTGGGTTGGATCAGGTAAATCTTCCTTTCTTTGTGGCCCCATGGTGCTGAGAAGATGGATGAGCTGGGGCTGGTAAAATAGCTTTTGTTCCTTGGAGAAAGGCAGGTGGAGAGATAAGGCAGCCTTATTATTTTCAGACTGGAATGAGGGATGTTTAGCATAGAAACCAGGGGACTTAGGGGGACGTGATTTGTGGTCTTCAAGAGGCAGAAGGACTGTCAAGAGGTAGAGGGATCAGAGTGATTTCAGATGCTCTAGGGATGAACGAACCCAGGCCAGTGGGTAAAGTCAGGGGAGCAGATTTTAGTGCATTATAAGGAAGAATTGGAATGTTGAACTGTGCTCCTGTATTCCCTGTGCATACCTCTGTCTTAGGGTCTGCTTTTATGACCATCTTTTCTACATTGAGACTGTATTGTTCTCATCTCTGTATTCTCAGCACCTAATCCAGTTCCTGACACAGTCTTCAATAAATGTTTATTATAATTTCTGTGATTCTTAATTGCTCTCATTAATGCCCACTATGCAAATCACTTTCCTTGCTTCATCTCTTAACCCTTCTAAAGCTTTCTAAGGTCTGTACATTTGTTAACCCTCTATGGTGAAGAAAACTGGAGCTTAGGGAGGTTGCAAAAAAAAGAGTAAAAGTCAAAGCCAGTAAGCAGCAGAGGTTGGATGTGAGCTCAGGCCTGCCTGGCTGAAAACCCATGCTCCTGACCATTGTGCTACCCTGCCCGCCAGGACCTGGGTGGGCTGTCTGGGGAGACAGAGAGCTCTCCAGCTTCACAGGAAATCCAGTTGAAGCATATTTGGTGATTTGCTTGTGCCATGGCAGTGAGTGTGGACTGAGTTAGAACAGTCCCTCATGATGATAAAGCCAGAGGCTGAGCAGATTTTTAAAGCCAGGTCACCTGATTACTGTTTCTATCAGCCCTGTACCCCAGGCTCCACCAGCAAGGGGCTGGCTTGTGGCTGCACAGCTCTGGGATGACACTGCTTTCTTGACAGGGACGGTCATCTGTAGGTAATAGGTATGTGGCCTTCTTGGCCACCTGCCTGCATTTCTCATTAAGTCCCAAGGTGACATGTCTGGGGAGCACACTCTTTTGTATGCCCCTGGCGACAGGACAGGATGGAGAGAGACGTGCTGGGTGTATGTTTGTGTGGGGTGGGCAGATGCATGACTGCTCTGGCCATGAAACATCGTGTTAGCATCTCCCTTCATTTCACACAGACAGTGATTGCATTACCGCACAGCTCAGAGTGCATGGCAGAGGGCCGGGAGTGGGCACTCCAAGGAAATCTTTCATCAAAGTGCTGGCATAGCCACAGGCACCAAAGTCGTATTACTGAGATGGCGTGGCCAGTTAGTGGGTGGCTGCAAAGGGACCTATGAAAGGGAGGTTTGGGAGAGGGGCTGGACTGGCCATGGAGCCACAGGACAAGGAAATGCGGGATGGGGAGCAAACAGGGATGGGAATGGTGAGGTGGTGAGTCCTTTAAAATGGCACATCTCCTAAATACAGTCCACATCATGGCTTACCTAGAAAGAGGGCATTAAGTCAGAGTCCAAGGTAACCCTTCTGGTTGACATAGATGTGTTGTAGAAAACTCTTTCTCTGGAGGGTGGTGGGAGTGAGGAAGAGGGAGCAACAGTGGAGAGATGGGCTCTGGAAATACTGTGCCTCATCCCATTTGTTGCTCATAAACAATACAGACAGGAGGTGATGTGATTCTTGTTTTACAGATGAGGAAACGGAGACTCACAGGTGTTTCCAAGATTCAATTTAGAAACTAGAATGAGCAAGGCTTACCTAAATATGACTCAAAGACTTGTACTCATTTCACTCTCTCAAGCCATCTTCAGGTCTCCCACTAGGGCAGGCTGCGCTGAAGTTGGGGATTTAGGAAGGATGCTGTCACGAGCAGACCGAGCTCAGTGAGTTTTGAGGGGAAGGCCACAGGTCCTAGTGTCCTGCTAGACTGAGGCTGCAGACTCAACCCACAGAGCTCGAGATGCTCCTACTTGCAAATAGGAAGGGAGTTGTCAACACAGATGTGGACAGAGGGCCTCCCCATACAACTAAATGGCAGGCTGTGAAGAAAGATGGTCACTCTCCAAGGTAACTCTGAGAGGAGGGAAGAGGGGATCACTAGAAATCTGGGGCTTTATCTAGGGAATGGGATATGCAGTACAGAACTTCGAGGCTGGATAATCATTTTTATTTCTGTTTTTCAAAATTTACACTTATCTACTCACAAAACGAATTTGAAAAGGCAAACTATTTTCTCAGGAAAATAAAAGACACCCTCTTAATAGCTTTCTTGCTTGAATATTACCAGGAAATCATCCTTCTTATCAATCATTGATGGGTTGTAGAACAAATTATGAATACATAACTACAACTGCCATTCATTAAATCCCTAGTAGATATTTAACATCATGTTAGGCACACTGCACATATTGTCTTCATAAATATTTCCCACAACTCAGCAAGATAGGCATTTCTATTCTCATTTTTTCAGATGTAAAAATTGAGGTTGAAGGAGATTAACTGACTTTCTTAGAGTTCTGCCATATATACATAGTGAAACTAAGATTTGAAACCAGGTGTGTCTGACTTCAAAGGTAGTTGTATTAGTCCATTTTCTATTACTACAATGAAATACCTGAGTCTGGGTGACGTTACAAAGAAAAGAGATTTATTTAGGTTATAGTTTTGGAGGCTGAAAGTCTAAGATCTGGCAGCCCCATTGATGTGGCCTCTGGTGAGGACCTAAGAGTGAGTGGTCATGACTGGAACATATGTGGGAATGAGAGATCACATCATGTGACAGGAAACCAACACAGTTCACTCTTATAACAATTGGTTCTAACAAGAACTGACTCAGAATCCTACTGAGAACTAAAAACCTTCAACCAGGCCCCACTTCCAAAGATTTTACTACCTCTCAACCTCTCTACACTAAGAACCAAGCTCCCATATGGGAGCTTGGGGAGTAAGCTCTAACCATACCCATCCATAGCAGCAGGTGCTCTTTCCTCTCTGTGACCATGGGGCTATGAACGTGTGACTATGAAGCTGGAGTGCATCTCAACTTACCTATTTAATGCAAGGAAACTTTCCCAGCCTCCCTGATAGGGCTGTGCCTTGATTAACCCACCTCTGCTAATGAAAAAGTCAGTGATTACTCTACAAGGCAGCAGTTCCACTGTTGGATCCTCTGTTTGTTCATCCAAGGAATATTTAATATATTTCCACTCTCTGTCAGGCACTATTCTAGAATCTGGCAAGCCAGACAAAGGCCTGGTTCTCTTGGATCTTGATTTCTGTTTGGGGAAGCAAGCACTAGAAAGTTTAGCAACAAATCAACAAGGGTTTCAGGTGGAGACAAGAAACCAGAGTGGTCTAGTGAGCCTGGGCATGGGGACCACTTTGGATTGAATACTTAGGAAAGATTCTGCTCAAGAGCTGACAACTTGGCCCAGACCTGAATGACAGGAAGGATACACCATCCAAAGATCTGGGGGGAAGGTCATTTGAGGCAAAGGAAATAGGAGATACCAAAGCTTTGAGGCAAGGCTAAGTTTGGCACATTAAACAAGGCCAACAGCCCAGAGAATGCAACTGGGGGAGGACGGGAGAAGATGAGCTCAGGGAGGGAGGTGGAAGCCAGATGGTGCACAGCCCACCTGCTATTGTGAGGGCTTTGGATTTCATCCTAAGTGTGGTGAGATGCCATCAGAAGGGTCTGAATGGAAAAGTGACATAAGGTGATTCTGATCTTAAAAAAGATTCTGGGTAGAGATTGAATTGTAGGAGGTAATTCAGATTGTTGGCAAGATTGCTCTCTTTCCTGCTGGTCAAATGTGGTTCTTTTAGTGATGGGTCTTACAGCCCAAACCAACCAAACCAAAGGCTACTTACTTCCCTCTTCCATTTTTTTTTCCCCTAACCAACCATCATATTTCCCTGTAGTTCTTTCTAAATGTCCTTTGTTCTTCAATTGGTCCTTGGATTCCACACCTACCATCTTGGTCATTCTTCATTGGCTTATCTCTTATTTGCCCATGTTAAAATGTGGCACCCACTTTGGACTAGCCCAGAATTCTGAAGGACTCTTCAAGGATACCCAGTAATGAAGAGTATCAGACTGTCTTTAGAGGGGAGGCTTCTTAATCTGGGTCTTCTGGCCCATGGACGGGTCCATCCACACACCCTGTATACAATGGTATATGTGTAGGTTGTGTCTGCACAGCCTTCACTGAAGTCTCAAACAGACCCTCACCCTTGAGATTCACTGCCCTAGGAAGTTAAATTAAGGGATTTCTATACTAAGCAAAAGCTACAAATTAGTCTCTCTCTGGTCCCACATTTACTCTTTTCCTGTCTGCTTCAAATGCCTTTACAGATCTTTTGATCTCCTCTTCCTGCCTCATACCCCACTTTAAATTCCTTCCCTAGCTCCTTATACATCCTCCAAACCCAAAGAAGTCAGCTTCTGCTTTCTTAGAGCAGGCGCTGGTGAGGAAGGCTGTCCCCAACTAGCGGGATGAGAACATTTAGAGAAATGGGTACAGGGCCAGAGGGTTTTTTTTGTTGTTGTTGTTTTTGTTTTTGTTTTGGTTAGTTTCTTTTGTTTTCCTTTTTCTTTTCTGGACTCAGCTCTTCAGAACTGACCTGTGTTCCTCACTTGCAGACTCCCAAAGAGCAGGACACAGAACCTGGTAAAGACCTTGAATGTAAGCTAATGCAAAGGGCAAAGTCATCTCACGAGATTTATTATTCATTTCCCATTGCAGTTAATTTTGGCACCTTCATCAGGGTTTAAATTCTAGTACCATATCATGTCAAAGGAAAAAAGTATTTGATGTACGTGTTAATTACTGCTAAAATGTAGCTACTTAAATCAAGAGTTTAATCTTCATTTGACTATTCAGAACAGCTCTGAGCGGGGGATGGGGAGAGCCCCTTTTGATTTGGGTTATTTAAATAGGTGATGAGAACTTCAAACAAAATGGCTTCCTATTTTCTAAACCAGCGTCTGGATGTCTTGCAATTAGTACCCAGCTGAAGGAAAAATAGTTAGGAAAACCAAGTTCCTCTAGGAATTTCCAAGTTTTTGCCTTTTCTATGAAGCTGGGAGTTTTTTTTTTTTTTAATTTTTTAGTGCATTATAGTTATACAAAATTGTGGGTTTATTTTGACATATTTATAAATACACATAACATAATTTGCTCCATTTCACTCCTCAATACTACCTGCTTCCCTCCCCACCTCCTGAATCCTGATCTCCTTCCTTGACTCTATTGGCCTTCCTTTTATTAATTAATTTTTTACTTGGTACATTATAGTTATACGTAAAAGTGGAGTTCACTGTGACGTATCCACACATGTACATAGCATAGTTTAAGAAGGTTCTGAAAAACAATTTCATGTGCTCAAAAGACTTGAGATTGTATGATAGTCTAATAGTCAGTGATATCTTAAAAGCATGCCAGAGGCTTAAAAACTAGATCCATGGAGAAAATAATTTGCTATTATTTAAAAGCACAAATTGTCAAAATGATACTAGTCTTGAATATGCTCTTTGTAAGACACATCTTGGATGAATCCCTAATGTGCCTTTTTTTTTCAATACTATGAAACTATAAAACCCATCAAAACACCAAGTTATTTACCAAGTGATTAAATCATAGTCATTTGTTATAGTTTTACAAGAACATTGTTTTCTTGGATTTCCAAAGCTTTATTGCTTCAGATATAACACTTTGCTCCTAATAATCCCTATTGATTTTATTATATTACCTTATATTTTTATATTTGTTTTACTGCCTTGCACTAAACTCGAGCCTTAATGTGCTATATAAAATGAGATATATCATCATGTTTCTCAAACCTTCTGAAGATAATGATCTTGTCCAACATGGATGAAAAATGCTCATTTCTGGATGCTGACAGAGGTGGGGATCTGAGGTGGAGAAGGTACACTGTGGTCTCTGGGACTGATGGTTGTTTATTTCTGTGCTGTTGAGGTGCTGTCCATGTGCTGCGTGGATGCTGATGGGTGTGGTCATCGTTTTCATCCCAGATTAGAGGAGGAATTTGGGATCGAATTTGCCTCACGATTTTGCCACTCTCCCTTGGGGTTTGTGACTCACACTGCATCTACAAGATACTTTGCATACAGTAATTGCTCATTTGCTAAGCCAGCCTGCGGAAAACTTGATGTTCTTAAAAAAGTTATCTGGAATCTTTGAGTACTGTTTTAGTACCTTTTTCCAAGGTGCCACCTAAATATTGTTAAAAATGGTGACACATCTCATCTCAGGTGGAACCTGGCATCCCCATTCTTAAAATAAAAGTGTTGGGGTCTGCAGGAAGAGACTCAGGGTGCAGGTGGGGGAAGAGGAGCCAGTTCTGTCTCAAGTCTCTCAACCAGCTGGAGGAAAGGCATCTTTATGTAACTGAGGGACTGAGGGACACCTGAGACCACAGTGAGATCCCACACACTCTCATTAGGTCTTTGCACAAGTGACTTGGCACTTTCATTATACTTTAGAGGGGACTAGATTCTTGGCTATTCAGAAGGCTCAGATTCCTAAAGGGGAAAATAATCACACAGCTATACTTTCTGTAGTGCTCACCACTCTGCTCCAAGTGCTTCACCCATCCTTCCTTTCCATCCTTCCACTGGATATCCTAAGGCAGATACTATTATGTGCTTCAACTGATGATGAAGAAACTGAATCACCAATATGGGAAGTCTTTTGCCCAAGGCCACACAGCTGTAGTGAGGATTGGTCCCAGAATATGCATCCAGCCAATCTGAC
Source organism: Spermophilus citellus (assembly GCF_964194105.1). Classification (NCBI taxonomy): domain Eukaryota; kingdom Metazoa; phylum Chordata; class Mammalia; order Rodentia; family Sciuridae; genus Spermophilus; species Spermophilus citellus. Next base: position 148,051,057 of record NC_138183.1, on the reverse strand, counting down.
TTAGAGTCTAGCTGCTTAATTAATGAACAGACATATCATATTGGTAATTAACAGAGAATCACACACTGTCTAGTTTGATTTTCCCAACAACCTGTGGTCCCATTTTAGAGATTTCAGAAAAAAATTCATCATGTGTCGAAGATGATACAGCTGAAACTCACCAATGGGATGGTTTCTTCCTCTCTTCTACACACCTAAGTGGGTGGAAGATCTAGAAACATGCCCCAAGGAAGGGAAGTCAAAGGCATCTCTGCATAAAGACTGGCTGTTTGCACCAGATAATCTGTCCCCTCCCTGATGGTGCGAAGACAAGCCCCTGGGGTCAATGTTCAGAGCAGCAAATACTCTGTCTGGATTAAGTGCAAATGCACGGAGGGAACTTCTTGATCCTCTGACATCTCTGGGCATCATGTCCAACATGCCTTCTCTGCTCGATGCCCCTTCACTATCATTCCAAGTCCTTTGAAGGAAGAGCTATGTCAGTGTGTCAGTATTCTACCATGCTCACTGCTTGATGTGCTGATGAGGTTTTTAGCCACTGGAACGATCAGCAAAGCATCTCTGTGACTCCTGAATGGCAGAGGAGGAAGCCAGATCAGAGCGAGCAAGTGGGAAAGCACAAGGGGCCATAGTTTATGGGCCTGCGAGGAAGGAGAAAGGGTCTCTGTGGTCATGGCCAGGCGGTGTGCAGGGCATGCCCTCTTGCTTTCTTAAACTTAAACAACAGGCCAGTCAACAGAGGTGAAGAGAAAGCCACTGGATAAACATTAAGATAGAAAACACAGACATACATTGAAGGCCCTCAGAAAAGTGAACAAATCAAACATAGTAGTCCCTTTCTACTATGTAGAAAGTAGTCGTCTATTCTCCCAGTGGGAGGTGTTGAACCTTCCATTGAATCCAGCAATAAAACGCATGCCTCCCCCTCCCGGATTAGAAGGCGCAGGCAGGTAGATATGTTAGCCCATTGAGAAATTTATTGTGATCAGTTCCTGAATTTATTAGGTAGTACTTGTCCTGGTTAGAGTCGGAGACAGAGCAACTCAGACAAGGAGAGTGGAGAAGCGTGTCTCTTCATCAGCCACAGCTGCTTCTCTGTCTGTGTTCTGGGAGGGACCATCCTCACTGGTGATGGATGCAGATTTAGTGCTTTGAGTTCCCGGGAGGACAGATCAAGCAACCAGTGAGGCAAATGGTATTTTGGGTCAAATCAATAGGAATGAAGAAGTAGGACACGAAGGAGGGGAAGCCAGAGTGAACGATGGGTGGGTCAGAGAGTGGTGGGAAGTTTACTGCTGGGGTCATCTGTTATTCTCCCTAAACAGATTATTCTCTTCTCTTCTCTCCTGATTTCCATTAGGAGGAAAACAAAACCCAAGGTCTCTTCCAGAATAAGAAGCATGAATCACTTACACCAGGAAGATGAGGAAAGCTTAAAACGCAATGCTAATTGAATGAGCAAGAATTAGTGGTTCATTTCTAGCAGATAAACACACGCATGTTTGGGTGTAAAAACCTTAGTCTCCCTTTCCCATTCTGGGTGCTTTCAGAGTGGGTTCAGAACACTCTCTTGTGCTATTCACCTGACAGATTAAGCTCAGCAGAGACAGGCTGCCTGGGCATGTCGTGTAATTCAGCATTAAGTATCCTATTGATTCACTGAAGTTCTGCCATGGATGTTAATGGAGACAAATATTGTGGCTGTGATTTTTCAAAGGGCTGAGTAATTCCCAAGCATCAATAACATCTGTCATGATGTAATGCAGGGCGACCTCAAGATGTTTGACTTGAAGCCACCCATGGAGGGTGGGGCTGTGGGAAGGGTCTCCGGGGCACTGACCCAGGGTTTGGGGAAGGAGCCTGCACTTTCTCAAGGCCTACCAAGGTCAGGATGGTGAAGACTGGTGCTGGAAGTAGAGGTGATCCGTGGACAGCCTTTTCTATTCACTTATCACAAAGGTCACTGATCATTGGAAGGCACGGGCATCCCTAACTTTCATCAATGATCTCCCGGTACCCATGGGAGGGGACAGATTCTCTGGTGAAACAGCCAGTCTTTATGCAGAGATGCCTCTGACTTTCCTTCCTCGGGACATGTTGCTAGGTCTTCCACCCATGTAGGTGTGTTGAAGAGAGGAAGAAACCATCCCATTAGTGAGTTTCAGCTGTATCATCTTAGACACATGATTAATTCTTTCTGTAATTTCTGTAATCCCATGGGTACTGGAAGGTCAGACTCTTCCCTGATTCAGAATACAGAGTGCGTTTCCTCTCCTATTTAGCCAGAAGTTAAATATCCCCGGTATTTATTCCTGATAATAATGCAGCAGAACTACTGTAATTCTAACAGTTTCTACCCTGTGTCCAGCTTGACTAGAGCAGGTGACCACTTCAGTGCATGATTCTAGTTACTGTCTTCAGAGAATTTAAGTGACTTGCTCAAGGTCACATAGCGAGTTGGTCACAGACTAGGCTAGAATCCAGGTCTCAGGATTTCTTACCCAGGTCTATTTAAAAAAAAAATTTTATTGGGGTTTGAACTCAGGGTGCTTTACTATTGAGCCACATCCCCAGCCCTTTAAATTTTTTTTTTATTTTTATTTTGAGACAGAGTCTCATTAAGTTTCTTAAGGCCTCCTTAAGTTGTTGAGGTTGGCTTTGAACTTGCGATCCTCCTGCCTCAGCCTCTCTAATTGCTGGGATTACAGATGTGCATCACTTCGCCCAGCTACTCAGTTCCATTCCTAATCACCTTTTGGTAAGATTTCTGGAAACCATTTGAATTTATGGCTAGAAATAAGTGATATTTCCTTCCAAAAAAAGTCTCTGTGAGAATCTCAGGGTTGGTAATTGTCAGGAATCAATTACTCTCAAACAAATCCCATTTCAGTCAAATTCTGCAGGCTGCCCCATCTTTCCTAAACTCCAGTTCATTCTCTATAATGCTGCTCACATTATCTTGCTACAAGACAAATCTGATCTTGTCACTTCTTAGCATGAAGACCTCCATCAGCCTCTCTCTGCCGGCAGGATAAACTCGACCGGTACATTCTCTGCCCCCACTCTGCAGTCCTGTTTCCAGCACTCTGAATACTGCTGACCGTTTTATGCCCTTTCATCCTCTTGACACTTCATACATGGAATTCTGTGTCTGGAATATTTCTTCATTACCTATTGTCCAGGAATTTCCTATCCATCCTTCAAGAGCCAGTTCTCTTCTGCCCTGCCCTTGGGAACCGCCCCTGCCTCTTCTGTAAAGTTATGAACAGTTTCTCTGCTGAGATCCCATAGAACATCACTATCTCTGTATTGCATCTTATCCTGACAGCTTTCCTATGATGCTGTATTTGTTTTCTTGTCTTTTTCCTTTGGAATTTGAATTTCTGTGGTCAAGGAATGTGCCTCATATAGATATAGATAAAACACACACACACATATATATGTACATATATATATATGTACATATATATATATATCTTATATTATCTTGTATATTCCTCTTTTTGTCACACAGTAGGTGCCTATATGTGCTTATTCACTGAATGGATAAATGGGTTCTGTAACAAAAAACCTAAAAAATTGGTGTTTCTGTAGTTCGAGGTGTAGGAGCTACCCTCAGGTGACTGAGACCCGTGGGAAGAAAGACAGTGTCTTAACTCAGAAGCATGTTGGGGCCTTTGGAGAGGTTTGGTGGGGCTAAGTGGGCTCTTTGACCATTATGTCCCTCGAAAATAGAGACCCTGAACAACAACCTGCCTCCTGTGGAACAGAATCTGACAATCTAACAGAGGAAGGAGCATGCTAACTTTGACAAGCATCAGGCTGGTGAGCAACATGGATATTCTGGTTTTCAATAACTGTTCGGCTATATGACCAGTCAGAATGGGCACAGGCTGTAGGGTTACAGCAGAGTTATGGAAGTGCCCCTTGTGCCAGGTGTTAACTCTCCAGTTGCTGGACAGTAGAGGGTATCTTGGAAGAGGGTCTGGGAGGAGGAAAAGAAGCAGTTCGGGTGAGGGGGCTTAGAAGAGTGGTTACTGATTAGCCAATGTGAAAATATTTCAGGATTTTTCCAACCAGCCCTGGTACTGCTGTACTGGTACATGCCAGTCATTAAGGGGCAGCCACAGTTTTTAACCCATAGAGGAAGTTGCGTGTGTGTGTGTGTGTGTGTGTGTGTGTGTGTGTGTGGAGGGAGGGGGAGGAATGAGGCAAAACTTTTCTAAGAAGACAGAGCTTTTCATTTTTAGTTGTATTTCAATATTAAGAGAAGGAGGAAGAGGTGAGGGAATCTCAGGCGAGGAACTGAAGGAACCCAGAAGTATGCATGGCCCTGTGTGGGAGAGGTGATGGTACGGTGCTTTGGGATTCCTGGGAGAGATGAGGAAGGAGAAGTAGCCAAAGTCCAGTTACGAAGAGCTCTGGAAGCTGTGTTGCGGTGTTGTCATCTTGTCTGTGATGCCACAGGCAGCCCTCTAGGCAAAACTTATTGCTTGGGCAAGCTTCAGGGTGGCCCTTGCTTGGACAATCAGTGACTCTGTCTTCACCAAATCTGAGGATGTCACTAGGAGATGGGAACAAGCTTCTCCTTAATTAAGAATGTCATGGTGGCTCCCTGGCTCCCGATGACTGACGTTGCCCATCCAGCTGCCATGTGGCCCATGTGCCCTACCACGGTACATCATCTCCTAATTAACATGTCTTGTCAGGTCCAGCGGTCGGCTTCAGTAAACATGCTCTGAGCAGCTGTCACTGGGACCCTGCATGGGGCCTGCTGCCTCATTAGCTCGAGAGAAGGGAGATGGCATTGGTGGCAGGGGGAGGGAGAGGAATGCTCTATGGGGGGTGTTGGCAGGATATCAGATGCACAGAGAGAACACACAGGGTCCAGTGGAGGTTTGGGCCTTGTTTTTTTTTTTCTCCTTGAAGATAGGGTGGATGGCAGTGTGGTCAGAAAGACAGTCCAGAAACTGGAAGCCTGCCTCCTCATTCTGTCTTCCCCATCATCTAACAAGGTTCAGCGTCCTCACTTGAGGAACGGGAATGATCCCGGCTCCACTGACCTCTGAGATTTGTGGTGTGGGTCTAATGAAACAATGGACTAAATTATTCTTAGGAATAAAACTCATAAAAACAACAGAAATAAGGCCAGGGCATGTCTACTTTGGGGTGTCAGGGAGCATTCTTTGCTCAGGCAGGACTGGTCTTGTGAACACGCCTCCCTACCCTTCCAGATCTTCCTACCTGCTTCCTACCCACGTTGTCTGCTCACTCATCAAGCATCCTACAATACGGCCCCAACTCACTCCCTCCTTGGAGGCCCAGCCCAGCCTCACTTACTCCACAAGAAGGAAAATGAGATCATCCAGCAGGAAATGCTCTCCTTCCTCTGGCTGCTGGAGAATCACCCTGGCAGGAAGGACGAGCAGTGCCTCACCTCACAGATGGTGTAGACCTGCCTTAGTCCACTGTCCCATGGGGTTTTGAGCACATATCTCAACTTGGAATCCACAGAGCACAAAGTAGGCAGTGGATAAATGTCTGCTGAGCAGTGCAATGCGACCTCTTCTCGCAGCTTCATGATAGTGGTGGGTGAACTCACGGTTTCTTTCAAGGATTATTGCATTGCCAATCTTTCTATGGTCTTTTGGGAACTAACTCATGTCTTCCTTGGGACAGGGCAGATCTGTTACCTCTTTGTCCCAAGAAGAGACCAGAACCTTTTTGGTCTTTCCACCTATATTGCAAGGTGATATACTGAGCCTCTCTATCTCATCTTTTCCTGTATTTCTTTAATAATCAGATTTCTTGGACAAAACCTCATCTCTATTGCCCTCTCCAGAAGTGCTGCCCCTGTACTGGGTCTGTCCTGGGTGAAGTCTGAGCAACTGAGATGTTGTTAAAGCATCTGGCAGCAGCAGGGAGGCCGACTTTCCGGGCCCAGCAGAAGCACCAAACCCACACAGTTTGTAAATCTTTGATAATGAATGTTTAAAGGGCACATTCTAATGAAGGGAACCAGAATGACTGTCCATGAAATGCAGGCTGAAGATTTTAATTAAAATGCTTCTGTGTTTTTAGTTCTCCTCTGCCTACTCCCCTCCACCCCCTAAGATGCACATGTCTTACTTCTGGACCAGGCCTGTGCAAAAAGTGGGCATCTCATATTGCTACTTCTCTTGGGTGTGGGGGGGATTTGGTGCTCTTCTTTGGCATGGGTACATGGTGAAGGCTTGGTTTCACAGGGAATGTGCACACATGGGTGGAGGCGGATCAGGACTCTGTTGCTCAAGCCAAGCAGATGTCCATACCCCAGGAAGCACAGCAGGGATCCAAGAGTGCTCATGAATGAGTGGCAGCTGCCAGCCTCATGAGCTTCCTGTGGTGAAGCTCTGGGGTGAGGGATGAAGAACCAGCTGAGGGACTTCTGGGCCAAAGGGGTGTTTCTTGTGCCTTTCATGATACTTTTCTTTCCAAATGGCTAAATGGAGTGGGGAGCCAAAGCAGCTGTGAGAGGGCTTTGCACTGTTGTCCCTGGGGTGGGGTGACTACTCACTGGATGCCTTCCATTTGCTTCTCCAGACCCATGTCCACCCTGCCCTGCATCCTGGAGTCTGAGCCATGTGATGTCATCAGGGATGTCCTTACCATAGGCTTCTGATTGGTCTTGACCAATGAGGAGGCCATGGCAGGACATGGGAGGAAGTAGGAAGATGAGGTTGTACTACCTTCACCTGGCTCTTTGTCTGAGGGACATCTCAGAATTGGCTGTGTCTTTTGTTGGAAGCACATAGTTCCTTGTTGGTGTGGCTTCTGCACAAGATGTTCTCCTTTCTGGTTCTGTTCACTACTCTTGCCCCTCACCACTGGGGGTGGGGTGGAAGCTGCCATTCTTTTGAGCACTAGGATGCTGCTCTATTCCATGTGTTATACTCCCCCCACCCCCTGGGCACTACCTAGTAAATAGTCCCTCTATTACTCTCTCCAGATGACCCAATTCAAGAGTGTCTTCTGTTTTCTGCCAGGATCCTTATAGAATTATCATCATCTTCAGGCTACTCCTTTGCACCAGACACATGGTCAGAGGAGGCATCTTGTAGACTTCAGATTATTCCCTGGATCCCAGCTTTGATGCAGAACAGTCTTATGAGTGATGAAACTTCCTTTTCCCATATAGATGAGTTGGGTTTGCAAAAGTGCTAGTGAGTTTGCTTCCCAGGAACCAATGATAATACTTATCTAGAGATCTGTGCTGGGTGGAATAGAAGTCTTCTAAGTGAGTAGAGTAGGGGTGAGGTGGGAGTGGGGTTCATTGTTTCTCCAAATGTTTTCAGCGTGTCTATGATGCTATTTTTATTTTATGAATAAGGCCACTATAGTTGAGTGATTTGACCAGGATTTAATGAGGCATGCTTTCTCCAACTAATATTCAGCAAAGAATTACAGTGGATATTCTAGAACAAGTGATGGGAATCTCCCTCTATTGTTCATTGTTCCTTTTGTTATTGGCCCTATTTGCTATGAGATCCTGAATTTCAGGTATATTGATGGGGAAGTGAGTAGGGCCTTGACTTTGAGCTGGGAAGGACTCCACTGAGGTACAGCCTGCCTGTCAAGCTCTCAGACTTTCTTTTCCAATGGTGGTATATTTTCCTGCCTCTACCTGGTGTGGACCCTTGAGCCAATTAACTTGACTTAGCAGATTAGTTGTCTCCTGTTTTTGCTTCATTCCAAGGAGCTGAGCTTTTAGAAGAATGCTCCCTCCCAGCCAAAGAACTTGTCTTTTAACTCCTCATTGGCCTTCTTGTCTGATATTTTTACTTGCTGCTCCAGACCCCACAGAGTAACAGATTTCAGTGAGCACTACCACCCACAAGGTGAGCTGTGCTCTCTTGAGTGACACTGTGGCCAGCTGCTCTGTATTTGTGTTGCTCCACTATGTCCTCTTCCTTTCCACACTAACCCAAACTGAGAAAGATACTTTTTCCTAATACATTTTGCCTAAAGTGTCAGGTTTCTCCCTTGCCCAGGATTCCCCACACCAAAATATTAACTGAAGTTTATCTCATAATGATCCAGTCGTTTCTTTGTTTTCACTCTCCATTCACTTGTCTGTTGCAATCAGTCAGTTTTCATTCATTTGCTCATTCATTCATTCCACTATTTACTTAGTAACCCTTAGGTGCCAGAATTTGCAAATATCAACTCCTTTCATTCTTACAAAACAATGTGTTTCATGATTTTGGCCATGTTACATGCAAAGAAACTGAGTCAAAGTGACTAAGTGGCTTGCTGAGAGTCACAGTTCAGGCAGCTGGTAAATGTTGGATCCAGGGATTGAAGCATTAGCATGTGAACTCTCAAACTCCAACTCAGTGCTAGTCACAATTTGAAATTTTTCATATGTAGGATTAGAAGGCCCTGAGCAGATTCTGTCTCTCCTCCCTGCAAACCACATGTCTATTGGCTCTGCTCAGAACAGGTACAACTATGTGTGTAGGAAATAGAGAAATGGGAAGAGACAAGGGGAGAAAACTCCAAGAGAGAAGAGTGGGGTGGATGTAGGTGGAACCAGTTCACCCTGAGATGATTTGCATCTGTAGCAGAAGGGAGTGCATGTCACTGCTGTCACAGCCTTTCCCTGTACTGACATAATAACAATCCCTTACTTTTGTTAGCACTTTGTAGTTTTCAAAGCACTTTCAAATCCATTAGCTCGTTTTATCCCCACAACAATCTTGCAAAGAGGCAGCAATTGTTACCCTTGTTTTGCAGATGAACAGGCTTGGAGGCTATGTGATTTGTCCCAAGTCATGGAGCCTGGATGAGAACCTGGATTCCTGACTCTTGCTCTATGGTGTGTGTGCTGTGTCCCACTTTTTCTTGCACCACATTCTAATTTCAAGCCATTTGAAGGGAAAAAATGGCTTTCTAAACTCCCTCAAATCAATTACTCTTGGATTCCAGGTCACCAAGATTATATAGAGCAGTGATTCTCAAATTTAATTTGGTACCAGAATCAGCTGGAAGACTATCACAAAAGATTTCTGGGTCCCACTCCTATAGTTTCTGATTCAGGAGTTCTAGGTGGAGCCATGAATCTGCATTTTTACTAAGTTCCCAGATGATGTTGGTGCTGTTGGTCCAGGGACACACATTTTGAGAACCCTGGATGTAGAGTAATGCCTTATGAATATTTAGCTGGATTTTTTTCTTACTCAGGCTTATATTCTGGGCTAGAGAAACTCCAGACATAGAGAGAACTGCTCTTTGTGTGTGTCTCCCTGAGGTGAGCAATTTGTGTGTGCCTTACTTCACTGACTGAGGGTTGTGTGGCCCAGAGAATGTTAAGAAAACCTCAGGCTTTTTGGTTCATACATACAAAAAGAAAATGTCCACACATGTGATTATTAATTTGTTGTTCAATTAAGTTATGATCTCTAAAATTATCACAATATTTGACTCGGAGGAAAGCAGCATTGAATAGCTTGTTCCACGTAATGTGTGAATAATGTAACTTTATTACTTTTCTCGCTAGTGAGTAATTGTGACTGACACATTGGCAATAACACAGATTACCTTCCTACCCTCCCTTCTCCCTACTCTCGGCACTGAGCATATACTTTCTTGTCTCTGCTTTTTTCTTGCTCACCCTTCTCCCTGCCACCAACCCCCTTTCCTTGTGCAGTTTCTTTTCTGTCCTGCCACAGAGCAGCCCTGAGGAGGGGGCAGTGGAGTGAGGGACTGTGAGTAGCATGGCCAGAACTTGGTGGGAACCCTTCTCATTCATATCCCATTTATTCCAAATCCCTGATATGCCCCGTCAGGAGCAGGGAACCTACCACTCAGCTCTCCATTTCATGAGTTGACCTTGGAGTTGCTGTTTCTGTGTGTGGCAGGGTCCATGCATTCTGCTCCTAGGTAGGACTTTCCTTATTTTCTAATCCCTTTTCAATCCTGAACCCATCTTCTGCCTCCAGCTATTCAATTCTGGGGAAGTCTTACTCATTTGAGCCCCTGGTTTCTGTCCCCAGGCATTCTGGGCAGTGAGGCTGCAAAGGGCTGCCGTCAGCACCGGACAGCTCCACAGCTGTTTATTTTCCCACAAGCATCCTCAGTCTCATGTTGGCTGCAGGGGTGAGGAATATGCTGACGACGCCCCATCAGTACTTATCTCCCTATGCCCAGCCACTTGGAGTCTAAATTTTTTAAATCACCCTTTAGCTGCTAAAATCCAGTTTAAATATTATCTTGTCTTCCTTTCCATCATCCATCAGTGTATATTTTTGTACCAGCATATATGTTTAGTTAGGCAGAACCTGGGTGCTGACAACTTAGCTACCACATAGACATAAAAAAGATAGGAAGGATGTATCCAGCAGGGATTTCATTTCACATGGTTTAGTCATGTTTCTGCTGCAAAGTCCCTGTTCAGACACCATTTCTTGCCTTCTTCCACCTCCTTGGAAAGTACTGTCTACTTTACATGAATCAGAACTGCGCTTTGGGGAATTTTCCCCTCTTCTTCTGAGCTCTGGCCTGGGGATGTGGTTTAACTCCTTCCCAAGCTCCAGCTTGAAGGGAAAAAATTCTCTTTTTTTTGGAGGCAATACAGCATTAAAGGTCAATTTGCATGTGGACGGAGTGTGTTCTCTATCTTGCTCTGTTTACAGGTACTTAAGGCTCTGGGTAGGGTGGAACCAGATCATACTTTAGCTTCCCTGAGTGGTGAGAGCAGCAGGAGCTACCAGTTGAGCATCTGCTTTGTACCAGATTCTGTGATGTGCCTTTAATGTGGATTATTTCATGCAGTCTTTCATAATAACTGAGTACAGGAGGTGCCATTGTTTCCTGCCTTATACAGCTGACCAGTGACAGAGCCAGAAGTCTTCACTCTAAATCCAGTACCGTCACAATATCATAGTTTCCACCCCTGGGTACACCTCTACCTTCTCATCTGGGTACCTCATTAAGCTGATGTGCTTAGAAGATAGAGCCCAAACTGGGGAGGGGGCAGATTAAGTCTCTGTGGCATCCAGAGGAAGACCATCTGAGCTGGAGAGGCTACCAAGACTTTGTGGAGGAAATGAGGTTTGACTAGTGTTCTCCAAGTTGGAGGTTTGCCTTTTCTTTCTCAAAAAACATTAAAGGGATTCAAGTCTTTTGGTAGCATTGCCCTGAGTACATTGCAAAGAGTATATTGGGTAGAACACAGTCCACCCCCCCCCATCAAGCCCTCCTCACACCCAATTTCCATCCTGCCTGCACAGTTTGCACCTTGTTCATAAAATATCATATTTTCGAAAAAACAACACTTCTGGCCCTAGACTATGGGTCTGGGCCCTCTTGGCAGCCTTTGCTGGTGCTCTCCCCACTATGCATTGCCACCTTCCTGGTCTCCAACAGGGCTTGTTTCACAAGGGTGAGCCAGGAGAAGCTTAGGGAAGAAAGTCCATATATTACCTCATTTGTCCCCTAGCCATAGCTAGCCTACTCAGAATTGTTCTAACTTCTAACTTAACCCTAACTTTCTCCTAGATCAGGAATAATGCTTGTTTGAGTGGATGAGCACAAAGAACACTTTTAAAGGCCTGACCTTTTGCAGCTCTGCTCAGCAAGCAGGATTGAATCTTAAACTTGGTTCCCAACAAGAGGGTCTGTAGGAGGCCAGGCAGAACATCTCTGCCTCTAGGCAGGTATAGCAAATGCATATGTCATTTGCTGCAGAAGGGCTTCTGCTCTAAAGCCCTTCATTGGATAGTTCAGTGCCTCCCTCAAAGGCAGAGAGGCATAGTCCTACTGGGTCCAGAGCAAATCATTGTCTTTAGTTTTTTCCTCCCTTGTCACATGTAAATGAATGGGGATTTCATTATGGCTTAGGGGGAGCAGAGATGCTTCCTCATTAAAAAGGCTGGGCTGATTAGGTGTCCCTCTGGCTCCTGAGATATGGGAAGCTGGGAGGCTGAACAGTGGCTGATGGCCTGGAGAGGATACTGGAGGGGTGGGAAATGGTCAAGGTTGGGTATATACCCATAGAGATTAGCAACTCAGATTGGAGTGACCAGAGATCTTGGGTCAGTTGTTGGACAGATCTAGGTCCAAAATTTGGCTTTGTCACAAATGGGATATTTGGTTAAGTCTCCAGATATCTTATCTGTAAAATAGGGATGAAATTCCTGCTCTACCTACCCCAGGGGGTGGTTTTATCTGAAGAAGTGGTGGGTATGAAAATACCTGATAAAGAGCAGAGTGGGGCCTAGATGAGATGCCTCATCCTTCTCCTCCAAGGTGTCCACCTTTGTTTCTCATTCCCAAGATGAAAACAATAAGGAATAACTGGTTATTTGTAAATCATAGAAGGCCTTCAGGTGGTGGGAGGGATCAGTGAAGGAAGCAATAGGATTCCTCTAAGACTCCAATGTCCCCAGGTCAAAGACTGCTCCCCAAAGCAGGCCCTGTTAGTGTGACAGACATGGGGATATGTCTCAACTCTGTCAATTATTATTTTTAGAATTTTGAAAAAAAAACCACATAAAACTCTGAATTTCAGTTTGTGAAACACAGAAGTAGTAACAGCATAGCACTGTTTTTAGATGCTCAGGATATTCCCAGGGCATCTACCCAATAAAGTGGGCCAGTGTTGTTATTATTTGTATTTTTGGATTAATTATCTTTGTTTACTATGACAAAATGCCCATTTCAAAGAATTAGGGGGATAAAATGAGGAGACAGGTAAGCAGCACCTGGCAGATAAATAATGCCCTATAAGTACGCATCTTTCTTTTTATACCTTTTGGAGCTTGTTCTTTTGAGAACTCAGTGATGCCCAGATATTGGAATTAACCCCATGAGAAAAAGGTATAAAGCCACAGGCTATGTGGGAGCTCTGCCTTCACAGTACAAAACTCATCTTGCCTCCTAGATCTTACTTACTGTCTTTGTTCTGCTATCTTAGCACACTGTCTGCTCTTCTCCCAGCACCCATTACCTGGCTGGGCCTTCCTTGGTATCTGTCTGGGCCCTTGATTTGCTGCTCATGGCCTTAGTCTGATGGGCTGAACTAATCCCTTTGTGCCTCCTCAGATCTGTGGAGGGTACAAAAATAACACCAATTGGGAGTCCAGATGACCTAGCCTTGAACTTGAATTCTGGTTTACCTGCTTATTGTATAACTTTAGGCAAGTGGTTTAATGTCATTGGGTCTCACTGATACATCAATAAATGACATTGGCACCTACATCATGGTATTACTGAGAGATAAAAGAGAAACATGTGAAAGTACCTAGGAAGGCAAGGGCTTAAACAGCACTAGGATATTTTTCTTCTCCTTCCCCTGGTCTTCAACACTACTTAGAAACAGGGCAGGGCAGGGTGGTGAGTTGTTCCTTCTTCAAATGACAGAGCCCCTATTCCCCATTCACCCTTATCTCTTCATTATACTCTGGAAAACCCACATTAAAGTAGATTTCTTAGCTGGACCTATTTTGAAGGGCAAGGAACAGATTATCCTTGCAGGTGTGCTGAGTTTTGATTTCCATCTGGACTGATTTCAGAGTAACTGGGAAAATTTAGTGATTTAGCTGCATTAGTGAATTCACGTTGCAATCACTATCTTTTCCCTTCTCCGTCTGCATGCTCTAAACACCATTGTTAGCACTGCCCGACCCTCCCCTGGCCCTTGGCTTCATGCTCCCACTCTTCCTGCTGTAGATGTCATACTTCCTCCACAGCACTATGGGTCAGCCTCTGGATACTCTCCTATCTCCTATCCAAGCCTCTTCCCATTTGATTATCCATAACTCCAGCAGGCAAACTTAACTAGCTTGTCCTCTTGAAAATTACACACACATGAGTTTTTTTCAATTCAAAGAAAAAAGTGAATCATGTCTAAATAACAGACTGCTCATGTTATTTTTAATCAGGGCTGATGAAATCCTGCTTGAAGAGTGGGGGACCTATTTTTTTTTTTCTTTTAGGCTGGATGCCTCTGCATATTGGTCACTTTTTTGTGGGGGGCAGGGGTGGAAATGAGGATTTAACCCAGAGGCAATTAACCACTGAGCAACATCCTAGCCTTTTATATTTTTAATTTTGAGACAGGGTATCACTAAATTGCTTGGAGCCTTGCTAAGTCACTGAGGCTGGTTTTGAATTCACAATCCTTCTGCCTCAGCCTTCTGAGTCTCTGGGATTACAGGCATGTGTCACCACACCCAGCTCTGATTTGTCACTTTAAAAAGGAGGGTTTTCCTCAGGAAAAAAAATAGTAAGTGATTTCATCTATGCATTAATCATTCATTCATCCATCATCCATCCATCCATCCATCCATGTTTACAAAGTGCTGAGCCTAGTATGAGGCTTTGGGGATATGCCTATGGTTGGGAAGACTGGCAAATAAACTGATGATCACTGTGTGGTGTGAAACATGCTAACAGCACAGTGGAAGCATGAGGAAAGATAACTAGGTCAGTGGGAAGAATGGGACCACTTATCTTAGGAAGAATACTTGCATGAAAGATTGAAGAACAAGGAGAATATAGCTTTACAGTTTGCTTTTCTTGGTTTATATATGGTACCAAAGACAATAATCTGTGTAATCTTATAATGTCTTTACCTTCTCAAATTTTGAGGAGAATTATAATGTTTTGGGAATAGAGAGCTCAGAATAGGAAAATAACAGACTTTGCTTTCGGGTTTAGTGCTGACTTCTCAGAATCCAAGAATATAGAACATTTATGAAATCCAACATCCTCTTGATGAGATTTTCAATGCTCTAGAGATTGGAATAGAAATACCTTGTTATTCTTAAAGAACCAAAGCTCCATGATGTTTCTTTTTGTTCCATGACCTGTTGGGAAAACTCTTGTCTGTCTTCTGGCTGTGATGGAAGTCAGTCTGTGTAGGTGATCCAGGGACTCTCACTATCCCTGGTTTAAATAAGTCCAAGACTATGAAAATTATTCCATACTCTATCCTGTGTCTTCCTGGGCTCACAGAATCTACACAAGACTTAGAAACCATGACTCCATGAAGTTGGAACAATGTTAACAAACAACTAAAGTGATGAAGGGTAGCCATCTTGCCTTAGATGGGCAAGGGAGGATGTGTACCATGGGGTGGCATATTGATACAACCTCTTCTTATCTTTCCTTTGCTTATCCTACACTTTCCCACCACTGCAATCATTTGTGATGAGTTGTGGTCATAGATCAACTTTGGTGAGCCGGGATTCAGACTAAGGACATGAAATTCACTTAGCATAGGAACCTTGGTAAGAAGGTTGCTGCTGTGGCAGAGGGGACCACTATGTGGAAGGACTTAAGAGTCAGGTGGTGACTGAGGCATCACCCAGTGCGCCCCCCCCCCAGCCCAGTGACAGAAGGCATAGTGTTTAGATATTGTTTAATTACCTAGCTCCTTTTCTATACTGAGTAAGCTTTGTTTTGCTTACCTCTGTATCCCCAGGGCTTGGGACAGTGCAGTTTAATGACTTTGGGTTGGATGAATTGAGATTTACAAGTAATATGAGAGAAATGTCCATTTGTCCTGCTGCTGTCTCTCAGCCATGGGCTGGGCTGCCAAAGTTTGCAGCCTTTTTGTGACTTGGCCAGCCCCCAGTCATCCTAAAGCCCATCAAGAGAAACACTTCAGTGCTAATGGATCTGGAGACTTAAGCTCTGGAGGGCCACCTGTCAGATGAGATTTGCCTTCAAAGGCCACTGGCTCTGACCTTTTGGTAACATTTAAAAAAAGAAACCTATGTATTGACTGAATCAGTCCTATATCCAATGAAGGTCTAAGCAGCTATTTGTACTTCTATTTGAATTTCTTGCTTCTTTTCTTTTTCCACTTCTGGGTAAGCATAAAGGAAAAAAGTTCTTTTGCTTGACCAAACCTCATTTAAAAATTGTTTGTATTTTTTTTAATGGAACCCAATCCCTTAAACCTTTAAAAGTAACCTCCACTGAGCTCAATAAACCATTTCCAATGTGGCAGCTTCTAATCCAGGAAAGTTCAGAAGACAGATGCTAAACAACCACCAATTGCATCCCAGGACAGTTGCTGGAAAGTCTCAGGGTTCTGCAAGCTGGAGATGTGATCAGCTAATCCTGACTCTGTTCTTGTGTCAGCTCTGCTAGCTGGCCCAACTGTGCAATTAGTATTCTCCCTGGTGTTGATTTTGTTCAAATATATTGGGCCCATCAATCACCCACTTTCCAACTCATCTGTCTGGATCAGTCAATTACCAAGTTATTTTTGAGCCACTAGGATTCTTGTGAAATAGACACAAGAAGGAGCTAAACTCATTTCAGGTTTGACCTCTGCGGCTGGGATCTGAGAAGGCTTCGTTTGCTTACACTTCATGGCCATCCAATCCAATCTGGCCTGTAGAATAGAAAGGCCACTTGCTTAATTGGGAACACTTTAATATAGATATCCATTAACTTATGCTAAATTACAGTAAAACATCTATGGAGGAACTTGATGTGACATCTGCATGAATACTAAATAACTTCATTATGATCAGCACTGTGACAATGAATATGAAATGAACGTGCCCAGAGAAGACAATTAATCTCCCACCTTCCCAAGCCATTACTGTTTTATTTTCCCCTGCATTGACTAAAAAAAATAAGGCATGGAAGCTTTGATTTTCTGAGTCCATCACTTCACTTTCCTGCAGCTGCTGAGTGGTCCCCAAGAGCTCCTGTTATTTATAGGATGGAGACTGGCTTAAGCCACTCTGAGGAATAGCTGTGGATGGTGCAGAGGAGGGGATCTGAGGGTCCAAATTTGGTTTGGGAAAGGAGACTGTCAATACTGACGGAAACACACAGACACACACACACACACACACACACGGAATTGAAAGGTGTCCTCATCTGGAACTAGCAAACAGACTGTCAATTCAGATTAGCAACATCAAAAGCACTCCAATCTGCTTCCTGCATACATTACATGCATAGATCTGAGGGAAGAATTTGGCCTCTGAATTAAAGTCAGCTTTTTCCTCCTGGCTGCCTGTACCTGAAATGTGTGGCTAAGAAGCCCTAGTAGTCAGATTAATACTCCCCACAGCTCTTGTCTGAACCCCACAATTTGCTCTTAAAGATATACCCTCTCAGATTGCTTGCTGCTGCTTCACATAGGTTCTTTCTGAACCTCTGGGGTGAACAACAGGGCCTCATGCACAACTCTGTGAGGAGTAAATCATGGTAAAGGCACATGGGAGAGAATGTCTCTGGGTTTTCTCTACTGACCATTTTCCTCCTAGGTCACTGACCTCTTTGCCTTCTCTCCTTGACCTTCATAGCAGCATCCTGTGCATCAATTCTTGAGCTTCATTAATCTTAGAACTTTAAAATACCCACTCTACTCTAATGTCTCTCGAATTTCTCTTCACAGCCCGGGTCACTACCCTTAACTCCAGATCACACACTATCTGTCTACTCTTCTCTTCTTGGAAGTCTGACAGGCATCACAAGTCCCAAGAGAGCTCCCACCTTCTCCCATAGACCTTCTCCTTTCACAGTCTTCCTCATCTTTGTAAATAGAAGTTTTATCCTTCTAGCTACTCAGGCCACAAACCCTGGAGTGTTCCTAGACTTTCTTTCTTTTGCACCCATATCCAGTCTGTCAACCTATCATGTTGTCTCAAAATATATCCACAAGCCGCCACCTTTCTCCACTTCCTCCAAGCTGTCATCACTGGCTCTCCTGATGGTTGCTATGGCCTCTTCCAGGTTCTGAGTTTAGCAGGAAGTTCACTCCAGGCCTGGTCTCAGAGGAATCTCCTGGTGTTCACTAAGCTATTTGCCACTTTATCATTTCAGGGTTCAGGGTGTCGTGTGGAAGTATATAGCTCTGGTTACAAAGATCTGAGCTAAAGGGATAACTTTGGAATTAGTAACAAGAAAGGAGAAAATTGCACCTCCCCTCTAGATGGTAAGCAAAGAAAGTTCCTGTGAGTGAGAAATGTCCCACCAAGGCCTCTGTAGGCTATATTCAACACAGACCTCTCAGCTTCTTATGAGGACACTGGGTATGCACCATGTCCCACCCCATCCTTGCAACTAGCTCTTTCTCTACTGTGCAAGAAAATCCTCTCTTTGTATCCAGAGACTCCACTATACTTAAATACTGTCATCCATTTATGTAACAACTAATAGTGTACTCAAGAATTCAGAGTGAATCCACTTCCACATAGAAACCCATGTTACTTGATGAAACCCCCATGACAGAACTCTTGCGTGGATTGGCATATTCCCAACTTCTTTTCTTACTTTGGGAAAGAATGGCTTATGGTGCTAAGTGGCAGCTACGAAAAGACCCTCTCTCCATCTTACAAAAGGCAGATGTCCAGTTGGAAGGGGTCTTCCTCTGAAATGCTCAGAAACATGAGAATATCTTTGGATGCTTTGGGATAGAGCCCAGATCTCAATAGGCAGCTGCTGGAGAATCAAAGTCCCCTTTGGAAAGAAAGGGTAGGTCTCCAGAACCCACAGGAGGGCAGGGGGCTCCAACAATCTTGTTAGCACATCAAATAATGGATTTTTGATAGATGCCTCCCTGCCTTCTAGCTCCATCTTCAGAATCCTCTCTGTGCCAGTCTCACTGGGATTAGTGATTAGTTCTCACTGTTCCCACTTCTGAGACCAGCAAGAGGCTCTGTCTGTGCCAAGTCTCCCTGCACATATCCTGGTTATGCCCACACTAGGCAATGCATTCCTGGGAGATAACATTGCATTTGCTCTAGACTCCTGGAGGGAACAGGAGGGGGATGAAATTGCCTCTCTGTGAAAGAGCATTACAAACTCAACTCACCGGAAATGCTAACTCTGCCCTCCTCTTTCTACTCCCTCCCTTTCCTTTACTTTTTCGTAGCAAACTCTCAATGTAAAAAGATCAATTCCAGTTTCCTACATTGACCACCAACTCCAAAAGAACAGCCTAAGAGTAACTATGAACAAGCAAGATGCCTCAAGAAAGCCAAGAGCATCTTGTAGGAAAGGAAGGTCTTAGGGACAGATAGGAGTTGGAGGAGATGACGACCCAAGAGGTGGGCTGGAACCAGAAAGGGCTATAAGGATAATCTTATGCAGACAGGGGATGGGTTTATGCCTCTTCCAGGTTTATGATTTTATATGTGCAAAATTCTAAACTGTATATTTTATTACATAAAGTCAACATTTATTAAGCATTTCCTCTGCATAAAGCTCAAAGTGAAGAATTCAGTGGTAAACCAGGCATGTTCCTGAGTTCAATCTAGAAGGGCCAAAAAGGCAGTTGGGTCTTCCTTCCTTCCTGCTATTCTCCTTTCCCTCACTCCCTCCCTTTCCTCCTTCCTTTTCTTTTCTCCTTCTCTTTCCAGCCAATGCAAAGTGTATTATGTAGTTAAGGACAGGCAACTCTGGGCTGATGCGAAGAATGTTGGAATCAGATTTAGAAACTGACTCTACCACCTACTAACTGTAATATTGAATAGAAAATTCCAACTCACATAGCTTCCATTTTCTCATTTCTGTAACAAGAATATTAATGATACCTATTTCATAGGGATAACATGAGGGTTAAACAAGGTAATGTATATTAAAGTTCTTGGCACATAGTAGATGCTTAATAAATATTAGTTGAATGAGTGAATTGCCAAAGGAAAAAACATTAGGGAAACACAGAGGAGAGCTCATCAATAGTTGGGAGAGATTGGACTGAAATTTATAGAAGGGACAATATTTGAGATGGTTTGGAAGGGCACAGAGGATTTTGACATGTACAGATGAAAGCTATTTCAGACAGAGGAAACGGCTTAAGTACTGAAGTGAGAGAGCAGAGATTGTACTTCCAGGAGAGGTGAGTAGCAGGAAATGGGATGGAAGATGAAGGATGAGGCTATATCATGACAAGTCTTGATTGCCATGCTGAGACAAAGACTTGAACCTGGGGCAAATGTGAATCATCAGAGATTTCAGGGAAGGTCTGACTGAGTTTTGGAATACCAATGTGGCAATTAAATGGGTTGGATCATACTGGAGATGAGTTGGAGGTAGAGGAGTTTGGGGGCAATAATGATCTCAGAGAGATCAAATAAGGATCTTAACAAAGTTGGTGACAATAGAGACTAAGGGAAGGGGAACAGAGTCAATGTGAGTTGCAGACCAAAGGGATATGGAGAGTGAGAGAGAGGGAGGGTCAAGGGTAACTCTGGTGTTTAGGGAGAAAATTGAGAAGACCCTGATGTTGACTGTAGTGTGTGGAACACAGAGAATGCAAGAGTTTTTGGAGGAGGGTAAATTGTACTGTAGACGGTGCATTAGGGACTTTTCAGGAAACTTTTCAGTATGGTAGCTCAATACAGTGAGAACAGTGTGCCTGCAGTCAACCCAGGTCCCAGTCTAATGCTGGAGATCTGGTCGGACAGTCCTGTTCCTGATATCTACCACTGTAAGTGTGAGATGGATATGGTTGGGAAGGACTCAAATAACCCCTGGATTATGGGATTAGCACGCTAGATTGAAATGGATCCAGTGAGTAGTGGACTGAGAATTGGGGGCTGAAAAAATCAAGTAGGTGGAAGGACAACAAAGAGGGAATTCTAGAGTGTTAGCAAGAGTGGAGGTGAAGCCTGTGGCCATAGAGTTCAGAGTGACTGAAGCCGGGGAGGGAAGTGGGAAAAGAGGAAAAGGTGAAAGGACCAAAGGCCAAGAGAAAACCAGAAAACCAGGTCAAGAGGGAGTGAGAAGAAGGGTGTGGAGAGAGCGGGAGTTTGACAATTGGACCTGAATATTCAGCAGTTTTGAGTCATGAGTTTCAAGATGCAGAGCTACAGGTAAAGACTACTAGAGCAAAGACAGCTGGGAACTGAAGAGGTCAGAGGCTTGGAAGGGTCTGAAGTTATCAAGGACGAAATGGGTGATGGGTTAGGTTGGGTGAGGAAACCGAGGTCCTGGAGCTAAAATCCTCAAGGGGATGGGGTCATGTACTGAAAACCTGCAGATGAGGTGAGAAGAATAAAAAATTGGTACAGTGGGAGGAATTTTTGAATTTTGAAGTGGGTCTGGAGAAAGCACTCTGAAGAATCAATTGATTGATTTCCTACTAAATGCCTCCATGAGTTAACATCTTAAGTTGATGGGACAAAGATTACCCATGAAACAAATAATAATCAATAGGTTATAAAGCTAGCAAATATTTTAAGTGCTAAAGTGTATGGTATGGTCACACAGTCACTTGAGAGTGGTGCCTTTCACCAGCCACTGACTTTGGACAGCCTTTGACAACCATTTGACTTTTGACAAATGGAGAGCATTCCAAGTCCCATGAGACACCACCACAGCCCAGGAGAATTAAGACGCCTGTCCTGGAAGAGGTGGATTTGCAGTGAACCTTGAAAGAGGGGGAGGAGGGGATGGGCTTGATATGGCTCAAGTAGTAGTGCGCTCGCCTGTCATGCATGAGGCACTGGGTTCCATCCTCAGCACCACATAAAAATAAAATAAAGATATTGTGTCCACCTAAAGCTGAAAAATAAATATTTTTAAAAAAAGAAAGAGGGGGAGGAATTGGGAGGGGAGATTTTAAGCATTAGGACAGTGAATAAATGAACAGAGGAGGAATAAACTTGGTGTATTCTCAAGCTAGTGTAGGATGGATGCAAGCTGGACATTTTAAAGGAGAAAGTGGGGGGAATACAGAGTGGGGCCCGAAAATACAGGTATGAAGACTGTCATCATGAAACTGTAAAAGCCAATGATCCATTCCCACTTGATTCTCCTGCAGGCACAGGCTTGGGCCAATTGCAGTATTTTAATTTGTACATGAACCTCCAACATCCTGATCTGCAGTCCCCACATGCTGAGGACACAACCCTCTCGTGGCATAGCAAATGGTCCTGGTGGTTATGCCAGTCTTCCTCACTCTGCTGGGAGTCAGTCAAGGGCAGAGACCAGACCACCTTTTTGGCACCCCCTCAGGCAACAGGGTGTGATGCAGGGTGCAGAGTGAGGGCTCTATAGATATCAGCAGCATGAATGGACCAATCAATGAGTAATGGCAGGGCATAAATCAGAGAATATGCCCGGGAACTGGTCTCCAGCATTTGGCCAGAGTCTTCCGCATTTGAACAGAAAACCTCATGGCACATGGTGAAATCCTAAATTTCTAAAGAAAAAAAAAAAAACTGTAGGAAGGACTCTCAAAGCCGTTGTTAATTAAAAACATGCACAGCTCCTCAGGGAAACGTTCTCTACCTCCCATTCTCTCTCCTTGCACTGAATGGCAGATAAGGTGGCATCTTTACCTGTGCTTTGGACCACATTTAATTAAATGCCTACATTGACTGCTTCCTCACATACCTTGTTTTATTTCCTTCCCTTCCTTCCATGCTAAAGAGGGCCAGGGCTAATACTAATGCATATGCTGTTAAACCTTTTTAATTAACTTCAACTTCTTCCAGAGATTTATGTTTAAACAGTAAATTTTTTGTTGATACTCAAATACATAGGCGGCACTTAGAATGATGTACGAGTACTCTTGTCCTCAAAATGATTCTTCATGAGTTACCACCAGAGACGTTTTCATGAGCCTCTTTTATTAAAATAATAATACTCAGCAAGGCAATAATGCTATACAACCGGCAGCTAATTAACCCACCCCGCCCCCCGCCACAGGTCAGCATTAGCGGCTGCAGGTTAGTGATCTGACCGCCTTGTGCACCACCCCCCTACCTTACAGTCGGCACTGAATCAGTCTGGGGTTTTGCTCCAGCATCTGTGAGTAATGATTTTCATTTAAAACACATCTTTGTTCTTGGACTGTAGCTCAATCTATTATTATCGTTATTTATTTTGTTCTTGTTTAGGGCCTCCCCTGCACTGGGTATCAGTAAGTCTAATCTGTAGTTGACCTCTCGAAACAGAATTTAACCAGGCCTTGGAAAATCCAATGGATTAGAAACTCTGGTCTGATTGCAAAATCCATTTATTTTCCTGCAACTCTAAATTTGTGCTCCAAGTATTTTTAATCAGGATCTATGCTGTCAGCTGTAATTGCAACATAGCAACACTTTGCCAACAAAACCAATCTACCCACCCAAGTTCCCGTTCCATTCTTCTTGTTGAGACAACACTTTCCCTGCAAGCCGATGTGGTAGTTATATTCCATGTTGTACCACCGATGAGCCAATTATTTCAATTTTGGCATCAGATTCAGAAGAGAGTTTAATGATCCTCAATAGTATAAACTGAATTTTTAGTCCTACAGCAATTTAGTAATGATGATGGCACTTAAGTCCTTAAAAAGTATTTCTCATCTTCCAACCACTGACAAACACAAGGCCAGACAATCATCTGAGGCACTTTTCTGGACCTCAGCATCAATACCATTTTGCAGTATTTAGGAAGCTCTGGGTTCCCCTGCTACCCTGCCAGGGGCTAAAGAAAGGGAACCCCTCAGACCCAATGGCTCCCTGCTGTATTTCAGTTGGAAGCCCAGGTCTAGCACACTCATTTTAATTAACTCGTTTATTCACCTATTCAACAAATATTTAATGAGTTTCTACTGGGTAAGGAAGCGCAGCCCCAGGAGAGAGGCTGAGATGTATGAGGTATGTTCTTTTCCCCACTAATCAAATTAGTGGGTGGGGTCCAAATTATTTGAATTCTTCCTTTATGCATGTGTTTGCTCCATTCATTCAGCAAACATTCATCAGGCACCTTCTAGGTGGAAGATGCACTTGTGGAGCTGAGACATTTATAAGGAAGATGGAATCTATTAGCAAATTCCATTGGCTCTTCCTTTAAAATAAATTGAGTATATGGCCACTTCTCATCCTTCCATGGCTGCACCGTGGGCTGAGTCACAGAGACCTTAGATGATAGTCAGAGCCTTCTAATACTAGCCTTCTAATACAGCCTGCTTCTGTCCTTGCCATCCACTGTCTATTCTCATCAGAGAAAAATGATGCTTTTAAAAACATAAGTCAGGTAGAATCATTTCTCTGTTCAAAACATTTCAAAGGCTTCTTATCTTACTCAGAGGAAAAGCCAAAACCCTTTCTGTGTTGTCCAGAGTCTGCCATGGTCTTTGCCTCATTGTCCTTTGCTCATTCTGCTCCAGTCACTCTGGCCTCTTTGCTGTCCCTCTGACACACCAAGCATGCTCCTGCCTCACAGTCCTCTCTGGTTGAGATGTTCTGACCTCAGTCATCTGAGTCTCAGCTCCTCACCTCCTCAGGACATGGCCCAGTTGCTAACTTTTCTGGGCTGACCACTCTGTTTAAAATGTGCACCTCCCCTGTACTGGCACTCCTATCGCTCACCCTTCTTTATTTGTCCCCAGAGTGCTTATCCCCACTTGACACATTATTTATCTTACTTGTTTATTTTATGTTTCCCCCACTAGAATATCTTCCATGAAGGCTTAGAGAGTTGTCTGTTTTATTTACTGATGTAATAAAAATTAAGGCCTAGCATACAGCTATTTAGAAATATTTGTTGAATATTTTGTATATAATGAATATATGTAATAAACAGCACTATCAGAGGCTTCAAGGAACATATATCAAATAGGAGATATATCTAAAAATAACTAGGAGTTTTTTTTTTCCTTAAGGAAAGCTAAGAATTAAAGTCAATGGTGGTTTAAAGGAGAATTAATTTTGCCTGGTTGGGATCAGCCTACTAAAGTCAGGGCCCAACAACTACAGGTGGGTCATATCGGAAAATAACTGCAACCCCTATGGAGGGTCATTTTAGTCAGCTCTTTTTTTTTTTTTTTTTTTTTTTTTTTTTTTTTGCTGCTGTGACCACAAGACCCAACAGGAACAATTTTACAGGGGAAAAAGTTTATTTGGGGCTCATAGTTTCAGAGGTCTCAGTTCATAGACAGCCAGGTCCATTGCTCTATCCCCAAGATGTGGCAGAACATCATGGTGGAAGGGTGTGGTAGAGGAAAGCACCAGGAGGTAGAGAGAATGCTGCCCAATAAGGACAAAATATATAACCCAAAGGCACACTCCAGTGACCCACCTCCTCTGGCCACACCCTGTCTACCTTCAGTTTCCACCCAGTTAATCCCTATCAGGAGATCAATACACTGATTAGGTTAATACTCTCACAACCCAACCATTTCACCTCTAAACTTTCTTGCATTGTCTTGCACAAGAGGTTTTGGGGAACACCTCATATCTAAACCATCACAAGGGGGAGAAAAAGGCTCCTTGCTACAGATTTATGCAACTAGACCAAAAAAGGCTCTTGGGAATTGATGACTTTGAGTGCTGTATGGTGTTCTGAGGGCTTTGGTGGATATTCCAACCTGCATTCCTCTCCGTCCTCCCCAATCTTCATGGACAAAAAAAAAAAAAAAAAAAAAAAAAAAAAAAATCCTAGTGACAAGTCAACTCTGTGCCCCAAGCAGACTATTGCTGAGGGTTGTGGCTGCTCTTTACAGATGTCAGGGGAAAGCATTTGGGAGATGAAAAGTTGGTGTAATTTCTCCTGGCTGATCTTGTCAGGAGATGTCAGGTTAGAGCTAGTTATCCTGGAGCCTGACTGGATCTTGGGGATAAATCTCTTATTTTGGTAGCACTTTAAAATAAGTGGCAGCAGTTCATGCATAATTACTCCTGAATTATCTAGGGGATTCATCAGGTTTGATTATAGATGTATAATGAATTTACCAAATTTGTGGGTATTAGGGAGATATTAATTCCATATGAAACCTCACAATTTGGGCTGGGGATGTGGCTCAAGCGGTAGCGCGTTCGACTGGCATGCGTGCGGCCCGGGTTCGATCCTCAGCACCACATACAAACAAAAGATGTTGTGTCTGCCGAGAACTAAAAAAAAATAAATATTAAAAATTCTCTCTCTCTCTCTCTCCTCTCTCACTTTCTCTTTAAAAAAAAGAAAAGAAACCTCACAATTCATTCATGTGCCATTTGTTTTCATTCCTTTTTTATAATAAGCTAATTAGTTTAAATTATTTGTACTTGTACAAGGTCTTGAAACACATATAAGGAATGATTATACTAGAGAACCCAATAAATGGAAAGCTTTAGAGACAGCATTAATTGTGATAAAGGGTTCATAAAGCAGTAGATGTTCAATTTTCCCATTTGGGGCGGTAATAATAGGTCTAATCATGACACCTCCATAAAGTCGTGGGAAGTCCCTAATTAACGTTTCTGAATTCAGATATTTAAAATAAGGTGGGAGAAGTCATTGTGCCAACTGGAAAATGAGGCAAAAATGGGATTTCGACCTTGTGCTAAGCAAAGAATAAATGAAGCAGTGAGGGCTTGTTAATTCTGGGCCAGGAGGAAGATGGGCACTCATGATCTCTGGTCTGTCTGGACGATTCCTTTAAGAAGAACCCAAGGTTCTGAGGGTCCCTGGAAGGCTGGGGTTTCAGCTCCTTGGAAGAAAAGGAGGGGCTTCTTTGGATTGGGCCTCAGCATCTGTTAGCCCCTGTTGTTCTTTGGGTGAAGCTGGTACCCTCTTGGCCAGGAGCCAGAAGCTGGAGTCTCTGTGGATGGTGATTTTCAGCTGTCTCCTTAGGGCATGAGGAAGAACCAAGGCAGGAGGAGCTGCTGGCCAAGCTCACCCAGAGAATCTATGGTAATAAGAGCAAGAGCTACTACACTTTGGGCATGTTCCAAATGTTGGGCAGAGCTGGGGCTGTAGCTCAGTGGTAGAGCATGTGCTTAGCATGTATAAGGCTCTGAGTTACATTCCCAGTATTGCAAAAACAACAAACACATGCCAGGTATTTTATATACACATCATTTCATCCTCATAAAAGGTCTGTTATTAACTCTACTTTGGGGGACTGTAGACAAGAGGTCAAGGAATTTGCCCAAAGTCATCCATTCAATCCCTAGTGGAACTGAGGCTCCTGGAATGTCTGATTCTGGAGCCTGGCCCTTGAACCCCGTGTACATGGCCTCCCATAGGTCCTGCTATTACCCAGAGAGTGCTGATATTATAACCCCATCATTACTACCTTAATATTACTAACCAAATGGGGAACTCTGAAGAGTTACTCTTTTTTTGAAATCTTAATCTCAGACTTTCAGGTGATCACTAGAACAGAGGCCCTTTGATTTCACCTCTTGAAGTCCCCAGCCGAAGGACCAGCCACTTCACTGATCCCCTATTACCATTTATCATTAAGAAAAGCTCTATGGGGGTTAATGCAAAAAAGCTTTTTTTTTTTTTTTTGATGAGACACCAGTTTAATTTATATTTGATTAAAAAAGTCATTCATTCATGCATTCAGCAGCCGGTATTTGTTAAATGTCTCCTCCACTCTTAATTGGGTTTTGTAGAGGAGTGGGGAGGACGAGGGAAAGAGAGCAGGTTATAATAAAGCATATGCAGACACCTTGTTTATAATTTTCTTGTGAAGAATATATGTACACAGCTGAAAAGTAAAGTAAACAAGAGAGTGATTGAATAACCAGGCAACTGAGAGGTGCAGATAGTAAGCTCGATACAGGAAAATGGAGGAGACAACACTGGGGCCTTCCACAGTCTAGGAAAGCTCTGCAGAGCAAGTCGGGTGTGAACTGCTCAGTGAGGATGGGCAGGGACAGGATGGCAGCAGGGCCACCAGCTGGACCCTATCAGGAAACGGAGCCCCTCTCTGTCTCAGTAGGCAGCTTCAGTTATCTCCTCCCCTCGCCCACGCTAAAACCACAATGACCCTAAAACCATCCTCCTGCATCTGTCTGGAGGGGGCGTTAGCCTGGCCACATCCTGAGCCCTTTCCTGCCAGGCAACCTCATGGCTGACATGGAAGAAGATCTGAGCGGTTCTGTCTCCTGGCCTCCCATGGTGTTTTAGTCAGCTTTTTCCCTACTGCAGCTAAAAGACCCGACCAGCACAACTGTGGAGGAGGAAGAGTTTATTTGCAGGCTCATGGTTTCAGAGGTCTTAGTCCATAGAAGCAGGCTTCATTCCTCTGGGCTCAAGGTGAGGCAAGACATCATGGGGGAACAGTGTGATGGAGGGAAGCAGCTCACATGATGTTCAGAAAGCAGAGAGAGAGGTCTCTACTTGCCAGATACAAATATACACCCCATAGCTACGCCCCCAATGAACCACTCCCTCCAGCCACATCCCACCTGCCTCCAGTCACCACTCAGTTAATCCCATCAGGGATCAATTCACTGATTAGGTTAGCTATAGTCCAATCATTTCTCCTCCAAACTTTTTTGCATTGTCTCACACACGAGCTGTCAGGGGGACATCACATCTAAACCATAATATATGGATCCTGCATATCTAAGCCTCTACCCCTTCCCCTTCCATGCTCCCTTGATGTCTCTCAGTTGAAAATAGACAACAACAACAACAAAAGTTTGGGTGTTTTAAGAGTTTGCTTCTTTAAAGGTTTCACTGCCTCATCTTCCATATGACTTATACATTACCACTAACCTACTGGGTGATAGGCCAGGAGTCTGCAGAGGGTCATTCATTCTTTCAACCCAGAGCTAACTCCTTGCTCTGTCTTGGCCTTCAAAAGACAGCTTTAGCTGCTCAGTTTTAAGCAGGAGGAAAGGAGGCATGGAGAGACACTCCAGCTGCAGGCAGGTGGTGGTGGAGCTGTCTGTCTCCATGCTGAGGCTTGTGATTTGACAGCTCTGAGGAAGATGCGTGAGAAGGAGAGGGAAGGGCGAAGGGCTGGAGCAGAGGGAAGGGTAAGAAAGGAGAGGAGTCACTTGAGTCGGGATCATTTTCCCTGATGTCAAAGCCTCACGGAGGGGTGGAGAGCTTTTGCTACAGCTTGCTTTTATCTGGAAAACAATATGAGTGGTAGCTCTCAAAACTGGGTCAGAGCTGGTAGAGGCAGGGGCTTGCCAGGGTGCTAACTGCTTGAATTCTCGGTGGGTTTACGCAGCTCTCTGCTCTGACAAATGCTGCTTTTGTTTCTCTGAAAAGTCTCACTTGCTGAAGCATTCACACCTGCTCTTCTCTCCTTCACCTTTTTGCTCTCCCTATGAACAACTGAATTTGGAAGGGTAAAAAAAAATCTCTTTATTTGTCAACTCCAAAGCTCTGTCTTCCCCTCTGAAGTTGTTTCCCTCCTTATCCAGGGCACGAAGGAAGCCACTGTGCTATCACTCTGGAGACTAGAAACCACTTTGAGGAGGGTGTGGATCTGCAATTTTCATGACACAATTGTTGTCCTGGAGCAAGGTGTGCCAATCTGCCCTAAGAGAGTCTTGGGAAAGCTATATCAGATCATGTCAGGGGGCTGCAGTACTGGGGGAAAATCCCAAGCTGGGCAACAGGGCAGTCCTGGTGGCTTGGATTCCTTAGATGTGTCCTGGCTCGGGTTTCTATGTGATAGTAACATGATAAAAGTACCATCTACTCTACTAAGTTATGCGTGCGTGGGGAGGCCATAGCAGTGTCCACCGCAACAAATACTAGTTCTTTATATTTTGAGGACAGTGTGATTTTCTCTTATTCTTTTTGTTTCTGACACTGTTTGCAGTGACTAAAGTACCTGTGAGATCTCAGGCTAGTTTCTTAATCGTGGTCTCTTCAGTTTTTTTCTTTTGCAAAATGGGTTATGTAAGACAATATGTTGGAAACTCTTGACAAAGAATTAACACGAAAAATTGTTAGTTATCATTGGGGTTTTTATCATGTTTGTTGTGGAAGAAAATACAATAAATTATAGCAATAAAAAATTAGGTGTGTCCCCTCTAAAGTTCAGGAGGAGCCTTTAGAGGTGATTAGGCTGTGAGGTCTTAGATGTCCTTATTAAAAACGTTGATGAGGAAATTTGCCTTTTATTTATTTACTTTTTTTGCCCTGTGGTCTCCCTCTATGTGGGGACACAGCATTCCTGCTCTGCAGGCAGCAAAGAGGTGTTATCTTGGAAGAAGAGAGCAGCCCTCACCAGACAACCCTGGTGTCACTTTACACAGTGATCTTGGACTTCTCCAGAACAGAAAGAAATAAATTTTATTTTTAATAAGTTTCCCAATGAGTTGCACTTTGTTACAGCAGCATGAAGCACCCTAAGACAGATAGTATCATTGGAGTCTCCAGAAAACCTGGAATAATGGCTTCTGAAATTTTTCTCTTAAATAGATTTTTTTAAAAAATGAGGTTTAACATGGAATCTGAGCCCACAAAACTGATGCAAGGCAGTGGGTGACAAGCAGTGGATGGGCCACGGGCATTGCCTGCTCAGCCTCTACACTGATTATAGAGGCAGTTTGGACCTTGCAGGAACCTCAAGGTTCTGAGGAGCCCAGTTAGAAAACTACTGGGTTAGAATGTTAGGGAATCAGTAAATAATTTCCAAAAAAGTAAAACCCTGCCTAATATCTAGCTGGTTGATGTGTTTTAGTGGATTAAGCAAACCAACCCAGAAAGAAGTGGCTCAGGAGAAACTTCCAGTATGGCAGGGAACAGATTTGCAAGGTGAGTGCTTGCAGAACTGATGGCAGAATGGAGCATGTACTTTGGAAAAGCAAGGGCAGTGTTTGTTTTCTTTTCTCATCCAGAGGGGGCCAGAAGTTGTGGAGATGGGTTGGGGTGAGGGGGCCTAAGGGGATGGAGACAGTGACAGAGAAACACATGCAGACAGTAAGATGAATAAGCTTGGGAGGACCTGATGGGGTTTCTGCAGGTGGGGTCAGGTGGATCTGTGCAACTGGATCCTGTCCATGCAGAGAACTGTGCTTCAGCTAGTCATTGTGATGTTTTTTGCATTTCCATTGCCTTTTTCATCCTCTTTGTTTTCAGAGAAATTCCAATCTGGTTTCACTGCAAACTACTGGAAAAGACAGGGAAGTAATCTGACCAGAGGAAGGCTAAAGTTGGCAGACCCCAGTGACTGATCAATCCACAAGGTTCTCATCGGGAATGTCCATTCCCTTAACAGACGGGCACTGTCATGGCTCGGTCATGGCCACAGATTCCTTGGATTGCTTCTCAAGAAAAGACCCTTCAAGATGCACAGCTTTAATACCCCAAAACTGCCATGTCTGCAATGGTAATGAACAAAATAAAGAAGTCATTGTTATGCAAGAATGAGGGGGCTTTCCATGGTCCTGAATAATATGGATTTCTTCTCATTTTTGTACAATGGTGGGTATACTCAGCTTCAAGGAGATCATTATTTTAATTTTATTTCAAGATTGGTACCTTTAATTCTCCAGGGAAACACATAACCCCAACTTCCTAAGCTATTCTTATGAAAAAGCACAAATGCCACTTCAGTCCTGTGCGGGGAATAAAGGCTTTCTGGTCTCCTTCTTTCTCATCTTAGGCTGGAGGTGACTCAGGAATGTACCTTGCTATTTTCATGATCCATTGGTGTGTCAGTAATGAATGTTCACCACCGCAGTGCCCTCATTTAGCCTAATAACCTCAGGAAGGTAATATTTGATTTGTGCTAAGTATCTGACTAAACAACATAAAGTATTTAACCTATTGATCTTTTATACCTCACCAGCCCTGCATTCCTGGACATACTTTAATTATTGACTTGGAGAGCTTTCCTGAATGGGATTTGCATCTTGTTAAGCTCTTTTCTTTGTCTTTAGGGGCCTCTGTCACCAGCATTCTCTTCCTGTAGCCTTAGGCCTTCATTCCACTCCCTGCTCCTCCACTAGATCTGCATGATTCTGCCTGGAGACTGACATCCAGTTAATCTATAGGAAACAGTGTCCTTTATGGGAACATGAATCTAACTGCTTATTTTAGAAAGTCAGCAATCAACTAAACAATAAAACTCGTTACTTAGTCCGTCCTGATCTTTGAAGCATGGAATTTCTTCGAAGTGATAACTCTATTTATAGACAGTGGTCACAGCTGTTGGATTGACCTAACCCTTATGTCTTGCAAGGAGAATAGGCCAGTGGGCATCCATCAAGAGAAACCCCATTTGGACTGGCCAATTAGCTAATCACTGTGCTTTAAATTATTTCTTAGGAAACTATAGAAAACCAGACCCTTTTCCTCTTGCCTACAAGAATGTAGTCATGAATGTTAATAATAATTAGTTGATTTACATGCTGTCTTTCCTTCAAGAATCTCAAACATGCTGAGTTTGTTTATTTTGTTTCTCTTATTTTAAAATTGGCTCTGCAAAGGCTGAGATAGATTCTCCACGGGTTCTCCCAAAAATGAGAATAACACCTCATAGGATTAAAAGAATTCAATCAGAAAATTCATGTGGAACACTTACCATAATGCTTACCACCTAGTAAGTGCTCAATAAGCAGGAGCTATTATCATTGTATCATCTAAGATGACTCTGCGGCTTGTGTGCTGCCCGTGGATTTTTGGATATGGTCAGGCTGGGAAGAAGATGCACTGGCCCAAGTACCTGGGTTCTCTGCCTAGCCCACCTGACCATGCCACCCTGCTTCCTGGCATCCTTAAGTAATTACTGGCCCATCAAACATTAGTCTTGGAGCAAGGCTCATGGATTGTGGAGTGAAAAAGGCCCTGAAAGAAAAGTGATCTTCAAGCTGCAGCTCAAAATCAGATCCTCTAAACAGATCTTCCTGGAGAGTGTCTTGCAAAGGATGGTACATTGGATGGCACTGCAAATTAAAGGATGTGCCTCAGACAAATGAGCTGGAATTTCTTTAAGTAGGGTCCAGGCATTTGCAAATAAAACAATTTCCACAGTGATTCTTAAGTTCAATAAATTTGAGAATTTTAGCCCACCAAGTGGTCTCTTTAAAGAAAACCCTAAAACTTGCAATAAGCTTACAAGAAAGTCTAGAAGTTGCTTAGTTTTCAGAGAAATTTGCAAGGTGAGTGCTCGCATTGATTCTATAGAGCATCTGACAAGCTCCACCTCGTATATGGCCTTCTGGTAGTGAAAGGGTCAATAAAAATTTGGGGTCACTACCAAGCGGGGGCATATATACAGTCTGTAGAGAGTGGCTTGGATATCTCCCAATAGCCCTGCTGGGATCTGGGGGCAGAGAGTGGGCCCCCCAACCTCAGAGAATGTGCAGAGAAAAATGTGCCCCCTAAGGGAAGGGGTGGTGTGAAGCCAGAGCCACCCACAGAACTGCTGAAACAGAGCTCCCTGCCCCTCTTCATTGCTCTGTAAATACCTTGGGGAGCCTTCCTACTCCATCCTGGCTTTCCTCTCTCACTCATAACATAGTTGGGACACCTATTCCCACTTCCAAATACTGTTACCTCAGCGAATGCAGACACTGAGGCACATAAAGCACAGATAACCCCCAGAAATCATGATCCTGCTGGACACACACACACGAGAATATGCACACTTACATGCGTCACATCATTGCCTTTGTTCTGAAGCCAATAAAAGTGATTTTCAGATAATCTGCTGGTTTGTATCGTCTGCACTGCTGCTCCCCTCCATTAGCATGGCTAATTGAGAACTGACTGTGTGTTTTGGACCATTTCCAAGCAGGGAACTCTTGCCTGGATGATATGGACTCCCCAAGAGAGCCAAATCAATGGCTGGAGACATTCGGTTGAGTGCTCATTGGAGGAGGAGCAAACTTTTTTAAGTATGACCTGCCCATTCCCAGGCTGGAGAAGCAATCTTGTTCAGAATGTCACATTGATTGCCAAGTCAGTAAACCATAAAACTGTCCCCCAGCTAGAACATGCACTGACTCTGAGAAAAATGAGGCTTGGTTAGTAAAGGATGAAGCCATCCCAGGACCAATAAAAGATGCAATATGGTTTTCCCTGGGCTGTAGATTAACACCATCCTGGAGGCTATAGGGGACAGAGGCTTGGCAAATAAGTGCTTCGCTTTGACTTTTCCATAGTGAGGATGAGATACAGGCCAATGGGGAAATCACCTGGGGCTGTATGAAAGACTTGGGAGGAATACGCCTCCACAGCAACAGCAACCCAGTCTTTACAGACACCACTGATGTTTATGTGTCTCAGCCATAGTCTTCTGTCATATAACATCATGGAAAAATACCCCAAATAGATCTCAAAACCAAAACATACTTAAAAAAAAAAAAAAGCACAAAGTTGTAACTGCCTTCTGGGTAACCATGTTTTGGATGGTGTCATTTTTCTTATGACATAAGCTCCCAGATGGCATGGATGCTGTCTCTTAGAATAAATAGCAACTAGCAGAGGGTCATGCCTCATGTGGGTTTCTGATAAGTATTGTTTGGTTGTATGCTGTTTATCACAAAGAGGACAGATACTATTGTCAGACAGGCTCAGGAGCAGCTGCCTTTTGCAAGAAGAATGAGAGAAGTCCCCTACAACTTTTACAATTCTGTGTTCTGTCCCAAATAATAATGAGACATGAATCACCTGGGCTAAAGGGTAATTGAAGGCAGAGGCACATCACTCAGGAGGGTTACAGAACCTCTGTCAAGGGTTTCACTGTGCTCAGGGGGTCTTTTTTATGTGTCCTCTATGAAGCACAAGATCTGCTGACTTCACTTGTGCCTGGTCAACCCCTGTCCCTTACCTCCTAATCGGAGCTGGAGGACATGAACATACAATTATTACATGATAGCGTTCTGAGGGCAGCTGCCTATGGTTTGGGACAGGAGCTAGACATGGTAGTTTTCATCACTGGCTGCACATTGGAATATCCTAGGCAAATAAAGCACAAAACAGAACAAGCTCCTCTGCCAGAGATTCTGATTTAGTTCGTCTGGGGTGGGGCCCCACCATGGGTAAATTTAAAAAGCACCAAGGAGATTTTACATGCAAGCAGAGCAGAGGAGGTCCAAGCAAAAGCCTTCTTGGTGGTGGGAGGAACAACAGGAGGCTCTACTTCAACTCGCAGAACTGAGGATCAAGCCTGGCTTTGGAAACAGCATTCCTTATCTTTAAAAGATTCCTGGAACTGAATGGCCATGGGGGATGGGGTGCAAATAGGAAGGCAAAAGAGGAGGAGAGGGGAGAAAAAAAGGGAGAGAGCCAGATAGCTTATTGAGAGGGGAGAGATAATATGGGTTTTCTCCAAATAGTTTTTTTTTTTTTTCCAGCCAGGGTCTAAAATGTGAAGGATGTGTTTACTCTACCAGGTGAAAATTATGTCACCTGGGAAAATCCAGTATTTCTATCTGTGATCACAGAGGAGTCAGGCGACTGGTGGATAGCAATATTAGGGGCTCAAAGAAGGCAAAATACATCACTCTGACCATTACCATAACAACTGTAATTGACTTTGGGAATCTATCTCTTGACTATGAAAGAAACCAGAAAATAGTTTGGGTAGAGGCCCCTTGGAGAATACTAAAGGCTTCCTATTTTGTATCAAAGTACCTGAGATAAATCAACTTATAAAGAGGAAAGGTTAATTTGGTTCTTAGTTTCAGAGGCTTAGGTCCATGGTCACTCGGTCCTGTTGTTCTGGACCTGTGGTGTCATAGTACATCATGGCAGGCACATGAGGAGGAGAGACCTGGTAGCTGGGAAGCAATGAGAAAGAGAGAAAGGGGCCAGGGTCCCAGGAGCACTCCCCAGTGACCCAACTTCCTTCCAGTGGGCACCCGCTTTAAAGGTTCCCCCATTTTTTAACAGCATCACAGACTGGCCACTAAGCCTTCAACCCTGGGCCTTTGGGGACACTGACTGGAACCATGGCAAGGCATTTGAAAGCTGGGCACAGGTAGTAGGAGAGAAGGAAAAGCAGCATGTAGCCTGATACAGAAGTGACCTGTGAACAGAGAACTAAGAGACCCAGTGAGTCACCTCAGCTTCAAATGGGGTCTCAACATCGCCTTGTAGCACATAGGATCTTACTCCTTCCAAAGTTATTTCTTTTCTCTTTCTTTGCTCCATCTCTCCTCTCCTTACTTACATATTTCTACTTGGAATAGAAGCCAGGAATCCATAGTCCCTACTCACCGTCCTCTCTGACAGAAATTCTGTGGCAGAGCAGATATCCGTGGGACTGCCCCTGGCAGGGCAAGAACTATAGGCAGAGAGAGTACAGTGTCACCCACAGGATTCATGAGGAGGGGACCAAGGAGTATGAGCAGAGAGCTGTGCAGGCAGGAGGAAGTCTCTATATTGTGTTGGGATTTAACAAGACAAAGCTATAGACTGCGGCTCTCCTGCACCCCCTGCATTCCCTAGTGTGGAGCTGTGTTCTACTACACGGGGTTAGATAGATCTGCCTGTCATGATTAAAACACCTCATGGGAGTGGACACTTCTGTGTTTCTCTGGAAGATGCACAAGCAGCTAAGCATGGCAGTTTCCCAGGGAAGTAGCACATGACATCCTAGGGCTAGGCAGCAAGGAAGAGACACAGCACCCAGGCCCTTGGATTTCTAAGCTCTGAGCCTATTGCTCCCCGGAGTCAGTTCCAGATTCCATCTGAGCAGAAGAGGGAGACAAGAGACTTGGATGGGAGAGAAGATGGCGGCGGGAAGTGAGTAAGCCGCTCTGAGCCCCGCGCCGCGGCGTCTGAAAAGATGAGGTAAAGATCATTAAAGGAGATCTGTCGACAAAAACCCAGCACCGTGTCATGATAGGGGCCTAGGTGGAGTGAATCAGCCACTAATCCAGCCAAGGTGAAGGGAGTACAGCAGGACTTCAGCGCGAGCAGTAAGGCTGCAGCCCGAGCCGCCCGGCTCCATCAACCCCTTCTCCTTCTCCCTCCCCTTCTCCTCTCCGCCTTTCCACCTTGCTTCTTTCTCCCCAGCCATCTCTCCTCCCAAGCTCAGTCTCTAAATTTAGATCTCAACTTCTTTCCCCCACCCCGCCCGCTCTCCTGCGTGTCCGGTACCCGGACCGCGTGGCCTGACGCGCCGCCTCCCCTCCCCCAACCCGCACCCCCTCCCCGGGGGTCCCGAAGGCCGCCGCCGCTGCCGCCGCCTCCCACAGAGCACCACAGAGCAGACGCTTCACCGCGCGATTGAGCTGCCGAATTATATGAAACAGCTGATAAGATGAGCAACAATTTAAAATCCAAGTGATTCGAGAACACGCACTGAGCTCTGGCCCGCTGAATTCAAACTCCCGGTCACCTGCTTCCCGCAGACAAACAGCTATGACTCGGCATTAATTCATCCCGCTGAAACAACGGGTCAGCCCTTCTCATCCTACGAAGGTA
The DNA here is from genome assembly GCF_964194105.1 of Spermophilus citellus. Classification (NCBI taxonomy): domain Eukaryota; kingdom Metazoa; phylum Chordata; class Mammalia; order Rodentia; family Sciuridae; genus Spermophilus; species Spermophilus citellus. The sequence goes on along the minus strand of NC_138183.1, from coordinate 148,013,989 downwards.
AATGCCTACCGAGCCTTCATAAGTAGAGGCCACAGGTTTGAAACAGGGCTAGGGAGAGAAGGACCCACCAGTAGAATTAGTCTCCCGGCAAAGGGAAACCGTGTCATCAGACTGCTGTGGAGATAACTTTGTTGAAACAGGTGTGTGATCCCATAGCCTTGCCTCTCCACACATCGGGAAAACTCTAAGAGCCCCTCCCAGCTCTCCCCTAAGGGCACCTCCCAGCTCTCTTGTGAGTGCTTCAGCCAGCCCGAGGGAATCAGAGGTGGTGCGGGTCTCGCAAGCGGAAATACCGCTCCCACCTGGGCTGATTGCTGAGGCCTCTTGCACCACCTACGGGAAGTGGATACCAGAGGGCAAGTAAAAGCCGCTGAGGATTCTCAGCCCCAAACTCTACAAGCTTAGGGTCTGAGGGAATGGCAAACTGGAAGAGTGTGCCCAGTCGTTCATGAAAACAGGGCTCCCGGGAGCAGCAGACTTGGCGTGTAGCCAGTATTGTGGTGAGAGGGGCCTGGCTAGAGAAAAAGTGGGAAGTGACTAGACACAAGAGGAGGCCCTAGACACTCAGGATTGGAGACTCGCCCAGTCTGGGAGGAGCTGCTGCACAGTGATTGGTTCCCGCGTATTGACAGGAGAAACTTGACCTGGTGGGCACAGCGCCATCTACTGGAAGAGAAGTTAATCAAACTCTAAGACTGCAGTTATTAGGTTTTTTTTTCTTTTTCTTTTCTCCTTTTTTTTTTTTTTTGATTTAGGTTTTTCTTTCATTTTCATTTTTTTCTTTCTTGTTGTTTTATTAATTTTTTTTTACAAAATATTTTTTAAATTTTTTTTTCTACTAATTTTAACTTAAATTTTTTTAATTATTATTATTATTTTTTTTAAATCTTTTTCTTTTTTAGTTCCTATTCTTTTTCTTCTTTAGTCTTCTCATTTTTCTTATCCCCCCTTTTTTCTTGAATTCTACCTGCCTACTCTCATTCTCTTTAGAGACTTCTTCCCTTCCCTTCAAATACCTTTCCTCCCAAGCATCAAACTAATTTATAGGAGTAAACAGTAACTCAGCAGTCAAACAGAACAAGAAACAACATGAGCAGCTTCAAAAAACAAGGAAGAAAAGGAGTACAAACAACGCAGGACAGCCTAAATATTCAGGAGGACCTAGAGTCATCAGAAAAATGGTCATATAAAGAACTCAAGGAACACCTAAGACAGATGGAATGGAACCTTAAAGAGGATACAAGACAGCAAATTCAAGCAGCGAAAGAACACATTGAGAATGCATTTCACAAACAGATAAAAGAAGAAGTTAAGCATCTTTATCAGGAGATAGAGTCTATAAAAAATAATCAAACAATAATTCTAGAAATGAAGGAAACGATAAACCAAATTAAAAACTCAATTGAGAGTATCACTAACAGAGTGGAGCAAGTAGAAACCAGAACATCAGATAATGAAGACAAAATACACCATCTTGAAAAGAGTCTAGCCAACTCAGAAAGGCTGGTAAAAAATCACGAGAAAAACATCCAAGAATTATGGGATAACATTAAGAAACCGAACTTGCGAGTCATCGGGATAGAAGAGGGTACAGAGATTCAAACCAAGGGAATGAGAAACTTACTGAAGGAAATAATTACAGAAAACTTTCCAGAAATAAAAAAGGAAATAGATATACAAATTGAAGATGCATACAGGACACCGAGCACACAAAATCACAGTAGACCAACGCCAAGACACATTGTTATGAAGATATCCAATATACAGAACAAAGAGAAAATATTAAAAGCTACAAGAGAAAGGAGACAGATTACATTTAGGGGTAAACCAATACGGTTAACCACGGATTTTTCATCACAGACACTGAAAGCAAGAAGGTCATGGAACAATGTATTTCAAACACTGAAAGACAATGGATGCCAACCAAGAATTCTGTATCCAGCAAAATTAAGCTTCAGGTATGACAATGAAATAAAAATCTTTCATGATAAACAAAAGTTAAAAGAATTTGCAGCCAGAAAACCAGCATTGCAAAGCATTTTGAGCAAAACACTACACGAGGAAGAAATGAAAAACAATAACCAAAACCATCAGTGGGAAGTGCCGCAGTAAAGACAGAGGGCAAGGGGAAAGACAATCATGGAGAGACAAACTAAATTTTTTTTTTTTTAAAAAAAAGGATAAACAATCAAACATGGATGGAAGTTCAAACCACATATCAATAGTAACTCTAAATGTTAATGGCTTAAACTCTCCAATAAAGCGACATAGGCTGGTATCATGGATTAAAAAAATAAATCCAACAATATGCTGCCTCCAGGAGACACATCTGATGGGAAAAGACATACACAGGCTGAAGGTGAAAGGATGGGAAAAAATATACCACGCACATGGTCCTCGTAAGCAAGCAGGGGTGGCCATCCTCATATCGAATAAAATCGACTTCAAGACTAAGTCAATCAAAAGGGATAAAGAAGGTCATTATATACTGTTAAAAGGAACCATTCACCAACAAGACATAACAATTATCAATATTTACGCACCAAACAATGGTGCTGCGACATTCACAAAACAAATTCTCCTCAAATTCAAGAATCAAATAGACCACAACACAATAATTATGGGAGACTTCAACACACCTCTCTCACCATTGGACAGATCCTCCAAACAAAAGTTAAATAAAGAAACTATAGAACTCAATACCACAATCAATAACCTAGACTTAACTGACTTATATAGAATATATCAACCATCATCAAATGGATATACTTTCTTCTCAGCAGCACATGGATCCTTCTCAAAAATAGACCATATATTATGCCATAGGGCAAACCTCAGTAAATATAAAGGGGTGGGGATAATACCATGCATTTTATCTGATCATAATGGAATGAAACTGGAAATCAAGGATAAAAGAAGGAAGGAAAAATCCTACATCACATGGAAAATGAACAATATGTTACTGAATGATCAATGGGTTACAGAAGACATAAAGGAGGAAATCAAAAAATTCTTAGAGATAAACGAAAATACAGACACAACATATCGGAATCTATGGGACACAATGAAAGCAGTTTTAAGAGGAAAGTTCATCGCCTGGTGGTCATTCCTCAAAAAAAGAAGAAACCAACAAATAAATGAGCTCACACTCCAACTCAAAGCCCTAGAAAAGGAAGAGCAAAACAACAGCAAATGTAGCAGAAGGCTAGAAATAATTAAAATCAGAGCGGAAATTAATGAAATTGAAACAAAAGAAACTATTGAAAAAATTAACAAAACTAAAAGTTGGTTCTTCGAAAAAATAAATAAGATCGACAGACCTTTAGCCATGCTAACGAAGAGAAGAAGAGAGAGAACTCAAATTACTAACATACGGGATGAAAAAGGCAATATCACAACAGATGCTACAGAAATACAGAAGACAATTAGAAATTATTTTGAAAACCTATATTCCAATAAAATAGAGGATAGTGAAGACATCGATAAATTTCTTAAGTCATATGATTTGCCCAGACTGAGTCAGGAGGATATAGACAATCTGAACAGACCAATATCAATAGATGAAATTGAAGAAGCCATCAAAAGACTACCAACCAAGAAAAGCCCAGGACCGGATGGGTATACAGCGGAGTTTTACAAAACCTTTAAAGAAGAATTAATACCAATACTTTTCAAGTTATTTCAGGAAATAGAAAAAGAGGGAGCTCTTCCAAATTCATTCTATGAGGCCAACATCACCCTGATACCGAAACCAGACAAAGACACCTCAAAGAAAGAAAACTACAGACCAATATCTCTAATGAACCTAGATGCAAAAATCCTCAATAAAATTCTGGCGAATCGAATACAAAAACACATCAAAAAAATAGTGCACCATGATCAAGTAGGATTCATCCCTGGGATGCAAGGATGGTTCAACATACGGAAATCAATAAATGTTATTCACCACATCAATAGACTTAAAGATAAGAACCATATGATCATCTCGATAGATGCAGAGAAAGCATTCGACAAAGTACAGCATGCCTTTATGTTCAAAACATTAGAAAAACTAGGGATAACAGGAACTTACCTTGACATTGTAAAAGCTATCTATGCTAAGCCTCAGGCTAGCATCATTCTGAATGGACAAAAGTTGAAGGCATTCCCTCTAAAATCCGGAACAAGACAGGGATGCCCTCTATCTCCACTTCTATTCAATATAGTTCTCGAAACACTGGCCAGAGCAATTAGACAGACGAAAGAAATTAAAGGCATAAAAATTGGAAAAGAAGAACTTAAATTATCACTATTTGCAGATGACATGATTCTATACCTAGAAGGCCCAAAAGGGTCTACAAAGAAACTACTAGAACTAATAAATGAATTCAGCAAAGTGGCAGGATATAAAATCAACACGCATAAATCAAAGGCATTTCTGTATATCAGCAACAAAACTTCTGAAATGGAAATGAGGAAAAACACTCCATTCACAATATCCTCAAAAAAAATAAGATACTTGGGAATCAACCTAACAAAAGAGGTGAAAGATTTATACAATGAAAACTACAGAACCCTAAAGAGAGAAGTAGAAGAAGATCTTAGAAGATGGAAAAATATACCCTGTTCATGGATAGGCAGAACAAACATCATCAAAATGGCGATATTACCAAAAGTTCTTTATAGATTTAATGCAATGCCAATCAAAATCCCAACGGCATTTCTTGTAGAAATAGATAAAGCAATCATGAAATTCATATGGAAAAATAAAAGACCCAGAATAGCAAAAGCAATTCTAAGCAGAAAGAGTGAATCAGGCGGTATAGCGATACCAGATTTCAAACTATATTACAGAGCAATAGTGACAAAAACAGCATGGTACTGGTACCAAAACAGGCGGGTGGACCAATGGTATAAAATAGAGGACACAGAGACTAACCCACAAAGTTACAACTATCTTATATTTGATAAAGGGGCTATAAGCATGCAATGGAGGAAGGATAGCATCTTCAACAAATGGTGTTGGGAAAACTGGAAATCCATATGCAACAAAATGAAACTGCATCCCTTTCTCTCGCCATGCACAAAAGTTAACTCAAAATGGATCAAGGAGCTTGATATCAAATCAGAAACTCTGCGTCTGATAGAAGATAAAGTTGGCTCAGATCTACAGATTGTGGGGTCGGGCTCCAAATTCCTTAATAGGACACCCATAGCACAAGAGTTAACAACTAGAATCAACAAATGGGACTTAATTAAACTTAAAAGTTTTTTTTCAGCAAAAGAAACAATAAGAGAGGTAAATAGGGAGCCTACATCCTGGGAACGAATTTTTACTCCTCACACTTCAGATAGAGCCCTAATATCCAGAGTATACAAAGAACTCAAAAAACTAGACAATAAGATAACAAATAACCCAATCAACAAATGGGCCAAGGACCTGAACAGACACTTCTCAGAGGAGGATATACAATCAATCAACAAGTACATGAAAAAATGCTCTCCATCTCTAGCAGTCAGAGAAATGCAAATCAAAACCACCCTAAGATACCATCTCACTCCAGTAAGATTGGCAGCCACTATGAATTCAAACAACAACAAGTGCTGGCGAGGATGTGGAGAAAAGGGTACACTTGTACATTGCTGGTGGGACTGCAAATTGGTGCGGCCAATTTGGAAAGCAGTTTGGAGATTCCTGGGAAAGCTGGGAATGGAACCACCATTTGACCCTGCTATTGCCCTTCTCGGACTATTCCCTGAAGACCTTAAAAGAGCATGCTACAGGGACACTGCCACATCGATGTTCATAGCAGCACAATTCACAATAGCTAGACTGTGGAACCAACCCAGATGCCCTTCAATAGACGAATGGATTAAAAAAAATGTGGCATCTATACACAATGGAGTACTATGCAGCAATAAAAAATGACAAAATCATAGAATTTTCAGGGAAATGGATGGCATTAGAGCAGATTATGCTTAGTGAAGCTAGCCAAACCCTAAAAAACAGATACCAAATGTCTTCTTTGATATAATGAGAGCAAGTATGAACAGAGCAGGGAGGAAGAGTAGGAAGAAAAGAGTAACATTAAACAGAGACTTGAGATGGGAGGGAAAGGGAGAGAAAAGGGAAATTGCATGGAAATGAAGGTAGACACTCATTGCTAAACAAAATTACATATAAGAGGTTGTGAGGGGAATGGGAAAATAAACAAAGAGAGAAATGAATTACAGTAGATGGGGTAGAGAGAGAAGATGGGAGGGGAGGGGAGGGGGGATAGTAGGGGATAGGAAAGGTAGCAGAATACAACAGTCACTAATATGGCATTATGTAAAATTGTGGATGTGTAACTGACGTGATTCTGCAATCTGCATTTGGGGTAAAATTGGGAGTTCATAACCCATGTCAATCTAATGTATGAAATATAATATGTCAAGAGCTTTGTAATGTTGTGAACAACCAATAAAAAAAATGTAAAAAAAAAAAATAAAAAAAAAAGAGACTTGGATGCTCTTTCTAGAATTCCCTGGCAATTCCTGATCTCTGAGCAAGAAATGGGGAATGGTAGAATCATCTTTTCCCAAAGTGCCACTGAGCCTGGGAGCCACCCAATCCTGTAGACCTCAAGAGCTGGACAGGCAGAGGAAAGCACAAGATCTAGAGATCAGAGGGAATTTGCCTGAGAGTATATGTGTCTGTCATTTTGAGCCCATGCCCCCGGCACAGGGGAAATTAACCAGACTCTGCATGTTGTGGGAATTCTGCATGGCAGCCTAATCAAGGCTTAGTTTTTCATTAAAATTTCCATTAATACTGAAGCTGTTAAGATCAAGTTGAGTGGGAATATCTGTAATGCACCTTCCGTCCTCCATTACCAGTCTGAAGATCAGAGAGAGGTCATGCACGTTTGCTGGGGCCATTAGCATCTGTCCCATATGATTATCTTCATCCTCAGCACCTATTATACAGAGCAGGCAAAGTCCAAAAAGGATCACACAGTACCTGTCTTGTCCTATGTTGCAGGAAGGGCAAAAGTGGAAGAGGAGCCAGGCGGAGGTAGAAGTGAAGTACAATGAGACTTCCAGGATGTGAACTTGACCTCTTCATCATGGAGGAGCATCTACCTTTTACCATCTACTTCCTTGAAATGAGACTGCTCTGCTAACACTGGCTGGAATAGTCCCAGTGAGGCTAGGCATCAGGTCTTCTATTGGGGATGGGGATCTTGAATTTGGGTCTCACCCCTTGGGGACATTTTCATAGCAGAGCCACCTGGATGGGTGTTCACTGTCCCTACCAGCTCTGTTATGCTCTTTATACACAGCCAAGGCCAATTCCATTTGGAGATGCCCACTACTGTTCCCTGAGTGTGGGATGCCTCAGAACTGGTGTGCTGGTTTCAGAGACCCTGGAGACTGGCTTAATGTCACTTCACTGAGCCCCTTCCCTTTCCATCATTAGGTGTAGCCACATGACACTGTTCCCTAGTCCATAGACATCCTGAGCCCTTAGACATGTGTCTCCCCAGACTTCATGTGTTGGAGACTTAATCCCCAAAGTCATGTATTGATGCTACTTGGAGGCAGGGCTTTTGAGAGGTAATTAGGAACAGATGAGACCACGAGAGTGGGGCCCACCATGATGGCATTAGCGGCTTTATAGGAGGAAAAGAGACCTGAGCTAGCACACCTGTTGTCTCACCATGTGATGCCCTCTGCCATGTAATGAAGCAGCAAGAATAACCTCACCAGATGTTGGCACCTTGATATTAGACCTCTAATCCCCAGAAGTGTGAGTCAAATAAGCTTCTATTCTTTATAAATTACCTGACTTCAGGTATTTTGTTATAGCAATAGAAAACAACTAAGATAGGAATGTCTTGTTTATCCACGGGTAACCAGTGCTCATCCTGCAATGACCAGCTTGAAAGCCATTATCTTGTTCCCTTCAGGTAGAATTAACAGTGATCTTATTCTAAGCTTCTGCATCCTTCAACATACTACTTATAATATTAGTGTTACTTGGGACCATGGCTCTTTTTCCCATCATACTACAATATTATCTCTACACACCCTAAATTATTCAGTTGGTACCCTCTATGTGAAGTAGGGCAAATCACATGTAAAATTGTTTTAAAATTATAAACTTCCTTCCACTTGTTTGAAGTGAGCCTCATTGCTGTTACCAAGAAAACAATTCATATGCAGAAAAACAGATCCCATTAAAAAGAAAATCCAAACACAGCCAATACGCGCTGCAACTGGTGTCTGTGGGATGATGCAGTTGACACATTCTGTTTGTGCTACACCTGTGTTTGCCACATGAGACTGCCAGCTCCGAGGAGAAAACTCGACTATGAGAACATTTAGAGTAAGATTTAGTGCAGTGGCTCTTTGCCAGATATGTGTTTCAGGATATATTTCAATAGAAACTGGCTGTTATGGTCTGAACAATCTCCCCCCTCAATTCATAGGTGGAAATCCTAACCCCTAACACTATACTATTAAGAGGTGGGGCCTCTGGATGGTGATTAGGTCATGAGGGTGAATCCATCACGAGCAGGAGAAGTGCCCTTATAAAAGAGACCACAGAGAGCTGCCGTGCCCCTTTCACCATGTGAGGACCCAGCTAGAAGTTGCTTTCCCTGAACTAGAAAGTGGGTCCTCACCAGACACCAATCTGCTGGTGCTTTGATCTTGAACTTGCCAACCTCCAGAACTATGAGAAATAAATTTCTATTGTTTACAAAATTACCCAATTTCAGGTGCTTTTTTGTAAGACTGGGTGTTACTTATTTGGCAGACAGGAAAGGTAACCTGGTGGAAAAGATATGATTTCTTTTTTCTTTTTTTTTTGGTACTGGGGATTGGACACAGGAGCAATTAACCACTGAGCCCCATCCCCAGCCCTTTTTATTTTTACTTTGAGACAGGGTGTTGCTAAGTTGCTTAGGGCCTGGCTATGTTGCTGAGGCAGGCTTTGAACTTGCGATTCTCCTTCCTCAGTCTCCAGAGCTGCTGGAATTACAGACATGTGTACCACACCCAGTTAAGACATGATTTTTTGAGTGTGAAAGATTTGTAGTCACCTTGAATCTCCAATCTCCCTTCTTTGTTAAAATTCATTTTCCCTTACTTATTAGCTATTTGATTTTTGGCAAGTTAATTATCTCCCCAAGTCTTGAGAAATCTTTATTACTCTTTATTATTAATATTATTACTCTTTATTATTAATATTATTTTTGATCCACAAATCATACTTGCATACATTTATGGGGTGCAATGTGGAGTGATTAAATCAAGCTGATCAACAGATCTACCAATCTAAGGGATTTTGTGATGGCAGCCCAAATGGTTTAAGGCATATACTTGAGTCCTGTGGCTAAGGGAATGGACTTGGAAAATGCAATCTGGGTTTGCCACCTGCCTCTAACTTAGCTGCGTGACCTTGGAAGGTTTATTGACCTCTGTGTGTGTCCAATTCTCCATCTGTAAATTGGCAATCATAATAGAATCTCTTGTATACAACTGCTGCTTCAGGAGGGAATTTATACAGAGAGTTTAGCATAGTTGACACTTATACAGTGTAAGTCTAAGTTGTTGCTGTTATTACCAAATCAGAAACCATGGAGGTCTGAGTTGGGTATCTTTATGTGGAAAGTACAGTTTAGGAAATTCTGAGTTGTGCCCTTGCTTCACAACCACTCACTCATTGGATTGTTTACATGACAGAAGTTGAGGAAACATTAATTAATAATAAATAAGTGCAGTGGGATGTTGGTTAAGTAGAAAGCTCTTGGAATCCTAGCATCCAATTCTCATTTGGCAAATGATTTCAAGGGATCTTGCCATCCTCCTCCTCGCTGAATCTGAAACAGACAGCCTTGGGTTTCACTTCCTGCCGAGGTACCAGCTCTTCTTCCTGCCTGCATGCACGTGGGCGAGGGAGTGCCTGAGAGCCAGGAAAGGGAAGAATTCAAGAGTGGGGGTGGTGCACCAACGGGCGCCAGCCCCTGGATGATGGACGGCTGTCCACGGTCAGAGCTCTCCAGGGGCTCTGAGCTGCCTGAGGGTTTCTAACCAAGATGGGACAAATCTAATGATAAGAAAGTTACTGCAAAGTTTATTGAACAATAACCCATTTCCTTCACTTAGAAACAATGAAGAGACATTTTTCTCACTTCCATGGCATGGGGAAAACAATATCAGGGATTTGTGCTGCCCAGTTTTTGGGCTTCTTTACCAACTTGGCTCATTTTCTTGCTGCACAATATTAACACTGAGGGGTGAGAACAGCCTTGTTTTTCCTCTGGTGAAGGTTCTGCTTTTATGGTTTTTTATTTATATTGATGATGAGGTCTTTCATCAGAAGGATAAGAGACCATTATTCGAGATCAATCCACCCTGCTGGTGTGGGTTGCTGACTTTGGGTCTGGAATGGGTTAACACCTGTTGAAAGACTCCTGGGGAGGAAGAGGGCTTGGATGAGGGTCAACATTCCCAGTGCTACAAAATTCAGATCCCTGATATCTGTCTCAGGAAATTCTGGGGTGATTTGGAAACTTTTTGAACAAGGTGCTTTCATCTGCCAATAGTTCTGGATCATTTCATCCAAGTTCTCTAAGGGATAGATACCACTTTGGGTTAAAAAAAAGGTGGGGGAAGCTCTGGGCTTATTCATGATGGAGGACAAAGCATCTCAAGAAAGTAACTTTGAAAGTGGGGAAGCTAGAGGGGAAAAATAAAATAAGAGGCTAATGAATTCAATCATAACAAAAGTCCATTTCTATTCCCTTGAATTCTACACAAACAATTTCCAGTTGCAAATATCTTTCAGAAGCACTGTACACACACGGTTGGATATTAAGTTGCTTGGCAAACATTTCGGATCAAAACTGCCTGCCTAGAAATGGCTGCTGGAGCAACAATAATGTGGCTTTAGAAAGAACTGGCTGTTTGCACATAGGTGTAGCCTCTGAGTTTAATGGAATTTTGCAGAAGGGAATTGCCTGGAAAACAGTGGGTTTTTAAGGATGCACTTTTGATTTACATTTCCTTGACTGCTAGAGATGGTGAGCATTTTTTTCATGTACTTGTTGATTGATTGTATGTCCTCCTCTGTGAAGTGTTTGTTCATGTCCTTGGCCCATTTGTTGATTGGGTTGTTTGTTTTCTTATTGTCTAATTTTTTGAGTTCTTTGTATACTCTGGATATTAGGGCTCTATCTGAAGTGTGAGGAGTAAAAATTTGTTCCCAGGATGTAGGCTCCCTATTTACCTCTCTTATTGTTTCTCTTGCTGAGAAAAAACTTTTCGGTTTAAGAAAGTCCCATTTGTTGATTCTTGTTATTAACTCTTGTGCTGTGGGTGTCCTATTAAGGAATTTTGAGCCCGTCCCCACAATCTATAGATCGGAGCCAACTTTTTCTTCTATCAGACGGAGAGTCTCTGATTTGATATCTAGCTCCTTTATCCACTTTGAGTTGACTTTTGTGCATGGCGAGAGGAGGGGATTCAGTTTCATTTTGTTGCATATGGATTTCCAGTTTTCCCAACACCATTTGTTGAAGATGCTATCCTTTCTCCATTGCATGTTTTTAGCTCCTTTATCAAATATAAGATAGTTGTAGCTTTGTGGTTTAGTCTCTGTGTCCTCTATTCTGTACCATTGGTCCACCCACCTGTTCTGGTACCAGTACCATGCTGTTTTTATTACTATTAAGATACCACCTCACCCCAGTAAGATTGGCAGCCATGATGAAGTCAAACAACAACAAGTGCTGGCGAGGATGTGGGGAAAAGGTTACTCTTGTACACTGCTGGTGGGACTGCAAACGGGTGCGGCCAATTTGGAAAGCAGTATGGAGATTCCTGGGAAAGCTGGGAATGGAACCACCATTTGACCCAGCTATTGCCCTACTCGGACTATTTCCTGAAGACCTTAAAAGAGCACACTACAGGGATACTGCCACATCGATGTTCATAGCAGCACAATTCACAATTGCTAGACTGTGGAATCAACCCAGATGCCCTTCAATAGATGAATGGATAAAAAAAATGTGGCATTTATACACCATGGAGTATTACGCAGCACTAAAAAATGACAAAATCACGGAATTTGCAGGGAAATGGATGGCACTAGAGCAGATTATGCTTAGTGAAGCTAGCCAATCCCTAAAAAACAAATACCAAATGTCTTCTTTGATATAATGAGAGCAACTAAGAACAGAATAGGGAGGATGAGCAGGAAGAAAAGATCAACATTAAACAGAGACATGAGGCGGGAGGGAAAGGGAGAAAAAAAGGGAAATCACATGGAAATGGAGGGAGACCCTCATTGTTATACAAAATTACATATAAGAGTTTACGAGGGGAATGGGATAACAAACATGGAGGGAAATGAATTACAGTAGATGGGGTAGAGAGAGAAGATGGGAGGGGAGGGGAGGGGGGATAGTAGAGGATAGAAAAGGTAGCAGAATACAACAGTCACTAATATGGCAGTATGTAAAAAATGTGATGTGTAACCGATGTGATTCTGCAATCTGTATTTTGGGTAAAAATGGGAGTTCATAACCCAATTGATTCTAATCTATGAAATATGATTTGTTATGAGCTTTGTAATGTTGTGAACATCCAATAAAAAAAAAGATGCACTTTTGACCCCCAATATGGGTGATAGGGAGTTTGGGGGAGACTACAGAGAGACAGACAGCCTCTGCAGACCTGTTTTCTCTGGAGAGCCATGCCTGTAATGACTTCTACTTTGCTGTGATGGACTCAACGAACAATTTAGCCCAGACTTCTCTTCCAGACACAATCTCAACTCCTTGGCGCAGCTGAATGGTCATCCAACTGGATTCTAAGGCCCATCTCGGGACCTCATCTGAGATATTTACAACTTCCATTACTGAGAAGTGTGCAAGTGTGTCGATGTGTGTCTGTGGCAGGTACAATTTTAGAGAAATAACAAGGATAGTGATGTTTGGGGAAACCTTACTTTGGGCAGGAGTGGGGAGACCCTTTGAGTAATGCACAAAAGAGTTAAGATCCTGGATTTGGCTGGTGTGGGGAGGTTTGTTCCCTCATCTTGAGACAAAGCAATTTAAATCCTGGGACCTCTGAGAGAAATCCTACAGCTAACTCCTGGGTTGGGGCTGGTTATTCTCACTGGTTGGTGATTTGTGGTTATAAAGAATCTTATGTCTCTGAGCCACTTCAGTATTTCCTGGGCGATTGATAGTTGAATCCCTGTGACTTATTCCATTTGAGCTTGCTATGACAAAGTGCCATAAGGCTGGGTGGCTTATAAAGAACTGAAATTTATTTTTCACAATTTTGGATGCTGGGAAGTGCAACATCAAGGAGCCAAGGGGTTCAAGGACTGGGAAGGGGCATGTTTTTACAGATGGTGACTTTTAGCTGTGTCACTACCAGATGGAAGGGGGGAGGGGTGTCTCTTAGGTCTCTTTTATCAGGGCATTGCCATGATTTGGATTTGGTTTTTCCCTCAGGAGTTTGCATGTTGGAGGCTTCATGCTCAAGGACGTAGTACTGGGAAGTGATGGTGCAGCATCATGGGAGGTCCTTGGGTCACTGGGACCCTGTCCATGGAAGAGATTAAGGAAGTTCTCATGTGACTGCTTGGTAGTTCTCAAGACAGCACTGTTATAAAGACCAGAGCCAGGTCCCACCTAACTTTCTCTGGCTCCTTGTATCAAGATGCAATTGCTGGTTCCCATGTGCTTCTGTCCCTGCCATCCACCATTATGGGACATAGCCAAAAAAGCCTCATAAGAGCTGAGTGTTCATTTCCTTAACTTCCCAAACTGTGAGCTAAATCAGCCTCTTTTTTTTTTTTTTTTTTTTTTTGTCTTTAGAAGTAGTTTGCCTCCGGTATTTCGTCGCAGATATTGAAAAGTTAACTAATACAGGCACCAATCACCTCCTGAGTGCCAATGTCCTCATACCACTCAGATCTTAGCGTGCTGGCCTCAGTGGGACACGGTACTTGATCTCCCCAGACTGTTTCCCTTTCTCCACAGTCTGACTGCTGTCTAAGTTTGGGGCGTGTCCCCTGTGGTAGAAAGACTCTGTCAACTGGACCCAGGGAGATGTGATGGCTTCTCTTCCTGCTTCTTTTTCATTAGTTTCTTCCCAATTCCCCAGGATGACAAAAAGGGCCTCCTCTCACTTTTCATGATGGCTGGGAGTTGGCAGATAACGTGTCATTTTCTGCCTCAAATCTATAAAGAGCTGTTGGCAGGTCATTCTTTTTTTTTTTTTTTAAATGTAATTCCCCTAGGTGGCTCACCTTGGTTTTTAATAACTTTCAGCTCCATTTTAAACTCCTAGCCCTGAGTGTGCAGCTAAGAATCTATTTCTGAGTTTTTTGGTTATTCTACATCTAAGGAAAATTTCAGCCCACCTTTCCTGTTCATGCTGAGGTGATGTGTAGTGCTGAGATGAGTGACATCCCCAAGTGTCACTCATCTGTCCAGGACTTCCCAGCCCAACGAATGTCAAGAAGTGTTCCCATATGAAGCCAATCAAGGAATTTCTACTTCCCAACTTGTTGGCCTTTTGTTTTCTTGCTTCTTTGGGATGTGAACCTACCTCTTGTTTCTTTTGGCAAGAATTCTCTCTCTCTCTCTCTCTCTCTCTCTCTCTCTCTCTCTCTCTCTCTCTCTCTTTTTTTTTTTTTTTTTTTTTTTTGACTAGTGCAGGGAATTGCTAGGTCCATTGTAGAGATGACAATAAGGGGACCTTGAGGTCTAGGGTCCTGGTCTTGAGCCCAGATTATTTCAAATGCTTACCTGGTCTTTCTCCTTCCCTGGGACACCTTCTTGTCCTCCTCCAGAAAACAGTCCCCTCTTAACTGTCGATTTTTAACCGATTCATAGTCCTCAATCTTCCCATCTCTTTAGTTAATTCTTATAGTATCTGTGTATCTAAAGGTTTCTTTGTTAATTGTGGGGCAGTTAGAATTTTAATTCCTGGTTTGGAACCAATACATCTTTTCTAGCACACAGTTACGGATCTCAGCAGCACACACTGAAAATTGTTAACTCTGTGGTTGACTCATTCAAGCCCTCCTAGGAGTCAGATTACCCAGTCAGCCAGCAAATGTTGGAGGACTCCTGGGCTTCATCGTGGGCTTTCCTCTCTTCTCCATTTACATTTTTCTCCCAAGATAATTGCATGAGATTCCAAGGTTTTAAATACCATTGAGATACAGACAATTTTTAAAATTATAAATTCAGCCCTGACTTATCCCATGAGCTCCAGATTTGTGGATTCAACTGCTTTCCTTAATATATTTTGGAGGTTTAGTAGCTATTGACTATAATATGTCCAAAATTGATGTGCAGCCCTGGACCTGCCAGTCTTTCTCTCCCAGTCGTCGACATGCCAATACATTTGAATGCCATCCGCCCAGCTGCTTACCCACCCCCACCCCACCATAGAAAAAACTCTCCTTGATTTCTGTCTTTCCTTCTCTCACTACATTCAACCTGCCAGAAAATCCTGTTGACTCTTTTTCCAACCTACATCCAGAATCTGTTCATACCTCTCCATTGCAGTCATTGTAGCACAACCCTTGTCTTGGCTTTAGTTTTAGACTCCCCTTGTAGGGTCTCTTGTTACTTTTCTTGCATCCTAAAAGTCCATGCTCCACATAACTGGCAGTGTGATCATGTAAAAAAAAAAAATCAACATTTGCCACAAAATTCAATATCCATTCATAATAAAAGCTATCAAATAATTAGGAATAGGGGACATGATTAACAATAGGAAGAGCATAAGAAAAACCAAGAGATAACATTGCACTTATTGGTAGAAGGCTGAATGGTTTTGTGCTAAAATTGGAGGGAGTCAAGGATGTCTGTTCTCACTGCTCATGTTCAACATTGTCCTGAAAGTCCTAGCAAGTAGAATAAGACAAGTAACAGAGATGAAAACCATGTGGACTGAGAAGAAAGAAAATAAACTGTTTTTATTCACAGTTGATATGATTACCCATGTAGAATATTCCAAAGAATCTATAAAGAAAACAAAACAAAATTTCTAGAACTAATAAACCAGTATAGCAAGGTTTCAGGATACAAGATGAATATACAAGTTAACGATTTTTAATAGAAAGAGTCATGGCAAGGTGTTTGCCTTGTTCTATCTTTGCAGACTACATTTTGCTTTTATGAATAGGGATAAATGGTTTAATGGAAAGAAATAAAAATTGGTGTCTTGAATGAAAAAAGAAGTTAACTATTTTACTTGTACCAACAGTGACCACATGGAGTTCAAAATTAAGAAAACAGTACCACTTGTAAGAGTACTCTCCCTTCCCACCAAAAAAACCCAAATTAAGTACTTAAGTATAAACCTAATAAAATATGTACAGCACCTAAAGTGAGAAACTAAAAACACTGATGGAAGAAATCAAAACAGATCTAAATAAATGAAAGAGACATTTCATGTTCATGAATAGGAAGACTCAATATTATGAAGGTGTCAGTTCTTTTCAGTTGATAGAACCAATGTGATCTCAATCAAAATTTCAGAAAATTATTTTGTGATATCAATGAAGTGAATATAAATTTTACATGAAAAGGCAACGGACCTAGAATGTTCACAATACTAAAATAGAACAAAGTCAGGCTGGGGTGTGGCGGTGCACACTTGTAATCTCAGCACCTCAGGAGGCTGAGGCAAGAGGATCATAAGTTTGAGTCCAGCCTGGGGAACTTAGAGAGACCCATTCTCAAAATAAAATAAAAAAGACTGGGGATGTAGCTCAGTGATAGAGTATTTGCTTAGCATATGCAAAGCCCTGAAAAACACACAGACATAACACACACACACACACACACACACACACACACACACACACATATTAGAAAACTCATACTACCTGATTTTAAGACTTAATATAGAGCTATAGTAATCAATACAGTATGGTATTGGAGTAATGATAGTCAAATAGATGTGTGGAATAGAATGCAGAACCCAGAAATACACCAACAAAAGTAAAGTGAACTAATTTTTTGGTAACAGAGATTGAACCAGTGGTGCTTAACCACTGTGTCATATCCCAGGCCATTTTTTACTTTTTAATTTTTTTTTTTTTATTTTGAGACAGGGTCTCACTGAGTTGCTTAGGGCCTTAGTTACTGAGGCTGGCTTTGCACTCACAATCCTCCTGCCTCAGTCTCCCAAACTGGCAGGAATATAAGTGTGTGCCACTGTGCCCAGCAATAAGTCAACTAATTTTTTTTTTTTAGAGAGAGAGAGAGAGAGAGAGAGAGAATTTTTAATATTTATTTTTTAGTTTTCGGCGGACACAACATCTTTGTTTGTATGTGGTGCTGAGGATCGAACCTGGGCCGTATGCATGCCAGGTGAGCGCACTACCACTTGAGCCACATCCCCAGCCCAACTAATTTTTTATAAAGACATAAAAGCAGTTCAATGTAGAAATGACAATGTTTTCAACAAAACAATTGCCACATATATGCAACAAAATGAAGCAGATTTTGAACCCTACATAATACTGAACTCAAAATAAATTACAGACTGAAATGTGAAATAGAAAATTATAACATTTGCAGAAGAAAATGTAGGAGAGAATCTGTATGACCTTGGGTTTGGTGGTGAGTTTTTAATTTAATATCAAAACCACAATCCATAAAACTAAGATTTGATAATTTAGGCATTATTAAATTTAAAAACCTCTGCTCTGCTAAAGACACTCTTGAGAGATTGAAAAAACAAGTTAGTAAGAGAAAATATTTGCAAATCACATATCAGAAAAAGAACTTGCATCCAAAATATAAAAGGAAATCTTAAGACTCAACAGTAAGAAAACAGTCCAATTTAAAAAAAAAAAAAACAGTGAAAGATCTGAACTTATTTTTCATCAAAGAATATATAAAGATGGCAAATAAGCATATCAAAAGATGCTCAATATTATTTGTCATAGGGAAATGCAAATTAAAACTATAATGAGATTTCTCTATGAATCTTTTAGGATAGTTATAATCCAAAGAGCTGAGTACTGGAAAGACCACTGAGCAACAGGAACTCTCATTCATTGCTGGTGGGAACACAGAGTGGGACAGCCCCTTCACAAGAGAGTTTGGGAGTTCCTTACAAAGCTGAACATAGGTGATTAAATAATCACCCTCCTAGATATATACACAAGTGATTTGAAAACTTATGTGCATGTGAAGGCTCATAGCAACTTTATTTGTATTAATCAAAATCTGAAAGCAATCAAGAGGTCCTTCAATAGTTCAATGTATAAATAAACTTGGGTAAATACATACAATGAAATACTATCCAGCCATAAAAAAGAATGACCTATCAGGCCACAACATGAATAGATTCTTTGCTAAGATAAAGAAGCCAGTCTGGAAGAAACTACATACTGTATGGTTACATTTATGTGATACAGGAAAAAGCAAAAATGTGTAAATAGTAGTTGCCAGGAGTGTGGGCTAGGGAGAGGGTGGAATAGATGAAGCACAGGGGAATTTTTGAGGCAGTGGTGTATAATTGAAAAAAGAGGTATTTGGTATTTGTCCTCAGTTCCTGGCATAGAGGTAAGAGAATACAAAGAATAAGAAAAACAGCCCAAGAATACCTAGGGAATTTATTATCTAGTCAGATACCTGATAAAGTATTTCTTTTCTTCTATGTATAGTGATATTCCTTTCTTGTTACTTATCTAAGCTAACTAACTTGTTAAATATTTTTTTTCATTCCAATTTGAATCAGTGTCTCAATTGCTTTGGATCAACCTTTTTTTAAGTCTCATGTTCTTTAAGTTGATTTTTATTAATCTTCCCTTCATCAAATTATAGAAAGTAGCATAATAATCAAGCTTGCATTTCCCTCTCTTGGCTCTCACTGGGGAAAGGAGTAGAGATGGAAACAGCCCCTTGTGTACCATTGGGGCCAGGGAGGGGGACTACGGCTGTGGACTTGGGTTACTCAACCAGAAGCCCATCTGGAGGAGGGCAGTTGGTTGTACTCTGCTAACTCAGACTGCCACACCTGCCAGGATGCGGAAAAGCAGATGACCCAGACAAATGAAGTTCAAGGAAACAAGTCCACAGTCGGCTGGGAAGGGCAGAGAGGTCGACTGGTCAGCGAGAGAGCTGTGCTGCATGTGCAGAATCTGAGCTGGTCCCATCTGTTATCTGTCCAGGACAGGCGGCTTGCAGGCAGAGTTTGGGCTCCAGCGGGCGGCACCGAGAGGAAAATTTATGAATAGACCTTTAACTCTGGTCACTTTGGAGCCCAACAGCTCTGGAAATTAGATCCAGATGGATAGTATTTTGATAGCTTCTCCTGACCAAGGAATTTATGCTAATTCTTGGGACCCAAGGGGAAGGAGGAGCATCTAAAGGCAAGGAATCCATAATTGCTTCTTAATATGTTTCCAAAATTCATCTGTGTTTTCACTCATCACCACAGTCGGGGCTGGTACGGAGACTGGGGAAGGGAAAATCAATGGGAGCCCAGGGCCCCACTCATCACACACATGCCTTCTGTGACATGTCCTGCAGCAGAACAGCAAGAGGGTTTTGGAATATCCCCCAATCCAGGAGCAATTCTGGGTTGGATTTGCAAGATCTTCCTCCAGTGGGGAATTTATTAATTCTTTCTCCTCTTTCCTAATCCCAAGCAAGAAATCATCCTCCAATACTGATAATGACCCTGCCATGGTCACTGCTTGGGGACGTGCAAAAGGATATCCTGCTTGTTTTCTCTTCTGAATTTCACAGTACGGGCATTTGAAGGAGTTAGTGAGGAATGATGGCAGGCTCTCTGAGGTGTCCCCTTTGCTTGGGGGCTAAGAATTTTAACTTCTTAAGAGATGGCCACAGTCAGTAGATTCCAAGAGTTGATGTGTCTTCTCTGTACACTACGTCCATTCTCGCAGGCTGGGCCAGGAAGGAAAACACGTTAGTCTTGTCTCTATCATTTGGATGGCTAGAGGAGATGACACAGCGAGTTTTATTTCAAACTGAAAAGTGGGGAACAAACTGCAGGGGTGCAGTTCATGTTGACCAGTGACCACAAGAAGGGGTTTGTCTTGTGTAAAGAGGAGGATGGTGTACCTGGCTCTTCTGGGTCAAATCCCAGTTCAGTATTCAAAGAAAACCCTCACCTTGGGGTAGCTGTCTGCTAGCTCCATTCTGTGACCTCTTACAACTTCAGAGGGGATGACGTCAGCCCCCAACTCCCTGCTGGTTTCATTTATCTCTTAAACATACCATCCAGCTCTGGGGGCCTTTATCTGCATGCTAGTCTCATATAATCAAGTCCAACTGAGCCAATGATCTGACCTTTTATGCTTCCTAGAGCTAGTATTCATGTCTTTAGAAATGGGTTCTGCTGTTCAGAGCACTCAGTTTGTTTGATCTAATGGGCTGGACCTTCCTTGCTCTGCTCTGTGATTATGCATTGGGAATGTTATTAATTATGGCTCTGCTTTATATTTTAAAAGCCCATGATTTTGGACTGAGGTTACAACAAAAACATTTAGCATCAGCACACATCTGCCTTCACATAAGAGGGAGGGAGTAGGACAGTAGGGAGCAAAATTGGCATGATAGGATTGAAGACTGCCAGCATCAGGATTAGACAATTTCTCTCTCCAGCAAGGGACGTGGGAGTGGTGAGGGATGAAAGGGTCAATCAGCAAGTGATGTGGGGACTTCCCAATGTCACTGTCTGTCTTTGTCACTCCCAAGAACAAAAGCCTGCTTCCTGGATGACTGGGGCCTGACCATGGTGGAGATGGGGAGTAAAAAGAGATGAGCTAACAGGGTCAGTTCTTGAAAGGTTTTGTAAGCCAAGCATAGGAGTTTGAACTTTATTCTGTAAGCAATGGGAAGCCATTTGAAGCAGGGAAATGATCCCTTCCGAAGTGGTATGGGTAATGGATTAATGAGGAGCAATTGGAAGCTTAGGGACCACTCAGGAGGCCACAGTGGTAATCCAAGCAAAGAAGAGGAAGTTATTTAGTAGGCAGAACCCAATGGACTTGTTGACCGAGAGATAAAAGGAGGGAGGAACGTTGATGATGCCGTGCTTTTGGTTTGAGAAACTGGATGAATGATAATGTTAACAGCCAGAGTAAGAAACCCAGTAGGAGGAAGATGTTTGAGAAAGGGAGAGAGAGGGTGACAGATTTGGTTTAGGACCTTCTGCCCTGAGATGGTTTGGGGACATTCAGGTGGAGTTGTTCAGGAGATAGTTTGTTCCTGTAGGTCTAGTGCTCTGGAGGGAGGTCTTACTAGAGATGACAAATAGGGGTTATGTTCAGCATAGAGATGAGATCTTCCACAAAAGAAAGCACAGAACCATCAGGAGTGTACCATTAAGGGGCAGTCAGAGGCAGAGAACTTCTGAAGGGGAAGGATGCGGTTGGTGTCCTGGAGTGAGCTCTGACACACACGGGCTGTCTCACTCAAGGGAAGAGTTCTTTCCCATTCTGGGGCCTCTCAGTCTTCTGGAGCCACAAAGGCTGGTTCTAGAGAATGGCTGCACCAATGCTGTAGTGTTTCTCAAACTTATATCTGCAAATGTATTGCTTCGTTTGGGAGAGAGGTGCTGAGAATTCCCTTCACAGAGTGGGAGTACATGGTGTTGGGTTCTCAAGTCCAAAAAACTCTGAGGTGGCATTTGATTCTGCTCACCTGAACTTGAGGGAACTGCCTTGGCCTGTCTAGACCAGAGGTATATGTGAGGTCATTCGTAACTCATCCTGCCACCAAGTGGTTCCATTTTTTCCTCTGTACATTTTAATTTTTATGAAGAGCTGATAGAGTTGATGGCCTTTGAGATAGGATTTTCATAAATGGATTTCAATACATCCATTTAAAGTGTACGATTCAATGATTTTCAGTATATTCACAGATATGTGAAACCACGACCACAGTCAATTTTAGAACATCATCATGTCAAAGAAGCCCTGTACCCTCTAGCTATCCCCCTACCCTTAGCCTCTGCTGTGGTACAAATATGGTGTGTTCCCATGAAAACTCATGTTAAAATTTGGCTGCCTTTCTTGCAGTATTGACAGGTGGGGCTTTTATGTGGTAATTAGATCATTAAAAGGGACTAATAGCCTTTTTTGCAGTAGTGGGTTAGTTATTGCAAGAGTGGGTCGTTATACTGAGCCCAGCCACTCTTGATTTCCCTTTTGCACATGGTCTTCCCATTTTCTGCCATGAGTTGAAGCAGTGCGAGGCCCTCTCTGGTGCATGCTCTTAGATTTTCAACCTATAGAATCATAAGGCAAATAAAAATCTTTTTTAAATGAATTGCTCAATCTCAAGTAAGAGGAGACAGGAGAAAATGGACTCAGCTTCCCTAGCCCTAGGCAACCAGTAATCTACTTTCTGTCTATACATTTTCCTATTCTGGACATTTCATTTAAATGAAGTCCTATAACACAAATGGTTTGCTATAGCTTTTAAAACTTTCACTGTCCTATCTGATTATTTCATCTTAACTCTGGGGCGAGGATGTTGGCAGTGTGCAGAGTGCTGGGTGTTTTTCTACCTCTTATCTCTTATAAATCTCCCCAATTCCTTGGAAGGCCAGCCTCATTCATCCCATTCTACAGATGAGAGAGCCAAGGTCAGAGAGGTTAAATAGCTTGTCTAAGGCACTGGGGTGGGCGTTTAGCTCTGGCTGACTGCAAACCCACTGAGTTGCTGTTGTGCTAAGTGCTGAATGAGGGATGGCGAGGGAAGACAAGATACCCAGCCTCCCAGAATGAGTCCCACGGAACCTGCAGGCCCACAATGGTGTGGGCCGATTTCAGGAACAACCACACCGTTGCCCCGTGGTTGGGGTGAACTTCCCTCTTTTGCTGCTTCTCTATTAGTCTGAGCCCCCAGGCACTTGGTGCTCTGGGAATGTTCTGGAACCACATGATTAAGGCTGTCCTCACCATCAAGCCCTGCCATATCATTAGGCTCTGGGACACAGAGAGATGCCCCTTCTCTAGGCTCCAGCTTTGTGGAGCTTCAGAACAGGGGCTCCAGGACATCCGCCACAGGGAACTTATCATCTCATTATGAAGGAGCTTTCTCAGTCTGGTTATATGCGGTAATGAAGCATGCAGAAAACCACACAAGATAGATGGCAGCTTTCACTGGTGGAGCCGAAAACCTGGTTAACTTAATAGTCTATTTATTACATTCACTCTCTGAGCTAACGGCATCTGATTAATATTGCTCATCTCCCCCCTTGCCAGACAATTAAAACTAGTAATATCTGATTGGATAAGCCATCCACAGCACAGATGGGTGTGGAGTGGAGCCCGAGATGAGGAGTGGAGAAGGACTTTTCTTCCTGGTCATGAGGGTGGAATCAGATCCCTGGCAGGTTAAATAAGAACTGCTTCTAATGGAGTGACCTTTGAAAATTCTATAAACTTGAGAAGAGGCCCCTTCTGCCGCCCATGGCCTGGCCTTACCCATTCCCTAGCTTCAGGCAGGAGCACAGCAAGGCCTACATACAGAAAAGGTAGCAGAGCAGATGGGTACATACCCTTTAGCAAAAAGGAAAGATGCTGGACATAATCTCACTCACTAAAATAAGAAGGCATGAGGCTGAATTAGAAAATAAAGATGTAGCCACGGAAGGGCGAGTGGCAACTTCCTGCTCTCTCACATGCCTGTTACCAGAGAGCTGGTTATGCAGCCACATTCTCATCAATGAATGGTTGTCAAGAGAAAACTTCTAAGTTGTTTCTGGGAAAGATTTTTTTTTTTTTTTTTTTTTTTGCAAAAATGGCAAGGCACACTAGGAGGACTGCCTGGTGCTGCCTTTTGCTCCTTCTTCCTGAATGTGGGTACAATGCCTGAAGCTTTGGCAGCCATTTTGTGAGTTTGAGAATGGAAAGGTAACATGCTATAGGTAGGAACATTAAAACTGAAAAAGCCTGGATTGTTGATTGCATTACCTGGCTGGCAGACTAACTCCAATGTCATCTTCCTCTGGACATTTTGTTAAGCAAATATATGGCTTTATGGTGAAGCACAGTTAGAAGGGCACTGTGGTAATATAAATAGCTCTCCTTTATTAAACTTCATGAACATTTTTGTTAAGTGCTTTGTGTTCACTTTGAATCATCACAGCATGTTCCTTTTGAAGGTACTACTACTACCTCTATTTTGTAAATGAGGACATGGGTTTAACTACATAAGGTCATGATCAAGAAATAGCAGAGCTAAGATTTGAGTCTGGATTTTTCTGACTGTAGAGTGTGATTACAATGAATCATTATAGTCTATGACTTTACCAATGGGACCCTTCAGCATGGAACCCTGGGGTGAATGTCGCTTAGAGTCTAGTTGACTTCAGAGGACTGAGCATCTATCAGGTGTATCCAAGGGACCCGATGAAAAGACATGATTCAGTCTAACTGGTGATTGGGCATAGACTGCTCCTTCCCCGCTTCAACCCTCTACAAATGGCCCGAATATGACACAGGCATTGACAGGTCAAAATGAGTCAAGCTAATCTCACCCACCCCAGCCTAGTAGATGGCCAAAGGGTGACCCGGTTATGAGGAGAAAAGTTCCCAGGGAGAGCATTCGAGTTAAAAGACCCCTGACCTGAGAATCTGTGGATCCCATCAGAGCCCAATGTGTAGCTTTTGAATACAGAAAAGGTGGCATCTCACCCATGGTACTGAAAAACTCTAAGAAATTAGAGTAGGAGAGTTTTGAAAACTGTGTCTGGTTCTCTCAGCAACACTTTGGTTGCTTCTCCTTAGTTGGAGAAGATAGTCCAAGTATGCAATTGTTCTTTTACTTGAACCCCACCCCCCAAACTTAACTACTTGAGTCTGTTTCCAATTCTTGGAGGTACTTAGTGAGCGCTGATCACATAATAGGTGTTCAGTAAATATCTGTTGCCTTTGTGACCAGCCAGAGTAATAAAAAAATGAATATGATCCATCCTTCTATTCTCTAGTGAAAGGTAAAAAACATGCTCTCTTGGAGGTCTGCCAGCTGATGATACTTAGCATGCGAGGGGCCACTTATTGATACTTTCCCATCAGCCCAGGGCTCATCAACTCTCCAGCCGTCCACCGAGGGACTTGGCCACAACCCATCAGACCATTATTCAGCAGGGGAGTCTTCCCCTCCCTGCCTCCCCTCCAGGGCAGGAGCCATCTAGAGAGGGGAAAAAATAAGAATAAACATATGCAAGAAGTGGGGCTTAAACATCCCATGAAGATTAACTTATCTTCAGTAATTGCCTTAACTAGGGGATTTTTAATGCTTTTCAAAGTTTCTTAGAGGAGGAAAATTATGCAGAGTGAGTCCTATAGCAGCCAACAGAGGAGATCCTTAGAGGGGAAAAAAAGGTATCAACTGTAAGAAGCCCATAGCTAGGAAATTTTAAGGCACTGATTCTAGGGGATTTAATAAGAATGTAATTTGTATAATTAACCATTCATCAATGTCAATTTCATTAAATGAATGCCAGAAATATTACCTTCAGCAGCATGACCTAACTGGATTGGAATATATTAAATGAAAAATGAACACTTAGTGGTTCCCCCCTCCCCTGCTCTGTCTGTCATTGCAAGATTTGCAAGGCTGAGAAATAATTTAAAGGGTAGTAAATGAAACTGGCTAAGGCAAATGTGTGCATTTTGGTAACTAACCTCCGTCATGATGTATGAGAGTTTATGTCAAAACGTTTTCCTACAGCAATGACTAAAGGGACCTGTAGCTCCCTCCCAAGTGGCAAAATGAGAGAAATAATATCAGGAGCTTCCGGAAGACACCCCTTGTCCCGTGCCTGAATACAGCCCACCTTTCACTGGATTAGGGTCCAAGATCAGGAGTCACAGGCTTTCATGTCCAGATTTTGCAGATCTTTCTAACTCCTCCAGCGTGGCCTCTCACTGGACCACTTGCCTATCTGTCCAGGAAAAGTGATGATTGATGCCCAATAGAAAGAAATCATTCTGAGTTTCATTCATGTTATTGCCTACCGTCACCAAGGGAACACGGGGCTTAGTGTAGGTGGGCTGATAAAATATTTGTAAATAGGACTTATTCCCAAGGTTGTGCATGAGAAAGGCAGTTTATGGGGGATTTATTCATTTCAGCTCACTATGGGAAACATGGAAGGTTGAGGGGGCAATAACTTGCCTGCTTGTGTGCTCTTGGGACTGTAAGCATTGGCATATGCATACCCACACCCACACCCACACCCACCCCCCTCCCACACACACATTGGATCAATGATATAATTTCACAGTTGAGTCTTCAGATTTACAAACTATTGTCATTGGACTTGGTGTGTGCCTTGCACATAGTAGGTGCTCAGTCAGTACTCATTTGACTGCATTTCCCACAGTCTTCGTTCCACTTCTATTCTCTTCTGTTTCAGTATAATTTTAGGATAATAATGTTATATCAGTATTCCTGCAGAATCTGCTTTTTAGAATCCCAGGTCCTGAGAGACAAGAAATATTTGGCAAGCAAATCAAATGTACTTTTAAAAAAATGAAATCATGCCACAGAAAGGTTTTTCCATTTTTTAAAAATACATTCAATTTTGAAAAGTCACACATCCTAGGAGGAAGAAAGAACATATTAGTTTGGGAATCAAGAGACCAGATGTCAAGATCGGACTACATCCTTACAGCTGTTTCCTGACTTAAAGTTATATGTTATCCATTATTTGATGTGAAGCAATAAAATATTCCTCCTTCCCCTCGCTGTGGAAAAGAGAGGTCATACCTAGTACTTGAGGAAAGGCAGAGGGTGTCAGAGCTGCTGGGCAGTGCCTGCCCAAGTCCTGTGCACCAGATCCCTGGGGCTCCAGGACTCAAAAGCATTTGCTCCTCTTTCTGAAACATCTCTTGAATGTGCTCCCTCTTCTCCATCCCCACAGCCACACACTCTTCTTCTAGCTTGGACTGGGTGATTTGAGTAAGCAACCTGTCCTCTCTGAACCACAGTTTCTTCATCTGTAAAATGAGGATAATGATATCTCCTTCCAGGGATGCAGTCAGAATTCAGAGAAATGGGTATAAAGCATCTCGTGATATAGAAGAGAAATTTGGACAATACTCATTTTTTCCCTTAGAGGCTGATTTTCTACAAATGAATAGTGATATCTAAGGGCTGAGTTCCTTCCTCAGTCTCCTAAGAGGACAGGAAACTTGGTAAACACCTTAAGATGTTTTGAAGTTACCCTTGAAGAATATTGGGATCTCAGGAAAATGCAACAGGGAGAGGTTAATGTCTCAAAAAGGAAACTGGAATGGAGTTCATGATAGAATTTTAGGTATCTTCTTTCCATAGATGATATGTTTTTTAGAAATATGATTCAGTGTTGAGCCCTTTGATCCTTATCGTATGGGTAACCATGATCTATATTTTCTAGCTCCTAAAGTGGGACATACGGTGTTTGGCACCACTGGAATCTCTGGAGCTACTTCCAAAACCATGAACTGAAGCTGGGAGGTGAGGTGGGGATTCCGAGGTATTGGAATGTCTGGATAGTCCAGGGATAGACTGTGTGGCATTTAGACAGTCCTCCAGAGAACAATGCTTCCCCATGTAACTCAGTAGTGGGTCTGAGGATCCATTGGTCCTTACCTAGAGTCTCCTATGGCTTTAAGCAAGTGACCAGACCTCCCAAGCCTCTATTTCTTATCTGTAAAATGGGAAGAGGGATGGCAATCTCTTTAAGGAGAATAATAGAGGGGAACAAGATTTGGCTTGCAGCACTCTTGGTACACTGCCTGACACATAGCAGAAGTCAATGTTAGTGACAGCCAGAATATAGTTTCAAGACCTAGGGACCAATGGGACGGGGACCAAAAGTACAGGAGCTGAAAATAAGTGAGCTCATCTCAAACCCTTTCCATTTTGTCTACAAGGAGCAAAAGTCTCCAATTAGGCGGCTTCTGCAGGCCTGGCCAGCTCCTCTCTCAGGAGGCAACCTCGCTTAGAGTACAAACATGACGCAGACTGGACACATGCAGCCAGGCCCCAGACAAGTGTGGGTCTGCCTATCATGAGTCTGCTCAGGGTACCATTCCCACCTGGACCCTTGCAGGGACTTTCCTGGGCTGTGGCCTCAGCGCTCCTTCACAGGGGGTGGGAACTGGAGCCCAGGATTTGGCTCTGGGCCTCTGGGCCTCTCCAGCTTCATTTTGAAGGTGGCTCAGTGGTGTGGCCTCACTCGCTGACAGCCGTGGTCCAAGCTGAGCCTGACACCTTGTCCGAGAGATGCCAGCTTGGGACAGCTGCTCAGAGCCCTGGAACAGGAGGCTCCCTGTGCAGGGCCAAGGGGTAGTAAGTGATGTGGAAAAAGCCAGGCCAGAGTGTGCAGACACAGCATCTATGCCCTGCCCTGCCACCAGGCAGCTGTGGGACTGTGGGAAGTCCCAACCTCACTGGACCTGTTTCCTCCACTCTAACAGAGGGGGGCGGATTAGATCAAGGGCTGCTGAAGTTGTTATTGTTTCAAACAGCAGAAACCTTTTCACAAATTGAATGTAAACAAAGAAGTGATAAAAACACACCAAAGTAGAACTTTCTGGTTAAACTGGCTTTCCCTTACCCCCAAAGTGGTCTTGAGTCACCTGCACAGATCCCCAGAGCCCTGAGGGATGTTGGGCAAACCATCAGCGTTCACTGTGTCTGTCGGTCATTCTGAGTTCATCTGACTGATTGTGTCACTGCATGGTTCTGATGAATATCCCCTACCAGGAAAGCCTGATTCGACCCACTGATGACCAAATAGGAGGGAACACTTTTTAGAATCAAGTTCATTTCTTTGGGTAGGTCTTTTCTTTCGTTTGTGTTTTCTGAGAAGGCATTTATGATGTCAATGTGACTTATAGTTATCCTGGTAGGCACTGAAGCTTGTAAAGGCCACCTAATCACTTTGCTTTGGTGTTCATTAGTCATCTTACACATATAAAGAGTGGAGAGAGGCAGAAGTTGCGTGTGGGTGGAGGCGGAGGCGAGGTGGTCCTGAGAATAGAGGAGGGAACTAACTCCAACCAGGGCAATACAGGGCCAGTTGGTGGGGCTTGGAGTTATGTGAACACACAAAGCTTCTCTCTCGCCGGAAGTAGGCAGATTTGGTGGTGGTGGTGGGGGGAGTGTGCTGGGGATTGAACCTAGGGCTTCGTGCACGCCAGGCAAGCGTGTGCTAGGCAAGCACTGAACCACTGAGCTATGGGCTACTTCCCCAGCTCCACTAAGCATATTTTGTGGAGGGGAATTTTTGGATAGTGACCGAGAGGCAGAAAGTTTATGGGAAGGACAAGAGATAGCTGCCTTGAGAGAGGGAACGGGGTTCCCCAGGCAGAGTTATGCTTCCCATCCCCACACAGGCTGATGAGACCCATTTGAGAAAGAGGTCTGCCCCCTGCACATAAGAATAGCAATGATAATTAATAATTTATACTTAATGATATTAAATTAATAATTATTTTAATTATGACATGTTTCCCTCCTCTCTTTCCCCTGCCAGGGCAGACTTGGCGCTTCTCAGGATTACAGTCATAATGGTAACAGATAAACCTTAATTAAAACATTCCAAAATACAATGGCTGAATTAAAATGCTGTGACATGTCGTTCTCGTCTCATTTTGAGCTCTCGCCGATGACGATGAATGTCTCCCCACTGCTGGCAGCATCTTGGCAGTTCAGAGCAGTTGCCCATACATCTCTCAGTGGTGTCTGCCGGAGACTCCCTCACACCCCTTGGGGTCAGCTAGCAAACCCCCTGGACCAGGGACCTCTCTGGCTCTCCCTTTCTCATGCCTGGTAAATGTTGAGCATACTTTCCCTGCATGAAGCCACCCTTTTCCTGGCCCCAGCCTGCCTCCATCTTCCTTCTCTGTGCTTGTTCTCAGGCCATTGTGGATCCAAGGAAAGCATTCTGGGTTCTGGCTCCCTGAGCACCATTCCTAAGGTTTAAGCAAGGCCTGACTCGGTCAGGGGCTCTTCCCTTCCGTCTCAGTTACTGGCTGGAATCTCGGCTTTCTGCCCTCACTTTGAGCTTTTCCTGCACAGTGTACTCATCTGCAGATACTTACTGTCTGTCTTAGCTTTTTTGCTGCTGTGACAAAAAGATCTGACCAGAACACATGTAGAGGAGGAAACTTTTATGTGGGGGCTCACTGTCTCAGAGGTCTAAGTCCACCCACTGCAGGCTCCATTCCTCCGAGTGTGTGGAGGGAAGTGACTCTCGTGATGATCAGGAAGCAGAGAGACTCCACTTTCCAGATACAAATATATACCCAAAGCCACACCTACCTGCTTTCAAATACCACTCAATTCATCCCACCAGGTGATTAATTCACTGATTGGGTCGAGGTTCTCATAACCCAGTCATTTCTCCTCTAAAACTTCTTGCACTGTCTCCTGCTTGAGCTTTTGGAGGACACCTCACATCCAAACCACAACACTGTCTCATGGCTCCTGTCTAGAGACAGGTTTCCAAGTATGTATGGCTCTCGCAAAGCCATCTCCAGATCAATGGCCTTTTTATAGTATTTAGCACTCACTGATTCAGCTATGTATTTGCACTTATTAGTAAACATTTAGGACGATTTATGCTTGGTGCTGGGCTAAAGAGGCATAAGATACCCTCTTGTTCTTGTGAACCTTATCGGTCCATAAAACAGAACAGAAACTACACCGACAAAGTGATTCCAGGTGTGAGTGTTCTGATGGAGTCTTTGCTGGCTGGTATGAACAGGAGGGTGGGGCTGCCCCAGACTGGAGAAAGGCAGGAGAGGGAGTTTCCTGAACACGTGACCCTGTGCTGAACAGTAAAAGAAGGCATTATTCAGGTGATTCCAGGGCGAAGTTCACACTGAGCAGCATCAGAAGCAAGAATGCCCAAAGGAGCCCAGCATTTCAGGATCTACAAGTAGGGAGGATGGCTATTGGGTGGCATTCAACAGGGGAGAAGAAGAAGGGGAGTCTGCAGATTTGGTTAGAGCCAAGACCATGAAGCATGTTGAAGGCACATCTAAGAAGGCTCAAGTTCATGAGCAGGTGCATCAAAGAGCAAATTAATTGATATGAAGCTACCATCAAATGTACTGAGTCCTGCTTGGTACCAAGGCAGTGAACTAGTCCTTATTTTCCCTTCTAGCTTTCATGCCAAAGCTAATTAACAAAGTTGCCCTAATTTGAGTCATTTGCAGTACAAAATCTCTTTTAGTTTAGCACAGAGAGGGAAAATAAATGTGCACATGCAAACACACACACACACACACACACACACACACACACACACACACACTCCTAACATAACATCCCCAAATTTACCTAGCCCAGAGTTATTTTAAAATATTTTCATTCTAAACGATTAAGCCTTGGAAACAAGGCAATCTCACCCAGCTGGAAGCTCTCCTGTAGAGAATCTACAAAAAGATACACCAAAGCCTCTGGGAGTTCCCCTGGCCCTTCGGAGCTGCTAGTTCTGGAGCCATGATGGGGGGAAATTGCAGGGTATTTTATTAGCTCCAAGGAGGTGTTACTATTTCCTGAGAAATGCTCCTGCTACCACCTCTCACATCCTTGGTTAATTGATATTGATCCATTCATGAATGCATTTTCCCCTTTCTTCACTTAATAAATCTACATTGTGCTCACTCCTCCTTGTGCTAAGCATTGTTGTGGATGTTGGGATGCAAAGATGAATGCCACAAGGCCCCTTGACCAAAGCACTCCCCATCTAGGGAGAAAGCTAGGCAAGTCCATAGCTAAGGACAGGCAGAGGGAGGCAATGTGACAAGGTCTTAAAGAAGCACACGAGTGAGGAACAGGCTGCACTGCTCCCAAGGAGAAACCCCTCCCACCCACCAAGGGGAAAAAAGAACCATCTAGCAAAAGAAAATGAAGGTTTAATGCCCATAAAAGGTATCCAGAGCACTAGTTAAATTCGAGAGATAAATAATTTTATTTATGAAAATGTCAAGGGGAAGGAGATGCATAACTTTTTCGAGAATAACTCCTTCCTCTGCTCGTATGTCAATAACAAGAAGCCTAAAATAATTTGGGCTTGAAGATGGATGGAGCTGGAGAGCTTGGCATTATTGCCAGCATTGTAAATCAGTGGGCCACGAGCATCTTTCTCCCACCTGTCCTGCGTCTGCTCCCTGGCTACCTCCTCACCTGGCTCTGGCTGCAGTCAGATGATTGCTTCCGTTTGGAACATGATAGCATGCATGCTGTACATAAGAGATATTGATTGTGAATACGTTGCTGACTGGAAGACATGCCTCTGTGGACATGTTAGGAGGGGGGGAGGAGAGGAAATAAAATTAAAAAGAGAGTGAAAAAACACCCACAGCCCTCAGTTAGAAACTGCTCACATATTTGAAGCTAATGATGTTTTTGTTGCCTATTTCTTTTCTTCCTTCCTTTCGTTTTTTTTTTGTTTTGTTTCTTGAGGTTCTAAATGTCAATATTGCATTTACTGCTGAACAAACTAAAATCATCACAAATATAATAAAAGGAGAGAGGTAAGCTTTGGCTCTCTGCAGAGAATGATTGGCACTTTTGAGCCCTGGATTGGTCGGGCCTTTATCTTGACTGCATCAGCTCATAATTAAACAATAAAGGAAGGGATTGCTACTTGCTTTGAATATATATATACGTGTGTGTGTGTGTGTGTGTGTGTGTGTGTGTGTGTGTGTGTGAGTTTTCTGTATGGAGGGGGCACAGCGTATTTTATAAACTCGGATGCTGCCCCAGTTTTCTGTAAGGAAGGAAATGTGTGTATTTTATAAACTCTGCTCTTGTCTCTGTCAATGCTGAAAGATTCAGAGGTGACATGATAGCTGTCACAAAGAGTTTTTGCTCAATAACATTGAATGCTAACCACCCGGAGGTTCCCTAGGTCCCCCAGAGGAGTGGGAAGATGATGAGGGAGGAGATAAAAGCAAGAAAATGGTTGGACAGGAGGATTTCTGTAGAAGTGTATGTGTGTGTGTGTGTGTGTGTGTGTGTGAGAGAGAGAGAGAGAGAGAGAGAGAGAGAGAGAGAGAGAGAGAGAGAGAGAGAAAATCATGTATTGACCATGAGCTGTCTCGTCTTCACCAGGTGATAAACCGAGCCTCTATGATCTTACAGGAAACATCAACTGCCTAAGGAGTGCTGTTTCAGCGACTAGAAAGAATCTTGGAAATAGTCAAGATGATTTTTCAGTGAACCAAAATGCTCTCCCAGTGGTCCCTGAGATTAAGATGTGGTATAGGAGGGCTGGGGCGGGGGCTCAGTGGTAGAGTACTCGCCTGTCATGTGTGAGGCACTGGGTTCAATCCTCAGCACCACCTAACAATACATACATACATAAATAAATATTTAAAAGAACCAAAACTAAATAGAGCTTTAAAAAAAAGACATGGTTTAGGAATTTTATCCATTAAACCTTGGGGGAGATTGAATCACTCCTGAGGATGAGCCTGAACCAGGTCACAGAGTCACATGTTCCCCCAGGAACTCAGGTATCTCATAACCTGTCATTTAACATCTTTGTCCAATGTGTGCACAGGAGATATCAGGGCCACCAAAGGAGCTTCCTCTGCTCTGGAGGAAGAGGAGGCTTCATACTTTCAGCTGCCTCTGTCACTCAGCTCTGTTGTACCTTGACACTTCCCCGGGAGACATATCTGATTATTCTACACAAACCCAGCTGGGAGATTGGAAGAGATGTCCTGTTAGCCAGTTGCTCGGGTAGCTTCGATTGCAAGGGTCCATCTTTTGCTTTTTCCCCCTTCAAGTCATTGCACCTAGTAACCTGTCTGCCTGTCACTTCTCTATGGCCCCCTGGGTGTCAGCAGAAGCTCTCCCAGGACTGACAGGTTAGCAGTGAAGGCATAATCTGCTAGTCAGATTTCACACTGCTGCACAGGGAACAAGTACCCTTGACAGGGGAGTGACTAAATACGGGAAGACACTTGGACACTTGCTATTACCTGCAAATGGCAAGCAACACCTTAGAAAGCTATTAGTGACACAGAGACAGGAGTGGGACAGGGGACACTTGTTTGAGTTTATTCCTGTGCCTCTCACGGCCTGTCTGTCCCTAGCTTGAATACCCTCTCTTGTAGTCTTCCCAAGCCACTAGAAGAAGTTCCAAAAAGGAGCCTTGATCCTTTTGTGTGACTAAGATGTTTTCCCTGTTTTAGTCGTGCTACTTCAGAAGGGACCTTATGCTGGCTTTATCTGCAGCGCAGGCTATGTTTAAAGTCATTGGAGCTGATGTCCACACTCCTTAATTCACATATTTGCAGGGATAACTTTCACCTGTTTCTTCACTCACCACCAGAAAAAACATACCTCAGGGGGGGAAATTCTTTGAAGTCTAAATACTTAACCATGCCTTTGGCTCCAAGGAATGTTTGAGAGAAATTAGTTCTGAGTAGGTTTTTTTTTCTTCTTTTCATTCATCTGAGAAGTTTTCTGGGCAAGAAAAATGGTTGCTCTTTTCTTGGTGGATGGCCAGTGATGAAAGGTGTCCCCACATCCTCTGGGATTACCTGGAAGGGCTCTGGCTTGGAAAATATTACCTGGTTGTCTTTGAGAAGAAGAATTGCTTCATGTCAGAATAATTGCTTCAGTTTTAGAGGTTTCTAAGGGTGAGAGCCCCTCGTCTACCATCTGGGAGCATGTCTTCATGTCCCTGCGAATACCTTGTCTCAACTCATACGAATTCTCCGGTTGGTAAAGGAAGGAGCAGCGGGCTCTTCTGACTCATCTCTGAACTAGCTAAGGACAAGGCTTCAGATACTTGTGCCTCCATAAAAGAAGCTTTCCATTTAGTGTTGAGGAAACGTGACTCCATGACCAGCTGCTGTCATGAATACAAATGCATCTTTAGGGCTGACAGTAATAACTGGGGGATTTTTCTGTGAAATGTTTGTTATTTCTTTTTCCCATTTCATTTTAAGTGAGCTGCCCTGTACTTGTATATATTCTTTTTTTTTTTAAAGAGAGAGTGAGAGAGGGGGAGAGAGAGAGAGAGAGAGAGAGAGAGAGAGAGAATTTTTAATATTTATTTTTTAGTTCTCGGCGGACACAACATCTTTGTATGTGGTGCTGAGGATCGAACCCAGGCCGCATGCATGCCAGGCGAGCGCGCTACCGCTTGAGCCACATCCCCAGCCCCACTTGTATATATTCTTCACACTCATTCTTTGTCAGCTTATGTGTGTGGTTTAAAAAAAAAAGAAAGAAAAACTTGTCTCGGTCTCTAACTTGTTTTTCACATTCTTTGCAGTGTCTTGATGAGCAGAAGTTCTTAATTTGATTAAAGAAACACATATGGTCAATAAACACGTGACAAGATGTTGAAACTTGTTAATATTTAGGGAAACGCATAACAAGGGCAAATGAGATACTGTCTTCACTCATTTGAATGAAAAAGTGTGGCAATATCAAGTCTCGGAGAGAAAGAGGATCTCTAAGACCTTTTGTATATTACTGGTGGGAGTGTGAAATTGTGCAGCCACTTTGGTATTTTCTTGTAAAATTGAACACTCGAATGCTTCCTAAGCCAGCCATTTCACTAGTGAGGAACCATTCTACCCCTTGCGTACATGTTATGGGTTGGGATATGAGGCATTCCTCAAAAGCTCCTGGGTTAGTGCTGGGATATTCAGAGGTGAAGTGCTTCCACTGCAAGAGCTGTAACCTAATCAGCTCCTCCTGGCTTGGATGGACTAATTGGGTGGTAACTGGAGGCGGGTGGGTCATGTCTGGAGGAGGTTGGTCACAGAGGGTGAGCTCTGGAAGGGTTCTCCTTTCTCTCTGTGCTTCTTGGCTGCCGTGCATGGAGCAGCTCTCCTTCACCCCACCCTTCTGCCATGATGTTTTGCCTTACCTTGGGCCCAGAGCTCTGGAGCCGGTCTACCCCATGGACGGACCCTCGGAAACTGTGAGCTCAGAATAAATTTTCCTCCTCCAAGCTGTGCTTGTCAGTTATTTTCATCACAGAGACAAAACCCTGACTAACATGGCCTGCAAGGGCAACTCTTGCATATGCACACTGGCAGACATGTATGAGAAGGCTCACATCGGCATTATCTAGAAAAAGAAAAACCTAGAAACAAAACAAATGTACTCTGACAGGAGAATGGATAAATATATTGTGGTGTGTGTATATAACGGAATAACAAACCTCAGCCAAAATGAATGAATAATAGCCCACGTGCAACAATATGGATTACTCTTAGTAATAGAATTTGAGTGAAAAAGCAAATCCAAGAAGAATGCATATTGCATGATATCCTTTGTATAAAGTTAAAAATCAATACAAACCAAAATATTCCTTGGTAAAAGAATATATATATATATATATATATATATATATATATATATATATATATAGCTGGGGGAAAAAAACAAACCTCTGCAAGCTGAAGACTGCAGCTAAAGAAAAGGAAAACAAGTTGATGGACATAAGCTTCAAGATAGTGCTTGGTTACTTTGGGCAGAGGAAGATGAGATATGACACAGATTGATATGGGTGCTCTAGTTTTCTTGTTATTTGGTGATTTAGTAAACATTTATTACGGCATAAATAGGAATACATAAATGTGCCAATAAAAATAAAATAATTAGATCAAAAAGTGGGCAAGAACACAAATAGACATTTTTCCAAAGGTGATATACAAATGGTCAAAAAGCACATGAAAAGATGCTCCACATCACTAGTCATCACAGAAGTGTAAATCAAACCCAGAATGAGACATTGCCTCATACCCATTAAGATAGCCACTATCAAAAAAAAAAAAAAAACAACAGAAAATAATAAATGCTGTTGAGAATGTTGAGAAATTGGAAACCTTGTGCACTGTTAGTAGGTTATTAAATGATGCAACCATTATGGAAAACAATATGGAGTTTCCTCAAAATTAAAAATAGAATAACCATATAACAGCAATTCTACTTCTGGGTATATATGCAAAAAAATCAAAAGCAAGGTATTGAGGATATATTTGTATGCCCATGTTCTCTGCAACATTATTAAAAATAGCCTTCAAGGATGACTAGATAAACAAATTGTGGTGTATACACACAATGGAACTTTACTCAGTTTTTTTTTTAAAGGAAATCCTGTCACATATTACAATATGGATAAAATTTGAGGACATTATGCAAAGTAAAACAAGTCACAAATAGAAAAATAATGTATGAGCCTTTTCACTTAGATAAGGATTTAGAGTAGTGAGATTAATAGAAATGAAAAGTAGGGACTGGGAGACAAGGGGATGGAGACTTGTCTTTTCATAAGGGTAGAGTTTCAGGATTGTAAGATGTTACAGTTTGGATCTAGAGTGTTCCCCGTGTTTTTAAGCCTTGTGTGTTGAAGACTTGGTCCCTAGCTGGTGGCACTATTGGAGGTGGTGACAGGGCTTAGTTGGAGGAAGTAGGTCCCTGGGGGTGTAACTTTGAAGGGTGTACTTTGTCCCAGTACCCTTCCTCTCTCTTTGTTTCCTAGCTGCCAGAAGCTCAGCAGCTTTCCTCTGCCACATGCTCCTGCTGCCGTGATATTCTACTTTGCCTCAGGCTCAAAGCAATGGAGCCAGCTGACCTTGGACTTCAACCTCTGAAACCATGAGCCAAAATAACCCTTTTTCTTTTAAATTGTTTATCTCAGGTATTTTGTCACGTAATGAAAAGCTGACTAACACACAAGATAAAAAAGCCTGGAGATTTGTTTCACAAAAGGTGAGTATACTTAATATTTCTGAATTTACATTTAGAATAGTTAAGATGGTAAGTTTTATGTTATGTATTTTTTTAAAATCACAGTTTAAAATACACTTAAAAAGGTAGGAACTATACTGTAGGCATTTACTTTATCACTGCTGAAAGGAATCTTGGGTGAAGTTAGGCACTAAAGGAGAAAATCACACTCAACTCCCCAAATTCCAACATAACAGCCAACATAACATAATGATCAACATAACAATAAGAAACATAAATGAACAAATGCATCAATTAAAAAATAATGAGAGCCATTCAGAGACTAAAAGTAGGAGTGTGTGGTTTTGTTCTATTTAATCCTGCTGTGTTGCACCCTGGATTGTTGTTACTCGTAAAATGAAGTTAAGGCCACAAATAGAAGCATCCTGAAGGTTCTGATCAGGACTGAAGTAAAAACCTCAAAGTAGCATGAACATTGAATCTTACCAGGGAGGAGGGGGACTGGCCAGAAGGCCAAAGCTACAGATCCTTCTTAGTCTCCACTACCCAAAGACTGCTCTCTGGGCAATGGACAGGCCAGCATTTTTGATTGAAAAAGATTTGAATGCGCCTTGATTGCTTATTAATGGAAGTAATAAAACCTATTGGATTCACATTTGATTTACTATCGTCTTATGAACTCACAGGTTGGCTCATCTAATGATAGATAGAATTGATCCCTTGATCCCATTTAATTAGATTACTTATTTGACTGTGACAAAGGCTTTCTTCCCCTCATCGGCAGCTGGGATGACTATGCCCTGACCAAACTGGGAAGAGATCAAAGCTAAGTACCAAAGAGGATATAGAAATGAACATAATTACAAAAGAATTGGTTTTTCCATTTTGTTCTAGTTTATATATCCATTCATTAATGGGTATGGCAGATTGACTGCAAAAATGTCTCCAATTCCCCACCTCTCCTGGGATCCACCCCTATGCAATGTGACTGTCCAGCTGTCTCCATCAAGTTGTGGAAGTCATTTGCCCTTCCCTTGGATAGAGGCTGGCTTGGAGACCTGCTTTGGCCAATAGAATGTGATGGAAGTGAGGGTGTGCGAGCTCAGAGCCTGGGCCTCAAGAGACTTGTGTACTTCTGCTTGCTCCCTGGGAAACACGCCTCTGTGTGAACAAGACTATGCTAATGTGGTTGACGACAGCCATGTAGCCCAGCTATCTCTGTCATTACTAATTGTCAAATGTGTAAATGAGGCGAACCTAGATCAGCCTTCCCCTGGCTGTCCCTCAGGTGACTAGTGACAGTTGAGAGTTCAGCTAAGTTCCACTGAGCTTGACTAGACTAGCAAAATTGCTCAGCTGACACCTGGAGAGATAAGCAATAGGAATGCTTATTGTTGTTAAATCACTGAGTGTGGTACTACTTCTTACACAGCAATAGCTAACTGCTCCTGTAAGACTGAGAAAAGTCTGTGTATAGGAGTTAGTTTTTTTGTCTTCAGAGAATGTACTAAACTAACATACAAGAAATACTTTGAGAATAGTAAATGAGATTGTAAAATCAAATGTTAAATTGTGTGACCCTGTAACCTGGGCCTGCAACATGACCTTGTGTGGCAGCTTTGCTGGGACTGAGCCTCACAACATAGTCCTAAGGAAGGCAGCAAGTTTAGGGTCAGGGAAAAAATGGTTTAATATTATTAGAAAAGGCAGATCTTGGTTGCAGGCAACTTGTTTTGGTTTCAAGCATGGTGAGGACTTAATGAAACCAGGCCAGAGGACCAGAGGAGGAGGGTGTCTGTAGGCTAAGACCAGAAGACAGGTGATTTTGTTGGGTTTTAGTCCTAATGTGGAAAATGTCCCATTGGGAGGTGAAAGATGCATTTAAAAATTAAGGAAAAACCGAGACTGTGCTGGCATGCCATAGAAGCATGTAAGTTATGGCAGAGGAACATGGAAGTCTGTGCTGTGTCACACACTTGCATCCATATGTGCACATGTGCAAATGCTGTGAGTGCGTGTTCATGCGCACACGTGCTCTCTCTCTCTCTCTCTCTCTCTCTCTCACACACACACACACACACACACACACACACACACAGTCAGAGGGAGCCTCAAATCAGGTCAAGTTTCCAAAGTGGAAATTTCATTAGTCCCCAAGGACAGCCTCTGCAGCTTTCCATGTTAATGTAAATTTGAAATAGGCTACCTTTTAGTGATCAAGTCACATCTGACTTCAGAGAAAAATCGAGAAGAAAGGGAGACACTTCCAACCATGCTCTGGACTGGGTTGCAGCCCATTCCACTCAACATCTAGACACATCTTTATGAAACTCAGGATGTTTCAGGTTCAATTTCCTCATCCTTGGCCCTTCCCTAGAGGCTGCCCCTGTCTGCCCACCTTATCTCCCTGGATGCTCAAAACTTAGGACAGAATCCTGGGCGGGTCTGTCGGGGGAGAGGGCAGGGCCGAGGAGCCGCAGTTCAAAGGTAGAGGAAAGATGCTCAGCTCACAAAGTAACACTTGGACAATTTGAAAGTTGCATTTGGCAAGTTGCAGCAGGCGCTGGGAA
The DNA here is from genome assembly GCF_964194105.1 of Spermophilus citellus. NCBI lineage: Eukaryota > Metazoa > Chordata > Mammalia > Rodentia > Sciuridae > Spermophilus > Spermophilus citellus. The sequence continues at coordinate 147,973,692 of NC_138183.1, read as the reverse complement.
CACAGGCTCCATCCCTAAGGAGCCACATTCGCTTTTTTCCCTTTCAAAGTCATCAGGCAGTAAAAGAAAATTGCAGGGATGGGGAAATAATGAAAAAGGCTCTTTGTTTTCCCCCCAGTCCGAACTCCTAGCTCATCAAAACTTGGAAATGCTCACTGCAATGGCTGCTCCTGTTTTATTGCTTATTTATGGGAATCTATTTAAAGTGAATTGCACTTTTCCATTGTATCCTAGCGAGCATGTGCCGGAGTTGTGTCTCCCCTGGCTGGGGGGCTGTCTGGACTGGGGATTCTGTCTGATTGTGTCAGCATCACGCTCCGTGACATTTGAAAGTGGGGAAGGAAAAATACTGCAGAGGAAGCAAGGAAAGTGTGCAGAGTGATTGCTCAGGCCTCCGTCAGCTCTGGGTGGGTGCAGGGAGAGTGTGGATTTGGGGGTGCCGACCATGCCTTCACACAAAGAGGAATCTGCGTTTTGGGATTAATGGAGGACTGTGTACCTTTTGAAGTCTTTGAAGTTTTAATCTGGTTCTACTCTAAGCAATGGGATCTTATGGCAGTTATCTAAACTCCATGAGCCACATTAAAAAAAAAAATCTATAAAAGAGGTTATTAATACAGGGCTATTGTTAATAATAATGATGATGTTCATGATTGTGGAGATTTATTATATATGTGAAAGTACTTACTTAGTTCAGGAAATGTACTGACTAAATACAAAATATCCTTCCAAGGGCAGCTGGAATAGGGGTTGGAAGAAGTAGGGAAATACTCTGTGATAATTTGAGTCTGGAATGTCCCCCCAAAAGCACATGTGTTGAAGGCAATCCTGCAAAGTCCAGAGGTGGAGCTTTTAGGAAATAATTGGATCAAGAGGGATGTAACCTTAGCAATGGATAAATCCGATGGGTGGATTAATAATTTGAATGGACTACTGGGTGGTGACTGTAGGCACGTAGGCAGGTGGGGCATGGTTGGAGAAAGTGGGTCATGGAGGCGTGCTTTTGGGGATTGTATCTTGTCCCTGGTCCCCTCCTCTCTCTGTTTCTTTCTGCTTTCCAGATGCCATGAGCTGAGCAGCTTTCCTTTGCCACACCCTTCCACCATGAAGTTCTGCTTCACTTCAGGCCCAGAGCAGTGGAGCTGGCTGACCGTGGACTGAGACCTCTGAAACCATGAGCCCAAATAGATCTTTCCTCCTCCAAGTTGGTCAAAGGAACAAAAGCTGACACATACCCCATCCTCATTTTCTTAATCCAAGCCCATTGACTCTTGAAAGGATGAAAGTCCATTACATTCTTTGCCTTGACTGGAAGATCAGACACAAGGTTCACTGTGCAGAATGCTCACATCATTAGGGCTTAGCAAACAATGTCCAGATCTGGCCTCCATTCCTGAAAGTAAAGCTTTCCTGGAACACAGCCATGTCTACTTTTTTGTACACCATCTGTGGCTGCCTTTGTGCAAGAGTGAGAGCTGAGCCATGGTGAAAGAGATCTTGGGGCCACAAAGCCCAAAATATTTACCATCTGGCCCTTTCCCGAAAAACTTTGCCAACCCTGTTCTAACTCATTGGTATTTCTAGGGATCTCTGTGGTCACAGGAATCGCTGTCTGTATGACGTTAGGGCAGGAAGTGATCTAAGCCTCAGTGAAAAAGATTGCAAAGTTAGTGTCTGAGTTAGAATGGCGATTAGATTTCCTGATTTCTGGCCCCGTGTTTCCCCATTATTTAAATGCACCATTTCACAGAGATTCCAAAGCCATTGGGATTAGGTTTCAAAAGAAAAAAAAAGTCAGTAAGTCACGTGGCACCTGATTTCCACTTAGCTGGTGAAGTTGGCATTGGTCCCTCTTGCTTTTTCCAAGGCTCTCCTCCATTACACCCCTATGTCTACAGGCTCAGCAAACATGTTTAGAGGCCAGCATCTCCTTGCCATGAGTCCTTTACGAGCCAGCTGTGTTGGCCACTGTTCCAGGTTGACAAGGGTCAAGCCAGCTCTTCAGCACAGGGCCTGACTCTCTGTGTGTCTGCCAGTCTTTGGGCTCTTGTGTCTCTGGGGCTCTGCTACTTTGTAAAGGGGTGCTGGACAGGGATCCAAGAGCGGGTGGGGAAAGACATGGAGAGAGAGCTTCAATTCCTGGAGGATCTTTCCCCCTTGGAGACATGCCAGCAGGTAACAGGTATGGAGTCACATTTCTGGAAGACTTTATTTTATAATTTAGTTTTGGTGGGGGAAGGAATGAGGTAACCTCTAATTCATGGCAGCATCCCCAATGCCCTGGCACTATTGTTTCCCAAGATCCCTTTGTTCAAGAAGCCCTGATGAAGCTTTCTTCTTGATTAATTTGTCCTCCTCCCTCTCCTTCTGCACTGTCTCCTCCCCCTTGAATCTCTAGTGTGGCTAAAGGCAATACCATCCAATTTTTAGGCTACAACTTCTGAGTCATCCTTAGTTCCTGCTATTCCCTCATCTGCAACCTCCAATCAGGTATCAAATTTGCTGCTAAACTTCCCTGGCTTTAGATGAGGCACCTCACCTTTGCCTTCCAACCAGCCTCCAAGCTAGTTCTCCTCCTACCATCTTCCTCATGAGTGCAAAACATTGCCAAACATCCGTCATCACTCCACAACCTAAAATCTGCAGTGATGCCACACTACCTTGCATGGTCCTAAGGCCTTGGAAGGTGACATTAGGCTCTCTCTCACACCAAACACTTGCACACACCACATGCTGGTCACACCAAATGTCCCTCAGAGTCCAGATATACTGTGGCTCTCTCCAGATCAAGGACACAGGATAGACTATGGAATGAGGATGAGGCTGACCAGGGTTCAGATGCTGGCTCTACTATATCACCTGCTCTCCAGGCAAATTACTTAACCTTCTGAGCCTCAAGTTTCTTCATCTGCATTGAAGGAGACTACCTAAGGGCCACCCCGAGGATTAAATGTTCTGGTGTATGTAGAGGACTGGACAAAAAGAAATTGTGTTCAATAAGTGCCAGCTCCTTCTTCAAACTCCTGCTTTTACACACCTGCTTTTCCCTTTTATCAGATGTCCTTCCCTGCTCTCTCTCCTGGGTATACTCCTATTTCTTCTTTAGGCTGCTGTTGAAGGATGTCCTCTGCAGATGACTTGAGAATGTGTGCATATAACTACTGTGCTTTGAATATGCTTTTCACAAAGTTTCTGTATTGGAAACTTAATCTCTAACGTCATTTATGAGTGGTATTTGGAGGTGAGGGCTTTGGGAGGTAACTAGAATTAGATGAGGTCATGAGGGTGGGGCCTGCAGGATGGCATCAGTGGCTTTATAAGAAGAGGAAGAGAGACCCAAGCTAGCACCTTGCTCTATCTCACCACGTGATGTCCTCCACCACCATGTTATGATGTGGTGAAAAGGCCCTCACCAGAAGCTAAGTTGATTGTGGTGCTGTGCTCTTAGACTAAAATCATAAGCCAAACAAAACTTTACTCTTTATAAACTACCCAATCTCAAGTATTTTGTTATAGCAAAAGAAAATGGACTAAACAGTCATTTCCTGCTCTGGCTCCTTCTGACTTCACCTGGCTTACGGTTCTTCTTAGGCCCTAGGGAGTACTGCAAACAGCACCAGCTTCACAGGCCAATCAAGCACTCCATTATGTCTCTGATCTGGGGAAGCAACTCAACCTCTCAGAATTCTTTTTTCCAGTACTAGGGATTGAACCCAGAGGCTTTCTACACTTGAGCTACATACCCAGCTCTTTTTATATATTTATTTTGAGACAGGGTCTAGCTAAGTTGCTATCATGCCTCTAATTTGTGATGGTTGAACCTTAGCCTCCTGAGTAGCTGGGATTACAGGAGTGAACCTCCACACCTAATTTTGGTATTTTTCCCCTTTTATTTAAAACATGAAGACACTAATTCCTACTTGCCAAAGCACCATCTGAGACCCTAATTCAGGCAGATATTCAATGACTTCTGGTTCCCTGTACCTTTCCAGTGTTAAGTACTATGACTGGGACATAGGAGATGCTCAGTGACTCTTTACTGAATGAATATGTGAATAGTGCTTAGGAATGAGTATAGAGCTTTAGGCCCACATAAGTCACAAGATTTGGAAAACCCCTGCTAACCTGAATCCAGGTAAAACTGGATGAAAACAGAATATTGGCTCTCTCCTCCCACTCCAAACCAAGGATTCCAAGTGGATGTCCAAATACAGGTAGGTAAAAGAAATCAGTTCTAGTATTCCACTGCATAGTGGGGTGACTATAGCTTATAATAACCTACTAAATGCTTTAGAGGAGCTTGAATGCTCCCCAATATAAAACAAAGATAAGGAGATGGTAATGAAAGTTACTCTGTTTTAATCGGTACACACTTTAGTCATGTGTTGGAATGTCTCACTGTCCCCCACCAATATGTACATGCTAATCCCCAAATCAAAAGTTACAAAAATTGTGACATAGTTAAAAAAAACAACAAACTTTTCTTCAACTTCTCCCATAACTTCTGAGAGGACCTGGGTCAGAAGTCATGGCTTCTGGATGTTCTGGTCCCTTCTCTTTTTCCCACAATAGATCATGTCCCACTCAGGCTGCAGATAAGCAGCCCTACTCCTGACTGGCATCTGAGCATCTTTGCTGGGGATCAGGAAAGTGGGAGGAAGGGAGTCTGAAGGGATGAAAAGTGGCAATAAGGGAGAGACTCAGGGAGGGGAGGGGAGAGAGAGAGAGAGAGAGAGAGAGAGAGAGAGAGAGAGAGAGAGAGAGAGAGAGAGAATACAACTGCCAAGAAGAGAAGATGGCAATGTTGGTGAAATCTGAACAAACGCAAAGTCAAGCACAATAATAATTTGGGCAAAATGGCAAATGGCACAGCTGAGGAGGAAATAGCATTGTGAATGTAAAAACTCCTAAATGGATCGCAGATGGGAGGGAAAAGTGTAATCTTCTGGAAAAGCCTCTAATTGTCTGCCCACACTAATAATTTCAGCAAACGCTCCCTCTCTCCCTCCTGCGTATAATTACACCATTCCATCTGTCTATCAGCAGGTTTTTTACTGTGCCTTACTGCTACCGCCTTCTCATGCTTGTGGAGAGATGAGGGGTTTCTGAAGACTTAAGAATCCTTCTGACACACATCCTGAAGAAAAGACACTCAGGAGAGACAAATCCCTCTCCGAGGCCTGCTAAGACTCCGTTTTAAAAGTCATATAATCTCTTCAAACACTATTATGGAGTCAAATGGTGGCAGGGCCACACAGTCCCCCAGTTTGGGGGTGCTCATCAGTCAACCATGGTGGACCCTCCCTGGAAAGATGACTGGTCGCTGGCTGCAGCTAGGAGGAGGCTGGTGGACACTGGCCTGTGTGTTCCCAGGTGGCAGGCTCTGAGAACAGCTGTCCCTTGAGTGTTTCTCAGGTGTGGAAGGCAGGGTTCTGCTGTGGGAGGAGGAAGAGGAAGCCTAATGGAAGAGAAGCTGAGTGGCAGGGGTGAGGGAGTGTCCGTGGCCCGAGTGTAAGCTCAGCTCGGCTGGCCTGGGAGGGCTACCCAGTGTTCCGTCCAGTGCTTTGCATGGTCCTAACTGCTTTCAGCTCATCTCCCTGCTCTATCAGTGAATCCCAGAGAAGACAGGTGACCTCGTGCACATAGCCCAGTAGGAAAGGCTCCATGTGTCCGACCCACATCACTGCCCACCCTGTGCAAGTGGCACAGTGTGTTCCATTTCCTTGCCCCATGGGGGGAGAAGCTGCACTCTTAGGATGCTGCTGAGGATGTGATCTTGGGGTGCTTGGAAGTGCCTGCCGGTTATTCATCCTCAAACTTTGTTTTCATGTGGAAAATTCACGTCCCCATTCATCTCTCCTCTCCCAGTAAACAGTTTCTAACTAGTTACTGGGGAGGGGAATGCTGGAAGGGGGGTGGGGCATGTGAAAAGGGGGCATGGAAGCAGTCCCCCAAGTGGGAACTGAAGGCTGAGAGGTACCGAAGTGATGGCACCGTGGGATGTGACTTATTTCCAGATGTGGACTGGGCCTGAGCCCGAGCCCCTCCACCCTGCTCCTGTTCTCATAGTCTAAAAGCAGAATCAAACTTCCCCCACAACTACCCAGTGGGTGGAGAAGCGTGGACTCATGTCACAGTTCATTCCACAAATATTGATAGCGTTCCCACAAGGTGCTGTGAAAGATGAAGACAGCCTGTTTTCAATTCTCTAGGGTAGTGCTGCCCAATATAAATGTAATGCAAACCCCATCTGCAATTTTAAATTTTATGGTAGTATTCAGTGAGTAAAAAGCAATTTTCTTTACTAATAATTTCTACTTAATATATCTAAAATATTATTAAGTCAACATATAATCTCTATAAAATTATTTATTAGCTACTTTCCTTTTTCCTAGGTAGCAAGTCTTCAAAAGCTGGTGTATATTTACATTTACAGCACACCTCAGTTTAGACTAGCCACATTTCTAGTGCTTACTGGCCACATGTGACCAGTGGTTACTCTATTAGAAAGTATAGATCAAGAATTAATTAAGGAGAAAAAAAAGTGTGTATGTGTGCAATGTTCATATGTGCATATACTAGTTATTGTAGTTAAACTCCAGATAATGTTCACATACAGTATTTTATTGAATCTCAGTATTTTGTGAAATGACAGTTATTGCTATTTTTTTATTATAAATAAAACAAAGGGCTGGGGATGTAGTTCAGTGGTAGAGTGTTTGCCTAGTATGTACAAGACCCTGGATTCAATCCCCAGTACTGCAAAAACAATGTAAAATATTTATGAGATTAAATAAAAATGAGATTCAGAGCACTGAAGTGATTTGGGACCTCAGAGAAGCAACTTAACAACCTTTTTCTATCTTTGTTAAACACATGGACACACATCTTTTTGAAATGGCCCAGGATAGCTCATTGGAGGATGTGGCATTCCAAAACAAATTCCATTTGTCACATAGAGATGGGAGAGGGTGGGAGGAGATTTATCCTTCGAAGAACTTCTATGACCAAAGATCCTTGTGGAGAAGAGCATCACTCCAAATGGAGAAGAGCATTAGGCCAATTATCTGCAGAGCTGGCCAAGAGTGAGGGGGAGTTGAAGATTAGGCTGAAAAGGGAACTCGGGACCTGGTTATGGAAAGCTCTGAATGCAGATGGAGGGATTTTGACCTCATTGAGCAGGTGATGTAGACTTATTGACGACTACTCCATGCATCAAACACTTATTGAGCACTTATGATGGGCAACAATGATTTTGTATGGGGGAGTGGAGTGGCCAGAGCTTTGTCTTAGACAAAGTGTCTCATGGTGATACCTGGAGTGGACTGAGTGGATTGTGATGGGAGACTAGGGTGAGGGGGGAAGCAGAGAAGCCCCTTCATGAAGTAGGCTTAGGGCAGCATGGTAGGGTGAACCTGGGAAGGAATGGGTGGATGGAAGAGGTATGTATAGTCATTTTAACTATAGGATGCAGGAAGAAAGGAGAGGCCAGATATGACTTCCATGATTTTGAGCTAGGAAGACAGGAAGGACAGGGCTTCCATGTACAGAATTGGGGTAGTCCCAGCAGGGGTGATTGCTGAGCTGTTAACAAACCTCCCTCGAGGGTTCTCCAGGAGAGGAAGAGGGTGCAGGATGGGTACAGTGATGTCTTAGTATTCCCTTTCCAGCCTATAGTTTCTAGGGTCTAAGAGAAAATAATTCATACCATTTTACTTGATGATAATTGGAAGCCATCTATCTTGATGAGGTGGAGTTTATTCCTTTTAGGATAATGAAAAGGATGTCTTAGTTAACTCCCTTCCCCTCTTCTCCCTACCCTTCCCTTACTCTGCAGGCCAACCTTGGCTGGAGTAAGGACTATGGATTCTTGGCATCTCCCTCCCTTCCCTCTGTCTGCCTCATTAGTACTGCAACCATGAGTTGGGTCTAACCCAAGCTCATGACTCATCTGTAGAATGGGTCTAATGCCCACAGGGCTATTTTAAGAATCAAATGAAATCCTGTATGTGAGAGCCTTTGCAAACTCAAGAACATTATCTAAAGTGGCTTGTGGCTTGTCGCCTGCTGCATTTCCTTCCCAGTAGATGATCTGTGCTAGAAAAGAATGCTGCTGTTACTGTTGCTCCCAACTTCTTACTAGGGCATTGCTCTTTCATGCTTCCAGAGATTTGGTATGTGCCGTCCTTCTTCAGGAATCTCTTCCCTTCCCTTCCCCTCTTCCTCCAAAGTCAATTCTTTGCAGACTTTTTGGATCCTCCACCACCCAAAAGTTAGTCACTCTCACAGCACTTTCTTTCTTTTATTATAATTATTATAATGCTTGATGGTATCTTAAATCCTTATCTGTCCCTAGTCTATGAGCTCTTTAAGGGAAATGTCTTATTTATTTTTGCATCCAGCTCCTAACAATGTTCCCAGCACATGGTCATACACAGGAAATGTTTCCAGAATAAATGAAAGAGAGTAACAAGGAACCATATCCCAAAGCAAAGTTCCTTGGGGACAGAGTCCAAACTTGATGTCTTGAATCAGTGTCCTATTGTTTTCCCACCCAAACTCCCACTGGTGACCATTCTGTGGTTATAACTAAGGAACATGGACTCTAGCCATGATCCTGTCTAGCCTCCTCATCCAGCTCAGGAGATCAGTGGAGCCTGTCACATGAGCTTGAAAATCCTATGTCCTTGAAAGAGTCAGGTGGGAGGAGGCAAACACCTTCCTACTATTCATGTTGGGCTGTGTGATGTCATCTAACAAGTGGCCTTGCATCCTAAGCTCCTGGAAGTTTTCCATTTGGCTCATTTTAACCTTCATTACAGCCTCTTTCTTCTTAAGGACCTTTAAGCAGCAGGGCAGGAAACTGTTGGAGGTTTTCCTACACATACCCTCAGCTCCCTTTATTAACTTCTGTAGCTATCTCCAGATCTGCTGAGTTTCCTTCCCTGGCTGGTCTTCTGTCTCCAAGATGACCTGGTGGACACCATTCTCAGAGGCGTGGGGAGTCCCTCAGGAAGCAGCCAGGAGCTCTGGTGCCCAGGCATTGTCTCTTCTGCAAGATTCATCCCATTATTCAATTCAGCAAATCTCTCCTGCAATGCCCTCCCTCCCCCACAGCATCCAACAGGCCTGAATGTGTGGTGGGCGAATCTCTCTCTGGGAGCTTCTTTTCAGGCATGGCATTTGTTCCCTGCATCCTCAGACCTCAGCAGTGCTAGGCTAATGAGCTCAGTCCTTTCAAACTCAGCTCCTGTCTCTGCCTATCCAGCACCTCCAGGCTTTGTGTCCGGCCATGAAGACAAAGCCCCAAATTAAGTCCCCCAGCTTCATTTCATTTCAGGAGAACCCACAAAGCCATCTCAGCAGCCCATTCATCCCAAAATAGCCTCTGAAAGCCTGGGTATACGTCAGTGTCCCTTTGCAGAAACCACACTGCATTGTCATGAAAGGACCATTTGAACACGGTCTCCAAGTGAAATTATCTCAATGCATTTCAATCACCTGGAAACATCAAGGCTTATTTCTCAGTAACCCAAGCCCTTTGATAATAAATGAATTACACGATAGGTGTGCACGTGCGCATGTGCATCTGTGTGCCATCCTCCTTCATGGTGAATTCTTAGATGTATCAATGTCACAGGTAATTGGTCTATGTGTCCATCTCTCAACCTAAGTCCCAGGCAGCCATAGGACATGCTGAGTAACACTGGGCCCCCTGGATTCTCTCAGTCCTGGGAGTGAGGACTGTGTTCATGCTGATGCAAATGGACATCTAAGAGGAGCAGCAAGCAGGGATGTCTTCCCACTTTATAGATGGAAGACAAACATCTTATAAAGTTGCCAAAAAAGGCTTCGTAGGGAGGGTCCTAAAAATTTCTCATATTAAGACCCTTAGACCAGTCAGTGCAGTCAGACCCTAGGCTCTAGGCTTACCATTAAGATGTTATCTAGCCTCTGGCAGGTCATTTGACATTTGTTAGAGCTCCATTCTTTCTTTATAAGGAAAGTTACCCCATGTAAGTTATAAGTAAAGTTAAGAGTGTAGGCTTGTAGCCAAACACACCAGACTTGGATTCTGGGTCATTGATATGTCATCTTGGAAATCTCCTAAGTTTACTGCTTCCCCTCCCAACCCCCACCTCTACATGTGGATGAATAATACCTGCCTTAGGTTTGTTTTGAGATTTAAATGATAATGCATGTAAAATGCTCAGCATGGGCCTGTCACATACAACATACCCTGTTGATGTGAAGCACAAAGTTGTATTGAAAAACAAATTAAAGAGAGCAAAATCTCCTAGAAAACAGCACAAGAATTCACAAATCTATAACATCATGATTATTATGATCATCATTGCAAATGTTACATCTTCACACAAAGCTGAGTGCTGTGGGCGTTAGCCGTATTGCTCAGGCCCAGCCAGAGGCACTGCGGACAGGGGCCTCCTCTGTGAGGCTGACATCAGGAATGCTAAAGGGAGGCAGAGCTCAGTTCTTTCCTACCATCAGCTTCCTCTTCCAGGAGAGCCCCAGGGTCTCCTCTAGTTACACTGACCCTTTCAGAACAATGCACAGCAGAACAAATAGCACCTAAGCTGCCAGATACAAAGCACTTGTACTCTCCAAAGGCTGGCAGACTCCCTGCTTTGCCCTGCCCTGCTACCTACTCTGGCCCTCACTGCCCAGCATCCGCCACTCTGATCATGCTGCCTGCATGTGCCTTAGGAGGTGGGCACTCGGCAGAGTATGTATGTGTCCAATCTGACAAGGGATCATGTTGTCCCCTGAGGAAGGCCAGGCAGGACCCTGACATCCTCTGTCTAAGTTGTCCCGGGATGGACAAGCCTACACCAGGGGACAAGCCCCAGTTCTGTCTCATTCACTAAAGGGTCATGCCAGTTGCAATTATTTTCAGGGTGTCAGGGAGGACAGTTTATGGTGAGTGTGGACCAAAATGAGGAGAGGGTGAGTGGATGGGACATTCTCCAAATCGTGAAAACTAGTCAGATCAGTGATGGCTGGGCTGGGGCCAGAGACACTGTAGTATGCTGGGGGACCTGGATTCCTAGCAGCTGTGCCACTTTCATCCTGTCTATTCTGTTTGGCCTCCTTCACAGGAGGTTGTACAGGGCACAAATTCCATTTGCATAGACTGTGAATGAGTAGTGCTCCTTGGAGCTACACTATGCAGCAGTTTTGTTCATGTGGATCTTGTGATAAGCAAATAGAATCACTGTCATCATCATTAGTAGCAGAAGCAGTAGCAGAAGTGGCATTTTTCCAATTATGGATTGCCTGATATGGGTCAGGTTCTGTGCTAAGCACTTCAAATTTTATCTTCTCCTACATCCTAAAAGATAGGTACTATTATTATCTTACTCTATTTTACAGATGAGAAAACTGAGGCCATCAATTAATTTTTCAAATGTCAATCAAATAGGGAGTGATGGGGCTGTAATCTGAATGCAAGTCTGGCTGACACAAAAATTCAAGCTCTAAATCTTCATTCACTATGCACAAGAGATGTTGATTTCCCTGAGATCAATGGGCAGCAGAGGCAGAACCTCTGGCCCTTTGATTGACAGGGCCAAAGCTCCTGTGCTAGAAGTCCTGTCTCTAAGAGGGCAGGATTCTTCTCATTGTGCTCTGACACCCTTGTCTTGGGGTTTCTCCCATAATGAAGACTGTGACTCTCACTCAGGGGGCAGTGTCACAGCAGCTATGATGGAGACATGTATGTTCCTTGCTTCATTTCCTCAAATAGGAAGAAGAAATAGTGCTGTCAGATTGTCTGGACCAACTTTCCAGAATTGTCATGCCAATCTTTCCAGAGATATTGCTATTGGAATTATTCCTTTTTCTCACTTTCCCGCCCTTTTTCTCTCTCTCCCTCCCTCCCTCCCTCCCATTTCTTACTTGCTTGCTTTCACTCCCTCTCACTCCTTTTCTCTCTCTTACTCATACACATAGACAGAAACAATTAGATGTACTTCTACATTTAGACATTTACACACTTCACCAATTGATCTTAGCACCTGCTTTTGATCGGCAGGCTTGGAAAGCTATCACATAACTCATGCTTGCATATCCTCACATACCCATATATCTGAGCAAAAAGTGTTCACCATATCCCTTCACATATTGCACACATATGGTCACATGCATGCATGGGTACAATGGTCCTATTTGATTGTAGAACCAAATGAGCACAGCATCACAGAGCAATAGCTCTGTGATGTAAGAGACCCTGTGGATGTGTGTGTGTGTGTGTGTGTGTGTGTGTGTGTGTGCGCGCGCGCGCGCAAGTGCATGGGGTGGAGGGTAGAGGAAGTGGAACAGGAAGAAGTAAATACCTTCAGAAAGAAGGCTTTCAAAAGATTGCAGCAACTAGCTCCCACTGACTCTCTTCTCAGTTTGAAGGTCTGGCTGAGAGATCTTAGCAGAGGGCAACTTCAGGGGCACAATTCTGCAGTTTTCCATTGGGAGATCATCTCATCCATGCCATGTGCCCTTAGGACTTAGTAAGGTCCTAAGCTACTTAGTGAGAACCTGTCTCAAAATGTAAAATAAAAAGGAGTGGAGATGCAACCTTGTGGTAGAGCTGCTGTGGGTTCCACCCCCAGTACAGAAAAAAATTAAAAAGCTGTAAATGCATTGAATCCACTTAACCTACAGAACACCATGGCTTAGCAACAAAGTGCACTGCATGTCATGGGTCATTAACCTTTGTGACAGAACCTGAAGCTGGCTGCCATTGCCCAGCATTGAAGAGAGAGGATCACATTGTGTGTGGCCACCATGGCAAACAATCAAGATTCAAATTTTGAAGTACAATTTCTATTGGATGCCTATTGATTTGGCAACATTGTAAAGTCAAACCATTCTAAGTTGAACCATTGTAACTCATTCTGTGTGTGGGTGGTAAATTTATACTTTATCCACTGAATACAGCTCACTATAGTTCAATAAATGGGCTTGTTTTTCTTTTTAAAAAGTGTTATTTAATTTAAAAGTACATATTCATAGTAAGAATATAAAAAGTACAAAGATGTTAGTCCTTTTCTATTGGTGCCAAAATTATGAACAGTTTCCCAAGGATTATTATTTTTGCATATGTCTATGCATGTACAATAGATATGCACGTATATATGCATCTATATGTACGAGTATCAGCGGAAAGTACATGCTGGTGGATTGCAGATGGCCACAAAATCTTTGCCACTTCTCTCATTTTCCTCCTCTTTTAGACCCCGGATGGCTTTGACACCTGCTTTGCCTATTAGAACAGGGAGGAAGTGATGCTGAGTAACTTGTGAGAATGAAAAAAAAAAAAAAACCAACCCTTAAGAGATTTGCAGTTTTTGCTTTCAGGCACTTGGAATGCTTCTTTTTAAATCCGGTAGCTATGCTGTAAGAAGCCTACACCACATGGAGAGAAACACAGGAATTGAAAAGGCACTGGCCAACAGCACAAATTGTTAGCAGTCAGCCAGCCCGGATGACACCTTCCGAGGGAACTGTTTAGCGCCCTCTAGTGTCAGGATGGCGGCAGCACCAGGGCACAGTGTAGAACAGAGGAGCCATTCAGCTGAACCTATCCAAGCGCAACCCTGAGAAAGATGGTGAATGCTGGTTTATGCTTTAAACTACTACATTTTGGGGGTGGTTTATTATATTGAAATAGAGAACTGAAACTTGTCTATTTGCCTTATTCAATTTAGTAATTCGTTGACAGTTCTCATGTGTAAATATATATTTCTAGGTTACATTCCTAGAAATAAGTGATATGCAAATTTAAGTACTTGATAGATATTGCCAAATTATCCCCCCCCCACTGCACTGTACCACATTTTGCTGTCCACCGAAAGTAAATGAATGTGCCCAGCTTATTATGCCCTTGCTTATGCAGCATGAGGATCTAACAAACTTTTCATCTTTTTTGGGGGAGTGCAGGGGGTCTAATAGATTACAATCTATCATGTACTTTGCTTTTTTCTAATGATGATTGAAGTAGCGGTTCATCTTTTGATGTGTTTTATAAGCATTCTTTTTTCTTTTTCTGTGAATATCCTCTGCCTGCTTTTCTACTGGTACATAAAAACGTTTTTATTTATTGAATTTTAAAAATTATTTTTCTCTTTTGAATTATAAAAACCCTCAGATGTCAAATGATACAGATTAGCTTGTTATCTGTCATTTGTATTGTAAATATTTTTTCGTAGATTAATTTTTGGCTTTTGACTTTGTGCATATATTCTCACACACAGGCACATAGTCATGACACATTTTTATCTTTTTTTTCCCTCATTTTGTTTATCTTTTATTCAGGTAGAACTTGTTTTGCTACAAGGACTGAGGATGGGATCTGTTTAATTTTTCTCTCCAAATGTTCTAATGAGTTGCTTAACAGCATTTATTGGTCTATAGACTACTGTTTAGAAATACTATCATATACTATTTCCCAATATATGTGTTTGGGTCTATTTCTGTACTCTATTTTGTTCCATTGCTCTCTCTATTCATATAACAATACCTAAAGTCTGCTTCTTCCAATCTACATTTCTTCTGTGAGTCAGGGACCAAGTTACTCAGCCCTTGTTTCCAATCCTAATACAATGGCTCCATTCCAATTCTAATCTAACCCATTCTTTCCCAATAGTTTCCCCTTTCTCTTAACTCTTTCATAGAAAGTTTCCATTCTCTGGGTCATTTCTCCTTAGTAGAAAAAAATATTTCCAATCATAGCTCCTAAGCTTTTTCTCTTAGTCCTTGTGATTTTCTTTTCCAGGAACCCTTCTATTGTGGGCCAAAGCTTCGCTCCTCTTGACTGCTCTGGGATGGAGTTCTGTATTTGTGGACCACTATGTTTACTCATTCTCTTGCCTGTTCCCTCATCTGCAATACTACACGGAGTAGTTTGGTCGAGGAAGTGAAGATTGAGGGACCTCTCTGGATGTTCAGACCCCCATGTGCTATCTGATCACCAAGTAACAAGATGAGTCTCCCTCTTTCACTTTTTTTCCACATGTGAAAAGAAGACCTGATCAGCGAGTCAGAAAACATTCATCTGGCTGAGATGCTGCCCTTTCCTCCCTGCGGTTTATAATGTTATTCTGCGACTAAAGTAGCCAAGTGAGTATGTGAAGCCAACCATCAGAGAAGGCCCAGAATGTCTGAAATAAACAATATCAGAATAACAATGTCCTACTCAACAAGGGCCTTTAGGCAGAAAAGTGCTCCTTCTTAGGAAAATGTTTTTCTCTTGGAAAATGGGAAAGCAGTTCAGAAATTTAGCTGTGATACCCTATTTTTGTTTTAAAGAAAATCGCTGCAGGGAAAGACAGGAAATAGAGTCCTTTATCTCAGACCTCAAACCCTGGCCCAAGGCACACAAGAACTAGGAGTCACCACTATCAGTAACAACAGCATAATTAATAAGCTGCTGTTCCCACTGGGTTTCTATTGGTGGGAAGGGAGGTCCAACATCCAGGAGAGGCATTAGGTAAATAGAGAGCCAAGAGCAGTGATCTTGCAGTGGGCTGCTGGTGCTAGACCTCCTCTGCCATTTCTCCATTGCCTGCAGGGGCCTCACCTTTCTTTCAATATGACCTCCATGTATGAGATCCAACTGCCTCCCTCCATCCATTCTCTAGCTCCCATTACTGCCAAATGCACCTTTCTCCACTAAGCTGGGTCTAAGACCCTGATCTATGATCTCTGACTTTCATTTCCACTATTCCCTCCTCATAACCAAACTACCACTAAATTCAGTGCACCTTTCTTCAGGGTGTTTCTTCAATCTGTTTCTACTCTATCCCACTGTTGCCGTCCTGATCTGTGTTAATCCAGCAGTTTCTGCCCCTTCCGTAGGATGACCTATGTTATCATGACCAGATGGTTCTTTCTACAACATGTGCTCAGCTCATCCCTTCTGAACAAGACAAAAGGCAAGCAAGGCTCACTTTGCCCTGGGCCACTGTGTTGTGCTCTGTGCTATTTTATTTAATACTTGCAACAACCATAGGAGGTGGGTTTGATGATCCCCTAGCAAAAGGACAAAGAAATTATCACATCAATTCCAAGTCCTCTTCCTGGCAATCAAAACTTTCCTCAAATTGTGACTCTGATGTGATTACTTGGCCTTATCACACACTCCATCCCAAGTTGAACTGCTGATTCTGTTTAGGACTCTTTCCTGAGGGTGGGGCTGGAGGGGAAGACACTCTGGGCAGGAGGTGCAGTCAAACAGGAAACACGGGGAGTTCACACCTAACTGGCTAACACCCAGACAAACAGTGATGGTGGTGGTGGTGATAGGGGGCTGTAAGTGATTGACTTGTGTCCCCCCAAGTGCAGACGCTAGAGTCCTAACCCCAGTATCCTAGAATGTGACTGAATTTAGAGACAGTGTCTTCAAAGAGGTACTAACTTCAAATGAGATCATTAGGATGGGCTCTACATGACTAGTGTCCTTGTACAAGTAGAAAATTAGGACAGAAAGAGGTATTCAAGGAAGAACCGGGGAAGACAACCATCTATAAACCAAGGAGAGAGGCCTCAGGAGATAGCCCTGTGGACATCATGATATTGGATTTCTAGCTTCCAGAATTGTGAGAAAATGAATTGCTGTTGTTTAGGCTACCAGTCCATGGTGCTCGTCTATGCCAGGCCTAGCAGACCATTATAGAGGCCAAACAGGTTTTGTCTGAAGAAGTCGGGAAGCTGGGCATTGGGTCACCAGGGTGGGTAATGATAATTACCACCTTTACTGAGCATCTTCTGTACATCAAGCACCATGCTCCTATGTATGCACTTCACATTTGTTATCTCTGATTTTTAAAAACCCTGCAGGATTTTTATAAGTAGTTATTGTCACAACCATTTTAGAGATACCATTTTAGGACCTAAAGCTCAGAGCAGCAGTACATTTCCCCAAGAGTTACTGATAATGAGCCTCAGGTCTGGGATTTGAAGTCCAGCGTCCTCTTTGCTAAGCTTGTGCTCATTCTACTATGTTATGCTGTGCCCATCAGCCTGGGGCCAATTGACCCCAGGCCTGTCCCTAGCAGCAGAGCCCTAAATACCAGGTGGGATCTAAGAGCAGTGCCTGGGAGGACATGGTCACTGGATGCCTGTGGTCAGAAACACAGGACTTTAGGAAACAGGAAAAGGACCAGCTGTGTGGCTTCCCATTCTTTCCACGGAACCACGTCCCCTTCCTATTCCTGTTCAGCATGGTCCCAGA
This sequence comes from Spermophilus citellus, assembly GCF_964194105.1. Classification (NCBI taxonomy): domain Eukaryota; kingdom Metazoa; phylum Chordata; class Mammalia; order Rodentia; family Sciuridae; genus Spermophilus; species Spermophilus citellus. The sequence continues at coordinate 147,956,447 of NC_138183.1, read as the reverse complement.
AGTTCCTGAATGGGGAGCCAGTTTTAGTTTCCTGAGACAATTCAGTATCATTCAAGGAACGCTTCATGGCGTGCTGATATTCCTAATAGATGAAAACGCAGGTTTTAAAGCTCCTGTTAATGTGTGTGCAGATGGGAGCTTGGGGGACTGTTCCTCTAAACGGTGCTGAACATGAATAACCATCACCCTTCCTATCTACTAGGGAGGGCGCCCCTTCTCTGTCCTCAGATGTGGGATTTCCTCATCCCATTTGGACTGAGAGTCCCTTGGTGCCCTGAGGGGAAGCAAATTAGTCTCATTTATAATTATGTGTCTCAAATAAAGATTTGGTTTAGATTTAATAAGAAAAAAATGATTCCAAGTCAAACAGATCACAATTGATTATTAAGAATAGAATTACTAAAGTTCAACAACAGGCAGAAACACGAATCTTATTTCAGAGTTGCTAAACCTTAATAAATACCATTTTAATGATTAATCAAACTTCAATTGATGCATGGCAACAGTCTGAACCTGATAGATCTCTTTACAATGCATAAGTTGTGATGGGGCTGGAGATGTCCAGGAAGGTGTATATTAGAGAATGGAGGACGGAAGTACTAGGTCCCAGGTGCCCTGTCCCTGGGGCAAGGAGACATGCAGTTGTCTCAGCTCAGTGAGGGAGGGGCCAGCCAAATTCACCTTTCCCCAAGAAAAATCTATAGCATATGCTAATCAAATTAACAACTGAATTGTCAATTACTCCAAACATTCAGGTTGGCAACACCAACCCCAAGAGACTATAAAGTGCTTTGGCATTCTTAAAGTTTCTGTCCTCTCTTTTTGTGGATCAAGTGGCTGGCAGAAGGGATACAGTTACTACAAAATAGTGATCTTCAATCTGTCTGATGTGTGAACAAATAACCACATGAGTTTAAGAAGTATTCTTGATACAATTCACTAAATTAGTGGTTTCCAAGCAGTAGAACTAGTATCAAGTTAGCTGTAGAAAAAAATCAAATAAATAAAATTCTGTCCTGTCATCTAGAAATTCTGCTTGAGTAGGTATGGGATTAGGGTTCTGATTTAGTAAGGTGGAATTCAGTAGGCTCAGGAACCTGTATCTTCAATACAGTTTCCCTGTGTGATGATGCTGTGCCAATCAAAGGACAGGGCTTCTTCAAGTCATCGGCCACCTCTCCAGGTGATGCTGATGCACCATCAACTATGGGAGTCACTTCCTTATGAAGAGCAATACATTCTCTGAGAACATGATGACATTACAGGGACATGAATAAGCTAACACTCCAGTGGAAATGCCTCTTTGGAGTCCAGGAAGGCCACTTGCAGTGACACTGACCTGTGGTTTCTTAGTTGCAGTGAAACCTGGGCTTCTGCCATCAGCTCCTCTCCCACCAGTCCTCTTTGGACCAGAAGGATGCCAGGAAAAGCAAGAGCAAACCAGCAAGCTGTAGCGTTTCCCACTCTGGTAGCTTTTTCTTCCTGTGTCTCTGGTGAGTCAGAGTTTGTTTGAATGTGAATTATCTGCAATCATAAAAGTGACAGTACAGCTGGCTGCTGGGAGCCTGGAGAAAACGTGTATTGCAGATAAGGAAGGAGGTGTGTGTGTTGTGAGCATGCCTGTGTGTATGGGGTGGAGGCAAAGCTGTCCTCACTTACCCAAGCAATCCCTAAGAGGGCTTTTCTGAATGAGGCTGAGGCTAGGAGGGAACAGTCCCTCACCCCCCTCCACCAGATGATTCTCTGATGCCAAAAGGCCAGCATATCTTCAGGCCCCAGAGCCCCTCCTGCAACCTGCCCCAACTCTCCAGCCCTTGGGTTGAAGTTTAATCTCATCTTATTCCCTGCTTGCTAGGGGTGTGGAAGGAGAGGAAAAAAATGGAGACCTGTGACCACTACTCTTATTCTCCTGGTGCTGGTATCTCTGCCTCTGGAGGAGGAGGCAGGATGCAGGAAAGGACTCCGGCATCATGCCCTGGACTTCTGTTAGCAAGAGTCAGACCTTCTGTCCATCATTATGTGAGGCTTGTGGAAAGGAGTGAAGGGAGAAGAGGACTTTGAATTTAGGACCATGGCTTTCTGAGATTGGTGAGAGGGTGGAAGAGGTGCAGCTGGAGATAGTGCTTTTCAATCAAGACCTCCTTTTCCCATCCTTGATCCTCCCACAAAATGAAAGATAGTCTGGAGGCTTCTGAAACTCCTCTGCCAGTTGTCAAAGAGAAATCACACTTTGGGTGTTCTGGGGAGTTCTGTTCATTCATTAGATGTTTACTGATTGCCTCCTATGTTGTGCCATGGTGCTAAGATCTAGATTCTACAGGCTGTGTGCTCGGTGCTGGGTGCTGGGTGCTACACTCCTGGTCTCAGGGGCTCACAGTCTGGCGGAGCAACAGACAGGTAAATAGTTGTAATGCAGTGTGAAAAACATGAAATCTGGTAAGCCCAGGAGGCCATGGATATCCACAGTGCTGATTTCTAAGCAAGACTAGGGGAGTTGGGAGCATGATAACAAATGGTCTGGGAAGTGCTCTCAGGGAAGCCGAGAGCCTGGACTGATTCCCAGAAGAGCAGAAAGGGAGGAAATGCATCGTAGGCAGAAGATATGGTGTGTGTAAAGACCTGGAGGTCCAAGGGAGCATCCTGCATTTGGAAAGTAAGGGACACCTAGTTGGGCCACGTCATGGAAATGAAGGGAGTTGGCTAAGGTGGGAGAGGAATGACTGCTGGGTTGGTGGTCAGGGTCCCAACTGTGAAGGGCCTTTTATGCATTTCTTGGAAGTCCATCTGTTCTCTTGAAGGCAAAGGAGACCCACTGGATGCTTTTAAGCTGAGGAGTGAGGTGTCCAGGAAGATCAGTTGGGAACCCTGTAGAGGCTCAGGTAAGAAACCGATGGGTCTGGACCAGGACTGGACTGGTTGGGGTGATGAGGATTGGAAAGACTTGAGGGATATTAGCAAATGCACTCAATGGGCCTTGGTAACTGAAGGGAGCAGGCCTGCTGCAGAGGGAGACGGACATTAAAGCACTAATTACACAATTAATTATGCAATTGCCCTGTGATTCGTGATATCAAGGAGAGTGGAGAGGTGAAGACATGTTAGGGGCCTCTGACCTGGCTAGGGAGTGGGTGAGGCTTCCTTGAGGAGGTGATTTTGACTGAAGGCCAGAAGACAGATGAGTAGGGAATATCCAGGTGAGGAGATGACGGGGGAGCAGGCAACAGCACCTGCAAAGGTGGGTGTAGGAAGATCAGGGTGCTTTGAAGGCCCCAAAGACCAGTCTGGGTGGAGCATGGGTGGCCTAATTATGGTCTTAGGGTCAAATGAAGTTTTATGTTGGTTTTTAATAAATGGAGTTTTAGTGGCACATAGCCACACCCATTTTTGTGTACTTACTAGGAATGGCAACTTCTGTATAGGGTGTGTTCTAGTGGGAGGGAAGAGATCTACCCAGGTGTGGCATTCAAGGGGGCCCCAACCCACAGAGGGTTTACAGTCCACAGTCCTGATAGCCAGTGCCTTCCTCAATTTTGTACACTGGACACTTGACTTGCCTTCTATGGTCCCTGGCCATACTGTAACAGCAGAATGGAGGAATCACAGCAGAGACCTTCCAGCCATAGAGCTTTCAATATTTACTCTCTGGCTCTTTGTAGAAAACTGACACCTGGGCTACAACAGCATGAGTGGAGGGCACATGGCCCCTTGCCAAGTCCAGAGATGTTTGCACCACTGCCCACATCTCTCAGTATTCAACCAGACAGGCAGAAGTCACCTGCAGTCCCACCTGTGATTCTCTGGGTAAAGGGGGGCATGCTGGAAGGGGACAATTTATAGCTAGAGGACTGTGCTCCACCTGAACACAGGGCAGTGCCAGTGTGATAGAGAGTTACTGACCCAGGGAAGCAGTGGGGGACAAAGATCCCCATTTCCTCACTTCTCAGGGAAGATGTGACATCTGAAATTCCCCAGTAGGGCTAAGGACCAGTTGCAAGCAGTGGTACCTGGCCCTATGATGGATTCTTTATTGTCTCCCTTCCCTCCCTTTTCTGCTCACTGCCTTATTCTCCTACTGAGGATTTCCCTGATCACAACCAGAAATAAACTACTTGCATTTGAATCCTTGTCTCAGAATCTGCTTTAAGGGGCTCAAACAAGGCAGTGGGATATCCACAAGCTTCCCAGGGCAAGGTGAGGGCTCCCACTATTGAGAGCGAGGCAGGTTCCTTTCTAGATTAGCAGAGTTTGGTTGGTATGAACTCTCCCACCTGTCCCCAGTCTCAAGCCACAGGGTGACGACTGGGACTTAATCCTTTTCTCAGATTCCAAACTCACACCTGCCTTTCTATATGACTGCTTGGTTGGGGACTGTATACTCCTAACAATTGGGTCCTGTGCAAGCCTATTACCCTTTAGTTCCAGGAACAATGCCCAGACAACGGAGGTAGTCTCTGTTTTGTCTGTTTCTTTCCTCCGTACAGAGAACTGTGCAGAGAAAGAAATCAGTTGAGAAAAACAGCCTTGGCCTACTTACCCCATTTCCATCTGTTTTGTGAGGGTAGAAAACATCACTATTTAGTATTTCTGAGTTTCCTTCCTAAAGAGCTCAGGTACACTATTGGGGCCAGACTGGGCCATCAGCGGGCTTCTGCCCATACCCACCAGCCCCTAAAGGGTCTTCAAATTAAAATGCAAGTTTTAAGTACATGCTTGTCTTTCCTGGGGATTGTTGGCAGCCCAGGACCACGTGGGCTCATCAGTGTGATCTCAGAGAGAGAAATGATCAGGGCAAATGGCTCCAAATGGAGATGAAAAAGCTTTTACAATGACAGGGAAGAGATATTGCAGGCAGATTGAGAAAATGTAGTTTGGGAATAGAGGGGCACATGGGCCACTGTGCAAATCAAAAACAAGAGGGAAGGAATTCTAGCACGTGAAATGATACAAAAGAAAAAAGCAAGATGAGACAAGAAAGAGGGAGAGGGCAGGCAGGCAAAGCAAGGGACGGGAAAGTGAGGGGATGCAAACATTAGAGAGAATTCAAAAGAGGAGAGGGAAGACAGAATGTGTTCAAACATCACCACAGATGAAGGCAGGGACAGAGGGACCAGCGTTCTAACGTGAAGTATGCAGATGAGCTCCTGGTGCACTCTGAAGAATACAAGAGCAAGCTGCAATGTTATTGACTGATGGAAAAATGGCTTCTCTTTGACTTAGCATGGGATGCAATTTATCTTCACAGAGTACCCTTGACATGCCCAATGCTAGTGCTTAGATGCTCTGGCAAGAGGTGGGTGTGAGAAACATGGAGGAAGAGGTGTGGGGAAAAGAGGCAGATGGGGAGGGGCAGAGGGATGTGGGAGGAGGTGAGAAAGAAGGGGAAAGAAGAAAGGATATGGGGAGCAGGGGAGGGGGACAAGAGAGAGGGAAGGAGGGACAGAGTTATGAGAAAGAATGGGATGAGGATTTGGGATAGAGAAGCAGGCAGTGGGGAGGGTGAGACGGGCAAGAAAGATTGTGAAACTCTAATGCTAAGAAGAGCAAATCAGCTAAGGTTTTTGGAGGACCTGGTAGGTGCTTTGCACTCTTCACACCAGTGCCTCATGCTATTGCCCTGAAATGGGATTCTGTGTATCTCAATAACTTTTGAATCACAACATTGAGGAAGTAGGGAAGGGATTCAGATGCAGGAATACAGGGGGCTTCAGATGAGTCAAGATCTGCCCCCTCCTCCCAAGAAAACAGGCAGGCATTTGCTTCCATGGTTCCAGGACCCCATTTAAGTAATACCTATTTAAGTGATACCTATAAAATTTCAGGATTCTTGGGATACTGTAGACAGTAAAAAAAAAAAAAAAAAAAAAAAAAAAAAAAAATCTTAGGCCTCCAGCCACCAGGGGGAGCCATCTCCCCAGCAGAAACAGAAACCCAGTTCATCTAAGAACTAGCCACATCAGACAAGAAGTTATTTAATAACTTGAACTTGAAGAACATTGGTTGGTAATCAACAGTGGAGGGCAACAAGAGAGAAAGATTCCTATTGACTGGTGTTATGGTTTAGATATTAGGTGTCCAACAAAAGCTTGTGTGATACATTGTATGCAAGAAAGAAAGCTTAGAGTGAAATGATTGGGTTATGAGAGCCAGTGAATTAATCCCCTGATAGGGATTAACTGAGTGGTAGCTGTAGGCAGGTAGGGTATAGCTGGAGGAGTGGGTCCCTGTGTGTGGGGGGGTGACTTTGGGGTATATATTTTGTTGTTGTTGAGTGGAGTTCTCTCTGCTTCCTGGTGACATGTCCTGAGCCACTTTCTTCTACCACTCTTTTCCACCATGATGTCCTGCCTCACCTCAGCCCCTGAGTAATGGAGTTGGCAATCTATGGACTGAGACCTCTAAAACTGTAAGCCTCCAGATAAACTTTTCCCTCTCTAATTGTTCTTGTCAGGTCTTTTGGTCACAGTGGCAAAAGAGCTGGCTAAAATAGCTGGTTTTCATTTTGTCCTGGACTTCATCTAAATGGGATCCACTCATTGTTTGCAGGGGATATCTTTGCTGCTTCTTTTTCCAGCTTGTGGCCACAGACTTGCTTGCTTTGATTTGTTGTTTCTTGAAAGGCAGGGAATGTTCACTCACACCAGTGGGCCTGGGGCCATCATAGTACTGGGCATATCACAGATGGTCGGAGTGTTTTTGACAAATGAATGAGCAAAGGAAAGGATGAAGACATGCTTGAGCAGGAAGGGATCTCGGAGAAGCATTTGATCCAATCTAACCTTGCTTACATCAGAATCTCAAATGTCATCTTTTTAAAAAGAACTCCACAAAGAATTGCTTTCCTTAGACCTTCATATTGACTGCCATCTCATTCGAGATCATCCTTCTTGGTCTTTAGCTGTTTTAACCCACTACGGTCCTTTGCTAGGGCTGAGGCAGGGCATTGGGAGGAAGATTTATTATCCTGTTGTGTCCTGGGACTGATAATAATAAAGCCTCACTTCTGAGGCTGTCACAATATTTAGTGAGACAGTGGACATGTGATTGTCTTTTGTAAGCTAATGCATGTTGTAAGTCACTATCCTCCATGTGCCACTGTTCTTCTAGTGACTGTGTGAACCAGCAATGAAAGAATGTTGACTGTGCCTCACCCTAGACCTATTGAATTTCTGCAAGTTCTTGTTGGGAACAGGTTCTTGTAAAGTCTCCTTGGACTCAGGATTGACTACTGTCACACATTTCCTCCTCTGTATTCATGGCTTTCCTTGGGCTTCTCACCACCCCAGCCCAGTGATTCCTGTCTCTCTTGGTGAATTCAGAGTCATTGCCAAACTAAAAAGTCGGTTTCCATCAATGCTATCCTTCATTTTGAGTCACAACATAAAACACTTTATTGCGATTACAAACAGCAAAGTTATTTCTGCTGAGCCTCAGCATCTGAACTTAATAGCACGCTGTAATGCCACCCTGTGCTGATGTGTGGCATATCTAATATCCATCTTTCTTAGAAATAACAGTGTTCAGAAATTAGAAGGGACTCTAGCAGCGAAATAATTAATGTGGATAACCATCATAAATGCCACAAATGGAACAAATACAGATGGTAGTGAGCCGTGATTGCTAATATGCTAACCTGTTTTGACAGAACTTTAAATTTTTTCCTTGGAGGTTTGTGGATGGAAGTTAAAGCATCCCTTTCCTCATGACAAGAGCCCTGTCTTTCTGGGTCAGGGATTCAGTGATCTCCTACCTGGGCAAGGTGGATCACAGCAGCTTGGCTAAAAGGAAGAATTGCATCCTGGGGAGGAACTGTCTCCCTCCCTGCCTGCCCTGAGGCTGTGTCAGGAGAGAGATTTCCATCTCTACCTTTCTGCCTCCTGCTCAGTGGCTCTGAGGGAAAGGCGGGCTCCCTGGCTGGACTCCACTCCGTGGGAAGCAGCTCTTTGAAGATCTTAGCCGCACACAGGTGCAGGTTATAGAATCCATCTCCAAGAAGCTGCACAGAAATGAAAAATTGTCATGGAAAGATGACTCATCAAACTCACAGGCAAAAATCTACAGAGGCAAATTGAGGAAGGGGGTGTTTAGGGACACTGGCAGTACATGACTGTCCCTGCTTTCAGCCCGGCTGGCTTTTGAGCAGCATTAGAAGCAGAAGGTCTATCCAGTGTTTCAAAAGGAATCAGAGGTCCCCAGAGAAAAACTACAGGGCAAGAGGAGGAAGTGTAGGAGGGAGCCAGCCTTCAGTTCAGCTCACCCCTTCTATGAGATAAGCACTGGGCTTTGTACACAGGATTTGATTTCCTCTTCACCATGATTATTTGAGGTGACCGTGGGAAGATGATAGTTATGACAAAGAAACTGAGAATTAGACAATAAGTAATTTTCCAAGTTCACCAGGGGCAGGCAAGCCATATATTGAGTTGCTGGGCATCTTACTTATCTTCCTGGGCTCTGGGTAGCACCACGCTGGACAGGCACCCCTATCCCTGAATCCTCTAACCCCAAGGAGGCCAAGCTCTCCTCTTTGAGGCTCAGTCCCAGTTTCTCTGTCCCATCCAAGGACATTGATCCAAATATTTGTCCCCTTTCTCTCCAGTGCCATCACTGTCCCCCTTTATTTAATCATTTTCTTTACAAGTATTCTGAACTATATATTTTTAAAAGAAAATGAAGGAACTTCCCTTGACCCTTATCTTCGTCCTGCTCTAGCTCCTTTTCTGTGTTGTCTTCCACAGAACTCACAAGAGCTGTCTCTATCCCTGGCTGCTCCCTCTGCAGGATGAATTCCCCTTCACAGCTCTCTCTTGAACCGCCTTGCTCAGGTTTTGTCTCAGCTTTCCACTGAAGTCATTTTTTCCAAGGTTGACGGATGCAGGTTTCCAACCAATGACTCTACGAGGACAAATCCAGGGATCAACTTCTTGACATGACCGCCTCCTCTGCTTATTTGAATGCATTCTTCTCTTAGCCTTGAAGAGCTCTCTCTTGGTCCCACCAAGAAGGAGTGGCTGCTCCTTCTGCAACTCTGTTAGTGATTCTTCTCCACCTCCAATTACTCTCAAAAGCTGAAGATCCTCAGGGATCCTCTGGTCTGTCTCCATTCACTCTCTAGGTTATCTTATTTAATCCCATGGCTTTCAGTGCCATCTACCCTCTTCCTTGACATCTTTGTTTGGATGTGTCGTGGACATCTGACATGTAACTTATCCAAAACCAGCTCTGAATCTCAGGCTTCCCACTTCACATAACTCTCCTGTCGGATCCTATCAAAATCATCCCCGTCAGCCAATGGGAACATGTTCTTCCTTTTGCTCAGGCTACAACATTAGACGACATCCTGATGTCTTGCTTCCTCTAACAATTCTCATTCGATATTTTATTCAGAAAAATTCCTGCTTTTTACCATTTCTGTTGCTGCCACCTTGGTCCCAAACAGAATCTTTATGTACCTGGATGACAATATTTGCTCCTAAGAAGTGCCCTGTGGGCTGGAAATGCAGCTTATATTCTTGTATTCTTGTCATCCACCTACATACAGTCTCTTTTCAACTCAGTGGCCAGAGCCTTCCTAATACAATGAAGTTGGTTCCTATGGATTTTCTGTCTCCTCCCACTTGAATATAAGTTCTTGAGAGGAGGGATTTTATCTTTTTTTTTGTCCAAAAATGAACCTTTAATGCTCAGAGTAATTGTTACTGATATCAGGAGGGGCCACCAGGAAAGGGAGAAAAGTGCTGGGATATTCAGTATCATGTTAGGAAAACGGGGCTGGGAGCAGTCTGGGAGAAGGATGTGTTTCACATGCCTGAGAGAGAAGAGCGAGAAAGACTAGGATTTCCAAGGAAGAAGCTAACTGGGTACCAGCTGAGCTGGTGAGGGAGGGGGGCCATGAAATGAGCACAGCTTTGGCTGGGGGCCAAAGTGCTTTCTGGGACTGACTGAATGAGACTATCATGGAGATTTGGAAGGAACTTTGAGTCCAGATTGACTTCGTCTTGAATCCTGGCACTCATTAACTTGACTGTGGGGATGTCACTGATGGTGCTCAGCCTCAGTTTCCATGTCTACAAAATGAGGGTAATACCACCTTCCTTAAAAAACAATGACACATGTAAGACAGCTAACACTACACTTTACATAGTAGGTGCTTTTTTTCTGGCAACAGAAGACAACTGCTTCTCAAGGGGACAAAGATAGGATTGAAGAATGGGGTTTTATTTTGGACTTGCAGAGAGAAGTTAGGGGATTCTCAGGCCCTGTTACTGCACTTTCCATCAGCCTCAGGCAAGGAGCCCTGCACATCAAAGCAGGGATGGTAACCGGGTTCTTTGAAGGGATGCCTGCAGTTCATGTGACAAGCCATCTGGGTCACCATCACTGACCCTGACTTATGACAGCTACATATGGTTGAAACTAGGATGGCATCGCAGAGTCAAAAGGATTGTTTGCAGTCCTGAACCATTTATGCATGCTTTGGTCAGAAGAGAAAGATTCCTAGGAAAGTCTTCCCCTATGAGCAAAGTCAAGACTCCTTCACATGAAGGTCAAGGCTTCTGATGTGGTTTCCATTTCCAGACTTACCTTCTGTGTGTAATGCTATGTTATATACCTCATGCTCCTGTCATATCATTCCATTGGTGATTTTATTGTTCCTAATGAGTCATCTGCTGTCACTCTGTCTGCCATGCCAAATCTGCCTGGAAACATCTTCTCAGTTGTGACCTCCTTGCTTGCTCTTGAACATGGCAGACTCATTCCAGCCTCTATGGCTTTGGACTTGCTCTTCCCTCTGTCCAGATGGCTCTTCTCCTGGGCCTCCGAATGGCTCACTTCCTTACTTCCTACAGGAAATCTAGTCTGGGCACCAGCTGATGAGGGAGGGCACCGTGAAACAACTTTGGTTGGGAGACAAAGTGTTTCTGGTAAAGAATGAAAGAAACTATCAAGGTGATTTGAAGGAAATTTGACTTAGTCCTGGCACTCACTCACCTGACTGTGGGAGTGTCACCTTTGCAGGTATCTTCTCCCTATTAAGATTTCAAGCTCTTTCTCTTAACTTTTTTTTTTTTTTTTTTTTGCATTTAGCTTTCCTTTCCTGATTTAGAAAGAAATTTGTTTTAATTGAAATCCACCAGGACCTTTAATCTAAAAAGCAAGGTGGGGAAGGGTCTGGGAAATGCTTTCCTCTTACCAAGGATGTATGAGGTAAATGTCAGCCTCGGCTGCTTAATGATGCCACAGGGCATGTGCATCAGAGGCCAAGGGGAGTAGATTTCAAAAAATGGTTACCTTTTGTGCCAGATTGGGATGACTTCTCACTACCTAACTGACACTACTGTCTAACTGTGGCCTGTGGGCCCAATCCAGCCCATCCCTTGTTTTTGTAAATAAGATTTTACTGGCATGCAGACATATCTATTCACTTATGTAATTGTACTGCAATGGCAAAGTAGTTGCCACTGAGACCATATGGCCCATAAAGACTAGATTATTTACTAACTGGCCCTTTGCAGGAAAAGTTTACTGACTCATGCTCTAGCTTATTTATATTGTTAATTTTCTGTATCCCCACTAGAATGAACATAGGTTTTATGAGGGCAAGGACTTGAATCCATCTTCTAAATTATTGCATTGCTCCTTACCCAGGATAATGTAATAGTGACTCAGAAAATACCTACAGCACAAATGAGTGTTGAAAACTCTACCCATTGTCAAGGTCAAGGTCAAATATCACCTTTTAATGAAGCACTCCTTGATCTTCTAGCTAGATGTATCCTCCTTCCTGTTTGCTCCTGTAATGCTTTCATTTCCTTTGTGACACAGTGCTTTCTACACAAAATATCATTTCTCCCACTAGATGGCAAGCTCCAGGTGTCACCTCTATCATGAAATTATCCTTTGCCTCCCAAGGCAGAGCTGCGCCTATCCCATCTGTTCCTTTTGTGGTTTCCTATGGCTGCACATAGCACAGGGTATTGTAGTAGGATACAGATTATTGCTCAGTCATCCTTGTCACTGGAATCCAGCTAGAAGCCTGCAGCACTGGCACATAGTAGGTACTCTGAGAACAGAGCCAGGCCTCCCCATTGAAATCTCAGCAGAGGCAGGTGCATATTGAGCTGTGGCTAAGCTATGCTTGTGGAATAGAATGGAAGGCAAGAGGAAGGGCTGATGCCGAGAACACTGCATTGGGGGAGGCTATGAAGAGGAATCCAGAAGTAAATAAGCATAGGATGAAGAGGATATATTCTATTTCACCCCAATCTGGCTCCCCTTGGCCTCTGATGCACATGCCCTGTGACATCATTAAGCAGCTGAAGCCTACATTTACCTCATACATCCTTAGTAAGAAGAAAGCATTTCCTGGACCTTTCCCCACCTTGCTTTTAAGATTAAATGTCCAGGTGGATTTCAACTAAAACAAGCATTTTCTACTCCTCTATGTTGTGAATTTTTTGAGAGTAGTGACTATGTCTCACTCATTTATGTTTTTAGTATCTAGACCATAATTATATTATAGATGCTTAATTAAATTTTTGAGTTTCATAAATGATAGTATCTGAAAAAGGAAGGGAGGAGGGAAAGAAGGAAGAGAAGAAGAAAATAAGAATTGTACAAGTGCTTGTTGGGACTTGAAACTTGAGAAACAAGCTCAACAATCAACGAAATACTCAAAGTACTTCAAGAGGGTAAAAATCATTGTTGTTTTCTTCCTCTCTAGGGCTCCTAGGAATTTTCTTCTAGTCAAGAACACAATCACAGAAAATTAGACTGATGATCTGATTGCTTCCATGAAACTCTATGATAATTAAGGGAGGTGTAGGCAGATCTGCGGCCACACATGATGGAAAGATAATAGATGAGGCTTTCTCTTTTCAGCCTTTGTGTCTTGCCTGGCTCTTCATCAACACCAGGTCTTCTTCTGGGGATAGACATGGAGACCAGACCCTGTGTCAACCGGCCCTCTGGCTTCTGCCACCACAAGGGGAAGACTGGTTCCTATGTAATATTCCTCCTGTCTCCTTGAGGTGGGTTAATTTTCTCTATATTTTAAATACTGGTGCAGTAATACACTAAATCCTAATCAAGAATCAGGGCTCTAGTCCAGCACACATACAAACTCATGCACACCCACGCACATGCACAAACTGACTTATTGTCATAGTTCATTCCTCTTACAGACAAGATGCAGAGTGAGTGAGCTAGCAGATGGACACCCTGGAGGTTCTGAGCCATGTCACTCCCTATCAGCCCTCTCCAAAGATCCCAGCAGGATCTGGGAGGGGCTGCTGATGAGATGGGTGGGCTCTATGCATTTCCAGCTGGAGTGAAACCTTTCTCCCTCTGGGGCATGGAGAAGCCTCTTCAGCTGCTCTGTAGATGCATCATGCTGAGATGGAATCCAGGTGTATATTTTAGCTGCCTTGAGTCTTCCCTGTCCCTTTCGAATTCTAGTGAGACATCACTTGAATGTTGAGATTGGGAAGCAAGACAGAGATGGTGTAAGTGCCAAGATGGAATATACTTATTATACTTCGAGTAATCATCATAACAACTTTGTGGCATTTCTCTTTCTCATATGTCAACGGGTCAATTAATCCTCATTTAAGAGATAGGTTTTGTGCATTTCTTTTGTGTCAGGCAGTGTGCTTGATGCCAAAGGAGGCATTTTCATTTCTGTTTTTCAGATGAAAAGAAGGAGGTTCAGAGAGAAGAGGGATTGGCTTAAGGTCACTTGCTCTAGAAGGTGGCTGGGTCTGCAATCAAAGGCTTGTCTTCTGGTGCTGTTTAATGGGCTTTCTGCATCACCCAGACTTTAGCCAACGTGGGTATCAGGTGAGGAAGAGGCCAGAAGAGGGGAGGACACAGGGGTTATTTCCTAAGCCCGTGGGTAACCACTGAGGCAGCAGGCCAGAAGGACATGTGACTCAGTGTGATGTATGGGAGAGGACAGCATGGTGCCGGGTATGCCAGGAAGAATTAATCTCAAGGAGATGCTATTGAGCTCCAGAGACTTAACATCAGTGCAGAGAGATCAAAGATATGATATCTCTGGCAGAGTGCATTATCAGAAGGGATCAAAGCAAAACAAAAGGGTTCATTTCAGTGCTCTGTGCATTAGTGGCCTGGCTGATGCTGGGTACAAAGGGAGCTGTCACATTTTGGAAACTGGGCTAATACCCACCTGCACCTTTTTTTTTTTTTTTGACATTTCCTTACATCTCATTGCTGTCTGTCCATAAGCAAGAATTCTTTCACATCTGTCAGTTTGTCCCTGCTCATCCACAAGCTAGGCTTCCCACTTTCTTCTGAGCATGCCGACGTGTGCTCGGTAACTTTTCTGCCTGCCTTGGGTTATCGTCTTGGGGAGGCTACCCTCATGTGGAGGGGAGAGTGTAATAGAGCACACCGCTGCACTGTGCACAGCACTCATGCCCTGACCTTGCTGAAGGGCTTCTGGAGTACAGGGTGGAGGCTCTCAATGCCCTGGTCCAGCCTGTGCAAAGGCAGGGCCAGGGACTGCTAAGGGTGAGGAGGCAGGAGCTGGCCACCAACTCACTGCAGAACCTTGGTCAAGTTGCTTCACCTCACTGAGTCTCAGTGTCCTGTTCTGCAAAACCAGACAGGTCTAATGACATAAATTTTCCCCCTTGCCTTCTCTGGCAGCAAAATGTTTTCAAATCAAATCATAAATCCAGGTAGTATGTATCCAGTAAACAACTGGATGAATGGATCAAAGCAAATCTATAACATAAGAATGGAAATGCTCTGACTACAGTGGGCAGGACCCCGGAGAACCACTCTCACCCCAGCACCTTCCCTCCCATTCTAAACCCCAGTGCCCTGGAATGGGTTTCTAAGGCCCTTCTGTGGAACCTCTGGGCTCCACTGCACCCACTTTGACAACTACATTATAGACTTGCTTGAGTTTCTTAAAGTTTTGACATTCAGTGCTTTAGGGGAACCATTATGTTTTCAATCCTTCATCAATCTAAGAAAGATCACTGTTATATGTTCTAGAATTTTCTCTTGGAAATTTCTCTGAGTTTCTCCTGGAACTTCTCTGGGGTTATCCTTTGGCTTTAGGAAAAAGTCTAAATTTCTCAAGATACTTCTTTGTGAGCGACTTCAACCTACCTTACCTATCGTCTCTATTCCTATCATTTCCTGTCTCCCAATCAAACTGTCTTGGGCCACACACCACTTCTGAACATGTTATGCATTCCTGTGCCTCTGTGCCTTTCCTTATGCTATTCCTTGTGATATTCCCTGTCTACTTTCTTCCCGGAAACCTCCTACTCATCCTTCAAGACCTGATTCAAATGCTCCGTTTCTTGAAAGGTTTCACTTCTCACTCACATAGGCAGTCCCCGTGACCTTGGCCTCTGGGACACACAGTTGTCACATAGCTCAGAAAAGTCAACCATGGCTGATTTGAACATGCCATCTTCTCCTCTATATGAAGAGCTCCTTAGAAGCAAGGACTTAGCTCTAAATTCCCAGGGCCTTGCACAGACCTTGATGCATAGAAACAACTCTACACATGATTGTGAAATTAATAGCAAAACAACAAAGGCTCATGTACATTTGGGTATTTTCTAGAAGAGGCGACTGCCTGGGCAGCTCCTCCTGGAGGCCAGAGTGGACGCTCATTCCCTGTTCTACATCATCACAGGCTCCTGTCCCCACCTCCCTTCCATTCTATCAGGTAAAGTGTTCCTAACCAGAAATTATTTTTTTTTTGTGCCCTTAATCTGAGAAGAAAGGCAACAGAACTTACAGACCTAAAAATTAAAATGAATAAGTAAATGTACATTAGTCCCTGGGCTCAGGGCTTGGGTCTAAATTTGGAGGAATTGGCATCCATGGTAGGTCAGGAAGTCTGCAGGCTGAGAGGCTGCCCTGTATGGTGCGCAGCTCTCTGCAGAGTGCTGGATCCCATTTGACTGGCATATTCTCTACTATGCTGGTCCCCTTCCTTTGCCCCTCAGGGCACTGGCCATCCCATGCTGAGTGTTCTGTTTTTCTGGTCCTCCTTTTTCTAATCTCTGTCTGCCTCACCAAGTAGAGAATTTGATTTTCTTCCCCAAGACAATCAGATTTGACTTAGCTTCATCCATTTACCCAGGTGCTGCAGAAACACTGTCTCTGTGAGGACAAAGGGCCAAACTAGAAACTCCCAGTGCAGAGGTGGACCTAGGATGCAACAGTGCCCAGGTGACCAATCTGATACGGATCTAGCTGGAGACAGCTGCAGGCAGAATGATGTGGGTCTGAAGCTCTGGGGCCCCAGAGTCCAGTGATGAGGAGACCACAGGGAAGCATGCAAAGTAGGGCATGAGCATTGCTTTCCATTTGCCACTCCTAGGAGCTCTGAGAGAAGCAGGACAGCACCGCCCAGCATCTCCCAGCACATCCTGTGGGATGGGGGATCAAAGGCAATCATTGTGCCACTGGGCAGATCAGAGTGACAGAGGAGCTAGGTATATCAAAGTGATGATGTGGTAAGGCCATGCATGCTACAAGTGGACAAAATGTGACTGGCAGAGCAGTGATCACCAGCCTCAAGGAATGATCAGAACTACAGCTCAAGATGTAAGGTCAGAGGACCTCTAAAAAACCATGTAGGCTTGGAGGAGTCACTTGAAGCTGTGGAGCCTCAGTTTTCCCATCTGCAGAATGCAGAGGAGGGACACCTACCTCACTGATATTACATAGATCAAAGTTCTTTTGTAGCATGCTATGTGTGCCTCTATGGCTCATGCAAGTATACTTACCCACTATGTTAAAGACAATTGTCCTTGTATATATGTCCCATAGAATGTAGGCTTCTAGAGGAACAAGGATAGGTCTCACTCATTGCTTTCTTCCCAGTTCTAAGCAGTCTGCCTGTTCCCCATGGAGCTCAGTGCTGTCTGCTGACATGAGCTGAGATGGTGAATACTAGATTGCTTGCCATTTGCTGCACACTTACTGTTTTGCAGGCTGAAGAGATGCCAGGGTGGGACCCACAGGGACCTATACAACCTTGACTTTATATAGGGAGAGGGAAAGGCAGGAAAAGCCCAGGTGCTTATCAGTTGAGTGAGGCTGGTAGGATTCAAGGGGAGGCAGACTGAGTTCAGTATGTAACTTGGTCATGAGATAAAGATTCTGGACCCCTAAGTCTCTTCTGCTCCCTGTTTTGGCTTCATGGCTTCTCATCCATCCTGCCCCAATTCAAACACTGCAGGGCTGCAGATGACTCCCAGAATTCCTTGCACCTTTCAGCTGATGCCCTTTTCTCAGAGTGTTGTCTATTCAGGAAGCAGAAGTTAGGCGCTGAAGCTTGAGGGGTGGGAGGAGAGATGGGGCTGGGTGAGCAGTGTGCTGCCCAGTTTTGGAGAGACATTGAGGGAGATGGCTTTGGGGAACATGCCTGATTATATAGCTTCAAAACCATAGGCAGCATGTCTTAAACCAGGAAGTATGAGCTGGGTCCTCACCTGTCATCTTTAGCAGAATGGTTGCCTCCTTAGTCCAGACTGAGCCCTGATGGAATGCGTAGGTAAGATGCCAAGCAGGGGCTGGGGATGTGGCTCAAGCGGTAGCGCACTCGCCTGGCGTGCGTGCGACCCGGGTTCGATCCTCAGCACCACATACCAACAAAGATGTTGTGTCCGCCGAGAACTAAAAAATAAATATTAAAAATTCTCTCTCTCTCTCTCTCTCTCTCTCTCTCTCTCTCTCTCTCTCTCTCTCTCTCTCCTCTCTCACTCTCTCTTTAAAAAAAAAAAAAAAAGATGCCAAGCAGATCATAGAGGGAATGAGAAAGGAAGAACCTATCAGAGTATGGCTAAATCTTCCTTGGGAAATAAACTTCCAGAAACACAAGAGTTCTGCTTCAGTAATAAATCTAATTCTTTTTGGGAAGAGAGGTAGTGCATAGATCATGTGTGGAAAGAGAGAGAAGAATGAGGAAGTAGCGTCTGGAGAAGAATAAAAAGCATCAGCATGGGCTGGGGGTGTCTCAGTGGTAGAGTGCTTGCCTAGCCTGTGCAAGGCCCCAGGGTTTGATCCTCAGCAAAAAATTTAAAAAGAGTTTGATCAAGGGTCCTTTTTGAGAATATGATGCGGGAGAGACAGGAGGTTGAAGGTGGGCCTTTTCACTAGATCAGCCACAGCCTCAGAAGGGAATCAGTGGGTCAACAGGTTCAATCTCCTCCACTGTAGGGGGAATGATGAGCCTTAATATGCCAGGTGGTTCCCCTGTAAACAACGAAGCTGACAGGTGACACAGGAGTGAGTTCCAGTGCATAGAAAAGGGTCACAGGAGCCTACAGGTGGGTGTGAACCTGGGAGTCCTGTGTGGACATTTGTGGGGTTCAGGGCACTCACTCCCTGGGGCAGGGGAAATGCCAGCAGCTCAGATCTCAGAGCACACTCTTGCTATTTTATGAGCTTGGAAGGTCACTGTGGTCAGAAGCTCAAGGAAAGGAGACTTAATAGTCATTAGCCATCACTAATAATCACTTCAGCATGGCTCGTTTGTCCAGTGTTTTTGACTATTTCCAAATATTTCAGATTTTTAAGCTTGTTGGCCTCCAAACCAATCCTTCAGGAATTCCACAGCCAAATTTCCTGCCCTTCCTTTCCTGGACATTTATGCAACACTTGACTTGATTCTTCTGGAAACTGTCTTTCCTTGTCTTCTTTCAGGGACACCCTCCTGATTTTCATTCCCCATCAGGTACCTGTTCAGACCCTGCTTCTTTTCCCCAGAATCTGAAATGTTGATGTCCTATCCTCAGCCTTCTTCCCATTCAGAACAGCCTTCCTGTGGGTGGGCCCTTGGTTCCCAGAGACTTTTCCATCTATGTCTCTACCCAGCCCTTGGCTTGGACCCACAGGCCTGTGGAGCCCACTGCTTACTGGATCTCTCTGTGTGGGAACTGTAGGCCCTTCCTCTGGGACTGTATAATCTATGAACCTCCTTCTCCTCTGAGTCTGGTCTATCCCATCTTCCTGCATCCATGCACCATCAACATTCCTTAGATGTTCACTAGGAGTCAGGGAGTGTTCTGTCTGCTACCCTCTCCCACCCACCTATCGGCTAGTCTCGAGTTCCTCTCTGCCTGATTCCTAAGCGTGTCTTTAATCTGTCCTCACCTGTGCATCTCTGTGCTCACTCCAGGCTTCCTAGATTTGCTTAGATCAGTGATTTCAACCAGGAGTGATTTTGCCCCTAGGGGATATTTGGCAATGTCCAGAGACCATTTTTGATTGTCACAGCAGAGTCTTTGCTGCTGGCATCAAGTGAGTGGAGGCCAGGGATGCGGCGGAACATCACACAATGCACAGGAGAGGCCCCTCCACAATGAATCAGAGTCCAAAGTGTCGTGAGTGCTGAGATAAAGAAACTCTGGCTTATGATATGCAATATTTTCCCAAGGTCTCTCAGACATCTGGTTTCCCTGCAAGCCACTCTCTTCATTACCTCCTAAGAGAATTCTTACCTTACAAACAAATCAGTGTACTTCTCAGCATAGTTTGCAAAGTTCCCAGTTGAAGCCTCTGCCTTTCTCCAGCCCCACCTCCATTTCTCCCCCAACTCCATGCTCCTGCAAGACCAGATAATTTGCTGTTCTCTGATTGAATCATGCTCTTCCATTCCTTTTGGTCTTATTCCCATGTCAAAAATCATGCTATCCCAATGTTCACCCCACTACATTCATGGGTAGCATCTGAGCTTATTCAATCCTTCAAGACTCTGCCCCAAATTTACCTCCTGTGCAAAGCCTTCCCTTTGCTGTGCTTACAGTACAACTTGTACATCTTCCCGTATCTTCCTGTCACATTTTTGCCATCTTCTTGAGGTCACAGATGTGATTTTATTTATCTTTGCAGACCAGACGCAATGCCTGGTAAAAGAATAGATAGAGAGAGAGAGGGCTTTGGCAAAGTTGGCACTCTTGGCTGCTGGAAGGACCAGGATGGGGATTTAGCTAAGTCTTTGGACTTTCAAGCTGTGCCCTCCTCCCCAGCCCTGAGGGCTCCATGGAGGCCAGGCTCAGGGTCCTGAGCTACTTCCCCATCCAGGCTCCCTGTTGGAGGAGAACAAGAAACTAGCCATGCATGGCTGTTGCTGCCTCTCTAAGTGCTTCCATTTATTCACAAACTAAAAGACAAGAGCATGGCCCCCCAGCATATGCCGGATCAAAAGCAAAGAACAAAAAGGACTGCGAAAGAAAGAAGCTGGAAACAGTAGCTACTTTAATGCAGGCAACTCTTTGAGGAAGCAACTGAGGACTGCCCCCAGCCGGGAGGAGAGGGAGCTGCCAGAAGGTGAATAAAATCACCCAAGGAAGGAAGGGAGGGGCCTCAGGAGCTGCTCTGATGGTTCCCAGTGAAAGCCAGCAACAGGGGTGGGGAGCCTCATTAATCTCCCTTCCTTGCCGCCTTGCCTTGGGCCTTTACAATCTGTTCCATTAGGAAACTAAGGATTCCAACTGGAGTGGCAAACTGAGCCTGAGATTTGAGAAGGGGGATTATACTTAATGGCTAGAATAATAGAGAAATTAGTAGGAAATCATTAGCAATGCAACAATTCCATAGTTTATAAAAATGTAATATTTAATAAATGTATGAATGCATGAGAGCTCAAAACCCCTCCTCATGAAGTGCCCCTGAGAAAACAGGATCCTACAAAGGAAAGCAAAGCGATGCTTTATGGTTAGTTGGGCTTGTGCTCTGATATCTAGAGCTCTCTGTATAGTTGTACAAGGTTGTGTTTTCTACTAAACAAGTTAGGACTAAACACTTTGCTAACAATGGACAATCCAATACACCTGGCAGCCTCAGGAAGGCTGTGCAAGACAGAGACAATGAGATAATAAATATATTTCTTTGGAATTCTGGGTCTAGGTGGACCTGGGCTGCCCAGCCCTGAATTAGAACAATCTCTGAGCTGGTGCCATCTGGGAGGACACAAAGAGGAGAGGGTAAAGAGACACTTGCAGGAAGGTGAACTTTTAGTTGCTGGGATGAAGATTTTGCCCAAGGTGAGTCTTGAGAACTGACCTCACAGAGCTACAAAGTGGAAAGGGAAAAATGGGAGTCACTTATCTCACCAGAAACCCAAGCATACCAGAAGGCAGCAGGAGTGGGCCCTACATTAAACAGTAGTGCTTCAGTGTTTCTTTTTTGGACCCCAAATAGGGTACTCACCCATTGCACTCACACATACTGCAAGACTTTTCAATACAATGTCAAAGGAGGAAGACAGGCTCCCATTGTGGCTATTGAAGAAATGAGCCCCAGGCTCTGAAGCTATCTTGAGCTATTTTGAGCATTTTGCCTCTGAAGAGTACAACCTTACAATTCTGATATGTAATTTCTAATATCTTTGTTGAAAAGTCAGTTATGGCACTTTACAGTTTCACTTTGGGCTTTGGGCTGAACTTTTCAGAAGCTTTAAAGCAAGGTGGGAAAGTATTTTTAGAGATGGTGACAACTCACTGGAGCCATGCATACAGTAGGCTCTCTGATGCACAGGGCCATGAACACAGTTGGAGCTCAGTAAGTGTCAGACGAGGAGGAAGAACACAGTCATGGCTAAGGCACCTTCTCCGAATAGCCCCTCGTCCCTTAGAACTATAAGAAAGCTGCATCTTAAGCTGAGGAGACCTTAATCATCTTCCCCAGTCCTCCCTCTGTCCCCTGAAGGGATGCAATGTGCTGGGAACATCAAACCAGTTTGCATCTTTGGAACTATCTGGATTCTTTTCTTCTCCCTCTGAGCTGTCACTCCCTGTAAAAACAATCATTGATATTCAGCCATTATAGTTCCATAATCATTAATATTCTTAAAAGGCTCTTGGAAACACATTTATACAAGGCTACATGATCAGTTCCTGCATTTACTTTCAATTTAAATAACGGTTTTAGCCAGGGTTTTGATGTGCTGTTTACTTTAATTACTGTTCTGCCCCTATCTGTGTCTTGACACAGTGTCATTTAATATTTTATGAATTTCCCTTAGCCCTTTTTTCCCTGATATGTGTGATTCTAAGGGGCTGCTGATACATTTTTTTTTTAAACTTGCACTTTTAACTTTTCCGACGCTTGCTGTAAACAAGATGTGGCATGTCTCCGGATTCTCTTCCCCCGGTGATAATGGGAAAGAATAAATAAACCAGCAGACATCTGCTTTGCCAAGCTGGCACAGGGATGCCAGGGCCTTCTAGCCCTGCTCAGAGTGACAGGCCAGTGACTTCAGATGAGGTAGGATGCAGTGCAGAAGAAATCAGAGTCAGCTTCTCAAAGTGTGGCCCAGGCAGCATGGGTGTTACCTGGGAGCCCCACCCTGGAACTGCTGAGTCAGCATCCGAATTTGAACCTAAGCCACACCTGATTTCTCTGGCCACTGGAGTTTGAGAAGCACTGCACTAAAGAAAATCAATTAGTAGGTATGAAGAAAATGGGCTCTGGTCTGTCTCTTTCCCTGAATTCCCAACCTTTCATGGAAAAAAGAAAGAAAAAAGTTCTTGTTTCAGGATCTATAGTAAATTCTTAAGACCATTTCTAAATAAATGCTTTAAATATTGTGTTCATTATCTACCTTGAGATTTCCCCCTGCCCCATGTTTTCATTAATCTAGTCATTCATTTAAGATATTTTTGGGACTGTGTGCTGGGAATTATGAAAAGTAACAAGTCAGATAATATATGCAATAGCAGAGATGTGTCAAAGTGCTAAAGATACACAGCAGCAGAGACGAATGGGCACGTGAGAGAACTTTGCATTGGAGAGGCAATTTTTGAATTGATTTTTGGATGATGAATAGGAAGGAGTTCACCAGGTGGAAGAGAAAGGGTGGCTGGGCTGGACAATGTTAACTGAGGCAGACGGTGTCTGTGGCTGGAGTGGCATCGTCTTCTCGTCTACTTCTGTCTGGCTCTGGACAAGGGCAGGGCCAATGTGCATTGCCTATAGTAATTATAGTGTCTGCAGCAGAGAGGCTCCTAATGGGACATTTATTACCCTTGCAAAAAAAAGATTTCCCTACAGGATCATGTTGGCTCCTGCAGGACCGAGGAACACACACTGGAATGTGGAGCTGGAAGGGGTTTGCAAACAGTTCTACCCATTGCTAGGTGTGGTCTTTGGTGATCCTCTCTGTAAAAGCTGTACAAGGTATTCCTGTGAAGACAATCTGAGATAAAATACAAAAAAAAAAATGGTAGCCATAACTTTTGCTGTGACTGAATATTGCTGAGCAGGAGGGGAATAATGGCAAAGACAAGGAGAAGGCCAAACCCTTGTAAGTATCCCTGAGAACCCAGCACTAGAGTCCTGAGGGATGGCCAAGCAGGAAGAAAAAAAAGAAAATATGCGCTGGCCCCTTTTCCAGCCTCCTTCCACCTACTCTTTGTTGACACTTAATATAGAAACTAGGCCTGTAACTGGCGACAGATCAATACCTTCAGTGAAGAATAAAACCTCTCTTGGGGCAGGCCAGAGCAGAGATGTGATCTAAGTAATGTGCATTGGGGAATTGGGGCTTATTGGAGGAAGGTAGTTTTGGAGGTAACAGGCAGCTGTCAGACCCCGGAAAATGGAAAAAGACAGAAGCAGAAATCGAAACCTGTAACTCAGGTTTAATGACAGATATTATTTCCTTGTCTCTTTCTGTGTGAACTGAAGTCAATTGCCCTTTAGGCAGAATCCAACCAAAGAGAAGACATGAACTCATTGCAAGGGAACAAATCTAGCTAAAAATTACTTTCCTGCTGCCCCACTTCTGATAGATGTCATTTATCACAGGTAACAGATGAATAGATTGTCTTAATTTAATGGCAAAAATTAGGGGAACAATTCCTGATACTGAAGGTGCAAAATAAATACTCAAGTATTTGCAGATCCTGAACTTGGCCGTGGCAGTCTGGCAGGGTTCTGAATTTGTCCATCAGTTATGGCTGCAATTATCAGTCCTCAAACAGCCCTGATTTAGCTTGAGAATTTTTGTGAAACTGCCCAGCACAGCACCCAGCACAAAGTAGATGTTTCATACATTTATTGTTTTCTTTCTTTGCATAGTTATTGCTGCTGGCTCCTTGCATTTATGTGCATTTGGTCTCAAGAGAGATTGTCTAGAGAGAGCAGATGGTCTGGTTTACTTTCAATCCTAGTGATAGCATTAAGAGCACCATATATGGGACAATATACCATGTTCCAGAAGTTTTACACACATTTGCTCATTTAATTCTCCAATCAACCCTACAAAATAGGCTGTATAATCTCCGTTTTGCAGATAAGCAAACTGAGGCTCAGAAAGGTGAAGTAATTCGACCAATTATAAAAAGTTAAAATGTAAATACTGAAATTGAGATTTGAGTGACATTGATATACATGTGACATCTTGACCTAAGCTGTTTTGAGCATACATGCCACTTTCCAGCCACAGAACTCAAGAGCCGGGAAGATCTTCAGGGACCTCAAGTGGGTGCAATTTGCCTTCTTGGGGTCATGTGACAATGTCAGAAGATATTTTGGTTGGGACAGCTGGGAGGAATGGGAAGCACTTGCTACTAGCATCTTGTAGGAAGAGGCTAGGGATGCTGCTAAACATCATACGATACACAGGGCAGTCCTCAAACTAATATTAAAAGTGCTAAGGTTGAGAAATCTTGGTCTGGACTTATCACCTTATTTTACAGAGGAGAAAACTAAAGCAGGGTAGGTTTAAAGCTCATGGTTATTTCCTTAGGATGGAAGCTGTTGGGATCACTGTACTCTGCTCCCTCTGCCTTCAGTATTTCCAGCACCCTATGCTGCTACTAGGAGAAAGAAGCTATCAGGAGAGAGAATTCAAAGGGTGTGTTCTCGCCTGGCTGTCAGCAAGCAGGGTAGAGAGGCAGGACCTATTCAGCCTGGGAGCCAGCAAAATTTGTTACATCAGAAAACATTATCCTCAGGAATGGCATCCTGATATAGATTTCATGGGGGTGGGGGAGGCTAAAATTTCTCAAATATTAAGTTTCCCAATTTTCTCCCTTTGGCATTTCTATAGTGAACTCGCCAAGGGGAAATGAGTGTCCTCCTGGTGGTGCGGGCCTCACAGATAATGGTGGCTGCCAGCACACTGGACTGGGGCCCAGACCTGAGGGAAGGGGCAGGCAGGAACTCACCTTCAGAGTAGAGTGTAAACTGTGAGCTTCTAACTCCAAAGGACAGAGAGGGCCCTGGCCACCGAGGGCAAACAGTGGGAGGCTGGCCCTCCAGCTCCCTCATCACCCCAGCACCTGCATGACTCTGGGGGCAGCCTCCAGAGTCCTGAGGGTCTAGGGCAGGGCTGGAGGGGAAAGAACAGAGCCTTCTGGGTCACAGGTAGATTCTGGTTGGCAGGCTTTGGGTCTCAATTTCCTTGCTGGTGCCATGCTGACAATACCACCAGGTGGGGGGGATTACATGGCCTGGTGCCAACAGATAGAACTCATCCATACATTCTAGTTTCCTCTCTACCTCAGAACCCTCCTGTGTGGGAAGGTATTTTTGAGTGAGGGGAGGTAGAGGAAGCTTTTGTACACAAAGTGTTGTTTAAGGTGGGGAACTTTAAATATGTAGTACACTTGGCCCTCCATATCTGCAGGCTCCACATCCACGGATTCAAGCAACTGCAGATCAAAACATATTTGAAAAAGATTGTCTCTGTACTGAACATATGCAAATTTTTTCTTGTTATTATTCCTTAAATACTATGCTATGACAACCACTATATAGTGTTTACATTGTATTGGGTATTATAGAGAACCTAGGAATGCTTTAAAGTATACAGGAGGATGTGCCCAGGGTCTTATTTAAATACTATGTCATTTATATAAGAGACTTGAGTATCTGTACCTTAATGTATTTGCAGAGGGTTCTAGAACTAATCTCTCATAGATATCAAGAGCTGACTATATTCCTAAATCTTTCTATGTATTGAAGCATGCAAAACCTGCAGCTTAGCTCAGGAACAAAACCCAAGGTATCTTTCACTTATAGGACAGAAGCCTCCAGCAGCCCTCCTTTAGCCCCACTTCCATTCCACCCTGCCTTATCTGGCTCTCATTATCTCCAGGCTCCCAGACATGGGCTGCAGATGCAAGTGGGCTTCATGGAGGATCCCCGGCTGGGTCTCACTTGCTGTGCCCTGGCTGTTCCTTACTGGGATGCTCAGTGTCAAAGGACAGTATCTGATGCGGAATCTACATAGAGAACTAATGTAGTCCTTTAATATTCAGGCTGAGTTTCCAACTTTTTCTTTTCCTAAGAGTGCAACATTGTGGTTCAATATTTGCTGGGTGGTAATTAATAGCACTTAATCTGTAAAGCTGGAGCTTGTTTCTCATTTGTTAAGAAATGAAGTTAACACAGCCACCCAATTTTTGGCTCCTTTTCTCTTTTTCCTTTCCCAGAAATGTCCGTCCCTATTTCAGCACTAGCAAGTCTTAGGAACAGAAAGCCAAAGCATGGAGAGAGGTTCATGGGTGCATTAGTGAAGCCATTAACTGAAAAGAGGTTTATGAAGAAAGAAAAGAAACAGACTCTTACCCCATCCCCAGGCCAGATCAGTGTCAGCCTCCTTCTAGGCTGAGGGGTCTTTTGCTTCCTTTTCTTCCAGACAATGTTGTAAACAAAGTGCCTTTGATGATTAAGTCGTTATTTATTAAGTGCCTACTGTGTCCAGGTGTTCAAATATGTATTTCATTGAATTCTCATAACATTGCAACAATCTTAAAAGGCGGGTACATATTATCTCTATTGTACAAATGAAAATCAGGATTCACAAACACCAAGTAGTGTGTTTGAGGCTATGTAGCTAGAAAATGGCAGAATGAAAGTTCAATTAAATTCAGACTGGGCTGGCTCCCAAACAACTTTTCCACTGTTTTCATTTGAAACACGAATAGCCTCCTTATGAAATGAGGAACTTCTGTGTATGACTGCCCCACACTACATTAGATGAAATGGATAAAGACATGCATTTGACCTCATTTTGGTAGGTCCCGGGGCTTCTCCATAAATTGCTTTCTCTTCATCTAGATAACCTTGTGTGGTAGGCAGGGCATGAATTTGTGAATGACTCTTATTTTACAGACAGAGAAACTGAGGCTCTGCGACATTTAGACTTTGGGTAAATCAAACAGCTCGAGAGTTGTATTGAGTGTGTTTGTCCCTGTGTTGGTGGAGCACGCTGACTGGTCCCTGTTCCTCCTCTTCCCACTTCTCACCTGGCTCGGCTGCTTTGTTTGATAGCATATTAACAACATCTGTGTTTTGGGAAGGGGTGAGGAGAAGCAATGAGATGAAAAGCTGTGAGTGTGTGGGTGCTTGGCAGGCAAGCCACTCACAATGAATACTCCTGCCACCCACATCGATGCAGATACCTATAGCAGAAATGCAACCACGCTGAGATTCAGGTAACGTGCATCAGATTTTAAAAACCTTGGGGAGTTTTGGGCCAGCAAATAAAACGTGCTCCGTTTTGCCAGAGCTGAGGGGATTGGACAAGAAGGAGCATTTAGAATTTTGACACTGCACTTTGATCAGTTTGACGGGTTTAATATTATAGAAATATTTCATTGTTCCAGCAGAGACGAGGAAATCTAATCATCCATCCAGCTGAACTCTAGATTTGTCGTGATTCACTAGATGGGTGGGGGGTAGGGGGAAGAGAAAGCAAGCAACCAATGCTGATTGAAAATGCAGCTTCACCTGAGATAATTTGGCCTATTAGTTCAAATTGTGTGTGTGTGTTTCCCCCTTCCCTCCCTTTTTATTTAAGTCATTGTTCTATTTTTAAGATATTATTTTTTTAAAGTGGCATCTAATTATGTTTTCTCTCCATATTCATTTTGAGCAGGTAATGAAGGCTACAGTGGGGAGTTCTACTGTGATTAATGGAAGAAAATGCAGATGGGGCTGAATTGAAGCAACAGTGCAAAATATGGCTTTATAAATAGGGTTGAAATAAATTAAAGTCCTCTATTGCTAAATTTGGTGGAGATGGTATTCATTCTCTTTTGGTGCTGCAGTAGTGGTCTGGAATTTGTATAGAGAAAAGTCCCTCTGTATACCAACCACTTCAGCTTTCAGTGCCTACTCTGTGCTCTCACTTGGGGGTGACATGAAAGCCCCCAACTCACAGGGGGCTACCTCACAGGGGGCTACCCAGGAAGCATGTTGCTTCTATTTGTGACTTTTCACTATGGGTAAAGCTTTGCTCTCTCCCAACATTCTCTTTTATCTTTGGAGGGAAAACTAGCAAGGCAAGATTCCCTTCTCTTGACAGGCTGTGAAGGAGAAGCTGATAGGAAAGTGCCTGGTGTCTTGATGGAGTAAAGGACAAGGGCAGGGGCTAGGAGCTTGGAGCACAAAATGGATTAAAAGACAGATAAATTCTTAGTTTTGTATAGCTAGGCTCTGATGTGTCCTGTTCTTGTCGGAAGCAGGGAAGGTAACTGTGGCTAGATTTGCATTAAAATGAGGTCATGCTTCTTGGAAAAAGAAGACTCACCAAGCAGAAGATGTACATTGTTCCATGAATTCCCCCAAGGTACAATAAGTGACAAGGCTCTTGGAAATACCATCAGATAGTGCTTGGGTGAGACTGTTATGGTTTGGGTATGAAGTGTTCCCAGAAAGCTCATGTGTTTAATGCAGGAATGTTCAGAGGTGAAATGATTAGGTTATGGGAGCTGTAACTTAATCAGCAGATTAATTCATTTCATGCATTTGTAATCTGAATGGACTACTGGTTGGTGACTGTAAGAAGGAGGGGCATGGTTGGAGGAAGTAGGTTACAGGGAAGGTGTGCTCTGGGTATGATATATCTTGTCCCTGACTCCTTTCTCTCTTTCTGTCTGTCTGTCTCTCTGCTTATTGTCTACCATGAACTGAGCTGCTTTCCTTTACCATGTCCTTCTGCCATGATGTTCTGCTTCATCTTAGGCCCAGATGGAGTCAGCCAACCATGGACTGAGACCTCTGAAATTATAAGTCCCAATCAAACTTTTCCTTCTCTATGTTGTTCCTATCAGATACTTTGAACACAGTGACCAAAATCTGACTAACACACTTGGAAAAGTGGCAGGCCAAGGAAGAGTTTCTACCAGAAGATGCTCATTTCCAAAGGATTTAAATAGAAAACTATCTCCAAGTATTACATAATGCAGGCCAACTCTTCTTCTTAACAGTAGGAAGAGGCAACTCAGGTCAGAGATGGAGCATCCTCTCCTGTGCATAGGTCTCTTGTCTCTTTCATAGTTTCTTTGTTTGAGCAGTACCTTCTCCTCCACATTTCTACATTTCCCAGCTCTTTGGAAACATCCAAGTTCTAAGCCAAATCCTTAACAATTATACTGACCTATTACCTAGGCATGCATTGAAATGTTAATATGCATTTAATTTTTATGATATATCTTTATGGTCTTTACATTCTCTTCCTTAATGTTTTTGTGTCTGTTCCGATTCATCTGTTAGCTTCCATGGGGTAAGCACAATGACCCTTCCAGGGGTTCTGCAATTCACAAGAAGCCAGATGCTGAGCTCTGCATTGCAGCAACTCATTCTAGTGTGTTGAGGTTGATGAAAGAATTTTCTTTTCATCAAACCAGACATCAACAAATTCATGGTGAGTCCTCAGATATCCAAGAGTCCACAAATGGGGCTTTAGGAAAGTGGGAACTTTTAGCACCTAGTAGAGTTTAGGATGCATGTAGAGAAATACAATTAAATAGAGTATTCAGGAATAAATCATTGAATTTTGGGAGGCAGAGAGAGAGAGATCCTGATGGTGGGGAACATGTGGATAACTCAGATTCTGGGCTTTACTCTTGGATTATGAGTCATTAGGCAGGGCCATCTAGAATCTCCTTCTTAGGGAACTCTAGCTGACATTTGGGAAACTCTGAGGTCCTGGGTGGGTCCCAAATAAAGAAACTAATGCCTGGGACAATGAAGTGCCATCTAATGCCATACGGCTAGTTGAGAGGGAGAGATTAGACTCCAATTTCATTGCTCTTTCCATTACCCTAACTGCCATCCATTAGTGTTTTGCTGGTAGAGAATCTCTGTGGGTCTGAGGGTATCAGGGGGTTGAATGGAGGACACTTGGCTAAGAAGGGAGAGCGATTTAGAACACATGTGAAACTCTATTTGCACCAAGTTTTAAATTGAACTTCCCATTTTCCAACTTCAGCTTCCAGAATGCAACCTTAATCTAGTTCATTTGCATAAGCTTTAAAATAAGCCTTTAGAACAAATGTAAATGGATCTTCAAAGAACAATATTATGATGGGTTCAGTGTAAATGACTCAAAAACATATGGACAGCATTTCTTGAGGATTTCCCAGAGAGTCTTGCTGTCTATCTGTATGCAGGGGAGGTTTATTATCAAAGCAAAACCAGGGGGTTGGAGGAGAGCAATATTCATGGGAAGATAACATATCCTAACCTCTCAGTGGTTCTGATTTATTTTCATGCCTCAGTGAGTTGGCTTGATAATTTGGACTGGCCAACATGAAATAGAACTCAAGTCTTCTTTATGGGGCTGAACTTAGGTTACAAGGAGCCGCTCACACCCCAGGGCTCAGGACACTAGAACATAGATGTCAGAAATGGAAGTCAACCAAGAGATTTTTCCATAAGACTCTTTTCATCATAGGGATGAGGAAACTGAGGTTCAGAGAGGGCAAATAACTTTCAAGGTCACTCAGCCAGTATGTCTAACTGGTATGTCTAACTTCAAATCTTACTTTCTTTCTAATATATTACCCAGCTACTAAGAAATCAGTAGGCAGTGGTTCTTAGAACCAGGCAGGCAAGCACAGCTTTAGGGATAGGTTGGCAGCTACAGTTTTATTGATCAGCAGCTTTGGCACATCACTGACATGCTGGTTGCTGGGCAACGTGGCTCCTTTCTGAAGAGGCAAGAAGAAGATCCCAAAGATGATGGATTTGCATTAAGCAAAACCCAATAACAAAGCACTTTCAGGTCAAAGACATGGTTTTCTGTGGTTTTGAGTTTCTAGGTCAGCTGCCCAGAGGCTGTCCCCTGCTCAGCTTATCTGAGATGAGGCCATCAGTAAAGACCTCCTTGGAGAGAACACTCGGGAAAACCAATTTAAGATCCCCTTAGCCAGTGCAGATGGAGATATGGGCTTGTTTTATGCCCAATGTTAGTACTGTATCTTATCTTGCAGCTAGGCTAAAAATCAGGAGTAAGCTAAAAAACCCCAGCCAGCAAGATGACTTGGGGATGGGAGGTGGGTGCTGCTAACCTTGGATGAGTCTTTTGACTACTGTGGGCCTCAGTTTATCCCTTCATAGAATGGTGGCGTTACACTAGTTTTAGAACATTAGTCTATAACATCAGGTTCCAGCTGGCTGTAAAAGAATCACCTTGGACGATTATTAACTTAGAGACTTTTAGGCCCTAATTTCAGCAATTCTGATTTAGAAGCTTTGGCATAGTACCCAATAATAATTCCATTCATTCATTCAGAAGTATTTGCTGCACATCTAGGGGATGTTTTGGACTCTGGATGGGGTGCTGGGAATATAATTGTAAATGCACCCTGCATGCAAAGAGCAATGTGGAGCAACTGGGGTGCGTACTTGTTTAAAAAAGAATGCTTGCCTTAGGAATGGTAGTGTAATGTTACATGCATGGAATGTGGCCAAAACTGGATTTGAATTCTTTACTTGGCCACTTCCTAGCTGTGTGACCTTATGCATGTGACTCACCTAACTTCTTTAATCTCATGCTTTGTATGGAGCTTCATTATGGTGCCTCCTTCATAAGATGATTGTGATGATCACACAAGATAATCTGGCTGAGTTCCATAGCACTGTCCCCTGGAGTACAGCTAAGTCTCTTCAATGGCAGATATACACACAGACAGGTGGGGGATCTTAGAGGGTGGGTGTTTTGCATGTGACAGTGTGTGATGATGCACAAGCATGTACTTGTGAGCAGCATACACAGTGATGGGAGGGCCTACTTCAGCACGTCCACTGGCTTCACTCATGGAAGAGGTGACATCAGATTGGGATCTTGGCAATGGGTAGCATTTTGATAAAATGATAGAAATGGAGAAAGGCAGAAGTGTTCCAGAAAGTGGGGTATAAGCCAAAGGACAGAGGACCCAGGAAGGCAGCAGTGTATTTGGGGATGCAGTAAATTAACAGGTCATTGTGGAGATGAATCTGGACAGCTGGCCTTTAGGAGAAGGACCTTGAATGCCAGGCTAAGGAGCCTGGACTTTATCTTTAGTCAAGGGACATGATTGACTTCAGTTTCTCTTTTGAAACATGCAAGCTGACTTTGGGGGGAAGGCAAAACTGTTGGCAAGAGTCTGTTGAATAAATGACTAAGATGTTGAACAGAAGATCAGTCTTTCTAGAAAGTTCTGGGGGTGGTGTACAGACCAAAGAGGATGGAAGGTGGCTGGAGGCAGGGGGATCAGGGCTGTTGGAGTATCCCAGGTGTGAGTTATAGGTGGCTAGACTAGAGAGGAGTCCAGGAGGTGT
The DNA here is from genome assembly GCF_964194105.1 of Spermophilus citellus. Taxonomy (NCBI): domain Eukaryota; kingdom Metazoa; phylum Chordata; class Mammalia; order Rodentia; family Sciuridae; genus Spermophilus; species Spermophilus citellus. Next base: position 147,923,891 of record NC_138183.1, on the reverse strand, counting down.
GAGGGGAGGGCAGATGCAGGACCTGTTTCCATGGAAGCCAAGACAAGCCTTGGTGACTGATCAGAGGGAGAGAGATGGAAAGAAGAGGCCGAGACCCTGGTTTTCAAAGTGCGTATCTGGAAGAATATTAGAGCCCATGGGGCCAATCAGTGGAGTTAAGGGAAAGGACTCAGAGCCTTTCCAGCCTTCCTGTCTAGTCTAGGCTCCCTGCTCTATGTCCTGTGATATTGCCTGGCAGACAGCAAGTCCCTGAAGAGCGTTAGCTATGTGTATCACAGCAGTCCTCACTTATCCACTGGGACACTTGGAATGTGCTCCAAGGCCCCTGGTAGATGCTTAAACCCACGGCTACTACTGAACCTCATAATACTGTGTTTTCCTCTATGAATACATACCGAAGATAAAGTATGATTTATAAATTAGGAAACTAAGATATTAACAATGATAGCTAAGAATAAAATAGGACAATTATAACAACATACTGTAACCAAAGTCATTTTATGAATTGTTTATTTCTCGAGTTTTCCATGTTATATTTTTCAGACCACAATTGACTGTGGGTGATTAAAACTTTGGAAAGTAGATCCATAGATAAAAGGGAATGGCTATATTATTATTTATAACGCTCATGACAATGTCAGTAACAGTTTGAGTGCCACTTTCCCTGCTAAAGTGTAGACTTTGCGAGGCAGGGGCTTTGTCTGCCGGGTTCCTGATATCTAAAATTGTATCTGCCACAGAGTAGACGCTAAGCAGAGGTTGAAAGAATGACTGGGGACTGAGGGAGTAGTTCACCTGGTTTGAGGCACTTACTTCAGCTTGGAGGAGATGGGGAAGTCTTGGCAGAAGTGTCCATTGTGTAGCTGTGCATTCTGGGTGAGTGGTGCAGTTCTAAAGGAGAGACCTTGGTCCCCAGTTGGACCCTCTTTCATTCCAGGCATTCACCGTACCTCTGCTCCTTCCATTGAGAGGATTACATAGAATTTCCCTCCAAATCAGCCTCCACTCTCCAGGTCCCATGTTCTGGTTTCTCCACCAGCGACTCTTGACTTTGAACAGTGGTAATATTCCTCTGATGCAGAACAGCCTCCTTTGCCTAAAGAAATTTGCAGACTTCCAAAGGAAGTTTTGCAGTATACCTTATAGCAGCTCAAAAGGGAAAAAATGAAGGCTAAACAATTTCCTGGGACATTGAAAACAGCATCTTATTCACATTTTAACATCTGAGAAAAAAGACAAAAAAAAAAATGGAATTTGGCAATGTGGCCCGTGAGCTGAAACTAATGAAGAAAGATCAAGAAGGTGGGGGGAAAAGATGAAAGAAAAAGTAAAAATGAACAAAGAAGATGAAACTGGAAAGAATGAACCCTGATAACTGGCTGCATTACTGTGAACACTTGGTCTGACCATTTCCAGTGGCTTGTTGTTTCCCCCACAAATTCCCAAACACCTACATGAAAACAAGCTGAAGGGGGACAAAATCAGAGGTGAAGGAAGTAAGAAAAAAATGTATCCAGGTAGTTGCAGGTGGTCTAACCACTGAGCATCCCTCCAGCTACTGGTTTGGCTGTGGTTTGTCCCCCAAGGACATGTGTTGGAGGCTTGGTCCCCAGTGTGGTGGTTTTAAGAGGTGGTGGTATATTTAAAAGGCGTAAAGTGGAAAGATCCAGTGGAAAGTCCTTAGGTTGCTGACAGTACTGCCCTGGGAAGGGATTAAGCAGTTTCTGTGAGACCCCTGAGTTAGTTCTTGAGAGAGGGTTGTTATAAAAGAGCTAGCCTGGTTCATCCCTACAACTCTGGCTTCCTGTCTCTCCATGTGATCACTCCCTCTTGTATGTGCTCCTACCATGACATCCACCATGATGGGATATAGCCAAGAGGGGCCCTCAGAAAAGCCAGAACCATGTTGTTTGGACTTTAGTCTCCAGAACTGTGAGCTAAATAAACCTCTTGTCTTCATAAAACATTTATTCTCAAGTATTTTATTATAATAACAATAAATGGACTAATAACAGACAATTCCATTCCTTGGAAATCTAAAGCCAGAGCTCGTCCTCCAGTGATTCTTTGGATTCCTCTGATCACCTCACTGCTCAGTACCCTCTGGGTTTCCATAACTTTACAACACATCCTCTGAGGCAAGGGCTGTTTGGACTTGCAAGGAGAGAATCATTGGAAAATTCTAGAGGCCAGGCTTGCTGTTGGTTATGTCTTTGTACAAGTCCCAGCCTTACTCCTGAAGGGGACAGTACCAATGGTCACTGCAGTGAGCCAGAGCTCTGTTTGGCCTCCATGTAGTAACTGATGTTGGAGGTCACCCTACCATTCCTGAGGATTTTTCCCCCTTTCTTCTCCTCCATATCACTATTTTCTTTTGCTTTTCCTTCTGCTATTCTATCCACTCTTTGTTAGGTTTCTTCGCAGATTTATTTTCTTCTACCCACCCCTTTCATGTTGATGATCACTGAAACTGGGTCCACAGAACTCTTTTTAATGTTGGCTACATTCCCTATTCTACTTCACTTATTAAACAAAATTTAAAAAAGAACCTTATATGTTCCAGACGTGGTATTGGGCATTTGGGATATGAACACAAATGATGGGTTCTTGCCCTTAATCAGCCTGTGGTTTAGTAATGGAGCAGGTGCATAAAACAAATAGATACAGCACCATGTGGTATGGGTTACACAATGTGTTCTGGAAGTGCAGAGGAAAATGGGACTAACTCTGCCTGGTGCTTCAAGATCCACTTTACACAGAATGTGGCAGTAAGCCCAGACTCCCAAATTCACATCCCTAGCCATGACCTGCTCCTGTCTTCTGGGTTCCACATTTGACTTTCAAATGGCATACATCTCCACTGGCATGTTTTTCAGATACACCAAACTGAAGATTTTCAAAACCAAACCCCTTCCCATGTCACCCCAAACTTCTTCCATTAACACCATCAGCTACCTGGTTGCCCAAGCTGAAAATCCCAGAATGATCTCAGACCCCTCTCTCCCTCCCTCACCTTACCACATCCTGATGATCACATCTGTACACAAGTTCTACCTCCTTGCATACCACCACGATTCTGTACAAGTCAAGGCTCTCGATATCATTAATCTAGAGTATCATGAGTATTACCATCACTTCCCAACTCATCTGTCTCCAACCCCAGAGAGCTTGCCAATCCCTTGGAGAGTTTGTTACAAGCATTCATTCTTCATCCCCTTTCCTAGAGATTCTGGCTGAGGTCTGGTGGCCCCAAGGTTGGTGGTTTGTGTACCAAGTGGTGATGAAGGAGCACCTCCCTGATTTAATCCACCTGCTGTCACTAGTTCTCGCTGCCTCCATTCTACATTCTGAAAACAGACTTGTTCAGGTCATTTCATGGCAATGATTCTGGACTCCTTTGCGTAGGCATTGAAAACCTTTTGTAAAATAACTGAGTTCTTTGAGCTGTGTAACTAACTCTTTTTCCTTCTCCATCAAATGAGCAAGTTGGCTTCACTGGCCTCCGAGACAGATTTTGGGTCTGGTGTATTGGATTCTAATTCTTAAATCTCCCGCTTTCCCTAGTTGCCTTCATTTGTAGCATAGAGCTTAGTGCCTGGCTTCATCCCAGGCCGGAAAGCTTCACATCCATGCTCTGCCCAGATGAGCTCTGACCCTCAGCAAGTTACACATGATTATACTTGAGAGGGCTGTTTTATGAGGATTAAATAAAACAAAGGTCAAATACAGAAAGTCAGTGTTATCATCTCAGGCTCTTGGTGATTAACCTGGACCATTTGCCATTCCCGAATTAAGCCACACAGTCTCACGGCCACATTGATTGCCTTTTTCTAAACAGCAGACTCCTCTTCATCCTTCGAGGGCCTTTTCCTATGTTACCTTCCTGCACAGCAGTGCCCTCTGCAGTTCCTGCTGTGTTCACAGAGAAGGATTTGCATCTCCTTCCCTCATGGTATTAAGGACCTGTTATGATTGGGAATGTATATCCTTTGAGCTCTTTGGGACTAGAGACTGTTTTATGTATTTGGGAATTTATTTTGGAATCTCTAAACCTACCCAAGTGCCTGGCACAGAGTAAGCACTTAGTAAAAATTTAGCGAATGGAGGAAAGGAGTGGGGCAAGGCCTATGTACAGACAGTCATAAAAGAAGCCCTTGTCCCTTCCTCTGCTTTGCAGAGCTGACCTTTACAGATGGGACGCTCAGTGGCTCTTGCCCCTTATTGACTCACATCTTCAGAATAGCTTTACTCTCTTTTCCTATCACTTAGCCTGGATGTGGCCTCCTCCAGTGGCTTTCTATTCTATTCTTCCTCAGTCTCCATCTGAACCAAGCCCAGTGGCTCCTAAAGAGGTCTGTCCCATTAGTAATGATCTCCCACAGATGGTTTTATTGGGTCCATGAGTCTGGAGTGATTGACCTTTAAGGTGAAAATAGCTCAACCCTGAAAAACTGATTTTTTTTTGTTTAAACCCCATTCCAGTTCCAGGAACTCTAAAGGGGCTGGGGGCCCTCTCATCCCGCCTCTATGCTTTCTGGGCTTCTGGGGGAGCAGACAAGCTTACTGTTTCCGCAGCAGAAGACAGTGTTCGCCCCAGGAAGCTGTGAAAGCAATAAAAGAACTAAATGTTTTCTAGGTCACCGCCTGATCAAGTCCCCACTTAAACAATAATCTTGCCATTGCATCTGCAAAACCCCAGACTCAGGACCCAAAAGGTTATTTCATCAATCATTCTTGAGCTTGCCTACGGCGAGAATTATTCCCAGCAGGCATTTCAGGCCATCTCTAAACAGGCTCTGTGGAGGAGAGGCCTCGGCTCCACTCAAGTACTTAGGCAGGAACCATTAATATTGTTGAAGGGGGAGGGCAGGGCAGGAAGGGCGCTGGAGTGTGTATTGTAGGGGGGAAGGAGGCTGAGGACTCAGGAAGGGGGCCGGGCCCAAGGCCAGGCCCACTCAGCCTTTGGTCTGACAGGGGAAGCTGTGTTGTACGTCAGTAAATGTGGATTAAACCGGGGCGAGCGTGCCATCCAATGTGAGGAATAAGGAATCTCACTGACACACACATCCCTGCGTGGGATGGATCTTTTTGGGAATCTGCAGCCTTCCATCTACTCTGTCCCTGGCTAGTAAGCTGTTGAAATGGGCCTCTTTGATTTACTCAGCATATTTACCAAGCAATTTGCAAGAGCAAGTAATTACTCCTCAGTTCATTGACTCATAGGTGGGAGAACCACTCAGGTCCTCTTATTTGACCTCCATCTAGCCTTCCAGGGCCTCCTTGGACAGTATTCCTATTAGCATTCAATGTCCTCCTGCCCCTGTCTGCAGGTAGCAGTGGAGTCTGGGCCCCTTCCCTGGGAGAGTCTGTCCCTTTGCTCATTGCACGTCTCAGCTCTGAACTTTCCACTCTTGCGCTTTCCACCTCCCTGCTCCAAGCTGAGGACTGTTGCACCTTATCCCCCCTGGCTTTGGAGACACTGATAATTCCCTTCCTTCATTTATATTGTTATTGTAGAGGTATTTATAGGCTGTGATTGTGTTCCCTCTGAGCCGGATCCTTTCCCAACTATATAAATTTGGTTCTCTTGCTCTCACCTGATACGACTTATCTGCTAATCCCTAGAACATTTGTTGGTATTTATGTTTTGCTTGGATTTTCTACACCTCTACTAAATTGCACTGACTAGTACTGCTCAAGTTGCCCTGTTCTTCAGTACCAGGAAACTAAAATCTGTCTCGTGGTTCTTGTCGGTTTTCTCCTGGGGATTTCAGCTTCTGAGAATCAGGAAGATCATGCAAGGGGAGAGGAGGTTAACAGATGGCTCATAATTATATCACAAGAGCATCTCTAAAGGAAATAGGATCATTTTTCAAGTGACTTCCTTACCAAAGTACTCTGTTGAATTCTCTCCCCCCACCCCACGAAAAGCTCCCTTTTTTCTTTAGAGTCAATTATATTTCCAAGAAGGAAAAAAAAAAAAAAAAAAACGTGCCTCCCATGTTTACAAAGAAGCAAATACTAAAGGAAGGGGATGAGAGAGACGGGAATCAATTTTTGTGAAATCACATTTCCATAACTCTGCCTTCAATGTGTTCAGGGGGCTTCTGGAGCTGGGAGGGAGTCCAGAATTATGTTCACCAACTTTTGGGGCCTGAAAAGCCTCTAGAGACCAGAATCTAACCTCATTTTCTACATGAGGAAACCAAGTCAGGGCAGGTAGGGGAACAAGTACCCATTTTGATGTCACAAATCCTGATGTCTGTTTATTTGCTGACTAGCAGCCATTGGTGGTTTTTGATTTAAGATTCTCAACTTTACTGAACCTTAGTTCTGTAAAACGCAGCTTTCACTATCTACCTGAGGGCCTATCATGGGTATTGAAAATAATGAATTAAATAAATAGATACCTGGCATATAGTAGGTACAGAATAAATAATCATTGTAACTAAGACAATGTGGTATCTGTCCAAAGCACTTTGGTAACCCTGGAGCCAGAACTTGGGGCCTCTATTTCCCTTCCATGTGGTAATTCCCCTTCAGTATTTACCCCATTGACTATGTTCCCATTCCTGAAGGCGCCATGAAGATGTTCTCAGTAACAGGCCGTTCGTAGAGGTGTAGAATGGCATGAACGTGTCAGGGTGTGTCAGCAAGGCCTTTCAGGGGCCCAGTTAAAGCTGAAATCAAGAACGCTCCATGGAACTTTTTTATCAGTGAAGTGCCAACCTGTATTGTCAAGCATTCTTCTGGGTGATTTACAAACGTTGTCTAATTTAACATGTCCCTTCCCATATTAGGTAGCAGGTGGATTTTTTTTAATAGATAAGGAATCTGAGACTCAAATATGTCCTGTGCATCATTATGAATGGGCAAATGGCAGAGTGGACATCTGAACCCAGTTTCTTAGAAAATGACAGATGTTCATATTCTCTACTGTCATATGAGTATGCTAATAAAACACAAGGTGGTAATCACTCTGGAGAGGCCTTGGATTTACAGAGCACCTATCTAAGGAGCTAAATACATTTATAGATTTTTATAAATCCAATTAAGTTAATTATCTTAATATGATCTTGTCTAATTTCTCCATATGGATGAGTACACATTTGACTTGGACAGGGAAATCAATTTGGATTATTCAGACTGATTATATTTTATCTTATGTATATGTTATAGAATTTATCCCAAAATTGATAAAACTGGCTCTTTGTGTCCACAGTATAGATGCTTGGACCTGGTAGCACCCTGGGACTCACACTGAATGAACCTTCTTCTGGGTTCACTCCACCCACTCCCCTAAGTTTAGAAGGCCCCAGGAAGCAAACTCTTATTCTGAAAGACCTTCAAGGACAACCTGACTCAGTACACTGTCTCCTTTTCTCACAATTCTTCACAGCCAGAAAAGTTCCTATACATAATCAGAATGTCTACTGCTTTGAGTGAATCACTTCTCCTTCTGTTCCATTCTTGCTGGCAACGGAGAGCAGCTGGGAAGGGTTGTTTTGTTTTTTTTTTTTTTTTTTTTTTTTTTTTTTAAAGAGAGAGTGAGAGAGGAGAGAGAGAGAGAGAGAGAATTTTAATATTTATTTTTTAGTATTTGGCGGACACAACATCTTTGTTTGTATGTGGTGCTGAGGATCGAACCCGGGCCGCACGCATGCCAGGCGAGCGCGCTACCGCCTGAGCCACATTCCCAGCCCCAGCTGGGAAGGTTTTGATAGCTGTTATTAACTTGAAAGCTGTTTTAAAAACACTGCTGCAATTTCCCTTCCACTGGCCAAATGAACTTGATTCTTTTAGCATTTGTCACACAGGGAGACAATCCTCTACACATCCAGCCATTTGTTAAGACAGTCACAATGATTTTGAAATGTGGAATCTTAGGGGCAAGAGTGACCATCACTGAAAAAGCAGCTGTGCTAAGTAATTATTACAAAGTTGGCTGCAAGCAGATTCTTACTACATATCAGTGTGTGTGTATGTGTGTGTGTGTGTGTGTGTGTGTGTGTGTGTGAAAATCAGAAAAGAGTGAGACTAATGGTAGATTCTAGTGTCTATCTGGAAGTGTCCATATGGGAAGAAGAAAGCTAGAGAGTAAACAAATGAAAGGGCAGGTGAAAGAGGATGAATAACAAAAAGGGTAAAGTCCATACTCCTCAGTTTGCATTTATCTGTAAACTAGAATAGAAATCTACCATCACTAGAATGGGGGCTTAGGGTAGGAAAGACCAGACTCCAAATTCCAACCCTGCCATGGTGTGTGACCTTGACCCAGTTATTCTTCTTCCTTGTGTTTCCGTTTCTTCTTTGCAAAACAGGTATGATGAGGATATCTATCACTGGGTTTTGAGGGTGGAATAAGATGCTATGTTTAAAGGTTTTCCAAGCTCATGGGAAGTTCTCAAGACATCACAGGTCTTATTATTCTCTGAAACCAAGCAGTTACCTATGGGTCTAGGCTTTGGAGACCATATTTAGAAGCCCCCTTGCTTTTGGATTTTGTAGATTCCTCTTCCCAAGAACTGAAATGATGGCTATTTTTTTTAAATGCCAGGATTAGTTGCCTAACTAATTTATGAGTTCAAGGGATCCTAGATGCTAACTGGCTGAAGAGTTAATTATGTAGATATGGAATTAATATTGTCATTACTGTGTTAATAATAACGATTGCATAATAGCATTATCCCTACAGCTCAAGAAGACCACAGGGTGTTGTACCTGGAAACTGATGCAGGGATAGAGAATACTTAACTCTCTCAGGTCTGGATACAATTGGCAAGCATATTTTGAATTGCATATCATTGGCATTTAAATATCTATTCTTTTCCTCCCACAAGATTTACGTGGGGAGGAATAGGAATGCAGATTCCATTTCTCCTGACCAAGAAATCTAAATTCATAAGTTTGACTATCTGTATCCCTGAAAGAAAACTCTCCCAAAGTGAAGAGCATAAGAAAGAATAATTGGTTTGCATGTTTCCTAGCAGATTTCAGGGGGAAATGGAGCTGGGATGGGTGGTGCTGGAGGTGGTGAGTGTGGATGGCAACAAGCCCTCCTCATTCTCTAAAACGTGAGTCCTTTGCTGAGAGAAATAGTAGCAGATTGCCACAAATCCAGCTTTTCAGGAGATTCCTGTGATAATATTAACTTATGTTTTAGCAGAAAAGCCTTGGGCTCTTCACGTGGCCAGCGAGTACAAAGATGATAACAGAGGCAAGCCCTCCACAGATGGTCCTGCCTTCCCCAAGTCAACATTAAGGGACATGTGAGTGGACTCAAGGGACAGCATACATTCAATAAACCTGCTCTATACAAAAAGGGAGAAAAAGCAGGCAGAAATTTTCCCCAGGACATAAAGTATTGATAAATGTTTGTTTGCCTACACCAGAGAAGGCCTCTCAAATCAAAGGGACCCAGCTCAGAGCAGTCAGTGCATCTCTAGCTGCCTTGGAGGTGCTTTGTGGTTTTCTCTAGGACTTGTAATCAGTCAGGCTCTGCAGAACCAAGCAGAGGGGCCTTTGGTTATCCCAAGGAGCCTCAACCCTCAATCCTGCACCATAGCAGTGTCCATAGTCCTTTCCCCTAGACTCTTTAAAGAGAGTGGGGGGGAAAAAAAGCAAAAAAGGACATTATTTTAAACTGCATGAAGATTTTTAAATAAAAATAAAATTAACTAAGACAGTTGTGGGGGATGGGAGTCTTCTTCCCAACTCCCCAGATGGCATGTCTGTGCTGATTCATTTACTCAGTGACAACTTGGTTTTCAAATTTCTTGGACAGTGTAGACCTAGTTCAGATTATATTAAGATCTAGAGAGGGGCTACACACTGGGAGCGCCGCTGGATAAAGCAGTATCTTTACCTGGGCACTTGATCTGAGCTTCTGCCTCCCATCCCAGGTCCCCTGTATGGAGCCTGCTGGGTAATTCCATCACCACCTGTCTCCTCATCTATAAAATGGGAATCATCACATCTGTTCCCTCGTGATGCTCCATGCATCTTCATTACAGTCATAGAAAAGATTCAGTAGAAGGGTCCAGAGCTAGTATGAGTCTTCCAACTACAACAATCTTAATAAATATTTATGCTGCCCAATAAAGGAGTGTGTGGCATTGGAAGAGTTTGTATGCAGTCTATTTAAGACAGGGACTGGGAAATGAGGGCAAGAGATTACCTTGTCACTATTTATCATTCCAAGTTAACAATGTTAGATATATGATGGCTGCTAAACAGTTTGGTGGCAGAACATCATAAATGAAGTCTGTTTTCCCTGGAAACTGCATAACCATTTGAATTAATTTAATTTGATATTTCAAATTAAATTAAACTGTAGAATAATCCCCAAGGGAGAGCATATTTCATTTGCAATGTCTTTTGATGGAGTATTCCCTGCCAAAAGTTTTGCTTTGCATCTGGCTACAGATCTAAATTTATTGCATTAGCTTTGAGAAGACTTTTAATAGAAAGCGAGATTAAAAGAAAACTTGATCGAAAATGAAGATATTCAATGCTGAAAACAACATTCCCCAGAACCTACTTCAAAAACTTTATTTTCTCTTTCTGTCTCTGGTCTTCAACTTTCACCATGCAGCTAAGCAGGATGTTTGGTTGGAGAACTTTCTTTTTGACAAAGCCAATTAACATACAGAAAATAGCAGAGAAAAATGGTTCAGATCTACTTGATATAAAGCCTGTACGTTGGATAATATGTTCAACAGATATTGGCGAAGGAGATCAACATCATTCGGCAGGCCAAGAAAGCCCCTGGAATGGAAATAAAAGATTAAAAGATCACATTTAAAGACACCAGGGAGTCTGTGTGCATTTAGTGGGGCCAGCAGCTGTACTATTCTTCCTGAGCTGTCTTGCCCTCAACCTTCTCTCCTCTGAGCACAGTTCCCTGTTAAGGCTTCGGGTCTACAGGTGGGAAGAGAGGCGCTGGTGACGCATCCTACAGTGTCTTAAAATATAGGTCACTCCAAATCACCACTTAGGAAATGACTGGTCTCCTTCCATGGCAAGACATTGAAGAAAACCGCATGGAGCAGCTGCCTGTAAGTTGATACAGTGGGAATAATCTCTTTCCTGGTGAGCAAATACACAGCGGGAGAGGCAGATGTGAAGGGAAGGTGTTTGCTTGAAACAAACAAAACTGGCCCTTTAAGGAGGGTTTGTGCAAGTTTAAATTGGATCCAAACAGATAAGAGTATCTTAATCAAATATTTTAAAAAAGCATTAGGCGGTCGGGATGGAGGTGAGAAGGCGGCCGTGACGCCCGCCCGCGGGAACCCCTGCACCCCAGCAGCCCACAGCGCTCCCTGCCCCCCTCCCCCGCGGCAGAGGGCCTTGCCATCCAGTCACAGCGGCCTGGGGGAGGGGGGGGGACCTGCAATGCCGGCGGGCATGACGAAGCGTGGCTCCCGCTCCACCAGCTCGCTGCCGCCCGAGCCCATGGAGATCGTGCGGAGCAAGGCGTGCTCGCGGCGCGTCCGCCTCAACGTCTGGGGGCTGGCGCACGAGGTGCTCTGGCGCACCCTGGACCGCCTGCCCCGCACTCGGCTGGGCAAGCTCCCGGACTGCAACACACACGACTCGCTGCTGGAGATGTGCGACGACTACAGCCTCGACTACAACGAGTACTTCTTCGACCGCCACCCGGGCGCCTTCACCTCCATCCTCAACTTCTACCGCACGGGGCGGCTGCACATGATGGAGGAGATGTGTGCGCTGAGCTTCAGCCAGGAGCTGGACTACTGGGGCATCGACGAGATCTACCTGGAGTCCTGCTGCCAGGCCCGCTACCACCAGAAGAAGGAGCAGATGAACGAGGAGCTCAAGCGGGAGGCCGAGACGCTGCGCGAGCGCGAGGGCGAGGAGTTCGACAACACGTGCTGCTCCGAGAAGAGGAAGAAGCTCTGGGACCTGCTGGAGAAGCCCAACTCCTCCGTGGCGGCCAAGATCCTGGCCATCATCTCCATCATGTTCATCGTCCTCTCCACCATCGCCCTGTCCCTCAACACGCTGCCCGAGCTGCAGAGCCTCGATGAGTTTGGCCAGAGCACGGACAACCCGCAGCTGGCCCACGTGGAGGCCGTGTGCATCGCCTGGTTCACCATGGAGTACCTGCTCCGGTTCCTGTCCTCACCCAAGAAGTGGAAGTTCTTCAAGGGCCCCCTCAACGCCATCAACCTGCTGGCCATCCTGCCCTACTACATCACCATCTTCCTCACCGAGTCCAACAAGAGCGTGCTGCAGTTCCAGAACATGCGCCACGTGGCCCAGATCTTCCGCATCATGCGCATTCTCCGCTTCCTGAAGCTCGTGCGCCACTCCACCGGCCTCCAGTCCCTGGGCTTCACCCTGCGCCGGAGCTACAACGAGCTGGGCCTGCTCATCCTCTTCCTCGCCATGGGCATCATGATCTTCTCCAGCCTCGTCTTCTTTGCTGAGAAGGATGAGGACGACACCAAGTTCAAAAGCATCCCGGCCTCTTTCTGGTGGGCCACCATCACCATGACAACTGTCGGGTACGGAGACATCTATCCCAAGACTCTCCTGGGGAAGATAGTGGGGTGACTCTGCTGCATCGCGGGGGTCCTGGTGATCGCTCTTCCCATCCCCATCATCGTCAACAACTTCTCCAAGTTCTACAAGGAGCAGAAGAGGCAGGAGAAAGCGATCAAGCGAAGAGAGGCTCTGGAGAGGGCCAAGAGGAATGGCAGCATTGTGTCCATGAACATGAAGGATGCTTTTGCCAGGAGCATTGAGATGATGGACATCGTGATTGAGAAAAATGGAGATAAGAAGGATAAACTCCAAGACAACCACTTGTCTCCCAACAAGTGGAAATGGACAAAGAGGACACTGTCCGAAACCAGCTCCAGTAAGTCCTTTGAAACCAGGGAGCAGGGATCCCCCGAGAAGGCCAGATCATCTTCTAGTCCTCAGCACCTGAATGTCCAGCAGCTGGAAGACATGTACAATAAGATGGCCAAGACCCAGTCCCAACCCATCCTCACTACCAAGGAGTCTGCAACTCAGAGCAAACCAAAGGAAGAACTCGAAATGGAGAGTATCCCCAGCCCCGTAGCCCCTCTGCCCACTCGCACGGAAGGGGTCATTGACATGCGCAGCATGTCGAGCATCGACAGCTTCATCAGCTGTGCCACAGACTTCCCCGAGGCCACCAGGTTCTCCCACAGTCCTCTGGCTTCACTGCCCACCAAGGCTGGGGGCAGCATGGCTCCAGAGGTGGGCTGGCGGGGAGCCCTGGGGGCCAGCGGGGGCCGGCTGGGGGAGGCCAACTCCACCCCTGATGGCAGCCACTCCTCGAGCTTCCTCATCGAGAGCCCCAAGAGCTCCATGAAGACCAACAACCCCCTGAAGCTCCGAGCACTCAAAGTCAACTTCTTGGAGGGGGACCCCAGTCCCCTGCTCCCCGTTCTGGGGATGTACCCCGACCCTCTTAGGAACAGGGGGGGCGCTGCGGCCGCCGTCCCAGGACTGGAGCGCGCCACCCTCCTGGACAAGCCCGTGCTGAGCCCAGAGTCCTCTGTCTACACCACGGCAAGTGCCAGGACGCCCCCCAGGTCGCCCGAGAAACCCTCAGCAATAGCATTCAGCTTCGAAGCCGGCGTCCACCAGTACATCGACGCCGACACGGACGACGAGGGTCAGCTGCTCTACAGCGTGGACTCCAGCCCTCCCAGGAGCCTCCACGGGGGCACCAGTCCCAAGCTCAGCCTGGGCCCCAGAGCGGACAAGAACCACCTCGAGAGCTCCCCGGTGCCTACCTCCCCCAAGTTCCTTCCGCAGAACTGCCTTTACCCTGCGGAGGCGCTGACTGGCATGGGCCCCGGGGCCCAGGAGAAGTGCAAACTCGAGAACCACCTCTCCCCCGACGTCCGGGTGCTGCCCAGGGGAGGAGCCCTGGGGAGCAGCAAGGATCAGAGCATCTGAACTGGCCGCGGAGGCCAGCGTGCAGGTGAGGCCCAGGGAGAGGGGCGGCTGGCTGCCTGCTGCAGAGCTCTCCCGGGTGGACAGAAAGTCTCTGCAAAGCCCCCAGGGACTCCAGAGAAGGTCCCCTAAGACCCGGAGAGCCAGGACAGGCCCGTCAGCATGAAACCGGCCATGCCGGGGGGACAGCGGCTCCCTGTAACAACCCTACTGCCCTCTGAGGGAGATGACAGGCGCTCACAGCCACCACCACCCCATCGTGACCTGACTGAGGCCACCCACTCCCCACTCTTCTCTGGAGGCTGTCCGTCAAGGCCTCCAAGGGCAAGTGTCCATCGCCCGGGCTTCCGCAGGAGGAGAAACTAGAACCAGTGGCTGTTGAAAGAGTGGGTTGGCCGATTTGGTATGGGGTGTGGCGGGCCACCTCCAGGCACACCTGCCCGTCCTGGATCATCGCCTCCTGGATCGTCACCTCCTGGATGGATCGGCTGTTGGAAGGCTACTGAGAAAGCCTGTGTCGCCGGAAAGTCTCTGCGCAGACCTCACTCAAAAGACTTCACAGACTTCAGTGTCCCCTCGAGCCTGAGGTTTTGTGTTGAGATGTCATCAGGGTGAGTGGCACCATTTGTACTCAATTTTAATTGCCCCCAGCAGTCTGGGAAGGGTTCAGAAGGAGGAACTCAGAGCTTTGGCCTAGGGATATAGGAGGAAGATGCTTCTGTGCTCCTAGGGTAGACTGGAAAGATATGCAAGTGTCAAATATGCAAAAGAAATAGCTACTCAAAGAGACCGTGTGCTACCGAAGAACAGCATCAAATCCAATTTCTTTTTTTTTTCTTTTCTTTTCTTTCTTTCTTTTTTTTTTTTTTTTACCTGCAAAAATGCAAGGGAAAGAACGCCCTCATTGAGATGCCTCACCCGGACTCCTGAATGCCTCCTGCTACAGCGGGGAGATCACCTACTATGATAGAAAGTTCTTTTTGTTTCCTGTTATATTCAAGCTAAAAAAAAATGTTAATAAAAAGCACTTTATGTTTTTCAAAAATAGTTCTACCAGGGACAGTGTCCACCTCTTGCACTTTAAACAAGCACTATTTCCGGGGACCACTTGCTGACCCTGTGGTTGGGTTGTGGCCACATGCCCATTCTGGCCACGGTGGGTACCACTGTCGGCCACACCAGAGTCTGGGGCTCCTTCCCTGCCCCTCTGGAGGTTCCTCCCCGCACCCCTAAGGGGGCAGGAGGGGCCAGGGCCTCCCCCAGACTCGAGTACAGGAGACGGGCGCACCTCAGAAGGTCGCAGCAACGATTGGGCACCGGGTGTTCCACTCCGCTCTCTCTGTCCACCAGCCTTGGGTGTGTTTCAGTGTCTGTCCTGAAAGCTCAGCTGTCCCTCCTGCGGCCACCATGCAGATGGTGCAGACACAAGCAATAAGTCTCTGTGCGCATCCTGAGCGCTCTGCTCTGTTTCTTGCTGTTGGTCCTCTTGTCCTAGCTTGATGACCTGGCATTGTCCTGCCTGCTTTTAGTCCATGGCGTGGCATTGTTGGCTGTCCCTCAGCCCAGTGACGTTGGGTTGGACCACTGTGGTATCCGTCTGTCTGTCAGTAACGATGCCGTGTTCTGGTCTGCCCGTCTGCAGCACGATAGTGCCATGTGGTTCTCTTAATGTGACATTGGTGGGTGCTGTCCCAGGTCCAGTGGTGTGCTTCTGCCTGTCCTCAGTACAGTGCCAGGCGTGTGTCTTCCTGGTGGCTCGCCTGTCCTTCACTGGCTGGTCTGCCCACTGTACAACGGCATCACCTACCTGTCAGTACACAAGTATCACAGGGTTGTCCTGCCTGCTCTCCACTCAATGGCACGAGATTGGCCACCTGTCACAGATATGATCATGTAGGGTCATTTACCACTCAAAAATGCGTTTTTCTGCTGTACAGGAACCCAATTCAGACCACTTCTCAGCATCCCCAGGGACTGTGGATCCTCCCGAAAGGGAACAGTCCTGTTATCTGCTGATTTAACATGGAAAAAAAGAACTCAGGTCTTCCTAGGGGTCTTCAGAGCATTCACACAGCAAGCGCATAGGTCCTGGGGCCGGACAGTGTGAGGCCACCTGGGGCAGGACAGTGTGAGGTCACCCTAAGTCAGTTGGCACATTGGAGGTAGGAAAGAGCAGCGCTTCCAAATCCTTCCCTGGGTGTACCTCCGGGGCTGGACCTGTTGAGGACGACTGGGGGGCAGTCCTCGCCGGCATCTTTGTGTCTCTCTCATTTCCATCACGTTTCTGTCCACCATCATCACAAATGTGAAAATTCAGGGAAAACAATCAAATGCTTTTTGATAAAAGTAAATAGTTGTGATTTCCGATTCAGATATTTTTAGAGCTGATGCTATCTGTAAAAAAAAAAAAAAGTCAATACCACTAACAATAATATAGTCTATTTTACATATCAGGAGAGCAAACATGTTTAAATATAGCCATATATTGCAAGAGGGAACTCATCACCCCTTCTTTAAACCAAGGCATTTCATGTTGGTTGAAGCAGATGAGGAGTGCACAGATTGGAAAGACCCTTCCTTCCTTCCGTCCTTCCTTCCATCCTCCCTCCCTGCCCCCCCCCCCTTTTTAACTAATAACCAATTGGTGCAACTCTCCTTGTAACCAAAGGCCCTTTCTGTCTTGTGTCACGCTGGACCTGACCCCTCCTCCCTTGTGTGTGTTGTCTGACTTTAAAGTAGCATTTTATTGAGTCACTTTTGAAGGACGAATTCAGAAGTATCATTAAGAACCTACCTTTTCAGGCTGCATAGCCAGAGTCCTATATAGTGTTCTTATAGAAACAGAATCACTGAAATTCAGCATATACTATGCTTAGAGAGTACTCCATTGCAGTTTGGGTTCTCCCCTCCTTGACTCTGTGTGTGTTGTGGGAACACAGCTTCTACCCTGTGCTCAACTCAGAATAGAGGATCGTGACATTCCCCAGCCTTCCCCCACTCTGCCAAACAAAGGACATACCCAGATTCTGCACATGCATACGCCGACCTGAACCAGTGTACTCGTGCGGCCATGCACTGGGGAATCTACCCAGGGGTCCCCAGTGGGAAGCGGAACTTCAGGGACGGCCTTGGTAGAGAAGAGGAGAGCCGTGGTCTGGGGCAGCTGAAGAGGACTGGGGCCTGCCATCGGTCACCATGCGTTGCTGAACCCGCCAGACACAGGAAGCAGGTGGACCCAAACAGGCAAGACAGGCGGCTGGAGTTCAATGAAACTCACCATGAATCCAACTGAGCTGAACTTCCACCATCACCAGAAAGGGCTAGGGACCAGGCTGCTGCATGCTCTGGTCACACTGGGAGGGTCTGGCCACCTGGGGGAGAAGAGGGCCAGCCCCGGGGGAGCCGCTCATCGACCTTCTCCTCTTGGGGCAAAAGAGAACAAGAGGTCTGTGGTTCCGTAGATGTCTCAGTGCCTTCTTTAGGAATTCTATCTTAAGCACACTTTGAGGGGAAAGAAAAAGGAGAGAGAACACTTGTTCCCGGGAGGCCCCTTTCTCTAGAAAGATCGGGGACCAAGAGGGAAGAAGAAGAAGGGAGAGCGACAGAATCCTGAGGAGCCCTGTCCTTTCTACCGCTCAGCCTGCCCCCACTGCGGCTGGTGACACAAGCTCCTTCCTGCCGTCCCCCAGTGTCCTCCGCGTCTCGGGACCCACAGCCTCGTCTCTGCCTTCCTCCTGATACCACCCGCTTTTCTAAGGGAAAACAAAACAGTGTTCTCTTCTGTAAAACTGAAATGTGCTGTTGATATCTGTAACATTGTATATTTCTCTCCTGCTCCCAGATGACTGGGATGTCTAGTCCATGAATAAGCAGATGTTTAAAATTCACATCTCTGAAGCCAGATCCCCAGACCCCCACCCGCTTCCTCCCTCATTTCTCTGCCGACTAGACTCAAGTACGCACCCCAGGTTTTCCAGCCTCAGTCAAAGGTGGCCGCAGCAAAAAGTCCCTCGCCTTCGGGGCGTTTAAAACGATGGTTTTTTGTAACTTCAAAGTTGGCAGAAGAAAGAAGGGGCATTCCTGAATCCCCAGAAGGACAAGAAAACTCCCAACCCCAAGTTTCCTCACCTGCCACCGCTTATGTGACTTTCATGTCACCCAGCGGGATGACCCAAACCAGCCCTGGCCACACCCAGAAATAAGAGTCAACCTCGGCGCACCTTTGCGGTTCTCCTGGCTCTAAAAGCATCAAATGTGTGACTACATCACAGAATCGTCTATTTTTCTGTTCAGATAAAATATATATATATATATATATATATATATATATATATATATATATATGTATTTTTAGCAGATTTATAATAGGGCAATTGAGTCTAATTCCTTCTTTTGCAATACAGAGTGCTATCTTAGGAGTCTCATGGTTGGATATTATCCTCGCTGATATTTTCTGATCTTTTTCATTTCCTCCCAGAGTCCTTTGGGCCTTTTTTTTTCTTCCTGCGGATGCTGATTCTCTGGAGGTGGGAAGACTTGGGGTCTGACTTCCTGCCTGTAGGTCTTTCCAGGCACTAGGAAATGTCTGTCTCTTACCTCATTCCACCTCTGTGTTTCTCCTACTCGTTGTTCTCTAGAACCCAGGGCTCAGATGCAGGAGCGAGAGGAGGGGAGTGGGTAACATTGACCCTCAAAGTCAGCCCTGAGCTCCCGGTACCACCAACCAGACCTGAAGACCAGAGCGTGTTCAGGTTTCTCTGAACCACAGAAAACCACGCTGGGCCCCAGATCTCCTCCACTTTGTATCAGCCCCTCATTTCAATCCACTTCTAACTGAGAAACAGTGGTCACACACCCTTGCAGCCAAGAGACGAGAAGAGATGGCCCCCAAATCTGCTCTTTCCTCTCCCCTGGCCTTTCCTTTCCACCTGCCTGGCTGGATCAGTCTCAAGGGCAGCAGTACTTTTCCAGCTTCTGCCTATCTGGCCTGAAGAGGCCTCGCACTGTCCTGATAACTCGTTCCACATGGCAGTCTTCACCGTGGGTGGGCAGAGCACAGCTCACTGAGCAGGACCTTCAGCAGAAGGTGATTCTCTGCCCACGGGCTCATGCAGGACCCTGAAGAAGGCCCTCTGATCATTCAGGCTTTAGTGTCCCACCTGCCTTCCTGTCTCTGGACACTGCCCAGAATAGAGATCTGAGCCAAACCAAGACCCCCAGACAGCAGTGACCCAGCCCCTAGCATGGATCCCCAGAGGAAGTCAACACAAATAGGAATCTGTGACTCTGGACTATGCTCCTATTTGGATTTTCCCACCCACCCCCAAAATCCCTGGCAATCTGGAATAAATACAAATAAGATAAAATAAAACTGACAAGATTAAAAAAAAAAAAGCATTAGGCTTTAATCTTCAGCACTTTAGTAACCTTCTAGTTTATTTTAAATCTTGATTGGAAGAATTATCCTGACAAGAAAATTAGTAGTAAGTCAATAAGTCTGTGGCCCAAAGATAGGGCATTAAGTAAGCAGAGGGAAGGAAAAATTTATTCCAGTCCAAGGTCCCTGCCTGCCCTCCTCCAGCCACAAACACAGGCCTGCAGGCAGTTCCCTCTTGATCCCTTGTCCTAGAGTGGGTGGGGAAGTTCATTACTATTTTAGCCACGAAGCTCTGAAGTTCAGGTAATCATATTTAAAAAGATAAGGAACAGGACAAGAAAAGAACCCAGCTTCATGAAGAAATTCTAATTTTCAGCAGTCATGGGTGGAAAATCAATACTCCCCTGTGATACAAAATGAGACCTCGACTAGATAAGGCCACCTCCTCCCTGTGTTCTCTTAAAAAAAAAAAAAAAAAGCAATGCACCAGAAAGTTTAAAAGAAACATAAAAATGAAGGAATGAATGAAGTGGAGAAGAAGAAGACCTGTAATAGAAAAGATGGGCAAGTGCTCACAGTCCCAACCTCCCTGTGTGCCCTGGCAGCCTTCCCTAGTTCCTGCTGAAAGCCACTTTCCCCTGGCAAAAACCTAATCCCAACCCTCTTTGTCAAGAAGTGTCTCCCTGTCAGTGCCACATAGCTCTTCCTTGTGCTGTGTAGCTACATTTTTTCCTACTTCCTCATCCCTACTTTGCACGTGTGCTTGCCATCTGCCATTCAGGCGGGGGGGGGGGGGGGGTAGGGGTGGGTTGGGGAGAGAGAGAGCATGAGAGCCCAGTACCCTATTTTGGAACCGTGCTCAGGACTACTCAAGCACATTCATTCAGTCATTACCTTGGTAGAAGGAAAGGTGTCATCAACTGACTAGCAATGGAACTGTGGCTCTTTAATTCCTTATCATTCATTTAGGGTAGCAGTTTTAGGAGATTTCTGTTTTAATCACCAATTATGTATTTGGCCAATAAAGCTCATATTGTTAACATTAATATATACATATTTATAACTCAATGGAGCTAGACATAATTAAGTAGAAACGTTCAAATTAACAATGATGATAATCATTCAAAAATGAGATTTCCCTGATGTCTTCCAGCAGTGGAATCCACCCCAACACTGCCATGGAGATTGTGTGCAGCTGAGATGTCATTCTGCCCACACCTTATTTAAATCTAAACCCTTTAAAATGGTCTGTCAGATGTTAGGTAAATAGAAAGATAATGAGTGTATTGATTGTGTATATGGAATGTCAGCTGTGTTCTAAACCTTCAGCTATGGAGGACTTCTTGTAGGTGAAGGGGCTTCTGGAGGGCTGGAGGACGGGTGAACATGAGAGTACGGCAGGTCTGTTGGAAGGCGTGGCCTCTGAATGAGCTGACCAGGACCAGGACAGATGTATTATCATCCAAGTCCGGGGAATGCCAGTGGCATTATCTCACATCCCTGGAAGAGAGTGGAGCCATCTGCTCATCTTGGCTTCAGTAGTCACATGCAACAGGTTCCCCGAGGAGGAGGAGACTACAACTCCCAAGGCATCAGGGGAGCCAAAGCAATAAATAAAACCTTTCTTTCTGGTCAATCTGGCATCTGCCCTTCATCCCACCTTCACGCCCAAGGTGCCAATGTAGCTTTCCCCTTCCTTGGCTTTTGAGCAGCATATATTCCAAATTCAGCTTAGACTATATTCCCACATCCCTGCCAAATTCACTGGTGGCATCCTGTGTTTTCTCCCCATCAGTTAGATGATAAGCTTCTTAAGCCACAAGCTACCCCTCTCTTTATTCCCAGAATGCCTAAGCAGTACTGGGCAGGTGCTCAGGAAAACTTGCTGAAAGAGGGGATCAGTGGATAAGCCTTCCAGAATTTCTGGTGGGGAAAACTGGTGCTGTTGTGGACTCAAGTCCATTTCTTAAAGTTGTCACCACCTGTACTCAGGACACTGGTTTCCTTGACTGCCTGGCCAGGCACATCCATCGAGACTCAAGGGTCTGACTTGCAACAAATGCGGCTCCAATTCTCACATTTTTATATGCCATGTTACACACATCATTTTTGAACCTCTCAGAAGCCCATGCATTTCTGAGCATTGGCAATCAAGCATAAAGTTCTGGGGCAAGCTGTGAAATCTCTGAAATGAAAATCAATTCCATCTCCATTTCATGGAGACTAATGTGGCATTTACAACATAAACAATCACTTCTGTTAGGGAAGAAAATTAAAAGCTGTGCTACATAAAGGCACAATGTTTAAAGTTCTGGTGGAAATGAGCACTTGGCTTTGAGATGATTACAAAGGGAATTGGAAAAAGAAGAAGAAAAAAAAAGAAGGAAAGAAAGAGAAAAGAAAACAAAAGAAAAACTCAGCCCCAACAGTTCAGAAGTGCAGAGGTTTCATAATGCAAATTTGCTATGACCGAAACCATTGGCCTCAGCTCAGACCTCTGGGGATAAAACCAAAACCTTGAGTATTTACTAAGTAATGTGGGAAGGTGTTCAAGGGCTCATGAAAGTCATGCTACTTTTCTTTCCTGATGGTGTCAGAAGACACAGGAATTTTCCCCTGGGAAAAGAAGGGCCCAAGAGCCACAGGATGCCGGGGCAGTGAACCCCATGGTTTAATCACTGCAAAGTATAGGTCTTTTGAGTTTTTGATCTGGTGACCCCGTTTCCCTGTGGTTACAACAGGGTCCCATGCATTTCTGCATGAACAATGCCAAAATTCACAGACCAAAATCAAAATTAAGGGTGGAGGAGGAAAAGAGCCTATTTGAAGTCAAAACCCTAGAATTAAGGTCATCTTTACCACTGGGTGATTAAGAAACTCTAGACAAGAATCCCAACCTCTGAGGACTCAGTTTCCTCATCTGGAAATCGAGATGTTAGATCCTGTGTTCTCCAAAGAGGGCTATCCCTAAAATGTTATCACTCTCTAATTCTGCATTAAACTACAAACAACCATTCAGTTGGCCTCATTTGCAAGGGTGGTGGGGAAGAGACACAAGCTGTTGCCAATCAGGAGGTGCTCATTTGCATAATGACTGATTCACTAATTAGCCAGAAAGACTTCCATACAGCCATATAGGAAGACACCAGCTTTCCCTCTGTGACATTATTTTACCCAGTCCCTGGCTTTGGCTATTGCATTCTCAAAATACTAGCCAGCAACTAACTGACTTTTCTATAAAGCTGCCCAGGCAATTAAGAACATTAGCATAAAAGAATCTTCCTCAATTAACTATTTTTAGAGTGGGCTGGAAGGCTGTCTTGCATCCTTTAAAGATTTTTATAACAGCGCTATGTTTGTTGTATTACCCATGTCACATGTATATTTTTCATTCTATTTTTGTTCTGCAGAAAAATGATTTGTTGTAATACTATTCTGGAGGATAGTTACTTTCAAACCATTTGAAGAGAAGTCAGATGCATTTCTGATAAAGGCAGGCCTTATTAATTTCAATCTGAAGATGGGACAACCTAGGGTATGGCTGGTATACACGTCAGCCAATCATCTCATCACACATCTAGATTTGCCTTGATCAAAGAAGCAATTTGTGAGACATTCCCTCCCCGCTCCCCACCAAAGTTGCTAATCACCTTTTTGAGATAGAAGATAGATGGGAAACACTGTACAAATTCTTGCCATAGCCCCCAAATACTAATCACTTACGTACATCTAAATTATGACTTGAGACCTTGCATGATAAGGTAGGAAAATGGTACGGTACATACAGAACTATTACTTACCAGTGTCAAAAATAACTAGCCTATTTGCATAACTGTGAGGCTAGATTACAATTTCTTCCTCAAAACTGCTTCTGTAGCAGAAAAAGCTTTGACCGATATGAAGTGTGGCATGTTGTTATCTTTTTAACCCTTACAAAATGGAATGGAAACTCTTGAAATTAGATGTTTGAGCACTGATTTGGAAAACAGGAACTACCCAAGAAAACAATTTAGAGTGCTTGTTTTGATATAGTTTCCTTTGGGTATATTAGGTGCTATCTTGTATAAGCTGGTGGCCTCCAAAGTGGGTCATATGTACCCCCAGGAAGTCATTTGACCCTTTGGGGTGCAGAAAGAATCTATTTTATCTCTTAATTCTGTAATATCTGTTTTGCATTTTTTTAAATGCTGTTATGGTTTGGATGTGAGGTAACCCCCAAAAGCTGATGTGTGAGACAATGCAAGAAGGTTTGGAGGAGAAATGATTGCATTAAGAGTGTTAACCCAATCAGTGAATTAATCACCAGATGGGATTAATTGAGTGGTAAGTGAAGCCAGGTGGAATGTGGCTGGAGGAGGTGGGGCATTGAGAGCATGGCTTGGGTATATATTTGTATCTGACAAGTGAAGTATGTCTCTCTGCTTTCTAATCATCATGTGAGCTGCTTCCCTCTGTTACATTCTTCCACCATGATGTTCAGCCTCACCCTGAGCCCCAAGGAATAGAGCTGGCTGTCTATGGACTGAGACTTCTTCAACCATGAGTCCTTAAATAAACTTCTCCTCCTCCACATTTATTCCAGTTAGATCCTTGAATCCCATTAGCAAGAAAAACTAATTAAAAATGCATATAGTATATTAGAATTGGAGTATATGTATATAATTTACAGAAAAATGTATATACTCTAGGTATATGCGATTTTTTTCCAATGGAGGTTAGTGATAAAAGAAAAAATCTTTGAACACCACTAGTAGACAGTACATATTTTTTATGTTGGCCAGGAAGATGGTGTTTTTCTTTTTATTTTTAATTTTTTGGGGCTTTTTTTAGTTGTAGATGGACACAATATAGTGTCTAACGCATACAAGGCAAGCGCTCTAATGCTGAGCTACAACCCCAGCCATAGAGATGGTGTGTTTCTAAAGAGAATTTTCTATAGGAATAAACTCATTGGCTGTATCTACAAATATATTGTTAGAGAAAGTACTTCCATGACATAAAGAAGCCTGGCTATAAGTGTTGAACATGAATACATCTAACATTTTATAAACCCTTCTATTCAGACAGTAAAGAAATAAACTGCTCTGAAAAACTATGCAGTTATCAATGGAGACTCTCAAAGTAAAGAATCACAGATTCAGTTCTACTTGGGTGAAGAAAATAAATCTGGAACAATGCTTTGGTATGGATCTGGAATGTACCCCAAAGGCCCTTAGCCTACAGTCTTGGTACCCAGGGTGGTGCTACTGAGAGATGGGGGAACCTTGAGGAGGAGGCCCCACTAGAAGGAAGTTAGGTCATTGGGGGTCTGCCTGAAGGGCATATTGGACTCTCCCTTTGCTTGATATCCACCAGGACATGGGCAGCCTCTTCTTTCATGAGCTTGCACCATGATGTGCTGCCTTTTCATAGGTCCCAAGTGATGAGGCTGGGAGACCATGGACTGAAAATAAACCTTTCATCCTTTAAATTGTTTATCTCAGGTATTTTGCCACAGCGATGGAAATCTAACAAACTAAATAGGGGGGAGTATTTTTGGAGCAGAACAGTCAGCATAGAGAAGTAGTTGAAACATACTATGTTAACAAAAGCACTACACAGCCAGTCCCAGCCCAAGTCCAGGACTCCCTACAGAGACAAAACTTCTGACATTTCCAATGCAACTCATTTTTATCTATCCCCTTCTCTCCTTATCCCCATTAGCCTTCTGCTCTTGCTCCCCATTCATTCAACCACGAATATTTATTAGGTATTTAAGTTCTGCCAGATGTGGTTCTGGCAATTTTGAGATTTTTTCTATTCCTCCTTACTCTCGTCTGGGGGTCACTCATAGGTCTCTGGGCAGGAGTTTTGAGAGGCTGCCAACTCGTGACTCCTATTTATTGTTCATTGCTCCCCTACTGAGAAACCTAGATCATCAAATATATTTCAGGCGAAGCTGTAACTGGAGGAGTAAAACTGAGAACTCTCACTGAGAATGGAGCCTAGCTCCATTCTGCACTACCTGCACTGTCCCCGCTTCAGAATTTCAGGCTAGTGCTGGTGTGCCCTTTCATTTTGCATTTCTAGGGACCATCGACAAATATTCCTTTCATTTTTGAGAACTTCTTTTATGTTCCATCTTGGGTTTGAAGCACCTACAAGTCAGCCCTGTTTGTCCTGAGCTTGCACAGGAGATACGGGATTAATTACAAACCCAGACTACAAAGAAGCACTATCCCAGAGCAGGACACGGGGGAGTGGCAGGGCTCTAGTCATTATCTACTAAGAGTCAGGAGGACTTGGTCTTGAATTTGAAATCAGACGTTAAGGACCTGGATCTTAGCTCTATCTCTTATTAGCTTTATGACTCCAAGCAAACCACTTCTATCTATCTTTAAGTATCCATTTCCTCAGAATGAGAATGATAATGCCTATTGATAGCATTGTTTTGAGGATTAAATGGAACATTGGATATGAAAATGCTTTATAACCAAGAAAATTCTAAGCACAGTTTAGGAATTAATATCAATGGAAGGTGATTACTCTGACTGGAGTGATCAGGGAAGCCTTTATTCTGTTGTTCATTTGTACTCTCCAGGACAGGGACTGTTAAACATGAATAGAAGTGGGAAGCCAAAGGCCAGCTCCTCTAAGGATTCTGTGAGGCTGGACCATGGGGATGGGCATGGAGGTGGCCCACTCCTGTAACACACCTCTTCTTCTGAAGAATCTGCTAAGACTTAGGATACCTAAGACCCATCTGAGAAAAATGGAAACACTAGGTTGAAATAGAATTGACAGGGCTTTGGGACCATGTAAAGCTTAGAGGAAGAAGGATGGAAACCAAGTTGGCAGGCTGTTGTGTTCTGCCAAGGGAAAGGCTTTTGCTAGACATCTCCAGCAATTACTCAGAAGCGACCATGGGAAAGTTTTATCTCCCTGGGAAAGTTTTCTGCCCACTGGGGTCTTTGGTGTATGGTGACTCATCAACAAAGGGCAGCGTCCAGAGTCCATTTTCCCTTTCTTTCGCTGAGGAGGAGAAAGACTACCCCAATTCCACTCCCCTGCTGTTCTCCTTCAGTGTGTGGTTAACAGTTGACAGTTCAATGTAAATGCCTTGAGGTGTCAAGGGTAGTAGTAAAAGAGAAGAGGATTAGGAAGTCCATGTATGCCTCACTGGTGGAGCAGATGATGTGGTTACACTGTCATTACTTTGGTTCATAGTTACTCTTAATGCTAGCTCATTTGTAGAAATGTAATTATTGTGTAGTTTCTTTATATCACCAGATCTTATGAGGTAGATCAGTGGACCCTACTCAGCCCCTAGAGACTACAGCAGTGTTATGATTGGCACTATTTCGTCTTGGTTTTACATTCATTCCTATAAAGTCTCTTGAGAAAGGAGGAAGTTGTACCCTGTTTGCAATTTTCTGATACCTGGTTCTGAATTTTCTGTAACTGAATACCGTCTCCTGGCTGTTCATCCTAGCTTACTGAGTTTTCTTATGCAGACACCTTGGTGAGTGCTACATTCTGTGGCAGGACCACTTGGCTAGGGAACTGGGTTGGGTTGTTACAGAAGATACATAATATTCATTAGAAATAGTGTTCACTGAACCGGCTGCAGTGGTGCATGCTTGTGGTCAGGAGACTGAGGCAGGAGGAACAGTTGAGCCCAGGAGTTCCAGCCTGGGCATCATACTAGGACTTCAGCAAAAAGTAAAAATAAAAGTAAATGGTATCTACTGAGACAAAAATTACTGTCTCTAATATCCATTATTCTATGCTTCTTTATCTACTAGTAAAGGACACCCTAAATAGTCATAGCAAATATGGCTCCACTTCTGGCTCCCTTGAAGCTGTTTGGTCAAATTTTGGTCATGTGGACAGCAGGGCTCTATACAACTTCCAGATGATGCCCTTCCCAGTTGCTTCTCACCTTCCCACTTACAGGAACCTGGGAGCTAGAGCACTTTTGTGGATCAGAGATGGAAGTCATCATGCTCTACTACCCACCTCCTGAATGGCTATGATAGAGAAATTATTTTTATGGTTTAAGTTTTTGTCACATGACTTTTAATAGAGACTTTTGCTATAGAGATCACCTTCAGTGGGGGATCTGAGGGTACAGACTCAGACTCTTCTTCATCAATCTGTGTTGCAAGCTCTACATGGTTAAAAGCTAAGTGGGACATGGAGGAAACTCCACTGAATCTGGGACCATCTTGTGCAATAGACTCTCTTAGCTCATACTTGGCCCTGGATACTCTTTCATTTCTTCATTTTCCTTTGGTTATGACTGACATCCTTGGAGTTACACCCTCAGAGGCCACTCATGCTCAGAGTTCTTGGGATTCAAGTTTGAGAGCATGACAAGGTAGGAAGAGAGGGGCTATGGCCAGGATGAGCATTGTTCCAATTCTGAATAAATTCCTACCATTGCCTGGCATGGAGGAAAGAGTACTGTGCTGGGTTTGGGAATTGATCCTGGCTCTGTCACTCACCAGTTGTTTAATCTTGAGCAACTCCTCTCCCTGAGCCAAATGAGGGAGTTAGATTAGATGATTTTTAGAATGTCTTCCAATGTTAGTATTCTATAGTGGAACAATTCCATGACCAGCCTTGTGGCTCCAGTGTCATCTTCAATGCATGAATCAGAGGCCCATATCTATACTAAGGGCTGAATAGAGCAGTTCTACTAACTGATCATTGGCTCACTGAACAGAGAAAGGGGTCCTGATGTAGGGAGGAGGGGAGAGGACATGAGGACAGAGGAGGTGGAAGGTACTGCAAAGGTGTCAAGTGACAGAGATCTTCTACTGGAGAGTCTAGTCTCTCTGGGCCATGTGGATTGTGTGTACATGCACACACACACGCACATATGAAATCTGTGAGAATTCATAGTTACTGATAAAATGTGCCCTTGGTATGGGACCAAAGCGCAAGGGAAGGTAGGAAAGAGGGGAGGGACCAGCACAGTTTTGGAAGCTCCTTGAATGAGTTGCTGAGCCTCAGTTTCCTCTGACATGAAACAGGGAAAATGGATAGGTCTGTTTGTAAAGTACCTGACAAGTGGGTACTGAGTCCATTCTAGCTTCCGGGCTCCTTCTCTCCTTCTGACTCCTGACAAGAACAGACTGCCTGATCAGGGCTCCTACTTATTTCCAGCTGCCACATGAACTTTCTGCCTTCTGTCCCCTGGGATTTCCCTCTCTTTTCCTGCATCTCTTATAGCTCTGTATCCCTCTCCCCATCTGCGGCAGAGTTCCCCCACCATCGTTCCTGTTCCTTCTTTACAGAGGGCAGGGAAAGGTGGGGTAATACAGATGCCCAGTGATATTTCAGAAGCTCTAATTAAGGGAAGATTATGCATGCCATTTGAGTTTTAAAAGGGATTCAACTCAGAATGAATAAAATGCTAACTTCTCCCCTGTCTTACCCACTCACCCGCATACCCTGGGGCAAAATGATACATAACTCAGTTTCTCCAGGAAAGGCAGGTCATTCTGGTCAACCAGCTGACAGCCGTGGCACCTACGGTCTTGGCAAATGTCAATTCTATCATGTGTCCTCTCTCTCGCCACCTTTTTGTTAGCTAGATGTAGATAGATGAAAATGACT
Organism: Spermophilus citellus; assembly: GCF_964194105.1. Classification (NCBI taxonomy): domain Eukaryota; kingdom Metazoa; phylum Chordata; class Mammalia; order Rodentia; family Sciuridae; genus Spermophilus; species Spermophilus citellus. Next base: position 147,894,952 of record NC_138183.1, on the reverse strand, counting down.
GCATTTGCTGAATCCTTGCCTCAGATGGAAGCTACATATTCTGTTCTACAAACAGGTGGCAGTGTAGATTCCAGGCTGTGTGACCACTGGTGGACTGCAGAGAAATTTTCCAGTCTATCACCAGGAAAGTGTCCCATCTTGTCTGACCTTGGAAGCTGAGCAGGGTTAGGCCAGGTATTAAGGATCTTCTTTAACATCAGTCTCTGGGGCCCACCCACTTCTTGGCTGAAAATCAACCAATGCCGCCCCTACTGCCTCATGAGACCCTTGCCAGCTCTCTGTAAGCCAATGACAACTGCACCTTATTCCCCAAACAGTTCCCTGCTGATCCCTTGAGTCTTCATTTAGGTGATTTTTCATCAGCAAGTGCTCATACAGATAGTAATGTGTACACCCATCTCTCTTTAAGTTTGGCTCCACATGCTGGTTTTGTGCTATTTCACATGAGTGGACTGCAGTATCCAGCTCCATAGAGCCTCTGCTCTCAGCCTCTTGTGGCCCTCAAACACGACTATTTTTGTGGTCCTATTTCAACTGGGTCTTAGGCCAATAGTCTCAGTCTCCTGGCTTGGACCCCCTTCAATCAACTAAGTGTGAGTCATGTTGGTACTTTCGCTCTTTTTTCAGGGACAAGTTCATTGCTATAGTTTGAGGAATTCTGGGAAACAAAAATCACACGAGCAAAACAGTACAAGGTATCAGGAAAGGGGACAATGATGTTCTAAGAGATGCACCAAAAAAGACCAATCCTCAGAGATCTGCAGGTACTAAGAAGTCTCTGGAATCTTTAAAGCAGCTGTGATTACAGAATAGAAATGGAGAAGCAAGCTCCTGTTGGTTACCAGAGACCCTGGCCCAACCATATCCCATGGTTCTGCAAACTCTTTTTAAGGACTTGATATCAGTTTCCCCATCTGTAAAATGGAGACTATGATCATGGCCAACCATTGAGGGATGAAAGAAAATCTTACCAGAGTTGTTTTCAAGTATATCTGCAGAGGAGAAATACCTATCCTTATTTTAGCCTTCACTAAAATCCCAGAGTTAAGCCCCTGTGTTCTTTCCCATTCTCTTACCACATCAACACCTACCCAGCACAGCTCCTGTGTGCAGACATTGCCCAGGTGGTTGAGACAAAGAAAAGACCACTGTTAAGACCAGGAGGGGCATTTAAAACAAAACTAGCAACCCCATTGCCACACCTACTCAACCAACCCTCACAGAGCGCCTGGCTTTTTAATCTTCCTTATTATGGGTATTCATAATGCTACATCTCAAAGGTTTTGTGGCTCTTGCATTTAGCTGTGGAATAAATGCAATTCTGAAAATTGCCAGGTCACCGTTATTTACCTCTATAGTTATTTTTACTTAAGAAAGCCCTTTCCCCTGGGTTCCAACAAGAAGGCAATACTATAATTTTCTTCACTGTTTCCCTTTGATGAGGCCAAAGGTCAGGCAAAGGAAGTTGGACAGTTTTAGAAGTGACCCAGCAATCCAGCTGACCTCGGCCAGAAGAGTTAAACATAACTCACTCCTCAGGGGGATTAATTGCTTCTGGCTACTGAAGCCTGGTTGAAAGGTGAGGAAGTGATTATCTCCAAGTACTCCAACTAGGTTCAAATTCACCATTTCTTTTCCTAGTTAATAATTTTTATTCTCAATTTGCTACCTGGGTAGGGAGGCAGTCTGGTCCTCTAGCCCTATAATCCAGAGCTGTACAATTTCCATTGCAACTGTATTTTACAGAACCCACCATCAGCAATCCGAGGTTGGCCATGCTGGGAGGATGCTCTTAGTCCAGCGGTTCACCTCTTTGTTTTACTCTTTGCTGCTCATGTCCCAACACCCATCGCGATTGTCAGTCCTCCTGGGATGGCATCTGGTACGGTTTGATGTCTAATGTTGTGAGTGGATTAATGACCATGGAGGCCTGAACTTACTGGAGTCTTTCAAAATTTCCCTCTTCTCTTGTGTTCCTGGCCCTCGGTTGGCTGAGAACAGTAGGAGCTCATAACAGACAGCATGTCATCCATTCTTGACAGCCTCGGTGCTGTAATGTGGGCCTGCCAAACCCATTACAGTAACGACAGCGCTGCAGAATTAGAACACTCACTCCTACATCGGCGAGGGAAAAAAATGGAGAAAGAGGGGGCAGGGTTGGAATCTTATGTGATCTTGCTGTCTTTCTTTTTCCTTCCTCGTATGATGTGGGATTCTTCTCTTTTCTCTTTCTTTTGTTCTGTTAAAGAGATAAGCAAGCATGCTATCATAAACCCCAAACTCAACAAATGAGTTTTCAGGGAAGGTGATGGAGTCACCTGGGTCTTGGGGGACCTTCTGAAAGAGATTATTGTGCCTCATGGTGGAGGAAGGAGTGTCACTCCATTGTCATCTCCCCAAATGGGGCGTGTGAACACAGAAGCTCTTTACTGGGGCCTGGATAATCTCAATAGGCGCTGACAGAATTAACTTTCTGCCTTGGGCTAAGGGACATGGGGGGTTGCAAAATGTAATGATCATCTTTCTGACTGGGGATCATAAAGGACTGTTGGTAATTATGATAATTAAAGTGATTTGCTTACAGTAATTAGTCCCTAGGACTCCCTTGAGGAGGTAAGATAAAGAGATTTCTATGTTTTGCATATAGGCCAACTGAGGCACAGAGAGCTGGGACCAAGCACTAATCCTGTTTGCCCTCAAGAGACAGGTCTAGGCACATAGACTGGAGACTCTGTCTAGACTAGGTGGTGCTGGAGTGGCTGTTTTGTGGGTAAAGGTGCCTTTAACATGAGATGAACAGGACCTGTTTGAGGCAACAAAGAGTTGGCCTGGCCCAGGATATCCTGAGTGCCTGCTGAGTATGGATGTTTAGCCGGAAGTATATATCAGTGGAGGTGCTGGGTTTTCCAGGGGCTGCCAGGTTCAAATGGGGAGACAAAGTGCTCACAAAGAGACAGCAAGCCTCAGAATCAGCTTCCCTGTCAATGATTTTCAACCAAAGGACTTGTAAAAATTGAGTGTATTTTCTACCTAATCTGACAGGGAGCAGTGGTGACATTCTTGGGACACCAGGTAGAGCCTATGCATACCACTGATGATCAGGCTACACAGAGGGAGGCCCCTGAACTCTTGCCTCAGCTGTGACCATTGGATCTGCTTCCCAGGGACTGCAAAGGCCAGAAATGCAGATGCACAAGGGATACTAGAGCAGCAAGAACAAGAAAGAAGTCCTGAGCCTCAGGTTTGAATCCTGGTTTCTTCTGTGTGACCTCGAGCAGGTTGTTTATGCTCTCTATGCCTTAGTTTGCCCATGAATGGGGATAATGATACGAACAACACAGGGCCCAGAGCGTTGTAATGTTGGATGGGTGTTAGTTTCCTTCCTTTTACTCTGTGAGTGTGCTCATGCGCGTGTGCACATGCTTATGTGCATGCATGTGTAATGAGATGCTGAGGGTGGAACCCAGGACCTGTCCTATGCTAGGCAAACATTCTACCACTGAGCTACGTCCCCAACCCTCTTTTTACTCCTTTAAGGGACCACCTCAGACATTCAGTCAGTCGACTGATATCTCATTGAAAACCTATTATGTGTTCAATCTGGTGTTAGAGAAGTTTGATTGAGGAAACATACCATAAGGATGGAATGAAAAACTATATAGAATGTTGAAAAACTATACAGAGTTCTCTGTAAAAATCAGTTAATGCTATATGACTAATGATTTGGTAAGATAAGGTTCAGGCACAAGAAACTGTCATTCGACGCCAATTGAAGCAAAAGATAATGCCAAGCTATATTGTCTGGTGAGAATGATAAATTCTCTAGAGTCTTCATAAGCTACAGGATGAAGTCCAAATAAACACAACAGCTTTTGTCATCAGTTCCTGGAATGTCTCTCATCCTCAAAGTTTGTTCCTCATAGCAGCTTTGTCTAGAACTATACTATCATTCATTCATTTCACCCATCCTTCATTCCATTCATCCATCCATCCATCCACCTGCTTATTCTACAAAACCAATTGCCTATTACATGTAGGCACTGAGTGTCCCAGTCTCTGGGAATGCCAATATATCAGTCAGGCAGGCTGAGAATCTAATGAACCTATGCTTTAGAGTGTGTAAAGAAACAAACCATATAATGACATAAATAAGATAGACCCAAATAGTGAGAAGTACAAGGGAGAATATCAAACAGGCCAATGAGAAGGAGAGTATATGGAGATGGTTTGAAACCCTTCTCTAAATGGGGTGGTCAGGTTGGACCTTTGGGGAATGTGACATCTGGGCTGAGAACTGAATATGAACTCCTGTCCCTCCAACTAAGTGGGTAGTTAAGCCAAGAGAGTCCCAGGTAGATAGAGCTGCTAGTGCAGTTTCTGGGGTGGGAATGGTTTGGGGGGTCCTTCAGGAACAAAAGGACGGCTTCTATGGAGGGAATATGCAGGTACTTGGAGAACAGGTGATATGACATGATATCGGAACAGGAAACAGGACCAGATGTAGAGGACCATCCATGTGAGTCAGGGAAGGAAGTTGAGATTGCTTCCTGCACAATGTGTGCCAGCCAGTGAGTACTTTCAGCAAAGAAATCACATAATCTGCTTCATGTCTTATTTTTAAATGATCACAACTTGTAGTTTCCAAAATACATATTTCCATGCTTTTGCATAGCAGTCCCCTGGGACCTTATTTACCTGTCTGACTCTTCTCAGCGTTGAACTCTTATCTCAGGCACATTTTCCTTACTGAAGCCTTCCCTGTCTTTTCTGCAGGCTCCACCCCCTGCCAGTCACTCCTTTTCCTTGCTCCCATGCTTCCAATACACCTCGAATAATGCATATAATTGAATATATCACCATTACCTTCTTGCATGTGTCTCCCCTAGTGAAGGAGCTAGAACATGGTAGGAGCTTAATAAGATTTGATAAGGGCCAGTAGTCAGGGTAGGCTTCATGGAGGCACATCTTGAAGGATGAGTAGAATTTTGATAGATGATAAAGAGAGGTCAGAATCACACAAATCCTGCAACATCTGCTTAAGTCGATGTGAGACATGATTGGAAAGATATTGTTATGGAGAAAAGTAGCCCACCCCCAGTGAAAACCACAAGACCTGCTCTTTTTTTTTTCAGCCCAACAGGAACACAGGCAGTTAATGAGAATGATAGATGATGCTTTGCATATGATATTCATGCATTCTGCATATTTTTATTTACCATTGAAATGCATGGACAGACTTCTCAATCCCCTCCTTCCTTCTTTCCTTCATTTAACAACTTTTAATTAAATGTCTCTCGAGTATCATGCATGATGATGGGCCCTGTGATGGAGAGGCAAGTAGAAATTTGGTTTTCGTGAGTTCATATGTAACAGTATACAGGGGACAACTGAAAGAGGACATGGTTTCCAATTCTGAAATGAGATCATGTTGAGTGTGAATAGTGTCTCTAATGAGTTGTACTATCTGTGATTTCAGGCATCTATTTGGGTGTCTTGAATTATATCCTGTATGGATAAGAGGAAACTTATATGTTATTACCCTTATTTCATAAATGAGAAAATCAAGACTCAGAGAGGCTAAACCAGTTGCCCAAGAGGTGATTCACATCTTATGCAAGATCAAACAGCATGGTGTAGAACTTTAACATGCTACTCAAAAAGGCATATAGTTTAAAAATTAATTTTTTTCTTGACTATTCCATTTAATATTTTCAGACTGCAGGTGACTTTGAGAAACTGAAACTATGAAAAACAAAATTGTGGGTGGGGGTGTCTACTGTGCCTACCTAATAGGGTGGCTTGTTAGAGTGCTGGGCATGTAGATAGATCTCTGTGAATATTAGCTATTTATTATTATTTCTCTAGGATGCATCTATGGGAGGATTTACAGATTCATTACAGATTCATTGTTCCAGGCTAGGCACAATGGCACATGCCTGTAGTCCCAGCACCTCAAGAGTCTGAGGCAGGAGGATCATGAATTTGAGGCCAGCCTGGGCAACTTAACAAGATGCTGTTTTGAAATAAAAAATAAAAAGTTCTGGGGAATGTAGCTCTGTAGCTCAGTGGTGGAGCACTCTTGGGTTGAATTCTCAGTACCAGGAAAAAAATTCTAGTTTGTGTCCAAATTTGTTTCTTTCCAAATTCCAAGCCTTCAGAACCCAAATCAACTGCAGCATTAACTTAGGACAATGGTGGGAATGCTGAGTTGGGCGGGGAGGGGCCATGGAGAGCCTCCTGCTTTGTATTTGTCAAAGGTTCACCTTGGCTGGCTCTTCAATTCTAAGCAGAATCTACCTACTTCATTCCTTTTTCTTCTCTTTCCTTAAATATGCCCCAGAAAGATCATAAATTGATTTTCCCCTGACCTACAGACACCAGGAAGAGTCTTCAGGGTGGCTCCCAAGACTTCTGCCCCTTCTCTGCCAGTCATTCACTTCTCTTTTCCTGTCACTATGGTCACAACCACCGTTGGGGGTCAGCGAGTGGGTTGAGAGAGCTCAGACATGGTGTATGGTATGATTCATTTGCACCAGGAGATTCTGAATAGATAATAATCATCTGCAAATGGCAATTAACATAATCTTTTTTTCTTTTCTTTTATTTTTTTATTGGTTGTTCACAAAATTACAAAGCTCTTGACATATCATATTTCATACATTAGATTGAAGTGGGTTATGAACCCCCAATTTTACCCCAAATGCAGATTGCAGAATCACGTCGGTTACACATCCACAATTTTACATAATGCCCTATTAGTAATTGTTGTATTCTACTACCTTTCCTATCCCCTACTATCCCCCCTCCCCTCCCCTCCCATCTTCTCTCTCTACCCCATCTACTGTAATTCATTTCTCTCCTTGTTTATTTTCCCATTCCCCTCACAACCTCTTATATGTAATTTTGTATAGCAATGAGGGTCTCCCTTCATTTCCATGCAATTTCCCTTTTCTCTCCCTTTCCCTCCCATCTCATGTCTCTGTTTAATGTTAATCTTTTCTTCCTGCTCTTCCTCCCTGCTCTGTTCATAGTTGCTCTCATCATATCAAAGAAGACATTTGGTATTTGTTTTTTAGGGATTGGCTAGCTTCACTAAGCATAATCTGCTCTAGTGCCATCCATTTCCCTGCAAATTCTATGATTTTGTCATTTTTTATTGCTGCATAGTACTCCATTGTGTATAGATGTAACAGAATCTTTTAAAAAAAATGTCTTGATGGTTATAAAATGGAAGGCAAAGCACACCATGCCTCTTGTTGTAATTACAGAGGCAGTATGTTATGCACAGATTTTGAATGACCTGATATTTCCACCCAGTCACTCTGAAAGATACAAGTTCCCTCCACGTTTAGTCTACAACCCTTTTTCTCAAGGATGGTGTGTTATTCAGCTTTTCATTGCTGTGACCAAAATACCTGACAAGAACCACTTAGAGGAGGAAAAGTTTATTTTGGATCATAGATTCAGAGGTTCAGTGCATGGTTAACCAAGTCCATTGCTTTAGGTCCAAGGTGAGGTAGATTGTCATGGCAGAAGGGCCTGGTGGAAGAGCGCTGACTTTGCTCAAGGTGACCAGGATGCAGAGAGGGAGGACAGGGCCATAGGGAGGATGAACCTTTCCAGGGAATGTCCCCAGTGACCCACTCCTCTAACCATGCTTACCTACCCACAGTTACCACCCAGTCAGTCTATTCAAACTAGGATGGGCTGATTAGGTTATAGCTCTCACAATCCAATAATTTCACCTTTGACTATTCCTGTATTAGCACTGGAGCTTTGGGGGACACCTCATATTCAAATCACAACAGATGGCATTTGAGGAAGATTCATTTCTGAAATCCTCTCTTTGGCTCCACATTATATCCCAGGGTAGGAAAGAGAAATGAAAATCACCACCATTTGAAGACAGAAGGAGAAGAATGAAGAACTCACATTTATTACACAGCAAGTCTTTTGTTAGCAGCTTTTACTCTCCATATCTCAATCCATCCTTAAACAGTCTAGCAAGGAAGTTTTATTCCCTCACTTTTTTAAAAAATAGATGAGGAAACTGAGGTTTTGAGAGGTTAAATGACTTGCTGGAGGCCAGTTAGCAGAAATGAGATTTAGCTTTGCAGTATGTGTTTACGGGGGCTGCAACCTTTTCTACTAGACAATATTCCTACAGTTCTCCATTAGAGTATTTAAACTGTTATTAATTGTCCACCTATCTGATTATTAGCCTCCTTTCCTGTCTTTGATATAGGGTTTGCCAAGGCAGGGAGACACTGTCTTCTGATTTGGCACCGTATAGTCAGCGACTATCCCACTGATAGTCCATTCATTTGCTGAGTGAATGACATAAGTCTTGGAAGTGACCAATATAAGGCCATCTGATGAACAAGCAATATCTTTATTAAGATAGGGCAAAGGGTAAAAGGGGAGGGGGGAAAAGGGAGGGGGCACGGGGGTAGGAAAGACAGTGGAATATGACGGACATCATTACCTAAGTACATGTATGAAGACACGAATGGTGTGACTTTACTTTGTGTTCAACCAGAGATATGAAAAATTGTGCTCTATATATGTAATATGAATTGTAATGCATTCTGCTGTTATATATAACAAATTAAAATGAAAAAATGAAAAAAACTTAAACAAATAAACAAGTGGGTGTGATGGGGCACACCTATAATCCCATTGACTCAGGAGGCTGAGGCAGGGGGATCACAAGCTTGAAGCTAGCCTCAGCAACTTCATGGGACCCTGTCTCAAAATAAAAAATAAAAAGGTCTAGGGATATAGCTCAGCAGTAGAGTACCCCTGGGTTCAATCCCCAGGCCTGCAAAAACCAAACCAAACCAAACCATAAGACCCCACAACACTTTCACATGAAGCCATAGACTTGGTACTTGTCACATGTCACACTATGAAGTCTTGGTTGGTAGTCATGACTTTTGTCTTGCAGGAATCTTCCTCTGAAACAGATGAAGTCCATCTCTGTAATGCCTGTTCACAGGCTGAGCGTGCACCAATAGAAATCAATACCTTTCCTTAGCTATATACTATTATCCTCAAATGCAGCCCAGCTTCCCTGAAGCTCTTCCTTTTCTCCTGGATCCTAGGGTACAGAGGAACAGGCACTCTAAGAAAACCATGGCCTTTCCATCTTGCCTAAGAAAAGGGAGCTGCCAGCTGACTCTCTTGGCAGGCAGCACTGGAACAGACTGTCATCAATGTCTGAACTCTTGTCAACTTTAGACTCCTACACCTGAACTGGTTGAGATGATTTTAATGAAATCTTCAAGTGTTAGTTGGGATGAAAAATGCACTACATCAAAACAACATTGATAAGATAGGGGTAGGAGGGCTCGAGAAGAATGCCAATTCCATCCTGGTCAATTTTTTTAAGACCAGACTGAAACTGGAGGCTGCTAAGATGGATTCTGGGATACAGAACAGCAAGCAGCAGACACTCAGGGGAGTGACTGAGCTCAGGGGCACCCTGAAGGCAAGGAGGGCTTGCGATTTGAGGAAGATGTTTAGGAGGGGGAAGTTTTGGTTGCTCTTTTCTTAGCACGCTTTTGACACCTGTGCTATTCGGAGGACGTGAAATGGCCTGCCTCACCTCCTGAGTCACTCAGTGGGGCTCACAGGGCAGGAGGGCTAGCGAGCAGACAGGGTGGGTAGAAAGAGCAAAGGTGCACCGCAGGTGGCTAGCTGGCGTTTTCCAAGAGGCATCCGTCTCCTTCCTTCTCCTCCTGCTCTCTCACTACCTCGGGGTTGGAAGCCTTAGAGGCGATGCCTGCCTTTTTGAGTGTGGCCCACAGTCTCCTGGGCTGTGGTTCTGGTATTTTCAGCTCTACCTGCCCTTGGGGATTTCTTCCCAGATTCCAAGTAGCTATTTTTTGCTTGTTAGGCTTTAAAGCCCCTGTCCTTAATGCCCACATTATGCCTAATGGATCTCCATCCTCATAGTTGGACTGGGACTCTGCTATCCCCAGGTGATTCTTATGAGCATTAGGACTCAGGTCCTGAGATTCCATCACCTGAAGTCCAGTAGAGGCAGCAGCGGTGGGAACATTTAGCGATGCTGATGTTGAGCAGAACTCGAAGGGCATCACAGTTCTCTAAAAATTTTCAAAAAGGAAAGGACTGTCTCTGTCTCATGTATCAAGTTGTTCGACTCCTAAAATACTGGAAACGTGGGAATCTCTGAACTCCTTAGACTTTAATCTCTTGATTTTATAGGCAGTGATGGTTCACTTTTATGTGTCTATTTAGTAGGGCCATGATACCCAGATATTTGGTCAAACATTCTGTAGTTTCTGTGAAGGCGTTTTGGGGTGAGATTAACATCTGAATGAATAGCTAGAGTAAAGCAGATTGCCCTCTTTAATATGGGTGGATCTCATCCCATCAGTTGAGGCCAGAAGAAAACAAAAAACTGCCTTCACCAGATCAAGAGAGAATTCTGCCATCAGACAGTCTTTGGACTTATCTTGCTCCTTCCTGGGTCTCCAGTCTACAGCCTGGTCGTACAGTTTGGATTTAGCTGCCACCATCATTGAATGAGCAAGTTCCTGAAAATAAATCCCCCTATATATAATCTATACCTCTCTCTCTATAAAATCTATACCTATCTATACATAAAACATTGTGATAATTAGTTTTCCATCACTATAGCAAAACACCTCAGTTAATTAACCTATGAAGAGAAAAGGTTTATTTTGGCTCATAGTTTTGGAGATTCCGTTCATGATCCATTGATGTGGCAAGATAGCACATTGTCATAGAAGCATGTGGCAGAGAAAAACTTCTTGCATCACAAGTTAGGGAGCAAAGAGAAAGAGAAGAAGGGATGGAGGTCCCCAAACTCCCTTCAATGGAACATTCCTACGAGGCCCCACCTCTCAAAGGTTCTGCTACCTCCACTAGCACCAAGCTGGGGACCAAGCCTCTAACAGATGGACTTTTGGGGACATTTAAGATCCACACTATAGCATACGACCTGTTGAATAATCCTGGCTAATTCAAGGTGCAAAGGTGCTAAAGCTGGATCCAGATCCCAACTCACTACAGAGATGTGGAATTAGTGGGTTCAGTTTAGTTCTCCCTACAGGGAGGGCTCCAGCTCCTGCCACAGGAAGGGCATCACGCTGCATGTGTATGTGCATATGTTCCCGTGAGCTCCTCAGAGGCTGGGGCCCACACATCCTATTCCTCTCTATGGTCCCAGCTCCTGATTCTGAACTTTACAGATAGTCACTGTCGAGTGGGTGATGGATGAATGAATGAAAATGAAAAATTCTGTGGCTCTAAGCTACACCAATATTCTGGGGCCTTTCCAAAGCTCTAGGCAGCAGAACACATCCTGAGGAGGTAAGGAGCTTGTCTTCCCTCAGTTTCCCCATCCCCAATGAATATGTTGTCAAATAGGAACAAGGGCCAGGGGAGAAGATGTAGAGCCGCTGATTGGAGGAAGAAGCTGATTAAGGGACAGAGATCTCCTCTTGGTGGCTACCACTCTGCTAGGTATTTGTGTTTAGGCACTTGCAATTAATACTTATTCTTGTCAATATGAAGAATCCCTATATAGTATTTTTTTAAATAAATGAAGAAGGGATAGGAAATTCAGATGGGAGTTAGGGATGGTCTTAAAACCTAACCTTAATCCAGCAGGAAAACAGTTTCTAGAAGAATATTTCATGTACAAGAGAAGGGAGAAAGAACTCAGGTCTGTGCTAGTGGCTACTGCCGTCACCTTTAGCAGGGTCCCCTGTGGTAGCAGAGCAGAACCTCTGTGGCCCTTGGGATGGGCTTTATTCTTACATATACAGATAAAAGAGGCCTTAGAAGTGGTCTGGCTTGCATTCCATTGCAGAAATTTGCTTTGGTTGTAGAACTCTGAGCCACCTGTGCTGAGGACGCTGGCATGCCCTACCCAAACCTAGTGTGGTGTTGTGTGCAGTATGCAGATAGTGAAGCTGTGAGTGGATTGGAGGTGCAACACCCAGCACCACAATACTATATTTATATGACCCATGTCTCCCTCAGAGCAGGGGAGGAATGGGGCTCCTGTCAAGTTCTTTCAGCTCCAGCTGGAATATCGCTCCTGTGGACAGCTGAGCCCTTGGGCTGGTTGCTTTGTCCAGGGCAGGGCTGTTGCAGACAGAGACCCATCTTCTGAACCAACTGGATCTGCATGCTAAGTGGAAACCAAGCTGACAGCCTGGCTCCTGCTGAGCCCAGCTTCACACTCCCTTAAGCTTCTATTTTTAAAATTGCTGCTCCTGCCCCTGTCTGTTTCTTGTCCTGGCCACTGCCTGTAAACTGTTCCATCCAACAGTACCCCAGGATAGACCCCTACAACACCCCAGAAATCCTAAATGTGTTTTGTAGTGATAAAGTAACAACTTTCCCAAGATGCTGTGGGTGACCGGTTGTCCATTAGACTTCAGTGTTCCTAAGCCGTTGGGGAAAATACTCAACAAATACCTACTCCCCAGCCCCAGTCTGGGTCTTCATTCTTAGACATCATTGCATTTTGCCTCCCAGCATTTTTTCTGCAAAAGAATATTCAAGCCATGGGAGGCCGGCACAAGGAGCTGTGTGCCAGATGTGCACACTTAAGGAGTCAATTGATTTAAAAAATTCAGATAGATGTGTTGGAAGTGGGTTCCCGAGAGCAAAATGGAATTCTCCCCAGTCCCACTGAGTTAAGCACCAAGTCACATATCTTTTCTGCCAGCATGGGCACTTCCAATACAGTAAACTTTGTATAGGGGATGCAACCTGGCAACTCCTTGATGGGGGTGACCATCCTGATCCCCATGAGATAAATATGAGCCCTGGGGCAGTGTCACGGCCTCTCCTATTCCTGTATCAGCCTTGGCTTTATTTACCTGCTCCTCCCCAACTTGCCTAATTCATCCTTCCTACTGCATATGCACAGCCCAATTCAAGACTAGCCCAGCTCACTCACTGCCGGGTCCTCAGGCCCCATTAGCATTCCTGGTGCATAGTAGGTGTTCAAAAAATACACCCTAATAAAAGAACCCCTTGGATGTTCCAGGTATTGGAAACTGGCTTAGGTATCCATACACTGTATTACTTTTTATTTTTTAACCCAACACCAATCTCAGAGGTGGAAGTGCTGTTATTTGCATTTTTAAAAATTTTGTTTTTACATGATAACTTTGTGTTATTGGGGATGCAGTGTGATATTTTGATACTTATATACAATAGAGGAGAGAACAGAGCTGGGGGAGTGGAGCTGGGACTTGATTTCATATTTTCTCAAGCCAAGCGTGGGATTTGTTCCCATATCACACTGGCAATGTCCCTCCTCTTTTTGCCTGAAAGCTCTGAGAAAGTGGTAGTGCAGATCCCCGATTCTCCTGGCTCAGGGAAGGTGAGATGGCTGAGACAATAGCCCTTCCTGTTGGCCAATGCTGTGGACCAGGAACCAGGCTCCTGAGGCAGCACCAGGGATCCAGGGGTAGTTATCCCAGAGGGAAGTCAGGCCTGGCTTGGGGGATGGTGGGGTGACCTTCATTTGGGGAGCTCCCACAATCTCTGCCAGCTCTATCAGGCTCTGGCATGTAAAAGCTGGTCTGGGTTTGTCCACAGGTGACTTCGCTCTTATGGCCACCACAGAGGCAGCTCTGCTGTCTCCCAAGGCCTCCTCCATGCCCTCTGCACCGGGAAGAAATAGGAGTGTGTTTCAGATAGTGTCTACCAAGGGGCTGTGGGGGAGCTGCAGACTCAGGGTTAAAACTCGTGGGCTTTGGGTCTGCCTTAACCAAGTGATGAAACCTTGTTAGATCCTGGTTTCCTGCTGATAGAACAAAGTCACTGAAAACTGCCCAAGGGTGTGTGAGAGTCGAATGAGATGATGCTCAGTGCATAAAAAATATGTCTTAGCAGAGATGTGGCATTGCCGCAGGGCACTGGCTGCAAGGCCAGATCTATATGGGTTTCAGGGTTTGATGGGTCAATGCTAAGGTTATTTCAGAACTTTTTAAGAAAAACTGAGTCTTTTTCTAGCAATAAGCCTTAGTATGATCCAATGCAAGGGTTTCTTTCCAAAGCCAGGGCAGAACAAACAAGTCTCTGAGGCACACCAAGGATTTGGGGTCAACTGTTCAAACCTCATGCTTATGGCAAACTCTCATTCCTTTCAGAGACCTGTCCCTGCCTCTCCATGGCAAGCATTTCCAGACCAGCCCTGCTGATGGGGCTCACACTTAGCCAGCATCATCCCAGCTTCCCTGGACCCTGCCTGGGGCAGCACAGCTGAAGTTCAGGGCAGCAATGTCCCAAGGGGGCCTCTGAAAGGTCTCAGGAACTTGGATTTGTAATCACAGATGCCCCATGTGGCTTCTTGAGAGATGACAATGCTGCCATCTGTGAACTGTCCTAACCCTAAAATGTTAGGAGAGACACTGTCTCCTTTCCACAGGGTCCTGGTTAGATTGCAGTATAGGAATGTTCTGTGCCACAGAACTGGACCCGATGCGTCCATGTTGTATATTGCTTGCTAATTGTTTGAAACGGACAGGTTTCATTTCCTTAGCAACTAGGAGCAGAAATTGGATGCTTTTCAGCACCCCATTAGCACATAGCACAAGGCTGAGCAGACAGAGGAATCCAGTAAACACTGCTCCAGCAGCAGCCCTGGGCAGTCAGAACCACAGGGACATTGCTTCTAATCTGTTTCTAATTCCCAACTTTCTGGATCAGGACTTAGGCACAGAGATGTTTAGTGACCTTTGTATTTTACATGGTCAGTAATTGCTGTGGTTCTCAACCTGGGGCAATTTTGTCCTTTGGGGGACATTGGGAATATCCGGAGATGCTGGATTATCATGACTGGAGGGATCTATTGTACCTCCTGAGTAGAGACCAGGGATGCTGAAACATTCCATAATGCAAGGTACATTCCCCACAACTGATAATTATTTGACTCCAAAGGTCAACAGCACTGAGGTGAAGAAACCCTGGGTGAGCATGGATCAAGGCATCAGGTTGCATGAGAGTGTTGTGGTTTGAGTATGGCTTGTCCACCCTGAAACTCATGCTGGAGTTTAATTTAATCCCCGTTGTGAGACATTAAACTAGTAGAAAGTTATCCTGACTATGGTGGTCAGAGGTGGGGGTCATTGGAAGATGATTAGATTAGATAAGGTCATCAGGGTGGAGCCTCCATGATTGAATACTGGTGGCTTTGTAAGAAGAGAGACCAGAGAACACACAGGCACACTCCCTGCCTCTTGTCATGTGGTGCCCTGCACTGCCTCAGGACCCTGCCTGCAGGAAGGCATGCCAGATGTAGCCCCTTGAAGCTGAACCAGAATTATAAGCCCTAATAAGCCTCTTTTCTAAATCACTTAACCTGTGGGGTTGTGGTTTTAGCAACAGAATGGACTAATACAGAGGGTCTGGCAGGTCTGTGGAACAGAGAATTCAGGTGTGAACTGGGAATGTGGAGTTGAGGCAATGATGAGGAAGGAAAAGTGGGCTGGAGCCCGTGAGGGCAGGGTTGTATGCCAGATAACAAAGCTTTGTTCCACCAACAGCAAAGGCTCCCGGGGTTAGTGAAGGGCCAACCAGAGTGACACTAAGCACAGTGAACTGCCCATCTTGCCACACTGCCTCTTTACCCACCACTTGGTTTGGCAAAAATAGAGTCATGGAGAACAGAAGTACAGCCAAAGCCTGCCCAAAGCCAGGCAGGTTTTACAACCTTCAGGATGAAATCAGACCCCTCTGTGAACCCAAAAGTCCACACACTGGTTAACCTACCACACCATGTTAGGATTATTTGTCTATGAATCGACCTTCCTGTTAGAATGTGAGCTCCTTGAGGACAGGAATTAAGTCTTAATCATGCTCACAGCACCTGGCACCTTCTGAGGACTGGAAATGATGGGCACAGCAGGTACAATGGCTGGATAAATGAAGAAATGAGAGGAGGCAGTCCAACTGGCTGCAGAGTTGTAAAGACCAGGGTGAGCTTAACTCTGCTGTCTTTTCTCTGGTATATAAGCAATATATGCTCCATGTAATAAAATAACCCAAAAGAATACAATAAAAAGCCACCTTGAGGATCTTCCCACCCCATGATAAAAATGTTTAACATTTCAGTGGGTATCCTGCCACCCCTCCTAAGGCTGTGTATTCATAAGATTCATAGGAACATATTTTTCTTTCTAATTAAAATGGGATCATATATACATATTGTTCTGTATCCTGCTTCTTCACTTAAAAATATATTGGAAACTAGTGCGGTGGTAGGCTGGGAGACTTGTTTTGAAGTTGTGTTTGCATAGCAATCACCTATTTTATTTAAACTGCATCTTTGAAGAGGGACTCAAATGATGTGAACGTCTTTCCATATCCATAAATATAATTCTGCGCCATAGCATTTAATGGTGCAAACTAGGCAACTGTACAATTGTGCTATAATGTATTAAGCCAGTCCTTGATTGTTGGAATCTGTATTACTTTTATATTTTCACTATGACAACAGTGCTGTGATAAATATTCTTTTAGTGAAATCTTTGCTCATATCCCTAATTTTTCCTTGGTTTGAATTTGTAGAGTAGAAATTGCTGGCACAAAAAAATGCATATTTTACAGGTTTTGAAAAGTATGACCACATGACTCTCCACAAAGGTTCTGTCAACAAACATCCCCATCAGTGCTGTATGGAGAGTGCCATGTTAGCTCTTTCCGAACAAAAGCTATTTCGTGGGACCTGTGGAAACATCCAGGCAAACTATTTCCATTCATTTAAGGCCCCTTCTCTAATTTCTCAGCATGGAAGAACAGCCATCTTGCTATTTTACAGCCTAACAGATGCCTGTGCTTAGTTTTGGCATGAAGAATCATGTGGTTGTGGCCATGCTTCTGAACATACCCATGAGGAAATACATATAAAAGTACCTAGCACAGTGCCGGGTACATAGCAGGGACGCAGCAAATGCCCCTTCCTCCCATGCCTGTAATTGCTGCTGTGCTTATAGCCCTTTTCCTGCCTTATCTGGATACTGTCTCTTGACTCCCGTCTTGGAAACCAACAAGCCAATCTACAACACGTGCCAGAGTGATTTATCTAGAATTCAAGGTGGAGTATGTCACTTCCTGGTTTAAACATAGTTTAAGCTCAGTTGTATCCACTTTCCATATACTAAGGTCTGAACCTGTTGGTAATGCTCATCAGGCTCCATGACTTGCCCCCAAACCCCAAAGGTTTATCTCCCAGAGATCTCTACTTTCCCACACTTGCCCGTGTCCCAGCCATCCGAGCCATGGATCTTCTGGAGGATTCTATCTTTTATTCCCTTGTGATTTGGCATGAGGCTACAATCTCTCCTGGAAACACATTTATCTTCTTTCCTACCTTGTTTGTCTGTAGAATTGTCTCCAGGGAAACCTGTGTTGACAGCCTTTTCCACCTACCACCCAAGCAGTGCTATCTTCTCCTATATTGCCAGAAAATCTTGCCCAATGGCTGTTTAAAGAGTCTTTCATTGCATCATAATTATTGTTCTCACATGCATCTTCCTAGCCAGACTGTTTAGAATCAGAACCTTGTTTTACTTATGTCTGTATTCTCAACACCATCAGCAAGCTAAGTGCATAGTTGATGATTAATAAATACTTCCTGCATGCATGAATAAAATGATAACGTCCTCTCTATCTCTCTCTCGTCCTCTCTCCCTCCTTTTCTCCCTCCCTCCCTCCCTCCCTCCCTTCCTCCCTTCCTTCCTTCCTTCCTTCCTTCCTTCCTTCCTTCCTTCCTTCTTCCTTCCTTTCATCTATCCATCCATCTGCAGGACTCTGTCCACAACATCACTCTTGGTAACATACTAGAGTCATTTCAACACTTTCTCTCATTCAAATGGTGTTCCAGGTTTCAGGGAGTGATTGATGACACACCATAATACTCTTTTCTTAGGCTCGGGAAAATTAACCCCACCAAATGCTTTGCCATCATCTGTATCTTTAAGAGGAGACCCAGTTGGCAGGGGATGGAGAGAACAAGGGCTCGGTGGGTCCTTCAGAGGCTCATCAAATGTGAGCACCTGGAGGGGAACTGGCTACATTAGCTTCCTGGAATGGACGGGAAGCACCATGCTTCATGTGGAAGGGAGGACTGTGCTTTGGGGACCAGAGACAGAAGACACAGGGCAAAGAGAAATAATGCGACTTAGGAGAGGGGAGATGGACCTAGAAGTCCAGGGATTCCGAGTTCACCAAAGGAAAACAGGGAGAGGCTGCAGATAAGAAGGGAGAAACGAGGAAGAAACATAAGCCCAAGTTAGCATGGGTGTGTGCACCCCGATTGTGTGAGAAGAGTCCTGGAGAAGTATTGTGAAGGAGACAGGCTTAGCTTTTTACCCAATGTAATTAATTACTTTGTGGCTTTAAATAAAAACCGCTATTTGCAGAGAAGCCTGACAGGGTTTCTTTTAACTTAATGTTTGCTGAACCATCCCTTCTATCTCACTTACCTGATGTGGAACATATGCTGGAATCAGAATGACAGAGAATAAATCACCAGATTTGCTTGGCTTCTTTGAAAAATTAATTTGGGGGTTGAGATTTCTCATCAGTATATATCTTCCCCTAGCAGCCTCATGACAGGGCGGTGAGTGTGGGGGATGTCCTGTGCGCAGGTAAGCAGGTATCCGAAAGTGCCCAGATGTCTACATCTGGCAACAGATCCATTACCTTGGGACACAGGCCAAGCCACCTGTGCTGGTTGACAGGTGTATCCAGGGCTGGCTTGAGAGCCTGCTGCAATCTCAGGGATAGAAAACAAGTGTGGACTTGACACGACCTCAGCTAATATATATTGAGCTTTTAGTATGTATCAGAAACGTGATTTGGTGAGGAGACTTAATGGGGACAGTGTCTGTGTAAGGTGAGGTGTGCACCTTGGGTCAGAAAACCTGGGCTGAGTCTACTTCTGAGTTCTTTCACTGGCAGCCCTGAGTGTGCCTCAGTTTCTTCACCTGCAAAATGGGATGACACAGCCTCATGACTTCATTTGCTGTGAGTTCAAATGCCAGTCATCCTCTCTCTGTTCTGGCTTTGAGAATGAAATGTTTGAGAATGAATGTTCTCATTCTCACTACTGGGTTTCAGTGAGTTATTAAGTTCTAGCACAATGCCTGGCCTATGAGAGACACTAAATGAAAGATCCTCTCCCTTCCAGGATAGAAACCTAGAGGTTTTAAGAGCTTCAAGCCTCCTGGCTGAAATGGAAGGAAGGGCTGACAAGCATTTCTAACTCTGGGAATTTTGGATCAAGATGAAAGGGTGGTGTGGATGGGCATGTGGTGTGGGTGTCAGCAGGGGTGACTTGGCCCTGGGGCTTAGCCTGCATCTATCTGCCAGACTTTCTAACTGGAGCTACAAGGAAGAACATGCTCTATGCTAGAACTTTGGCTCTTACCTTTCAAGTTAATATTGGCATGATGTTGAACAAATCGTTTGATCTCCCTGTGTATTGGTTTCTTCATCTCTGCAATGGGGAGGTGAGTCGAATTGGATGCTTTAAAATTTTTTTTTAGCATTTCTTTTCTGATTATTAAAGTCATGGATACACACCACAGAAAGCTTGGAAAATACACACAAGATAATTAAGGCCACTCATTATCTCACCACTCAGAGGAAAACCACTGCTCATATTTTGGTGTGTTCTGCTTTCCCTGAGCATAGTATATTAGAGAGGAAAATCATACTGTTTACAATTTTGCATCACACTTCCCCCTGCCAATGTGAAATTATCATAAGTATTCTCCCCATGTCATTAAGGAATTATCTGGACCTCATTTTTAAGGTTCCTTCTGACACTGAAATTCTATGAAGAATGGGGCTCATCTCCTTTGTCATTAAAAAACATTTGTTCTCCTACAGCAGCAGACATCATATGGAGGAAGGTGCCCTTGGATGGTGGCTCTCAATTCCCTTTGGCAGATGTATCATGCAAGGACACCAAAGGGCTCCTTGGACCACCTGGTTTACCCACATTGATTTAGCACCTTAGCTCTTGAGAATAAAGGGGAATGCAGAGGTGCCCTGGAAGAGCCATCCACAGGGATGATGCTTAAAAAAATATTAAACATCATCGAGGATGACCTTACACATTGGCAGAAGAAGGGGCTACCTACAAATAGAATTTCAAGAGTAGAGTTAATAAAAATTTTCCTAAATTTCCCCTTTTCTTTTCCCTTCCCCCCTGGCTGTGAATGTTCAAATGTCTTTATCATAAACAAGGCTTCTTGTTTCAAAGTTAAGATACAATTTAAAATAGAATTGATTTTGAGAAAGTTAACACAAGGACTAATGTTCGGGTTACAGGCGTGGAGCGTGGTACGTGTTCATCATGTGTTTTTCTCCTCCTGGGATCACAGAACGACCATTGCTTAGCCTTCATAGAAACTGGGTTTAAGTCATGAACTGAATTCTGGCCACAGGCATTAGGTAGAGGGAATATAATTGACTTCTAGAGCTTGCCCTAAAAACCAATCCTACATTAATTTCAGTCCTCTCTGGAAATCCACATGCAACAAAATGAAGCTGAACCCCTTTCTCTCGCCATGCACAAAAGTTAACTCAAAATGGATCAAAGAGTTTGATATCAAATCAGAGACTCTGCACCTGATAGAAGAAAAAGTTGGCTCGGATCTATATATTGTGGGGTCGGGCTCCAAATTCCTTAATAGGACGCCCATAGCCCAAGAGTTAATAACAAGAATAAACAAATGGGACTTACTTAAACTAAAAAGTTTTTTTCTCAGCAAGAGAAACAATAAGAGAGGTAAATAGGGAGCCTACATCCTGGGAACAAATCTTTACTCCTCACACTTCAGATAGAGCCCTAATATCCAGAGTATACAAAGAACTCAAAAAATTAAACAATAAGATAACAAAGAACCCAATCAACAAATGGGCCAAGGACCTGAACAGACACTTCTCAGAGGAGGACATACAATCAATCAACAAGTACATGAAAAAATGCTCACCATCTCTAGCAGTCAGAGAAATGCAAATCAAAACCACCCTAAGATACCATCTCACTCCAGTAAGATTAGCAGCCATTATGAAGTCAAACAACAATAAGTGCTGGCGAGGATGTGGGGAAAAGGGTACACTTGTACATTGCTGGTGGGACTGCAAATTGGTGCGGCCAATTTGGAAAGCAGTATGGAGATTCCCAGCTATCGCCCTTCTCGGACTATTCCCTGAGGAACTTAAAAGAGCGTACTATAGGGATACTGCCACATCAATGATCATAGCAGCACAATTCACAATAGCTAGACTGTGGAACCAACCTAGATGCCCTTCAATAGATGGATGGATAAAAAGAATGTGGCATTTATACACAATGAAGTATTACGCAGCACTAAAAAATGACAAAATCATGGAATTTGCAGGGAAATGGATGGCATTAGAGCAGATTATGCTAATCGAAGCTAGCCAATCCTTAAAAAACAAATGCCAAATGTCTTCTTTGATATAAGGAGAGCAACTAAGAACAGAGCAGGGAGGAAGAGCATGAGGAAAAGATTAACATTAAACAGAGATGAGTGGTGGGAGGGAAAGGGAGAGAGAAGGGAAATTGTATGGAAATGGAAGGAGACCCTCATTGTTACACAAAATTACATATAAGAGGTTGTGAGGGGAAAGGCGGGGGGAACAAGGGAGAGAATTGAACAACAGCAGATGGGGTAGAGAGGGAAGATGGGGTAGAGAGGGAAGATGGGAGGGGAGGGGAGGGGGATAGTAGGGGATAGGAAAGGTAGCAGAATACAACAGTCACTAATATGGCATTATGTAAAAATGTGGATGTGTAACCGATGTGATTCTGCAATCTGTATTTGGGGTAAAAATGGGAGTTCAAAACCCACTTGAATCTAATGTATGAAATATGATATGTCAAGAGCTTTGTAATGTTTTGAACAACCAACAAAAAAAAGATAGATGTAGGAGGATGGAAAAAGCCTTAGTGAATAAGAATTTCAAATAGTGTAGATTTTCCAATTTGTGTAGATTTTCTGCCCTTAAGGAGGTGAAGCGTAACTCCCCATTCCTTAAATGTGGGGTGCACACAACAGCTTCCTTCCAAGGAATGTGGTGTGATAAGTGCAAGGAAAGATAACTGCAGTGGGGAAACCTCCTGAACACGACCTCAGCCAGGAGATCAAGGTCACCATCAGCGGTGATGTCCTGGGCATAGCACACCACCCTCAGTGGATGTTTTGAAAGTAGCACTTCACCTTAGTGACCCTCCTTCGCCTCCAGCAAACCCAGGATCCCAGTCTAATCATGAGAAAAAACACCAGACAACTGCTAGTCAGGGGATATCTTACAGATGCCCACCAGTCCTCTTGGAAACAATGAAGGTCTTCAAAATAAAATCTGAGATATGGCAAGCTGAAGCTTAAGGAGACAAGACTACTAAATGAAACTTGGTACACTGCTCCTGAGGCAGAGAAGAAGACATTGAGTAAAAACTAAGGGAATATGAATAAAATACAGACTTGAATAATAACACATCAATATTGGTTCATTCATTGGAACAAATGTAGCCTGTCAATATAAGATAATAACAACAGGGGAGCTGGCTGTGGGGTACATAGGAACTCTTTACTGTTTTGCAATTTTTCTACAAATATAAAACTACTTTAAAATAAAAATATTTAAAATTGGTACTCTTAGAATGATAAAAACAAGTGGACATAGCCTCATAATGGGGCACGTGGCATGGCTAGTGATCAATGTACTGGGTGTCAGTCTCCACGCACCTCCTCAGCCAGGTCCCTCCCTGGGCAATGAACAACCCGTGTGGCAGTCTTGAAGTCAGACTTCCCCTTTATCACTATTTGACCTAAGACTTGTCGTGCACTTCCCCTTAGAGGATTGTGTTTCATTATTTACACGGGGCCCAGTGACAGTGAGCCAGGCATCTCTCAGTATGGAAATATCTAAATACAGCAGAAATGACCATTTTGTGTTATGCATGACAAATCTGATATTAATGCATTGATATGTTTCTTTTTTCTTTTTTTTAAAGAGAGAGTGAGAGAGGAGAGAGAGAGAGAGAGAATTTTTAATATTTATTTCATTTTTTTTAGTTGGCGGATACAACATCTTTGTTGGTATGTGGTGCTGAGGATCGAACCTGGGCCGCACGCATGCCAGGCGAGCACACTACCGCTTGAGCCACATCCCCAGCCCAAGGGTGCATCCACCTCCAGCAGGTTCGGAAGCCTCATTTGTCCCTTACTTGTTCATCAAGTGCCCTGAGGTCACAAGAGCTCCCAGGAGTGGGAGGGGCTTCTCTAGGAGCTTTCTGAGAAGCAACAGAGCCCAGAGTGTTATCATGTGATACAATGCAGTTGTCATATCAGGTCCCTCATATACAAAATCAACAGCTCTGATTAAAAAACCCACAGACCCAGGAAGCTGAGACAGGAGGATTGCAAGTTTGAGGCCAGCCTCAGCAATGTTGTGAGACCCTCAGCAACTTAGTGAGAACTTGTCTTTTTTTTTTTTAATATTTAATTTGTAGTTGTAGTTGGACACAATACCTTTATTTTATTTATTTATATGTGGTGCTGAGGATAGAACCCAGAGCCTCACACGTGGTAGGCTAGTGCTCTACTGCTGAGCCACAACCCCAGCCCCCAAACCCTGTCTTAAAATAAAGAATGAAAAATGCTGAGGATGTAACTCTGTGGTAAAGTGCGCCTGGGTTCAATTCCCCCGTCAGGGAAGGGTGGTAGGGGAAGGCCTACAGAATATGTTCAGGCTGGAAAACAAGTTGATACATATCTACAGCTAAAAAATACATTCATATCCTTTGACTCTGTAATGCTACTTTTGTCAATCTAAGAAAACGATTCTAAACTCCAAAAAATTTCATTAAGTGTATCAGCAAAAGCAGCCTAAATATTCAACAGTTGAGAAATGGTTAAATAAATTAAGGCTCATAGACTTGATGGAATATTATAGAGTCCTTAAAATGATCATTTCTGAGAATTATAGGGAAATTGCATATGATAAGTACGCTAAGTGAAAAAAAGGAGAAGATAGAGAGAGAAGGGGAGGGGAGGGGAGGGGAGGGGGGATAGTGGAGAATGGGATAGACAGCAGAATACATCAGTCACTAGAAAGGCAATTTGTAAATCAATGGAAATGTAACTGATGTGACACAGCAATCTGTATACGGGGTAAAGGTGGGAGTTCATAATCCACTTGAATCATTCTGTGAAATATGGTATATTAAGAACTATGTAATGTTTTGAACAACCAACAATAAAATAATAAAAAAAATATATAAGTAAAGATAATTATTACCATGTTAAAATATGCATAAGAAAAAGACTCAAAGGAAATTCACCAAAACACTAACAGTGTTTGCATTAGACTGGTGGGATTCGAGAAGATTTTTTTTCCCCACTAGTTTCCAAATTTTCTATGATGTGGCAATATTGCCTTATAATGGAAAAAAAATATTTTTAAAATGTGTCAAGTCCTGTCCCCAAATGCATATGAATAGTAGAACAGAGTTCCACTGTCTTTGTTAGAAAAATGTAATAATGGTCATCAATAATAAAATAACCTTAATAAAAATTAATAACTTTAGAAAAAACACAACCCAAGAAAGAATGGGGCAATGATTTCCTAACGCTGAGGTACTGACTTCCTCCAGGATCAGGTTTAGGGCCTTTTATTATCAAAGTGATTGGAGCTTGTCAACTTCAGCTGATTAGGAAGGCAGGACAGCTCTAAGCTTGCATGCTGCTCACAGATTGGCAGCCAAGTAGCAAATGCCCTGCTGAACCCTCTGCCAGTGTTCCCCACACCAGGCTCCTGCTGCTGACACTATAGAGTGCTAGTTGGGCTGGTCTGGGCTTCTTGGCTGGTCTGGCTTAGAAGGCACTTTGGATGAAGCCCTCATTTGATTCCTAATTGGGCCAGAGCTGCTGGACAGGCAGTCTGTTGCAAAGGAAAGGAAGCCCAGTAGGAAAGTGGGACAGGAAAAGGAGCTGGTTTTTCCTAATGAGCAATCAGTAGTTGCTATGCCTGCAAGAGGGGGTCTGAAGGGACACGCAGGGGCTCTGCATTCCTTTATCTAAATTAGAGAAAATCTTAGCTGATGGACCATGGTGGGCTTTGGACTTTTGCCTGCATTAATAGTGAAGAAAGGGCCGGCACAGGGGGCCAGTTATGTTATCAGTAGGAGTGTGGGATGAAAATAATTTTAGCTGAGCCAGGGGGCCACTTGCAGGAAAGAACAGCTGATGGAATAAATGGAAGGAGGACGAGATGATGGAGCCAATCAACCTCCAGTTGGATGAGCTTCATCATCCTCGGCTGTACATGTTTATAGGACTCTCTCCGATTTGCAATATGTGGGCCACAAGGAAACAGCCTGATTTACATGTGGGGAGATTGCACAATTAGTGACATCACTAGGGCCAGTAACCTGGTGGCATTTACTTTTCACATAATTTCAATTCTCGCCAAACACTAGAAACAGTAGAATCCGCCTCACCCCAAACCAACATAAACACATCCCAAACACCCAACAGAACTTTCTCAATACGATTTCTCTTGCCAAAGCTAAAGACGGGGGACCCAAGTTTTCATGAGAACTTCTGGCGTCTTCTTTTCACATTTTTCACTCAAGCAAAAGAAGACTAGTTCTTTTTTTTTTTTTTTTCCTGGAAAGATAAATGTAAATGTTCTTTCAGCTCCTGAGTTTGGCGGAAGGGACGGTACATCTTGGACAGCCAGTCTTAGGAACACAATTGCCTTGCTTCTTGTTATTTCGATTCCTTTTCATTACCCACTGAAGCACAGATGTTCTGTGCTTATGCCTTTGTTTCTGAGCTTGCCATACCCTGAGCCAGCAGAGACAGCTTGTCTTAGAAGGGAACATTCCTGATGAGTTGGCCTCACTGGATTGTCTTCTAACAACAGAAGTGGGTCTACCCTGACACGCCTACTCTTCACTGTGTTTCTTCTTGGCATTTGTCAAGTTTTTATTTATTAAATATCTACAGTGCAGCAGGCGCTATTCTAGCTAATCCTCACAATGACCCTGCACAATAGATATTATTGCTATCATCACCCCCATTTTACAGATGGGGAAATCGAAGCACAGAGAGGTCAAGTAACTTAACCACTGATGCATGAGAAGCTTGGCCACAGGCTCATTCATGACAATATTCTGCCTCCCATAGCACCTAACACCTGCTAGGCATTGTGTGGGGGCGGGGAGTAGGGATGGAGCTGGGGTTGGGACAAAGATGACAAATGCAGGATCTGGAAGAAAATTGTTTCTAACTGTCCTTTTTCCATTCCTATGGGTACTCCCCGCAAGGCTGCTCTCTGGGTCCCAGTTCCTTTGCATTTGTCTTGTTCTCACTGGACTTTGGCTTCCACCTGTTGGCATCAGGTTTCTCTCACTAGTCTACTCAAGAGGGTGGGCAGCCCTTAGCTTTGAACCTGAGACAGGGCTGTGCTCCCCTTCTCACCTCCCAGTCTGTTTCCTAATAGAAGCTCTGCACGGTGACAAAAACTCCTCCTAAAGAAGTTCAGGGAAACAGTATAGCTGCTTCCTGGGGAGTCCCCTGGGTAAGAAACCTCTAGCAGCAAGCTCGTCTCTGCCAGGTCTGTCTTCAGGATGGAGGGGGGGGCTGGGTACTGCCAGGCTGCATGGTAGCTTCTGTGTTGTTTGGGTTAAAAACCAGCTTGGCCTCACCAGACCCATGATCACCAGTTCTCTGCAGAACTGACCACAAAGGCCTTACAATCACCATCCTCAGAGACAGCCAGGGTTCAGCCTGAAGTCATTCAGGCAGCTGCACGTTATGTTATCTGCATCATAAGGCAAAAAGAAATAAGGGACTCCTCTGTAGATCTCAGTTTCCAAATCATGATCTCTGTTTACAGGAAATTAGCATTCCAAATAATCATTATCAACAAACAGTTCCATCTATTACGTCCCTATTGGAGGGTGAGGTGAGACTGGGCATCCTGTTAAGCCAATCCTTGTTGAGCTTTCTTTCATCTGATATCAGCTCAGTTGAGCCCCTGTGTGTGCCTGACTCCCATGGCATCATGTGAACAGCTCTGCCGCTGCCTGTGATGATGATGTAGCAGGTGTCTGTCTCCCCTGTGTGATCATGAGCTCCTTAGGGGCAGCTGGGATGGGGACTAGCCTTCATCAACATCATCAGTGCCCAGAAACCAGTACACAGTAGGTACTTAAAACAGATTTGTTAAATAACGATGACTCATATTTCCACTACCCAATCTAGGACCCTTCTGCATTTGCATTCCTTTTCCTTCTTTTGTTCTCTTATATCTAGTGTTGCTCATGGTCAAAGCCAACCCTCACCATGTGCTCCATCTCCTGCTACCTTCTCAAGAACTCCCTCCGCTCAGCCATCTCTCTCTTTCCTGCATACTGCTGTAGTTTGGACCTCAAATTTCCCGGTAAGGCTCATGTGCTAAAGGCTTGACCTCCAGTTTGCAGCTTTTGGGAGGTGGTGGAAACATTAGGGGAGGTGACTAATGGGAGGTTTTCAGGTCACTGAGGGCATGCCTTTAATGGGGATAGTAGATCCAGAAGATTCCTTCTTCTCTGTTTTTTTTTTTTTTTTGCTTCCCAACCACCATGGATAAACAGTTTTCCCTACCATGTGTTCCCTGCCATGATTTACTGTCTTTCTTTGGCCCCAAAGCAATGTGGCCAGGTCACTCTAAATTGAAGCCTTCAAAACTGTGTGCCAAAATAAACCTTTTCTCTCTATAAGCTGATTATCTCAGGCTTATTTGTTACCGTAACAGAAAGCTAACACATATACCAAAGCTCTTTCTCTTTTCCCTGGATCTTTCCCATATGGCAAAAAACAAGCAGCCCTATACTCAATTATCTCCAGCTCTTGAAATCTCCCCTAGCTATTATTCTATTGTTCAGCATCTCTTCTTAGGAAACTTCTTGAAAAAGTTGTTCCCACACAGAGTCCACATTCTCCCATTTTTGAGCCCATTCTTTCTTGTTTGTACTCTATGGTTCCAAAAATAATTTGTTCTGGTCAAGCCCATCGTCAACGTTTTAAGCTGCCAAGTCTGGTTCCTTCTGTCTCTGCCTTATCTGAGTTTGAGGAAGGATTCCATATGATTGCTCACTGACAGCTTCTCCAAATACACTTCTCTCAGCTTTGAAGACAGTGTACTATGTACTTGGATGTTTTCCATCTCTGTTTCAGCTTCTTTCCAGTCTCCTCTGTCTTCTTTCCCACTCCTTAGATAGAGAACTCTGCTCTTGACCTTTCTCATCCTGTATTCTCTCATACATTATCTCATCAATTTCATCCTATGCAGTTGACAATTCCTATATTGATTTATGTCTCCCGCTCAAACCTTTCCATTACATCCAGCTGCCCACTTGACATGTTTTCTTGGCTGTCTCACAGGACCTCAGAGATGAGATTCCCCACAGGTTCCCAAGTTTTCATTGCCCTCACCCCCAGATCATGTCTTCTCATGCTCCTCACCTTAGTAATTAGCTTCTGTCCAGCTGCTGCTCAAGCTGGGAATCTGAGCATCATCCCTCCTCCTCTTGCCAGCTCCAGTGGGATGATGTCACCAAGCCATGGATTTATTCACTTGTCTCTCCTCCCCAATCTTAGCAGCTGAGCATTGCAACTGGGTCCTGGGTGCACACTCATTAATTGAACAGACTCGATTCACATTCATGGGAAATATCTATCAGATGAATAAATGAAAAAAAGACTGGGTAATAATAAAAGGAAAGGCCCAGAGTGTCATACTTTTAATTATATATATATATAATTAAGGAGGATATATATATATATATATATATACAATTATATATTATATAATTATTACATATTATGTTTATTATATATTATCATATATAACAATTAGATATATTAAGAATACAGATTTATAAATATCATTCTTTATATATATATGTGTATATATATGTATATATATGTATATATATATATATGTGTGTGTGTGTGTGTGTGTGTGTGTGTGTGTGTGTGTATCTCCTCCTGGTCCTCAAGAAAAAAAGGCTGTGCCCTGATTAGTTTGGTAACATTAGTCATAGAAGTGAATCTTTCTAGCACTCTATTTCTTGATCAATAAAATGAGACCAGTAACACCTGATGTCTAGAGTTAGTCTAAGGCTTTAATACCTAGCATCTAGTTAGTTTTCGGTTCATGCTTAATTTGAGGAAAAAAAAATACCTGTAAGACAACCCACCCTTTTAATGATTGTTTTTCCCTACTTTTGGTCTGTGTCACCCCCAGCTAAACAGCATGTGAACACATAAATAAATGAGCACGGAACATTACCTATGAGTGAGAGAGAAAAGTTAATTCAACCCTAATACCAGATGTGGGGCAAGCCCTGGAGTACTGGAGCTCAGCACTGCAGAGTAGCCATGTCAGGCGAGGGTGGGGACCCTGGTCCAGCACCTCTGTCCCTGTATCCACCCTGAGCCCCGTCTTTGCTACTGTCTCCTGTTCCGGCTCCCAGGAGGCACATGATGGATGGAAACATCATAAACCAGAACAATGCCTATTGTGCTCTACTTAGAAATCGGCTGTGTTCTTTTAAACATTATGAATAAAATAATATACTGACTAAATTGGGTGGTGAGGCGGATTTGCAAATGAGAATGCAAATGAGAATGAGGTCACTTCTTAGGTTTAGGAAGAAAAAAAATCAAGTGGTCCCTGAAATGTTCTTTGCCTTCTGTTGGGTAGTAAGGGAAAACCATCTTTGCTCACAAAAGATCTAAAATTGCTTCCTGAGCACTGCTTGTCTATTTAGAAAAAATTTATGTGTTGAGGAAATCTATTATTGAGGAAAGAGTACATTTTGGGGGACCTGTATTGACGGTTTGACTGATATTTTGGACCTGATGAGGTGGGAAAGAGTTGAGGTATTAAATCCTGAAGGGAGGGCATACTAAGACCCCTGGCTCCAGCCTAAAGCACCCAGCTACCGAATCACCAGGCTTCAGCTCACAGGTCCTTCATCTTGGCGTTTGCTTATGGGAAAATAAAACATGGCCATTCTAGACCTTTGTGGTATATCATGCAGCTCTTTTGCCTTTTATACCTTTCTTTGGAAAGGAATGAATTCATTGGCTGCTTATGAAAATGAGTGGCTCATGAAAGGAGGCTGGAGCAAAGACTTTTAGAGATAAAGGGGTCTGGGAGCAGTTTCTGAGCCGGTGGGCAGGGCTGTGGCCCTGGCTCAGTGGGTCTCAATTTCCCTGGGCCCTGTCACCCAGGGTCCAAGGGCTCAGATTCCTAGACCTAGGCCATGTGTCAGTGAATTCAAACCTGGGGGAGGGGCAGGAGATGGAGGGGTGACCAGCCTTGCTTTCCTTTGTCTACAGAAGTCTCCCTTTCTTTCTAGAAGCTTCTTAGCAAATGGACAGATAGGTGAGGTCTGTGGCAAAGGGCTCTCAGAGTGTGAGATGTGAAAATGGGGTTATGTCACCAATTCACACTTGATTTCTGCTTTCAAAACAGTCTGGAGGCAACAGAAGGGACCCAAGACGGAGGGAGGGGCTGCTCTCAGAGGAGAGCAGGCTGAGTTCATGTATGGTGTTCTCCTCCTCTCTCCAGGCCACCCTTCCTTAATTCCTGGTACTCCTGTTACTCCTTGCAACTCCACCCTCCCCTTTGTGAGAAACTTGTTCTTACCTGGCTAGTGAAGGAATCAAGCTAGTCTTGAAAATGTCAGGGGTGGGGGTATGTGTGACTTGATATACATAAAACCTGGTTCTAAGGTAGGTGAGCCAATAGTCAGATCACTGCTCTGTCAGTTAGTTATCTGCTAGCTGACCATTTTGAGTCCTTGAACCCTAGTGCTTTCCAATATCTGTAAAATGGGAATGATTATCACCACTTCATGAAGTATCTATTATTAGAAAAGCTCATGAATTATATGGGTATATGAACTCATTTAATCCTTGAAGCAACTCTATGAGATCAGTACTATTATTATCATCCTCATTCTACAGTTAGGAAGATGGAGATGCAGAGAAATAAAGTAATTCGTCCCAAGTCACACAGCCGGATTGATGATAAAGCTTGGACTGAAGCCAGCCAGGTTAGGCTAAAACTCACATACTTAGCCACTCCACTCCACTAGGTTGTGAACTTGGTTGGATCTTCTTAATGGCCCAGCAGTTCTTCCAGGCACAAATCTAAGTGCCTCAGAACACTCATGCAAGGCAGTTCACAACAGCATTGTTTATTAACACCCTCCAAACTGGACTCAACCCAATTGTCTACTAATAGGAGAAGAGATAAATAAATTATGGTATATGCACACAATGCTATGAATGACAGATACCAGCAACAAGACCGATAAATCTTAGAATACAATGTTGAATGGAAAAAAGCCAAGTTGCAAATACCATATAAAGTCTGAATCCATTTTTATAAAGCTCAAGAACAAGCAGAACTAAAATATATTATTTCGGGATAAACACAGGAGATAAAACCACTGGGGGAAACACAGCGAAAGAGAAATAGTAAAGCTTTTTTCTTGTGAAGATGGAGGATCACATAGGAACGCGGTGCAACGGGCAAGTTCTCTTTCTCACCTGGGGCGGGGGGGCTTTACAGGGACCATGTCATTATGAAACTTATACCCTTGCTGTGTGTATTGCTTTCAAAATTCCAAATATTACATGATGAATTAAAGCATTTAATATTTTGCATGTACAAACTGGTCATATTTTAGCTCCTCATTCCTGTCCACTCCAATAAAAACGTATATGGTTTATTGCCCCAAAGCAACAGAAGGCAAAAAATGAATTGACTTTTCTAGTGAGACAGCAGGCCAGAGCACATAGGCATCTCTCAAAATTCCTTTAGGCTCTGGGAGAAAACCACAGTGCAGACAGTCTCTGGGAGGGGTGAGTGGGGGCTGAGGAAGGGCTAATTTTCCCTTTTGAATCCCTCTTACTACCCTTGGACAGTAATGCTGAATCAAGGGTCTGATGAGTGAGCAGAGAGTGAAGGAGAAAGAGAAAGAGTGACAGATGACAGTGGGAACACAGCCCTGATGTCACCAGGGTAGTCTAGCTTTGTGGCCAGGGCTTGCACAAGGCGGATGACAAATTTCCAGCAGCAACTCCCACAGAGGAGCCAATGGAAGGCCAGGTACATCCTGCCTCAGGAGAGGAGGCTGGGATTTGAAAGGCTGAACAATTTCACCCAAGGAGACTGAGAATTGAGGGGATGTGTAAATTACTGCATTGGATGGGGTTTACTGGAGTGGACCAAAAGCCTGCTCATGCTCATGAGAAGCTTGGATAAGGAATAGACAGATATGAATAACTCTAGTTCCTCTGCATATCTCAACTCCACAGTGAATCGATTAGCAATCTAAATACACATGTTGCTTCTCTCCTCTGTTTCCTAGGACCTGCATTTTAATAAGTGCCTGTTGAAAATCCAGAGAGCTATGGCAAGGCCTAAAGCAATGCATTTCTATTGGTCAAATCTCTGGTGCTGGCAATAGGCTGACAGATACCTTGGATGGGGTGAGAGCAGGTCTGGATTAAAACACTGAAGAGGTAGGAAATACTGAAAATGCTTCAGTATATTGTCCTACATTATTTAAAAAAAATAATCCTAAGGTGTAAGATAATGTTAAGGGAATCTAACAGAGTCCTGGTATCTCTCATGATGGCTGAGATTAATTTAACATGAAATACTAGGTTTTCTCCAAAATATATTTTAGATATCTTTAGACATAGTTGATTTACTGAGTAATTTAGCCTTAGCAAGGCCTGACAGCATGAACAATCTCTCCCTCCTCAGTATTATCTACTCTGCATCTGTGAGGGTTGGCATTATGGGACAGATTCAGTGAGCAGGGACTTTGTAGTCAGAAGATTAGGTTCCAGCCTCTATTCTCTGCACTTTCCGCCTAACCTTGGGTTTTCATATAATTACCCTGAGCCTCAGTTTCTTCATCTATAAAATGGGGATAACAAAAGCTTCCTCATAAGATGGTAACAAAGATCAAATGAGACAATAGATGTGAAAATGTCAAATAATGTTGGTTTATATGATTGTAAAAATATTTTAATGTAGGCATTTCTTACAAAATGGGTAGCTTCTTATAAAACTAAACATAGTCTCATAGGATCCAGCAATCACTCTCCTTGGTGTTTATGCAAAGAAGTTGAAAACTTACGTCCACCTAAATACCTGCATATGAATGTTTATAGCAGCTTTACTTAAAATTGCCAAAAACTTGGATGCATTCAAGATGTCCTTCAGTAGATGAAGAGATAAACAAATTGTGGTGCATCCATGCAGTGGGATATTATTCAGCAATAAAAAGAAAGGAGCCCCCAGCCACAAAAAGATATGGAGAAAACTTAAGTGCTCATTGCTAAATGAAGGAAGTCAGTCAAAACAAAATAAGCTAAATAAGTACTGAATGATTCCAAATGGTCTTACATCCCGGAAAATGCAAAGCTACAGAGACAGTGAGATGATTTGTAGTTGCTGGGGGTTGGGCAGGAGGAGGAAGAATAGGAGAGATGAATACTGGAACACAGGGATTTTTAGGGCACTGAAAGTAATTCTGTATGATTCTGTAAGAGTGGATACCTGTCACCATACTTTTCTTCAGACTCATGGAATTACTATATGAAGAGTGAACCTCGGGGGTTGTGGCTCAGTGGTAGAGCACTTGCCTAGCATGTGTGAGGTACTGGGTTCAATTCTCAGCACCACAAAACAAAACAAAACAAAGATATTGTGTCCATCTGCAGCTAAAAATATTAAAATAAGAGTGAACCCTAATGTAAACTAAGGACTTTAATGAATAACAATGTATCAATGTACCACAGTAATGCAAGGGGCAATGGGCAGGGAAAAGGCAGAGAGGGAGAGGGTATGTGTAGGAATTATCTGCAATTTCTGTTCACTTTTTCTGTAAATCTAAAACTGCTCTAAAAAATGAAGTTACTAATTAAAAGAAATTTAATTACAGAGCTTCCTGAACCACTGGCCCTTCTTTCCCACCATGTATGCCAAGAGAATCGACTCTTAGGAGGAAGCATGTCAGTTATCCCACGTCGGTCTGGCCTCTGGATTGCCAGGCTCATTGCCACCCTGGGTAAAGGCTCACATGGGTATTAGGAAAACCATGAATCAAAAATGACAGCACATTTTTCATGCTGAACTATTACCTTGTCTAATTATTTTCCTATTCATACTGCCAATCACAAGGCACTCTGCTATCTTGTCTTCATTTAATTTATTATTTTGACTAACCTTTCATTGGGGCACTTTGTATTCACGTGTGGGAGGGTAGATTTCATTTTAGTTTTAACTAATGCAATAAAGTTGGAATTCTAAAGACATTCTTCAGTTTTCAGAGGTGATAGGGGAACATCAAGGGTAAGGAGGTGGCTGGCCAGACCCAGAATTAGATAGGACTAAATGTTACTGGTGAAAAAAAAAACCCAAACCCCAAAAGATTGGTCAGTGGGATACCAAACAGGGATGTAGTCCATCATGTTGATTCCCTGGCTTCCTGACCCCAGCCTGTGCTGAGCCTATATATCAGGGTTGGAGATTATCCATCTGGATGGAGGGATGTCACTCTGCAGGGCCTATCGTGATGCACAGGGAGTGGACATTGGCAGAGCCCAGAGGGAAGGTCAAGAGTACTGTAGAGTCTGATGAGAACAGCCAAAGGAGGGGATTTCACAGCTGTGGGTCATAGAGCTGGTCTTCACCTTTAACACAGCAGGCTGTTGAAGTGGTGCCATCTGAAAAGCCCCTGGGGTCTCTGCTGCTGAGACCTGAAATTCTCCTTCCTGAGTGATGACCCCAGCAGGTACTCGATAGGTAAGAGGGCTCTAGATGCTGGGGCTGGCTCCCTCCATGTTAAACATTGCCCTTGTCTGCTCTTTTTAAATACTGATGCTCTTAGCAGGGCTGCACTTAGAGCCCAGGGGTATCTGTGACTTATCAGCAGAGCTCTGGACTTCAGGAGACCCTTGCCTGTTAGTGGGGTGAATTAGCATGGAGCAGGAAAGTGAGAAAGATACCAAAGAGAATATTTGTGGGCTTGAGCTGTGCAGATTCTCTGCACAGTATTGCAGGGCAAGGTGGGTATTTCAAGGGAGGGAGGGAAACCCATCATTCAGTCTCCCTGAAGTGCACATTCAGGACCACCTGGAATTAGCAAACCAGAACCTTGAAGATGCTGTAAGCTTTCTGAACCTTATGTCGCTGAATTTGGGAGCTGAGATATTGTGCAGGGTGTAGGCCTCTGAATACAGAATCAATTCAGATTTAGCCCCTGCCTCTGTCACTTATTGAACTGAGACTCAGCTTTTCAACTATAAAACAGATTAATAATAATAACCTTAGAGCTATTAGAAGAATCAAACGCACCAAGTTTTTAGCGTAGCATCTGGCATAGAGATGTACCTGATACAGCTTTACTGGTGCAGCTGTTATTAGTCAGAAAGAATGTGCTGGTCAGTGTCTGGGTCCCTCCAACTTCTGCCTGCAGTGTCCTCCCCACCCCCACTCATCTGTTCCCTCTGTGGCTGACTTCACCACACCTCCTTCCCTGCTGAGCTCCAGAAGCAAGCCCTGATGGGCACTCTGGTTTCATTAGTGGCTTACCATGGAGCTTAGTCCTAATCTACCCAGTGGCCTGTGGCAGCTGGGGTTGTGTGATGGGGATGCTGATGGGGCCCTGGCAGCGTGAGACTCAGCATCCAAGCACAATCAGCATTGGGTTGATGTATATGAGGAAAGCACAGAATCATATGGTTGAAAAGAACTGTAATTGTAATGGAAATTCAAATCACTCCACTGAACCTGTTTTCTGTATTCGCATTTTGTCCTTGTAAATCAGAAGCACCGGGAGCAATTTATTTCTAAACATCAACAATTCGGAATTAGAAGGAAAATGAAATAATTGCATTCTGACTCGCTCCAAACAATTCATCTGCATGTACATGCCAATCCTGAGGCCTATGGACACTGCAAAGTAATGCCTGGGGCTGTTTCTTCCAACTCTCCGGAGTGCCTGGAAAGGAGAAGGAAGGCTAATATTTTGGAGTCAGGTGGAATTCTCCCTGACTCTGAGAATCTGATGACTGTGGAAGCAATGGCTCATTGCAGCCACCACAGCCAGGTGGAGGGGAAAACCTGGCCTGTGCTGGGGGGCCCTGGGTAGGCATCTGTGTGGTCCCTTTCTGCTCCTCTGACTCAGGAGCCCCCAAGGGTGCCCTGGAGAGATGCAAGATGTAACCCCTCTAAGCTCCTAGGTGCACTACTCCATTCTCTTTAACTCATGACAATTCTCCCCTTTCTCTCCTGGCTTTCTCCTTTGCCAGGCCCCTGGGATTCCTCACCTGCTCCCCGATGTTCAGGTACCTCCTATAAGGCTTGTTCAAGGTTCAGGAGTCTACCTGGTGGTAGAGATAAATGTAGTGGGTCCAAGAAAAGCAGAGGTAACCAAAGAATTGGGAAAACATGTTTTGGAAAGAATTTGGTATTTGATATTTCATTAAAAAACTGAAGATATTGTCATTAGGAAAAGTGAGTAGGTTTTCTTCTGCTGACTTATGGATTATCACTATTTATAAGCTCATAATGGCCTTGGGTTCAAGGGGAATGTGGAGGGGCTTCATATGATCTTTTAAACACATGTAGCCTCTAAGTTTGCCTGTGACTCTGCCCTTCCAGATTTTTCCAGGTCATTCTGGTTTCTATAGTTCTGATGGGTGGACACATATTCAGGATTAGCATTGTCCATCTCTTTAGGAGCATCAGCCTAAACAACACTTTTTGATTGAGGAGGCAACATGCTATAAAAGACAAGAGTATAGAATAGGATCTAAGGCTGGGTTCAAGTCCTTAGTGGTTCTGTGATTTTGATTATGCTGTGCCTCAGTTTCTTCATGTGTAAAATGAAGGTAACAATAGGGTCTTCCACAGAGGAGCATGGGAAAGGATTTATATGAAAATGTTTTCTGAACAGCAAAGTGCACGTGTGTGTGTGTGTGTGTGTGTGTGTGTGTGTGTGTGTATAAAAGAAGACTGAGCCAGGCACAGTGACACATGCCTGAAATCCCAGGAACACAGGAGACTGAGGCAAGAGGATCATAAGTTTGAGGCCAGCCTCAGCAACTGAATGAGGCCCTAAGCAACTTAGTGAGATCTTGTCTCAGAATAAAAAATAAAAAGGGTTGGTGATGTGGCTCAGTGGTAAAATACCCCTGGGTTCAATCCCCAGTACTGAGAGGAGAGAGAGAGAAAGAGAGAGAGAGAGAGAGAGAGAGAGAGAGAGAGAGAGAGAGAAAGAGTTTGAAAAACTATTACATTAACTGCTGCCCCCTAAATTTCTTCACTTTTTCCTGAGTATTTGTTGGAAAAACAAGATTATAAAGAAAGACTTGGGGAAAAGATGAGACCCTTGGAACTTGAACGTAGATAGAGCTAATGGCTATACACAAAACTAAGGCCAGATCCAGCATTGTTCTGGAAAGAGTGGGGAGCCAGAAAAAACGAAAGGGATTGGGCAGGATGAAGGGGGATAGCCAGAGAGTTGGTTGACAGAACCTGTTTCCCTCCCTGGAAACCCCTCAATTCCCAATTCCCCAACTTTTATTAACTTCTTTTAATAAAAGGGTGGAGGCTGGCTGCATGGTTTTTTTTTTTGTTTTGTTTTGTTTTGTTTTTGTTTTTGTTTTTTTGTTTTTCTTTTTTGTGGAAATGTTAAAGCCCCAGAAAGAGTTCAGGACAGATAGCTCCTAAGAGCATAGAGGCCCAGCACAGAGAGTGAGTGGCTGCATATAGAGGAAGGCTTCAATGATTGGTCTCAACTCTGGCTTTTCTTTAGAATCATCTGAGTTAGAATAAATAACAAATAATGAGCCCAATTAATCAGAATCTCTGTGGGTGAGGCTCCAAGCATCGGAATTACTTTGAAGTTCCAAGTAAGACCCCAAAGTGAACCAAGGTTGAATACCACTCTTTATGCTGTCACTGGCCACTGGAACCAGATCTCAAAGGGTCAGGGTCTCAACTACATCTGGGGAATATCTATTATGACACTGGGTCTGGCATTTCTCGAATTCCCTGGGAGATCTCAAGGAAGTAGCCTACACCAACTGAAAATTAATAAAGTTAGGCCATTTAGAATCTGATCAGTGGGACCAAGAGCCTCTATCTCCTCCCGCCAGAACCTTCCTGTATCCCTGGGTTCTCATTCGAACTCTTGGCTACCTGCCTGAGATCCTGCTCCACTTTCTAATCTGGGGAAAGGTAGGTTTTCATAATCCATCAGGGGCGTTTACTGTGATGTACTGGGTAAAAGAAGCTGTGGGCTAGAAAGACAAAACCCCACTAGGGCATTTGCACAAATGGTGCAAACAGAGGCCGCTCAGATCTCCCTGCGAGGTTTTCCCCTAGATTAAGATTCAGCTGCAGAGGAACATCAGCAACCTTATACCCCTTGTATGTAAAACAGTGCTAGGATTCTCAAATACGCTTCTCTTCTCACTTTTCTACCTGCAAACAGCATTTGTGGTTGTGCAACCTTCAGGATTACTTCAGGAATAATGAGCTCCAGGCACCTCTGCAGCCCCATTAGTAAGAAAGATGCAATGATCTGTCCCCAGCATACAAACAGGACACTTCTGAGGCCAGGAGGGAACTTTAGGCTTTCTGACTGAACAGGACTATTCAACCCCTGGACAATGAGGGAGCGAACAGGAAGCTCAGGTATCATTAGACGGTGGATGTAGCTGTGATGGGGATAATGGGATGGCAGAGCACACTGACTGGTTCTAAGTCCATTTTAGGAAGCACCAGTTAATAGGATGTCTGCTGGTGGTGGGGGCTGTTAAGGAGAGCATTGGGCATGCTGCTTTAGTAGCTAATATCTCTGGTGCATGCATGCCCACAGACCTGATATTTGCAAAAAAAATTTCAATTCCATTGGGCTTTCTGATTTTTAGGAAAACCTTGATTAACTTGAGTGCTTGAAAAAGATGTAGATTTATGGTTAACTAAGTGTACTCTGCATAATTGAGGATTAACTAGAAACTCCACCCCTCTTACATTTCAATTTTTATAGAAAATAGTCTTTAAATGCACTAGCTCTCTTTTCTATCCTAAGAATTATAGTTAATTGATGATTTCAGAGTCTTTGGGGACATCAGACAGATAGATCATTTTTTGTGGACTCATTTACTCAGGCATTTCTTGAATTTCCACTTTAAATCTAGTACCCTGCAAGCTGCTAGAATAGGGCTGCTGTGGGTACAGTCATGGTTGTGGCTGATGTAGCACCTGAGCACAGGTCCCAAGACGAATGCCCTGATTCATGCAGAATTTCAAAGCCGTGTAACCATCCCCAAGTCTCCAACAAGTGGAAGTCAGATGAGAGGAAAATTCCACCCAAATGAGTCATGTTAGCATGGGAGTGCAGTGCAAGTGCAAAGAGAACACGATTCAGAGCAAGAGGCTCCAAGTTCAAACCCTCACTCTGCCATTCATCAGCAGTGGGACCTGGTACTCTATCTCCTTGATCTGATTCCTCGTCTGTAAGATAGAATCATAACACCTACCTACAAACAGGGAACAAACCCACAAAAGCCCAGTGTGGCAACTGTTGTGGAACAAATTCTTTGTTAATATTTCTTTAAAATAAAGAAGTTGAAGGCTGGGGATGTAGCTCAGTGTTAAGAGTGCTTGCCAGGCAAGCACAAGACCCTGGGTTCCATCTTTAGCCCACAAAATAAATAAAAAATAAATACACACATAAATAAATACATAAATAAAATCATTAGATCATTTCCCCAGAATATAAGAAAAGCAAAAATAAAACAAATTTCCATCTCACTGCCTCCAAATCCCACAAATCCTGAGTCAGTTGGTTACAATCTGATTAATTGCTACTCCATAGATGAATGATGTGGCGCATCAGTTGTTTGTGGATGTGAGAGAGAAGAAGAGTGGAGACAATAGATGTTTGGACATTGTTACAATGTCAAAGATCACTACTCCTGAGTCCCAGCATCTTAATCATCGGCTAGCAGTTTTTGCTCTCTTTGCCTCAGCCCTATCTCAACCGGAGAGGAGTCCCATGTCCTGTATGTGGATGGCTATGGTTCAGGGGGAGCAGACACAAGGCCAGAGCAGCCTAGAGAGATGGCATTTGCACCAGGCAGCTCATCACGACAGCCCTCTCTACAGGAGAGGACTGTGTTCCTTGGGTGCTCCCTAAATGGGTATTACAGACTTACCTAATTGTCTCCTTCATTTATAAATTCAGAGACACCAAATATGTGAAAATAAAGTGCCAGCCCAAACATGTCACCAGGTGTTCTGAGAAACAGAAGGAGACCGGTGGGCACATGTGGCACTCTGAAGCACCTAGTCCAAGGAGTCCAGTTTCAACTGCTTAAATGTCACATATGCTCTAGCTGTGGCACGCTCATCAGGCAGTGGGATCTCTTAAGAAAATGGCTTTCATCAGATCTGTTTAGATACATGTATGTAGCCTTCACAGAGCTGAACATAAACCAGCTGGGTCCTCAACATGAGAAACAGAGATCACCAAGCACAGTAATAAAGGAACAGCATTAACAATAGAGGGAACAGCCAAGCAAGGTGATGACACATGTAACCCTAGTGATTCGGGAGGCTAAAGCAGGAGGATGTAAGTTTGAGGCCATC
Organism: Spermophilus citellus; assembly: GCF_964194105.1. Classification (NCBI taxonomy): domain Eukaryota; kingdom Metazoa; phylum Chordata; class Mammalia; order Rodentia; family Sciuridae; genus Spermophilus; species Spermophilus citellus. Next base: position 147,854,146 of record NC_138183.1, on the reverse strand, counting down.
CTCAGCAACTTTGTAAGACTCTCAGCACTTTAGAATGAGATCTGTCTCAAAAAATAAAAATGACTGAGGATTTAGTTCAGCAGTAAAGTGCCCTTGGGTTCAATATCTGTACAAAAAGCTAAACTAAACTAAATTAATTAACATAAAATAAGATAAAATAAAGATAAATGAAACAACTTATACAAATACCCAATCTGCTCTTAGAGAAGTCCCTAGTTCTGTGAGCATTAAGGAAGGATTGAAGTTAGGAAACTCTTGTCTTTTCCTAAAATTTGGGAGAATATATATTATAAATCTCACTAACTCTGGGATTTATAAAGTATAAAAATCATAGTATTCACCTGTAAAGTACTCAATCAGCAGATTGGGACTAGATGAGACAGATGACCTCACAGAGAAAAGGGCCCTTTCACTCAGGATGACTGAGCTAACTTTCCAAACACACTGGGGCAATTGCTGGCTGTCAACTGAGGCATCCCCTGGATAGAACATGGGTCTTTACCTCTTTTCTGACCTTCTTGTTTCATGTGCACTGTGTTTCAGCCATCAACTAGATATACTCCAGGGTAAGAGCTCCATAGGGACCTAATGCCATACGTGTAACTATATCTGTTGCCAAGGAAATGGTAATAATACCAAATTGGAACAGGACCCTTTGAGGTAGGATATAGCAGAGTGGTACACTGAAGAGTTATCCAAACTGAAGAGGGAAGAAGTGGTGTGTGATCTTGCGTGTCTATGTCTGTGTGCATGTATATGTGTCTGTGTTTATAAGTATACATTCATGCACATCTGCCTGGGAGTGTGTGTGTGTGTGTGTGTGTGTGTGTGTGTGTGTGTGGTGTGTGAGTGTGTGTTCCACACACTCTGGCTGTATTTCAATAATATTTCAATAAGGGCCCATGTCAAGAGCCAGCAACATGCTAGGAAATAAACCTGATAAAACCAAAAACCTGTAACCATTGAGGTCTTAATCGGAGAAGGAAATTACAGTTTAGGAGCATGTGATTTCTCTACTTGCTGTCAAGAATCTCTGAGTTCTGTGGAGAGCAAAAGTCTGAAGATGACCTTTTCCTGGCAGAATTGAGAGTGGAGAAGCCTATTATGAAGCATAAGCCAATTTACTTTGTACAGATAAGTGGCAATTTTCTTCCTTAAATACATAAAGGTGGAAGGGAAATGTCTATAAACTGAAAGATGCTCTCCTATGGCCAATCTCCTCTTATTTGTGGAAGGTAAAGGATGACAATCCAGTTAGGGATTTATGGTGAGATGTCAGAGGAAGCCAGTGCAGATTCTCTGCTGAACCTCACCTTGGAATATATTTCTGAAGGAGGGTTTTGGTTGGGGAGGAGAAGAAGGAGGTGGCATATGGGTAAATATGTCTTGACAAGAGTGTTTTAGCGAAGGAGCAAGAATCAATGAAATATACCACCCTGTTTTAATTTGTTACTTCTCTTTGCTTAAAGCATTCTTGGGCATTGTAGGTTGAAAGAAACTAACAGTAATAGATGGGCCACATCTTCAACAACATTTACTAACAGAAATGGAAACATCATTGCTATATAACACTCCTAGCCCCACTCTTTCTGCACAGTCAGGGGCTCACAACCCCAGAGTACCCCAATCCCTAAGAGTGGATGGACTTCCTGAAGCTGAAGGCTGAGTTCTGGGTTCTCAGATGTAACTAGGTTTTCAACTTGGCTGGGGATGAAGGTCAGAGGGTGATGAGTTTGAATGGACATTTGGTTGTAAGAGGTGATGAGATGATTATGACTCAAAACAGTTGCTTATTTTTTAAGGATCACAGTTTATAAAGTCTGAGGTATTTTAATAGCTGGCTCTTAACCTGTAATGAAAGACTCACATTTGTGTGCATGCAGGTATTTTTGTATTCATACATTAAAATGCCATCTTTGTATCAGATTAGTTTTCTCCTAAATGAGCATAAAACAATGCAGTGATGACATGTGTTTGGAACTTGTTCATAAAATTAGGTCTCATACTGAATGTTGGGAGAAGGACTCCCCCTTACCAACAGGCATCTATTTGGAGGGGGAAAGACCATGATCCTGTTCCAAGCTTTCCTGGGTGGGTGGCAGTGCTTCAGTGACTCAAAGTCTCTTCTCATCCTCCTCAGAGATCCTAGTGCACGTGGTTGGGCCATTCCCCAGCGGCTTCACCCCATCTCATCCGGTTGGCTTTGAACTCCCATGTTCAGTGAGGTGCAGTGTCCCGACAGAAGAAAGAAACCTTGATCTGATTGCATGCTGCCTCTGAGTTGCCATTCATTAGTTAATGAATAAATTAAACAGTACTTCCTCACTCTGTCATCTTGTCACCTGAAGAGCTTTTATTTTCAGGGTGATTGCGAATCTCCACAGTAGAGAGTATGTAATAGATCTTAAATATTTATTTACTATATAAGTAATAAAAAACAGAGGGGAGGAAGAAAGGAGGGAGGGAAAGAAGAAAGGAAGAAAAACCAAGGGAGGACTAAACAAAGAGGAAGGGGAGGAAGAGAAGGGAGGAGTTATTGGTCTTCCCCCTCAGCTTCTCTATCCAAGCCCCTACTCCACCCAACCCACTGGGCAGTCTAGACGGCACCTAGCCATCCTGGTGCTGCCTGCTTCTCTGAATGTGCCTGTGCCCCGACTCCTCCCTTTAATACCAGCACATTGGAAAAGGCCACACCAAGCCTGTGTCAGTTCAATTCCTGAAGAGTCACCAGCCTGACAGTTGTACAAACATTCAGACCTTGAGTCCCAATTTGAGTTCAAACTGCAACAAGACAGGAAAAAAAAAAAAAAAGTCTGGGGAATCAATAAGATGAAAGCCCAGCTAAGATCTTCAGGGACAGCTATTGTCTTGATTTTGTAGCCTTGATGAGCCTCATGGAGATAATAAAAACATGAATAATATTCTCCCTCATGTACTCACAACAATATGAGTACTAATAGTGATGGTAATAAAAGGGATATATTGCCTTCAAATACCATCCTTTGCCTAGCATTGCCCCAAAGTAGCCTTGGGACCCTGGGCTAGCAGCCACTTCTTCCTGCATATCTCTGTCTGGGAACTGGATGGGTTGGCAGGAGAATTAGTCCTTTCTGGCCCTAAAAGTCTACAATTCCATAAAAGGGAGCCCAACAAAATTTTAGTAATTGTAGAAGTCTTTTATTGAGCCAGACATGGCAGCTTGGGGTACCAGCTGCTCTTCATGGGCTACTGAGTGCTTAGTTGAACTTCTAGTTGTATCCTGTATCTCACTCTGTCTTCAACTCCATACCTATCAATTGGGGAAAACAAGAGCATTCTTAGGTAAGGATCAATTTCCTTGAAAAGGGGATGAATCTGAGACATGCAGAGGGTAACTTTCTCCTTTTGCAAGTCCCAAGCACATTTGTAAGCAGGATGTGGCCCAGTAAGCAGATGGGCTGACTGCTCCAGACCACCCCCCCCGCCCGCCCCCGTCAGACATTATTTCTTCTGACCACACTGATCGCCACTGATATCATCCTACACTTCTCATGCAATAAAGACACTTTCATGCACTGAAATGTTAGATTTTAGTACAGGGTCCTGTTGGATTATTAGGGTGAATCAGGATCCCATTTTCATGCAATGGGAAAGACATTAGGAAAAAGGATATTTTAAAATGTTATGATATTTAAAAAATATATTAGGAAAAAAAGTTCCTGAGTGCACCAATGTTCTAACCAGTCCCTCAGCTTCCAGTGATTGAGACCTTTGCATTCGTTATATGTTTACGTATTTGAATATGTATATAACTATTAACATTTAAAAATGTTACATATATAACATTTATATAGAACATATACAACTATTGATATAAATAAAAATATTAACATTAAAAAATATGTCTCAATGGCTGGGTGTGGTGGCACATGCGTATAACACCAGCAGCTTGGGAAGCTGAGGCAGGAGGATTGAGAGTTCAAAGCCAGCCTCAGTAAAATCAAGGCTCTAAGCAACTCAGTGAGACCCTGTCTCTAAATAAAATACAAAATAGGGCTGGGGTTGTGGCTCAGTGGGCGAGTGCCCCTGAGTTCAATCCCCAGTTATCCCCACCCCAATATGTCTTAATGTTAGAATATAAACAGCCACCTGGAATCCCCAAGTGCTTTGTGCACCATGGTACAGAGCCTACGTTTCACCCACTCATACTTGTGGGACTACTTGCAGGTCCCCAGTTACGGTCTGTTTATTCTCATCTTCATATCTTTCAACTTGCCCCTTCTTGTGCCTGGAACATCTTTCCCCCTCACCCTTCAAACCTGAGTTTTACAAAATTGTCTTTTAACACATTTTTAGACATCTTTTGAGCTTGTTCCCTGAGTGCTGAGCATAGTTCACGGCTTGTGGTTAGCAAATAAATATAAATATGGAATGGATTAATGTCCAAATTGATGTGGGTGAGAAGAAAGGTGAGCAAAGAGGATTCACAGCAAACTGCAGATGGGTGCAGATACTGACCTGGGAATGAAGAACAATTGTGTGCAGCTTGGAGGCTGGAAAGGCACATTTGTATCATAAGATGTCCCTGCAGGGAAGTCATCAGGAAAGAATATTTCTTAAATACTAAATGTCTTAATTTCTTTCTCAGGAGGCTTCATGACTGTTTTTGGTAAGTTGTGATTGAGGGAGAAGGTTTCACAGATTCCTCCAGCAACTTCATCCTTGCCCCAGGCCTGACTGTCCTCCTTCTAATGCTATGAGTGGGGGTTCATGGGCTCTGCTAAGGTGTAACACTCATTAAGCCCATCGGATCAAGTTTTTTATGGAGTGTTTTTTCGCCAGTGACCTCCTGAGGGAGCAGACCCATAGGCTCACTGCAGTGCTGTACCTGGAGGTATTTTATGTCCTTAGTCTTATAAATCAATTTTAATTGTAACAACAGAAACATCAGCAGCAAAATATAGCCAAATGGGCTGGGGCCCTTTCCTGCACTCTCTAACTAGCTCAAATTAAATGCTGAATTATATTTTGGGGTCTGAGTTTTGTCATGCAAACGAAGAAAAACAACTTGCTTTCCAATTTCCACATGCAAATATAGAGTGAATTGTTGAGACGGAGAATATATTTTGCCATCTCAGTGGTTCTAGAAAAGATAAGGAGCTCTTGCAAAAAGTTCCGCAATTTGTCAGCTGGCAGCTTATTAAATACCCAAAACAAATGTTTATATAGCATTAGAGGGACACTGTCAAGGTCGGGAGGTTCCAAAATGGACCAATTCTGCTTTATTCATAACTGTTTGCAAAATCTCTTGTTCTTTTCTTCCCTCCAAAAAAACAAATGCATCTATTCTGTTTTCTCTGCCTTAGGACAGAAAGGGGGAAAAAAAAAAAGAGGCAGAGAGCCAGCCCTTGTGTACAGGCCTCTAATAATAAACTCCAATGCATGGCCAGTTATTCAGCAGTCATATGCAATCTACAATAACAGAGTCTCACGACCTGGAGCCTTTGGCTTCAGCAGAACTTTCATTAAGGGGTGGTGGAGGACAGGGGGTTCACAAGGTCTAGAAAACAAGGCCTGACTCACATGCCCTACGAGCAAATGAAATTGGGTGGGAATCTGAAAAGAAAATGGAATATGTGCTCCTCTGTGCTCCAGGAGAGGCATTTTTAAAGTCAAAGAGCTTATTATCAGGAGGGTCCCTAATCCAGTCTGATAACCATTTATTTAGGTGCACACTAAATGCGATGTATGTTGGGTAACACAGAAGACAGACAAATAAGGCCCTGAGCATGTCCCCAAAGAGCCTTCAATCAGGTGGGCAGATAGGGAAGACTGAAACATAAGTAATTGTGTTGCTGGTTGGAATAATGAGGGTTATGAGAAATACGCGTATACTAATAAGGGAGAGGAACAAGTAAAAATGAAAGGCCCCCATCCCTTGTCTTTAGACCAATGATCTGTTGACAATCTTACTTAAGAGGTCTGTTCATTAACTAATTATTTAATTCAATCCCTCTATGCTAACTGCAGAGGTTAGAAGGTTCATCAGAGGTCATCTGTTGCTAAGAGGGTAAGGACAAAAACCTGGGGTCCTTCCCAGTGCAAGGCTTTACTCTCCTCCCCACCTCTAGGAAATAAGATCCATGTGGCCAGCAAAAGTGGATGAGAGACAAAACACTCGGACACCAACCTCTTTCACATCCCTCCTCTCCTCCCCCACCAAACTCTGGAATCCTTTCTTAAATCCAGTTAACTTGAGATGGTCTGATTTTTGGCAAATGAAATTTTCCTGGGGCTTTGGGGACTTAGGCATGAAAAGTTCTCCTTCCCTGGTGCCATGTCGGTCGCCTCAGCTTGTTTCATGGCTAGAAATAGATTTCTGTCATTCTTAATAATGGCCCCATTTGGTTTGGGAAGGGCGGCATGCTGAGCTGCTGGCCACACGGGGCACTGAAGCAGTGAAGTGAAGGCTGATGGGAGGAGGGGAGCTGTCAGCCCCTTGCTCACACCAGACTAAAAGCATGTAATTCACAACTTCTGTAAGCTTGGGAAGTTATCATTTGAAAGTTGTTGCTCTAGAGTGCCTTGACAGTCTAACAATACAAAATAAATCTTCCATTCACGCCTCTCCAGCAAGCAAGGAATCCAGGAATATGCAGCAACAGCGGAAAACAGCGATAAGTTTCTTGTTATGTCGTTGAAACTTACAGCAGCTACACACTGTGTTGATTACCATATATTAGCTTTCTGCAGACCAAGGGGGACTTTCTGGGAGGCCTTCTTTCTGGACAGTGCTTTAAATATTTTTTTCTGTAAACCCCCAGGTCCTTTTGGGCCCCTACAGAATCTCTGATTTCCATAGGCTTCCAATCTGTAACTTGTTACCTCTGGTCATGGTAAATAGCTTGCAAACATCCCCAAAATGGGGATACGAAGCCACAAGGAAAAACCAAAAGCTCAGAGATCTTCTCAGCTCAGGTCCTACACTTGGGCATCACTAGTATTTTAGAGGCTGCTGAAACCAGAGGCGTTTATGTTGAGGAAGGGAAATTGGCTCCCAAGGAAAGGCTCAGGAAGGGCTCATAAAATGGACATCTGTTTGGAGGAGTAACTGAAAGAGATGAAGACCTCATGGGCTACTGAGTCTAAAACACCAAATGAATCCAGGAGGCCCAGCAACAGAGAGCAGTTTCCACCTTTGGTTGAAGCCCTGGCTGCAACTCTGAGAATATGATGGCTGTTCTTAAGGTTGTCTTAAGCCCCCCAAACCCCTTACTCTCTCTCCGACAGCTGTGGGCGTTCATGTGCATATTGGAGTGTGTGCAGCGAAGAGGTAGCACACTAATGAGCCATGCAGCCTGTCAGACAACCCCATCTGCTTCATTCTATTGGCAACCCAGGCTCTCTGCCTGCCCTGTCTGTGCCCCTGGGCACCTGGTGGTCCCTGCCTAAGGCCAAACAGGAGTGTTTAAATCCCCCATTCTAAGCTCCTGCTGCAGCCAGGCTCTTCAACAGCCGGCAAACAGCTCCATGGGTTGTTGCCCTACCCAGGAGCTCACAATTGCCTCTTTTCTCCTGCTCTGAGAAATCTGCTTCTTCTCTAGAAGGAGCTTGGCACTCTCTTGCTTTTCCTTCCATCCTCCTCTTTCTCTGAGAGAAGTTTGACCCAGTCACCAAATGACTTTATGAGGAGCCACGAGCTCCTTGTCTGAAATATGCATGTGGTTGAGGCCTGAAAATTCTAGAGGATAGGGAACTGCACCTGAATTGTTTATCCCTTAGAATCTTACAAAGTGCCTGGCACACAGAAAATTCTCAATAAGCAGTTGCTGATGAACTGGAGGGATGGATGGATGAGTAAAGTAACAGGGATGAGTGTGTTTTGAACAGGGCCAGTGCCAGCTACAGCTAAATCCTTTACCACATGCAACATTAATGATGCACTTCCAAAAGAAATCAGACAAAGACTTCAAAATGTTAGTTTGCAGTCAAGAGATTATGTCTGAATCCAGCCCTCCCACTACCCTGGCATGACTATTGATAGACTACACATCTTGTATTATCAGTGGTAAATATGAGGAGGTTAAGGCACTTTTCAGGATTAGAGAATTTCCAAACTCAATTTACGTAAAACCATTTATCCCGATGCCCAGCTCTAATAGAAGCAGTCCATTAAGCAAACCATTTGCCATTTGCTACCATTTAACCTATGCTTTCTATGATGATCCTAAGAAACAGAAGGCCAAAGATCTTTACTCTCCCTACTATGGAACTTGAGGGCCTTTATGATAGCTCTGTATATAAAGCAGGCATTCAATATTGTTTTGTAGATGAGGCTGATTTGATAATGGGAAGGAAGGTGGGGATGGGCGCAGACAGGGATGAAGCATCCTATACAGGCTGACCATTTCTGCTTTGGACAGACAAAGCTCCTTTCAGAATTTATTCAGTCTCTATGACAGTGTTTCTTGATAAATTCTGAAACCACTTCACAATGAAATGTCCAGAGAAGAGGATGATGCATGCTAAGAATCCTTGCCATCTAAAGGTAAGGTGACATGTCAATTCTGCACATTGCCTGGCACGACTAGACACTTGACAAATGCTACAATGAGTTGAGGCCCAGATTCCAATCTGTGGATTTCAGATGCAAGGTAATGGTTAGTAATTACATTTTCTTAGTCTGCCTTGACCTTCGGCCTCTGTCAGTGTAGCACCGTCTGAGCAGCTATGTCACTGTGGTGCTGAGACACAGATTCTGGTAATCAATGGGTTTCAGTGAAGCTCCACAATGATCCAGATTCTGGGCTGGGCACTGTCTCTCCATTTCCTATTCACTTGCTAGAAACATGGTTCTGTCTAAAGAAAAAGGCCTAGGGAAGTTCATCACCTCGGCTCCAACTGGAGGATCTTAGGCTTTGGTTCAGAGTGCAGATGGGGTCAAACTGCAGAACATAATGAGCAGGTCAAGGCAATAATGCCTGTTTCTCCATTTCATTAGCTACAGCTCACCCTGTGTCAGGTCCTGTTTTCTCCAGTTCAGACTCAGAAATGGATTTCCATCATTGAAATAGGACTCACCTCTCCTTTTAATAACTGCAAGACTTTAGGGAGGTGTAGAAATTGAGTGAAAATAATTCATCAACTCATTTGAGCTGAAAATAACTTGATTCAAGGACTGCACTTTCAGATACCCAGGACTCACGAAGATAAAGGCATTTGCAACCTTGTTTTCCTTTGTGTCTGGAGCATTAACAAGGCTTTGGGATTCACTTCAAAATCATTAAAAACATGTTCATTAGTCCAAAGCACCTCTCACCACCTGTGTATGAAGCAAATTAAGTAGTGGAACCTCTGATCCCTGTAGCTTGGTGCTTCTGGGGTAGTCCCTTATTTACCTCATCACACATTTACTCTGCCAGGATGATAATTTTTGGTTAAAAATTTATAAATATTTTGGACGAAAATATTACCTTGAGATTTTCCCTACCTGACTTTCACTGAAGGAATGGAGTATTTTTCCCAAAGAATTACTGAAGAAAGAATTCCTTTGCTTACTGAGAGCTTCATATTGTCAGTATCTCAATTAACATTAACCCTTTCACCCTCAGGACGATGAGCAGAGACAACTGATGTTAAGGTTCATATATATGACAAATTTCAAACAAAGAGGTCTCAACCATGAGTAAGAAAATGGGGCCCTTACCTCTTCTCATTCAGAATCTACAAATTAATGAAGCAAAGAGAGAGAAGAGCTTGGTTAGATCCCCCTCCTGCCTTTGCACACTAAATTTGAGGGTTCATCTCTGACATGAAGGTACCTAAACTTGTTGATCCTCTCTTTCAGCTCTAAAGCCTTAAGAAATAAGAAGTCTACACTCATGGTCTCAGAGTTTTTAAAAATAGTTAAAAAGCATCTCTTGGCTTGCAGATTTATCATCATTGTCTAGGACCATTAGAAGCAAGGAGCTCTTAAGAGTTTACTGCCACATGATCTTTGGCACACGGTGTGTTTCTGACTTGAGTCAGGGGTGGGTCCGTGAGTGCCAGCGCAGCCACTGAGATGGCCTGAGCTACTCTAGGTTCCCTAGAGCTACTCTAGGTTCTAGGAGGGACAAAGCCAGAGAACCCGGTCAATGTGACTTCAGTTTTCAGTTCTCCCTTCTCTCACTGTGGGACCTCAGCCACACAACTAACTTCTTTAAGCTCTCAACTTCTCTGTGACATGGGAGGCATAGTAACTGCTTTGTAAGGTTGTTGAGGGAAGGAATAGGACAGTTTTGAAGGGGAGATGAACGGTGGCAGATTAGAGGAAGGGTACACTGTCCAATTGCTCTTCAGCTGAAGATTCAAGCAACTAGAGTATTGTTTCTCAGCCAGAAGATGACTGAAGAAATTCACTGAAATTCAATATTGAATAGTAAAAGAATCATGGAAACACAGAAATTCAGAAACTCTCATTATAAAACAATAAATAATATGTTATCCCAGCCCACTGCTGAGGGTAAGGATAACACAAGCATAAAGGAAAAATCATGGTGATCTGATTTGGGAGAACTTGTGGAATAAGAGGCTTATCTTACCTGATCCAGAGAATGTTGATGATTGAAAAGTGATTATAATCTCTCAGCTGTCAAAACAAAAATTGTTACATAATCCATTTGTTTTCAAGTGGCCATGTCACAGCTTTCAGAGGCCAGAGATTACAAGCTCATAAAAGTCATTGCCAACCTGACCCAGAAGTCACCTGTTGTGGGGTTCAGAGTGTGCTTGGGCCAATGTGACTGAAACTAGTGTAGAAAGAATTATGCCCAGGGAGATCCAGGCTGGAAATACCGAGGGGAGACAGAATGGAGTTTTCTTTGTTGCTGCTGGCCCAACAAGCAGCTGAGAAGAGGCCAGAAATTGGTCAGTCACTCATGTCTGCACTTCAGATTTGATATTTGGAAATTCACATCGATGGATGTGGACTATGTGAGACTTGTGGAAGATTAGATCCCTTACTCTAAGAGTGAAATTTTCAAGAGGTCCCTGAGACCCAGATGTTAAGCAAAGATTGGCATCTGACTATCAACAGGAAGAATGGATACAATATCAAATACCTTCTAACAAATTTCCAAAATAAAGTTAAGGCTAAACCCAGACAACTGAAGCTTCCCATATAGAACTTTGCATCAGTCCTGTTTTGGGAGTACATCAACCTCATCTATGACCACCTCAGCAATTTTTTTCAATTTTTAAAATTTAAACTATTTTCTTTTATGTGTTCCATTCTGTGTTTGTGTATATGTGTATGTGGGGGAAAGGGAGACTTACTGCACTAAGCCAGCACCACACAAAATAAACCCAAAGTACCCAAATGGATGAGGCTCTCTAGAAGAGTAACTAAGCAAATAAAAAGTAAGAAATGAAAATTAGGAAATAACAACCTTTCCTAATAACACTAAATGTAAATGGTCTCAATTTCCCAGTTAAAAGACAGAGGTTGGCAAAATTGATTAAAATCAAGATCCAGTTATATGCTATTTGCAAATAATTCATCTTTTAGGCAAAGACATCCACAGTTTTAAAATAAAATTATGGAAAAGGATATTTCATATCAATGGAGTCTGAAATCAAGCATGAGTAGCTGTTCTTATACCTGAAACAGATTTCAAGAAAAATTTAATCAGAAGAGAATAAGAATATCACTATACAGTGATAAAAGGAAAATCTAGCAAGAGGATATTGCAATAGTAATATGTATGCCCAAAATGTCAGTGTATCTCATCACATAAAACAACAACAAATACATTTCTTGACATTAATCCCAAATTTAATCCAATACAATAATACTGAGTGATTTCAATACATCTCTTTTAGCAATGGACAGATCACCCAAACATGAAATCAATAGAGATATTTCTAGCCTAAATAATGATATAAATCAATTGGACCTATCAAACATCTACAGAATACTTCACCAAAACATATTTGAATTTTAACTTTCTTCTTAGCAGCTCATGTAACCTTTTGCAAAATAAACCATATTCTAGGCCACAGTGTAAGTCTTACTAAATTTTTTAAAAATCAAGTAATCATGTGTATCTATCAGATCATAATGTAATTAAATTATAAATCAGAAGAAAGAAAAATTATAGAAACTACATAAACACATATAGATGGACCAATACTATTTAAGTGAGGAATGGATTATAGAAAAAATGAGAGAAGACATCAAGAAATTCTTACAAGCAAACAGGAACAGAGATACAACATATTCAATTCTCTGGAACAATATGAAGGCAGTTTTAAGAGAAAAGTTTATAACACCGAGTTCCTGCATTAAAAAACAAAATAGAAAGATCCTAAATAAATAATCTAACATTATGTCTGAAGGTCCTAGAAAAGGAAGAACAAAGTAACTCAAAAATTATTAGAATACAGACAATAGTTGAGATCTAGGACCAAATTAATGTATCTGAGAATAAAAATAATACAAAGTAATAAAGCAAAAAATAGTTGTTTGTGAAAAGGTAAACATAGTTGATAAATTGCTAGCCAAACTAAATAAAAGAGAGAAAAGACTCAAATCAACAAAATTAGAGCTATAAAAGGAAATATCACTACAGACACACACACACAAAAAAAAAAAAATAAAATTTTTACTTTTCCAACCTTTTGTGTATGCTTTCAAACTATTAACAAATGTTTAGAAGAGCAAAAGTGTCTAAACTGACTATAGTAATTCTGAGAACTGGTAGAGAACATGATATTAAAATATTAGCATTAGGGGAATGAAAGATGGACAAATCATATTGTTATATTTTGTGTATGTAGGAATATGTAATAATGATTCTCACCAATATTTATAATTTTAATGCACCAATTAAAAACATAGAAAAAAATATTAACAAAGTTATCAGATTCCAAAATGGGGGAAGAAGTGCTACCACAAAAAATAAAAGAAAGTGACCAAGGATATTGAAGGAGAGCTTGTACAAAAGATAAAAACACATAAATTTGTAAAATTAGTAAATACAATTATAAAAGAGCACATGTAACCACAAGTTTTAAAGATTAAAAAGAGACAATAGAGTATTCTTGAACAAGATACAGTGATAAACATGGATAATGTTTTCAAACACAGTTTGGCTTTGATTTCTCTGCTACAAAAATGTATGGATTTCAAAAAAAAAAGAGTTACTGACTTTCAATTAGCATTTTCAGCTATCTTCAAGATAGCACTGGATTTTAGACAGAATCATTTTTTACCTTCTAAATTAATTACGATTAGGTTTGGATGTGCATCACACATGCCCATGGCTGTAAGCACGCATGCACGCGCGCACACACACACACACACACACACACACACACACACACATAATGCTGTCTTAAACCAGATGATTCCAGATGCTTTTAAGGTTTTTCACAGATGTAATTTATTTTAATGTTGTTGTTATACTATGCAACATGTAACCACTATCTTTGTCTCAGATATGTCTCCAGATCCTTCCTTTATCTCCACTACCTGGACATCAGACAGAAATAATATGGAAGGGGGAGAAAATGTCCCCTGACTTGAATAACACTACCTGGAAGATAAGCCTCCCCTACGTATGTTTGGTAAAAATCTATACACAGCATATAAAATCATCACATTGGTCAACCTTCGCAGAGAGCCAAATGGCTTTGGGAATCAGTTTCATCAAAGATCAGGATCAGTGACTCAAAAAATACCTTTGATCTGTTACCTCCTCCTACCAACAAAGTCATTTTCACTCCAGAAAAGCCGATAAGAAAAAAGTAGGGAACACTGACCTCTTCGGGAAGAAGGAGGGGGTTGTCTGAATCTCAGACTTTGACTTCTAAAATCTTTGAATCTTCTGCTGCAGTCTTTCTTTTAGGAGATGCACATGGCTATTTATTTGCCTCTCCCTGTCTTCATTGTAAAACCACACAACCCCTGAGCTCATGTTCCCTTATTTCCCTGTTCCCTGAACTATGAAATCATGGCAAATACTTCTTTATTTATTAATATCAACTGGCAGTGTGAGGGTTTTTTTGTTCTTTCATTTTAATCTACTATTTACTTGTCTCTCCAGTTCTTGCTACAATTTTATTGATTATATTTTATTGAGACTTGTTATATGCAAGGCACTGTGCCAATGCTATAATGAATTTGCAATTAAGTGTAGAAGAAAAGCTGATAAATAAGCCATAGTTAATCATTACTGGTACAAGCTACATGGAGGCAAAAGTAACATGCTCATGGACACACAGAAATTGGTCTTGTTAATTGGTATGTCACTATTCCAACGATCTTAACTATAGTGCCTTAATTATCAAATAAGGTGATAGAAGAAAAGAGGAAAAAAAGAATTATGAGTTAAAATTGAGGGCCTTCCAAGTGTCCTTTCAAATCATGTTCAGGCCATGTGATACTTGTTTAGACACAAAAGAAGGAAACCTATTGTTTTATTTGTCTATAGAAGTCTTCACTGACCCCATTCTGGTCTTGAACCACAATAACTGTGTCCTGTAGCCCCGGTCTAATCAAAGTATTTACCACAGGGTCTAGTTGGCATTCCTGTCTTCTAGGTTCCTAAAATTCTGAAGAGAAAAGATTATGTGTATTATTCATATCAACATACTGAAAACCCAGAGCAAACTTTTTTTTATTAGTTTGCTAATATTAGTCTCCATGCATAGCCGAAGTGTATATTCTTGACTCTTGAATACCATGTGCTTCTTCACTATTACTTTATATATACTGCATATACATATGCATCTGTGTATATGTATAGTTTAGTTTTTTATTGCTTTTTTCAAGCCAAGTCTAAAAAAGATATTCTTTGGAAAGATAGCTCAATATATCTTACTTTAGGAGTGATCTGTAGTTCTGTCCACCTAACTACATTGTTCTCCATTTCACTTACACCATGTAACTGTGTCATGTCCATAGAAGAGATTAAACAAATAGTTTATTAAAATCAGGATAACCTGGGAGTATTCATTTTTTTTACTTTATCAAGGAGTAAAAATTTAATGAAACACAAAATCTGAGAATAGTTTGTCAGTCTTTTGATAATTTAGTCATCATTGTTTTCTTTTATAAGAACTCAAAAATATTTTCTTCCCTGAAAAAAATTTTGGCATTTTACACAAAATGAATGAAGCTGGAGGAAGCTGTGATAAGCATCAGAAAAGGACAAATGTTGAATAATTCTACTCATATTAGGTATTTACAACAGTTCACTTATAAGTGAACTGTTATAATAAGGGGTTTACAAAGCCAAATTTCGGCTGCATAATGAATTAACAATTTCCTACTGTGGACATACTTCAGCTTTTCTGTTAAGTACAGAATCCAGCACAAGGCCACTGATGAGTCAGAAGAGAGTGAACATCAGGAAGCAAATTCCTGGTACTCGACTTCAATCTGCTGGGGATTTTCTTATAATTTTTAAACTCATTTGTAATACAGTCCTCCTTAAGAATATTTTTTTACTGATTTATATTTTTCTCTGATAACATCAAGCCCAACCTAGATGAATAAGGCTTACAGGAAAGTGAAAAATCTAGTAGTTGGTTGATGGTATGTTTTGTAGGGTAAGTATGGTGTCATCACTCTTTTGTAGTCATTTTAATTTTTATAACAATTTATTGAAATGTAAATCATATATTACAATATTAACCTTTCTCGTGTATAGAATTTAATAGTTTTTAGTGTATCCAAGAAATTTTATGCCCATGTCTATGATTTAATTGGAGACTATGTTCACCACCACCACAAAAATAGCTTATACCCATTAGCAGTCCCATCCAGCACCTCCTGCCCACGTTCCCTGGCAGACACTAAGCTACTTTCTGTCACAATAAATCTGCCTGTTTTAGATGCTTTTTATAAATGGTGTCACACCATGGATGATCTTTTCTGTCTACTTTCTTTCATTTAGAGTGTTTCAGGCCCATCCGTGATGTGCTATATCTCAGTGCTATTTTGAAATGTTGCATTTTGCTTGTCAATTCATCACTGAGTGGTCATTTGTGTGGATTTCACTCTCTGGTCTTATGAGCAAAGCTGCATTGAACATTTGCACACAAAATCAACGTGCATGTTTTCATTTCTTGTGGGTATGTATCCAGCAGTAAAATTGCTGGGTGACGTAATAACTTTATGTTTCATAAGATGAAGTAATGAACTGTTTTTCTAACAGTTTGTACCATTATTCAGTCTCACCTGCAATGGATGAGGGTTCACATTCCTTCCCACTCTTCCTAATACTTGTTTTCTTCTCAACTTATGATCATAACATTCCTGATAAATGTGAAATATTTTCTCACTTTGTTTTTGAATGAAATTTCCTTAATAATTAATCATGAGAAACCTATTTTCAGGGCCTTATTGATCATTTGTATGTATTACATAGTCACGCCCACGTCCCTTGTGGGAAAGGGAATGGGTTTCCCTCTGGAGGGATGGGCTGGCTGAGAAATGAGAAAAGTAACAGAACACAGAAAAGTTGTTTCAAAGCAGGGGCAGAGATGGGCAAAGCTGACCAGATGGGTCCACCTTCTAAGAAAGAAAGGAGCCTGGGTTTCCTTTATTTACATGGGAATACATCAAAGGATTTCATATAAAGTTCTTCACCAAAACAGAATAGAGAGGGGGTGGGGACAAGTAGGCTACTCAGTTGCTAGGGCTCACACCCATCTCCAGTGCTGCAGAAGACGTCTTGGCACAGCTGAGGGGAAGTTCACTTGCATCTGGGTGATCTTACCCTGTGGGACTGCCGTGGGAAGTTCCCAGTACCCAATCTACCCCCTCACTGGCTACAATGCTGAAAAAAACATCCTCACATGTTTCACGGATGGCTATACGCAACATAGAAAACTATTTATTGAGGTCCTCTAGCTGTTTTCTAATTGGGCTATTTGTTTTTCGCTCACTAAATTTGAAGATATTTTTATTTATAATGACTACTACCTTTTCTGTTATATTACTAGTATCCAGTAAAGCTAATATAGATTAAAAGAAATTTTCCCATTCTGTGTGTCCAGGCAGGACAGCAGACAGAAGTCTGACAGCTCAGGGGTGGGGCATGGGCTGAGGGATTCCTGCCATTGCAAGAGCTCCTGGCTGTCAAACTAAGCCCCGCCCACCCTCACCAGAGCAAGGCTAGATACAAACCCTAGCTCACACCTTCAAGGGAGGACAAGGTGTCCTTGCCCAGCCCCAGCAAGCGAGATCCTGGAGATGCCACCACCACTTGTTCCCCTGCTGGTGCACCGCCTATCTAATGACATTGCTTTCATCCCTTCCCAGATGACCCGGAAACCTCACTGGGTCAGGAGGTGGACCAGCGGGATCTGAATCACCTCCCAGTGTCAGCACTCAACAGTCCCCCCAGGACCCACGCACCCACCAGGCACGCAGTTCCCTTGCCTATTTCTTCCTCATCTGGTGCACGCACCTGGACTTTGCACGTGCATGCAGACTTTGCACAGGCACGCGGAATTTGCACGCGCGCGTCCGTTCCTGGCGCAAGCCTGCCTCTTTTCCAGTATTGAGGGTTTTCCTCACGCGCTCGCGTGTTCTCCACTCATTCCTTGCTCAGCTGCGCCCTTTCAACAGTCTGACAGCTCAGGGGCGGGGCATGGGCTGAGGGATTCCTGCCATTGCAAGAGCTCCTGGCTGTCAAACTAAGCCCCGCCCACCCTCACCAGAGCAAGGCTAGATACAAACCCTAGCTCACACCTTCAAGGGAGGACAAGGTGTCCTTGCCCAGCCCCAGCAAGCAAGATCCTGGAGATGCCACCACCACTTGCTCCCCTGCTGGTGCACCGCCTATCTAATGACATTGCTTTCATCCCTTCCCAGATGACCCGGAAACCTCACTGGGTCAGGAGGTGGACCAGCGGGATCTGAATCACCTCCCAGTGTCAGCACTCAACAGTCCCCCCAGGACCCACGCACCCACCAGGCACGCAGTTCCCTTGCCTATTTCTTCCGCATCTGGTGCACGCACCTGGACTTTGCACGTGCATGCAGACTTTGCACAGGCACGCGGAATTTGCACGCGCGCGGCCGTTCCTGGCGCAAGCCTGCCTCTTTTCCAGCATTGAGGGTTTTCCTCACGTGCTCGCGTGTTCTCCACTCATTCCTTGCTCAGCTGCGCCCTTTCAACAGTCTGACAGCTCAAGGGCGGGGCATGGGCTGAGGGATTCCTGCCATTGCAAGAGCTCCTGGCTGGCAAACTAAGCCCCGCCCACCCTCACCAGAGCAAGTCTAGATACAAACCCTAGCTCACACCTTCAAGGGAGGACAAGGTGTCCTTGCCCAGCCCCAGCAAGCAAGATCCTGGAGATGCCACCACCACTTGCTCCCCTGCTGGTGCACCGCCTATCTAATGACATTGCTTTCATCCCTTCCGAGATGACCCAGAAACCTCACAGGGTCAGGAGGTGGACCAGCGGGATCTGAATCACCTCCCAGTGTCAGCACTCAACAGTCCCCCCAGGACCCACGCACCCACCAGGCACGCAGTTCCCTTGCCTATTTCTTCCGCATCTGGTGCACGCACCTGGACTTTGCACGTGCATGCAGACTTTGCACAGGCACGCGGAATTTGCACGCGCGCGGCCGTTCCTGGCGCAAGCCTGCCTCTTTTCCAGTATTGAGGGTTTTCCTCACGCGCTCGCGTGTTCTCCACTCATTCCTTGCTCAGCTGCGCCCTTTCAACAGTCTGACAGCTCAGGGGCGGGGCATGGGCTGAGGGATTCCTGCCATTGCAAGAGCTCCTGGCTGTCAAACTAAGCCCCGCCCACCCTCACCAGAGCAAGGCTAGATACAAACCCTAGCTCACACCTTCAAGGGAGGACAAGGTGTCCTTGCCCAGCCCCAGCAAGCAAGATCCTGGTGATGCCACCACCACTTGCTCCCCTGCTGGTGCACCGCCTATCTAATGACATTGCTTTCATCCCTTCCGAGATGACCCAGAAACCTCACTGGGTCAGGAGGTGGACCAGCGGGATCTGAATCACCTCCCAGTGTCAGCACTCAACAGTCCCCCCAGGACCCACGCACCCACCAGGCACGCAGTTCCCTTGCCGATTTCTTCCGCATCTGGTGCACGCACCTGGAATTTGCACGTGCATGCAGACTTTGCACAGGCACGCGGAATTTGCACGCGCGCGGCCGTTCCTGGCGCAAGCCTGCCTCTTTTCCAGTATTGAGGGTTTTCCTCACGCGCTCGCGTGTTCTCCACTCATTCCTTGCTCAGCTGCGCCCTTTCAACAGTCTGACAGCTCAGGGGCGGGGCATGGGCTGAGGGATTCCTGCCATTGCAAGAGCTCCTGGCTGTCAAACTAAGCCCCGCCCACCCTCACCAGAGCAAGGCTAGATACAAACCCTAGCTCACACCTTCAAGGGAGGACAAGGTGTCCTTGCCCAGCCCCAGCAAGCGAGATCCTGGAGATGCCACCACCACTTGCTCCCCTGCTGGTGCACCCCCTATCTAATGACATTGCTTTCATCCCTTCCGCGATGACCTGGAAACCTCACTGGGTCAGGAGGTGGACCAGCGGGATCTGCATCACCTCCCAGTGTCAGCACTCAACAGTCCCCCCAGGACCCACGCACCCACCAGGCACGCAGTTCCCTTGCCGATTTCTTCCGCATCTGGTGCACGCACCTGGACTTTGCACGTGCATGCAGACTTTGCACAGGCACCCGGAATTTGCATGCGCGCGGCCGTTCCTGGTGCAAGCCTGCCTCTTTTCCAGTATTGAGGGTTTTCCTCACGGGCTCGCGTGTTCTCCACTCATTCCTTGCTCAGCTGCGCCCTTTCAACAGTGTGACAGCTCAGGGGCGGGGCATGGGCTGAGGGATTTCTGCCATTGCAAGAGCTCCTGGCTGTCAAACTAAGCCCCGCCCACCCTCACCAGAGCAAGGCTAGATACAAACCCTTGCTCACACCTTCAAGGGAGGACAAGGTGTCCTTGCCCAGCCCCAGCAAAGGAGATCCTGGAGATGCCACCACCACTTGCTCCCCTGCTGGTGCACCGCCTATCTAATGACATTGCTTTCATCCCTTCCGAGATGACCCGGAAACCTCACTGGGTCAGGAGGTGGACCAGCGGGATCTGAATCACCTCCCAGTGTCAGCACTCAACAGTCCCCCCAGGACCCACGCATCCACCAGGCACGCAGTTCCCTTGCCTATTTCTTCCGCATCTGGTGCACGCACCTGGACTTTGCACGTGCATGCAGACTTTGCACAGGCACGCGGAATTTGCACGCGCGCGTCCGTTCCTGGCGCAAGCCTGCCTCTTTTCCAGTATTGAGGGTTTTCCTCACGCGCTCGCGTGTTCTCCACTCATTCCTTGCTCAGCTGCGCCCTTTCAACAGTCTGACAGCTCAGGGGCGGGGCATGGGCTGAGGGATTCCTGCCATTGCAAGAGCTCCTGGCTGTCAAACTAAGCCCCGCCCACCCTCACCAGAGCAAGGCTAGATACAAACCCTAGCTCACACCTTCAAGGGAGGACAAGGTGTCCTTGCCCAGCCCCAGCAAGCAAGATCCTGGAGATGCCACCACCACTTGCTCCCCTGCTGGTGCACCGCCTATCTAATGACATTGCTTTCATCCCTTCCGAGATGACCCGGAAACCTGCATGGGTCAGGAGGTGGACCAGCGGGATCTGAATCACCTCCCAGTGTCAGCACTCAACAGTCCCCCCAGGACCCACGCACCCACCAGGCACGCAGTTCCCTTGCCTATTTCTTCCGCATCTGGTGCACGCACCTGGACTTTGCACGTGCATGCAGACTTTGCACAGGCACGCGGAATTTGCACGCGCACGGCCGTTCCTGGCGCAAGCCTGCCTCTTTTCCAGCATTGAGGGTTTTCCTCACGTGCTCGCGTGTTCTCCACTCATTCCTTGCTCAGCTGCGCCCTTTCAACAGTCTGACAGCTCAAGGGCGGGGCATGGGCTGAGGGATTCCTGCCATTGCAAGAGCTCCTGGCTGTCAAACTAAGCCCCGCCCACCCTCACCAGAGCAAGTCTAGATACAAACCCTAGCTCACACCTTCAAGGGAGGACAAGGTGTCCTTGCCCAGCCCCAGCAAGCAAGATCCTGGAGATGCCACCACCACTTGCTCCCCTGCTGGTGCACCGCCTATCTAATGACATTGCTTTCATCCCTTCCGAGATGACCCAGAAACCTCACAGGGTCAGGAGGTGGACCAGCGGGATCTGAATCACCTCCCAGTGTCAGCACTCAACAGTCCCCCCAGGACCCACGCACCCACCAGGCACGCAGTTCCCTTGCCTATTTCTTCCGCATCTGGTGCACGCACCTGGACTTTGCACGTGCATGCAGACTTTGCACAGGCACGCGGAATTTGCACGCGCGCGGCCGTTCCTGGCGCAAGCCTGCCTCTTTTCCAGTATTGAGGGTTTTCCTCACGCGCTCGCGTGTTCTCCACTCATTCCTTGCTCAGCTGCGCCCTTTCAACAGTCTGACAGCTCAGGGGCGAGGCATGGGCTGAGGGATTCCTGCCATTGCAAGAGCTCCTGGCTGTCAAACTAAGCCCCGCCCACCCTCACCAGAGCAAGTCTAGATACAAACCCTAGCTCACACCTTCAAGGGAGGACAAGGTGTCCTTGCCCAGCCCCAGCAAGCAAGATCCTGGTGATGCCACCACCACTTGCTCCCCTGCTGGTGCACCGCCTATCTAATGACATTGCTTTCATCCCTTCCGAGATGACCCAGAAACCTCACTGGGTCAGGAGGTGGACCAGCGGGATCTGCATCACCTCCCAGTGTCAGCACTCAACAGTCCCCCCAGGACCCACGCACCCACCAGGCACGCAGTTCCCTTGCCGATTTCTTCCGCATCTGGTGCACGCACCTGGACTTTGCACGTGCATGCAGACTTTGCACAGGCACCCGGAATTTGCATGCGCGCGGCCGTTCCTGGTGCAAGCCTGCCTCTTTTCCAGTATTGAGGGTTTTCCTCACGGGCTCGCGTGTTCTCCACTCATTCCTTCCTCAGCTGCGCCCTTTCAACAGTCTGACAGCTCAGGGGCGGGGCATGGGCTGAGGGATTTCTGCCATTGCAAGAGCTCCTGGCTGTCAAACTAAGCCCCGCCCACCCTCACCAGAGCAAGGCTAGATACAAACCCTTGCTCACACCTTCAAGGGAGGACAAGGTGTCCTTGCACAGCCCCAGCAAAGGAGATCCTGGAGATGCCACCACCACTTGCTCCCCTGCTGGTGCACCCCCTATCTAATGACATTGCTTTCAACCATTCCTAGATGACCCGGAAACCTCACTGGGTCAGGAGGTGGACCAGCGGGATCTGAATCACCTCCCAGTGTCAGCACTCAACAGTCCCCTCAGAAACCACGCACCCACCAGGCACGCAGTCCCCTTGCCTATTTCTTCCGCATCTGGTGCACGCACCTGGACTTTGCACGTGCATGCAGACTTTGCACAGGCACGCGGAATTTGCACGCGCGCGGCCCTTCCTGGCGCAAGCCTGCCTCTTTTCCAGTATTGAGGGTTTTCCTCACGCGCTCGCGTGTTCTCCACTCATTCCTTCCTCAACTGCGCCCTTTCAACAGTCTGACAGCTCAGGGGCGGGGCATGGGCTGAGGGATTTCTGCCATTGCAAGAGCTCCTGGCTGTCAAACTAAGCCCCGCCCACCCTCACCAGAGCAAGGCTATATACAAACCCTAGCTCACACCTTCAAGGGAGGACAAGGTGTCCTTGCCCAGCCCCAGCAAGGGAGATCCTGGAGATGTCACCACCACTTGCTCCCCTGCTGGTGCACCCCCTATCTAATGACATTGCTTTCAACCATTCCTAGATGACCCGGAAACCTCACTGGGTCAGGAGGTGGACCAGCGGGATCTGAATCACCTCCCAGTGTCAGCACTCAACAGTCCCCCCAGGACCCACGCACCTACCAGGCACGCAGTTCCCTTGCCTATTTCTTCCGCATCTGGTGCACGCACCTGGACTTTGCACGTGCATGCAGACTTTGCAAAGGCACGCGGAATTTGCATGCGCGCGGCCATACCTGGCGCAAGCCTGCCTCTTTTCCAGTATTGAGGATTTTCCTCACGTGCTCCCATGTTCTCCACTCATTCCTTCCTCAGCTGCGCCCTTTCAACAGTCTGACAGCTCAGGGGCGGGGCATGGGCTGAGGGATTCCTGCCATTGCAAGAGCTCCTGGCTGTCAAACTAAGCCCCGCCCACCGTCACCAGAGCAAGGCTAGATACAAACCCTAGCTCACACCTTCAAGGGAGGACAAGGTGTCCTTGCCCAGCCCCAGCAAGCGAGATCCTGGAGATGCCACCACCACTTGCTCCCCTGCTGGTGCACCGCCTATCTAATGACATTGCTTTCATCCCTTCCGAGATGACCCGGAAACCTCACTGGGTCAGGAGGTGGACCAGCGGGATCTGAATCACCTCCCAGTGTCAGCACTCAACAGTCCCCCCAGGACCCACGCATCCACCAGGCACGCAGTTCCCTTGCCTATTTCTTCCGCATCTGGTGCACGCACCTGGACTTTGCACGTGCATGCAGACTTTGCACAGGCACGCGGAATTTGCACGCGCGCGGCCGTTCCTGGCGCAAGCCTGCCTCTTTTCCAGTATTGAGGGTTTTCCTCACGTGCTCGCGTGTTCTCCACTCATTCCTTGCTCAGCTGCGCCCTTTCAACAGTCTGACAGCTCAGGGGCGGGGCATGGGCTGAGGGATTCCTGCCATTGCAAGAGCTCCTGGCTGTCAAACTAAGCCCCGCCCACCCTCACCAGAGCAAGGCTAGATACAAACCCTAGCTCACACCTTCAAGGGAGGACAAGGTGTCCTTGCCCAGCCCCAGCAAGCGAGATCCTGGAGATGCCACCACCACTTGCTCCCCTGCTGGTGCACCGCCTATCTAATGACATTGCTTTCATCCCTTCCGAGATGACCCGGAAACCTGCATGGGTCAGGAGGTGGACCAGCGGGATCTGAATCACCTCCCAGTGTCAGCACTCAACAGTCCCCCCAGGACCCACGCACCCACCAGGCACGCAGTTCCCTTGCCGATTTCTTCCGCATCTGGGGCCCGCACCTGGACATTGCACGTGCATGCAGACTTTGCACAGGCACACGGAATTTGCACGCGCGCGGCCGTTCCTGGCGCAAGCCTGCCTCTTTTCCAGCATTGAGGGTTTTCCTCACGTGCTCGCGTGTTCTCCACTCATTCCTTGCTCAGCTGCGCCCTTTCAACAGTCTGACAGCTCAGGGGCGGGGCATGGGCTGAGGGATTCCTGCCATTGCAAGAGCTCCTGACTGTCAAACTAAGCCCCGCCCACCCTCACCAGAGCAAGGCTAGATACAAACCCTAGCTCACACCTTCAAGGGAGGACAAGGTGTCCTTGCCCAGCCCCAGCAAGCAAGATCCTGGAGATGCCACCACCACTTGCTCCCCTGCTGGTGCACCGCCTATCTAATGACATTGCTTTCATCCCTTCCGAGATGACCCGGAAACCTGCATGGGTCATGAGGTGGACCAGCGGGATCTGAATCACCTCCCAGTGTCAGCACTCAACAGTCCCCCCAGGACCCACGCACCCACCAGGCACGCAGTTCCCTTGCCTATTTCTTCCGCATCTGGTGCACGCACCTGGACTTTGCACGTGCATGCAGACTTTGCACAGGCACGCGGAATTTGCACGCGCGCGGCCCTTCCTGGCGCAAGCCTGCCTCTTTTCCAGCACTGAGGGTTTTCCTCATGTGCTCGCGTGTTCTCCACTCATTCCTTGCTCAGCTGCGCCCTTTCAACAGTCTGACAGCTCAAGGGCGGGGCATGGGCTGAGGGATTCCTGCCATTGCAAGAGCTCCTGGCTGTCAAACTAAGCCCCGCCCACCCTCACCAGAGCAAGTCTAGATACAAACCCTAGCTCACACCTTCAAGGGAGGACAAGGTGTCCTTGCCCAGCCCCAGCAAGCAAGATCCTGGAGATGCCACCACCACTTGCTCCCCTGCTGGTGCACCGCCTATCTAATGACATTGCTTTCATCCCTTCCGAGATGACCCAGAAACCTCACAGGGTCAGGAGGTGGACCAGCGGGATCTGAATCACCTCCCAGTGTCAGCACTCAACAGTCCCCCCAGGACCCACGCACCCACCAGGCACGCAGTTCCCTTGCCTATTTCTTCCGCATCTGGTGCACGCACCTGGACTTTGCACGTGCATGCAGACTTTGCACAGGCACGCGGAATTTGCACGCGCGCGGCCGTTCCTGGCGCAAGCCTGCCTCTTTTCCAGTATTGAGGGTTTTCCTCACGCGCTCGCGTGTTCTCCACTCATTCCTTGCTCAGCTGCGCCCTTTCAACAGTCTGACAGCTCAGGGGCGGGGCATGGGCTGAGGGATTCCTGCCATTGCAAGAGCTCCTGGCTGTCAAACTAAGCCCCGCCCACCCTCACCAGAGCAAGGCTAGATACAAACCCTAGCTCACACCTTCAAGGGAGGACAAGGTGTCCTTGCCCAGCCCCAGCAAGCAAGATCCTGGAGATGCCACCACCACTTGCTCCCCTGCTGGTGCACCGCCTATCTAATGACATTGCTTTCATCCCTTCCGAGATGACCCGGAAACCTGCATGGGTCATGAGGTGGACCAGCGGGATCTGAATCACCTCCCAGTGTCAGCACTCAACAGTCCCCCCAGGACCCACGCACCCACCAGGCACGCAGTTCCCTTGCCTATTTCTTCCGCATCTGGTGCACGCACCTGGACTTTGCACGTGCATGCAGACTTTGCACAGGCACGCGGAATTTGCACGCGCACGGCCGTTCCTGGCGCAAGCCTGCCTCTTTTCCAGCATTGAGGGTTTTCCTCACGTGCTCGCGTGTTCTCCACTCATTCCTTGCTCAGCTGCGCCCTTTCAACAGTCTGACAGCTCAAGGGCGGGGCATGGGCTGAGGGATTCCTGCCATTGCAAGAGCTCCTGGCTGTCAAACTAAGCCCCGCCCACCCTCACCAGAGCAAGTCTAGATACAAACCCTAGCTCACACCTTCAAGGGAGGACAAGGTGTCCTTGCCCAGCCCCAGCAAGCAAGATCCTGGAGATGCCACCACCACTTGCTCCCCTGCTGGTGCACCGCCTATCTAATGACATTGCTTTCATCCCTTCCCAGATGACCCGGAAACCTCACAGGGTCAGGAGGTGGACCAGCGGGATCTGAATCACCTCCCAGTGTCAGCACTCAACAGTCCCCCCAGGACCCACGCACCCACCAGGCACGCAGTTCCCTTGCCTATTTCTTCCGCATCTGGTGCACGCA
Organism: Spermophilus citellus; assembly: GCF_964194105.1. Taxonomy (NCBI): domain Eukaryota; kingdom Metazoa; phylum Chordata; class Mammalia; order Rodentia; family Sciuridae; genus Spermophilus; species Spermophilus citellus. Next base: position 147,827,829 of record NC_138183.1, on the reverse strand, counting down.
CCTGGACTTTGCACGTGCATGCAGACTTTGCACAGGCACGCGGAATTTGCACGCGCGCGGCCGTTCCTGGCGCAAGCCTGCCTCTTTTCCAGTATTGAGGGTTTTCCTCACGCGCTCGCGTGTTCTCCACTCATTCCTTGCTCAGCTGCGCCCTTTCAACAGTCTGACAGCTCAGGGGCGGGGCATGGGCTGAGGGATTCCTGCCATTGCAAGAGCTCCTGGCTGTCAAACTAAGCCCCGCCCACCCTCACCAGAGCAAGTCTAGATACAAACCCTAGCTCACACCTTCAAGGGAGGACAAGGTGTCCTTGCCCAGCCCCAGCAAGCAAGATCCTGGTGATGCCACCACCACTTGCTCCCCTGCTGGTTCACCGCCTATCTAATGACATTGCTTTCATCCCTTCCGAGATGACCCAGAAACCTCACTGGGTCAGGAGGTGGACCAGCGGGATCTGAATCACCTCCCAGTGTCAGCACTCAACAGTCCCCCCAGGACCCACGCACCCACCAGGCACGCAGTTCCCTTGCCGATTTCTTCCGCATCTGGTGCACGCACCTGGAATTTGCACGTGCATGCAGACTTTGCACAGGCACGCGGAATTTGCACGCGCGTGGCCGTTCCTGGCGCAAGCCTGCCTCTTTTCCAGTATTGAGGGTTTTCCTCACGCGCTCGCGTGTTCTCCACTCATTCCTTGCTCAGCTGCGCCCTTTCAACAGTCTGACAGCTCAGGGGCGGGGCATGGGCTGAGGGATTCCTGCCATTGCAAGAGCTCCTGGCTGTCAAACTAAGCCCCGCCCACCCTCACCAGAGCAAGGCTAGATACAAACCCTAGCTCACACCTTCAAGGGAGGACAAGGTGTCCTTGCCCAGCCCCAGCAAGCGAGATCCTGGAGATGCCACCACCACTTGCTCCCCTGCTGGTGCACCCCCTATCTAATGACATTGCTATCATCCCTTCCGCGATGACCTGGAAACCTCACTGGGTCAGGAGGTGGACCAGCGGGATCTGCATCACCTCCCAGTGTCAGCACTCAACAGTCCCCCCAGGACCCACGCACCCACCAGGCACGCAGTTCCCTTGCCGATTTCTTCCGCATCTGGTGCACGCACCTGGACTTTGCACGTGCATGCAGACTTTGCACAGGCACCCGGAATTTGCATGCGCGCGGCCATTCCTGGTGCAAGCCTGCCTCTTTTCCAGTATTGAGGGTTTTCCTCACGGGCTCGCGTGTTCTCCACTCATTCCTTCCTCAGCTGCGCCCTTTCAACAGTGTGACAGCTCAGGGGCGGGGCATGGGCTGAGGGATTTCTGCCATTGCAAGAGCTCCTGGCTGTCAAACTAAGCCCCGCCCACCCTCACCAGAGCAAGGCTAGATACAAACCCTAGCTCACACCTTCAAGGGAGGACAAGGTGTCCTTGCCCAGCCCCAGCAAGGGAGATCCTGGAGATGTCACCACCACTTGCTCCCCTGCTGGTGCACCCCCTATCTAATGACATTGCTTTCAACCATTCCTAGATGACCCGGAAACCTCACTGGGTCAGGAGGTGGACCAGCGGGATCTGAATCACCTCCCAGTGTCAGCACTCAACAGTCCCCCCAGGACCCACGCACCTACCAGGCACGCAGTTCCCTTGCCTATTTCTTCCGCATCTGGTGCACGCACCTGGACTTTGCAAGTGCATGCAGACTTTGCAAAGGCACGCGGAATTTGCATGCGCGCGGCCATACCTGGCGCAAGCCTGCCTCTTTTCCAGTATTGAGGATTTTCCTCACGTGCTCCCATGTTCTCCACTCATTCCTTCCTCAGCTGCGCCCTTTCAACAGTCTGACAGCTCAGGGGCGGGGCATGGGCTGAGGGATTCCTGCCATTGCAAGAGCTCCTGGCTGTCAAACTAAGCCCCGCCCACCCTCACCAGAGCAAGGCTAGATACAAACCCTAGCTCACACCTTCAAGGGAGGACAAGGTGTCCTTGCCCAGCCCCAGCAAGCGAGATCCTGGAGATGCCACCACCACTTGCTCCCCTGCTGGTGCACCGCCTATCTAATGACATTGCTTTCATCCCTTCAGAGATGACCCGGAAACCTCACTGGGTCAGGAGGTGGACCAGCGGGTTCTGAATCACCTCCCAGTGTCAGCACTCAACAGTCCCCCCAGGACCCACGCATCCACCAGGCACGCAGTTCCCTTGCCTATTTCTTCCGCATCTGGTGCACGCACCTGGACTTTGCACGTGCATGCAGACTTTGCACAGGCACGCGGAATTTGCACGCGCGCGTCCGTTCCTGGCGCAAGCCTGCCTCTTTTCCAGTATTGAGGGTTTTCCTCACGCGCTCGCGTGTTCTCCACTCATTCCTTGCTCAGCTGCGCCCTTTCAACAGTCTGACAGCTCAGGGGCGGGGCATGGGCTGAGGGATTCCTGCCATTGCAAGAGCTCCTGGCTGTCAAACTAAGCCCCGCCCACCCTCACCAGAGCAAGGCTAGATACAAACCCTAGCTCACACCTTCAAGGGAGGACAAGGTGTCCTTGCCCAGCCCCAGCAAGCGAGATCCTGGAGATGCCACCACCACTTGCTCCCCTGCTGGTGCACCGCCTATCTAATGACATTGCTTTCATCCCTTCCGAGATGACCCGGAAACCTGCATGGGTCAGGAGGTGGACCAGCGGGATCTGAATCACCTCCCAGTGTCAGCACTCAACAGTCCCCCCAGGACCCACGCACCCACCAGGCACGCAGTTCCCTTGCCTATTTCTTCCGCATCTGGGGCCCGCACCTGGACATTGCACGTGCATGCAGACTTTGCACAGGCACACGGAATTTGCACGCGCGCGGCCGTTCCTAGCGCAAGCCTGCCTCTTTTCCAGCATTGAGGGTTTTCCTCACGTGCTCGCGTGTTCTCCACTCATTCCTTGCTCAGCTGCGCCCTTTCAACAGTCTGACAGCTCAGGGGCGGGGCATGGGCTGAGGGATTCCTGCCATTGCAAGAGCTCCTGACTGTCAAACTAAGCCCCGCCCACCCTCACCAGAGCAAGGCTAGATACAAACCCTAGCTCACACCTTCAAGGGAGGACAAGGTGTCCTTGCCCAGCCCCAGCAAGCAAGATCCTGGAGATGCCACCACCACTTGCTCCCCTGCTGGTGCACCGCCTATCTAATGACATTGCTTTCATCCCTTCCGAGATGACCCGGAAACCTGCATGGGTCATGAGGTGGACCAGCGGGATCTGAATCACCTCCCAGTGTCAGCACTCAACAGTCCCCCCAGGACCCACGCACCCACCAGGCACGCAGTTCCCTTGCCTATTTCTTCCGCATCTGGTGCACGCACCTGGACTTTGCACGTGCATGCAGACTTTGCACAGGCACGCGGAATTTGCACGCGCGCGGCCCTTCCTGGCGCAAGCCTGCCTCTTTTCCAGCACTGAGGGTTTTCCTCATGCGCTCGCGTGTTCTCCACTCATTCCTTGCTCAGCTGCGCCCTTTCAACAGTCTGACAGCTCAAGGGCGGGGCATGGGCTGAGGGATTCCTGCCATTGCAAGAGCTCCTGGCTGTCAAACTAAGCCCCGCCCACCCTCACCAGAGCAAGTCTAGATACAAACCCTAGCTCACACCTTCAAGGGAGGACAAGGTGTCCTTGCCCAGCCCCAGCAAGCAAGATCCTGGAGATGCCACCACCACTTGCTCCCCTGCTGGTGCACCGCCTATCTAATGACATTGCTTTCATCCCTTCCGAGATGACCCAGAAACCTCACAGGGTCAGGAGGTGGACCAGCGGGATCTGAATCACCTCCCAGTGTCAGCACTCAACAGTCCCCCCAGGACCCACGCACCCACCAGGCACGCAGTTCCCTTGCCTATTTCTTCCGCATCTGGTGCACGCACCTGGACTTTGCACGTGCATGCAGACTTTGCACAGGCACGCGGAATTTGCACGCGCGCGGCCGTTCCTGGCGCAAGCCTGCCTCTTTTCCAGTATTGAGGGTTTTCCTCACGCGCTCGCGTGTTCTCCACTCATTCCTTGCTCAGCTGCGCCCTTTCAACAGTCTGACAGCTCAGGGGCGGGGCATGGGCTGAGGGATTCCTGCCATTGCAAGAGCTCCTGGCTGTCAAACTAAGCCCCGCCCACCCTCACCAGAGCAAGGCTAGATACAAACCCTAGCTCACACCTTCAAGGGAGGACAAGGTGTCCTTGCCCAGCCCCAGCAAGCAAGATCCTGGTGATGCCACCACCACTTGCTCCCCTGCTGGTGCACCGCCTATCTAATGACATTGCTTTCATCCCTTCCGAGATGACCCAGAAACCTCACTGGGTCAGGAGGTGGACCAGCGGGATCTGAATCACCTCCCAGTGTCAGCACTCAACAGTCCCCCCAGGACCCACGCACCCACCAGGCACGCAGTTCCCTTGCCTATTTCTTCCGCATCTGGTGCACGCACCTGGACTTTGCACGTGCATGCAGACTTTGCACAGGCACGCGGAATTTGCACGTGCGCGGCCGTTCCTGGCGCAAGCCTGCCTCTTTTCCAGTATTGAGGGTTTTCCTCACATGCTCCCGTGTTCTCCACTCATTCCTTCCTCAGCTGCGCCCTTTCAACAGTCTGACAGCTCAGGGGCGGGGCATGGGCTGAGGGATTCCTGCCATTGCAAGAGCTCCTGGCTGTCAAACTAAGCCCCGCCCACCCTCACCAGAGCAAGGCTAGATACAAACCCTAGCTCACACCTTCAAGGGAGGACAAGGTGTCCTTGCCCAGCCCCAGCAAGTGAGATCCTGGAGATGCCACCACCACTTGCTCCCCTGCTGGTGCACCCCCTATCTAATGACATTGCTTTCACCCCTTCCGAGATGACCCGGAAACCTCACTGGGTCAGGAGGTGGACCAGCGGGATCTCAATCACCTCCCAGTGTCAGCACTCAACATTCCCCCCAGGACCCACGCACCCACCAGGCACGCAGTTCCCTTGCCTATTTCTTCCGCATCTGGTGCACCCACCTGGACTTTGCACGTGCATGCAGACTTTGCACAGGCACGCGGAATTTGCACGCCTGCGGCCCTTCCTGGCGCAAGCCTGCCTCTTTTCCAGTATTGAGGGTTTTCCTCACGTGCTCCCGTGTTCTCCACTCATTCCTTCCTCAGCTGCGCCCTTTCAACAGTCTGACAGCTCAGGGGCGGGGCATGGGCTGAGGGATTCCTGCCATTGCAAGAGCTCCTGGCTGTCAAACTAAGCCCCGCCCACCCTCACCAGAGCAAGGCTAGATACAAACCCTTGCTCACACCTTCAAGGAAGGACAAGGTGTCCTTGCCCAGCCCCAGCAAGCGAGATCCTGGAGATGCCACCATCACTTGCTCCCCTGCTGGTGCACCCCCTATCTAATGACATTGCTTTCATCCCTTCCAAGATGACCCTGAAAACTCACTGGGTCAGGAGGTGGACCAGCGGGATCTGCATCACCTCCCAGTGTCAGCACTCAACAGTCCCCCCAGGACCCATGCACCCACCAGGCACGCAGTTCCCTTGCCTATTTCTTCCGCATCTGGTGCATGCACCTGGACTTTGCACGTGCATGCAGACTTTGCACAGGCACGCGGAATTTGCACGCGCGCGGCCCTTCCTGGCGCAAGCCTGCCTCTTTTCCAGTATTGAGGGTTTTCCTCACGGGCTCGCGTGTTCTCCACTCATTCCTTCCTCAACTGCGCCCTTTCAACAGTCTGACAGCTCAGGGGCGGGGCATGGGCTGAGGGATTTCTGCCATTGCAAGAGCTCCTGGCTGTCAAACTAAGCCCCGCCCACCCTCACCAGAGCAAGGCTAGATACAAACCCTAGCTCACAGCTTCAAGGGAGGACAAGGTGTCCTTGCCCAGCCCCAGCAAGGGAGATCCTGGAGATGTCACCACCACTTGCTCCCCTGCTGGTGCACCCCCTATCTAATGACATTGCTTTCAACCATTCCTAGATGACCCGGAAACCTCACTGGGTCAGGAGGTGGACCAGCGGGATCTGAATCACCTCCCAGTGTCAGCACTCAACAGTCCCCCCAGGACCCACGCACCCACCAGGCACGCAGTTCCCTTGCCTATTTCTTCCGCATCTGGTGCACGCACCTGGACTTTGCACGTGCATGCAGACTTTGCAAAGGCACGCGGAATTTGCATGCGCGCGGCCATGCCTGGCGCAAGCCTGCCTCTTTTCCAGTATTGAGGATTTTCCTCACGTGCTCCCGTGTTCTCCACTCATTCCTTCCTCAGCTGCGCCCTTTCAACAGTCTGACAGCTCAGGGGCGGGGCATGGGCTGAGGGATTCCTGCCATTGCAAGAGCTCCTGGCTGTCAAACTAAGCCCCGCCCACCCTCACCAGAGCAAGGCTAGATACAAACCCTAGCTCACACCTTCAAGGGAGGACAAGGTGTCCTTGCCCAGCCCCAGCAAGTGAGATCCTGGAGATGCCACCACCACTTGCTCCCCTGCTGGTGCACCCCCTATCTAATGACATTGCTTTCACCCCTTCCGAGATGACCCGGAAACCTCACTGGGTCAGGAGGTGGACCAGCGGGATCTCAATCACCTCCCAGTGTCAGCACTCAACATTCCCCCCAGGACCCACGCACCCACCAGGCACGCAGTTCCCTTGCCTATTTCTTCCGCATCTGGTGCACCCACCTGGACTTTGCACGTGCATGCAGACTTTGCACAGGCACGCGGAATTTGCACGCCTGCGGCCCTTCCTGGCGCAAGCCTGCCTCTTTTCCAGTATTGAGGGTTTTCCTCACGTGCTCCCGTGTTCTCCACTCATTCCTTCCTCAGCTGCGCCCTTTCAACAGTCTGACAGCTCAGGGGCGGGGCATGGGCTGAGGGATTCCTGCCATTGCAAGAGCTCCTGGCTGTCAAACTAAGCCCCGCCCACCCTCACCAGAGCAAGGCTAGATACAAACCCTAGCTCACACCTTCAAGGGAGGACAAGGTGTCCTTGCCCAGCCCCAGCAAGCGAGATCCTGGAGATGCCACCACCACTTGCTCCCCTGCTGGTGCACCGCCTATCTAATGACATTGCTTTCATCCCTTCCGAGATGACCCGGAAACCTGCATGGGTCAGGAGGTGGACCAGCGGGATCTGAATCACCTCCCAGTGTCAGCACTCAACAGTCCCCCCAGGACCCACGCACCCACCAGGCACGCAGTTCCCTTGCCTATTTCTTCCGCATCTGGGGCCCGCACCTGGACATTGCACGTGCATGCAGACTTTGCACAGGCACACGGAATTTGCACGCGCGCGGCCGTTCCTAGCTCAAGCCTGCCTCTTTTCCAGCATTGAGGGTTTTCCTCACGTGCTCGCGTGTTCTCCACTCATTCCTTGCTCAGCTGCGCCCTTTCAACAGTCTGACAGCTCAGGGGCGGGGCATGGGCTGAGGGATTCCTGCCATTGCAAGAGCTCCTGACTGTCAAACTAAGCCCCGCCCACCCTCACCAGAGCAAGGCTAGATACAAACCCTAGCTCACACCTTCAAGGGAGGACAAGGTGTCCTTGCCCAGCCCCAGCAAGCAAGATCCTGGAGTTGCCACCACCACTTGCTCCCCTGCTGGTGCACCGCCTATCTAATGACATTGCTTTCATCCCTTCCGAGATGACCCGGAAACCTCACTGGGTCAGGAGGTGGACCAGCGGGATCTCAATCACCTCCCAGTGTCAGCACTCAACAGTCCCCCCAGGACCCACGCACCCACCAGGCACGCAGTTCCCTTGCCTATTTCTTCCGCATCTGGTGCACGCACCTGGACTTTGCACGTGCATGCAGACTTTGCACAGGCACGCGGAATTTGCACGCGCGCGGCCCTTCCTGGCGCAAGCCTGCCTCTTTTCCAGCACTGAGGGTTTTCCTCATGCGCTCGCGTGTTCTCCACTCATTCCTTGCTCAGCTGCGCCCTTTCAACAGTCTGACAGCTCAGGGGCGGGGCATGGGCTGAGGGATTTCTGCCATTGCAAGAGCTCCTGGCTGTCAAACTAAGCCCCGCCCACCCTCACCAGAGCAAGGCTAGATACAAACCCTAGCTCACACCTTCAAGGGAGGACAAGGTGTCCTTGCCCAGCCCCAGCAAGGGAGATCCTGGAGATGTCACCACCACTTGCTCCCCTGCTGGTGCACCCCCTATCTAATGACATTGCTTTCAACCATTCCTAGATGACCCGGAAACCTCACTGGGTCAGGAGGTGGACCAGCGGGATCTGAATCACCTCCCAGTGTCAGCACTCAACAGTCCCCCCAGGACCCACGCACCCACCAGGCACGCAGTTCCCTTGCCTATTTCTTCCGCATCTGGTACACGCACCTGGACTTTGCACGTGCATGCAGACTTTGCAAAGGCACGCGGAATTTGCATGCGCGCGGCCATGCCTGGCGCAAGCCTGCCTCTTTTCCAGTATTGAGGATTTTCCTCACGTGCTCCCGTGTTCTCCACTCATTCCTTCCTCAGCTGCGCCCTTTCAACAGTCTGACAGCTCAGGGGCGGGGCATGGGCTGAGGGATTCCTGCCATTGCAAGAGCTCCTGGCTGTCAAACTAAGCCCCGCCCACCCTCACCAGAGCAAGGCTAGATACAAACCCTAGCTCACACCTTCAAGGGAGGACAAGGTGTCCTTGCCCAGCCCCAGCAAGCGAGATCCTGGAGATGCCACCACCACTTGCTCCCCTGCTGGTGCACCCCTTATCTAATGACATTGCTTTCATCCCTTCCGCGATGACCTGGAAACCTCACTGGGTCAGGAGGTGGACCAGCGGGATCTGCATCACCTCCCAGTGTCAGCACTCAACAGTCCCCCCAGGACCCACGCACCCACCAGGCACGCAGTTCCCTTGCCGATTTCTTCCGCATCTGGTGCACGCACCTGGACTTTGCACGTGCATGCAGACTTTGCACAGGCACCCGGAATTTGCATGCGCGCGGCCGTTCCTGGTGCAAGCCTGCCTCTTTTCCAGTATTGAGGGTTTTCCTCACGGGCTCGCGTGTTCTCCACTCATTCCTTCCTCAGCTGCGCCCTTTCAACAGTGTGACAGCTCAGGGGCGGGGCATGGGCTGAGGGATTTCTGCCATTGCAAGAGCTCCTGGCTGTCAAACTAAGCCCCGCCCACCCTCACCAGAGCAAGGCTAGATACAAACCCTTGCTCACACCTTCAAGGGAGGACAAGGTGTCCTTGCCCAGCCCCAGCAAAGGAGATCCTGGAGATGCCACCACCACTTGCTCCCCTGCTGGTGCACCCCCTATCTAATGACATTGCTTTCATCCCTTCCGAGATGACCCGGAAACCTCACTGGGTCAGGAGGTGGACCAGTGGGATCTGAATCACCTCCCAGTGTCAGCACTCAACAGTCCCCCCAGAAACCACGCACCCACCAGGCACGCAGTTCCCTTGCCTATTTCTTCCACATCTGGTGCACGCACCTGGACTTTGCACGTGCATGCAGACTTTGCACAGGCACGCGGAATTTGCACGCGCGCGGCCCTTCCTGGCGCAAGCCTGCCTCTTTTCCAGTATTGAGGGTTTTCCTCACGCGCTCGCGTGTTCTCCACTCATTCCTTCCTCAACTGCGCCCTTTCAACAGTCTGACAGCTCAGGGGCGGGGCATGGGCTGAGGGATTTCTGCCATTGCAAGAGCTCCTGGCTGTCAAACTAAGCCCCGCCCACCCTCACCAGAGCAAGGCTAGATACAAACCCTAGCTCACACCTTCAAGGGAGGACAAGGTGTCCTTGCCCAGCCCCAGCAAGGGAGATCCTGGAGATGTCACCACCACTTGCTCCCCTGCTGGTGCACCCCCTATCTAATGACATTGCTTTCAACCATTCCTAGATGACCCGGAAACCTCACTGGGTCAGGAGGTGGACCAGCGGGATCTGAATCACCTCCCAGTGTCAGCACTCAACAGTCCCCCCAGGACCCACGCACCCACCAGGCACGCAGTTCCCTTGCCTATTTCTTCCGCATCTGGTGCACCCACCTGGACTTTGCACGTGCATGCAGACTTTGCAAAGGCACGCGGAATTTGCATGCGCGCGGCCATGCCTGGCGCAAGCCTGCCTCTTTTCCAGTATTGAGGATTTTCCTCACGTGCTCCCGTGTTCTCCACTCATTCCTTCCTCAGCTGCGCCCTTTCAACAGTCTGACAGCTCAGGGGCGGGGCATGGGCTGAGGGATTCCTGCCATTGCAAGAGCTCCTGGCTGTCAAACTAAGCCCCGCCCACCCTCACCAGAGCAAGGCTAGATACAAACCCTAGCTCACACCTTCAAGGGAGGACAAGGTGTCCTTGCCCAGCCCCAGCAAGTGAGATCCTGGAGATGCCACCACCACTTGCTCCCCTGCTGGTGCACCCCCTATCTAATGACATTGCTTTCACCCCTGCCGAGATGACCCGGAAACCTCACTGGGTCAGGAGGTGGACCAGCGGGATCTCAATCACCTCCCAGTGTCAGCACTCAACATTCCCCCCAGGACCCACGCACCCACCAGGCACGCAGTTCCCTTGCCTATTTCTTCCGCATCTGGTGCACCCACCTGGACTTTGCACGTGCATGCAGACTTTGCACAGGCACGCGGAATTTGCACGCGCGCGGCCCTTCCTGGCGCAAGCCTGCCTCTTTTCCAGTATTGAGGGTTTTCCTCACGTGCTCCCGTGTTCTCCACTCATTCCTTCTTCAGCTGCGCCCTTTCAACAGTCTGACAGCTCAAGGGCGGGGCATGGGCTGAGGGATTCCTGCCATTGCAAGAGCTCCTGGCTGTCAAACTAAGCCCCGCCCACCCTCACCAGAGCAAGGCTAGATACAAACCCTAGCTCACACCTTCAAGGGAGGACAAGGTGTCCTTGCCCAGCCCCAGCAAGGGAGATCCTGGAGATGTCATCACCACTTGCTCCCCTGCTGGTGCACCGCCTATCTAATGACATTGCTTTCATCCATTCCTAGATGACCTGGAAACCTCACTGGGTCAGGAGGTGGACCAGCGGGATCTGAATCACCTCCCAGTGTCAGCACTCAACAGTCCCCCCAGGACCCACGCACCCACCAGGCACGCAGTTCCCTTGCCTATTTCTTCCGCATCTGGTGCACGCACCTGGACTTTGCACGTGCAGGCAGACTTTGCAAAGGCACGCGGAATTTGCATGCGCGCGGCCATACCTGGCGCAAGCCTGCCTCTTTTCCAGTATTGAGGGTTTTCCTCACATGCTCCCATGTTCTCCACTCATTCCTTCCTCAGCTGCGCCCTTTCAACAGTCTGACAGCTCAAGGGCGGGGCATGGGCTGAGGGATTCCTGCCATTGCAAGAGCTCCTGGCTGTCAAACTAAGCCCCGCCCACCCTCACCAGAGCAAGGCTAGATACAAACCCTTGCTCACACCTTCAAGGAAGGACAAGGTGTCCTTGCCCAGCCCCAGCAAGTGAGATCCTGGAGATGCCACCATCACTTGCTCCCCTGCTGGTGCACCCCCTATCTAATGACATTGCTTTCATCCCTTCCAAGATGACCCTGAAAACTCACTGGGTCAGGAGGTGGACCAGCGGGATCTGCATCACCTCCCAGTGTCAGCACTCAACAGTCCCCCCAGGACCCATGCACCCACCAGGCACGCAGTTCCCTTGCCTATTTCTTCCGCATCTGGTGCACGCACCTGGACTTTGCACGTGCATGCAGACTTTGCAAAGGCACGCGGAATTTGCACGCGCGCGGCCCTTCCTGGCGCAAGCCTGCCTCTTTTCCAGTATTGAGGGTTTTCCTCACGCGCTCGCGTGTTCTCCACTCATTCCTTCCTCAACTGCGCCCTTTCAACAGTCTGACAGCTCAGGGGCGGGGCATGGGCTGAGGGATTTCTGCCATTGCAAGAGCTCCTGGCTGTCAAACTAAGCCCCGCCCACCCTCACCAGAGCAAGGCTAGATACAAACCCTAGCTCACACCTTCAAGGGAGGACAAGGTGTCCTTGCCCAGCCCCAGCAAGGGAGATCCTGGAGATGTCACCACCACTTGCTCCCCTGCTGGTGCACACCCTATCTAATGACATTGCTTTCAACCATTCCTAGATGACCCGGAAACCTCACTGGGTCAGGAGGTGGACCAGCGGGATCTGAATCACCTCCCAGTGTCAGCACTCAACAGTCCCCCCAGGACCCACGCACCCACCAGGCACGCAGTTCCCTTGCCTATTTCTTCCGCATCTGGTGCACGCACCTGGACTTTGCACGTGCATGCAGACTTTGCAAAGGCACGCGGAATTTGCATGCGCGCGGCCATGCCTGGCGCAAGCCTGCCTCTTTTCCAGTATTGAGGATTTTCCTCACGTGCTCCCGTGTTCTCCACTCATTCCTTCCTCAGCTGCGCCCTTTCAACAGTCTGACAGCTCAGGGGCGGGGCATGGGCTGAGGGATTCCTGCCATTGCAAGAGCTCCTGGCTGTCAAACTAAGCCCCGCCCACCCTCACCAGAGCAAGGCTAGATACAAACCCTAGCTCACACCTTCAAGGGAGGACAAGGTGTCCTTGCCCAGCCCCAGCAAGTGAGATCCTGGAGATGCCACCACCACTTGCTCCCCTGCTGGTGCACCCCCTATCTAATGACATTGCTTTCACCCCTTCCGAGATGACCCGGAAACCTCACTGGGTCAGGAGGTGGACCAGCGGGATCTCAATCACCTCCCAGTGTCAGCACTCAACATTCCCCCCAGGACCTACGCACCCACCAGGCACGCAGTTCCCTTGCCTATTTCTTCCGCATCTGGTGCACCCACCTGGACTTTGCACGTGCATGCAGACTTTGCACAGGCACGCGGAATTTGCACGCCTGCGGCCCTTCCTGGCGCAAGCCTGCCTCTTTTCCAGTATTGAGGGTTTTCCTCACGTGCTCCCGTGTTCTCCACTCATTCCTTCCTCAGCTGCGCCCTTTCAACAGTCTGACAGCTCAGGGGCGGGGCATGGGCTGAGGGATTCCTGCCATTGCAAGAGCTCCTGGCTGTCAAACTAAGCCCCGCCCACCCTCACCAGAGCAAGGCTAGATACAAACCCTTGCTCACACCTTCAAGGGAGGACAAGGTGTCCTTGCCCAGCCCCAGCAAAGGAGATCCTGGAGATGCCACCACCACTTGCTCCCCTGCTGGTGCACCCCCTATCTAATGACATTGCTTTCATCCCTTCCGAGATGACCCGGAAACCTCACTGGGTCAGGAGGTGGACCAGTGGGATCTGAATCACCTCCCAGTGTCAGCACTCAACAGTCCCCCCAGAAACCACGCACCCACCAGGCACGCAGTTCCCTTGCCTATTTCTTCCGCATCTGGTGCACGCACCTGGACTTTGCACGTGCATGCAGACTTTGCACAGGCACGCGGAATTTGCACGCGCGCGGCCCTTCCTGGCGCAAGCCTGCCTCTTTTCCAGTATTGAGGGTTTTCCTCACGCGCTCGCGTGTTCTCCACTCATTCCTTCCTCAACTGCGCCCTTTCAACAGTCTGACAGCTCAGGGGCGGGGCATGGGCTGAGGGATTTCTGCCATTGCAAGAGCTCCTGGCTGTCAAACTAAGCCCCGCCCACCCTCACCAGAGCAAGGCTAGATACAAACCCTAGCTCACACCTTCAAGGGAGGACAAGGTGTCCTTGCCCAGCCCCAGCAAGGGAGATCCTGGAGATGTCACCACCACTTGCTCCCCTGCTGGTGCACCCCCTATCTAATGACATTGCTTTCAACCATTCCTAGATGACCCGGAAACCTCACTGGGTCAGGAGGTGGACCAGCGGGATCTGAATCACCTCCCAGTGTCAGCACTCAACAGTCCCCCCAGGACCCACGCACCCACCAGGCACGCAGTTCCCTTGCCTATTTCTTCCGCATCTGGTGCACGCACCTGGACTTTGCACGTGCATGCAGACTTTGCAAAGGCACGCGGAATTTGCATGCGCGCGGCCATGCCTGGCGCAAGCCTGCCTCTTTTCCAGTATTGAGGATTTTCCTCACGTGCTCCCGTGTTCTCCACTCATTCCTTCCTCAGCTGCGTCCTTTCAACAGTCTGACAGCTCAGGGGCGGGGCATGGGCTGAGGGATTCCTGCCATTGCAAGAGCTCCTGGCTGTCAAACTAAGCCCCGCCCACCCTCACCAGAGCAAGGCTAGATACAAACCCTAGCTCACACCTTCAAGGGAGGACAAGGTGTCCTTGCCCAGCCCCAGCAAGTGAGATCCTGGAGATGCCACCACCACTTGCTCCCCTGCTGGTGCACCCCCTATCTAATGACATTGCTTTCACCCCTTCCGAGATGACCCGGAAACCTCACTGGGTCAGGAGGTGGACCAGCGGGATCTCAATCACCTCCCAGTGTCAGCACTCAACATTCCCCCCAGGACCCACGCACCCACCAGGCACGCAGTTCCCTTGCCTATTTCTTCCGCATCTGGTGCACCCACCTGGACTTTGCACGTGCATGCAGACTTTGCACAGGCACGCGGAATTTGCACGCCTGCGGCCCTTCCTGGCGCAAGCCTGCCTCTTTTCCAGTATTGAGGGTTTTCCTCACGTGCTCCCGTGTTCTCCACTCATTCCTTCCTCAGCTGCGCCCTTTCAACAGTCTGACAGCTCAGGGGCGGGGCATGGGCTGAGGGATTCCTGCCATTGCAAGAGCTCCTGGCTGTCAAACTAAGCCCCGCCCACCCTCACCAGAGCAAGGCTAGATACAAACCCTAGCTCACACCTTCAAGGGAGGACAAGGTGTCCTTGCCCAGCCCCAGCAAGGGAGATCCTGGAGATGTCATCACCACTTGCTCCCCTGCTGGTGCACCGCCTATCTAATGACATTGCTTTCATCCCTTCCGAGATGACCCGGAAACCTCACTGGGTCAGGAGGTGGACCAGCGGGATCTGAATCACCTCCCAGTGTCAGCACTCAACAGTCCCCCCAGGACCCACGCACCCACCAGGCACGCAGTTCCCTTGCCTATTTCTTCCGCATCTGGTGCACGCACCTGGACTTTGCACGTGCAGGCAGACTTTGCAAAGGCACGCGGAATTTGCATGCCCGCGGCCATGCCTGGCGCAAGCCTGCCTCTTTTCCAGTATTGAGGGTTTTCCTCACATGCTCCCGTGTTCTCCACTCATTCCTTCCTCAGCTGCGCCCTTTCAACAGTCTGACAGCTCAAGGGCGGGGCATGGGCTGAGGGATTCCTGCCATTGCAAGAGCTCCTGGCTGTCAAACTAAGCCCCGCCCACCCTCACCAGAGCAAGGCTAGATACAAACCCTTGCTCACACCTTCAAGGAAGGACAAGGTGTCCTTGCCCAGCCCCAGCAAGCGAGATCCTGGAGATGCCACCATCACTTGCTCCCCTGCTGGTGCACCCCCTATCTAATGACATTGCTTTCATCCCTTCCAAGATGACCCTGAAAACTCACTGGGTCAGGAGGTGGACCAGCGGGATCTGAATCACCTCCCAGTGTCAGCACTCAACAGTCCCCCCAGGACCCATGCACCCACCAGGCACGCAGTTCCCTTGCCTATTTCTTCCGCATCTGGTGCACGCACCTGGACTTTGCACGTGCATGCAGACTTTGCACAGGCACGCGGAATTTGCACGCGCGCGGCCCTTCCTGGCGCAAGCCTGCCTCTTTTCCAGTATTGAGGGTTTTCCTCACGCGCTCGCGTGTTCTCCACTCATTCCTTCCTCAACTGCGCCCTTTCAACAGTCTGACAGCTCAGGGGCGGGGCATGGGCTGAGGGATTTCTGCCATTGCAAGAGCTCCTGGCTGTCAAACTAAGCCCCGCCCACCCTCACCAGAGCAAGGCTAGATACAAACCCTAGCTCACACCTTCAAGGGAGGACAAGGTGTCCTTGCCCAGCCCCAGCAAGGGAGATCCTGGAGATGTCACCACCACTTGCTCCCCTGCTGGTGCACCCCCTATCTAATGACATTGCTTTCAACCATTCCTAGATGACCCGGAAACCTCACTGGGTCAGGAGGTGGACCAGCGGGATCTGAATCACCTCCCAGTGTCAGCACTCAACAGTCCCCCCAGGACCCACGCACCCACCAGGCACGCAGTTCCCTTGCCTATTTCTTCCGCATCTGGTGCACGCACCTGGACTTTGCACGTCCATGCAGACTTTGCAAACGCACGCGGAATTTGCATGCGCGCGGCCATGCCTGGCGCAAGCCTGCCTCTTTTCCAGTATTGAGGATTTTCCTCACGTGCTCCCGTGTTCTCCACTCATTCCTTCCTCAGCTGCGCCCTTTCAACAGTCTGACAGCTCAGGGGCGGGGCATGGGCTGAGGGATTCCTGCCATTGCAAGAGCTCCTGGCTGTCAAACTAAGCCCCGCCCACCCTCACCAGAGCAAGGCTAGATACAAACCCTAGCTCACACCTTCAAGGGAGGACAAGGTGTCCTTGCCCAGCCCCAGCAAGTGAGATCCTGGAGATGCCACCACCACTTGCTCCCCTGCTGGTGCACCCCCTATCTAATGACATTGCTTTCACCCCTTCCGAGATGACCCGGAAACCTCACTGGGTCAGGAGGTGGACCAGCGGGATCTCAATCACCTCCCAGTGTCAGCACTCAACATTCCCCCCAGGACCCACGCACCCACCAGGCACGCAGTTCCCTTGCCTATTTCTTCCGCATCTGGTGCACCCACCTGGACTTTGCACGTGCATGCAGACTTTGCACAGGCACGCGGAATTTGCACGCCTGCGGCCCTTCCTGGCGCAAGCCTGCCTCTTTTCCAGTATTGAGGGTTTTCCTCACGTGCTCCCGTGTTCTCCACTCATTCCTTCCTCAGCTGCGCCCTTTCAACAGTCTGACAGCTCAGGGGCGGGGCATGGGCTGAGGGATTCCTGCCATTGCAAGAGCTCCTGGCTGTCAAACTAAGCCCCGCCCACCCTCACCAGAGCAAGGCTAGATACAAACCCTAGCTCACACCTTCAAGGGAGGACAAGGTGTCCTTGCCCAGCCCCAGCAAGGGAGATCCTGGAGATGTCATCACCACTTGCTCCCCTGCTGGTGCACCGCCTATCTAATGACATTGCTTTCATCCATTCCTAGATGACCTGGAAACCTCACTGGGTCAGGAGGTGGACCAGCGGGATCTGAATCACCTCCCAGTGTCAGCACTCAACAGTCCCCCCAGGACCCACGCACCCACCAGGCACGCAGTTCCCTTGCCTATTTCTTCCGCATCTGGTGCACGCACCTGGACTTTGCACGTGCAGGCAGACTTTGCAAAGGCACGCGGAATTTGCATGCGCGCGGCCATGCCTGGCGCAAGCCTGCCTCTTTTCCAGTATTGAGGGTTTTCCTCACATGCTCCCGTGTTCTCCACTCATTCCTTCCTCAGCTGCGCCCTTTCAACAGTCTGACAGCTCAAGGGCGGGGCATGGGCTGAGGGATTCCTGCCATTGCAAGAGCTCCTGGCTGTCAAACTAAGCCCCGCCCACCCTCACCAGAGCAAGGCTAGATACAAACCCTTGCTCACACCTTCAAGGAAGGACAAGGTGTCCTTGCCCAGCCCCAGCAAGCGAGATCCTGGAGATGCCACCATCACTTGCTCCCCTGCTGGTGCACCCCCTATCTAATGACATTGCTTTCATCCCTTCCAAGATGACCCTGAAAACTCACTGGGTCAGGAGGTGGACCAGCGGGATCTGCATCACCTCCCAGTGTCAGCACTCAACAGTCCCCCCAGGACCCATGCACCCACCAGGCACGCAGTTCCCTTGCCTATTTCTTCCGCATCTGGTGCACGCACCTGGACTTTGCACGTGCATGCAGACTTTGCACAGGCACGCGGAATTTTCACGCGCGCGGCCCTTCCTGGCGCAAGCCTGCCTCTTTTCCAGTATTGAGGGTTTTCCTCACGCGCTCGCGTGTTCTCCACTCATTCCTTCCTCAACTGCGCCCTTTCAACAGTCTGACAGCTCAGGGGCGGGGCATGGGCTGAGGGATTTCTGCCATTGCAAGAGCTCCTGGCTGTCAAACTAAGCCCCGCCCACCCTCACCAGAGCAAGGCTAGATACAAACCCTAGCTCACACCTTCAAGGGAGGACAAGGTGTCCTTGCCCAGCCCCAGCAAGGGAGATCCTGGAGATGTCACCACCACTTGCTCCCCTGCTGGTGCACCCCCTATCTAATGACATTGCTTTCAACCATTCCTAGATGACCCGGAAACCTCACTGGGTCAGGAGGTGGACCAGCGGGATCTGCATCACCTCCCAGTGTCAGCACTCAACAGTCCCCCCAGGACCCACGCACCCACCAGGCACGCAGTTCCCTTGCCTATTTCTTCCACATCTGGTGCACGCACCTGGACTTTGCATGTGCATGCAGACTTTGCACAGGCACGCGGAATTTGCACGCGCGCGGCCGTTCCTGGCGCGCGCCTGCCTCTCGTCCAGTATTGACGGTTTTCCTCACGCGCTCGCGTGTTCTCCACGCATTCCATCCTCAGCTGCCCCCTTTCAACAGTTGTGACAGCCGTTCCTCCTGAAGCTGCGTGAGCCACGGACGAAGGCCTTCTGCGATCAACGCTAGAATTAGCCACTAGCGCCTTCGCTGAGAGTGCCATGGAGACTTCTCACAGCAAGTGTTGTCCCTCACCCCTGCCCCTGGCGCTGAGGGCCAGAGACCTGCCAGAAGGGTCCCACCAGAAGCCCGATCATGGGCCGCGCGGACATCCCTATACTGGTGGGCCACTAAGGGCTTCCTGGGCTGTGCGCAGGTCATCTTGCCGCCATCCTGCAACTGCTCCTCAGCGGTTGCGAAATGTGCCTGCTGGGTGCTTTTCCAGGGTCCTGAGGGCCCTTGGATCTTTTCTCGGAGTCTTGGATATTGCCTCCTCCCTTGGCATGCCAGGTCTCCTGAAGAGGACGCTGCTGTCAACTGCAGCTTTCATGAATTCCTGCATCCCAGGCCGCAGACTCAGACAGCCGCCTTGTAGGGTGCAGGGGCAGGAAGTGGCTCCTTGCCAGCTTCCAGCACCCCAAGAACCCTGCCCAGGGAGGACTGTGATCACAGCCCCTGGGGACAGTGGCCAAGTGGTGGCTGAGCAAGCAGAGCACCCTGTAGACAGAGACCATCAGAGGGGGCGCCCTCAGGTCACTGGAAGAGCATCTGCTTTTAGGCCCCTGGGGGCCCATAGCTGTGTGCCTGCCTTTGTGCCCAGGCCTGGGCCTCTGTGGAGTAACCTCTGCACCCAGAGCTCCCAAGACAGAGCTGAGAGCTCCCGGGCCATCTGCATGAGCTCCTGCCCCAAAAGAAACCCCATCAGCAGCTCCTACAGCTCCACGCGAGGTCTGCGAGCCCTGAAGAGGAGGGCTCCAGACCCATCCAACGGGGAGCCGCCCCTGGGATGTTCTTCATCCCCAGGGATTGCCCCAAAGAAGGCCCAGGGTGAGAAAGTGGCAGAAGGCAGGGCGGGACACCCATTTCCCAAGAAGAAGTCCTCACCCACGGGAGACACCAGTGGGCCACGGAAACGCAAGTTTCCTCTCCTGCAATGCCGCCGAGGGGAACCTCTGAAGCTGCCACCACCTCTGTTACTGGCCTGTGTAGTGACTGCTGAAGACCTAGACAGGGAGAAGAAGAAAGCTCTGCAGCGCATCAACGGTTTTCTGATGGGTGAGACCCAGGTCATTGGGAACAGCTGTGCCATGGCCCCACAAGCCCATGGGGGGGTCCCCTCTCCACCGGGAGGGGCCAGGCCTCTGGCATCAGTGGGCCTCAGCCAGACCTTTCCCCATCCCCCCAGCAGCACAACCATGGTGGCCCACACCCCAGTGTGGGTCAGCTCTGCTGTCTCTTCCCAGAGCCATCCTCCCATCACCAACCTTACAGGACCGCTCTCCCCCAGCCTGCCAATTGCTGCTTTGGCCCTTCCTCCCAGGCCCTCTCTCAGCACATTGGCAGGCTTGGCTGCACAGCCAGTGGCCCCCTTTGGGGTCACACTTTCGAACACCACTATGCCTTCACAGCCCCCACATCTGGGGCCTCCCTCCACCTTGGGTAGGAGCTTCCGGCGCTCTCACCAGGGCCCAAAGCCCTACTGTACACACAGGCCCTCACCTGTAGCAAGCTCCAGCTCTCCAGCTCCAAGGGTGCGAGGACACATTCTGCAGGGGAAGCAGCCTCTCACCCCTGGAGCCACCGTCTCACCCAGTTCTGGGGTTCCTGGTGGGATGAAGCCTGGAGCCCCTAGCTTTGTCAGCTGTCGTCAGCATGGACACGTAGGAGCTCCAGGTCCAGGGGGGGCAGCTCCGATGCCACCCTTGAGCGTGGGCAGCCTAAACTACTCAGCCCTTGGGTCTGAGAAACATAGAAACTCCACTGTGGGTCCTCGTGGCAGCACCCAGACACATGCAGTGACCTCAAAGGCAGATGGGAGGAGAGACTTGTCCTTGGGCCGTACATCACGCAAGGAAATATCAGGCTCAGAAAGTAGAGAAACCCCCAAAACTAGAGAGCACCGTGGGGCAAGTTTGGGAAATGACACCTCCAGTGCCCCTAGCCAGAGCACCACCATGGCACCCAGAAAACCCACAAAAGAGGGTAAAAAAGGGCAAGAAAAGAGTGGAGTTCCTACCCCGAGTGCCATTCCTCAAAGCCTGCCCACCCAGAAACACCAAAGCTCACCTCAGGGGACAAGTACTACAAAGGGTATCTCTAGTTGCCCTTCAGTCCCTGGGACATCAAGGAGATCAGAGAGCCCAGACTTGCTTCCTGACCTCATGTCAGCCTTTGGGGCCTGGTGTAGCTCCTCCCAAAGAGGAGAAACCCCAAGCAACAGGCAGCAACAAGGAGCAATGTTGGAACAGAACACCTCCAGTGCCCCTAGCCAGAGCACCACCATGGCACCCAGAAAACACACCAAAAAGGGTAACAAAGGGCAAGGAAAGAGTGGAGTTCCTACCCCGAGTGCCATTCCTCAAAGCCTGCCCACCCAGAAACATCAAAGCTTACCTCAGGGGACAAGCACTCCCACTGAAAAGGGTATCTCTAGTTGCCCTTCAGTCCCTGGGACATCAAGTAGATCAGAGAGCCCAGACTTGCTTCCTGACCTCATGTCAGCCTTTGGGGCCTGGTGTAGCTCCTCCCAAAGAGGAGAAGCCCCAAGCACCAGGCAGCAACATGGGGCAAGTTTGGAACAGAACCTCTCCAGTGCCCCTCACCAGAGCAGCACCGTGGCACCCAGAAAGGACACCAAAGAGGGTCAAAAAGAGCAGGGAAAGAGTGGAGTTCCTACCCCGAGTGCCATCCCTCAAAGCCTGCCCACCCAGAAACACCTAAGCTCACCTCAGGGGACAAGTACTACCACTGAAAAGGGCATCTCTAGTCTCCCTATGGCCCCTGGGACATCAAGGAGATCAGAGAGCCCAGACTTGCTCCCTGAAATGATGTCAGCCTTTGGGGCCTGGTGTAGCTCCTCCCAAAGAGGAGAATCCCCAAGCAACAGGCAGCAACATGGGGCAAGGTTGGAACGGAAAACCTCCAGTGCCCCTAGCCAGAGTACCACCATGGCACCCAGGAAAAACACAAACGAGGTTAAAAAGGGGCAAGAAAACAGTAGAATTTCTACCCTGAGTGCCATCCCTCAAAGCCTGCTCACCCAGAAACACCAAAACTCACATCAGGGGACAAGCCCTACAAAGGGTATCTCTAGTTTCTCTTTGGTCCCAATGACATCAAGAGGATCAGGGAGCCAAGACTTGCTCCCTGAACTCATTACAGCTTTGGGGGCCTTGTGTATCTCCTCCCAAAGAGGAGGTACCCCAAGCAACAGGCAGCAACAAGGGGCACAGTTGGTACAGAACACCTCCAGTGCCCCTAGCCACAGTACCACCGTGGCACTGGGGAAACACACAGAAAAGGGAACAAAGGGGCAAGGACACACTCATGTTCCTACACTGACTGCCATCCCTCAAAGCCTGCCCACCCAGAAACACCTAAGCTCACCTTGCGGGACAAGCAGTACAGCCAGTAAGGCTACCTCTAGTTACCCTTTGGTCCCAATGACATCGAGAGGATCTGGGAGCCATGACATGCTCCCTGAACTCATTATAGCGTTTGAGGCCTTGTGTATCTCCTCCAAAAGAGGAGGTACCCCAAGCAACAGGCAGCAACATGGGGCACAGTTAGAACAGAACACCTCCAGTGCCCCTAGCCAGAGCACCACCATGGGGACCAAGGGACAGAAAGCAAGGCACACCCCAGGGAAAGCAACGTCTGGTGTGGCCACAGTTACTGCCATCCCCCAAAGCCTGCCCACACAGAAAGGCTTAAGCTCTCCTGGGGGAACCAGCACCACATCCTCAAAATCAACCTCTACTTTGACGTCCACCCATAATGCATCTATGAGGCCTGGGAGCCCAGACTGGCTCCCAGATCTGATCTCTGCTTTTGGAGCCATGGTCATCAGCCCACGTGGAGAAACAAGAAGCGCCAGAAAGCGCTAAGAACACACTTGGGCTTTAACACCTTCAGCCCCTCTACCCAGGTAGGACTGATGCTGCCTAGATCCCAACAGTCTTCCACTGCCCCCATCTGGGCCTCAGCTGGCCCTGCCTCCACTCCATGGGGCCACTGGGCATCCTATCACCTCCACCATAGGATGGTGAGTCTGGCATGCTGTAGCCCTTGAAGACATGTGAGGGCACTCAATTTGGCCAGGGCATCCACCCCAGTGAAGCTCCATGTGTCACTCAGCAGGAGTGAGACTTTTAATATCACAACTTTGAAACTTTTCAAAATAATTGTGAGATTTAGTGGGGTTATATGGGATTTTGTTTCCCCCTTTTTGTTTTTAAAATTGTAGAAAAAAGTTGATATAAACTGGACCACCATTAGCTTTAGAGAATGGCCCAGCACTGTACAAGTATTTAAACAGCAAGAAGTGACAATACATATTTTTATTTGGCCAGGAAAATTAGCAAGAGTGACCTGTGATGCAAGGGAGGATTGTTAAAGTCCATGCTGTCGAACCAAAGAGGGCACCACAGCAAAAGGAGGCCTAGATTTTTGTTGTTCTGTTTGTTTTTATGAGTCTTATGATTTTCCTTTGTCTCTACTAATGGGCTAAGCAATAAAAGTATAAACTGGGGCCAGTATAGATACTAAAATACAGAATTACAACTTGTTTGTCTTATAAGTAATCACCTTATTATAAATTACCTTCAGTTGTTACATTAAAATTTGTACTTGCATAAGGCTTTACGAGATAATAGTTTTGAAACTTGTAAGGATACTACAATATAAAACTAATAAGAGTAAAAGATTTAATTTTATAATAGTTATAAATTAAGGAATATAATTTTTATAATTTGAAACATTTACTTATTTATATATAGTGTTTTTGTTTACTTTAGGAATAGAGTAATCTTTATGACAAAAGCCTATCTTCTGAATTTAATTTTAAATATACTTGAACAATTGTCTTATCTTGGAATGATATGAAAGAATTTTAACGTAGCTATGGTGGCCGCTTGTTCAATCTTAGGCAAGATGTTTTGATTTTGAAACTAATCTTAATTTTTTACTTGAATATTATTTTATAAAAACTTATACCTAATTTAAAAATTAATATTAATTAGTGAACGTAATTTATCATTATGTAAAGGTAAGAGAGCCTTTAATTCCCTCTTAAGGGAAAGAGGCAAAACATTTTTAAACTTTAAATAAGCTAGGCTCTCTTTGTTGTCTTTTAGAGATATATTTGAGTTGACTTCTCAGGAGAACATAAAATTTTATAACATTTCTCGGTAGTCATCATGAACCATAGAGTGAAGCTGCTTGAAGAGGTATCCCATCGGCTTATAGGAGGGTGCAGTTGGCTGAGCGAGGAGGCCAGTGGTGATACCCTGTCTTTCATCCATAATGAGGTGGAAAGGGTGTTTAGGGTTAGGAAGAGAGAGAGAGAGTGTAAGAATATGTAAGAGCATTCCTGAGCTTGTAAAAGGAATTGGCTACTAGCTTAGGGGAGGTGAGGGTCCAATGAGGGGGTCTCCTTAGTGGCCTTGTATAAGGGGTTGGTAAGAAGTGCAAAGTGGGGAACCCAATGCCTGAAAAAGTCTGCCAGACCCAGGAAAGAGAGGATGTATTCCACTGTTTTGGGTGGTTGTAGGTCATGGAGAGCTTGAATTCTGTCTGATGTGAGGCTTTTAGAGGTTGAAGTGAGAAGTGTACCTAAATAATTAACTGAAGAGGTAGTAAGCTGGGCTTTGGCTGGAGAGGCCCAATAGTCCAGGGACCCCAGGAGATCGAGGAGCTGAGCAGTGTGAGTTCACAAGCCTTGAATGATGAACCGCATAGAAGGTCATTCACATATTGTAAGAGTGTGCTGCCCCAAGTGTGCTGTCACAAGCAGTTAGATCCCATGCCAAGCCTTGCCCAAAGAGATAGGGGCTGTCCCTGAAGCCTTGGGGTAGGACTGTCCAGGTCAGCTGATGATACCTTCCCATGTGAAGGCAAAGAGCTAATAAGAGTCAGGATGGAGGGACACAGAAAAGAAGGCATCTTTAAGATCCAGGACAATAAAGTGAGTGCTCAAAGGGGGGACATGAGAAAGAAGAGTGTCAGGGTTGGGAACCACCAGGTGGATGGGAATAACTGTCTCATTCATTAGGCGAAGATTCTGGACTAAGTGATAGGCTCCTGAGGGTTTGCATCCTGGCAATTTGGGAGTGTTTCAGGGGGAGTCAGTAGGAAAGCGGGGTCCCTGGGCAAGTAAGCAGTCTATAATGGGTTTAAATTGCTCCCTATAGGTTTTGGAGATGGGAAAATGGTCTTGAAGGGTCTGAATCATCTGTCTCATCCACTAGGGGCCCCACTGCCCACACTTTGCCCTTTCTGAGGTGGCCTCTTCTTTTTGATCCTTTGTGCAGTTTGTGAGTCTTGGGCCAATCACCATCACAAACATCTTAAAAGAGAGTGCAGGCCTGGCATCAGAACACCTGGGCCAGGAAGAACAAGAAAAGAAAACTCACTTGTTTTTGAACCTAGGGAAAAATCACTTCAAGGGTGTAACATATTCTTGAGGCATTGGTGTCATTCTGCTTTGACAGAGGAAGAGTGCCCCCTGAGTACATCTTCCCACTTTCTGGAATTGGGATGGCAGTAGAGTGTTTTCTGTGTGAACAAAAAACTTAATCACAGTAGAATACACTAAGATGGTTATTCTGCACCTATTTTATAAATTTCATGAGAAAAAATCAAACGGTCATAACTACTACCCAAAGTGGGGGTGGGGGAATGTAGTATCCAGGAGCAGCTCTTGGTTGGGTCATCACCTCTAGGATTCCAGCTCTCCTTTAGCTTGATTTGGATCACTTCACATTTCTACCAGGACACTTAATTTACTGAGAGCCATGTTGCCTGCCTCAAAAAGCTGACACCTGTGAAGACTTGTGTTGGAGTTTCTTTTAGGGCTTCCTCCGATGCCATCAAACAAATATCTTGTGGCATTTTGTCTCTATTAAAGGGTAGGCTAATTGACAAGTCCCCTCTCTCCCCACCCCCCAAAACAAGCAAACAGTGGTTTTATGTGAAATGAGATACCTCTCAGTTTTTGAGAGCTGTTCCATTCTCTTAATGACTGGTTGTCTCAGTTGTTGGGGTTAGTATCAAGACTTCCGGGAAATCTTTATCATTTTCCCCATATTTTTACTGATGCAATATGGCTCAGTTCCCCTACCCCTACCACTTGGTCCCTTTTCTCTACTCATCTTTCCCACATTCCTTTTCCTTTTTGTTCTTTATTTTTTTTTTTTGCATATCAGAGAAAACGTACATCCAATATTTGTGCATCTAAGTTCTTTGGGGATGTTGATGTGTAGGTTTTTTTCCTTGATGTGTCCTTATCTGGTTTGGGTGTGTGTGCAATGCTGGCTTTATAAATTTGGAATGTGTTCCATCCCTTTGTATTTCATGGAGTAATTTGAGGAGTTTTGGCATCACTTCTTCTTCAAAGATTTTCGGTAGACCTCAGCTGGGAGTCCAGCCAGCCCTGAGTTTTTCTTTGTTAGAGACAGTAATGAAAAGCCTTCCATCTCATTACAAGTCATTGGTATGTTTGGGTTTTCTTTTGCTCTGGATTCAGTTTGGGGAGATCCTATTTATCTAGAAATGTATTCATTTCTTCTAGGTTTTCCAATGTATGGGAGAACAAGTTTTCAAAATAGTCTCTAATGATCCGCTGGATTTCTGTGATATCTATGATATCTATAATCTCTAATTTTATAAACTTGGCTTTTCTCTGCTTTTTTCTTGGTTATTTTAGCATGGGGGCTTTTCAATCTTGTTTTCCTTTTTAAAGAAACAACTGTTCTATTGGTCCTTAGTGTTGTTATGTTTGTTGTCAAGTTCATTCATGTTGGCTCCGATTTTATTTCCTTCCTTCCTTCAGTGTTTGCTCCTCCACCATAGCCTGGATTTACATCATTTCCCATTTACACAGTGCATGCTGTCGGCTTCCTCAGTAGAGGGCGCTGAAGTGACACCGCAGGAAGCAGAGGCCTCTTGTGGTTAAGCTACTGCACCATTGCTTTGTGATGCTGGTATGAGTCCATGTGAGGGCAGCGTGGATCAGGTGAGGAGATCCTCAGATCCTGAGTGAGGCTTTGGTCTCCAGGAAAATTTCCCAACACTTTCCAAGCTGATCTTAGGTGATGGTGCCCTCCTAGTGAATGGTCCAACTGTAGTTGGAGGCACCTGACCCTGAGTTCAGAACTTGGCAGTCCCTGGCTCTACCCATGCCCACCTGAGTTGTAGCACACCAAACACACTGCCCTTACCAGGCACATATTCCCAAGGGTCCCCCATCCCTTTCTGTTCAGAGGACACTGTGAGAGCCATGGCTGCTGCTCCCTCAGGTAAGGAAGGTCAAGGTGGGCTGGGGAGTGGACAGCCCTGGATGCTCCTACCATGTGGTCACCCATGCCCACCGGCTTGTCCCCTAGAGATGAAGACCTGGCATAAGGCAGAAGCTGCTGCAGAGTATTGAAGCTGCTGCTGACCTTGAGGAAGAAGGTAGGTGCAGGCCGCACATCTGGGAAGGCACAGCCAACTTGGGTGGGGGCCAATGGTTCTTGGAGGGGTGCTCCCTGGTGACAGGAGCTGCCACACTGTAGGCAGGCTCACCCAGGATGAGCATCTACCTCTGGAGGGCTGGAGGGATGACCCATGTGTTTAGGGTTCTGGGGCTGGAGGTATGGGGTACCTGTGGTGTCTTTAAGCTGTGTGCAGGGGTGGATGCAGTGTGAAGATCCTCCAGGTTGGGGGCACACCTTGAGGTGTCTGGTTGGGACCCCCTGTTGTGCAGGAACAGTTGTGTGGGTCTCAGTGAGGGGGCCTTAAAGGAGAGAAAAGCTCCTGGGGACAGGTAGGCCTGTTTGGGGAGGACCATGTTGAGTGGACCTGCCAAAGAGGGCCCAGCGTTCAGCAAAGGAGAGGTTCAGTTTGGGGACAAAAAGACTCCCTCCTGCACGCACACATTCTCAGTACCCAGAGCCACCACCACCAGGAGACAGAGGCCACTTCTTGGGGGTCTCAGGTCTGTGGACTGCTCCATTGGCAGGCAGCATCGCATCATCTTAACCACCTAACACAGGAGAATGACAAACAGACTTCTGCTGCCCTGCTGCCCATTTACTGTCCCTTGGGCCATGGTGGAGATTAGTTCAGCCTCTGGATGTATAGCTAGTCACCTCTGAGGTCCCTGTAGAGGTAGGGAACATTTAGAGTGGCCGGGCTGAGGATGGCATCTGCAGGTCTGGACTGAGTGTGCGTGGGTACACACATGGCTGTGTGTGTGTGTGTGTGTGTGTGTGTGTGTGTGTGTGTGTATGTGTGTGTGTGGTGTGCATATGTGTGGAGTTTGGGCTGCAGTGTGTGAGTATGAGAATGTATGTGCATCTGTCTGCAGATGTCCAAGTGCATTTCCAGACATTGCATGTGAATCGGTGTGAACAGTTTTTGTGAGTCTGTTTAGTGTAATGCATGAGTATATATGAATAAATAAGGCTATGATTTGTGTGTGTGTGTATGTGTGTGTGTGAGATTTGCCCTTCTCTTGTCACCCCCACCATTGCTCAGCCTGGCACCCCTTTGCAGCCATGTTTGCATCTTGTGAGCTGTCAGCTCGAGATCTTACAATGTGTAGACATTTTGGGCCAGCCTGGTCTGTCTGTCTGTTGTCTGTCTGTCTGTCTGTCTGTCTGTCTGTCTCTCTCTCTCTCTCTCTCTCTCTCTCTCTCTCTCTCTCTGTGTGTGTGTGTGTGTGTGTGTGTGTGTGTGTGTTAGGGGTGGCATCATGTGGTGGATGAACTGAACACCACTGAGGCTCCCCTCCTCGTGCAGATGCAAATTGAGCACTTACTCACATGCTTTCATTGAGAGTACAATCCAGTCTGAGGACAGGTAGATAAATAATAAGTTCCATGGCAGACATGAAGGTCAGAAAGACAGGGAAAGGGCTCACCAGAGGTGGTGGTCAGCTTGGCCTCGCTGAGGGGATAATGTTTGAGCAGAGCGTTGAAGGAAGGGAGGACATACACTCCTTCAGGAAGGGTGTTCCTGGCAGAATTATCAACACCTGCAAGATCTTGAGCTGGGAAGACAGAGTAGCAAGGTGGCCAATGAAACCAGAGCAGAGTGAAGGAGGAGAGTGATGATGCTGTCAGAGAAAGAACAGGGTCCACCTTGCAGAGTCTCGTGGCTGCTGTGGTCTTTGGCCCTCACCCTGGGTAAGATGGGAGCCCTGGGGGAGTTTGGACCAGAGGAGGTACATGGAAGTATCAGGGACCAGTAGGAAGGAAGCACTGTCACTAGGGTGTCAGGCCAAAGAGGAAACTTGGGCCTATTCTTTGCAGAATTTTGCCTCTGGGCTGGGAACCCCAGGCTCAGCCTCCACTTTTCAGCATTCAGAGTAGGGGTGGCAGAATCCTTGTTCATTGAATGGGCACAGAACTTCCAAGAAGGACATTTCTGGGTCCCTTGAGTCCTGTAGGATTGACTCAGTTGAGCCTGTGTGTAGGCTCATGGGGGCAGAACTTCTCATGAATAATGCTGTCCCACCCATACGATGTGTTTTGAGGCTGTTTCGGGACTCTGGCAGCACAGCTCCTGGGAGCTTTGGATAGTGTCGGGTGTCTGGTAGCCTTGATCTTCCTGGTTATCAATAGTGAGAGTGGCAAGAGGGGCCTGGCTTTCTTGTTTGCTTGTGTCTCCTGTGCCATGCTGTTGGGTCTCCCTGCAGAAGCCTCGTGAGGTGCTGTAGTAGCTTGGGGGAGGATTTTGTCATGGGTTAACAAGTAGGAAAGGGCACTTTTGTCACCCCCATGGGCCTGCAAAATTGCTAGGGCTTCAGGCACCTGACGCAACAGGACATGGCCTGAGCCTTGTTCCCAGGCCTCTGTCCCTAACAACCATGTGATTCCTAAAAAGTCCCTGCTCACATCCCCTGTCCCTGCTTTCTAAGCACAGGAGGTTCTAGAGCTGACCACCACCTCTGGTGAGCCCTAGGTTCTAGCCACCAGCTGGCACCACGCTCTGTGACCGGTCCGCCCTGGAATTTGCCAAGGCTGTACTTAAGACATAATAAAACAGCAGCTGATAAGGCTTGCTCCCCTCCAGGAGGCCTAGGATTCAGTTAAAGACATCCTGAGTAAATAAAAGCATAAAAACAAACAAACAAAACAAAAAATTACCATATGATACCTAGCTGTTCAATAGACAATCTCATTTAAGCACCCCCATGCTCTGTGGAGTGAACAACACACCTTCACTGGTGCATTAGAAAACTGGGACAAGGACATGGCAGGTATCTTGCCTAAGGTCACAGAGATAGTGAGTAGTTCACCCAGGGATCTGGCTGCAAACCGTGCTTTACATTGCTCTGCAGCTGCAACCAACAGCCCACGGGCGGTTGTGACCTATGCTGGGAGTGTGAGTTGGAGTTGGCAAAGGGCCAGAGTTTGGAATCAGACAGTCCTGGGTTCAAATTGTGGTCCTGCACATTTAGTAGCACCTGAACCTCTGGAATGACAGTCTCTTTTCCCTTGTGCAGCAGTGTTGCTGACCTGTTCTAGTGGTGCCATCTGTATGCAGGAAGGACTGCTTCGCTCACTCCAGTGGGAGCAAGATGGACTCAGCTGCAGGGGGTCAGTTTCTGCCATGTGCTCACAGATGACTTTGCAGATGCTCTCAGAGCATGAGCTTGATCACCTGGATAAGCCCTTGGTAGGGGTGCCGCAGGCCCCAGAGCTGTGCTATATGTTGAATGCAAGGGGTATTTCTTGATGTCCAAAGGGAAAAGCTCTTTGGGGGGAGCCTCCTGATCCTGCCATGGAGTTGTCCTGAGCCCTTGGGTGAGGGGTTTCAGAGTTCTAAATTCAGATGGGTCACTGTGTTTTTCTTTTAGTGATATGAGAAGATGGAAGATCCATATTTTTATGCTTTTTCTGTTCCTGATGTTTTAGGAGCTCAGATTGTGGGTGTTCTACGGAATGCAACAGTTGCTGCCATACCAAGGCCACATTGAAAAATCAGATAGCTGAGGCCCTAGGAGTCAGACACTCAGTGATACTTGGGTCTTTGAAAGCATTCCCTGTAGTTATTCTTCAGTCAATCATGCTTAATTAGTAGACTAGAATTATAGAATCTTCAGTTCATCAAACATCAATCCTAAGTGCTTTGCCTTGTCTCATATAATCTACAAGGCTGACTTCCTCTTGTGTAGGTGAAAGTAGCAACTCCTCTTTACTAGGAAGGAAGTTGAAGCTCTGAGGGTTTAAGGACTTGAGCCAAGGCCAGACAGCTATGAAGCAGCAAAGCGGTCCACCTTTCAAATTGGATAAACCCTAACACTGTTAGCTAGATCAATAAGTAAACAAGCATAAGTTTACAGGAGAAAGAAAGGCTGACAAGTGGATTGCTTTGGTTCACATGTTTGGGAGTTGTGGGCTGAACACAGCAGATTCAGGCACAGCTTTATCCAGAGGTTGCAGTGTCATCATCAGGACACTGCCTCGCTCCATCTCCCGACACTGCCTTCTTTGCCCACCCTGTCTCTGGGGGTGGTGGCATGTTGCCAAGCAGCTTTAGAGACACGATCTTCTAGTTTGGCATTGGAGGAAAAGACAGTGTCCTAATGATGATAGTGAAAGTCATGGGCCAGCCTGGGTCACTGCTTCTTTCTGCCCATCATGGTGGGATGGGTTGATCTCAGTGGTCAAGCCTGGAGGGGCTGAATCATTGTGTGAGAGAAAGAAAGAGTCACCAAAAATATTCAAGGGTAAATGATGAGACAGGGAGATGAAAGCCATGCAGGCAAGCCACAGATGTCCCCACTGAAGGGGTGAGAGCAGCCACATTTAGAACACAGCCCCTTGCAGTAGAGGTGGCTGATTTTGCCCCTGTGCCTGTCTGTGGTCTTAAGTGCTGCCTGCAGGCTTACTATTTGCCAGGTGTCCACTGGATCATGTGAGCAGACCCTGATATTGTACAAACAGACACCAACTGGCTGCATGGACAGAGCATCCTCAGCTTTCCTGGGTACCTCCAAGTGTCCTGAGTGCAGTACCCAAGCCTGGCTCAGATTGCCCAGGTCTTAATCAGTGGAGGCAGTTGTAACTACAACCATCAACTGTGTGGCTTTGAAACATCAGAAACTGATTTCTCACAGATCTGAAGGCCGGCAGGCCAAGATCAGGGGGCCAGGATGGCAGGGTATGGTGAGGGCCCTCCCTCAGGTTGCAGCTGACCCACTTCTCATTATATCCTCACCCTATGACTTTTCCACAGCTTCCAAGCCCTCCTTTCCAATCCTGGGGGAGCTTTGGAGACAACAGTGAGCACAAGGAAGGCCCCTACCCTCTTGGAGCCCACAGTCTAGAAGGAGAGACCGAGCGAGGACAAGTAAACTGATGAAGACATAGGATGAATTCAGAAATGGTTGAGGAAACAGAGGAGAGAGAGGGTCAGGGTGTTCCTAGGTGGCAGTCAGAATGGGCTTCTCAGAGGAAGTGTCATGAGCGCTGAGAGCTTCTTGATGGACAGGAGCTGCTGGGCCAAGAAGTGGGAAGGGCAGCTCAAAGGTGCTCAGGCAGCAAGCAGCTGGCAGCCTCTGAGGGAGCAGGGGTGGAATGGAGATAAGTAGGGACAGCCCAGGGACAGAGAGGGAGAGGTAGGCCACCCTAAATCTGAGTCTCCCCTCAAGGCCTTCTGAGGAGGTGTCAGGCAGGGCTTCTGAGCTGTCACCATCAGACAGCTTCTCTATAAAGACCCCAAAGCCCCTTGAAGACCATGCTGTGCTGAGCTTGGAGAGAGGCAGGTTGGGAAGGAGGTGCTGGGTCTGTTTGCCCCAAGCTCTGGTTGCCTGCCCTCAGCCTCTCCCGGTGCAGAGTGACAAAGCACACTTCTTCCTCCTCTTGTTTTTTACTTGATAACTTTTGAGAGAATTTTTAAGCTCAAAATTGAGGGGAAGACAGAGATTTCCCAAACGCTCCCATCCCTGCCCAGCCTCTGCCTCTGTCACCATCACTACCCACCAGAGAGGCACATTTGTTCCAGTTCAGAAACCCACATCATTGTCACCTAGAGTCTGGAGCTAACCTTAATCTTTCCTCTTGCTGATGCACATTCTGTGGGAATGGACAGTTGTAGAATGACATGAACCCACCTTTGGCCATGACCATGATGTTTCCTGGCTGTGATCTGAGGAAGCAGGTGCGTTGGCCATCAGGAAAGAGCAACCTGAATCCATGTGGAGCTTCACTGATGCAAAGTGCAGTCTCCTCACAGGCCTGATGGGCCTTGCCTTCCTAGGTCAGCAGCCTCATTGGAAGCTTGGGAATGGTAAAAGTGGGACCTACATTGCATGGGTGCTATGAATCTTTGGGCTTACACAGGAAGCACTCACTTCCAGGAGGCACCCATAGGGGTTTGTTGAATGAGTGAATAACGGTACTCTCTTCCAGACTTGGTGTGGGACAGCCTGGATTTGAATTCCCACCCTGGCACTTGTAGCTGAGTATTCTGTGGCAAGTCATTTCATCTGACCATGACTCATTTTCCTCATCTCTAGAGGGGGGATATACCCATCACATTGAGTTACCATGAAGAGTTGAAGAAACCATATCCATGAGCATGGGCCAGAAACACAGTGGTAGGTGGTGCTACTAAAACAAATGTATGCACACTTACTATGCAGCAGCTACTGTCTTCAATTCTTGAAAGGTACTGCATTCCTCCCCAAATTTGGACATTCCTCAGAAGGTGCTGGAGCTGCTGTGTAAAAGATGTGTATTGCTTCCAAGCCCTGGCACATGGCCATCTCCTGCGTGGTGCTGGGAATTCTGGGAACTCAGTCAGCTCTGGGAAAGTAGTGTTTTCAGAGGAGCATCCTGCCTGGATGTTTAGAAAACCGAGTAGGGCAGGTCTGGTTCTGTGTAACTATAGGCAGCCTATAGCTCTGGCCTTACCCTGTGGGCATATCCCCTCCCTGTGAGAAAGTTCTCTGCCTCGGGCCTCACCACTCTGAGGCTTCAAGAAAAACAATTTCCACATTTAGGAAGGAGTCTGTGGATTGCATCTGGGAGCATTCCAACCTGCATGTAGCCAGAATAGGGACACCTGGGGAGAAACGAATAGGGTCCTGGCCCTGAAGAGCTAGGCAGTAGGTGGTTTGGCTCAGTCATCACTCAAATGTATGTGTAGCACCTCCATGGGCCATCATTTGGCCTATTCTTTAGGAATCAATGCAGACAAACCTACTAGTCCTCCTGGAGTTCCAGTATTGTCAGGAAGTTAGTCAAGCCCACCAGCCATCTTGGCAGATGAGGGGCACAGGATGTTAGAGGTGTCAGCCTCCTCACCATCTCTAGGTATAGAAACTTGCAGCCAGATGTTTGTGAGGAGTAGCTTCAAGGAAAGAAGGGGGTGTTCTTTGGGCCAGTCAGGAGGGCTCCTGTTTCATGGGGAGCTCTTATAAATGATGGCTGGGCAAATCCCAATTTCCACCCTGTGTGATTTCCTGCAGAGGACTCAACTCTGGGGTTTACCCTGTAGAAAGAACATATTGTTCTGCATTTGATTCTGGGCACCAAAGGAACAGAGTAGTGGTTGGGGCCTCAGAGCCAAGCCCTGTGTGGATCCCTTTCCAACACAGCCAATCCAAACCCAGGATGCCACTAGTTATCTGTACAGAGACCGGAGAGCAAGTGTGGGGAGCCCCTTACCCACACATGTGCCTCACAGGTTGCCCTTTTGATCTGGTACATGGACTTGCCTGGCTACTGTTTGGGAACCCATGATGCAGGGACCTTGGGAGGTTCCAGTTAAAAGAGAGGCCCTGTCCATCATGACTGCCTGTTTCACTCCACATTCCACAGCACCCTCTGCTCCATCATCAAAATGCAGCTGTACCTCTATCCAGAATATCTTTGAGGTCCCAAGACTTGGACAACCTGAAGCTTCTCAGGACCTTCCTGTTGATCATTATGCCTGAATCAGAGGGGAACTTCCATGTGCTTCCCCAACTGAAGAACACAGATCCTGTAAGTCTGAGCTCTCTGATGATGGGGTCTGGGGTGGATGAGTGAAGGTGTGTGCAGAGGAATCTCAGCTGGTGCCCCTGGGATCTGCCATATGTTCCCAAGACACACAACTCTGACATCCTTCAGCTGGTGGAACCTAGTCTGGGAAGATGGCCAATTGTGGAGGAGGGCCAGGACTATTCTCAGAGGCAGGGTTCTAGTGTGAATTGGGAAAGGCCCAAGGAAAGTCAGTCATGTTGGGTGTTTTCTCCTGCAGCTCTAGCACCATATCAAGTGATATAATTGCCTCCAGCAGCCATGGCTCAATTTACTTGCTTACATTTGGGGGAGCATATCATCACATTCCCTGTGAAGGAGAAGAAATAGCCCTCAAAATCAGAGGTTGGTCCTCCACCAGCATTGACCACACAGGAGGATATGGAGCCACCAGTGGCCACTGAACCTTCAAGAAGAGGAGGTAGCTTAGCTGCCAATAAGCAGGTCAGTGGATATTGAACATTACCTTCCACTTGGTATATATGTATGGTACATATGGTGCTCCAAGCTGCCATCCCATCCTCTGAAAGAGAACCACCTTTCCTGGCAGCAATATAAATTCAGGGTCCAAAAAAATAGAGGCAGGAGGTCAAGAAACTATTAGGCCACAGCCCTCCACATCTCCTAGAATCTATCCTCACTTCCCTAGTTCTGAACTTTTCAATGGCATCTCCCACATGTGAGCTCCTGAGCATTACCCAGTGCCATGACCCCAGCACAGCTATCCTTCCCCTCCCCTCTGAGATTATCTACTTTATTTTTTCTGATGCTAATTCTTATGGCATTGTAAGTATTTTTAGTGACATTCTTTTATGTTGACCTAAAAGTGCTTAATCCATTCACCAGGCTGTGCCACCACCAGTACTACAAAGCTGCTGATGGAGCCCATGTAGAGCTCATAGGTGCTGTGAGAGAGGATACAAACAGGCCATCCAGGAGGAGGTGAGATAGGTGCCCCTGTTATGGAGCAGAAGGGACTGCCTAATGAGTGTTGAAGATTTCAGGCCATTATAACTCATACTATGATCTACTTTAACTGTCATGTGGCACTACAAATCCTTCTCATATAAGATGAAAACCTTAATATGTACATTCTTATTGCTCCACAGATCATGGCTCACCATCATCTTTTTCTTCAAGACACAATATTGAAGTTAGAACCGTTAATGACTCAGTAACGGTCTGTATTGTTGACATAAAAAGAAGAGTCTTACGTTTTGCACTTCAAATAAAAAGCTGTGCATCTTACACTACTTTGTCACACTGAGAATGCAAAGGAAATGTTCAAGAAGGAAATTAAATTGCTGCTCCAGGGCATA
Organism: Spermophilus citellus; assembly: GCF_964194105.1. Classification (NCBI taxonomy): domain Eukaryota; kingdom Metazoa; phylum Chordata; class Mammalia; order Rodentia; family Sciuridae; genus Spermophilus; species Spermophilus citellus. The sequence continues at coordinate 147,791,921 of NC_138183.1, read as the reverse complement.
TGCAAATGACTAGAAAGCAAAAACAGCCTTATTGCTGATCTGGAAAAACTTTTTATATTCTGAAGAAAATAAGAAACAACCCACGTTCTATGAAGATGAAGTCAAATCCAGATAAGGCCATCACTTTAGATTGTTATACTGACAAGAGAAGTGAGAAAGCTGCATAAGAAGTTTGAAGGTGCCAGAGTTTGGTCCATTATGTTTTTGGCAAGAGGCCCCTCTCCATAAAATAAAAGTGCAAGGCAAAGAAACAAGTGCCGATGCAGAAGCTCTCGCAAGTCATCCAGAAGGTCAATCTTGGGACAGCAGGCCTCAGAGTGGCTCCTCCAGGCAACTGGTATTGCTCCTGGTAGGGCCTGCCTGCCCACGAAGCAGGGCGCAGGAGCTGGTGGTACCCAGACACCTGGTGAGGACCTTATGCTGCTCATTCCAGCAATGCCTGGCATTGGCCTTGAGTCCACCAGGCTGCTCACCTAATCCTTGAGTTCACCCTGCCCCTCCCTGAGTTGCAGCCTCTGAGGAATGAGTAGGCCTGCTGCCAGCTGGGGAGCCATGGGAGAAAGCCCCCACCCTCCCCATCTACATCTCCCCTGGGCTGTGGTAGCAGAGTGCAGAGGTGGGAGGTGGGGGGGCCTAGAAAATCCTCACCCTCCAAGTGCATCCCTGGGGCGGGACAAGGGTGGAGGGCACAGGGGCAGTGGGAGTCTAAGAGCAAGCAGTTCTCTGTCTTGGTCTTCTGCCACCCCCAGCCACAGAAATGCACTTTGGGCGTGAAGATGTCCTAGGACCTCTGCTTTCTGCACCCACAGTCCATGCAAGATGTGGCTGGGGATGGTGAGGTTCTTTCCCAAGACCGCCCCAACCTAGCAGACAGCCTAGTTCCTCAGTAGAGAGGCTATATCAGGTGATGGGGTGAGCAGACACACAGTGGGCTCATGGCCAGAGCGAGACATGGCAGCTCTGGGAAGTATAAGGTCATGGGCAGCTGCCTGGGTACCACCGCCTCCCGCATTCTTCTTCCTGAGCAGCCCAGTCGACGAGGCGCAAGACCAGGTCCTGGAGCCTCCACCACAGAGGACATCCCATCTACTGGTTACCTTATCACTCTGACACCCACTATCCCATGCCCTTGCTGCCATGCCAGCCAGGAGCTCTTCGCTGCAGCCAACCAGACTCCCCACGTGGCCACTGGATGCCACCTTCACTGTCCTGCAGCTGGACGCCAGTTACTTCTGCAGGATCAAGATGCTCACTGCTGGACGCTGCCTGTTGTTGCTGCCCCTGCTTCTGAACTCTTATGGTGCCACCACCATTGTGCAGCACTCAAACTTCCAAACTCCAGATGAACTCCAACACTGCCCACCAAGGCCCTAGTGTCATTGTACTTTATCCCACACCTGGTGCCCGACCCCTATACTGAGGCTGGACCCCTGATGCAGCTGCATGTTGCTCCCGCCCCTGCCAGACTCTGGAGCTCCACCCTGCTGCCACCAGACTTTAACATGGATACTAGACAGTGACACTCAGTACTGGGGCCAACTTCATTGCAACTGCCAGAGTTTGGTGCATTATGTTTTTGCCAAGAGGCCCCTCTCCATGAAATAAAAGTGCAAGGCAAAGAAACAAGTGCTGATGGAGAAGCTCTTGCAAGTTATCTAGAAGGTCTTGCTAAGCTATTCGATGAAGATGTGTTGTGCTTTACATAGTAGGTGTCCCCAGAAGCTCATGGGTGAGCCAATACAAGAATTGTCAGTGAAATGATTCAGTTCTGAGAGCTTTAACCCAATCAACGGTTAATTCCCCTGACAGATATGAACAGGCAGCAGGCATGGAAGGGCATGTGCTGGACCCTTCCCAAGCCTGGAGGTATAGGTGGCACCTGCAAGGGCATCTAGTGGCTGTGAAAGAAGTCTGGTTTCTAGGACTGAAGCATATAGAAGCCAAACTCAGCGTTCCACAGCAGGAACTCCTGGTCACTGGAGGTTCCCAGTGACCAGGAGCAGTGTCAGAGTCCTGTAGCAGGGGCATCCATCTGTGGGGAGAATGTCAAAGAGCAAGCCTATGTGTCTTAAGGGAGTTTGAGGAGCCCAATGTATCAGTAGCAGGATGGAGAATTGGCCTCAGGCTTGGAGGACAGCCATGGGCAGGAGCCTGGGCAGTGAAGCCTTGGCGTTTGGAATCTGTGGAGGTATTGGTGTCTGAAGTGCAGTTATGGCAGTGGTGGCAAAGGCAACTGAGGAGTCTGTAGGTGGCAACGTCAAGCCAGGCATCCAGAGAGTTGCATTCTCATCCTCTGGCAGTGGCAGGAGTCTGGCCCCAGTGCAGTGATGGTGGCTGCGGCATCACTGGTGGCCCTGTGGGGACTCCAGTGGCTTCAGTATGGAGCTCTGTTAGCGGTGATGGTGACAGCTTGGGACAGCAGGCCTCAGAGTCAGAGGGCGACTGGAGGCTGTGATGGCCTCTGCAGTGGCTCCTCCAGGCAACTGGTATTGCTCCTGGTAGGGCCTGCCTGCCCACGAAGCAGGGCGCAGGACCTGGTGGTACCCAGACACCTGCTGAGGACCTTATGCTGCCCATTCCAGCAATGCCTGGCATTGGCCTTGAGTCCACCAGGCTGCTCACCTAATCCTTGAGTTCACCCTGCCCCTCCCTGAGTTGCAGCCTCTGAGGGATGAGTAGGCCTGCTGCCAGCTGGGGCAGCCTTGGGAGAAGGCCCCCACCCTCCCCAGCTACATCTCCCCTGGGCTGTGGTAGCAGAGTGCAGAGGTGGGAGGTGGGGGGGCCTAGAAAATCCTCACCCTCCAAGTGCATCCCTGGGGCGGGACAAGGGTGGAGGGCACAGGTGGCAGTGGGAGTCTAAGAGCAAGCAGTTCTCTGTCTTGGTCTTCTGCCACCCCCAGCCACAGAAATGCACTTTGGGCGTGAAGATGTCCTAGGACCTCTGCTTTCTGCACCCACAGTCCATGCAAGATGTGGCTGGGGATGGTGAGGTTCTCTCCCAAGACCGCCCCAACCTAGCAGACAGCCTAGTTCCTCAGTAGAGAGGCTATAGGGGTGAGCAGACACACAGTGGGCTCATGGCCAGAGCGAGACATGGCAGCTCTGGGAAGTATAAGGTCATGGGCTGCTGCCTGGGTACCACCGCCTCCCGCATTCTTCTTCCTGAGCAGCCCAGTTGACGAGGCGCAAGACCAGGTCCTGGAGCCTCCACCACAGAGGACATCCCATCTACTGGTTACCTTATCACTCTGACACCCACTATCCCATGCCCTTGCTGCCATGCCAGCCAGGAGCTCTTCGCTGCAGCCAACCAGACTCCCCACATGGCCACTGGATGCCACCATTACTGTCCTGCAGCTGGACGCCAGTTACTTCTGCAGGATCAAGATGCTCACTGCTGGACGCTGCCTGTTGTTGCTGCCCCTGCTTCTGAACTCTTATGGTGCCACCACCATTGTGCAGCACTCAAACTTCCAAACTCCAGATGAACTCCAACACTGCCCACCAAGGCCCCAGTGTCATTGTACTTTATCCCACACCTGGTGCCCGACCCCTATACTGAGGCTGGACCCCTGATGCAGCTGCATGTTGCTCCCGCCCCTGCCAGACTCTGGAGCTCCACCCTGCTGCCACCAGACTTTAACATGGATACTAGACAGTGACACTCAGTACTGGGGTCAACTTCATTGCAACTGCAGCCAGACCCTTGTCACTAGGGCAGATGAAAACACTCATGGCTGGATGCATCTGTTGTTACAACCACTGTTTCTGGATTCTTCCACTGTCACCACCACCTTGAGTAGGAAGCACGGAACTCCCAAATCACAGCTGCATGCTGACACCGCCACAGTCGTCCCCACCCCACGCCAATACTCAACTCCTGACTTTTGACGCCTGATGCCCTGTGCCCAAAACAGCTGGATGCTGCTCTTGCCACCATATGCCACCATTTTCTGGGATGCTCTAGGATAGACATTCAGAACCACTTCACTGTACAATGCAGAAAAGCTATCCTTTGTGAACATGAGCATCTCTGATGTGCAATGTCAACTTCCCAATCATTCTAAAAAGCAGGTGGAAGGAAATCAATGCCATGCAGAGCTGCATTCTTCCCTGTCAACAGAGATCCTCACGCTGCTCTCTGGGTTCCACTGAGGTGGTTCAGGGCCACAAGTTACTGAAAGGAAGGGCTCTCAGCTTCTTCCCAGTTGTGAGGAAGGCGACAATCAGTGACAGATTGGCAAAACCATCATGTGCCAAATCCTCTATTCTTGATCTTATCAAACCTTTGGTTTCCTGTATCAAGATGAAGCTTGAGCCCTGATTTCATTCTCATTGTTGGTGCGAGTCATCCCAAACAATGTAACACGAAAACCATGAGGGACAGCTCCTGGGAGTCACCTCCCATTACCTGGTTGGAAAGTACTCTCAAACCCTGTAGGCTTCATGTCAGCAGGGTTCATGGGATGAGGGGAAAAGGGGCAGCAATGAGGCCTGTGTGAGAGAGAGCAGCACTCTCAAAGTTCAGCGTGCCTCAAAATCAGCTGGAAGTTTGTTAAAATGCACAGGTTTCTGGGATGAGTCCCAGAGTCTCCGTGTCACAGCAGGTCTGGGCTGGGACCTAAGAAAACAGACTTCTAACAGATTCCTGTGTGATGTTGGTGCTGCTGAAATGGGTGACCTACAGATTACACCTGGAGGACCACTGTTCTTGAGGATCCAAGAACCATAGTAAGGCCCCAACATTTCCTTGATATGCCAGTTTTACCTGTCAAGAACACACAAATGAAGTCCACACTTATAAGTAGGGAGATATATTGATGCCCTAAGATTCTTTCCCCACCGTAATGAGTAGATTTTTATATTATGTCTAAAATTAACAACATAAGAAGACTAAGACAATTAAACTAAGAAAGTTTATGGGATGTGTGTGTGTTTCTCTGTGTGTGTTCAGTGATATGAGAAACACAGGTTTCTTATTAGGAGAACAAAAGGGGAGGATAGTAATACATTTTTAGATGGTATTTCTTGATTTTGACCAGCTTCAGCATTCAGTTATTTTTGCCTATAAAGCATGAATTTCTATCTGCTTTAGTTGGATGAAGAGAAAACCCAAAGCAAAGCTTGTGCCTGGAGAAAAGGGTATCCATATGGATTTGGAGCCCTGGCACGAGCTGACAGTACATCATTGCCATTATTTGTGGGGTCCACAGAAGGGCTCAGGTTGTGGAATAAAAGGAAGGAATTTGATGTCTTCCAAGCCAAGATCTGCCTTGCATTCTTCCTCTGTATTTCTCTGATTCCATCAAAAGGGGCTTTTAAAATTTCAAAGAACTTTCATGTTTTGCTAGCTTATCATAAGTGTCTATCTTAAGCCAATACTGTGATTTCAAGCATGGCCTAGGCAGATATGTGCGATCTTCTGAAATGATTTTTGACACAAGGTAAGTCATACCTGCCAAAGCCAAAGTGAGGAGAATCACAGGCTGAACGATATGCAGGCTCTCCTGAATCCCAGGAGTCTTTTTTATTTCTTTCTAACAACCATTATTAATCATTTCAAAACCATGGACTATCCTGACATTTTTACTATTCTAGACTGAAGGAAAAGGGGGGTTTGATGTTCTGGAAAGACTTTTTATGTAAAATAGCTTCAGTCTTACAACACACAGCTACCATGAAACTACCCTCTCCCTAAACAGAATGGTGTTTAATTTAAAAAAAAATCCACTGAAGGGAAGTAAAGTAGAAATGGATGTTTGTTTAAAAAAAAATTAGGTTTTGGCTTTCAAAATATTCAGTTAAACTGGAGCTGGGTGTGGTAGTAAAGAGTAGTCACTAGCCACGCAGGAAATATCAAATTCTTATTTGGCCTTTTGCATTGGAGTGGGGTGGGGGGTGTGTCTCCCATTTTTACCAGCTCTTCTTCACAACACCTACAAGCTATGGAGGAGAAACTCAGACCAGGCCAGAGGGCTTCTGTGGCTCACTGAGTCACACAACTGCCAAGGTACCATTGTGACTAGAATTCTTCACAAAGGGACTCGAAGCAAGAGTTTTGGGATCTGAACACTCATGCTTGATGGGTGATTTTGTCACTTACCAGTTTTGTGACCTTTGGAAAAGGAATGGAAACTAAACCTCAGTAGTTTTCATGGCAAATGGGTATAACAATATCTGCTTTATTTGGTTTCTAAAAAGAGTAAGAGAATGCACACAAAGCTCAGCAGGGGACACATTCATAGATAGCCCTCAGTGACATCTCCACACAGCTAGTCCCAATTCAGCAATCACAGGCTTCAGAGTTGAGAAACAAACACGAACAACCCAGAGTTTTGAGGCCAGCGCAGGTTATGATTTTTTTTTTCTCAACACTCCCCTGCATCCCTAATTCAGAATTCCGTTAAAGGATCCCAAAGCATTATGTGAAGTCTCATGTGTGAAGGAGAAAGGAGAGTAGGCAGCTAAGTCAAGGGGCCAGGAGCACAGCAGATCAAGGTCAAAGGCCTTGTTGGTACAGCATCATTTAATTCAGGAAGGAACTCAGTTCCCATTCTTTTCATCAAGTTCCCAAACTATGCAGCTCTACAATTCCTCTCTGACCCACATAGCATCAAATCTGCAGTTTGTAATAAGGTTTTGCAAACCTTATGAAAAAGTTTTCTTCTCTGACATGAGATGCTCAGAGGTCCCTTGGCACTTGCCAGTAGAACTATCAGTGAAATGAAGAGAGCAATCCTACCTTCCCCTCAAGTTGATCTCCCCCCATCGCCACCGAAACAAATAGTGAGAGGACAAATCAGGCAGACAGCAGCTCACCTTGCTTCAAAGAAAGCAGCAAGGTCCACTCATGGTGTCAGGTGAAGGGTGCTTCTTGGGTCTAGGCAAACCTCACAGAACAACCCACTGGCTACCCAACTACAGAAAGGTCAGATGGCATCTGATGACTGCAGGCAAGATAAGTGACCAGTGCTAGCAACACAGGCCACATAGACCAGGCAAGGGAATGGGCCACTCCAATGGTGACCTCATCCTTCCCTCATTCAATCTCCATGGCTTTAGTTGATGCTGTGTATGGGTCAACTCTGGGGTCTAAGATACATCTCATTGTAATTCCTAAAAGGTTTAAAAAAAAAGTCTAACTGCCATGTCCTTAAAGATTAAGGGAAGCACAGTGGCAAGGAGTTCTTGAGACCTAGGACTCTTCCACTATCCCTCTGGCAGAATACAAGACAATAGCTCCCTGCACCTGCCACCAGGATCTGGTTACCTTACCTTATGTGGAAGGTGCCACCAGGATCTGGTTACCTTACCTTATGTGGAAGGATGCACTTTTAAACGGCTGTGTTTCATGGAGATTTTTTCCTAATGGTGCCATTAGAAAGAGTGATTCTGTCCAGAGGTGAGAACAGAGTAGCACATTAACAGCCTGCTTGAGAGATCAGGAACAATGAAGCCCCATTGAGGCTGTTTTGCTTTTTCAGGACGTGAGGGACACAGCAACAGCAGCAGTACTGGCTCCCAGATGGTGAAGAGGGCAGACACCAGGGAGAGGGGCAGTGGGCGCAGGTGTGGGGGCTTCTGGCTGTGGAGAAGTGGGGCTCCTGGCTGCCAGCCCCATCCTGGGGAGGATGATACTCAGCACACACAGGAGAAACATCACCCTTCACTGCAGGGAAACTGACACAGTGAGCTGAAGTTTCTCACTCCCTTTATTTGTAGCTTTCTCAAGCCCCTTTGATCATTTTTAATTGTACACACCTAGCTCTTGCCATTCTTTATAGGGATTCCCCTTAACACTTGGCCCTCACCCCCAAGCAGAATCAAGAGGGAGGAACCTAGCCTTCCAGGAAAGCTGCTGCCATCTGAAACACCCCCTTCACCACACAGACGCAGATGACAAGAGCCCATCCATGTCTCCCCTGGGTCCACACCCCCTGCCTCCTCCAGGCTTCTCCTGTCTCAGTTCCTGGAAGCCCTGCTCCACATAAATACTATTGGGCCTCCCCGGGCAGCCAGCTCTGGGCTCACTCCCGGGTGTTGCAAGCGCTGCTGCTGCCACCATCAGGCTGACTTGGGAACTGCAGTCTTCACAGGGCATCTGATTCCCAAACATTTCCCAGTCACAAAAAGCTGGTCCTTTCCTCTGCAGTTGCCCTTCACACAGGTGCAGTATCCTTTGTAAGAAAAGCTTTCAGGAGCCATATTCCTGAACAAATGCAACTCCCTGTGAATGTGTAGTGGACCACATTGTCCACAAATGATGCACAGACAAGTGCAGGTCCCAGAATATGGGAACAAAGCCACTAGATTAATTGGCAGTTTCTCTTAGCCACCAGGGCAATGAGGCAGAAAAGGATGGAATTCTGTTCTTGAACAGCACCCGGATGCATGCTCTAATGTTCTGTCCCCTGAACGCCTGCACAATGAGCCAACTGGGCCCCGATGTGACTTCGAAGCTGTACATAGCTTCCAGCATTGCCAAGGGTGACAGGTGGACTGTCACGCTGCACCAGAATGGAGTCACCTGTGACATTTGCAGGTGACTGACAGAAATGGGCACTGACATGCATTAAAGAACAGAAGGGCGCAATGGTTTCTTACTGAAGCCCAGGAGTAGGTTGCTTGCCAGAGGATGTTTCTCTTGGCAGTGTCCCTGGTGACCTGATGGGCATTCAAGGCTTTCTGCAGAGAGGAACAACTTCCTACAGGGAAAGGCTGAACTTTAAATAGTTGGGTTCTTTGCTCTGCCACTGGCTGGGGCCCTCTCAACATCTCTGCTGATAATACATGTTCTGTTTTCCTCTCTTTCTTTCATTATCCCTCACACTTTTTTCCAATATCTCAACATTTATTCATACCATTCTATGTGTCCAGTAGTGTGCTAGGCTCTGGCCATAATAAATGACAGATATTTTAATCAATCAATTAGGAGAAGAAAAGTCCCTTGCTTCCTTCCTACCTTTTCGTGCATGTGGGGTGGGGGGTAGAGAGGAGGTACAAAAAGAGCTACCCAAGAACCATTTCCTTGGTTACTTATCATTCCAAAAGGCTGGCCTTTCACTTCCCTACAAAGTCTTACAGATGAAACCAGATGCCATAATTATGAACTCAGAGTCTGAAATTTAAAAAGTAGAGGGCTGGGGATATGGCTCAAGCGGTAGCGCGCTCGCCTGGCATGCGTGCGGCCCGGGTTCGATCCTCAGCACCACATACCAACAAAGATGTTGTGTCCGCCGAGAACTAAAAAAAATAAATAAATAAATATTAAAAATTCTCTCTCTCTCTCTCTCTCTCTCTCTCTCTCTCTCTCTCTCTCTCTCTCTCTCCTCTCTCACTCTAAAAAAAAAAATAGAGCTACCATGCTGGGTTACTGTTTGAAAGTTAGCTCTGGGATTCAGCTCCCCAATCTTCATAGGGAATCCCTAAAATACTCTTATATGCCTGGACACTGAAGAGTACCACAGATTATAAGAATATGGCTTGTCTTAGGCCACAGATTGGAAGGACTTTTGTTAAGCAAGGTAACTTTTAGGGGTGTGACAGCATCATGCTTGCATCTCCCTGCTATCACAGTGACAAAATAAAATATTTGCTTGTGGAAATTGCACTCTGCAACTTGTGAAGCATTTTACAAATGTTAATTATCATCATAGTCATCATGATGAAAACACAATTGTTACCACTGCCACCACGAACAACCAAAGACATTTGCCAGGAACCTACAAGAGAATGTGCTGGCAAAGAGTTCCAAGACCTTCTAGGAATGTGTTATCCAAAATAAATATGTTGTTGCTAAGAGATAACACTCAGGGAATTGCACAACTGGAGAGTCTGGATGTCCTCTGGCCCACCTCAACCTACTTCTCAGGCATTGACTTACATTTCTGATGACCCAAATCTACTCTTAGAACACGTTCAGCAATGGGAGATTGCTCAATGGGCCAGCTTGAGACATGAGTTTTAGATATCTAGACTTTGAAATGTCACTGTCCTTTCTTATAGAACAACTGGGGTTTTTGTTTCCCCATTGAGTTTGTCCTGCCAGCCCCCCCCCCCCCAATTGATGAAGAAAATAGGCCACAGCTCAGAACACACAGGTAGATCTGCTGACACTGTCTCCCCTTGAATGAAAGGTTACTTGGCACCGGAGACTTGTAAAGCATTTCTAACATCTTCTGCATAGAATCATTTAACTTGTAACCTTGCTTTCCCCAAAGCCACTACAGCTTAGTTTCCTCTGGAGAACAAGAAAGACATCATCAGCAAAATGTCCCTAGGTATTTTCTTGCTTTCCTCTTTGCTGTCCTTGTCTCCCTTTCTGTTTTACCACTTATCCTCAGGCTGCTCCATCTCTGTAGCCTTCCAGGGGCCCCGGAAACAAATCCCATTTCTGCATGCTCTCCCCTCTCCTATGCTTTAGTTTGTTCTCAGAAATCCCTGCTTCCCTGTGCTCTGCATCCAAGTCCACATTCTTTATCTAAGGGACCACTCCAACATTCATCTACCTATTCTCTTTCACTGCTTCCCCTCTGGAGTGCAGAGCAACAGTGAAGGTCAGTTCCCTATTATTATTCTCTTACTCACTTCTCCGTCCCTTTATATACATGTGATGGAGGAAGATACGCTAGAAAAGGTAAGTATATTTCCAATCAATTCTACATTTTTTTCAGCCTATGTGAAACAGAAAATATTAAGAAGAATAACTAACATGCACATACCCAAACCCCATGACACTGAGAAAAACACAATCCCCTGAGTTACTAGTAATATTTTTTTAAAGCATTGACTTAATTCTGTCAACCCATCCTCAAAAGATGTATCATGGTATTCATGATCATTCGTAAGCTGACCCTACCCATCCCAAGTTTCCTCTCCGCCTCCTTAACACACCAACATTCCAGCCACCCACAGTTCCCACTGCTTCTGAACAACTCACACTCCCTTCTGCCTTCTTGAGTTTGCATTCACTCTCAGGTAAAGCCTGGAACACTACTTTCATGCATCATCTGGAGAAATCCTAGGCATCCCTTAAAACCAAGTGTTAATGCCACCTCCGCTGTGCAGCCTTTCTGATGCTCTGGGCTATTCCAGCTGTTACTAGGGCACTGTGACACCTCAGAGCCCATCACATTGTAACCTTAGTTGAAGTATCAAGTCTCTCAGCATCAGATTTCAAATTTCTGTCTTGCAGGCAGAAGTTGAAAAGAGTCCGAAATTGCAACCACCATCCAGTGCATGCAAGCCCAGGGAATCATGTGAGCATGTCAGCTCTATGTGAGCACATCTTTTCTCACACTGGCATGCATGTGAGCCTGGGAGTTTTAGTTTCAATGATCCAAAAACCAGCCTCAGGTAAATCTGATTGGTTTTGCCTTATTTAAGGACACAGAGAAATAAGAAGATAAGGGTGAGTATATTCTTCCCATTTGAGGGACCTTGTTGACTTACTCTCGGTCCTGAAGATATCACTGCGCTTTAACAGCAAGTGGTGTGTGCATGTGTGTGTGTGTATGCAGTGGGGATAAGGAGGGTGTGGAAAGGCTTCTAGGCTGCCATAAGAACCTCCCTAGACGACGCAGGCGGTGTGTGTGTTGAGACACTTGCTTGGCGGTTGTTCCCGGGAAGGAGATGAATGATTGTCCGCTTCCCACGCCCCACAGCCCATCGGGGGCTGCAACAGAAGAACTCTGCAAGAAGCAGGATACACCCATGCTGGCCACTATTTCCAAGGACTTTGCTTGTTACCAAGTGTACCCAGGGAAAGCTGACATTTATTTAATCCTCATAGTGGTGTTGACTGTGTACTCACTGAAACACTGTATGCTTATGGAAGACATTTGTTTCCAAGCAGCTTATGCTAAATTGCAGTGATATAAAGGAAACACTTATCTAATATTGACATTTACTGACTTCCATAAGTATGTAGCCAGAATACTCATTTTTACCATTAGGAGAAGAGGAAAGGGGGGGAAGCCTAGTGTTTGATACTTAGATCCATCAGTGAGTTAAAAGCAGAAAATGGATAAAATTTAACATTAAATGAATCAGAGGTACAGCAAAGGCCCATGGTCTCCCTGAGATCCTTAACTCAATGGCACACAGTGGGTGTTAGACAGGGTGGAGGTTGAAGCCCTCTCCTGCATAATAATAAAGCAGGGCAGAAGATTCTTTGCTTGCCTGGGTGAGGATATTCAATGATCTAGAAGGTATCTATATTCTCACTTGACATGCACACCTAACTGGGTAAATTCTGGCTTTCCCCTGAGAGAACAAAATGACACCTGATGACAAATGGAACAGCACTGTGTCTCAATGCAGATGATTCTTGCCTCTTTCCCCTAACTGGAAATAAAATCCCACTCTGCTTGAAACACAGGGAGAAGCTATGACAACGAGGGCACAGAATCCTGGCTGACTGTGTTCCTCACACCTTTGTGGCTAACAGTGATGAGATGTGACACCCCAGGGAACAGACAGCTCTCAGAGTGGCAGCTCTGGCTGAATACTGCTCCTGCTCCATGAATTCTGGGGTGTCCACTGGCTTTGAGGGAAAACTGGGGCTCCAACTGCTTAGCTGCAAGAACCACAATAAAAGTCAGGATCCCATTGGTGGTGACAGTCCAAGTGTGGGTTCCAGCATGCTCACATCTACCTGACTCCTGTTCTGCTAGAATATCCTTGTTCCCAGGCAGAGGATGCATTCAGTTCGGGGCCTCTCAGTTGCTTGAATGACCCCTATAAAAATGCTTGCCCTGTTTTTTTTTTTTTTTTCACATGAAAGTCATTTTGACGTCTGACAAGAATAAAGACTCAGTAGTTGAAAAATAACGTCTATACCCATCTCCCCCACAACCCCATCTGCATCAAGACCCTAAAACAAGGGCTCTGGGCCCTTCTCCCCACTCCTCTATCACAGGCAATTTTCTTTTCCTCATTCATGTTTCCAAAACAGTTTATCTTTTTATCTCCTTGGAAGAAAAGTACTCGGCAAATCAAAGGTATCATTAGTATTGTTATTATTTCTCTATTGAAATCTCTTGAATTCACTCTGGATTATTCATGTGCTTTTTTTGGGTCTGCAATATAATACTGCCTAAGTCACCCCCACTGGGTTGAACAAAAAAGAAAAATTGCATCTTCAGGCCTAATCCCCTGCTCCACCTGTCTCCTGCTGGCCCTGGCTTGTACCAACACAGGCACACACCAGCGGGGCTGATCCTTGGTACCATGCCTAGCTCACTGCTGCCATGTTCCAAGCCAGATCCTCCTTCGTACACCCAAGGGGGGCCATGGTATCCACTCTGAGCAATGGGAAGGCGTTGACCACACCCACACCCTCTGATCCCCCTGGGGAGTTTCTTTTCCATCCTCAATAGTGCTCCCTGTTGGGCAGCAGACACTGTGACTGCCCCCACACCCAACAAACAGCATGTTCTGGTTCTCCACCCATAAGATTTGTTAAAGAAGTGTTCCCACACCCTTGGCAGTTGTGTGCTGACCTTCCAGGATAAAGGAAGTGCTTCTTCCTCCCTGAGACAAGATGTCATAGTGCTTGGGGTGCCAGTGCCAGTGGTGGGGAAAATCACACTGATCACTTGCCTCATCTTTTGTTATTTGGCATTTCTGGGTAGGTTAAGTGCTTCCAAGGTTGCTGCTCATTCCAAGTTTCCTGTTCTGATCCTTTCCTCCCGATCCTCCTCCCCTCCCTTTCATCTTCTGGGCCATCTCTGATGCGCTTTTGCTGTCTTCTGATGTTCTGTCCCCTTCTTTTCTCTCCCAAAGGGAGCTCCTGGCAAGTTAAAGCTTCTTGCAGTGTCTTCTCCTTCCATGCTTCTTGTCACCCAGTGGCTCCCCTCACCCTGGCTGGTTCTCTTCACCCACTCTGATTTACCCTTTTGTCTACTGGATGATCTTTTATTCTCTTGGAGATTCAGGATGCCCTAAACCTCTGCCATCCTGACTTCCCTTTTGATGTTTCCTGCCAATTGAGAGAGCAAGTGGGCTGCTTAGAGTTTTCCCAACAGGGATATGGTGTCCCAAATTAATTCTCAGCTCAGATATGCCATTAACAGGCAAATGCAAGTTTTTACTTTCACCATCATATGTTTAGAGTAGCAAGGTGCATGTGCAAAGCCAATCAGACGTCTGGGTTCAGCAGAAATAGAACTTTCTGAACCTCAAAGTCACTGGGCAGGACAGGAGGCTCTGGCAATGCCAGAAAAATCTGTCAGAGACTGGGGAAATAATGGTTCTTAGAGTGACTGAAGTAAAGTCCACCAAGTCTGCACCACTGCGCATCCCCCAAACTATCTTAGAACTTGCGATGTGATGGAAGCAGGGAGCCATCAGTCCTGCTGAGGCATTATTTTTCCAAAGCTACCTAGATGAGCATGCACAGGCTGGTTGGGATGATGCTTGAAGATTAAGGAGGACATAGAAGGAAATAGTTGGGAGCGAGCTGAAATGATAAGGGGAAAAAATATAGCAAGTTCTAAGTTTATGGATGACAAGAGAATCGATTCTTCTTCACCCAGGGGCAGAACATGCCGTTTCTCCACAGGAGGCAAATTGTGCTGTGACATTATCCCTCTCTGTACAAAGCACGACCATCCTGACAGCTGAGGGAAGAGGCATCCCCAGCAAGAGAGAAACCCACAAACAGCACACACTGGCAGCTCTCCATTTTCTTGTTGGGAGCCAAACTTAGGATCATTGGCAGGGGCCGGAATGGAGGAATGTAATTTAGCCTTTCTACAGCCCCCTTAAGAAAGATAAAGAAAGAATCATATCTACATGAAAAACTCAAACTTTAAAAGAGTAAAGATGCAGCATACTAGTGACATTAATTATACATTAATTTCTGCTCCCTCTCTAAAGGGAGGGATGGAAGAAAGTAAAGGTGAATAAATATATTCAACAAATTAGGAGGGAAAGGACGGTTGAAATAAACTTTAAAAATTCACTTGCACTTTTGCTCTTAAAGTCTTCAGAGCATTGTTGGAGCTCTTGCTTTGCTTAGGAATGAAGACCTTGGGAGCAGAGGTCTTGGACTATGTTCCCAGAAACTCCAAAATGACTTGCAGGATTCCACTGTGAGAGGTGTTGGGCAGCAGATGGCCATATCACCAGAGTGCCAGATAAGGCCCTAAATATAACCCTAGACACTTGTTCTCTCTGAGTGGAGAGGGACATCCTGAGTCTCTGCATATTTCCTTGCAAATGCATCTGTACAGGAACAGCGTGGGGGCAGGCAAGTGATTTTGTGTGCATGTATGAAGTAGGGGTGGTCAGGTGGGGTTCACCCTCATTCCTCAGTCAGGGGGACAATAGTGGGGACCATCTATATTCACTTGGGCTAGTCTTCTTATGGATATACCTTATCCCATAACTGGATGAATGTAGGGTACTGGGTGGGGTGGGGTACCATATATGAGTTATGCAAAGAGGGTCACAGAATCCTCTGAAGAATTCACAGTACTCCAAACAACATCCATGTTTTTCAAAATGTCTATGGATCAAATCAAAGGTATCCCCAGCACACCAATGAAGTCCATCAAACATCTTTTCTCATTATCCTTAATTGCTATTAGTCAGATGTTCTCCATTCAAGATCCCTACAGTGTCCAGTGAGTGAGGCCATTCTGACTGGCTATGTCCACTTTAATCTCTGAATCTTTCTTGAGACCTGTTTTAGTTTCTTGTGCATCTACCACTTGGAGGGATGGGTAGTGCTAGCCAAGCTCAGAACACTCAGGAATAAAAGCCATTTTGAACTGTATGATGCTGTGGTTTCTTCCCAGTTTCCTCAGGGCTAAGGGTAGATGAAGTAGAGCATTACACCTCTATAGGTAAATATTTAAAGGTTCATCATATGAGGCAGTCAAGGAATAGCTTGGTATTGAGAAAGGAGGAAACAAAGTAGAGGATGCACACTGTAATGATTCAGACAGGAAGAGAGGCATTTAAACACCTATAGGCTTCTTATGCCAATCTAGAGAATAGCAGATCAAGCCTCTAAAAATACAAAAGACTGGTTAAAATTTGCACTAGTCCCATGCAAATGTGTGTATGAGGCAGAGGTGAGGGGAATGGTTGGAAGATTCCCTCTTCCTCTCAGGGATTCAAATGCAACTTCCTGAGTGAACTGGTAAGAGAGAAGAATGGAAGTCAGTGTGCATATACGTGTGTGTGCGCGCGTGTATGTGCACGCACCCATAAGCAAGCACATGCACTTCCAAGGAAGAGGGTAATCTCACAAAATGGTAAAATAACTGAATCTGTTTCTGTAACACTGTTCTGGGATAGTTCTTATTCATTCAGCCTGAAAACTCTGGAGAAGGCAATTTATCTTCCTGCTGCTGTAGGGAGTCCTGGTGAGATGCATACAACCATATGAATACATGAGTGTGTGTGTGTGTGTACACATTATAATTATGCACGAAAATGGGTCTATACATACTCTCATGGGGGGGGGGGGTGTGGTTCAAGTTTAATCAGTAAGGTCAATAGCAAAGTTTGAACTGCACAGATAAGGAGCAAATCTGCAGCGACCACAAGGACAGTAAAAAAGTGGAGAAAGGAGGCAGGTTTTTGCTTATATTTTGCTTCTTCCTGAGAGAGGAAGCAACGAATGCATGCTGTTTGCTTGCAGAAGAAGTCACCCATGGTGATGCTCTGCTTTCTCAAAAACTTTTACCCTTCATTTAATCAACAGATGGACGTGCTCTGTTGTGGATTTTTCTGAGAGTCCTGTCCCTGTAAGAGCTGTGCTGGCTGGCACAAATGCTGCCTCAGATGGCAGAGGCGGCATTGGCATTCCAAAAGAGTGGGAAGGAACCTATTTACTTGTCCCCTTCAAACTCAATTCCACAGGTGACTTTTGATGCCAATAGCTAAGTAAGCACTCACAATCCCTCTCAGGAATTTCTCTCTTCTCCCTTTACCACCCTCAGCCCCATGGCTCCTAGTGGCAGGGAGCCCAGGGGCGGCAAAGTTCTTTCCCGAGAGTCCACCAGCTTCTCTGCCCCTGCCAGGCTGCAGAAAGCAAACAATCAGCACCAGGGGTGAAATTCCATTTTATGCCCTGAATCCAGTGCTGTGTAGGATTTAGAATTCAGTCTTATTTAGGAAACTCGACATTCAATGAAACTCTTTACAAGCTTTCCCCAGCCACTGCATATTACCCTCACAGTACATTCTGTAATTGCAACCCCTTCGACAACCCTTGCAAACTGCACACGTTGGCTTTTGAATACACTCATGCAAGATAGACCTTTTTGGAACTGAAATATCCATTTAAGAAAGGCTTCCTTTTCTGCCCCTCTCTTTCCCCAACCTGGGTGTGGAGAGAAGGCGCCCTGAAGTTCCAAAAGGCATGGCCACATACATACTACCCAATTAACACACCAGGAGAATAAAGAACTCATTTGCATCGGAGAGTTTGAGTTGGATGTTGACAAGTGAGAGCAGAAAGTCGCTCCCCCACCACCACCACCCTCTCAGTCCCTTCCTTCCAAAGGAAAATAAACAGTACCATTCTGTTGCGTTTGCAAAGGCAAAAAGGCAACTCCAGAGCATCTCGGTCCGGCACCGAGGGAACCATCAATCAGTGCGAGTTACCGAGGTCTGCCCACATTCCTACCCTCTGCCTCCCGCGCCCTAACAACCCCGCCGACTTTGCTCCAACTCCAGCAGCGCGCCGGTCCTACCTTGACTGAAAAGGAAGAAGCAGAGGAAGAGCAAATCGAGCTGAAAAGGTTTCATTCCTCAGCACAGCAAGGGAGAGCCGGCGGGCAACTTGGGGGTGTAGTTAGTTTCTCTTCCTCGGCGGCTCGCGGTGCTCAGCCTCCAACGCCGGTCCTCTCCGATTCGTGCCGACCATCTGTCTGTCCGCCCGTCGGTCCCTTCGGGTGGTTTCGGTCTCTTTGTGTCTCCGGGTTTCTGCAGCCAGCTGAGACAAATTGCCTGTTTTTAACCGCCTCGGGAAGCCGGGATCCTCAGCAATGTCCCCACTCGGAGCAGATCCATTCTCTGGCTCTTGGCATCCCAGGCACACGGCTTCCTCCGGCGGGCTCCTCCCACAGCGAGCGAGCGAACGAGTGACGAGTGACAGAAGGGCTCCTTTCACAGAAGCTGTGGCGGGGGGAGAGGGAGGAGAAACAGGTCATAATTAAAGAGGAAATACTTGGAAAAAGGAGATCTTTGCAAAACGGAGGATGGGGGAAAGGCTGTGTTCTTTCCTTCTTTTCCCTAAAAAGGAGGATATTCAGCTTTTGTCACCATTATTGATTTAAAAAAAAAAAAAAGTCGTGAACGCGGAGCAGAGCTGTGACTTTTTGTCCACACGATGTAATGTTGTTTAAGGGAAGTGAAGTTAAAGATGACTATATGCATGCAAACGTATTAAAATGTGCATGCCTTGCCTTTGCATAAGAAACTAGAAACTGGGCTGAGAAGGAGCTTGGGAGGGGAACAGGGGCACAGGGTGGGGGGGCGGGGTCTTTCTCCAGCAAGGACTAGGCCAATGTGAGCAGCAGGAGGCTAGGGAGTTGAAGAGGATAAGCATGCTTTGCATTTTTGAGACTTTCCAACAGGGGTAGGTAATAAAACCTGAAGGTTTGGATATTAGTTTGCTTTGCATTGCTCTGAGAAAACCAAATGCTGGAATGGGAGAGAAAACAAGTAGGTTTATGACACATACCCATTTATTATTATTATCCTGGTCTGTGCATTTCCTAACAAGAACAGGAGAGCAGGCTGTCTTTGTATTTGGAGCTTCTGCACTAATGAGCACTCCGTCACTCTGAGCATCTTTTCTCCAAAAGGTGCTGAGTCTGATTTCGAAGGAGAGGCCAAGGTCATAGGCAACCACCTCCTAAGAACCTTCAGGTCTTTTACCTGTCATGAAATTCACACTCAAATCAAACTCGATTTCCTCCAGGATATCAACATGAATTTATCTAGGTCCATTTATTTGATAGACATTTAGGCATGCCTGGAATAAGCAGGCCACAGGGGGAAATAAAATAGTAAGCATAGACCATGCCTTCAGGAGCCCATAATCTATAGAGTGCAAGCAGAGTATACACACTAGACACAAACTATAAGGATATTACAAAGCAACGTTTTAAAATATGCAGCATTATATGAAGTAGACCAAGGGGGGGGGGGGGTAAAGAGAGATGAGACGCGAACAGGACGAGGCTGAGGAAGGGCTGCGAAGGAAGGGCAGGCCGGTCACCAGCCAAGGCCGCGTCCTTCCCGCTCCCTCTAGAGTCACAGCGAATTCCCAGCTTGCTTTGAGCCTCTGGAGCTCCTTCCACACCCCCACGGAACAGATTCCTGCGCTGGGGGCCACCAGGTTCAGCAACAGCCTGCAGAGTGGCCAGGCCAGGGAGCAGAGCCCTCGAGTGCGTTTTTGGTTCGATTATAAGGACAGGTGAACAATGACAAGCCCAGCCAGCAGAATCCCTCATTGAAGGGAGGTCCCCCGATGTCAAGTGCTACACAGACAGTGACCGAGAGACTGGGCAGGAAGTCTACCCGGGCTTCTGCCTTTGCTCACTGCAGATCCCACCCAGCAGTCCTTCAGGTTCTGTCCCCACCTCAGTATGGCATGGGTGTGCCCCTAGCTGCCGTCCCACCACTGAATGGCACATGCTGGCCTCCAGGAGGCTCACCATGGCCCCTACAGACAGAACCCCTCCCCAGTCGGGAGGGAGGTCATGGTGGGCACCAGGTCACCTCCTGGACACCACTGCTCAGGATGCCATCCTCTCGACAGGCACTTCGTTTCCCCAGCTCATCTGCCCTCTACTCTGTGGCCGCCCAGGCAGCAAGGAGAAGGGGCAGCCAAGAAGCATCCAGAGCCCAGGGGACACCTACTCTCAAGGACAGGAACATGGTACTGGCGCTGACTGCAAAGGAGAGGATGGCCACCACAGAGCAGACAATGAGGTCCGACCTCAGGACATCCCTCTGAAAGAGAAGACCAGCTGTCAGGTTTATGCATCCAGTTTCTCTCGGCAGCTCTGGGTAACCAGGTGAGTCAGACGGTGGGTGCTGGCCTGATATGACTCTTCCTGCCCGACACCTGCTAGCATATCCCCAGTGGCATGCCCTGGCCAGGCCCATCACCAGCACATTCACGGTCTCCTGCTGGGGGAATTTCAGGGGACCAAGGCTGGGGGTTGGGGGGTAGACCTGGGAGGTAAGCCCACCTGCTAACCAGGCAAAGCAAACAGGTGTGTGCACCCCAGGAGGCACAGGGCTGCTTCCAAACACACATGGGAGACCTCATGTCCAGAGCACCCCAGAGATTAACGAGACCTAAGGAGACCCAGGTGCCACCAGGCACTACTGGGTCTTGGGGCAGCCTGGGTTTCCTCATGCCCACAGCCTGGGCATGCCAAGCAGAAGCCTCCTGCACCTTTCTCACCATTTAAACCAGATCAGAGTTCACATTTCAATTTCAGTCCCATGGAGAAAAGGCTACTTCCAATGGTTGAAACACATGTGCAGCGTGACTTGGACATGTCTCTCCAGCACACCCACTGTGGCCTGAGCAGGAGCAGGGGAAAGCAATGTCAGGCCTGAGAACACCAATGCAGGGATGTCAGGCCTGAGAACACTGATGCAGGGATGGGAGAAGGGCCAGGGACCCTCACAGGGCATGATGTTGCTGACTGGCAGGTTAACAGGATATAAGGCACTATCAATTCACTTCAGTTAGTTATGATGCACAATTACGGATAACTTTAAGATATCTACAGTTCTCTGAAAATTCTGAAGTCTCCAATACTTTTTTACCTCCCTGTCCTTGATTAAAAAAGAATTATGCTTTTGAAATTACTGTTTGGAATGTTATCTGCCAGGAAATGATCCAAAAGACAATCTCTACCCCATCTTTTCGGATTTTTAACTAAAATGTGGAGCTTCCTACCATGCTACTGGCTGCCTGTGTTGACCCCCAGAGCCAGGAAGGACCCAGACAAGGGCAAAGGGGGCAAAAAGGACCCTGGCCGTCTGTGGCTGACCATTGCAGCCACGGTCCTGGCTAGCCTAACCAGCTGTCAAGGAAGAGACACGTCCTCCACGTGGGTTTGCCCATTACCTGCTGAGGTGGTCTTGAATCTGCCCTTGCATGTTTACAATTCACATGAAAGTGTGGAAAGGGAGGAGCCGCAGTTTAGATTTTATTTCAGATTTATTCTTTGTAAGAGCAATCTGACTGTGGAGCATGGAAACTCACTGGCTTTTAATTCTAAATCCATGAAACATTTGTGATCAGAGGTTTTCACCAAAATTTCACTCTCCGAAATAGCCAAGATCCACATCCCCCCTTGCAGGCCAGCCCCACACCCAGAGGGTGTTCTGGGGTTCTGTGTCTTCCCGCTGTGTAGATATGCCAATTCCCCAGTGTTTCAATGACATGGTTTTATATTGTTTAAGAGGCACTGAATGTTTCTCCCAAGGGAAGTTTAAAATTTTTCCAGATATTTCACTTAAAATTGTGTCAACTTTAGTCACCATTCACGCTTGTTTAAGGGACAGCAGCAGCCCAGGGTAACTGCTGGATGGGGGCCCCTGAGCTGCTCAGAGTAGGACAGAAGGGAGTTGGCATGACCACTGGTCTCCCTCGAAGCTGGGTGACAACTGGAAGCAAGGGTGACCCCTGTCAGGGTCCTGAGGATTCCTCATAAATAACTACCAACCACCCTCGGTCTTTCTCTACTCACTGAAGTGCTCTTTCCACCCATCTCCCTTCTATACTAGGGTCTGTGAGCAGCTTCACTAGGCCTATGAACCCCGCCACCCCGCCCCCCACTTTACTGTGTGCAGCTTGATGAGTTCTGATATATGGTCACCTCACAATCATCACCAGAATTAAGTCATTAGCATATCTATCCTGCTCCCAGTTTTCCCTCCATTCAATCACTCTGTCCTCTGGGGCCACTGGTCTGCTCTATCACTAAATATTTTTTTCTTCTCATTTTCAACAATGTTATAAAAATTGAATTATAGTATATGTGCCCCTTTTTGGTCTGGCTTCTTTCATTGAGAATAATTATTCTGAGATTCATCTATACTAATAGTTCATTCCTTTTCATTGCTAAGTAGTATTCCTCTGTATGGAAATACTGGTGTGTTTATCTATTCACCTGAGTAGACATTTATTTGTTTTGGGTTTTAAGCCAATTGTATAGTCTTATGATTTGGTGGGGTGGGGGGAAGGGTAATATTTGTTTAGATTTGCCAATGTACCTTCTTCTTGCTTTCCTCTTTATTCATTCTTGCATATTAGACCTTATATCTGAGATCCCTTTCTGCTGAAAAATATCTTTCAGACTGTATCCCTACTTTTAGCTGGCCTTAGTGGCACCTGCTTGTCATTCCAGCAACTCAGGAGGCTGAGGCAGAAGGACGGCAAGTTTAAAGCCAACCTCAGTAATTTGGCAAGGCCCTGTCTCAAAATAAAAAATAGAAACAAAGGGCTGGGGATGTGGCTCAGTGGTTAAATGCCCCTAGGTATATTTTATATATATATATATATATATATATATATATATATATATATATATATATCAGCTTTGTTTGTCTAAAATATTTTTATTTTGTCTTCATCCTTGAAAGTTATTTTTGCTGGGTATAAAATTTTAACATGGCAGTTACTTTATTCACAACACATTAAATACATAAAGCCTGTCTTCGGGCTCCATGGTGCTCTTTAAGGGAGCTCATTTGAGTTCAGTCTGTCTGCTGTATTTACCTGTGTGCGGATGGTCTGCATCCCTGGTGCTACAGTCCCACTGAGGTTGGACTGTGTGGATTCTTTCTTCTTTAATTTACCTGCTTGATACTCATTGGATCCCCAGTATCTACATCCTACATCTGTGCCTTCCACCAATTCTCACAAGTTTCTGACATTATCTCATCGTACATTGATTAGACTCCAGTCTCTGTTTTCCCAGGGATTCTGATCAGATATGGTAGGACTTCTTACTCTGCCCTTGAACTCTCCTCATTCCTATTTGGTATTTACCAATTTTTGCCTATCAGAGTTGTATTCTGGAAATTTCCTTCTGTTTATCCTTCAGTTCACTAGTTGTCTCTTCAGAGGTGTCTAATCACTTGGGGTGGAGGAGAGAGTTGGTTTTATTTTTTACTCTATTTGCTTTATTTATTTGCTTATTCATGTAGGAAGCTCAATTTGACTTTTTCAAGCGTGCTAGATCACCTTAAATACATCCTATTGTCAATAAAGTTTTAAGCTTGCCCATACTTCTTTAAATACAGTAGGTATAGTTATTTTAAAAATCCATGTCTGATACTTCCAACATCCGCAGTATTTGTAGATCTCATTTTGCTGGTTCCTTGGTTCCCTGTATACTTTCAAATTTGTACTGTGAACTATTCGTTTTCCTTAGAAAATCAGCTTTGGAAACACTTGCAGTCGGAGAGAATATTCTATTGAGGACTTACATCTTCCCTCCATAAGGTATTTCTGGCTGGGAACCGTATTAAACTGAATACATAAATCAAGGGGTTTTGAAAGTGTGCTACAAATCCCTGAAAAGATACAGCTTTCCAAGGACACACGGCTTGCTTGGCATGGAGGCCAGTCTCCCTCTGCGCCCTGGCACTGGGGATGGGGGAGCGGCCTTCCTTCCTCTCAGCCCCACCTGAGACTGAGGCTCTGTGGGTCCAGGGCTGGCGATGGCAGTCTGAATTGGACACTCCACTGCAGCAGGCCTGGGCCCCAGGAAAAGCAAGCTCCCTGCCCCACCTCCTGCAGGTACCTGGTTCAGATTTTTACCTAGCAGTTCCTTATTATTTTGTCAGTTATTCATTACATTAAGAAGAATTTTCTAATGTTTTATTTAGAATTTGCTTTTGGTCAGCAGAGTTTGGTTTTGATTTATCTGCCCTAACACAGAAACGGAAAGGCCCCCTGTTTTCTCCTCCTCTCTCTCCCTCTTCCTGACTCGTTAATCCCCCTCTGACTTTCATTGGTGTCTGATGAGGGATTAGTTCATAAAATTCTTTTTTCTCTCCAACTGCTAAATGCCATACACTGAATAATCAATTCTTGACTGTGACATTATTTTCCATATAACACGTTCTTATAAGTAATTTGTCTCCTTTCTGTGTTTTTCTGATCCACTAATCCCATTCTCTAAACTTGAATAGGTCTCATATTTTGTTCTGATTATTCAGTTTTAATAACATACTCTTAAATCTCAAAAGTGCTAGTTCTTTTTCTTATTCTCTTTCAAGTTTTATTGAACTATTAACTGCTAGTCTTCTACATAAACCTTAGAATCATTTCCCAATGCTGTGAATATAACTCCATCGGAACCATTTTGAACAATATTAAACCTATAAATTTACTTTCAAAGAACTGGCAGTGTATAAATCTCAGCTTTCCTGTTTAAGATCGGGCTACGCGTGTCCTCCACTGCGCTTGTCCACAACTTCATTTGCCTCGTAAGGGAACTCTGCTGCTGAGTTCATAACAGTGCTGGTTAAGACCCTCTGGTCAAGCCATGTATTTGTGGTTCTCCTGAGTTGGGTTATGTTTTCATCGTATTTTCCAGGAGTATTGCTGCCCTGTTAGGGTGTCTTGCTTATCCAAGTTTTCTTCTTAGGCTGTATTTACGAACCCTCTTACTCTGATGGTTGATTCCAATGGGCCTTTCTGTGCGTCCCCTCTACATGTCACTGGGTCATCTCACAGCTCTCCCGTCGGGCCTCATGCTGGCCAGGACTACTAAGGCAACACTCAGTGATGTCAGCACTTCCCTCCATTCTCATGTTGCGGGCACGATGCTGAACTAAGGGGGTCACCTGCTCTCTCACATGCTTATTCCCTGAGGCAGTCTTCATGGTACTTCATGCTCCCTGAGAGATGAAGCAGCACTGTCTGGTCTCCATGCCCAGCAGGTTTGCGCAGCGTGGGGCCCAGGGAAGCAGCAGCTGCAGCCAGAGGCTCAGGGGGCGCTTAGGAGGGGCCCCTAAAGGCCCGAGTTCCACACGTGAAAGTTGGGAGGTGTTTCAAAAAAATTTTGGACCCTAGGAAAGAAGGAAAATGGACATAACAAAAGCAGCACATCGGAAGAGGACAGGGCTGTAAGTGAGGCCCGAAGGCTGTAGGCCAGCGGCCCACGGGAGACGGAAACTGCGGTGGGGGTTCCCACCTGTCCTGACGGTGGCACTCTGGAGATGAGCCTGTGTGTGGGACTCGTCTTGCTCCGGGCACCCCCAGGCACCGGCAGAGCTGTCTTTCTGGAGCAGCGGCTCCTCGGGCGCTGTCTATAAATCTGCAGGTCAGAATCCCGGTGGACATGCTGATCGGTATGCAGGTCCCCAGGCCACTGCTGACAAAGAAATCAGAAGGGGAGGAAAGGCCAGAAACTGCAGTCTAAGAGCCTCCCTGGGGTTTCTCGTGCAACCAAGGTTCAGGAAAAGAGACACACGGATGGAAAACGAAGGGCAGAGAGAAGACGGGAGCGCAACCAGAGACCACCAGGAGGGAACCTCGGAATCACACCGTGGCCCAGGTAGTAGGCATCAGCTCAGAGAAGCCAACTCTGATGTTCCCGTTAAGATGTTAGATAAGATCAGAGGCTGTTCAGAGAAGTGAACACAAACATCACATGAAGTCACCTCGCCAGCTGTGTGCTGCCTCTGCAGAGACGTCAAAGGGCACGAGAACCAGTAAGGCACTGCTGGCCTTCACATCTAATTACACTAATGAACTGCTATCAGCAGCGCCAGGCAAGTTTCCCATCATATTTCTTTGTAATTCTTTCCTTACTTTTACTGCAATAAATCAGAAAATGGAGAGGCATCCTCATTAGGTGTGAGATGAGGAGACTTGGGGCGCACAGGGAGACTCGGGCTTTACGGCAACCTCTGGGACATTGGCTCAGCCACCGGGTCCCCTGTCACTCTATCAGCTGCGGTGCTGCTCCCATGTCAGCACCTCTCCCGTCTGGCTGCCACCACATCAGCCCTCCAGCTTTGCCTCCTGCCCTCCTCTGAATGTACCTCTGCTCTTAAAACTCACCAACCACACCCCTCCTCCCACTCAGTGGTGCGTCCTTTGAGTCTCTGGAGGTGACACAGAATACTGAATGCTCTAGCTTGAACTGTGGCCACTCTAAGGCCAGGGCTGAGTGTGCACTTGCTAAAACGTGGTCCTGTTGGCCATGAGTCCTGTGTCCTGAAACAGCAGACTGCAGTTAACTCGTGTGAGTCCAGCAGAATGTCCCGAGCACCTATTGTGTATCAGGCACAGTGGACACTGAGACACATGAGATGCAGTTCCTGGCTGTGTCTGATCACTGACTGCTTTTCCCTTTGTCAGTCCTAAAACACAGGAGAGCAGGAACTGGGGACCAGGCTCCGCACTCAAACGTGAGGGGACTTGCACAGTCAACGCGCGTCACTTCCTGAGAACTGATGGAAGCTGATTCTGGGGCAGCTGACACTGCCCAGAGTCATCTTCCTGGTGCACAAGAAATAGTGTCATTATTTTACTGCCCCAGGACTCTCCTCTTCCTCCCTCTCTCCTCCTTCCGTTTCCAACCAGGATAGTGATTCCCCTCAAACTGCACCACAGCTGTGAGCCTAAAGCCGGGGGCCCCTTGGGGGTGGTGCAGATGCCAGTTCAGAGCCAGAAGACCTGGAAGAGTGTTCTGGGCTGAGCACCGGGTGGTAGCAAGGCAGCAGGAGCAGCGGGTGGGGGTACCAGGACTGCAGGTGGCTCGCATTCAGTCTAGGGACCTGCTGTTTGGAGCCAGTAAAGAGCAGAAGCAACTGAATGGATTCACGACAACATCCGGGCCAGCTGCTGCCACCGAAGACCACAGGGCACCTGGGGCCCAAGGAGACGGCACCCCCCTCGGGTGCTCCATGGCTCCCACCTGGCAGCCAGTGCAATGGGCAAGCGCCAGGCCTGGCTTGAGACTGGCGCCTCTGCCTGCCCCATTCCCTCCCGTGGCCATGACCACAGCCCAACCCTGCTGACTAGGAGGCCCACCCCCAACACACAACGCAAAGGTCTCACCACCGAGTCCTTCATCTTCTGTGGGAGAGGGTCTGAGGCCGACTCTTCCAGATTTTGATGTAAAAATTTAGGGAACAATCTGCATTGAATAAAAGACCTAAGAGTGGAAAACACACAGTTTTAGTTTTAAGATGCATCTGGGACAGTGCCCCTGACCTCACACCCACAGATGGCAGACAAGTGCCCTTGTGAGGAAATTAAAATGAAGGAGGTGCCTCCTGAAAGCAGTGTCCTGATCTTTAAACTTCCCCGATAAACGCAGTTGAGTCCCCTCCTCGCTGGGCACTGGCGCTGACGAGCAGCAGTGAGTGCTGCTTCTGCCATCCTCCAGGTTCCTCCCAGAACACCTCAGCAAGGCCATGCTCCAGGGGGACCTCTGACACCAGACACCATACAGACCACGGTTCCCTCTCGCACCCACTTCTCATACACCCAACAACCTCAGATTATGTCACTCTAGCCCCCAAGCAGAGTTTCCCTGGCACTGGGGGTGGGGACCAAGGCAGCCTCCTTCCAAGTGCTGCCCAGGCTCCATGCACGGTGCCTCCGGGGGGTTCTCTGGGGGCTTCTCCGAGACTCACCCAGGGGGGTCTCAGTGGCCCCCACATGGGGCCACCTCCAAGCAGGTGGCAAAGTGGTGGCAGGATGCCCACCCTTCAGCTTCCGGTCAGCACTGCACCGCTGCCCCCTCGTCCGGCTCCCTTGACAGCAAGCATCCAGCGGTGCTGACGGCTAAGGGCACCTCCCACCTCAGCGCCAACACGGGGAATGGGGAGCACTGCAAGTTACTCACAGGAGCACCGTAGGGTCACTGCTCTGCCGGCTCAGATGGTAAGACAATGAGACCAGGAGACTGCAGAAGGCGGAGAAGAGCGCGGGGATGTGCTGCGTGCTCCACGGCTCCTGGGGAAAGACAGCAGGTGGCTGAGCAGTGCAGAGGCTGGGAACCCAGTCCAGTGCCACATGCACCTGCTGCTCCTGCCTCCACACACAGGGAGACGCAGGTGTGGCCTTCAGGCTCCTGCGGCACCGCCACGGTGGGCTCCCGGCACCAGACATGCATGGCATGAGTGGTACATGTGCACCATGGGACCCGTGTGCGATGGGTCTGCTTGTGACAGCACTGCATGGACGCGCTATATGAGCAATGATGATGTCACTAGGCAACGGGGATTTTCCAACTCACTGCAATCTCATGGGACACTGTGGTATGTGCTGTCCACTGACCAAAGGTCCTGGTGGGGGTGGAGGGACAGAGGGAATGTATTCTGTCCACATATTTTCTAAAAATTCACAATAGAACTGTGTGCTGTATGTCCTGGGCAGCAGCTCATCACCCTGTGTTTCCTGGGCTTCTAGACAGGCGCTGTCCAGGTGGGCACCCACGTCACTCCACAGCCAGGTGGGGACAGGAGCTCTTCTACCACACAGGACTCTGACCCCCCCAAGTGGGACTTCTGTTGTCACAGGCTGCTTGGTGAACCACCCCGTGAACTGCCCCGACCAGTGCTTCTCACTGACTACCAGGCTGCCACCTTCCTGAGGCGCGTCCTGCACTGGGAAGGGTTCTGCCAGCATCGGCAGGCAGGCGTGGGGCTAGAGGCAGTAAGCCACAGCAGGGCCACAGGCAGATGGAAGCTCCTTCAACAGCCTGAAGGCCAGGTGACGCAGGAGGCGGGCTGCTTCCTAGGAAAGGGCGGAGCCAGGGACGGGCGAGGCACGGACTCCAGGCCTACCTCGGCCCCATCACTCCTTCCCTGGGCTCTGAGATGGGCAGCAAGGGCAGATGCCCAGAGCTCCCCTGGAAACACCCCTGAGCTCCAGGTTCTGCATTATTCAACACACACACACAGGCCAACTTCCCAGGGTCCATCCACAGACACACACACACACACACACACACACACACACACAGGCCAACTTCCCGGGGTCCATCCACAGACATACACACGCACACACACACACACAGGCCAAGCTTCCTGGGGTCCATCCACAGACACACACACACACACACACACACACCACACACACACACACACACACACACACACACATATCAGGCCAACAAGCTAAGTGTAAGGGAACCACATGGGGCTTCCACAGAGTCGGGTTGGGGTGGACAACCATCTCTGTTCCTGTCTGCCACCCTCAGGTGGTTTCCTCCCTACCCTGGCGCCTCGGGCAGGTGCGCCCTCCTGAGAGTGGCTTAGGGCACTAAGTTGCAGGGTCCCCAAGCCTGGCAACTGAGGGCCAGTGGGTGTTTCAGGAATGCCCGGGGAGAAAACGCATTTGAGGATTTTTATTTTCAGTTTTATTTGAAGTCAGAGAAGGAGATATTGGCATTCAAATAAGAAGGTCAGTTTGCAGGACCAAGTGGCCTGAGGAGGGTTTTGGAGCAGAACAGCCAAGCGGGGTGTGCAGCTGGAGAGGCTCAGAGCTTGTGCTGCCCACCTCTCAGTGGGAGCGAGGGCAGAGGAGAAGCACCAACCGGCATTTCTAGGTTTAAAACATGAGCTCTTTCCTTCCAGATGTGTGTGTCTAGTGTTGAATCATTTTCCACCCACAAGTATTTATGACACTCACACACAGACCCACAAAAGCATGACCATTTCGAGGGAGACCAGATTTTAAACGATCTGTCACTCATGGATAATAAAGCACACACCACGGGACAGTTTGCTTCAACCTCAACATCCCTAATTGCTTTGAGATGTGTCTCAAGAGCCCCTAAATTGGGAACGATACGGATTGACGAGTGCGGGTTTCACAAAGCTCCATCAGGTTTGGAAATGTTTTTATGAGGTACAAGAAAAGCTGCCTCACAGGCACATTCCCCGAGGATCCGTGTGCACTGGGGAGTCACTCTGGGCAAGTGTGCATGTGGGGGCATCTATTTTGACAGGAATCTTGTCTTCTGTGACTATGAAGAGACACAACTGTAGCCATAAAGTGCAATCTGTAATATAAGTAAAAATGAGCTAGAACTCAGGTTTTATTTTCAAATCCACTACATTTTTTTTTTTTTGGTACTGGGGATTGAACCCAGGGGCACCTGACCACTAAGCCCCATCCCCAGCCCTATTTTGTATTTTATTTAGAGACAGGGTCTCACTGAGTTGCTTAGGGCCTCCCTGTTGCTGAGGCTTGCTTTGAACTCACCATCCTGCCTCGGCCTCCCGAGCCACTGGGATCACAGGCATGCCTGGCCCACCACCATTCATATCATTGCCATCACATGTGTCATTGTGACAAGCATCAAGTGCTGATGTTAATGAGCTATCCTTTGTGCTGCTTTTGTACTGCTAGGTAACAAAACCCCACCCTCTGTGGCTTAGAACAACGCAGGAATCGCATAGTCTCGGTGGGTCAGGAGTCTGGGCCCAGCATGGCGGGTTCTTTGCTCAGGGTCCCGCCAGGCTTAAACCATGGAGCTGGCTGGACCTTGGGGTCCATATGAGATGAGGGCCCTCTTCCAAGGTCCCCAGTCAGCAGGACCCTTGGTCAGCAGCATTCAGTGCCTGCAGGGCTGTAGTGCCTGCTTTCTGGCTGATGGACTACTGGGCCCAGCTCTAGTGACTGCTGATGGGTCCCAGCCACACAGCCTCTCTGACAGCCATGCACACGTGGCCATGTCCCTCCTTGAGGGCCTCAGCAGCTCCTCCTGGCCCCTTAGACCTTCAGACCCTCGTTTAAAGAGCTCCTGTGATTAGCTCAGATCTACCCAGGATAATCTATCTCCCTTTTAAATTAGATTCTGATTTAAAACCAAGTTCTCTGGTTGGAGACCCTCACTGTGTCTGGAGCTCCTCACTTTTGCCAGATGATGGAACCTAACCAGGAGCCACCTCCCTTCCTCCCCCAGGCCTGCCCACAGGCCCTGCCATGACCCTTCATCCCTCAGGCCCTGCCCGCACACCAGGGGTGGAGAATCCTAGCAGCCCTAGATCTTTGCCTCCCAGGCTGTGTATCAAGACCCCTTCAGAGAGGGACTTCACACACAGCCTCCATTCCATTCCATTTCACCCCACAGCTAATCCACTTTACACTAGGAAAAAGCCAGTGCAAGTTGGGCATATGCTCCTAGGCAGCCAAAGCTCTGCCTGGGTTCTTCATGGAGCATAGAAATGCTAATGCTCTCTTTGTCCCTCACCTGGGATGTAACAAAGGGCAGACAAGAAAGCACTTGGGAAACTGTCTCATGAACCAAGGCATTAGGAAAGGCATCTACCAGTGGTGAACTGACTGTCCTCTGGTCAGAGAATTCATCCTGAGACGTGGAGGGAGGTGGTGCCAGAGAGGCAGGACCGTGAGACGGAGCTCTGGCTGGGACACAGAGCACCCTGCAGGCCCCACACCAATCTCCCCATCTGGAATAATACAAGGGAAAAGCTGGGCCAGGGACGTCCAGGTTCTGCAGCAGCACTGAAGATAGCCCACAACGATGAGTTGAGTGTGCTTCCCACCTGCAATTAGACCTTAAATGCCATCCTTGGTACCTGATGGTATCACGAGGGGGACCCTGCCATGAGCTAATGGTGCTTGTAAAGCACCAAATGATGCTTGTAAAGCACCAAAACAGCAGGCCTCCAAAGACTGGTAAAGCCTGGTAATAATAACACAGACCCTGGCCACACTCGGAGTGATGGCCCATCTTCAGAGTCCTCACAGGGTTGGCTGATGGCTTTATTCAGGTTCATCACAGCCCAGTCTCTGTCACTATGATACTTGCTTTTTTGGGGGATCCTGCTGTTAGGTACAGAAGCCAGGGCCTCATGCACATGGAAAGCACTCGGCCATTGAGTGACATCCTCAGCCTCCAGCCCCAATCCTTTTCCTCCCTCCCATCCCACTAAATGTCCTGAACATTGTCCATCCCAGAAGTTGCTTCCTGGGGAATCTGCAACCTCCAGCCCATACCAGGAGGAAGGGACCAAGGTGAGGCTAGAACACAAGAGCCAACACTCTTGATGATGACATCTGTGGTCTATTTCTATGGTGTTGGGCCCTGAATCAGGATCTGGGAATGAAGTCCTTCACAGATGACCCTGTACTCCATGTCTTCCATGTTTGAAAGGTGCCAGGTACCAGACTTATATTACTGACAGGAGTGCTAACCTTACTTCAGGAAGAGAGGACAGGATGTTTGAGAAGTAGCTATTGAGCACCAAGTCAATCTAGGGGAACACAGAAGCCTTGCCAGAGGCAGGGGTGGTTGAATCAGGACCAGGGAGAGTGAGGACAAGTTAGTCAGACCAAGCGAGGCAGGGGGAGAGAAAGACTTGTTTCGAGAGCTAGAGGCATGATAGGTTGGAGCATCTGGATAGTCAGGAAAGTTCTGGATCCTCTCTGTGGGATGTGGCTTTCAAAGACACTCACAGTTGATGACTTCCTCTTTAACACACTCACTGCTCCACCCAAGGAGTGGTGGGCTACATCTTCTGGCACTTTGGATCAAGTGGCTTCCTGGGCAACAGAATGCAGCAGAATTGACAAATTGTCAGTTTGGGGCCTCATTCTGAACAGGGTTGGCCCTTCCCACCATCTTTCTGGAAGCTGAGGTCATGCTGTGAAGAAACTCACACCATGACTGAACCATGAGACATCCATGAAGAAGGGGCAACCACATGGAAACACACCATGGGGTCAGGCAAGTGAGGGAGCCTCCTGGACTTTCTAGCCCAGTGGGACCTGGAAGGTACCACCAGCTGAGGACAGTGAGTGAACCCCACCAATGCCAAATGGGACAGAACTGTCTAGCTATGCCTTATCTGAATTCCACCAATGCCACTGTCTAGCAGAACTGTCTAGCTGTGACTTACATGAATTCTGGACCCACTGAATTATGAGAAGCAATAATGTAAGAAATGATAAAGTTTGTTGTTTTCAGCCTTGAAAATTTAAGTTGTCTTGTTACACAGCAAGAGCTGACTGTAATATTCTCCTCTAGTGGGAAAATATTCCAGATACACATGCATACCCAATAGCTCAAATTTATTGAGTACCAATACTGTGCCTGGCTTTGTCCCCAGTGTTGTTGCTCATTTTCTGCAAGACATGTCAAGTCTTGATTTACACGTGATTATACACCTAATCATATAATTAAAATTTAATCCAAATATTTTTAAGTCCAGTTTTATCAGGACTTCCCCCTGCAATTAAGGTCTATCTTATTTGTGTATTTAAGCACTGATGGCCCTGGCTACAAAGTCACACAGCCTGTCTACTAATCCCCACCAAGAAGCAAGAGAGGTGGGGTGTTGGCCTGGGTGGGTCAGAGTTCCAGTGGCCCTGCTGCTGCCTGGAGCCAGTGCCTAGGGAGTCAAGGCTCCCTGACCTGTCAGACCTGTCATCTGCAGCAGCCAGGCCTTGGCACAGCAGGGAGGCCTGCTGCAGAAGCCCATGCCATGCATCACTGCAGCTGGGTCCACAACCTCAACTTCCCACTACTCAACCTCCATTGAGAAAATGGAAGTCGGGCATACATGAATGAATGGTGGGAATATAGAATTGACCAATAGCATTAGATCATTTCCAAACCTGATTGGCCAAAGTCTGGACCAATAGCATTGGTACATTTTTCAAACCCTAATTAGCATAACTTTGAGCCAATCACAGTAACCCAAGGGCTATATAAGACCTCTTGCCGGACACATTTCTCGGCAGAAGACCGCGGCGGCCGCAGAGGAGAAGACGGCAGAAGACGGCAGCGGCAGCAGAGAAGCAGAGGAGAAGACGGCAGAAGACGGCAGCGGCCGCAGAGGAGAAGACGACGACGGCCGCAGAAGAGAAGACGACGACGACGGCGGCGGCCGCAGAGGAGAAGACGACGGCGGCGGCCGCAGAGTCGGCGGCCGCAGAGGAGGAGACGACGACGGCGGCGGCGGCCGCAGAGGAGGAGACGACGACGGCGGCGGCGGCCGCAGAGGAGACGACGACGACGGCGGCGGCGGCCGCAGAGTCGGCCGCCGCAGAGGAGGAGACGACGGCAGCCGCAGAGAAGAGGGTGAGTGAGTTTTTGCTTTTTGCTTTTTGTAGTTGTTCTTGTTATTGACAAATCTAAAAGATATTTTTGTCTTTCTTCTGAAAATTGTTTTTCTCAAAACCCAGTATATCTATGGTTGAGGTATCTGAAAGTTAGGCTTCTGGATCCTGATGTAAGAAAACGTAGGGTAGCTAGTACTAAGTTCAGGAGGAACCAGGAAAAAATATGAAGGGAAGACAAGAAGAACCCCTGAAAAATGTAACCTGCCAGGTCTTGATTTACATGTGCTTATACACAAAAACAGGTTTTTCACCATATGATTAACATTTAATCCAAATATTTTAAATCTAGTTTTCTCAGGATTTTTCCTCACAAGTTAAAGTATATCTTATTTGGCTTTGAACTTAGTCATTGAATAATTAATGCAATAACTAATTTTGCTAGAAATAATTTTAATATTTTCCCCCTTGTTTCATCTATTCATTTCATCATTTTCTTTCCATGTCTTTTGCATTTTCCTTTACCTCATATTTAGTTTATTATTCTGAGAACATGAAGGAATTTTCTTTCAAATACTTGATTGAATTATCACATAAGGTTCTCATGAATGGGATATGCCATTCTGACCAAGATTTGATAATTTCAAAGAAAATTATCCTGTGGCACCCGTGAGAAAGGTAGATGTCTATGCAGTTTCTTACTTTCCAGGATCTTGGCATCTATTGTGTGTCCACATAGAAAGTGATGAAGTATCATTTCTACCTCTTTCATTCAAAGACTGAGCAATATCCCCATCCTCAACAATTTAAGTTACTCAGCATTAAAAGAGAATAAAATTATGGCATTTGCATGTAAATGGATGGAGTTGGACAATATTATGCTAAATGAAATAAGTCAATCTCTAAAAACCAAAGGCAGAATATTCTGATAAGTGGATGCTGATCCATAGCAGAGAGGGGTTAGATATGGGAAAAATGGAGAAATATATTGTTTTTAACTTTAAAATACAATAATCCTTTGTTGGTATTCATTCAATTTCTTTAATATATACAATACCATTCAGATCATCTACTTATTTTGTAGTAGGCATTTTGGTAGATTTTGTCTTTCAAGAAATTATTCCATTTCATCTAGGTTTTCAAATTTCTGATTTCATAACTATTCATAATGTTACTTTATTATCCTTCTAACATTCAGAGAATATTTAGGAATGGCCTCTTTTTCATTTCTAATATTAGTAATTTATGATTCCTCTCCCCCCCCCTTTTAGCTACCTTGATTAGATTCTTACCAATTTTATCTTTTCAAAAGACCATCTTTTTTTTTTTTCATTAATTTTCTCTTTTGGTATCCTGTTCTCAATTTCATTGAGTTCTGCTCTAATTTTAATTATTTCTTTTTTTCCTTTTATTTAAGATTTAGTCTGCTTTCCTTTTTCTGGTTTCCTAAGTGAGAAGCTTAGGTTATTGATTTCAGATATCTCTTCTTTAATATATGCAATCAACATTACCAATTTCCTGCTGTTTTTAATGTTCCCCACAAATTTTTATAACTTGTAATTTGATTTTTGATTATTTTGAAATGCTTTTAAATTTCTCTTGAGATTTCTTATTTGTCTCGTATCACTTTAGAAGTCTTTTTTTTTTTTACCCTTCCAGTATTCAGGGCTTTTCACTATCTTCCTATTGTCAGTTTCTAGTTTATTCATTGTGATCTGAAATTAGGCATTGTAATTTCTACTTGTATGTTTGTTAAGGTGTATTTTATGGTCCAGAATGCGGTTTGATTTGGCTGGTGTTTCATATGAGCTGGAGAGCAAAATGTATAATTGTATATATGTGAATTAAATACAGCTAATTAGTATTAGCACAATGGAGTCAGACTAATTAAAAATAAGAAAAAATTTGTGTTTGCATTTTTCTTTCACTTAATTCTTTGTCTAATACTCATCATGTCTATATGTAGATCTGTTTTCTGAGCTGTGATATTTTCTTTTCCTCTGAGGCATTCCTTTTAATACTTCTTGCAGGGCAAGGTATACTGTCAAAGAGTACCTCAATTTTTGTTGAGAAAGTCTTGATCTCTGCTTCACATTTGAAGGATAATTTTACTGAATACGGAATTTTAAGTGGGTGGTTTTTATATTTCAATGCTTTAAATATGTTGCTGCATTTTTTTATTTGTAAGGTTTCTTAGCAATGTCTGATAAATTTCATGTTTGCTCCTAAAGAGCTAAGGCTTTTTTTTTTAATAGAACTTCTTTCAATTTATTTTTCTTTATATTTGGTTATCCACAGTTTGAATATGGTATGCTTAAGGTATTGATATTTTTTACATTTATACTGATTGATGTTTTATGAGATTTCTATAAAGATCCGATGAACATGGTAAAGAAAATTAAGATTTATAAGTTAGGTATAAAGCTATCAAATAGATATGGTCCATGATGGAACATGGACAATATGTAATTTGAAATGTTCCAATTACTACATATAAAATGCTGGAAATCATAGTAACTATGAGTGGTAATGGCTATATTAATTAATTTGACCATGGTGATCAATACATGATACATACATGATATGTGCACATGTGTGTATACATACATACAATCGTTTTGCATACCTGAATATATATAGATTTATGTGCTTATTAAACATTTTAAAGTAAATAATAAAAATCAACAAATTTAATTTTAATAATGTAATTTGACTCAAATATGAAAATTATTATTTCAGTACATAATTGGTGTTTAATGACTAATTGTATCCCTTCTTTTATATTAATTCTTTGGTACCTGTGGTTTATTTTGCATGTATAGTCCATCTTAACTCATACTAGTCACACTTCAAGCATTCAATTATCATATGTGGCCAGAAGTAACTATATTGAACAGTACAGATCTATACATTGTTATGTATTAAGAGTTCATAATGCAAATATTATTTCAAAATGCCACTTAACTGGTATTTTCTTGCTATATTCCCATGATTAAGTCAGGTTTGTGGGTGTTTACCAGGAAAATCTCACATATAAAGTGTCATTTTCATACATCATATGAGTGGTACATAAGCTTCTTTGATGTAACAGTATTGTTTTTTAAATCCTAATCCATTACTTAATATTTTGAAGAAAGTCACTGTACACAGTGGGAAGGTTTTGTTTAACTGTAGATATGAAATTCTAATTTGGATTTCTTTCTTGCAACACTTTAGATGTTTCACTGTACTCTTCATTTGCTTGCATATAATTTTAGAGGAAAGAAGAAATAAGTTGAAATAATTCATCTGTTTTTTTTTTTTTTTTAGTTATGCTGAGGGTCAAACCCAGGGCCTCAGATATGCTAGGCACGTATTCTATACCCCAGTGAGCTATAATTCTTAACTATACTCCAGTCCCTATAATTCTTAACTTTGTTCTCCATAGGTGCAGTATTTTTTCCATTAGACTTCTTTCAAGATTTTCTCCTTGTCTTTTGTTTTCTGTAGTTTGAGGTGGATATATGTAGGTGAAAAGGTTTTGATATTGTATCTGGCTGCTGGAGTTCATCTCTGCTTATATATAAGAAAGAGACAGAGAGGGAGAATTTTTGAGAAAATTGATATTGGACTTTTTTCTTTTGGGTTTTTGGAAAGTCTCTCTTCCACAACTACAGGGAGGCCTTGATGGTATCTCTTAATGAGGACATCAATCCTACCATATCGAAGCCCCCATTTATATAAACTCATTTAACCTTAATTACTTCCTTAGAGAACTTACCACCAAATAAAGTTAATTTGGGGATTAGGGCTTCAGTATATGAATTTTTGTGAGAAGAAATCAGTCTACAGGACCAGGTAATGTCAAAGAGAATGGACTCAATGTCATACTTGTGGTTTAGGAAATGGAAACACAAGCAGTCTAAGCCCATTTCTCACATGAGGCAAATAATAATAATAATAATATGTACAATAAAAATAGAGTTGCAGTGGGACATATTAGGAAACTGAATTTTAATTGTTGTAACCCTAGTATATTCTTAGCCAACATTCTTTTTAAGTCAGGTTATATACTACATAATTAGTCTAGGGATACAATTGTCTCACTACAGTAAAATATTTATGAGAGAAAGAATATATAATCCTTCCTTTATTTCCTCATTGTTCAATGTTAACACCCTCCAATAGTTATCACATTTTGAGATTTAGAAAATGTTCTGAAAATTAAATGGGGCCATAAAATTGAAACAGGAAAAGCTACTATGGCCAACTCAAAATATTTGAAAGTTAAGAAAAGCATTAGAAAAGCTGAAAAACAATCCTGATTATTTCTGTCAACTAACATAATTTGCCTAAGGTCATTGCAAATCATATGACCTATCAAAATCTTTGGGCAGTTCTACTACCTGCACTGAGCAATACAGTACACTCCTATAATTCATTCACTCCTGTAAAAACAATTTTGTTCTTCAATTAGCTTCTTCACAATACTCTCCTATTTTTTCTCCTATACACTTTT
Organism: Spermophilus citellus; assembly: GCF_964194105.1. Lineage (NCBI taxonomy): Eukaryota > Metazoa > Chordata > Mammalia > Rodentia > Sciuridae > Spermophilus > Spermophilus citellus. The sequence continues at coordinate 147,753,369 of NC_138183.1, read as the reverse complement.
TAAAATCAACACTCTTTCCAAATCATCTCTTCCACTCTGGGCCTTTAAATACCAGAGATGTGCTAATCATTCTCAAGTTTACATGGGAATATCTCACCTCTACCTCAGTGTTTCATACCCACCTTCTTACTCAGTACTTCTCTGGCTTTCAAATAGGCATCCAAATCTAGCAAGTTTCAAACTTTATTCTTGAGTCCAACATAAGCCAGCAGTCCTTGAAGTCCAAACCCACAGAATCACATCTCATCTCTCCTCATAAAAAAAACTCTTCAAATAACCACCACCTCTGCCATCTCTCATCTGGACTTTGGCAGTAGTCTCCTGGTTGATTCTGTCTCCTCCACACAGACTGCAGATGCTTTTTGGTTCATGGGTTTATAAAAGAAAGTGAGATGGGAGGTGACGGATATCTTGTTCAGGTTATGCTGAGCCTGACAATTGTCCCATCATTCAGAGCAGAGAGCAACTATCCCATGCCTCAGAGGCCCTCATCTGCTACCTCCAGATTTGCTTTTCTTAAATGAAGAAGGGAGACAGAAGATATCAAAATCACTCTTTTTATTAGTATGTGCTTTGCTAATGGTGACCTCTGTGGGATCATGTTTTCATTTCTTAATTTCCTCTTGGCCCTCTTCTCCCATGTGGAAAATGAATTTATTGATACTCCCTTCACCTTGAGGTTGATATGAAGATTAACTGACCTTAAACTTCTCTGTAGTGCCTGACTCAACTCAGGTTGACTGTATGGTCATTTGTATTCATGGGATTCTTTTATTTAGGTAAATTCCTTGGAGGTTTGCTGCCTCAAGCATCACGTATAAGTGAAATAGTTTAATTCCCAAGAATAATTTATCACCTCATCTCCAGGTGCTTGTCATTCATCTTTTGTTATGGTTTGGATGTGAGGTGTCCCCCAGCTCACATGTGGAACAATGCAAGAAGGCTCAGAAGTGATTGGGTGGTAAGAGTCTTAACTCAATCAATGATTTTATCCCCTGCTAGGGATTACCTGAGTGAAAACTGAACTGGTAGGGTATGTCTACAGGAGGTGGGAATTAGGGCATGGATTTAGTGTCTATATTTATATCTGGAAAGTGGAGTCTGTCTCTTTGCTTTCTGATCACCATGATGTGAGCTGTTTCCCTCTGCCATAGTCTCCCATCATAATGTTCAGCTTCACTTTCCCTCCTGGGAAATAGAGCCAGCCTTCTATGAACTAAGACCTTTAAAACCATGAGCTTCTAAATAAGCTTTTCCTCTTCTATAATTGTGTTGGTCAGGTCCTTTAATCACAGCAGCAAAAAAGCTGAATAAAACATTTTTTCTATTCCGTTGGAATGCTGTCTCCACCATGTAAGTGTGATTTAATGACCAAAGTATTGAAAAGACAGTAAAGAAAAGGATATTATTTGTATCTTAAGGAAGAAGGGACATTATCTCAGAAGAGATGTCAGACTTGAGAATGGAACACATTGGCCTTGCTGTTTCTAGGTTAGGTTACTACATCTCCTTTGGGTGATATTTCCCAGAATCCATCCAGGGCTATAGAGAGCTCAGATTTTTATCTCCTTACATTTCAAAAAAATACTTAGAAGACCATCTGGGAAGTTTTATTTTCTTACTTTGGTGTCTTCATTAAGACTCCCAAAGACTCAAAGTTGGCTTCCAGCTGAACCAAAGCTGCAGACATCCATCAATGCCTGGGACCAGAGATTTTTTTCAGAAACAAAGGAGTTCTCCACCAAGTCTCAGGATGAGGGACAAGACACCTGGAAGGTCTAAAAGTAGCAGGACCTTCTCCTCCTTCATTTCTGTTCAGAGATTTCTGCATGGAAGTATTCCAATCATGCATTGTTTTATTGCTTCTCTTCCAACTTTCTGTTCTCCAGCTTAATTCATGTGTAAATCACAAGTAAAAGTTGTGTATATTTAAGGCAGGAAACATGATGTTTTGACTTGAGCATAAGTGGGAATGCTGGGTCATATAACAGGCCTATTTTTAATTTCTTGAGGAACCTCCATACTGCTTCCCATTATGATTGTACCAATTTACATTTCCACCAACAGGAAGCAAGTGTGAAACTGGTGAAAACAGCTTCCTCATTCTTCTCAAACAGAATACTATAAAGAGGTAGAGAAGGAGGTAAGAATGAAAGTCCACACAGACCTCCAGCACCATGGTGAAACACTCCAGCTGCTTTGCCAGGACACAGTTCCCTCAAAATTTATTTTTTCCCCAAAATTGTATTTTTCCTTTTAAGCAAAGAGAATTATTTTGAGAATTCATGTTTTAACAAAAGAATGTTGTGGATGAAAGCAAGTCAGGGAGACCTGATAATTGGGAGGCACCACCATTGAATAAGAACATGAGGTTCCTGAGTGCTCCCTGTGGAAGCAGCCCCATCCAGCCAGCCTTTTGGACCAGGCCTAGCCAGGCACAGCACCCTCCACCAGCCATGAGCCAGCCATGGTGTAGTGATAGACCTGGATCCTTCATTTAGGGACCAGCTGAGGAGCTACTGGGCAGCTTAGCAGGCCCATGCCCTCAACTCCAAATTTTCAGATGGTAGCAGCAGTCAAGGCCACTGCTACTTTCTTTCCTATCCTGAAGAGGATTTTCTTCCCCTCATGTCTTTCTTTTTCTTAATGTTTTAAAATTTAATTTGTGAAAGCATTATTATTACTAATTATCCCATAGTAATTGGACATATGTTGGTGTTATCCAAAGGAGTTAGAGCAGTAGAGTTCAATCAACATGTACAGGGTCAAAGACCTCCACTCTTTGCCTTGGTGAATGGACTCATGTAGATGAAACTGTGCTCACAGGACTGGTGGTGATTAAAAAGTCCTCAAAGGATTGGGACAAATTAAAGTGGCCTTACTAGATTGGCATAGATTAACATGTCCTTATTGGATTTGTAAAGATTAACGTGTCTTTATAGGATTGGTTTAGATTAATGTGGCCTCACAGGATTCATATTGATTAAACTGTCCTCACAGGATTGTATATATATATAAATGATCTTTCTACATTGGTATTGATTAAGCTGTCTTCACAGGGATAGGATCACATCACTTCTTGCAGTAGCCTTTTGTTTGAAGTGGAATGAGCCCTGTCTGTGTGAAGGGTTGATTCCTAGCCCCTCACAATTCTTACTTTGAAGTCCTAACCGAGTAGCTCATAATTTGGAGACAGGGTTTTTTTTTAGTGATTATTAAATTTAATGAGGCTTTCTGGTGGCTCCATTCAGATGCAAGCAGTGTCCTTAGAGCTGAGAAAACTGGGCACAGATTCCCAGAGGTACCAATATAAGGACATAGGCCATCTGCAAGCTCAGAGAGAAGCCTCAGAGGGTACCAGCCCTGACCACACTGGTTGTCAGACTCTGGCAAGCCCTGTGTTGGGGCTACCTACCCCACATGTAGGTGGCTATCCTGCCTGTGTACTGGGAGATCTCCCCATATAATGTGGAGCAAAGTGCAGCGGCAGCTTGACCTTTCTGACCACCTGTCTCTGACTCTCCATAATCCCTCCCCCAGTTTTGTCCCTGAATTTTCCTCACCTCTTCTTCTGCCCTCAGCACCTCTTCCTGGCTTTCCAATCAATCCTGAGGACAGCCCCTCTTGGAAACTTCCCTGAAGATGGATAACCCAAAGTGTCATCTGGGAGCTCTGAGTAGCTCTAGTCCTGTCACATTCTGGTTAGACTAATGAAACTCCATCTCGTCTTCCACACTCTAAGATTACTCAAAGTGACTTCTCCCCAACTCTGCCTAGAATTTTGCATCATATATGATTATATGGGCTGTCAGCAGCCTTTTGCATTACAGCCTGAGCCCCTAGGCTCTGCTACCTGAGGTGATTATTTGTGCACATGCTGAGTACCTCTGACTTTGGTCAGCTAAAGTGCAAGAGGATGACACTCCACCCCCAATACTGAATTTCCTGACTTTCCATTTCCATTGAGTGAGAATTCAGTTCCACCAATCTGATCTGTTTGACCTTAAATCTTTAAAGCATATCTCAAGGCCTTTTTGAATTTCAAAATTCTAGAGTGACACAAGTACATTTAAATGCCTTTCAGATTTTTTTTAGAAATGTCTAAAAGTATCCCCTTTAAAGTAGTAGTAAATGTATGAATATGCTTAGATGCTTAGATTCTCATAGACAGCAGTCTATGTAAATTTTTTCATTAAGCTGAATTTCTGAGAATGAGTCATTGTGATATTTTTTTTTGTCAGCCACTTATTTATGAATGTGCAAAATCTGTGCACCCTCAGGAGCTGAGTGGCAGTGATGGAGAAGCACAAACCTCATCTCGGGGTAAGGGTCAAATATTTTGTCAGAGGAAATGACAATTTTTAGAGAATTTGTCTTTTTAGGGTCTTGGGCAGAGTTAGCCCAGCATGCTTTGGTTTCATGGATAGTGTCTATTCCATGTGGCCATTGAGCTTGTGAATTGTGGTTGGGGAGACTTAGAAATAGACTTTTGGTTTTAATTATTTAGAATGAAAATAGTTTCATGTGGCTGATGGCTATTTCATAGGACTCTGGGGAGTTGAAGAGATTTGGACATCATGGATGCCTGCTTTCCTAAGAGAAGTCCCTGAGGGCCACCCAGGCCCTCATGGGGCAGGGATGCAGAATGGAGACAGATGACTTAGGAGCTGAGAGAAACATGGAAGACAGGAGGACAGGACAGTATATTGTGCTGTGTGTTGCCAACCCAAAGCCATCCTCACTGTAGAGGTTGCTCTGTGGAAAAAAGACCAGTCTGTCTGAGGTGGGGGTAGAATAGATGCAGGGGAATGGTGTGCTGGGTGCCCAGGATCTGTGGTCTCAAGGACATGTCAGATTCTCAACCACTAACAATAGGCCCTTCTATGCTAAGGACATTGCCGGTAAGTGGTGTGAGGCCAGAGGCCTCTCAAGAGCAGTGATGGGCACCTTGGTTCCTTGAAAGTATAGCCATCGGGACACCCACCAGCCTCAGAGCTTGGGAGTAAGACCTGAAGAAGCCGCTGGAAGGCCTTGCCCCCAGGAAGAATGTCATTCCTCTGATTATCCTGCATCGCTGAGCAAATTCTCTTCTCAATGCCAGTTTCATTAGTGTGCCTGGCACAGCTCCTTAGGGAAGCAACCAGAGGTCAAAAAAGAGGTGAACTGGCAGAAGAAGTCCCAGGGTAATGTCTGGTGTCCACAGTCATAGAAACAAAGCACAATGGATTCTTCCTCTTATTTCACTTGTAAGAGAAAATGAATGAGGTGGAGGGAAAGGAGGAGGCAGGGGAAGAAGACAAGGAAGAGGAGGAAAGAAAGGTAAAAAGTCATAGGATAGAAGGAACAGAAGAGAAGGAGGAGGAACAGTAAGAGAAAGTGAAAGAAGATAAAAAAGGAGGAGTGAAGGAAGAGGAGGAGGAGGAGGAGTAGGAGGAGGAGGAGTAGGAGGAGGAGGAGTGGAGGAGGAGGAGTGGAGGAGGAGGAGTGGAGGAGGAGGAGTGGAGGAGGAGGAGTGGAGGAGTGGAGGAGGAGGAGGAGTGGAGGAGGAGGAGGAGTGGAGGAGGAGGAGGGGAGGAGGAGGAGGAGGGGAGGAGGAGGAGGAGGGGAGGAGGAGGAGGAGGGGAGGAGGAGGAGGAGGAGTGGAGGAGGAGGAGGAGGAGTGGAGGAGGAGGAGGAGGAGTGGAGGAGGAGGAGGAGGAGTGGAGGAGGAGGAGGAGGAGTGGAGGAGGAGGAGGAGGAGTGGAGGAGGAGGAGGAGGAGTGGAGGAGGAGGAGGAGGAGTGGAGGAGGAGGAGGAGGAGTGGAGGAGGAGGAGGAGGAGTGGAGGAGGAGGAGGAGGAGTGGAGGAGGAGGAGGAGGAGTGGAGGAGGAGGAGGAGGAGGTGGAGGAGGAGGAGGAGTGGAGGAGGAGGAGGAGGAGTGGAGGAGGAGGAGGAGGAGAATTATTCCACATTGTGGACTATAGCAAATCAGAGAGACCCACTCTTTGCAAAGCACAAACCATTGCATTAGAATATGGGGTCCCTGAGTACTCCCTTGTGAAAGGAGCCCCACCCAGCCTGCCCTTTGGACCAGGAAAAAAAAAATGCTTGGAGAGGAGGTTTCATAGGCAGGCCTGGCTAAGCACAGCAACCTTGCCAGCTATGAGCTAGCCAGGGTGTGGGCAGTCCCGTCTCCTTTGCTTAGGGACCATCTGTGTAGCTGCTGACAGTGTAGAAGACAGGTAACTCTGACTTAGTCTTCAGAGGGTGGCAGCAGTCAAGTCCACTGCTGCTATCTGAGATTCTTTTTCCTATTTTGGGGAGGATTGTTTCCCCTTAAGTCTGTTTTTCCTCCCCAGATCTTTAGTTGCAGATGGACACAATACATTTATTTTGTTTATTTAACTTTTTTTTAAATGTGATGTTGATGATCGAACCCAGTGCCTCATGCATGCTAGGCAAGCGCACTACCACTGAGCCACTACCCCATCCCAAGTTTGTCTTTTTCTTAACATCCTAAGTGAGTTTTTTTATTTAACTTATAAAAGTAATTTTATTCCTAATTATCACATAGTCATTGGACATATGTTGGTATTATCCTGAGAAGTTAGAGCATAACAGTTCAACCACGTACAGGGGAAATGTCCTCCCCACATTGTCTTGATGAAAGGACTCCTGTCAATGGGATTATCCTCCCAGGACTGGTGTTGAGTAAAAAGTCCTCACAGGATTATAGATTCAGTTATAGATTAAAGTTGCCTTACCAGATTTGTATTGATTAAAGTGGCCTTACTGGTTTGGTATAGATTAAATTTGCCTTATTGGATTGGTATTGATTAAAATCTTCTCACAGTATTGGCATAATTCAAAATGGCCTTACCATTTTGATATAGATTAAGCAATTTTCACATGGCTTGGATCATGTAACTTCTCACAGTGGCCCAGTGTTTGGAGAGGAATGAGCCCAATCTGTGTGATGGGCTAACTCCAGGCTCACAGTGCATATGTTGAAATCCTAACTCAGTAGCTCAGAATGTTACTATTTGGAGACAGGATCTCTACTTGCCCTGGAGTGAGTGCTGAACCTGTTTTCTGAGACCATAGCTGACCCAGAACTGTGTCAACACCCTACAAGGAGCCTCAGAGTCCAGCCTCTGGGAGGCCATCACACTTCTCACCTATGTCCTGGCATGCCCCAGGTAATCCTCAAGCCTGGAGGAAGAGGACGGCACTAGTCCTGGCCTCCCAGGTTCCCTGAGTTCAGCAGGGTGTGTGGAGTTGGGGGAAAGCTCTCTGCCTGCTTTCCACAGCTGCACTGGGCCCCTGTGACCCCACCAGGAAGTCTCTCCCAGAGTCAGGGCAGAGGGAGTGACTACTGTGTTTTAGGCTGGTATAGGGTGTGGCAGCTCTTAGCCCTCTCAGGAAACATTCAGAACCCTGAGCTCATCCCAGCCTCAGCCTGTGGCCTTTCCTGAAGATGGGAGGGTCTAGAGTTTTAGTAGGGTGAAGCCTGTGAGAAGCTGGTCAATTAGAGTCAGGGACTGAGTGATGACCTCAAGGTCCTTTTGCTTCCTATGCTAGACAGGCAGTGGGTTCCGTCCTGAAATTTCCAGAACCCTGGAACTTCATCATCTGACTTCATCATGTCCATTTTGAGGAAAATGGACTAAAGTGCCTGCAGCTGACCCTTGACTAGGTAGGAAAGGACCTCCTGGGAAGGGGTAACTTTGCAGTGTCCAGAGGTCATCTGGATGGAGGCAGGAGTTCTCTCCTTAGTCCCTGTGCTCAGCCCCTATGGGGAAAGGTGTCTACTCTCAGTATACTGACAGCCAGCCCCCTTCCCTTCCACCCATCTGTCTTGCACCACTCTTATGGGTGTGGCTCCCAGCTTGTTCTGTGCTCACTCCCTTGAAGGGCCAGCTGGGCCCAGTGGGCACAGGTGAGACACCATGACCAAGTGGAGTATCATCTACTGTACATTCCTGAGGGACTCTCCCTGCTGAGATTAAAAGAGAAATTTTGTCTGTTCCAAAGTGTGGATGGCAAGAGGGGAGCTGAAAGAGAATATAAGGGGTGGTTTGTTCAGCCCTGGACTTTCTGGGCTCCAGGGCTTTGGGGACATAAAATATGGGTGGAAAATATTCAAACCATAGCACCATCCTTTTCGATCAAAACATGGGATGATGTGCTCTATTTTAGCTAAAATATGCAAATGTATGTTGAATAACTAGAACAGTGAATTTCAGAGGTTGTGCATCAGGACTAGGTAGTGGCACAGCTCTCTCTGCAACACTAAACAAGCTAATCAATCAACAGAATCCCTGAGAACCCTGAATCTGCATAGCCTACAGCTCCCAGGAGCATCCATGGTGAGAGCTGGACAGGCAAGAGAGTGAATTACCTAGAATGCTCTCAGAGGCTACTGGGAACTTGGTCTGAACTCAGGTTCTTCTGCTCTCCTACAGTGGTCACCTTGGGCTGGGAATTATCAGATTTTCTTAAAACCCCTGATTCTAAAACAGAGCAGTCCCTGGCTAAGTCACTCTTATCTCGAAGACTACATGTCCCAGAAGCCCCTGTGGTGGTCTGTTTCTGACCTCTGTCCTTGGAAGTGTGAGTGAAGGTCTAGACTCCCTGTAGCTGCCTTCCTCTGTGCCTCTGCCTGCCTGGCTCAGGCTACTGCAGCACTTGGCCTGGTGGAGTGCTGGGAGAGGGGGTCTCCTGGACTCCATTTCAACTCTCCTGAGATTCCACTCCTCATGGTGCCACAGCCAGACCTATTTACAGCAGTGGGAACAGATTTTATTCAGTAACTGCCAAGGGTGGAAGAAGGCACTGACTTTCATCAGGGAGCTGGGAGAGGCCCTGCCTTTGAGCCATGAGCAGCTCCTGCACTGCCTGTGGCCAAAGGGGCATGGTCAACAAGGGGCAGGGCCTTGCCATCATCTTCAATGATACCTCCTTCAGAGTGAGGAGCTGGCTTCCCCCTCAGGATCAACCCAGGAGAGCCCTAGCTCACAGGGCAGATTTCCCTTCTCAGAGAAGATTGTGTAAGGGTCAGGCGAAGCGTCGGAGAAAGAGACCACAGGAGACTAGCTTCATGCAATTGGCAAGGGGGGTTTATTAGGGCTCTGTGCTCACTCAATAAGGGAGAGCAGCCCAGAGCCCAGAGCAGAGGTCAAGCAGAGCTTAAGTACACTTTTTGGAGAGGGCAGTGGGCTTTGCATACATCAGAACAAATCATCATGAGGCGGGGGAAAATTGAACAACAACTCTGAGACATGATTAGCACATTCATTGGCAGGAACAGTTTGGGCAGGGGTGATTGGTCACTTCTAAGTGGGGTACACATTTAAACTGATTGGTTTTGGAGCCTAGATGCTTACGTGCCAAGTTACCTGGAGCCCTTAGCTATTAAACAACCAGGGGATCAATGGAGATATTTACTGGGCAGTTCCCGCATTGTCCTAACAACTTACAGAGATTACAGGTTCCAGGGGTAGCAGAGGAATTGTAACAATAGACTTACAATTGTAACAATTGTCTTTTACTTTTTAGCCCAGGCCTTGTAATCTAGAAGCTTTACAATGCCCAGTCTTTTACACTTTAACTCAAGCTTTTGCAGCTTGGAGTCAGCTTAGAAATTTTGCCTTTACAATTGAGAGAGACACCCTCATGGTCACACCTCCAGGGGGAGCTCCCTTGTCCTCAGAGCTGCCTCAGGGGACTCTTGGCTTAGAGACTTTTGTGAGTCTTGTCTTTAGGGATGCCTGGGGCTCCTTTCTCCTTAGAGCAGCCTGAGGGGGATGCCCCTTTTGGGCACCCTTGTGTGTCACATTTCTAGGGTCGCCTAGGCTTTCCTTCTCCTCAGAGCAGCCTGATGAAGATGCCAGGGTTGGGGACCATTGTGGGTCTTGTCTCTAGGATCACCAGGAACCCCTTTCTCCTCAGAGCGGCCTGAGGGAGAAGCCTGGTGTGGGGACTCTCATGGGTCATGTCTCTAGGGACACCTTCTGAGAGCACCCTGAGGGAGATGCCAGGCCTTGGGACCCTCATGGGTCATTTCTCTAAGTAGATCCATGGTTCCTATCTCCTCAGAGTGGTCTGAGTGAGACGCCAGTGTGGGGACCCTACTGGGTCTCATCTGTAGGGCAAGTCACAGCTTGTAGGGGCATGCTGCAACATGTGGTGCCACAGTCTGGCTGGGCACAAAATAACCCAGCTGCCAGGAGGCACTTGTAGGTACAAACAGGAAGTCCTTTATTGCCTGAACTCCTGAGAACACCACCCACAGTGCCATTCCAGGAACACCACCAACCGGAAATCCCTCCTCAACCAACACAAACTCCCCAGGAATCCCCAGGAGAACTCCAAAGGAGCAGGGCACCCTGGGCAAACTAGGCAGACAGCAGGGGTCTATATACAGCTGAATATGCAGCTTAACTTAGTCATTATCATCTCAATGGCTCACTGGCATCACCTCTCAACCACTCCCTCTGGTAAAATGCTAGGCATCATTCCCACTTGAATGTGGCTCTTAATATCTCCCCCCTGACAGATTATGCTAATGTCTTCTTTATGTAAGTGGGTTTTCCGCACTGTGGGAAAAGGAGCAGTTTTAGAGATGTCCCTTCCTGAGATTGTTACAGAAAGACAGGAAAGCCTGTGCTCTCCCATAAGGTAGCTATGAATCTTTATGCATGTAATAGATTTTGGAGGGTCCCACACCATTGCTGCTACTGAGAAATTGTGGAAATAGATCATGTAGGAATGACCAGTCCATTCTACTAGTGTCAGGTAACCTAGTGGAGACTCAGGTGAGGTCTGACTTCCACCTTAAATCTTCTTTGATTTCTGTTTTTGGCAGAAGAAAGATGGTCCAAATTTAGGTATTCAAGCTAGGAGAGACAGTGCAGCTCATCAGTGCTCTCACAATCAAACCTGAGAGCAACAGGCCTCCAGAGACTGCAGACAAAGGTGAGCACTGGGCTGGCTTCTGAATATTTCTCAAAGGCTTCATCAGTTTGCTTGCTTCCACATAGGGAGTGGGAAAGGTGTTTCAGTAGCACTGATGGAACCAAGTGAGGGATGCCTGAGCACAACAAGATGAGGCTGATGCACTTTGCTTCCTTTTAGAAAAAGCCCCTTTTGTACCTGATTTGTAATCTGGTCTATTAAGATTTTTGTTTTTATGTAGGGTGCTTAACTTTGGGCAGGGAGATAATTAATTGGTATTAGCAGATGCATTTACCTCCATTATGGACTTAACTAAGGCACTAGACTGTGTGGTCTGTGACCCCTCCTCTAACAAGTGTGGAAGAGCAATGAAACCTCCCTTGGATTCTTTTGGTTGGGAAACAAACTAGAATGAAAGGCCTTGTCCTGACATTTGGTGCTACATGATCTATGGTAACACTCTTTTAGCACCATCTTAGCAGGCACTCCCAGATGAAGCTTATTGTACATCTCTCAGAATGTTAAGGATCTTTAATATCCAGTTTCTATGCTATTGTCACCTGGCTGCTTAAACTCTTTCCATCTAAATATATATAATGCTAAATTGTGCTATGATGTGAGTATCTCTTATCCAAAATGTTTGGAACTGGAAATGTTTAAGATTTTCAGATTTTGTAATACTTGCATGTATATATATATATATATATATATATATATATATATATAGAGAGAGAGAGAGAAGAGAGAGAGAGAGAGAGAGAGAGACAGAGATGTTTTGGATACTAGTAGTCAAGTCTCAACATGAAACTTATTTATGTTTCATATATAACCTATACACATATATGAAAGTTGTTGTAGGGGAGGACATTTTTTTCCCTATTGTTTTGTTTTTTGCTGTTTTGGGCGGCCTTGAACTGAGGATCTTGCATGGAGTAGGCAAGCACTCTGCCTTGACCTACATGCCCAGCCCCTGAAAATAATCTTACGCAATATTTTTAGCAACTTTTTTTTTTGGTACATGCTGCGGATTGACCCCAAAGATGCTTAACTACTGAGCAGCATCCCCAACCCTTTTTATGTTTTATTTAGAGACTGGGACTCACTAAGTTCCTTAGGGCGCCACTAAATTCCTGAGGCTTGCCTTGAGCTCATAATACTTCTGCCTCAGCCTCCTGAGCTGCAGGGATTTACAGGAATGAATGGGTCACCATGCTGGATACACCTTCATTTTGACTGCAACCCATCACAGGAGGTCATATGTGGAATTTTCTACCTTTGTCATATCATACCGGCACTCAAACTTTTCAGATTTGGGAGTATTTCAGATTTTTTAATTAGGAATGTTCGACCTGTTGAACATATTCCAGTGGTATTTCTATTTGAAAACCTTGATTGACTTCACTTGTCTATGGACATCTCAGTCCAAGCCTTGAATTTCACATAATCACTATGCTACTTAATTCTCAAATATTTCTCTTAAATTAAATATATAGAAATTGCCCTACAAGGTGACCCTTGATGCTAATACTTGTGTATTAGATTTTATCATACCTAAACCACATGGTTGTTACAGAATGAATACAGAGTTTCATGTTAAAGACATCAGCACTGCCAAAATTTTCAGAATTCCTTGGAGACCAAATTGAGAAAGCTTCCCAACTAAGGCAGCTGTCTTCTTACCAGGAATCTCTAGTGTTGAAAGTAAATTTTTATACTTTGGGATAATTGTGGGAATGTGTAATGTAATACCTTTTTAATGATTTTTAATTTATGAAAAATGCATCTAATATTTATCGAGTACTTCCTATGGACACTTGCTATGTATTTTCTCATGTACTCCTGGTGCCTGTCCTGGGAACATGAGTATTCATGCATTAAGCCCATTTTACTGATAGGGAAAATGTCTAATTCTGAGCCCTAGGGAGCTAGTTAAGGCAGAATTCAAACTGAGACTTTTTGCAACCAAACTTGCATTCTAAACCAGTATTCCATCTGGTTTTTCCGTTGATCTTCCTCAGTGTTGGAGACTAAATCCTCTCTTTGACTGTGAGAACAAAATGAAGTCCTTTTAGATGTCAGACACTTGGTAGAAATTCTCTAATCCTGTTGGCTGAAATATTGCCTTGAGAATGAAAAAGATACAGATCATCTGGTGGCACTGTTCTGTTTCTTAACTACCAGAAAGAAAATTGGAAGGGGTGAGTGTGGAGGAGTGCAGAGAGAGAGAATACTTTTGAAAAGATACAGTCTTTGGGGCTGGGGCCTTAGCTCAGTGGCAGAGCACTGGCCTAGCAGTTACGAGGCCCTGGGTTGGAACCTTTGCACCATATAAAAATGAAAATAAGAAAGAAATGCTGTTCATCTACAGCAACAACAAAATTTAAAATATTCAATCTTTGAAGTCTATATGGTCCTCGTTCTTTTTTGGTTAATTGAAATCAAAATCACATAACAGTCACCCTCTTAAAATGTAAAATTGAGTGCTTTTTGGTATATTCACAGAGTTACACAACAATTACCACTATCTAATTCCACAAAATTTTTGTCACCCCAGTAGGAAACTCTGTACCTATAGAACAATCATTCATTCCCTAGCTTCCTTACTGGGTTTGGGATATTTTATATGAATGGAATCATCATAAGTGGCCTTGTGTATGCTTCTTGTAGTATAATGTTGTCCTAGTCTGTTCATATTGTAGCATGTATCAGTACTTCATTTCTTTTTTGGCTGAGTAAAATTCCATTGTATGGACACAGCCCATTTTATTTATCCAAGCATGTGTTGATTATTGTTTGAATTGTTTCCATATGGGGACTATTAGGAATAATACTGGTGAGAATATTATTGTGCAGGGTTTTGCAGATATGTTTTCTTCCCCTGAATATGTCTCTAGGAATGGAATTGCTGGGTCATTGCCAGATGCACTGATTCCGCACTCAGGCCTGTAATCCCTTTTCATCCTGCCTGAGAGACTACCATGTCTCACAGACACAGGTCGTTATCTCAACTTTCTTTGTTCTAGTCAAGAAGATTCACCAGCTTACAAGCCCCAGGAACCAATTTCTTAGTGTTCTTGTGGGATTTATATCTGTATGGGGTCCTCACTTACCCAACCTAGTCCTTGTGTTGAGCTATAGTCAAGCCTCACCTGCCACATTCTCAGCTCTCTGAGAAAGATTGGGTAGTGATCTGAGTTTGGTTTTCATTTGCAATGCTTTAGCTATTCTGTGTGGTGGCTCCTACTGCTTCTTTCTTTAGTTTCCCTAAGTACTGCTTCCTAATCCTTTTATTCTACTGATATATGCCTGGCATCATAATGTTTACTTAAAGAGCCTCTCCATTATTCAGAGAGGCAACAGGTCCTGTAGAATTCCCAGAGGAATAGAGTGCCTGGCTTCAAGATGCTGCAACATACCTGGCACCCAAGAATGGGTCTGTGGCAACAAAGCTGAGGAGTGGACACCTTTCCTTTGCTCCTGGCTGTTTTGCATTCCACAGCAGTTTCCTTACTTTGCATTGCTGCACATAACCCCTCCAACCTCCTGTGGTGGCTCTGCTGGTCACAGTGGAGAATTTTAACTCCCGTAGTTTTTATTGACAGCTTTTTTTTTTTTTTTTCTGTGTATCTCATTGGCTTGCTTACCAACACAAACTGGTTTTGGTTTCTTTCATACCCAAACCAGAATACATTTGGGTATCCTGAAATTTTATAGAGCATGCATTTTTTTGTTATATGAATCTCACCTACCTTGTTTTCTCTTATGAAGTAATGCAAATCTACTTTGTTCTAGTGGAGCTATTTTGGTAACATAAGCAATTTTGGTTCAGTTTAGGGAATGAATTCAAGGTTTTCAAACTCAGTTTGAGCTTCATTTCATATCAGTGACAGCCATTTTAATTAATGTGAATAAAAACATTTTGTTTTTCTCTCATTGTGTCTTACAAAGCACCCCCCTCCCTTGGTTGGTAAGAGAAAGAAAATCTTCTTTGATTCCTATGTTTATGGCTTCTATCCTCCTTTGAAAGCTGAGCCTAACTGATCATTGGCAAAAAATTAGTGTTCTAGAATCTACCTTCAGAATTAAAGTATTATTGGTTGTGAAGAAGTGAAGACTATAGGTCAGGGGCTTTAGGTCTCCGCAGGGTTGAAGGGGGCAAGGTGAGGGAGAAGTGAACCTCTGCCCATGTTCTCCCAGAAAAGATGGGCTTAGTCCTGCTTTGTATTTTGAGATACAATATAAGATCATGTTTACACAAGGAAAAAATGGTTCCACTTAACTTTAAAAAGTAAAAGTGAAAGAAAATGGCTTCAAATATATTGCTAGAGGTCATATAGATAGGACACAGGCTTTCTTTGCAGTTGCTGGACCTAAGCCCTTTAGCCCACACATGGGGGAAAAAATGAACTACATTGCTGAGGGCCATAGTGGAGTTGGAATGATGCGTTGCATTTTTGCCAGAATGGAGTGGTTGAGAGGTGATGCCAGCAAGCCATTTAGATGATAATGGTTATGTTAAGCTGTGTATTCAATCATAAATTAGATCCCTGTGTCCTCCTGGGCCTGCTACTTTGGAGTTCTCCCTGGATTCCATAGAGTTCCCATTAGTTGGGGAAGTGACCAGGGAGGATTTCCGGAGGAGGGATTTCCGGTTGGTGTGTGGTGTGTCCTGGGAGAAGGCCGCGTGGGTGGTGTTGGTGGAAAAGCGCACGTGCAGTGCCAGTGAGAGTTGAAATAAAGTAGTTGCTGTTTGAACCTACAAGGCTTTGTGGCGGCTCGGTTATTCGTGCCCAGCCAGACTGCAGCTCTACATGTTTACTTACTTTTGAGAATCACAATCACACACACCACACTCCACAAAATAGGCAAAACTTGGCAGTTCTCTCAGGGACATCTACATTTAAAGTTTAGATCAAATATGGTTAGTTGTTTTGCTCATTTTCAAAATAAATGGGAAAAATTTGTGTGATAGAATCAGGCTTTTTTTATCTTTAAAGTGGGGCCAAATATCTCATAATTATCTTTGTGTCTCCTTTTTGGACCTTTTCCAGAAAGTATAAAAATTATTAATATTCCCATGTAGTAGAATGACAGGGGACTCAACTTTTGTGTAGCCATGGATATCTTAAGATACATGCTTTGGATGTGTTACTCCATATAATATTAGGTGGTTACCACCAGCCCTTTCAGTAAGCAAATCTGTAGACCAAGCTGATGACACTCCATACACAGTGAAGCATTCATTCACCAAGGATGTTTTAAGAAGACATGATTAGGGAAGGGATACCATGGGGTGGAAAGACCAGAAAGTGTAATGCCAGGCAGATGTAAATGGGAGAAGAGGCTCAGAGAAAATAACAAAAAAGAAGAAAATGGCATATGCCCTTGGAACCTGTCTCATCAGTAAAATAAAAATCATAATAGCTATTTTGCAGTGTTGTTCTTTTAGAAATAATGTAGAGAAACAATCAGCTAAGAATTGATACATCATAGGTATCACCAAGTCAGAACATAATGTGGTGAGATTCACTGACCTCATGATGACTTGTTTGGCAAGTGGCATAGTCACTGTGGACTGGCATGGCTATGTACCCTCAGGCACTGTTACTCTTGTGGCAAGTTTACTTCCCATCCTGCAGAACAGCAGTGCCTTTGGGGACCTAGCCCAGGGTCTTGAACACATTGAATACTTGTTGGAGGGAATTTTGCTCATCCACAAATATTGGCTCAATGTGTCTCTTCAGAG
Source organism: Spermophilus citellus (assembly GCF_964194105.1). Lineage (NCBI taxonomy): Eukaryota > Metazoa > Chordata > Mammalia > Rodentia > Sciuridae > Spermophilus > Spermophilus citellus. The sequence continues at coordinate 147,736,688 of NC_138183.1, read as the reverse complement.
CCAGCCTCCAGTTCTCATTGTATTGGTGAGACTTGTGCCACCATCACACTTGGGGAAGGACATTGCCTTTCTCCTGGCAAATGAGATGCAAATGACTCTGACATTTCAAAAACTTTACTAATTAACTTCTAAATGGGCTCTGACCTGTGTGTCAAGATCACTTACTTGACATTGACTCCATTTTCTAATACCTGGCACCTGAAACTCTCACTTTCAGTGAGAGGAGGCTACAACCCTCAAGCAAAAGTCTGCACATTGGGTCAGTTCACCCCTTGGGTCAGTGTGGAAAGGGAATAGAAGTGGACATGGCTTTCAGGACCCTAAAGAAAGGGGTAGAAGGCAGAATGGTCCAGTATGGGAGAAAAGTTCAGGCTGCAGAGGGTTGGGGCAGAGGGGATCTCCCGAAAGACAATTGGGAAGGGGGATGGGGTCTGTCACTCTGGCATCCTGTTAGGTGAGGGATGCTGTGGGACCACCAGAGCAGGCTGCAGGGGAACAGGGGCTTCTGCCTAGGAGCTGCTGCCTCTGAAGGCATGACACCTGTCTTCATGGAGGTGCGGCTCTGATTGAAGATCCGGAATTTGGAGTTGAATGTCAATATTGGCAACAGCCTGAGGAGGGCCTATTCTGATCGCAGCAGTCATCCCATATCTGTGTCGGGAAGGATTAAATACTTAGATGGAGTAATAGAATTTAATTTATTATATTATATTAACTTATTATTCAGACATTGACTTGAATCTTCTGGTAAAATACATGTATGTTTTGAAACTAAAGAATGAAACCAATGGGTAGCTTATGAAACCAGTAGATGAGCAAGATGGAATATAAAAATTCAGTAAATGTGTGCTTCCTCTTCCTGTAACACCTGAGGTGATCTTGGAAAATGGTTCATTATTCATGTGGCCCAGAAACCCCCACAAAATATGAAAATCAAGTGGTTGTAATCCTTGTATTCACATAAAGACCATAAGTGAAACTACCACGCCTGAAGGGTCAAGCCTCAAATGTTTTCTCTCAAGAGAGAGAAGGAAAAAAAAAAAGAGAAATACATATTTTTTTAAAAGTGTAGACTCTCACAAAAATATGAGAAAGACCAATAGAGTAGAGGAAGGGGATTGAGAGGAAGGGAGGAGGGGAGGACATAGGGAGGTACTGGGGAATGAAATATACCAAATTATGCTATGTCTTTCTGTAATTATGCCACAATAATCATATATGTATGTATGTATGTGTGTGTGTGTATGTATATGTATGTGTGTGTGTGTGTGTATATATATATATATATATAACCTTGATATTGGACTATTTAGCTTCCAGAAATTTAAGAAAATTATTTTCTCTTTTTATAAACATCTAGTCTTGGGTATTCACTTGACTTATTTCACTTAGCATAATATTCTCCAATTCCATCCATTTACCCACAACTGACATAATTTCATTCTTCTTTATGGCTGAGTAAAACTCCATTGTGTATGTATAGCACATTTTCTGTATTCATTCATCAGTTGATGTACATCTGGGCTGGTTTCATAACTTGGTTATTGTGAATTGCACTGCTATAAACACTTGTATGCACCTATCATTATAGAATGGTTTTAGTTAGCTTTGTGTCACTGTGACCAACACACTGAGGAAAAGTTTATTTTTGTTCATGATTTTGGAGGTTCAACCCAATGGTTTTCTGAGTCTATAGCTCTGGGCCTGAGATGAGGCTGAACCTCATGGCTGAAGGTTGTGGCAGGGCGAAGGGCTACAGGGTTCATGACACCTAGAAAGCAGGGGTGGAGGTAGGAATCCAGAGAGAGATCCTTTCACTGGAGCTAAAATATAAATCCTAAATCCAGTGACCTACTCCTTACAGTCACTCTCTTTGCCTACAGCTACTACCCAGTTAGTCCATATCAGTGGATTAAGTCACTGATTATGTTACATCATTTCACCTCTGAACCACAACACATTTGCTGAGTTTAGATCTTTTGGATAAATTCCAAGTATTGGGATACTTGGGTCATAAGATGTTCCATTCCTAGTCTTTTGAGGAATCTTGATACTGTTTCCAAGGTGGTCGTACTAATTTGCAATTTGATCAACAAGTTGTAAGTGTACCTGTCCCCCCACATCTTATAATTATTGTTCTTTGTATTCCTGTGACTTCCATTTTAACTGAAATGAGATTAATTCTCAGTATAGTTTGGATTTGCATTTTCCTAATTGCTAAGAACGTTGCCCATTTTTATATCTTTTGAGGAATGTCTATTTAAATATTTTGTCTATTCATGTATTGCATTCCACTTATTGGTTCTTGATTTTATTTCTTTAGCTTTAAGAACTCTCATTAAGGAAGTCAGCACCTGCACCAAATAACAGTTGCAGTGTTTACGGTTTAATTAATAGAGAATTTGATACACTTTGAGTTAATTTTGTGCAGTAATTGGAGATAGGGTATTGTGATACCACTAATGCTGATTTTATTTCATTTGAATTTTATGGTTTCTTCTGGTTATGTGAAGTATGTCACTGAAAGGATTGCATTGAATCTGTAGATTGCCTTTTGTAATATGGCCATTTTGACAATATTAATTCTGCCTATTCGTGAACATGGGAGGTATTTCCATCTTCTACAGCCTTCTTCAATTGCTTTCTTCAGTGCTGTATAATTTTCATTGTAGAGGTCTTTAACTACTGTAGTAAGATTTATTCCCAAGTATTTTATTTCTTAATTTTAGACTATTGTGAATGAAATAATTTCATTGATATCCTCCTCAGCACATTTATTTTTGGAGTACAAGAAACTATTGATTTTTGTATGTTGATCTTTTGTATGTATCCTGCAATTTGATAAATTTGTTTATGAGATATACTACTAGGTAATGTTTTCTAAGTTTAAGATCATGTCATAAGCAAACAGAGGTTACTTGATTTCTTCATTTCCCCATTTATATCCCTTTAATTTCCTTCCTCTGCCTCATAGCTTTGGCTCTAGAGTTCAATAACTGTATCAAGTAGGAGTGACAAAAGTGCACATTCTTATTTTGTTAATGATTTTAAAAGAATTCTTTTGTTTTTTCTCTGTTCAGCATGATGTTGACTTCTGGTGTTTTTTTCGTTTTTGTTTGTTTGTTTGTTTGTTTTTGTTTTTGTATATAGCCTTAATGATGTTGAGGTAATATCTAGTTTCTTTAGTGTTTTCAACATGAATGGTTGCTGGATTTTGTTGAAGGTATTTTCTGCATCTACCGAGATGGCCATGTGGTATTTTGTCCCTAATTGTATTTATGTGATGAGTTACATTTATTGATTTATGTTCCAAACTTGCATCTCTGGGATGAATCCAAATTGATCATGGTACACAATATTCTTATTGGGTTTTTGACAGTGATTTGCTAATATTTTATTAAAGATTTTTAGGTTCATGCTCATCAGGGATATTTTATCTGTAGTTTAATTTCCTGTATGTGTCTTTTTGTATGTGGTTTTATCAGACTGATACTGACTTCATGTGATGAATTTAGGAGTGTTACCTATCTTTCTTTTTTTTTAATAATTTTTTTAAGAGAGAGTGAGAGAGGAGAGAGAGAGAGAGAGAGAGAGAGAGAAAATTTTTTTTAATATTTATTTTTTAGTTCTCGGCGGACACAACATCTTTGTATGTGGTGCTGAGGATCGAACCTGGGCCGCACGCATGCCAGTAGTCAGAAGTGATCCTTATTTGTTTAGCTCTAAATGTGATCTGATGTTTCTTTTGTTTTTTATTCTCTGTTAAGCATTTTAATTACAATATATCTTGAAATGTTTCTTTTTTATCTTGTCTACTTTCAGTTCTTTGTGATTTCTGTATGTGGATATCCATCTCATTTCCAAGGTTTGGGAAATTTTATGGCATTATTTCACTGAAAAGGTTTTTAATGACATTAGACTGTATCTCCATTTCCTATTCTCTCTCAAATAATTCTCATTTTAGTCTCTTAATGTTGTCCCACTATTTGTATATATTCCGATCATAGTCTTTTAGTTGTTTTTCTTTACTGCACACTGAGTGTTCAAGTTTAAATACCTTGGCTTCAATTAATGAATTTTGTTTTCTACATAATCTAAAATACTCACAAGTATATTAGATTTATTCTATCTTTCATTTCAGGAGTTCTGTTTGGTTTTTTTTCTCAGAGTATCTGTCTCTTTATTGAAATGGTCTAGTATCTTCTGTATTTGTTGTCTTGTTTATTTTATATGTCTTGTTTATTTTATAAGTCTTCATTTAACACATTAATAATTTTAATAGTCATTTTGTAGCCTTTATCTTGAATTATTCCCTTCCATATCTGTTGGTTTCTTTTGTGGGAGAATTATAAATTTTAGAGGGAAGACTTGTTTGTCTCCTCACATTTTCAAAGGTCTTGTATTTATGTATTATGAGTTATTTTCCTCTTTATGAGAGTGTCCTTAAGTGTGTACTTATCTCTTTGGTAATAAGATCTAAGCTGTTAATATATCTTAGTTTCTACACCTAGACTTAGTATAATTCAAATATTAATTTCAGGTGCCAATCTCACTCAGTTTGCTGCTGCAGAACTGATGATTTATTCAATTCTTGCAGAGCTATTGAAGCACTGTTGGTTCCTCTGAGTCATCACCTGGGAACCTCTCTCTGCATTGTTTTGTTTTATTTTTTATCTCTCCAATTCGATGTATTAAAGTATTGAAGCTTAAATGGGGTCATTTTGTGTTTGAAGCAAGGTATGCTGCCACTTGATAGAGTTTAAGTGTAACTCAGAGGCAGAGTCTCTGCCCTGGGAACATATAATATCCTAGTTAATTCTCAGCTCTTCTCAAAACTTGGAAACAAACAGGAACAACAGTATAAAACAACATACAACATTAAAACAAATGCCCAGTGTCTACTATGAAATCTATGACACTAATTGCAACACAAAGAAGAATGAAGGGTAAAAAGTCAACAACGGCAACAACAACAACAACAACTAGTCATTAACTAGATTTATCATTAAAATAAATAGGAGGTGTCAACTATGCCATTTACAGTACTAGTAGTCAAAATATAAATTGTAGGGGTTAAAATTATATAAAATACATAGTTAAGGGAAAGGAAAATAGAATAGAAAAATAAAATCTAATTATTTTAAAAGTATACTGAAAGCAGAATAGAGATAGCAAGTGATGGCATGGCAACAGAGAAAGAAGAGTAGAAAAATTTGACTATTAGAGTGGGGAGAAAGGTAAGGAAGAGTAACAAGGAATAAAAATAAAAACAAAAAAAACAAAAAAATAACCAAATCAACCAAACAAGTAACCTAACCCCACAAATAATAAAGGCAAAATCACAGAAGATGGAACAAGAAAAAAATATGAAAACATTCTTAATGAAAAGTGAAGGAATCATCTCCTCTAAGGTAGCTAAAATCCTTAATGAGGCCCTTACTATCTCTTCTTTGACCATGTACTAACAGAGCACGGATAGGAAACTGTTAAACCAATATTCTTTATGTTGCTCATCAATCTGCCAGCTGGAGTGGAGGCTGGCAGATTGATGAGCAACACAAAGAATATTGGTTTAACTCTCTCACCTTTCCTTCTCACCAATATAAAGTAGGACAGAATGGGAAGCACTGATAATTGGAGTTTTTTCTGAAGTGACAAGATCAATGCCCTCCCAGAGTGGTGCTGATGCAGAGTTCTAAATGAGAAGTTTCAACAGCTTGTGGCTATTGCTTAGCTTTGAACAGGACTTAGGCCTTTGTCAGGTAGTATCCTCTCCAGAGAGATTAGAACACCATGCTCTAGGACTAGTTAGATTCTAAGCTCTGCCGGATGTCTAGATGTTAGGAGCCTCCCAAGAACTCCATTCATAGAGTGGGCTATCTAACTCTTCACTGATCTCCAACATTCCATTACCCATGGATATTGTCTTTGGTGGATCAGATCCTGGTGCAATCCCAAACACCTGACCAGCTCTGGGACTCTCTGCAGCTGGTCCTATGAACTGCCAAAGGCAAAGTGACCTACTTTCCCTTCCGTATCCCCATCATGAACTCACCTAGGCACAATCATCCCGGTGGCCCACTTGAGCTGCACTCCTCCAAGGACACTGTAGGCCCCGAGCAGAAGTTTGTTGGGACAATCTGACAATGTTTACTATGATCTCCCAGACTCCAACAGCAGAAAACCACCACACAGTTCAAGATGGCCTCCTTCCTCAGCTCTGCACTTAGCAGCCCAGAGATTCAGAGAACTTTTCAAATGCCAGCTAACCAAGCAGCCTCTGATGGAGTTAAGATCAGAATGTCTCTCTTTCTACAAGTTCTCCCATGCTAAATGTGTTCACTGTGCTCCTCTCTTCCTGAGTGTGCCACTCCTCCTCCTGGGTAAACTGGTGGTGCTGGCACCACTGGCTTTACTCTAAAGTACTCTTTTCTCCTGTGTTCAAAGCACACAAATTTTGTTGTCTTTTTTATTCTTTTCCATTTCAATATTGAATTTCAGTGTATTTTCCTCTGTCATCCATTCACTGAGAAGCTATGTTCCCACTGCTTGAATCCTGAGCCACAGAGCAGCTTGAAAACACAGTTTCTCTATTCCATTATCCTTCCTTCTCTGCATCTCCACATATGTAAGTCTATCTTTATATATTTACCACTTCACAAATAATATAAAATCTTACACGATATAATTGTAATTATCACCCACAAATTATAAACCTTGTTGTCATGTATTTTGCTTTTACATATTTTAACACTTTATAATATCTTGAAGTTTGTTGTATTTAGAGTGTTAAAAGTCCTTTTTTTAGAAGCTTAAAGATATGTAAAAATAGAAATAAATGCCTTCTATAATTTTCCAAATACTTATGATTTGCTGTTCTTTGTTTCTTTCTTTTCTATACATAATGTATTCTCTTATTATTATTTCTCTTAAGATTCTTTTCTATGTCTTTATCTACATGATTATTTTATTTTAATTTATTTTTATTAAGGATAAAAATATTAAGAAATATTAAATTTAATATTTATATTTCTATGCTTACATTATATATGTTTTGACATTCACCTGTTCATTTTTATTGTATTTTAGGTTTGTTTTTCCTTGTCATCTGAAGGTTACTAGGAGAGTATTTTCTACGATTAATTTTGGTTTTAGTTGTAGTTTTTCAATTTTTCTTTCTAGTTTTAATGAATTATGGCCAGAGAAGATAAAATTACATACTTTAGGAAATATATAGATGGCCCCTGATTTATAACAGTTGGACTTGTGATTTTTTAATCATTATAATGATGCAAAGTAATGGGTACACATTAAAAAACATTACTTTGAATTTTGATATTTTCTAAGTTTATGATATGTAGAACCACAATTTTTCATGACATTAAGCAGCCACACTAAACTGCAGCACTCAGAGAGTCATGAGATTATGAAGATAAACAGAAGATACTTTACAGTGCTCTGTATTGCCAGTGTTTATTGGATATTGTGTTCGATGTTGTGTTTTCATATCTCATCATGTCTACAAAATGTCCATCTTGTACTCACACAACCATTTTCTTCTCTACCTTTTAGCACCATTTTCAATAAATTACATAAGATTCTTAACATTGTATTATTAAATAGGCTTTGTGTTTGGTGATATCTCCCAAATTCAGGTTAATGTAAGGGGGTTCTGGCAATGTTTGTGTTGGGTACGTTAGTCTCTATTAATAACAATTGAGGCATGATAGAATACAGCACTGGAAAGGGACACACAGGTGTCTGCCGTTAAATACAAGAACCACTTAACTGTCATCAAGGGGCTTACGTGAAAACCTAGGTGAGGATACAGCCATCAGAGCTGGGAGCAAAAATCTATCCTGAGAAAATTGTTCTTTTCCTCTGAACACAATTCCTATTGGTAAAAGAGCTACCTGACTTGCTTCCAGGCCATAGTAAACACTTTGATGGGAAAACACTATGGTTGGAATCTGGGATGTTTCCCAAATCTCATGAGAAAATGGAGCAATGTTGAGGTAAAATAATTAGATTATGAGAGCTGTGACCTAATTAGTAGACTAATCCATTTTAATGGGTGAATAATTTGAAAGGACTATTGCACTGCTTGGTAACTGTCAGCAGGTGGGGTAGGACTGGAGGAGGTGGGTCACTGGGGACAGGCCCTGAAAGGGTTTATCCTCTCTGCAGCCCCTCTGGCATCTCTGATTCCTGGCTGTCATGAGCTGAGTAGCTTCCTCCTGTTGCATCCTTCAGTCATGATGTTCTTCTAAACTTTGGTCCAGAGAGATGAAACCACCTGACCATAAACTGAACCCATAAAACCATGAACTCCAAAATAAATTTCTCCTCTTCTTAGTTGTTCAGGTATTTTGATCATAGTTAAAAAACAAAAAACTGGCTAGCATGGAAATTGTCACCAAGAAGTGGGGTCGTTGCTGTGACTAATGGTTTAGAAACTTTGGAATTGATTTGTGGGAGGAGTTTGGAAATTTTTGAGATGAAGACTGGAGAAGCCTTAGGATGTTTTAAGAAGAGCTCAATGAGCAATTCTGGTGGGAGCTCAGAAAACCAGAAGGCTGTCGATAATAACACTGTGCTTGTGAAGTTTCAGAGGGAATGAGGACCCTATTAAGAACTAGACTAGAAGTTATTACATTTTGGTCTTTACCAAGTCAGGCAGCTCTTTTACCAATAGGAATAGAATCTGTCTCCATTTTGCCCATCTGAGACTTTCTGTGAGACTAAATTTAAAGGTGATAGAATAATTAATCTGGTGGAGGAAATTTTAAAGCAGCACAGCATTTAGTTAGTAGCATGGATATTGCTGGCAGTTTTTAGCCAGGTTTGCTGTAAGAATTGGGAGCCCAGAAAGAGGATTTTTTTAAAACTTGAAATTTATCAAGAAAAAATGCATCTAAAATTGGAGCCAAGAAAGATGTGATGGTGAAGACATTATACTAACAATAAAGAGAAGTTAAGTACTTTGCACAGAGACAATAACAAAGATTTCTTGAGGTAACTCAGAAATTAGCAAGATCACATCTATTGCAGACTCGAAAGTATAGAAGTGAAAATTCCATTAAGAAACCATCAGGGAACCCTGCATGCACAATGGTGCCCAGAAAGTTGTTTCTCCAGGATTTATTTCACTGTGCTTGAAAGCTCATGCAGTCAGATGCTGCTGCAGCTATGGTCCAGGAGAGGCTAGTTATTTCTTGAGAAGTGTTAGATTGTGGAATCATCCAAGTAGTGCTGATTCTGAATGAATGCAGGATACTGGAGTAAAGAGTCTTGAAAGCTTCCACTGAGATATCAAAGGCCTAGGAGGCCAGGCAAAATGTGCCAGCTCAGAATCCCCATGGGCAAGCCTTTAGAGAGATACATGAAACTCTGAGAAGAAAGACAAAGCCTAAATTGAGAAAAGAGATGCCAATATTGTGAAACATATGCCAAAGAAAGTTATTGACTGTTGACAGACCCAGTCTCAAAAACAGACATGAGCATGGCCACCGGCAAGGACTGCCCAAGACCAGAGATCACATCTGGCCATCATATGACCCAGATGTTGGGATATGAAAGTATGGAACCTAATGTTTGCCTGGCAGGGTTTAGGTCTTGCTTTGGTCCCATTTCTTCTTTTTGTGCCCTTATTCCTTTAGTATGGTAATGTTCACTCTGTATCATTATATATTGGAATATGTAATTTGCTTTTGATTTTTTGTGAGGAGGGCATTAGCAGGGACTGAATCCAGCGGCACTTAGCCACTTAGCCACAACCCCAGCCCTTTTTATTTTGAGATAGGGTCTCACTAAATTGCTTAGGGCCTCACTAAGTTGCTTAAGCTAGCTCTGAACTTGCAATCCTCCTGCCTCAGCCTTCCAGGTTGCTTGGGATTATATCCAGCTGGCTTACTTTTGATTTTTACAGGGACTCACAGTCACAAATTTGCCTTGAGTCTCAAAGGAAATTGGGACTTGAACTTTTGGATAACTTTTGGATAGCTTTTGGATAAGTCTGTTAAGACTATGGGGACCGGAGATGAACTAAATGCATGTTGCATTGTGAGATGGACATGAGCTTCAGAGGGTCAGGGATTAAATGCTCTGATTTGTATTTGAGATGTTCTCTGAAAGCACATGAGGCAATGTAGCAATCTTCAGAAGTGAAATGATCAGACTGTGAGAACTATAACCTAGTCTGTGCATTAATCTCTTTGATGGATTAATAAATTGAAAGGACTACCATATTGGATGGTAATGTTAACAGTGCCCACAGTCTTAACAGAGTTATCTCCACTGGAGGCAGCTGAGGTAAAACTGGAGGAGGTATATCACTGGGGGCAAGCCCTGGTAGAGTTTACCTTCGATGCAGTCCCATCCCACTCTGCTTCCTGGCCTCCATGAGCTGAGTAGCATTCCTCTGTTGCACTCTTCAGCCATTGTGCTCTGCCTTGCCTTGACCCCAGAGAGATGGAACCAGCTGATCGTGGACTGAACCTCTGAAACTATGAGCCCCCAAACTTTTCTAAGTTGTTCTCATTAGGTATTTTGGTTACAGTAATGAAAAAGCTAACACAGAAATCCTGTTTTAAATTAGAGGTGGAAACATACATGGCTTCTTGAATCTCTTCCTCTGACACCTGCCTAAGATTCAATGAAAGAGAATTCTTGGAAAAATAGCCACAACCAAAGACCACTGCAGGCCTTGTTGCTATGGTAAAGCGGTCTTTCTGCTCCAGATGAGCATGTGGAAGAAAATACAAAGAAGTTTAAGAAGATTTAGTTTAAATAGAACTGAATTGTTTCCAAATGTCTCTATGTTTGCATAAGAGAGTCCCAAATCAGATCTAAACCATAATCACTGCTTGAGTTGTAAGCCTTCCTTTTAGCTATTAGATTCTGCTAATTATACTCCAAAGTATGAGGGGTATTTGCTTTGTTTATTGTATCTAAGCACCAGTTTTTCCTAAAATGCATCACCAACTTATAACCATTTTCAAACTACTCAAGTGTGCCAGTAGTCTCTCTCCAGAGGCAGTATTGCAAAGGGTTATGAGCATAACTTTTAGGTTTGAAAAAGCTGAATTTGAATCAAAATTTTTTGCTGATCTTGAGTACATTCCTTAATTCTCCATTGCCTCACAAGTAAGCTCATATGTGAGTTCTAAGACCTAAAAGCTCAAATGCAACCCTCCACCCCACTAAAAAAGAAAAGGCCTAGTATAGATTATAAGAGATGGTGAAGGATAAATAAGATGATAATCGTTATCTCTTTACTGTTGATTAACTCTAGTAAGTATATGGACTACTAAGTATATGATAATTATTTAATAGAGTAATTATATAGTCCATTCTGAATTGCTAGACTCATCCATCTGCCAGGAAATAAAGTCATGAACCTTTATTTATATGTATCATAGTCAGTCACATGGCTAGAATTTGAATCACAAACCTCTTTGAAAATATAATGAAATCCATAGATACCCTTCCTCCAAGAGAAAAATTGCCATATTTTTTAAAGATAGTAAGGGTAATAGCAGCATTATTTACAAGTGCTTAAAGAGGGAAACAACTCAAATGTTCAATGGATAAACAAAATATTGTGTATACACACAATGGAATGAAAATTTGTCACTTAAAAAGGAAAGAAATGTCTGACATTCTATGACACAAATGAACCTCAAGGACATTATGCTAATTGAAATGAGACAGATGCCAAAAGACAAATATTGTATGATTTCATTTACATGAATTACCTAGAGTAGTTATATAATAGACACAGAGGTAGAATAATTTTTACCAAGAGATAGGGAGCGGAGAACTGCAATTATTGTTTAATGTGTATGATTCCAATTTGTGTACTGGAGACGGGTGATGAGGATAATAGTACAAAAATGTGAATATACTTAATGCTTGTGCTGTAAACTTAAAAATGATTAAAATGTACATTTGTACATTTACTCAAAATTAAAATTTATACCAGGGCACTTTGGTTTAGTAAGTCTAAAGGAAGGCTTAGGTATTTGTAAATAGGTTCATTGAAATACTATACATACTACAAAATTCATCTACTTTAAGAGAACAATTAGTCCAGTAATAGCAAATTCATATAATTGTAAAACCATCACTGTATTCCAGTTTTGCAATATTTTTATTACCCCCTAAAATTACCATTTGTTCATTTGCAGTGAACTAGTACTTTTGACTCAGGTTCAGAAAAATGCTCAAGTGATTTCTGCCTCTTTAGTTTTGTCTTTTCTAAAAATTTCCCATGACGTGGTATTTTGTGTCTAGTTTCTTTCATTTACGATGTTATTTTTGAGATTTTTCTACATTGCTACGTATATCAGGATTTTTTTTCTGTTTACCAGTATTATCTCATTATAAGATAAACCATAAATTGTTTATTCACCAGTTGACATTTGGCTTATTTCTTGTTTGGGGATGTTACAAATAATATTTCTGATAACATTCACAGACAGGTCTTTGTAGAGACATAAGATTTCATTTATCTTGCCTGGAATGTAACTACCAGGTTATACAAAAAGTGTACATTTAATGATTCAAGATGTTGCCAACCTGATTTCTAAATTATCTGTATCATTTTATGTGCCTATCAGCAGGTAGACTAAATCTTGCTTTTGCAGTTAATCCATTTCATTTTGAAGCCTCGTAGGCACCTGATGAACAGCTGTTATGTGTCAGCAGATGGAACAGATGGAAGCCAGTTGATTAGGAATTCACTTGTTATCTAAATTTCTGTGGGATAAATGTGACTATTGATGTAGAGATTCATATTGTTTGCTGTCCTTTTTTCAAAATATAATTGAGAAATGTTGTGATCAATTCTTCTAGTCTTTCATTATCCTGCCATTTTGTCTCGTCCTGTTTTCATTTGCTAATAGCAAAATACCATAAATTGGGTGAGTTATAAAGAGAAGAGTTTCACTTTGTATCATACCTCTGCTCCAAGTTCAAGGAGATGCATCTGGTGATAGTGTTCTTTCTGGCTGATTCCTCAGACACAACAGAGCATCTCTTGGTGAGAGAAAGGGAACACTGAGAGTCCTAGCCAAACTGGCTTTTATAGCACATCCAATCTGGAGATAACCATTAATGCATTAATCCATCAGTTGAAGAAACAGATTAATCCATTCATAAGGAAAGAGCTCTCATGATCTAATAATCACCTTCTAGAGGGTCCATCTGATCCCACATCTTAATATTTCATGATGGGAATTAATTTCATCATGAATTTTGGCAGAGAGGGGGGAAAACCAGCATATTATAACCATGAAACCTATTAACTCCTCCTTTAATCTGGATCCTGGGAGTATATAATATGAGGGACAACGATTCATAAAAAAGAGCTTAATAGCATATGTGTTACCTTTTCAGGACCATCTCTACATTCATGGGCAGAATTCTAGTCTGGGGAAGAACATGAGATCGATCATGAGTCAATCTGTCAGGTATGGAACCTGACACTCCACCACTAACCATCTTAATGTTTTAAGCACCTTATTTAACCTCTCTGTATGACATATTTTAAAATACACACATGCATTCTCTCTCTCTCTCTCTCTCTCTATTTCTCTCTCTCTCTCTCTTTCTCACACACACACACACACACACACACACACACACACACAGCTTTTAAAAAGAAAATACATGACCAAGATAAATGTTGAATCCAAATAAATGACTAGTAAAATACTAGTATATAGTTGAAGAGATCCAACTCAGTTCCACTCTCTGTGTTGAGTCCCTTAATGGAATATGAAAATGATTAAAATATAGTTCGAGAACCAAAACAATAACCTCATATATGTGTGAAAAAATATTGAGGGTAAAGGAAAGTTAAATACTCAACAAATGTTATGATAAGATCAGAAGGCAAGCTTATTTGGTTCTCAAATTTCTCTATTCTCTTATTCTGTGAGCATTCATAACATTAGTGTTTTTCCTTCTCTTTTCCTGCTGCTCTCTTCTCTCTCTCTCCCTCCCCCCATTGTTGTGCCCCCCCCAAACACACACATTAAGATACACTATGGAATGTTGCAATCTAGACTCTATGTATTGAAAGGATTCAGGTGGAATGAATTCAGTATGTATGAGAAGAGAAATATTTTAATGATGAACACCAAAACATTAAAATGAGAATACTAATTAGAAAAGGATAATTTGCTCTGAATTTCACAGAAGAAGCAAAGACCTACAGCATATGAAGGCTTATATAGCATTATGTGGTAAAGCTGAGGATGCCCACTATTCATTCTCCCTTACCCCATCCTCAGAGAAAACCAACAGTGTGTTATGGAAAACATCTTTCTCCAAAAAGAAGTCACAAAAATTCAGGAATTTTTTAAAAGAAATTAGGGTGTCAAATATATCTCTATATAAGATATAGGCATGTGAAGTAACAATATCATGATGTCATATTTTCAGAATTAGGACTAACATTCTGAAAATTTCAGAAAATTTTGCTTTCTACTAAATCATGATGGGCCCACTGATCTTAACCACCTTAAACCAGAAGGAATAGTAATGTGAAAGGAAACAAGCAGCTGCTATTTTTCTTAATTACCTCAGGGACCTTCATATATCAACCTGACACTTGTGTTACATCAGCTTGCTAACTCTTTTTGTTAGTGTAAAAGCCTTACTTTCATTTGGAGGAAAAGCTCCATTCCCCATTGAAACCCAATGCTAATATTGCTCCCTGATAGAATTGTGTAGCCTGCTTCAAGCACATATTGCAGCAGTTATACCGGTATTAATTTCTGACCTGACTTCCATCCAAACTCACTTGAGCAAAACCTGACAAAAACTCCTTGCCTCCTTGCTATCCCATCCTTTCCCTGCCCCCCCAGCCTCCAGACAAGAAGAAGTTTATGACTAGGACAACAGCAATAAATACCTCAGCTTCTCTCAGGCCCAGCCCATTCAAGTTCTTCCGGGATTTGTACCCAACTGTTTCTTGGTTAATGGCTTCTATAAGAAGCCAAGTGTGACCTATAGACAGGAAGAGACAAAGAACACAAGGCTTGACTTGAATTTTTTTTTCCAAATCAGGTATTACATGGAGAAAATTAAAAAATGTTATGCTACATGACCTGACAATCCTAATGTATTTGCCCAAGCACTGAAGCAGACTATTTGAAAATACGAATGTCAAGGAATGTCTATAGACTTTTGAAAACTCTTCAAAATATTGTAGATTTATCTTTCCCCCACATTATTATCAATTTTGGGCACATTCATTCTAGTCCAGATCTGAGTCCATAACACTCTAGATTTGGAGGCAATTAATCCCTTAGTTCCTTTTCCTTTTGCTGTTTTTAAAGAAACATATTGTTAGGTATATTTCTTTATCCTATCCTTTATATACGTGTTCATGTCTTCTCATCCTCCTTTCCTTCTTAGATCATATACCAAACCATGAATTAGATCAGTGGTTCTCATATGGAGTGAATTTGGCATTCCTTGGCCTTTGCAGGACAATTTGAAAGTATCTGAAGCTATATCTGGTTGTCACTAGAGGGGAGGTCAGGAAGAGTGTTCTGCTGGCATTTAGTGAGTGGAGACCAAGTAGGCTGCTAAACTTCCTACAATGTATAACACAGCTCACCGAAAATAAAACAAATTACTGTCCTAAAATGTTGGTACCATAATTGTTAAACCACTGACTTGATACAGAATAATCGGAGATTCCACAAACTATTCATTGTCTAATGGAGGGAGCAGCTAAATGCAAAATGGTAATGCTATCCATTGTTAAACTTTGATTAATATGCATAAACTATGGTGGGGGGACATTTGTGTGAAAGTATAAAGAAGATTACCAAAGTAGGCTTTGAAGTGGATGGGCCTGAAAAACTGAGTACCAAAAGTTTAATACAATTTTTCTGTGTAGGCAGAAGGAAAGGCTCTTGTCAATTAAAAAAAAAATGTTGGAAGAGGAGGAAAAGCACATCCTGCTTTTATAAATATTCACTAATTTTCATTGCTGAAGAAAAGATTATAAAGACTTTAGGTTTTGCCTTTGGGCTTTGTCCTTTATTATAGACAGTGGAGAATCATTTTAGTAAAATGGCAGAATAAGATATACTCTGTCTACCATGTAATCTGTCTATGGTTCTTGGAAGAAAAGATAGAAGGTACCACTAGAAAGGAAGCTATGGCTAGAGTCCAGGAAAATAATACTGTGCATGTGAAGCATGGCAGGGAATTTGGAATGAAGAAAGGGAGTGAAAATGAGAGACACTGGATAGTCAATGACAACTAATGACTAGATTTGTATGTAGTCAAAGAAAATAATTGAGAAAGTATCTAGATTTTGGCTTGTGTAATTGTGCAGAAACCATGAAATGTGATACAAAGAAAGGAGCTATTCCGGTGGTGGGTATCTTTCTGGAAGTGCCCACCAGAGTATCTATGTCCATGGCACAAAATCTGTTACATTCTGTCTCTTCTTCTGCTAGCTATATTATAGAGCCAGATTCTTCCACTGTGGGCAGATTACATCTGATGCTGCCACTTTACCAACCTAATCCCTGTAATAGATTTCCAGTATTACAAAAGAAAGGGCAAAGTCCAAATGCAGAATCTTAAGTCTTTGTAATCTGTTCTTCAGAAATAAAAATTATCCCAAAAGGGATAAGTGACTATTTAAAATAAGTATGCTTGAATTTGTAGACATTTGTGACCTATAGAAATTGAAACATTTGGGAAACTGTTGGATGAATTTGGAGCTCAAGAGAGACGCCTAATTTGTATAAGCAACTGGAAAACAGGGAAGGCTGAAAGAGGTTGCTTTGGGGAAAGTCAGCAACCACTATACAATGCTCAGGGGAGAAGACACAGCAAGCCCAGACCTAGGCATTATTTATAGCAATAGGTGCCTATTCCACTGAACAAGTCCCAGTAACAGGACCTTTCAGAAGGAAACAAGACAAAACAAAACCAACAACAACAACAACAACAACAACAACAAATCATCACCAACAACAATAACAAACTTCAGCCAGATTAGGGCATAGATTTAAGGATTTTATTACGGATGAGGAATCAAGCATCAGGAGATAAACCTGTAACTCAGGCCAAGACTAGACAATTGGTTTGATCTAGGACTCTGGACTCAGCATGAACTTGAATTGATGGACCATAAACAAAAATGGAAGTGAAAGCTGAGCCAAAGTGTTACTATGTACACATATGGTTGGTCACTTGAATTACTAGTTGGTAGAATGGAGAATATTCCTTGCTCTACTAATAACTGGTTTAGATACATGTAAAGCTATGTGTCCAAGAAGTCAGCTTTAGGGCAAGCAGCTTAGTACATTTCATTCAACAGAAACAAATGGAAGCTAAGGTTAAGCCTGAACCAAAAGTCTCCTTTTCAGAAAATGCCCAAATTAGATAAAATATTCATATTCACACCAGTGAGATTGGTATGGCCACGTCTTTTGATTTAGCTTGTAAAACTACCAAACTTCTAAAAGTAACTGAAAATTCAAGATGAAACTGAAGATTCATTTTTTTAAAGAGAGAGTGAGAGAGAGAGAATTTTTTTTAAAGAGAGAGTGAGAGAGGGGAGAGAGAGAGAGAGAGAGAGAATTTTTAATATTTATTTTTTAGTTCTCGGCAGACACAACATCTTTGTTTGTATGTGGTGCTGAGGATCGAACCCTGGCCGCACGCATGCCAGGCAAGCGCGCTACCACTTGAGCCACATCCCCAGCCCGAGAGAGAATTTTTAATATTTATTTTTTAGTTCTCAGCGGACACAACATCTTTGTTGGTATGTGGTGCTGAGGATCGAACCCGTTCGCACGCATGCCAGGTGAGCGCGCTACCGCTTGAGCCACATCCAGTTTCATCTTGAATAAACCTATCACTGACAACTCTGGAAGCATTCAATCACTTATTTCCTCTCCTTCTCCTCCTCCTACTCCTCACCCCTCCCCCTCCTTCTCCTTCTCCTCCCGCGCCCCCCACCCCAGCTTCTTCTTCTTCTTCTTTTCTGGTACAAATGCAATTTCCATTGCTTCATTATAAAATCTGTCATCCTGAATTGCAATTATTATTTATATGACATGTATTTATCTTGATATCCCTGTTACCTTAAATATACTTAGAAATCAATAGTTTTGTTAGTTAAAAAATAAAAATGTTGATGACCCTTTGTTTTAGGTAGCTTTTTCACTGCTGTGACTGAAAAATTTGACCAGAATAATTTTAAGGGAGTAAAGTTTATTTGGGGGGGCTTATGGTTGCAGAGGTTTTGGTTCAGAGATAGCAGGCTCTATTCTTTTGGGCTCAAAATAAGACAGAACATCATGGTGGAAGAGTGTGGCAGAGGGAAGCATCTCACACGATAATCAGAAAGCAGAGAGAGAAATCTCCACTTGCTGGATACATATACCCCAAAGCCATGCCCCTAATGCCCTACCTCCCCTAGCCACACCCCACCTGCTTTCAATCACCACTCAATTAATCACATCAGGTGATTAAATCAATGATTGGATTAAGGCTCTCATAACCCAATCATTTATCCTCTAAACTTTCTTGCACTATCTCACACATGAGCTTTTGGTGGACACCTCACATCCAAACCGTAACAACCCTTAATTCATGTTTAATTCATAAATCTTTGTCACTGAGCTTTTCTTTTATTCACTGCTCTGTGACTTTTTCATTTAAATTCCTAAATTCCAAATTGTTCGTAATATGTACACACATGAACAAACATTTTTGTTTATTTAATAGTAAAGCACATTTCTTCTCTATGAGGCTGTTGAGTTCTAGTTTAAATAAGCTCCCTCAGAGCCATCATCTTAATCTTATTTGATTAGTTACATTTTGGGGGTGGAAAAAATATTTAAGCTGTGATTCTCAAATTATATTTGGCAGAATATAACATGTTTCAGTACCCAACTAGAAAAAAAAATACGATCAGATTTCCAAAATAATGTAAGGGTTTAAAAAAATAATACAGAAGTGGTCCCAGCTTCAGCCTAAGCTACCTTCACCACTGGGACTCAGATGTGTTTCAGTTTCACTGTTCAGCTGGTGGGACCCGCAGCCTTCTGGCATCTCGTTGAATGAGTTCAACTGCATGTGGGAAAGGAACCTACATGAAGGAAATGGATAGGAAAACTCCAGAAGACTTTCTGAGATCTTTTAGGTTCCCTGAACCAGCATTAATAGTTCATTTTTGAGCCCTGTTGAAAGAAGGGTGGCTATAAAACAATGAACGTGTTTGCACAATGTGATTGTCTTCTGGGAGGCTAGAGAGTACACCGGTTCTGCAGTGATGCTACAGTGAGGAAGTCTACAAGAGAAGCCTCTATTCATGTTTTCACCAAATTCAGCAAAGCATTGGTGTATTGAGATCTCTGCTCTGGCACTGAGACATTCTGGAGATTTTATGACAACAGTCATAGATACTCCATGGCCAGTACTTCTTTATTGGAAAGAATGTGACTTTCCAAACTGTCTTATCAGGTAGCAAGCACTGAAGATGGTACCAGAGCAGAAACTTGCTAATACCATGTGGCAAAAGATTGCTGTTAAGCCCCAAATTATGCCAATCAATTCAATTTGATTCTGGAGGGTTTCAGAGATTTTGTGGAACAAAGTAGCCATTAGCATTATGCAACTTTTCCTATTGTTTCTGTACTGTCTGTAATCATAAGTCTGCAAAGCCTATGGAAGCACACAACATTATGTGAGGCAAAGGCATATAGATTTTAAGTTGTCAGTCAGATGAGTAAGTGATAAAACTTTCTGCCTCATCTAAAGGTCTTTCTGTTCACTTGTTTTCTTTTTTTCTAAAATGATTGTTTTTCCTCACCAGGATGTTTTAAAGTTGGTATTTGCAAATATTTATTAACTGATTACATCATTTTTCAGAATACATGACATATGAGGATTGACTATGGATTAGGTAAACATAGGTTTGAATCTTCTTCTTACTACTAACTAGATGACTAGTGCCAAGTGTTTAAATCTACCTGTTTTAATTTTCTCATAAGTAAAATAGGAATAATGTAAAAATACCCACATTCACACACTGCATTGATTTGTTGCAAAGTAACATAAAAATAATTTTTCAATGTTTGAACATAATAAGTGCTCATTGATGTTAGCTTTAATAATCAAGATCAATATTATCATCTAAAATTCATTGTGGTGATGGTTGCACAACTCTGAATATACTAATAGCGATTGAATTGTGTGCTTTAAATGGGTGGATAGTGCAGGATGAGAGTCATATCTTAGCCCAGTTGAGATGCAATAAATGCACAGGTAATAACCTCTAACTTGTCCCTCACTGCAACACACAATGGACTTTAAAAAATAACCATGACATACTAAAATTTCACCCCTGGAATAGTGGGGACATTTATGTTACAATGCAAATATGGGAGATTTCTTCAAGAATGAAAAAGATACTAGAATGAAGAGAAATTAAAATTTTGAGCTACAATTTAAAGAAATGATTTTTACTTTGGCTTGTTCAAGGTAGTGCTTCATCAAATAGGCTGTGATCAGAGTCTTTGCTAAAATATTTTCATTTCTACAAAAAAACTGTATTAGAAGAAGACAGTGCCTGTGAAATTGTCAAGTCCAAGGAAAGCGGCCCTAGAGTGTTCTGGAAGGAAAACTCTGGGTCTTTTTCTCATGTTAGTTAAAGGCCTTTAGATCCTGGGAGGTGAGAGTAGGAGGGTGAAGGATAATACTTATACAAATGTCCCATATACACTTGAGGGGAGGCTTTTTCTCTTAAAGGGTCTAATTCCTGCGTTAGCTAATTTACCTTCCTGACTTCCTTGAGGTGGGATTTGGCATTGTCATCACTTTCTAGAATGTGGAGGGAAGTAAACCAGTCACTCACTGGATCTCTTGCAAAGACAGGAGCAGAAGTTGTTCCAGCTTAACATTGACCCAGTGTCATTGGGCTGACACAGGACAGGAAGGGGACGAGAACTGGGGATCCCAGGCGAAACAGCAAAAGGAGCTTGGGGAGGAAGGATGTAATTACAAGGCACCTTCAAATAATTATGCTATTACTATGTAATTAAGAAGTGCCACTTTATACTTTAACTACCTGAAATTCAGAGATCACCTACCAGTGACTCTCCACTGAGCTTTGGCTTGCCCCTGAAGGAAGGAAAAAAGGACACAGTAAGGAAATACTGGCTTTTGAGGGGGCTGCAAAGTTGCTGAGAAGGAGCCAGAAATGATCAGGAGAACTGTCATTTTCCTGTGCTGTCAAACTTCTTACTTTTCTGAGCCTCTTTGGAGATATCTGCAAAATGAGGAAAAGAACATACCCTTCCTTGACTTGCTCATCATTAGGCTGGTAAACAAATCAAGATCCAAATCTCTGTGAACATTTTTAATCATCTGTTCACATGGGTGAAACCGCTCAATATGCATTTGTTAATGTTTGCTTTCTTAAGCCACTGTACCCCTATAGTGCAGGGATGCAGGAGTTTTAAGACACATAGGTCCCATCCTCAAGTCCCTTTTAATCCAGTTGAAGACACAGAATGGAGGCGTTGTTTGATTCAGTCAGACAGTTATGCATTCATTCAAGTGTTCATCCTATTATTGAGCACCTGGTTTGTGCCAGGCATTATATGTAGGTACTGGCAACACAAAAATGAAAAAGAAACACATTCTGTCCTCAAGGGAACTGTTGTGGTCTTGGGACATGCAGAGGACAGCAGTATAAGCTTTCGAGGGAAGCTGAGAGTGATTCAGAGATGCAGATATTCTGAAAAGGGAACAATTTGCTGTGGGCCAGTTGGACAGAACAGCTTGAGGACAGGCCTCACCCTGGCCTCTGGAGCAGGAAGGAACAGGAGTCAAGTCTAATCTTTGTTCCAGCTAAATTTGAGACCCTGAAACACTTTGCCCTCTTATTCTCCACCTCATGTTTCACCTTCCCAAACACAAGCAATAAAACCTAATAGGAAAGGCATCATGTGGTAATAGAGAAGATTAATTCCCAATTTTGATTTTTTTTGAACCATTTTTACTTGACTGAGTCAAACTTGCTGTGGAAGATGATTCATTACTATCTATTTTAAATCAAGATCAGGAAGCACAATGACACCCCAAAATGACAGAGAATGTATTTCAAGCGAAGAAATCTTAATTTTTAAACTTTCTTTTTGAATAATTTTGTTTTTCTTTGGAGAACATACAGACAAGAAAAGACCTAAAAAAATTGTTAAGGAATTCACTACTAGTGATGGAATCCATATATTACTTATGTAAGCAAAAACCAAAAAAGACACTTTTTAAAAAAATCAAATATTATAGAAGAATATTGAGTAAAATGAAAAATGTCTTTTTATATCCACTCTCACCCCAAATCTATTCCTGGAGGTAACCATTACTGACCTTCTTAGTCTCTTATTACATAATTATATGCACATATGAGAATAAGTACCTGTATATACATACATAAATGGAGTCGCCTGCCATGTGTATTATTCTACAATTACATCTTTTTTGAATTTAACAACATATCTCATAGATTTTTCCAATGATAGTCTACTTTAATATGCCTGAAGGAAACAGAAATTGAATCATTCATTTCCTTTTGTGTTCTGCTTTCCAAGGGAAGACCAGCTTCTTTCATCCATATCTGATCTAGCCTTCCAATGAAGCAATAATTGCTGTCCAGGTCAGGGAAATGGGGCAGAAAGGAAAGGGTAAAGGTATCAGAGTTAATATGAGCCACAGTGAGTTCCCAGATTTTTAAATTTGGCCCAAATACAGGAATGGAAACCAGACCAAAAAGTAATTCTTGAAACTTTCAGGCAAACTTTGATCAGCTGACCTCAGGGAGTAAGATAGTACTGACCTCAAACTGATCACTATCAAATCCATATTTATTGATCTGCATGTGAAAAAATGTGCAAGAGCTTTAGTGATGTTCCTTCCGCTATCTCCCCTGTACTGCAGGAAGAAAAGAGGAAAAAAGAAAAGAAAAAAAAGAGGAAGGGAGAGATGAAAAGAAAGGAGGGGAGAAGAGGGAGTCCGGGAGTAGAGGGAGAGAGGGGACAGAGAGAGGGAAGTAGAAAGGGAAGATGGAGGACAGAAAATCTCGTATCTGGCCTCTGCCCTCTGCAGGCTTATAGTTGAGTTCCTATGGTGTCTCTCTTGTGGAAAGACTGGAGGCTCATGTTTTCTCATCCCTCCAGGAACACAAACATGGCAGAAAAGGGTTTATTCTGAGTTTACTCTGTTTTTCTGGTGTTTATTAGATCTGGACTCCATATTCAAACCTTTCCCCTCTGGAGTAGGATGAGTCTTTGGGGAAGCAGTCTTTAATGTATTTAGTTTTAGACCCAGTTAACCTGAGACCTTGCTATCCGTGGGCCCTTATCTCCTATTCTTTTCTCATCTCTCAAAACTCAAGCAATCAAATTATAAAGGAGAAGCATTGGTTTTTGTATCAGAGAAGATTAATTCTTGAATATACAAGGTATGTTAGTGAAGTTGTAGAAATAAACAGGACATCTGAACCTTTGATGAAGCCTCACTCAGTCCAGGAAGAACATAAGAAAAATACCACCCAGGGATTCTAGGGAAGCTAGGGTATGCTTGGGGAGCCAGTTCCTGGCAGAGAATAAGGTACACTCAGATGGGATTTTGAATGAGATTTCATGAAGTGATTACCTACAGGGTGTGGGCAGGGCTAAGGGAACCAATGAGGGTGGTGTGGAGGTATGCAGGGTGACTAGTAATGGTAATCAAGAAAAGGGGAAAAGAGGAAAAAAGAAAAAGTAATGTGAGCCATTACTAGTCTTGCCATGAACTAAGAAGGAGAGTGGAGTGTTATCAGAACCTGGTGAGAACTGAGGCCACCTAGAGGGCAGGATACTGCCAATACCAGAACCCAGCCCTGAAGTAGAGAGGGAACTGGGAAGAAATACTCCTGTACACCTCTTGCCTCACTCCCACCTCTCAAAGGTGCCTCCTGATGGCTGAATCCAACTGGAGCCAGATGGAAAAGGAATCTGGAGATGAAATCCATAGAGTCAGCACCTCAGGCCACAGAGTGAAATGAAGAAGGTCAGAGAATGAATCCTGGTGGTGGTGATGATAGGCCAAACATAGAGAATAATCATGGTTTTAAACTAATGGAGATTCAGATTGGAGACCGAGAGGTCAGGGCAGGGAAACTTGGCAGAGTTTCATGAGGCTCAGGATCAAATCAAAAGGGCAAATAGTGTTGTTCATTTTACTCTGGTGTTCTTAGAGCTGGAAGGATGCAGAGTAAACCACTTGTCACTGATTTTCCACAGGCTAGAAAAGAAGTTGGGAGGCCATTCTTCCGCCTCTAAGGAGGATAATGCTAGACTCTTCCAGGGAGATGGGAGGTGTGGAACTCTTTACTTACATACTGTGATGAGATATGCATTCTGATTCATCATCAGCCATCTAAAGGAACCTAGAAAAAGTAATTTCACTTATAAACACTTGAGCATTTACTAAGGGACTGTTAAGGTTTGAATGTGAGGTATGAAGTTCATGTGTGAGACAATGCAAGAAGGTTCAGAGGAGAAATGATTGAGTTATAAGAGTCTTAACCCAATTAGTATTTTAATTCCCTGATAGGGATTAACTGAGTGGTAACTGGAGTGGTAGGGTGTGGCTGGAGGAGGTAGGAATTGGGGCGTGGATTTGGGTATATATTTGTATCTGGCAAGTGGAGACCTCTCACTCTGCTTCCAGATCAAAACATGAGCTGTTTCCCTCTGCCACGCTCTTCTGCCATGATATCCTGCCTTGCCTGGAGCCCCGAGGAATGGAGACAGCTTTCTATGAACTAAGACCTCTAAAATTGTGAGCCCTTGAATAAACTTTTCCTCCTCTATAATTGGGCTGGTCAGATCTTTTTTAATCACAACAGCGAAATAGATGACTAAAACAGGGACACACAGAATTTTAGACTTGTACTGGATACAGAGATGGGCAAGATATTGTTTTTGTTTTCTTTTCAGAAGCTTTTCCTGATGAATGAAGCAGATAAGTGCTAGAAGATTATAGTTCAAGGTGGGAGGGGATCAGTGCTCTAGAAGAGGTAAGTACAACATATTATGAAATCAAGAACAAAATTGGAGGTTAATTTTGATTATGCATATTAAGGAAAGCAGAGAGGTATTTCAGTTAGGTCTCAAAGAAGAGGAATACAATGAGTTGGGGAGCAGCAGAGGAGCACAGCTCATGCTCAGAAGGATGTGGAGAGCTCTGGGATGGTTGAACTATGCAGAGGGAGGTTGAGGGCTGTAAGAAATGGAAATAGAAAAGACTCTTAGGGCTAGATCACAGAGTAGTGGGGCTAAGGCTGCCGGTTGCCTGTTCAATACTTTCTCCTCTTCATCCTTACTGCTTCAGATTGGAGAAGAGTTTCTTAAAAGTCCATGTTAAAGACGTGGTCCCTAGGATGGCACCTTCGGGAGGTAATGGAACCTTTGAGAGATGAAGCTTTCTGGGGTATCCTTAGGTCACACATAGGGTGTGTCCTTGAAGGGGATTGTGAGATTCCTGCCCCTTCCTCTTTCTCTTTGCTTCCTGGATCACGAGGTGAGTGATATTGCTTTCTCACACATTCCTCCCATTATGTGCTGCCTTGCCATAGACCCAAAGCAAAGGAGTCAAATGGTCATGGACTGGAACCTCAAAAATTATGAGCTAAAAATGAAACTTTTAAAAATAAATTGATTATCATTTCTGTTGTAGTAATGAAGAGCTGACTAGCATACTTACTAACAACACCCTTTTAAAAATTTTTTTGGAGTGGTATATGCTCATTCAAAACCATGAACCTCCTCAGGTGCCTTCTCAGGTGGAGGGGCATCCCCTGGCTAGTTCTCACCTACAGTGCACCAGCAGCCATCTACTGGGTCAGGTTATGGGAAAGCTATTGCATGACTGATAAAAGGGACTCAGTTGGCCCACACCTTTTGTCTTCTGCTCCTCTCTCTATCTCCATGTCCAGAATGTGAATCCAAGGCCTAGAGGTAGAACAGACATCTGGGGACCTTGAGGCAAATGCCCATACTTAGAAGGGCAGAAAAGGAATGCAAAAGAACGAGGGTCCATGATGATTTCCTGGAGCAGCAGCATCTGTTTTGAAATGCCTACCTCCTCACTTTTTCTCACACGTGGAAAGAAGCCTCCACAGTTATCATTTCACTATATGTAGCTGAATAGACCAGTCTATGCCTGTTGCTGGAGTTTATGGCATAGGATATTGGGATCAATGAATCCTGTTAAATGATAGGGTAGACCTGCCATGAGGGAACTTCACCTCTGAACATGAAAATGAATTTCCAGAGCTGGCATTAAGTCCATCTTTATCCCTGACCAGCCAGGTGACTCAGGGTGACTCACTTAGTTTTCTGGGAACAGCATCATCATTTTAAAGGTATGGATTTTAGAAGGTCCCTGATGTTTCATCCAGGTTCATGGTTTGAACTTGACCAACCTATTAAGTTGACCAAGATGGCAGGTGGAGATGTAGAGGCTGGCAGCAGAAGTGAGAGTCCAGAGAGAGAAAGCTGGTGATAAAAGAGACTCAGTGTGTGGTTATTACACTTGGAAAGGTAGAAAATAGTTAAGAAATTGAACCAAGGGTATAAAGAGTCAGGAAAAGGAGTTGGTTGTAAAATCAATGGGTCTCTCAGATCACTTGGATGGAGGCTGTGCTGAACAGAGAAGTTGTAGTGGATTAATCTGAAAGGTGACTAAAACACAAAGAATGTAAAAGGACCAAGTATTCTTCAATATTACAAAAATTTTGAATAGATTTTTGGAGATGCAGAAATAGTGTGTGGCCTTATCTCACTCTTAGGAAGTCATAGATGCAGAAGCCAACAATAATAAAAATAACTTTGATTCATGTCACACTTTCCCCCTCAAGAACCCAATGCATGTTTATATAGTTGTTGCAAGCTTATCATTGCAATGCCCTTGCACAGGGAAGAAGCCAGGAGCATGCTATCTCTCCCTACTAGATTGACTAGAAATGTTGTCTGAAGAAGCAGGGATCTGACCAGAGTGCCAAGGCCAGCCAGGGACAGAGAAGAGCAGAGATTAAGCCACTGGGGCTCTTCTGGCCCTGCAAGATATGAGAAAACCTGGGCTCTGGATTCTCCCCACTCAACATACTAGTGACTACACAATGCATGAGTTAATAAATGATCTCTTTGCCTCGTTTTATTTCTTGTGTCAGATCTAGATGTGCAAGTCCTACCAACAGCTTTATAGTTCTACATGGAAAATAAAAGCAGGGCATCTCTGCCTCAGTTTCCTGCACCTATGGGGTGCTGAGTTGCTGCTTGGGATCCCTGGAGGAGTTCTTGCCTTAACTTGCTCTTCATTTCCTTACCTGCTGATTCTGTCTATTCTGAAAGTTCAGGTCTCTATTTCTATTTTTTTTTTAACCTACATTTCAGTTTGGTCAAATCTCATATACAATTCCCTTCCCAGATCTCTCTTATAAACAATGGGGCATAACTGGTATATTTTAATCCCAAAATGGCATCTGAAAGCGCTCTGCAATGCCGCCAAGCCAGCACTTTCAGAAGCATCTGACGATATTAATTTCAGTCTATTTCCTGAGGTTTGCAGGAAACTAAAATGTAGAAAGCGCTGTGGCAAAAAATTAAAGCTTCATGGAAGGGGAAAAAAAGGAAGATTGACAGGAAACGAGGTTTCAATAGGACAGCTTGCAGAGTAGTGCTGTCCTCTTTTCTGCATATCAACATATGCATAGGGAAAAATAGCTCTCTCCCCCTTGCAGCTCTGCAATTGGGAATGGGCTTTGCCTACACACGGTAGGTAGGTAGCAATTGAGGGTAAATATACACAAGGGACTGAGCTCTAGGTCCTTTTGACTGAGCTGTAAATCACTGTTGGTGACCTGACTTCCATTACAAACAAAGAGGCATCTGATTTTGTCCATTAAAAAAACATCTAAGGACATACTGAGATCAGTTTTTCTACAGCCCATGATTATTTGTGCTACTTGATTTTCCTATCTCCCCCTCCCTATTTTTGTTTTTAATACATCTGAATCTGATATTTTAAATTCAGACCTTTTGGGGAAGAAATTCCTTCTAAATTTTCCATGTCAATGATAATTTAAACTCTACCCCCAAATATAGTATCTTTTATTTGAAAAGCATCTTCCCTTGTCTGTTTTCCTTTTCTTCTGATGATAGTGTCCTGGTTTACTTGACTGCTTGAAGCAAGCCTTCCCCAGCTGGACTTCTTCCAAGGGTCTCTTCCTGTTTTTCGCCAGTAGGTGGACACAGTCCTGTTCAGCACATATCCAAGATTGCTAGCCTTTTGACCAGAGAACCTTGCCTGGACTTAGGAAACTCCATAAAGAATTAACATGTGAGTGCTTGGTTGGTCACTCCCAAATTTTGTGAAGATAAGGGGAAGGACAAAATGCCATATCATGCCAATGGGAAAAATGGTTTAGCTTCTCACCTGCATGGGTGACATGATTTTAAAAGCAACATCTAATCATTTTTATCTTCTGGAGCTGTCTTTGCTTGTTGCTATGGGATTGGCAAGGGCGAGATGACAGAACCTGGAGGTGCTTGTAGGTCTGTGTCTTTGGGGATGGATTTTAGGGAAAGACCAAAGAGCCCTTGAAGTCCTTGCATGAGGCACTGGGTCCCACAAGATGGGCATTCTGAGGGACCTACATTGTCAGCAAGTGAGTTTATAAAGAGATTTCCTAGGGGAAGCAATGGAGGAAGGGAGAACTTGTAGAAGACGCCTGGGTTGGGTTGAATTGAGACATGACACACCCTGGAGCTAGATCTTCTCTGGCCTTTCTGTATTGCAGCCCAAATGACACTTTCTTTTCTTTTCTTCAAATTTATAAGTGCAAGACATGCCCAAATGCCACCACGGATAGTGTTAAGCCTGTTATGGTTTGTTGTTCCTGAGACAAGGTGAGAGGTGAGGTGGTGAGAAAACAGTTCTTCCTCACCCCTAGCTGTAAGTCTGAACTGAGACAGCGAATCCAGTTCAGCAAATGCCTGGTACTGTGATGGCCCCTTTAAGGACATAATATATTTATTATCTCTATCAAATATCCCAGTACATGTGGGCTGTTTCTATTACAATCTCTGTGGAATGAATGAGAAACAGAGGCAGTGAGAGGTTAAGTGATTTTCCCATGGCCAAGTGGTAAAGTGGGAGGGATGGGGGATTGGCAGCCACTAAAATCCGTTCTCAGGAAAGTGCATGATTAATTGTAAACTGCTGTGCAAACTTTGCTTCTTCTTGTTATTCTCAGATTGGAAGCCAGGACGTGTGGTGAGGAATAACAATGACAATTAGGTTGGCTGAGTGAATAAAAGACTTTGGAAAAGTCCCCTGCATTCCTGTGGCCTTTGTTCCTCTGTGGTATGTGCCCAGATTATGTCACTGTGTTAATCTGAATCCTGATACTGCATTGGCAAGCCACGGTGATGAGCGACATGGGAGACGGGGGGCCAGGGCCTAGGGTGGCCCTCAGAGGTGTCTGCAAGGGGAAGGAGGGAGGGGCTAAGTGGCTTCTCCAAGGAGTGGAGAAGGAGGTTTCCTTCGGAAACTGAGCGTTCAAGACTCTGAGGAGCTGGATGGAGGTGTACCTACATCCCTGGCTCCTGTCTCACCTACCTGCTCAAACATTGGGACATTTAGTCCTGGTTTGATGGTTACTGGCACAGAAGTTAAAGGCCATTGGGGAAGGGGGAATAGAAAGCTTTTTCTGAGCTAAAAAGTAAGTGTGGGTTTGGCCTATTGATCTGAGCACAATAGACAGTTTTCATAATTTGACGCCTATGTTGTCAGACACACAAAGCCATTTGCTCCATCACAAGTGCAGTAAATACAATTTGGGAGTGTGTGAGTGGCAGGGGTGAGCCAAGAGAAGGGACAGTGGGTGGAAACTGAAGTTCAGAGTTTGGATGAAGGAGCTCTCAAGATTCCAAACACCTTATGACGCTAGCTAATAGCAATGCATTTTTAATTTAAAATTTGCTAAGAGAATTGACTTTAACAATTTCCACTACAAAAAAATTGTGTGTGGGGGGGAGTATGTGAAACAATGCATATGTTAAATTTGCTTAATTCAGTCTTTTCACAATGTATATATATATATTTTGAAACATAATGTTGTGTACCAAAAATACATACAACTTTTGTCAATTAAAAAAGGGAGAAAAGTCCCACTATTCCCTTTATTCGAATCAGTTCTCTAAAAACTGCTATTTTTATAAAAATGTCATGATAAAAGAAAAAAATCTCACAATAGAAAACAACCTTTTTTTGAAAAATATAAACAATGTAATTATTCTGTGCTTTTCTGTAATATTTTTGTCATCATCATATAAATATATGCACATGTTGGAAAAGCTGAAAATTCAAAAAAGATTCACTAAGATTATTAATAATAAGATAACTACTTGAAATTTGCTATGTTCTAATATTTTCCTATGTACAGTCTTCAACATAATTGAGCTAAAAGATTGCTTTATATTATGAATATTCACCCATTAAAGAGTCTATGTTTTTTTAAAAAAAAAATTATGTAAACCTTATCAAAAAGCTTGTATTTTCAAGTTATCTTTTTCAGAGCAGATTTGGGCCACTCTCTTCTACTTCAACCAATAATCCAGAATCATGGCTTCCACAAACACCTCTCTCATAAGAGCTTGGGGGACCGTGATCGTCTGAACTGGTTGTTCTTGGTTTCAGATGCTCTGGGACTTATATGCCTCCACCTTCCTTGGAGTATTCTAATGGGAGCTGGGTGCAGCACAGTTGCCTGCGAGGGACCAGCTGTGGTAAGTCTTAGAGGCTGACTGGTGATTGAGTGTTCTGTGATCTCCCATAATGAGCTGCTTCTCTTTGGGACCAGGGAAAATCATTTTAAAAGCTGAAACCTTTTGAAGTAACAAGTGGCCACTTTTTTCTCTCCTCATTTCAGCCATGCTGAGTTTTAGTTCAGAGAGGTTGCTAAGGGACCTCTCCATCATAGGTCTGGAAACCCTCTATACTTAAGGATTATTTTACAGATTTCCTGAAAGTAAAAGGAAAATAGGAAGAGTAAAAACTTGATGTTTTCCAAATGCTTGACTTTTGAGGCACATGCCAGTGCTATAATTTCTGCAGGAATATTTCTGGCAAGACACTTTCCTTCTTATTCCCCAGTACTCCTTCATTCTGCCACTCTGACTTCCCAAGCCACAGTCCTTTTCCCCCCATACATTGGCTCAGGATTCCCACTTGACTTCCAAACTTCCATTCTTTTTCTTGTTTATTATCACATGTCCCCATTATATTAGAGGGAGACACTAGGCTCCATCTTGCAGAGTCTGGGAACAAAGACCCTACAGTAGATGGGGAGAAATCAGCTGCTAGAACGGTCACTTCATGACTAGGGAGCATGCATAGGGTAGACCTGCATTGCCCAACACAGTAGCTACTACCCTCGTGTGGCGGTTTATGTTTAAATCAATTAAAATGAAATAAAATTAACAATACTCAAACCAGTCACTTGTCAAGTCCCTAAGAGCCACATGTGGCTAGTGGTGACTGTACTGGATACTATAGATTTTAGAGACCATTATTTCTATCAGTACAGAAAATTCTATGGGATAGAATTGGTCTAGTTTCTTTGCACAATCAGATTTAAGCTGGTGCTGTAGGGATAAAGACTTTTATTCAGAGTTTGTCCCTTATGAATGAAAGTCACAGAAATGGTCAAATCTTGTTTTTCTAACAGTAATACCATTGAGTGGTGTAATCCACAGATGAAAAAATTAATAGTGTTCCTATCTATGTCTCCAAGTCCTAATGAAAGATGAAGGAACTTTACTGTATTTGGAAATAAATGATTGGGCATCAATTGACCATGGTTGTGATGGGGCAGAATTGTGTCTTTCCCCAAAATTTCTGTGTCTAAACTCTAATCCCCAGTGTCACTGTCTTTGGAGACAGGTCTTTGAGAGGGTGAGAAAGGTAAAATGAGGTCATAAGAATGGGATCCTGATCAAATATGACCAATGCCTTTATAAGAAAAGGAGGAGACACAGAGTGTTCTCTCTCTCTTTCTCTCTCTCTCTCTCTCTCTCTCTCTCTCTCTCTCTCTCTCCTCCCTCTGCCCTTGAACACAAAGATGTCACATGATTGTTGAGTGCCCAGCAACAAGACAGAGGGTGTACTGACCCAGCAAGACAGCCCTCATCAGAAACTAGTCATGCTGGCACACTTATATCTGACTTTTGGCCTCCAGAACTGTGAGGAAATAAATTGATGTTGTTTACTGCCACCCAGTTTATGGTATTTTGTTATGGTAGCTTGAACAGACTAATATAGTAAACTTGTATTTGGGTCATTGCTACTAATAATGGCCAGCATTTGTATAGCATTTTGCCAGGTGATTTTAATGTATCTTGTTTGCTTCTCACAAAAGCCTTTGAAGTTGCTATTAATATTATGATTTTAGAGATGAAGAAATAGAGAGCTGAGAATGCTTAAATAATCTGGGGTCACAGTGAGACTAGAACTCAGGGCTCTGAACCCCAGGCCTGTTCTCTGGCCACTCCAATATATTGTTTTGAATGTCTGTGACTGTCCAGAACAGACTGAGTCTGGCAACTCTGAACATGAGGGCTTATTCCTGGCTGTTCTCACACTTGGATATGTGCAACAGAAATAACTGAGGGATCAAGAATGTGCAAATCAGTATCACAAAGTTAACAAAGAATTTGTTTCCAGAAAATTAAAGAATATAATCCTACAAATACACTTTAAAAACATTTACTTGCAAATGCCATGATTTTATTCCCTTTTATTGCTGAGTAATATTCCATTGTGTATAAATGGCACATTTTTTTAAAATCCATTCATCTACTGAAGGGCATCTAGGTTGGTTCCACAATTTAGCTCCTGTGAATTATGCTGCTATAATATTGATGTGGCTGTGTCCCTGTAGTAAGCTGTTTTTAAGTCCTTTGGGTATAGACAAAGGAGAGGGATAGCTGGATCAAATGGTGGTTCCATTCCCAATTTTCCAAGGAATCTCCATACTGCTTTCCATGTTGGCTGCAACTATCTGCAGTCTCACCAGCAGTGTATGAGTGTGCCTTTTTTCCCACATCCTCGCCAACATTTACTGTTGTTTGTATTCATAATAGCTGCCATTCTGACTGGAGTGAGATGAATCTTAGAGTAGTTTTGATTGTATTTCTCTAATTGCTAGCGATGATGAACATTTTTTCATATATTGGTTGATTGATTGTATATCATCTTCTGAGAAGTGTCTGTTCAGGCCCTTGGTCCATTTATTGATTGGGTTATTTGTTTTTTTTGGTGTTAATTTTTTGAGTTCTTTATATACCCTAGAGATTAAAGATGTGTGAGGGGTTGGACGGAGTTGGAGGAGTTAATGCTAAGTGAAGTTAGCCAATCCCCCCAAATCAAATGCTGAATGTTTTCTCTGATATAAGGAGGCTGATTCATAGAGGGGTATGGAGGGGGAGCATGGGAAGAATAGATGAACTCTCGATAGGGCAGAGGGGTGGGAGGGGAAGGGAGGGGACATGGGGTTATAAATGTTGGTGAAATCTGATGGTCATCATTATCCGAAGTACATATATGAAGACACGAATTGGTGTGAATATACTTTGTATACAAGCAGAGATATGAAAAATCATGCTCTATATGTGTAATATGAATTGTAATGCATTCCACTGTCCTATGTAAATTTAAAAAGTTAATAAAAAATGAAGAAAAAATAAATATTTTAGTGGCTAAATTAAAAAAAAACACCAAATACACTTAAAAAACAAAACAAAAACAAATTGATGAGGACATGAAGAAATCTACAAAAGAGGAAATTCCAAGAACCAAAAAATAATTTTAAATGTAAAAATTTGTTAGTAAAGAATAAAAAATACATGTTAAAACAAAGGGAGGTCATATTTCTTACTATCCAGTTAGAAACAAAGTGTAAAATTCTTGTAATATCAAACATTGGAGAGGAAACAGGAACAGTCATAAACTGGGGATACAAGCATAACTTAGTGCAGGCTCCTTGGAGAATAATTCATCAATATCTAGTAAAGTTGAAGATAAACATGACTACATTCCAGTGTGTGTTTATCTAACTTTTAAATGTCCATTCTAGAGAAAGTCTTGTACCTGTAGCAAGCAGATATGATCAAAGTCATTCATTATAGTTTTATTAGTGATCACGAAAAATTGTACACAGTTAAATGTTCATCAATAAAGTAATGGATAAATTGTAGTCCATTAATATAAAGAAATATTCTCTAGCAGTTAAAATGGGCTAGATTTACATACATTCAATGAAGATACATTTCAAAAACTTGATGTTGAATGAAAAAGGCAAGTTAAAAATACGTGTGCAGATATCATTTATATAAAAATTAAGAACAAAACATTACATATGGGTTATAAATATATAAGTAGTAAAAATACCAAGGTTATGGTTTGGATCTGGAGTGTCCCCCAGATACTCATGTTTCCAGAAGTGGGGCTTTGGGGATCATATGATTGGATCATGAGGGCTCTGACCTTGTCAATGGATTGATTCATTGAGGACTGAATGGACTACTGGGAGGTGGGAGTAGTTGGGAGAAGCGACCACTGGCAGTTTTTCCTGGAAGGTTACCTTGTCCTGCGGCCCCTTCCTCTCTCTGTTTCCGAGATGCCATGAGCTGAGCAGCTTTCCTCTACCATTCCCTCCTGCCATGCTGTTTTGCCTCGCCTCAGGCCCGAAGCAATGAAGCTGGTGGATCATGGACGAAAACATCTGAAGTGGTGAGTCAAAGTAAATCCTTCCTCCTCTAAATTGTTCTTGTCAGGTATTTGGGATAAAAGCCGACTAACACAAGACGTAATCAAAATCTCCCTTCAAGATGGTGATTACTTCTAGGAGGAAGGAAAATGAATGGTGTAGATGAGGGTTCAATTACATGTATTCTTATTTTGAAATTCTTTCTAAAATGGGTAGAAAAAAGGCACTTAATGTGTCAAATGGTTTGTACATGGGTATATGTTAATCATTCTCTTTGCTTATTTATTGATTTAGTACTACAGGGGGTTGAACCCAGGGGTGCTTGACCACTGAGCTACACCCCCAGCCATTTTTATTTATTTTTTTATTTTAAAAACAGTTCCTGCTAATTTTTGAGATAGGATGGCCTCAAATTTATGATCCTCCTGCTGCAGCCTCCCATGTATTTGGGATTACAAGTGTGTGTCACTCAATGCATCCTGCCTCTGTGCTTTTATATGTATCTAAATTTTTCATTATTTAAAATCTCAAGACACTTTGCAAGATGGGTGCCATCCTGACCATTTAATATTTAATATTAGCACTCTCACCCTACCCTAGCTCCCCTCACTAGTACAGAAAGAGGCAACCAGAGACATTGCCTTCTAGGGGCCCCAGAAAGCTGAGGGCATTCAGGGGTATAAATTCTAGGTGGGAAGCAGGATCAAGCACCTTTCCCACTCTGTGCTAAACAGACTGAGCAGGGAAGAAGCTGTCTCTCTCCACATAGACTAGAATTTGCTCCATGACTTACAATTTGGCTCTTACATTCACTTAACATCCCCAAAAAACAGACTCCAAACTTCAAACTTCAAACTAATTTTTAAAAGCAATTACAGTGTGAGACTCAGGCAATTATTTTTTTGAGTCTCCAGAAAGCTTGATATTGCTAAAAGTGGTTTATTTTATGGGGATAAAAGAATAAAAAATTTAATTAGTGGTTTTCATCAGTCACCCAGGTGACACGCAACTTTTCCTTTGAAAAACAACTGGGGACATCTTTGCCATTCAACATTTCCCCCTTCATCCCTGCCTACCTTCTCCCTACTCTGGTTTCTAGGATCTCTAGAATTTTCAGAAACAGTTGTGTTATGTGATTGAGTATCACATGTTGAGTACATTTTACTCATCTTCCTAAAATCTGTCTTTTCTAAATTCTTGACAGCTGACCAACCAGTGAGTGAATAAATGCATATTTACTTAGTGACCAATATGTGTCAGATATTTGCTCACTACTTATTTCATTTGATTTTATTGGATTCTTATAGTAATTCTCTAATATGGGTGTAGCCATTAATATTTTCCCCATCACAGAATTTAGAAAACTGAATCTTAGAAAGCATAAATGACTCACTGCACTGGATCTCAGTGTAACATCCTGTGTTACAGTTCTGGATCTATTAATCATGACTTATGTGATCCTGTTTGGATCACTTTACCTGCCTTTGTTTTTTATTCCTGAAATGAAGGGGTGAGGTTAGATGATGTTCAACTTCCTCCTAATTCTAAGCTCCATTCTGTGGCAATTTTATTATACAAAAAGAACAGAAGACACAGCTTATCTTTAACATCGTAATTTTTTTCCGTAATTCTTTGTGGTCAACAATTCAAAGAAGAGTTGACCAACTGAAAAATGATCAGTGAACACTAAATGTCCTGGTCAACCAAATGCTCAATACAGTCATGATTTCTTTGGGTGGGCCTCCTAGCTGGCTGTCTGTTTTCTGAAATACTGGTGCATTTGTCGATCAGCCTCTGTTATTACAATTACTGAACGTGTATTAAACACAATGAATTGAGAGCTATAAAAGACTTCATGCACATTAAACAGTTGAAAAGCAATACCTTAAGCTGTGTCACATATGTTACTTTAAAATACTCTTAATTCAGAGATGAAGGGATCTCCGGTCATAAAACTGGGGTATCAGTTCCTTTCCTTCTAGTCATTTGTCCACGGTGCCAAGTTGATATCAGGACTGAAGTTGGATAATTCAGGGTCTGGGGAAAAATACATTTTTTTAAAATGGAAGGATGGGTATCTATTTACTTCAGTGGTAATTCTGGCTTTAGTGAGACTGTAGGGGTTGAACTTGAGTGCATCCTAAAGGAGAGGAACAGTCTGTACATTGTAGCAGAAGGTGGTGTGTGCGGGGGGGAGAGGTAGAGTACTAAGACCTAAGTGGGTCTTGATAAAGGCCAAATAAATGCTGGAATAAGTCTTACCTGAATGAAGAAAAAGATAACAGGGGGATGGTCTATAATGAGAAATGATGTTTGTCACTATATCATACACAATGTCAGTTTAAGAATAAAGATATTGGCATTAGGCTACTTGAATGGGATTCTGGCT
The DNA here is from genome assembly GCF_964194105.1 of Spermophilus citellus. Lineage (NCBI taxonomy): Eukaryota > Metazoa > Chordata > Mammalia > Rodentia > Sciuridae > Spermophilus > Spermophilus citellus. The sequence continues at coordinate 147,699,435 of NC_138183.1, read as the reverse complement.
CTTTCATATACCAGCTTTTAACAGATCATTTAACACCTGAACTTTAGTTTCCTCATCTATAGTATCTACTTCATAGAATTGTTATGAAGATTAAATGAGAAGATCCCTTTGTCTTTTAGCCTCCAACATTCAATATATGTTCTTAAAAAAAATTCCTCTTTTAGCATTAAATTATCAATAAAAGTTATTTACTACTGACATAGGACTAGGGAACATGGACATTGCCTTCAGAGGAAACTGGTGAAGATTTTGAATATGTTGATTTTAGGGTACCAGCAGAATGCAATTGGATTTAAATATAAGCAGGAGGATGGTTTGGAGGTCATTATGATGATCTGGGTATGAGGTAATTGGGTCATGGCTTGGGATGATGTTAATGAGAATAAGAAGGGAAAGGGTAAAAGGGACAGACATTTCAGGATTTAAAAATTTCATGAGTAAAGAGGACAAAAAAAGATATATGCGTCAAAAATGACTTCTAGTTGTTGGACTCAGCCTACTCGGACAGAAGCATCATTGAATAAATGGAGAAACAGGTTTTAAGGAAGAACTCACCTGGGATTTATTAATCAGTGTTGAAGGTATGGTGGGCCATCTCAATGGATCTCTCCAGGTGGCCATACGAACCCTGGGATGATGAGGGAGAACTGACTGCATCGATTATTTGAGGGGCAATCCTGTATGCCCTAAATTTCATTTGTATACTTCTTACATTTCCTCCCTGTGGTATTGTTTACAAAATATTTTACTTCAATTTGACTTAAACTGATTTATTTGGCTTCCCCTAAGCAGTATTATCTGTGAAATCTCAGACTTTATATGCCAGTTACAGTTTGTCTAATACACATTAAAATAAAATCATAACGGTTTAAATAGAAATATTCACCCATATACCTCCTAAAATCATTCCCAGTACCATCATTGTTATACATATATTTTTGTGAAACAGGAATAAAAATGAAAATTAAAGCCACAGAAAACATTGATTTTTCTCCTCAAAACAGAATAACAAAAAGATCAGAAAGCTAAAGTGAGGGGGGAAATGTGGCCAAAGAACTACAAAGAAATGAGTGTAGGAGAACCAGGGTAGTGTAACGTCAGGCCAATAGGTTGAGGATAGAGCAAAAGTGTGGTTGTGTGAAAATTTCAATAAAGGATGTTAAAAAGTTGCCATTATCTAGAAGAATTTTGAAAAAGCCATGATATGAAGAATCAAACAACCAAACACTGGTAAGGTGGGTCAGATTCTGGATATATTTTGTGTGATTTGCTACTGGATTCAATGTGGGATGTAAGTAAAAGAGAAGAGAGAAGAATACCCTCATGTTTGGGGTCTAAGCACTGGGAATATTATAGCTATTATTAACTGAGTTATGGAATATTCTAGATGGTCCAAATTTGAGAGTGGATGGGGAGATTAAAAATTCCAGTTTGAACATGTTGAGTTTGAGATGTATATTAGTTTTCTGTGAGAAGATTTAGAGAAGATGGTAGGCTAAATAAACCTGAAGTTTGTGGTTCAGGAATAGAGAGAGAATTTGGGAACTTCAAAATAGAGATCACTATAATTAACTTCACAAAACTAATTTTTTTTTTTTGTATTAGAATAAACTTGGTAATGCTATATAACAAATACACCCCCAAATCTTAGTGGCTCATGTCTTCAAATTTTTCTTTCTGATTTAGGCTGCATATTCATGTGGACTGACCACCTCTGATCCACACTTCTTCACTCCAGGAGCCAGGCTGATAAAGCAGGCAGAGAGAAAAGAGAGCTCTGGAAGCGTCTGCATTGGCAATGAAATGTTCCTGTTCAGAAAAGACACTCCATTCTCGCTCACAAATCACTGGCCAGAACTAGCCATATGGAATCAGATAAGTCTAAGGCATTAGGAAGTACAAGGGGAAACTAGATCCTACCATGTTCCCAAAAGCCAGAGAGTAGCCATATTTGGAATACTGAGCAGTAATGGTCACCAAGGGAGAAGGCAGGGTGGCTAAAGGATGAGCCTTACACTTGTAAGGAAGCACTTGTACATTCAGAAGTCCAGGGGGAGAGAGGAGCTAGTAAGGAGACAAGAAGGAAAATGAGCTTTTAGTTTGCTGAAATTCCAGTGAAGCTTTCATCATTTGGACTCAGAAATTTCAGAGAAAGAAACAAATGGGTAGAGGTAAGCAAAGTCATGAAACTCCACCAATGAAACAAAGAAGAAAGGGGAGAGAAAGGAACTTAGAGTTATGTCCAGAATAAAGTACATCAGTACTTTGCACCACATCAAAACAACTGAGAGGCCACAAACACAGGGACAAAGAGTTTCAGCTTTCAAGGGACAAATAGCTCCAGCTGTTACCTTGGATCATATTGCCAAGTCTCCTGACCTCAGTTTCCTTATCTGAAAATGGGTCTTCTCTGAAAATTACATAACATATTGCCTAGTGCAGATCATGTGGGTAACATTCAAGTTGAAGCTGGAGAGTCACCACACTGGTAGGAGTATGAATTGCTTCAGCCACTTTGGAAAACTGGCAGCATCCAGTTAGATAAGAGCTTAACAGATGTCTAATATAGGATCTGTGATTACATCTCTCCTGTGTTAGTCAGCTTTCTATCACTGTGACAAAATGCCTGAGATAATCAACTTAAGAAGAAGAAAGTTTAATTTGGGTTCATGTTTTCCGAAGAAGTTTTGGTCCATGCCCATTTGGCCATGTTATTTGGGCCCCTGAAGGCACAGTATATCATGGTAGAACTGCTTGGTTGGGGAAGACTGTTCTTCTTATGGAAGATGGGAAGCAAAAAAAGAGAGAGGATGAGCTGGGGTCTCAATATTCCCTCCAAGAGCCCACACCCAAAGACTTAACTTCTTCCTTAAGACTCTACCCCTTAATGGTTCTACCACTTCTCTGTAGTGCCATGAGTTGGGAATCAAGCCTTCAACACACAAGCCTTTGGGGGACATTCAAAATCCAAACTATTGCACCTATGTGTTTATAGACCTATGAACATATAAATAGTCCTGTTTAGGACTTACAAATAGTCCTAACAAGAAACAACCACCATTGAATGGTTAAATGAGTTATAGTACATGTCATATAATGTTACTACACCACAATAAGAATGAACACTGTAAATTACATGGATGAACCTCACAACATATGTTGGCAGACACAGAGTACATTCTGCATTATTCCATGTATATAAAGGACAAAAACAGAGAGAAGTTAGGATAGCTGCTGAGAGAAGTTAGGATAACTGTTACCCATGGGAGAAGGATGCGTTCCTAGACCGGGTTAGAGGTGGGGTTGGTGGGTAAATTTGTGCATCTGAATTGGGAAAATTAAGCCCCACAGATGATGTGCATTTCTGTTAAAAAGGTAAAATCAAATTGAAGGAAAAAAAAAGAAAGAATAAAATGTATTTGAGCCTATAGGTAAAATGGGTTTACCTGGTTTGTGAAGACACGGGACCCCACTTACTTTATAACTGCCAGTTGCTTCCTGCTCTGCCAGAATGGCTGGTTCCAGCCGCAGGAGTAAATATTTGTATAAATAGGATGCATATCATTTTGGTGTGATTGGCAGTTTAATTAGGTACATGTCCTTTCACTGCCATTGTAATTAGATTGGTGGAGAATCCAGAAATTCCAGGTTGTTATATCTGTCTCTTGATTGCTAGATTTAAAAAAAAGTATTTATTGAGGTTATTTACATGCTGGTGGTCTTGGCGTGGGGAAGGCCGTACTCTCACTGCAGCTAATCTTGTTATGTTAACAAGGAAATTGCAATGCTAAACAAAGAGGTAAAATGGGAGGAACTGCCCCTTTACTCCTTACCTTTTCCACTGAGTGTCAGCTAGTAGCAAAATAAGGGCTCCTGGAACATTAAAACCAGCCTTGAATATAAAAGCACCAGGAAAAAAGCAAGCAAAAGCCCTTGCCAATTTTACAAGGCAATCTCCCTCTCCCTGCCTCTCTCCCCACACATCCCCCACCCCCCGTTTTTTTCTCTTTTTTCCCTCTGCAGTCAGTTTAAAGTGATGTTGTGTCTCTAACTGTTGCTAGACATGAACACAACCCAGATCCAGTAGGGCTTCTCCAACAAGGATGAGTGTAGACACAGATGAGATACTGAAGGGCCACATGGTCCTGTCCCTGTCTGAGCAGGGTTGTTTGGAAATCCTTGCTCAGGAAGCTGTTCACCTGAAGAAGCCTGTCAGGATGGCAAGGAGGGTTTGTTATCTTCCTTTGTCCACCCTGACCCTTCTGGACTCAGCCTATGGTCTCAATGAGTTGATTTTAGTTTCCAAATTTAGGATTTAGGCAATGTCTTTTTTTTTAAAGAATTTTTATCTCCGATAGTTTTATTTAATTTAGGGCAGGGAATTAAAATCCCATACTTCTTCCAGAATAAACTAAAAACCTGGTTTTAAAATTTCTATGGAGATTTCAACTTAAACCTACACACTTTATAAATATATGACTTTTAGATATTAGCCAACAATATACTATTTGTGATACTAAAGGTACACATGGTAAGCCTTACATGTTGAATCAGAAAATCTTTTGGAGAAGAAAACACAGAGATAAATTTTATCACTAATTCTTAGCTACTCATCATTACATCTTAAACCTAATTTTGATCCTGTCCTCGATGGTCACAATGTTCCTTTCTAAATCACCTTCAACACTGACTTGGAGACAAAGGCAATCTGTTCCATTCATGGAACACTTACTGAGAGCTTACTATGCATCAGGCACTATGCTTGGTACTACAGATAGGGTTCATTCCCCTACCTTAAAGGAGTTCATATTGACACAGAAGGGCAAAGATATAATAATGAATGTTAGGGGATAAAAAATACGTAGGAATTATAAACAAAGTACAGAGAAGAGAGGAATTGGCTTTAGAGGTGGGAATTCCTAGGAAAGTTTTCCTGAAAAAGACAATGACTGAATTTGGTTTTGAAGGATGAAGATAAGTTTACCTAGTATGCGTATAGACAGAAATAGTGCAGTGGATGTGGCACAAACACTTGAAACAGACTAGCACATTCTGGGAACAGAGGGTAGAGGCTTGATAGGTTGAGACAAAATATGCCTGGGAAGAAATCTTGGGCATTATCCTGCAGGTGGAGGTTTCTAAGTAGACAGCATGGTGGAATCTCTCTGGCCCCAGTGTGAAGGGAGGACTGGGTGTGTGCCTAGAGATAGGGATGCTATGCCCTTGAGGAAGGTTGGAATAATCATTAAGGGGTGTGGTTATGTGAGTTTAGGCTAGCAATGATGAGAATGTGGACACTTGGAAATGAGAGGACAATATGAAAAGCATTTAGAAAAATTGACAACAATATTTTGCGAGGAGGTGGCTGAAATATAAGCTACCTCGCTGCAAAATATTGTTGTCAATAGCCTATACTTCAGCTCACCTCATGCTTTCACAATATTTAGTTGGCTTCTCTTCATCTATAATCAAGCAGCAGTACTACCCAGAAAGTCAAAACTCCCAAGCAGTCTTTTCAAACCTAGAAGGTTTCTAAAGCACTTGTTAGAAGGCAAATAGAAGAACCTGGAATATTTCCCTCCATCTGCTCTTTGAGCCTTTAACAGGGAGCTGCTAACTAGGTATAGCATCATTTAAATACTTTTCTTTGGAACATCTTGAGTGCATGATTTGACTTACCTTACAAAATTCCATGTGTGTACCTAAAGACATATTAAAATATGGGATCTAAAAACATATTTTTAACAAGACAGAAAAATGAGCAATTCACAAATGTATATTAATGGGCTTATTTATTTCTTAATTGCAAAGAAAATACTTCTGAAAAATCCATTTTAGATAGAGAAGTCAGGACTCTTTGGATTGCAAATAATAGAAACACTAACTCAAACCAGATGAGGCCCTAAAAGGAATTTATTAGTATGAATGGCAGAGATAAAAAGCGTGGCTTCTTCCAGGCAAACAGTGTCATCAGACACAGTCCCTATTTCCTGGCCCTCTTCTCCAGGTTGGTTACATCCTTACCATTCATCTATTGGTCCCAAGATGATAGCCAATCATTATGTTCCTATCCACAAACCTGGGTTTATTTTCCAAGGTCAAAAAAGACCCAGACAGTTTTGGTATTCCAGAGAAAGTAAAGAAGATTTCCCCAGACAATATAGACTAGGAGTGAGGAAATCATTTACCAAAAGAAATTCCAACTACTGGTGCTAAAAGAGAATGAATGACAAGCAGGTGAAGACAGGAAATATCTGCTCTATTAGGAAATTCAAAAATTCTGAGAGGAGCAGGAGATTCTATGTTTATTGAATCTACTGCTGTCTACTCAGCGGCTTGCTCAGTAATAGGAACATAATTCTTACTCACTAAATATTTGTTGAATGAGTGAATGGAAAAATGAATGCATGAATACAATATGTTCTTTCTGTCAGAACTGCTACCAGACTTCCTGAAGCTGAGAGATGTAATTGTCCCTGGGTCCTATGGCTGTGTCCATCTCTCATATGTTCCACATCATTTTCTTAGGACTAGGTCATGTGGTACATAACAATTTTTTTGGTGAATGATGAACCATATATTTTATATGACCATGGTCCTATAAGATTACATCACCTAGTGATATTAAAGTAGTCACCTTAGTTGGTCTAAGTATAATCTAGGATGTTTGCACAGTGACAAGATGAACCAACAACACATGCCTCAGAACACATCCCTATTATTGATGCATCACACTTAATTTCCAAGGTCAAAAAAGAGCCACACATTCACACAATGCTTTCCTTAGCTATTTGCTCATCTGTATCTCCTCCGCTAGACTAGAAACCCAATGAGGACAGGGGCTGTCTTTCCTGTTCGAATTTAAGGACCCAGTACAGCACTGGCACAAAGTCTGTCCTCACTTGTTAATTGTTTCATGCACGAATGAATAAATCAAAAACTAACAATTAGAGACAGCTATCTTGAGTCCTTCAGAATACTATAGTTTCTTCCTCTCTTTACTGGATTCATTCAATCAATATACCCTAAAACAGTGACTCCAGATTTATTTGTACATCAGAATACTATAAGGGTATTTTAAAAGAAGGTCTAAAGCTCAAGATATGCTCCAGACCAAATAAGTCACAATATTTGGGGGATTAGACATTGGCTGTGTTTGAAGCCAGGTGACCCCAAAATACAGACAACTTGGCAAAGTGCTGCTCCATAGGTTTACTCAGAAACTTAATGAAATATACTTGGTATCATAATTGCCTCTTCTGGTGGCTGCTATGGGTAACTCCTTGCAAACATTAGGACCAGTCAAGGCACTTCTTGAGATTTGCTGCCCTGGTTTAGGGTATATCTCCATAGACATGAAAAGGTAGAGAATGGATGTCTATTAAGCTCTAAAATTTTAACTTCTGGTTTCCTTAGTTCATCTGCTTCCCTTTATTCATGTTGTGGCAGAAGAGTGAGCTGGGATAGACTGATAATTGTAATAACCAATAAATTGGAGGCCTTTGCTTGTTTGCATTGGCCTCTTTAAAGGTCAGGTGAAGGTAGATGATGAGTGAATGAACTCAGAGTTTTGTCTCTCAAACGCTCACCTCCATGCAGAGCAGACCTTAAAATTTAACCTTCAATTATGGGTTAATCTTCAGAAACCATAGAAAAGTTCTTATGGCTATTAAATATTTGCCATCCAAGGTGTAATTGATGGACTAACATTGTAAACTTATATGGGGCTTCTTGGAAATGCAGACTCTAAGGCCTCATCCCAGACCTAGTGAATCAGAGTCAACCCTGTGAGAAGACCTCAGGTGGCATGAGTGCACCTTCATGCTGAGAAGTACTGCCTTAGACCAAATCAAGTTTCTAAGTTACCTTAGAAAAATCAAGTTCTGACATTTTCTTTGTTGTTCAGGAAAAAGTCTAAAAAGTCTAAAAATCTTTTGCTGTTTGTGGGGACTTTAACTACTTTGTGTCTCTACTGAAAAAATGCCCCAAGATATCTAAGTCCTATTGCTTGTAAAAAACTTTTAGGACTTTCGAAACAGTGACAATCCTTGAGTTGATGTTTAGATGCCTGAGTCTTTGCATTTGGCTAGGAGAATTCTCAAATCTTTATTTCTAGCTACACTCACACTGCAGAGAAGCTACATACACCTATACTGGAGGGACCATCCATCATAAACCTCTCCAGTACTATAAGGGTACCCTCGGTTAGCCAAGCCCCCCTCCCCCAAAAAATCTGAATGTAAATGCAATAAACATAAATCTGTTCTTGGGTGGAGAGATTATGGTACAACCAGGACAAGGCGTAGAAATGTGACTAGCTTGATTGTAGAAAGAGGGGGTCAAAGAGGTCAGAGGCCAAAGATTAATATTTAAAGCTAAATCCAGGTAGAATGGGAAGTGTTGGTGGGAGTGGGGATAAGGGATTGGAGGCAATCAGAGAGAGGAAAATGGGAACAGTGTCGAGTGGTAAAGGAAGACTCCAAGGCCCTTGGATATATAATCCAGGGAAACGAATGTCCCCCAGCATTGAGTATTGCCTAGAGATTATGAGGAATGACCAGATGGAAGGACCAATGTTCTTGGAGAACTTTGCTAGAAAGGCTAGTTAGTCTGATAATGAGGTGAGTTGTAACAAGAAGGTAAATTTCTGCATTTAGACTCTAATCTGGCTTAGTTATAAAGCTCAAGGTATGAAGGAGGCTGCTTGGGCTGCCATAGCACAGACTGATTTTCTTAAACACATTTGTTTTCTTCCAGTTTCGGAAGTAAGAAGCCTAAGATCAAAGTGTTGGCAGTGTTGATCTCTTCTGAGTCCTTTCTCCTTGACTTACAGATGGCTGTCTTCTCACTCTGTCCTCACAAGCCTATTCTCTGTGTGTGGGTGTCTGTGTCCTAATGTCTTTTTTGAAACTATTTTTATTGGTGGATTATAATTAAGCGTAATCGTCGGCTTCATTGTAATATATATAAACCTGCACATAGGATAATTTGGCCTAATCTCCTCTGAGAATACCAGTCAGACTGGAATAGGGTCTGCCTGCAGGATTTTGTTAAACTTGATCACCTCTTTAAAGGTCATATTTCACAATACAATCATATTCTGAGATACTGAGTTAGAATTTCAATGTATGGATTTTAACAATGTTTAAATTGCCAAATTGGAATTATAGGGAAGAAGAGATGGAATCTAAAAGATTATTCAGCCCAGTCTCTCGACTTTATTCATGAAAAAGTTGAAACCAGAAGGAACTGGAATTATTTTATCACAAAGACTCACAGTGACAGTGTTGGAACTGGAACCCAGGACTTCCCATAGCTTTCCACTCCAGCAAGCACCTCCCTCTGAACAGAATGCAATGGAAAGGAGACAGATTTGTAGGGCATCTCTTCTGGAACTTAAATGTGCATGCAGGTCATTGCGGATCTTATTAAATGCAGATTCGGATTCACTAGTTCTGAGGTAGGACTTGCCATTCTGGGCTTCCAGCAAGCTCTCATGTGTTGCTGTTGCTATGGAAATGGTTCTCCAGGTATGACTCTGGACCAGCATCACCTGGGAGCTTCCTCGAAATGTAAATTTTCAGACCCCATCCCAAATGTATGGAAACCCTAGTGCTGGTGGTGGGACCCAGCAATCCATTTTGGTAAGTCCCCAGCATGACTATTTTTGTTCTAGAAAAATTTTATTCACCTTGTTTTGCCTCAGAACCACTTGATGGATTGCAAATGCAGACCAAATGAATCAGCATTTTTGATGGCTCTATGTGTGCATTTTGGGGGGTAATGTGGGCAGGCTACATTTTTCTAAAAAAAAAAATATCCCATTCTACGTAATATTCCTAGGAATCTTGGTTAAAGAACTGCTATTGTTAAGTGTCTCTGAAATCATTCAGGTTGAAATCAATCATTGCAAAATGTTATATTTTTAGCCAACTGTCCAGTTAGCAAGAGAACTTTCTTTTTCCTCTCTCCCTCCCTCCCTCATTCCTTATGCCTTCAACCATCTTCTTCCAACAAGTTCGTTCTGGACTTCAGATAACACCTGCCATTAGCAGAATGTCACTGAGCTGAATTTCATCATGTCTTGACACATTTTCTTGGCAGGTCCGAGATGTTCTGTGGCTTGTCTTTATGTTAAATGAGTTCTCATCTGCCTAAGCTATTAATAGCTTGTCCTTTCAAATTATTTTTGTCTTTTACCATGCCAAGAACCCCTTCCTCACTTCCACATTCCCCTTAGCTCAGCAGGTTTGAGGGAGGGACAAGTCATGCTTAGGATATCTTACTTATATTGCATACATATGATGCTTAACATAATAAAGGCAGAGACAACATCAGCATGATAAGAATTAAAAAATTTGATAATATTCAGTGTTGGTGAGGTTACAGGGAAACAGCTACTCTTATGTATAACCAGAAATCTTAAATAGCATAGCCAATTTGAAGCATGATTTTGTTGTTGTTGTTGTTGTTTTGTTTTGTTTTTTTTAAATCATCTACTCTTTGGCAATTTTATTTCTAGAAGCTTATCCTATAGAAATACCTGTATAATACAAAAAGATAAGTGAAAAATAATGTGTATGGGTGTATTTATAATGCTCCAAATACTGGGAGCTACTATAACATTTATCATTGGAATAACTGTTAAATAAATTGTGGTATTTTTGTGTACTTGAATATAGTAAGTATTGGAGAAAGCTGAAAGGATGGACCCAGAATGTAGCCCCTTTGGTAAGGATGCCTCAGAGAAGTTGGGTTTCTTAGATGGCTGCTCAGGGCTCCAGAGAGAGCATTGGATGAAGAAGGTAGCTGCTTCATGGCCTTTTAAGACTTAGCCTTGAAAGATGCAGTGTGACTTCTGCACTACTCCATTGGTTTGAAGTAGTCATAAGCCAACTTAGATTCAAAGGGAGGGATGTAAACTCTGCCTTTCAAAGACAGGAGTGTGAAGAATTTGTGGCCATGTTTTATAACCATCATGCCATTTTTACCTCTAGGGAATAAGAAGTGGAGGAAGAAGATCTTGCTTTTCATTTTACATCCTTCTGTACTACTAGATTTATTTAAAAATTGCCCATGTTGCTTTTGGGATTATAAGAGAGATGAAACAAAATAAAAAAATTAGAGAAATGGAGAGATCAGTGCAGAGTTTTGCAAGTGGAGGAAGGGAAAGAGAGAGGAAAAAAGTTGGGAAGATAGGAGAAGCGGAGATGGTGGTGGATGGAGGAGACAAATGTGGGATTGATGATCATGGAGGTGGCAATTTGGCCTTATGCATGTGCTGGGCACACCTCAGATAATCTTGTGCCTCATCCCTATTATCTTCCTACCCTTGAAAATCTTCATCTTTTAAGGAACATCTCCAGTGCCATCTTCTCCGTGTGATCTCCTTAGTCCCCTCTCAGCCAAAGTGATTTCTCCCTCCTCTGTATTTCCATTGCATTTGCATGAATTGACCTGCACCCAGCTCCTAGCTGGTTATCTTTGTATACTTTTATCCCCTTCTAGAAACTGTGCTTAAAGGTTGACATAGTGTTTTGTTAATTTTCTTTATTCCTACAGTCTCTAACACTACATCTTACCGTGGGCAGTGGGTGTTTCATAAATATTTCTTAAATTAAAAAAATCTTTATTCAACAAACACTTATACAGTATTTACTGTGTGCTAGGCAATGCCCCCAAATAGTGGCTCTTTTACTCTCATAACATCTCTGTGAAGCAGGTGCTATCATTACCTTAATTTCACAGAAAACAAAATCAGTAGGTAAAGAGGTCAAAGAGCAAGGTCACAAGCCTAGTTAATGGTTGAAATTGGAGTCAACACAAATGACTTCCTTCACCCATGCATAAGATATTTCTAGATTTCCCCTCATAAAAGTCAAGAAAATGTTTTATTGTATTCTTCAAAAGGTACCAGCAACCTGACAGACTTGAAGTTCCAGGTATAAACAACTCTCTGGGTGGACAACAACTAAAGGGCACAGAATGGTACTGGGCTAGTTGATTGGAGTTTTAGTCATTTAACCTTCTATGTTTCTTCATTGACCTCAGCTTAGACTAGACAAAATCTCCCAGGAAGTAAGCTAAACTCCCAGGACTCTGATCAATTGTCCATAAGATCTATAGAGAGAGTATTACAAAAATGTCCCAAGAAATCACTAAAAGAATAGAACAGAAGCTCAGGAAAGGGCCAGAATGTGGGCAGGGAAAAAATTAAAAATATATATTTATTGGTAGAATGTGAAGCATTCCTGTGATTGAAAACTCCTAAATAATGAGGTCATACCTTTACTTCTACCAACAACCTATCCTCTCAGTGATTGCAGAGCCACTGTTATATGAAAAAAAAAGTAATGTATTTAAATGTTTGTTATCATGGCCTGTATTACAAGGGATTTGGGCAAGCTACCAATCGACAAAATGCTGCAAACTTGGAAGGAAATGGGGGAGTCAAACAGTTTCATTGGATCAAATTCAGTTTCATTTGGAAGGGAGGAGTTTCATTTGGAAGGAGGGATTGGGGCCATGGTTAACTCCAATCTTCAGATGCTTTTGTATGAAGTTTTAGTTCCACTTTGTCATGAGGCGGCATAGAGAGACAATAAAAAATATCAGAGTGTTGAATATTAGCCCTCTTGCTTGCTTATTGTGTTCTATCATCTAAATAACTCGGTGCTAATTTCTAACATTCAACATTTATGCACTTCCAGGAACTCATAAATGTCACATCAGGCTGCCTCTTGGTGAATTTTTAATCAAGGGGGAGAATTTCAGCTACAAATAGACTGAGAACCAAGAGGCCCAATATTGATCGGTCAAAGTGGCACTTATGAACTTGAGGTTGAAGCCGTTTGGATAAAAGGATGCTGGGCTTTCTTTGGCTCCAGAGACATCTTTTCCATCAAGTCCAGGTGAGTATTAGACATCCCCTCAGAGTTATTGAGCAGCAACAGCATCAAATAATGTGAGGTCTACTGAATGCTCATACTAATAGCTATAAGCATGAGAATAAATGCTGAACCTCTGGCTCAGGTTGAATGTCATGTCATTTAGAAACCCTCTGGGTGTTACACCCCAATTCTAAAGCACGAGGTACCATTCTTCCTCACTTAGGGCAGTTTGTGTCCTTGGGTCAGGTGAGCCAGGTTTTCAGCTGTGGCTGGGGTCTGGCCTCCGAGTCTGAGGCCTTGAATCGTCCTCACAAAGATACAGAGTGATGCTTGTTATGTCAGGGATCACTCAGCCCAGTGAATGATGTCTCTCACTAATGCCAAGCCATGAATCATTGGTCTGTGGTACTGTAAAATTAACATGCGCCGCTATAAATAACTCATCTGTAATGGGCTGTCATTGATGGCTTTTTGGAAAGGTTTGACTCAGGAGTAAGGGTTTTAATGACTGTAATTGAAATTAGATGAAAAGCATCGGTATTGGGCTTGTATAAAGCCTCTCATAGTGAGAAAACTTTGCAAGAATCTTATTAGACACAGCAAAGACCAAAATCAGCACAAAGCTCACATATAAAAGCTTTAGCAAAAAAATAAGGATTTCTCTAGAGGCTCTATATGTGCTTAAATGGCGCAGAGAGCTAAATTGTGAAATTACAAATGAGATGTGGAATGGCATATTTGATTATACAGAGTCATCTGCAATGCCTCATAACATGTAAGGAATTTGAGAGTCTGTTTATCTGGCACCAAACTCCAGGAGAAATCTGCAATAGAGTTCAGTGAGTCTAATAGGCATTCAGAAGACAAGGGGTGGGCTTCTGGGGGGACTTTGTGGACTCTCCTTCACACCCACAGCCTTGGTCCCACTTTCTTTCCCTAAATTCTAAAGGCTCACATAGACATAATTTGATTTGACTTATTTGAGAAGAAATGGAAAGATCAGCCCTGGTTAATGGTTAAGGAGACTATGTTATATAACAACTAAAAGACATGATCTCCATTTTCAGCTTATGAGGAATGGGGTCCACAGTTTTGGATTTTGATAGAAAGAAGTACCCCCGATAGCCCAGAGCTGATGGGGCTCCACACCTGGTGGGAAAGAGCACCTGCAGGTCATCCTACAATTAGATCCTGACTTCACTGCTCACTGGGGTTTAGGCCTAGGATTTCCTCAGCTGTAAAGAAAGATAGCAATGGCTGTTTTGGAGTGCTGGTGTCATTAAAGGAAGCAATGCATGTGCCCAGTAACCCCACTTGGCAGTGCTCAGTTACAGCTAGTAACACTCCTATGTTTTGCAGTTGGTGATACGTCTAAAGGGGGAGTGGAAAGTTACTCAGTGAGCCAGGGGCTGAAGAGAGCACTTGTGCTACTTCACTTCTATACATGACACCTGAATACTCACCACAGTATCCCAAGACGTCAATGATACAATAGCACCTTAATAACCTCAGAGTTCTGCATTTTTCAAAGCAAAAGCCAAGAGGATGCAATAAAAGCAGTCACTCTCTTCCGACACCAAAATTCTACTGGAGCCTCCAGCACCAGTCTTTCACCCCACTTTCACCTCTGTCCTTGACTTTTCACCCTCTGCCTCTCACCTTGGGACCCACAGGCATAGGCAGGGCTGAAGCTGCTGTGGGCAGACATTTGCAGAAACTCAGCCTCTGGAGGTGCTGATGTTGCAACAGCGCCCAGCAGGCAGGTGCTCGGGAGGCGCGCACAGAAGAGAACAGATTGAGAAGAGCATTGGGAAGTCTCTGGCACAGATGCAAAAGCATAAGGGAAACTTTACTCTGTGCTCCATCTTCCCACTCCTTGCAGCAATTCAAGGAGAGGGGCAAAGAATTTGAGATCGGAACTGTTCATTTGAATCCAGCAATGTCCTGTGTCCTTGTGTCTAGGCATTAGATGCTGTGCTTCCAGAGGTCAACATGCAACATATTTATTACATGTTTAAAGGTCCCTACCATCCCTGACTACAGGATTTTATTATCTATAATACTATAGAGAGTGCAGGTGAATTCAGCACAGAGGACAAAAAAACACATAATACGTTTGTGTGCACGTGCTCACGCTGGAATAGAAGAGATGGAACGCAGGACACTTACATATTTTAACTGGATTTTACTTTTTTATTTTTATTTTTTGGTACTAGGGATGGGACCCAGGGGTGCTTTACCACTGAGCCACATCACCAGCCCTTTTTTCTTTTGAGACAGGGTTTTGCAAAGTTGCTTAGGGCCTTGCTAAATTGCTGAGGCTGGCTTTGAACTTTCAATCCTCCTGCTTAAGTCTCCCAAGCTGCTCAGATTGCAGGCATGTGCCACCACACCTGGCTGATTTTACTTCTTAATCATTCTTAAATGAATAAGGATGGAGCTTGGTTATAATGATAAATTAGTGTCAAGGCATCAAGGAAAAGCTTTCTCCAGGGGTCCTCCTTATTTGCTTCATGTCATAAATACCTCCCAAGAAGAGTCTACAACAGTATTTCCTTAAAATTTGTTCCATTTTATAATACTTACACACACATGACTTAAGTAACATCTTTCATTTTGGGGAGACATTGTTGGTCTAACTTCTTATCTTAGAGCTTGTCATAGAAAAACACTTTAGAAAACTCTGGTTCAAGATTCCTTGGACTGTGAGATCAGAATCTTTTTAGATCCTGAATAATGTCTTACCTAACTTAAAAGACAGATGTTTCTGAGCACAGTGGCACAGGCCTGTAATCCCAGCTGCTCCAGAGGCTGAGGCTGTGGGATCACAAGTTTGAGGCCAGCCTGAGCAACACAGTGAGACCCTGTTTCCAAAAAAAAAAAAAAAAAAATGGAGGGGGATGTGTGAGGACCTGGGTTCAATCCCCAGTTCTGGAAAAAAATATTCTAAAGAGAAAATGTGATTTCAACTGGGCCTGAAGAGTGACAGAATTTGGGGGTACTAATGGAGAGGGGAGAACAACCAGGAGGAAGACAGAGTAGCAGTGAGGGTCAGTGGCAGGAAAGGTCAACCCCTCTGGCCACTGCACTGTTTACTGGGTCTCATCTTTAAAGAAAATTTCAAAACGAGCTTGGCTCTTTTTCTCCTTTTCTTTTCTCTGCATCCCTTTCAAAATTCTCAGAGATTATATGTCACTGAACTTGCTTTCCAGGTAGGATCCTTCATAACTAAAGATACTGGTGTAAGACTCAGGGGGCCACAGGGTGACTATCCAATTCACCCAGGACTATGGGCTTTCAAGGATTCATTATTTTCAATGCTAAAATCAGAAAAATCCCAGTACACACAAGGATGTGGTGGTCATCCCAACCTTATTGAAGAGCTAAGGGAGAAAATTGAATGTAGCCTAATAAAACTTTCAACAAATGTTCTACCCTCCATCCTTCCATTATTGTGGACCCTAGCTCCCGATTTATTTTCAGTTTGCAGGACAAAATGAAATAGTTTTAAAACTATAAAAAAAAATGTTTTGCCTAATCTATGAAGTTTCCTTTCATATATATGATTCCTTAGTTAGGTTAGGTGCACCACAGCTCAATTCTACAATATGATAATTGCTATCATTCATTTACCAATTATTGTGTGGCAGGAGTCTGTATTCCCCAAATACATGATATACTCTTTTCTGACAAGGGTCATGCCTTAAATTTATCTGTGAAACTCAAATATATTGCACAAAGCAAGCAACCCAATGCACGCGTTGAATGAGTGAAAGCGTCTCCTTTTTGTTTGATTTATTGGCTGGTTAGACACTTGTGGCTCATTATTTGAATATTCTGGTTATAACAGATCCATCTACAGGTGTAGACCCTCCTTGAAACCATCGACTCTATTTGCAGTCCTCCATTTTGTAAGAAAGACTGGGGCAGCTCTTGCTATGGAACAGAAATCTTCCATGTTACACCAGTTTGCAGTCTCAGGCATCAGCTCTCTCAACAGAAGGGTTCAGTAAGACTTAGGCCACAGAGGCCTAGATGCTCCCCAGACATTCTCTTGGGTTCAGTGATGAGCCAAGCAGCTTCCACTAATGGTTCCACCTGGTGTGGCAATGTAGCCCAGAGGTGGCAGGAGGTGGCAAGCCCTCTCTGCTGTTGCTGGAGACCCTGGCCCCACTGGAACATAAGGCCCTGTGTTAGATTTCCATGACTATAATTTCCATTACTATAATATCTCAGATAATCAATTTATAAAGAGAAAGGGTAAATTTTGGCTCACAATTTTGGAGTTTTCAGTCCATGATCAATCAGCCCCATTGCTTTGGGCCCATGGTAAGGCAAGAGCATGTGGCAAAGCAAACCCCCACCCCATAGCCAGGAGGTGAATGAGAGAGACATAGGAAGGGACCAGGGTCTCATAATCACCTTCAAGGGCATGCTCCCAGTGACCTAAGGACCTCCCACTAGGTCTCACCCCATAAAGGCTCCACCTTCCACTGGCACCACCCTGGGGACCAAGTTTTTAATACATGACCTTTGGGGGAAGCTTATCCAAATCATGGCAGGTCCTAAGCAGCTGAGCTTTGGGTGAGGGGGTGAGTTGAAAGAAGATGAATTCCAATTTGAATACAGGAAAAGAGAGAATTCATAAATGCATTAATATTAATTTATTGTACTTTTCCTAAGTTTTCATTTTGAAAATTCTCAAACCATATAAAGCTAAAATATTATTTGGTAGAAATTCATAAGCCTTTCTTTTCCCTGGATTGCTAAAGTTCTGCTCTATTTGCATGAGTTCTTTCTCTCTCCCCTCCCTCATCTATGCATTTTTCTATTGAATATTTTTGCTAAATCATTTGAAAATGAGTTACAGATATCTTGACCACTTCAACCCCTGAAATATTTAGCAAGTATTTTCTCAAAGTTATCCCATTATCCTATACAAGCACAATATTTCCTGAACTCTCAAGAGAAAAGGGTTCAAGATATCATCAATTAAACTGTCCGTATAAACATCTTTCCAGTTATCTTAATAATGTCCTTTACAACATTTTTTTTCTGATCAAGATTTCAATAAAATAATTATATTGCATGTAATTGCTATTCTCTGTAGTTGTTTTAATAAAAAATAGTCCACTTTCTTTTCCTTTTTGATCTTTCATGGAGTTTTGGAATTTAGGCTAGTTTTCTTGTAGAGTCTTCTGTAATCTAAATTTGTGTGTTTGTTTCCTCATTACTGTCTTCAGATTAGGTATTTTGGTAGAAGTGCTACCTAGACCGTGTTGCACATTTTTCATCCCAATCTATCAGGAAACTCCAAATACCATCTTGTTCCAGTACTAATAATGACTCTACATGGTGTTGAAATTTCAGGAGCCAGAACTTGTGAGGCAGTCATTTCCTTTGGTTGTTTGGCTAAGGTGATGCCTGCCAGATGTCTTCCCTATGAAGGTTCTTTTAATCCTTTACCAGTGAGACATAGTTTATGGGGTAAGACGAGGTGAGTATCCTGTTCTCTGATAACTTTTACCTGGTGGCTTTATTATCCCTTGATTATCTTTGCCTGAATCAATTATTGCACTGATGGTTGTAAATAGTGACTTTTCTAATTTAATTATTTCTTTCATACACATAAGTGGACATTCTTCTGTTTAAAAATACCACACTATCTTCCTCTTTTGTTATTTTTTTATCTTATAATATCAATAGACCCACAAGAAGTTGCAAAAATATCACAAAGGCCCAGTGTTCCCCAAACGTACCTTTCCCTACTGATAACACCTTACATAGTAGATTATCAAAACCATGAAATTGACATAGGCACTGTGTGATTAACTAGACTACAGAACTTATGTGGATTTTACCACTTTTCAACATTTTTAATTTTTAAATAACACTTTGGACTCTATTTCTTTTCATTGTGTTATAACCTACTTCCATCATTATTCTTTTTGATGTTCACATTGTCTCAAATTTGGCTAGTGGGAACCCCTTCAACCAGCTCATGTCTCCTTTTAACAAGTGATCATCCGTCTTTGAGCTATTCTTTGCTTTCTGGTGCAACAAAATGTTCCAGGCTCCATTCCTGTAATTAGTCATTTTCCCAGGGAGCCTGTTTTTTTTTTTTTTAATGGGAAATGATATTTAGAAAGTAAGACCAGGTGGTTAGGTGAGCTGATTGCTACTGGCATTACTGCTTCCAGGCCATTTTGATGGGTAAATCTGAATACAGACTGACTCCTCTAATTCAAATCCTAATTCACAGGAGTCTTCCTCACCTTTCTCATCCTATATTTGCATATGCTTTTGGTTCCATTGATTTAACTCATGTGCTCATCTTCAACATATTCAAAATAGTTCTAGAATCATCATTCCCATACTATTTCCAAGAGGAAACCTACAGGTAAATTTGAGATAACTGTACAGACCCCCCTTTTTTTTCCTTCAACTATCACTTATTAAGGATTCACAGGAAGAACACTGTGTTCAAAAGTTTTTGAATTAGTTATTTATTTTCTGTATGGTTGTCAATTTGATATGTGGTTGGCTTCCTTTGTTTCATTTTGTATTCAGCTTTAAGATTTGCTTTATGTTCTCCCTTACTGATTTGATTTAATTATATTTTAACATACATGAAACATTTATAGGATTTATAAGTCAAAATTATATTAAAAGCTATACTCAGAGAAGTGTCACCGCCATCCCTATCCCTGTCACCCTATTCCCACACACCCTAATAGGCAACAACTTTCTTTAGATACCAATTCATACTTCCTGCCTTTCTTTTAGAAAAAAATAAGCAAATAAATACATGGGGTTTTCTTTCGTTTGATTCTTTATTTCTTACACAAAAGGCAATGTACTATACATGTTCTTTCACACTTTGCTTTTTGCTTTTAATAACCATTCCTTGAAATCATTCAATATCAATTGATGAGGAGCTTCTTCACTGTTTTTCACAGTGTTTGTGCCCTATTTTGTAAATGTAACAAAAGCTATTCAACGTACCTACTATAAATAGGCATTTAAGTTGGTCTCAATGTTTTCATACAATAAATAGCATCTCAATACATAACCTTATCAAAAGGAGTTCATATTTGTGGAAATGTATTGCATGGTAAATAACAAGAGTTGTGAAGGTCAAAGGGTAAATGCATAACTTTTCTACATATGTCTTCATTTTTTATTAAACTGTCCCCTACCCATTTATTACATTATCATCAGTAGTGATATCAGCATGTTATAAACCCTAAATCATATTGCAAAAACAAAGATTGTCACTACCAGTAATAATAATAGGTTATAAACAGATTTTGCAGGGGAGCTGGTAGCAATTGACCAAAATTGTCAAACATGGTCTTTGTTCATGCAGCATGTCACCATTCCCCACCTGGAGACAGCTCAGCAATCCTCCTGTGCAAAAATAACAAGTCCCACATAGGATTGCGTACATGGTCTAATTACACGTAACAAAACATCTCCTCTCAGGAGAGAAGGAGTGTTTGGTAGTAAATTAAGAGATGCAAAAAACCACTGCCAGCCATGCTGATTAATCCAGCTCTCTAGCAATGGGGAAGGATCCTTGAGAAATGGGTTTGCAGTTCAATGATAATTATATGCCCACTATGGGGGCTTTTCATGTGTGCTGGCTGTTCTGTGGAGGGGAGGGAGTGTGACTGGATTGGAGACTGCAGAGCCGATTCATTCAGGGCTGTGTTGACGGAATGGAAATTGCTCCAAAAAACACTAATACTTATTAAATGGATAAAGCATCAGGGAGCCCACCTGCATCTGCTCCCAATGACTCATGCTCCTGTCTCAGATGGGGCTGCATCTATGCATGTTAAAACCTATATCCGGCTTTTTCTGTAATTTCGTGGATTTATTTGACTTTTCTTACTCCTTGCGGCACTGAGCTCACAGGGCCACTCTGGGCTCCAGCCTATGGGGACCTTATCTACTAAAGTGAAGGTAGAGCAAACACCTTAGAAAAAAAAAACAAAAAAACGAAAAACATGCATACAGCTAATTACAGCCAAACAGATGGGGGGAGGGGGTTTGGAGAGGGGAATATGCATATAAACATGCATAGAGCTTTATGGTAAATCAACAGATGAGCATCCATGGCAATATGGGCATCCATGCAACAAAGGGCATTCATGTACACATGGACATCAGTGACAGGATATGCATCCATGTATAGATGGGCATCCACACAAGGCAAGAGAAATGCAGAATGGCAGTTGGTAAATAGAGCACATAGAATGCAGACATGTCAAGCTCTCAGATGAGATAATATACGTAAATTTTTAGTTTTGCCACTTCTTAGCAGAAACTTGACTTTCTGAGTCTCCATTCTAAATCTGCAATGTGGGACTAGTAATTATTTCTTCCCTTTTACCTCAGGGGGTTGTTGTGGGGATCAAGTAGGAAAAGCAACGTGAAAATGCCTTCCAAATAGGAAAGCACTCTGCAAATGTCACTTATCCTGATATTAGCACAGCATCTAGCACAGAGCAAGCAACTAATAGATAAACTCTTTGATGGACTGGTAGACAGATTTTAAAGAGTAAGAATAGAATCCTTTGAGTCATTAGGAAAATTCAAGAAGATTTGCTATAAATCATGAATTTTTTTAATATTTATTTTTTTCGTTTTCGGTGGACAACATCTTTATTTTATTTCTTTATGTGGTGCTGAGGATCGAACCCAGTGCCCTGCACATGCCAGGCGAGTGTCCTACCACTTGAGCCACATCCCCAGCCCCTAAATCATGGATTTTTAATGCAATTTTTAAATGGTAGGGGACAGAGTCATGGTAGGAAGAGCAGACTGTAAAGAAGAGAACATATGAGGGGAAATACATATTTTCTTAGCTGGAATCATAGTAGAGTAGAAGTTGAAGCAAATAAGGAAAAGGAAGATTAATGGAAGGCCAATAGGTTAGAGTTTAAGTGTTGGCGCGTTGTTGTGAAGATCAAATTGATGGGTCTAAATAATTAATCTTGAGTTAGGCCTGATGCAGATGAACAAGTGTTCTATAAATGCTAATTGTTTTTCATTGAGATGACCTTCCAGCTCTGGTGTGTTGGCACCAATAGGATAAGCGAGCAATGAGCAGTTTTGTAGAGCTGATATTTACAAATCAATGGCGACTATCACAAGGCCTTTCTCCTCCATCAAGCGGATCATCAAATGGCTTTTGCTCACAGCCAAGAAATCCCTTCCGTAGATAGCACACTTTAACACACACCATCTAATTAGGTTCCTTGGAGGGAAAGGGGCAAGTAGTACCTTCCTTATTTTACTAAGGCAGAAGTACAAGTTCAAGGAGGTTACATAATTTGTTCAAAGTCACTCAGCTGGCAAGTGTTTGAGGCAGGATCTGAGTCTATGATAGCTAATTCCCTTGACAGCGTCCTTTCTACTTTACAAAACTACTTTTCTACATGTTAAATAGTTGCTTATGATGCTGCTTAATTAACACGTTGCAGTGAGGGTCGCTCTGTGGAGTCACAGGTTCTTTTAAACTTACCCAGGGCATCATTTCAGGTGCCTCCTTTAGAACTCTGGTTTCTAGGCTCCAATCTGAGCCCACTGAATCAAGATTTCCAAAGGAGAGACTAGTAATCTAATTGTATACCAAGCACCCCAGATGACTCTTATGTTCAGGAATAGTTGGGAAACCCTGGGATAGATGATTCTGCTAGGAAAACTCACCAGTCGGCTTTGTACTCGGTCATATACTAAACCATCCGCACTGGGAACATCTAAGCAGGGGTGGGGAGAGTGTCACTAGCTTGAAGGAATAAAGCAACAAAGTCCACAGCTTATTAATGCAATTCACCAAATAGGTGCTAAGTCCTTATTTACAAGCAAAGTGGCTGTTGAGTCTTGCGTGGTGTGTCAAGAATGTCATATAGGAAAATAAAAGGCAGCCAGTTATCAGAGCTGCAGAGCATTTGGTGGTTTCAAACAACTTATATGCTTGCTTTCCTGCCCTACTTCCAAGGAAACGCACTGACACCAGGAGAGGATGTTATCTCTGACTGTTAGACTTTGTTCAGTCTAACATTGCAATTAGCTTTAAGCTATTTTTGGCCAATGAGATTTTGGGACCATCTAAAGAATACAGGGCAATATGCCAAGAGCTTGGGGTATGCAGTAAAGGCTATGTCCAGACTCAAGGAGCCTTCAGTTAAGTAGGTGAGACAATAGTTTCAATACAACATTGTAAGATGTAATTCAAGACAATTATAATCCTATAATTACCGTGCTACAGGCAGTGGTTAGCTCCCTCTTCAGTTAATGGCTTCTGACACTTTGCATGGGAGAGGATCCCCTGTGAGTCTCCATATGCACCCTAACCTACACTAGAGCTTTCTACGTTCTGCCCTTTTGCTCCTGCTGTGTTTAGTTGGCAAGGATCCTCTTTCTCTATCTCCACTCATGACAATTCTGTCAAGGTTTCAAGCTCAAATTAAATTCCACTATAACAAAGTGATTCTTACTCTTTTCAGTTAGATGTGATGGGCACATCCTTTGAATCATCCAGTGATTCCTTGCTCATGGCTCTGCATTCTCTCCCCAGCTCATATTGTCTTCTTTTCCTATAACCTTACCACACTCTCAACCTCTAGATGCCTGGAGCTGGTCTTGCTGGATTTCACCAGTAGATTTTAGCAGAGAACCCAACCCACAGCAGAGGTTTTATAATCATATAGTTCATCACCAGATTATTTATAGAGGACATAGATGCTATGAACCCATACTCTGACCCTTGGTGTGGACTACGTTAGCTGGCAGTTTTAGGTTGTACCAAATGAAAATCTAATTCCAATAATTTTAACTAATGAAGGGGATTTCATAGTTCACATAACCTCAGACTCTATGGGGGTAGTTTTGCTAGTTTCGGGTTCAGGAGAACAGAATTTATAAATGTTGTCAGGAATCCATTGTCTTAGCTTGGCTTTCTTTCCATGTCGATTGGATTCTTGGGTTGACTCTTCCCATGTGGGAAAAGAGATTATTTCCAACATTCTTAGACTTATGTTCTACCTGCTCAGTCATCTCAGAGGAAAGAGACAACTTCTTTCCTAGTAATTCGGACAGAAATTCCAGAACTGCCTTCCACTTTGAATCTGATTGGCTACTCTTGAATCCAAAGGTCATAAACTCTGCCCACCAACTTGAACCCCAAGAATCGAGAGTGGGATCAGGTGTATACTCTTATGCAGGAAAGAAGGGGAATGGAGGGGGATGGATGCTGAGCAGGAAAAAAATAGCAGCTGCCCAATCCAGGGTTATTTAAGTTTCCACAGGAAAATACTCAACTACCAAATTATGTTCTTTAACACTGATTTCATTTCTGGTGCTAAACGCATTGTAAAAAATGCATGCAATAATCATAAGATGAACCATTCCCAAAGCATGTGAAAAGCTGAGGGTGCCTTGTCTTCGCTAGGGAATATACATTTGGAATCACAACACATGCAAATTGTTCCTGAAGAGGTAATCCAAGGTGCATGCAAGGATTCAAGGCTGTTAATTGCAGTGATATTTATATAGAATGGCAACATAGTTGGAAATAGCAAATATCTAATATAGAGAAATGGTTAAATACCTTATAGCATGGCCATTAAAAATGATGTTCCTGAAATGTACTGGATAGAGAAAAATGCTCAGGGAATTATGATACAAAAAAAATGTTAAGATGCAGAAGTATTTATATGTTATAATCCCAAATTTGTGTGAATATACATAGCTATAGTAAAGGCTGGAAGAAAATACTCAGATGTGAAGAGTTCTCTGAATGGTAAAATTACCCGTGAATTTTCCCCTTCCTTTATACTTTTCTGTTTCCCCAATTTTTGCTCAGGAACAGTATTATTTCATGATTTAAACAAAACATGTTTTGTATTTTTAAATGCATGCTTCAGTACAACTGGAAACTGAATTTATGATAACTGCAAAGTGGGACAACCCATTCTCTCTGGGACAGAGCCCAGAATACACATGGAAAAGCTCATTTTTGGCTTGCCCTGCCCTGGGCTAGGCGAGAGGGCACTACTGAGTCCCTGTTATTTCCATCTGGTGCGCTTCCCCATTGTTTCTCATTTGTCCTTCAGGACAGACACCCATCCCCATTCTTATTTATTAAGGGTAGGAAGTAAAGAAGGAGAAAGAAAGGGCAGGGGGGTGAGAGAGAAAGAAATAGAGAGAACCAAAATCTTTCCCCGCTTAGGACCGCAATAAAGGAGCATATGTATCAACTAAAAAAATTCCTTGGCAACAAAAGCTTTTTAATTGAACACAGTCTCTTCAGCTAACTTATGTAAATTCTATCCCAATTTTGGGCATCTATTTTGAGCACAGAGAGAAGCGGTATGAATCTTGCCCTAAAATTGTGCTCAACAGAAGGGGTGACGCCATATGGATGCCATGTTATGGGAGCCTGTCACCTGCTAACCGAGATGAGAAATTACAGGTTATAATCGCCTTCCCGCTGTCTGAGAGCCTTGGTGGGCGGGGCTCACTTTGGGCATCATGCTATGATGTGACAACCTAATGCCTGCCTGGGGCCTTGCAGCCACAGGTGTGTGTGAAGTCAGGGGGTGAGGAGGGGTGAAGGATAAAGGAAGCTGCAGGCTCTGGCTGGGGGGAGTGACTGCTTCTACCCGCAAGGGGCTGGATTTTCTTCTGCTGACTGGGAGTCTCTGGCTCATCCTATTAAACCACTGCCAGCAGAGTCAGCAGGGTGACCCTTTGATGACAAGACTGACCTTAAGTAACCGTCTCACAGGGACCATGGGAACTGGGAGGAGAGTGATGTACCCATTGCACTGGGGAAAATGGGGAAAGAGCTAGGGAAGACTGACAGCCCTTTGAGTATCCTCATCTATGGAGACTTCTGAGCACCACTCACCCTTCTCTCTGTCTTAGGAGAAAGATGGGTCCTGTCCTGTGGCCACTTCCTTCTACCATGGAATCTGCAGGAGACTGGCTACAAGTCAGAAAGCAAATTTTGGGTAGGAGGAACTGCAGGGTGTCACTTTGGTCCATAGGTAGCTTCTAATAAATCTGGAGATTTTCTTTGGAAAGGCATTTGCCACAGATAAATGCTCATTAAATAAGTTGCAGGAAAAAAAATAATGTGGGCACATTTTGCATTTATTTTCTATGCATAACGTTTTTTTTTTCCTCTCAAAGTCACTTCAATTCATAGGCTAAAGTCACAGGCCAATTCAATTTCAGGTGTTTATTCTTTCCCTTTCCTTGCTCTTTAAGTAGATTTAGAAGCTATTTAGGCTAGTTGAGCCCACAGAGTTAGCACCACTGATGTGCTGACTTTGGACTGTCTGGGTTGTAGGATGCATAAAGACAGTGGTACAATTGCTTGCTGTAAACTATGAGCTCCTAAAGGACAGGGCTCTATGTAGAAAGCTATTCTAGATAGAAAACCTGACTCAAGATTGCTGGCAAGAGATATAGCCAAATAAATGCTCACACAATTTCCATAGGCCCTGCCCACTTTTGCATGCATGGAGAAAGAGAGAATGTGTGAGGTGTGTTTGGCAAGGGTTGGGTCCAAGGGTTAAAGTAGCAGGCTAGCAATAAAGTCAATTGAGAATCTGCAGGCCATTTACTTCACCAATATCCCTTTATTTTCTCTCTAGGATGCTCGACATGTAGCAGTTGATTAGCTAATTCAGTAATTCCAAAGATGCCGGAATACTCCCTGATCTTCTTGTTTCTGCTTTGCTTGACTGAAGGGTATTGGGGTTTTAAGAGGAATGATATCGTCTATCTAAATAACCCACCTGGTCTACGGTAGATATAGCCTTCCTCCCCTCCCTTCCTCCCTACCCTCTTTCTTCCTTCCCTCCCCCCCTTCCATTTTTCCCCCATAAATATTCATTGAACATTTACTGCTCTCTAGGCAACATAGTCATTTGGAATAAAAAAAAAAAAAAACTGGGTGAGGCACGCCTGACTTCAAGGAATTTACAGTTCTAAAGAAGGAAGCAAACAACCAAATCAATAGTTATGCTAGATTGGTGTGCACTTATGTGGACATATACAGGGCATGGTGGGAATATAGAAATGAGATCTCTAAGTCAGATTATCAACCCCTAAAAATAGCAAATGAAGTTCTAAGATGGCTCATAGAATTGTGTGTGTGTGTGTGTGTGCGCACACATGTGTGTATGAGACACAGAGAGATACATAAAGACACAGACACACACAGAGGGAGGAAAGTAATAATTTATACCAATGTAGTCTTCTATGATAGTTCCTGTGTTCAAAGTTGCTTTGAGGGAAAAATTGAGGAAATATATGTGAAGAACTCATCCTAATGCCTTGCGTCTAAGAATTCTCAAAAACAGTAGTTATTATTGATGGTCATCTATTGATTGTACTATTGAATCTTATTTATTTATTTATTTATTTATTTATTTATTTATTTATTTATTTATTTATTTATTTGTCAGCACTAGGATTGAATCCAGGGATTCACACATGCTAGGCAAGCATTCAACCACTGAGATAACCCCCTCCACCTACTATTGAATCTTATATATTGTTCAGTTAATTTACTAAGAGAACCTAGTATAGGTTAGGCATTATGTTGTGCCCTAAAGAAACATGAGGTCTAGCAAAGGATATGGATACACAAATAATTTATTGGATGATAGAAAATATTCATAACAATAGAAACAGGAAAAATTAGGGCAATGGTATAGAAAAGGAAATGCTTAAAAGAATTGGGACAATTTGAAAGGGTTTTAAAGGATGAATAGGAGTTTACCAGATGAAGACGGACACAGAGCAGGAGGGGAGGGCCTGTCAGGTAGAGAAATTAATCAACATGGTATACCCAGGGAACTGCCAGAGAATTGATGAGAAGAGGGGAGTAGCAATTGTTGAGGATAAAAAGCCTGCCAGCAATGGAATAACATTTTAAACAAATTACCCCGTGGTAAGAAGCCACTGGATGCATATTTCTATTATCAAACTCATCCAACTGTATTGCAAGCTATCTATATTTGTCTTCCCTAAAGGATTGTGAACTCCTTCAATGAAGAGATGTTTCTTCTTATTTTTTTTACCCCTAGTGCCTAGCATATACCATGTACTCAATATCTGTTGAATGATAGATCAATTAAAATCAACTCCTGAGGGAAATTTAGGTTTTCTTTAGACCATTTCAGAATTGGGTGCTCCTGTTGGGGTCATTCACCTGTGAGTGTCGAGTGGCTCTGCCCCGCATCTGATGAGAAGAATAGGGCGAGCTGTTTTAGCCACCAGAGGAGACTAGCTGTGTAGCATTTAGTAACCACCTAACAACAAGGTCTTGTGGGGTGCCAAGGGTGATTGAGGGTGACCATGGTGCCCTTATCTCAGTGTAACTTTATTGAGGTTTAATCTATTTGGAAAGGCCTTGCTAGGAAATGGAATCAGGCGGCCCAGGCAAAAAGGCAAGTTCTTCAGTCGATAAATATGGAATTGAAATTAAATAAAATGGGACAGACTTTCCGTCTCAGGGACAAGCTTTGACACGTCCCAGGGGAGGTTCAGAGGGAGGTTCAGAGGGCAGGGCTCTCCCCTGCCTCTCAGGTGGCAGGACAGTTAAAGCTGACTTTCTCACCCACCTCCTTGGCAAGTGGAGATTTGAAGGACTGCTGATCGTTGGACAGATTTCCCTGCCTTGGAGAAAGTCCCCAGGAATGCCCCTGCATTCTGCACAGACTCGAAGCTCCTTGAGGGCAGCGGGAAAGCAGGCCCACCTTATCTACTGTTCTATCTGTCTTCAGGGTCTGGTGTGGTTCCTGGCATTTAATAGCTGTTCCCTAAATGCTGGAAGTGTTGAATGAATCAAATTAACAACTAATGCTTGTATCCAGTTTGCTATGTGCCAGACACTGTTTTCTGGGCTTTGCTGGTATGAAGTCACTTACTCTCCACAGCAAACCTATGGGATAGGTGTTACCATGAAGCAGGCTGAGCATCATCTGAACCTAGCTACGATCATGCTGGCTACCTCTTGGGCACTCTCTTGGGTAAATAAAAAGCAACTTATGGTGAAGATAACATCTTCATGGTTGCTTCCTGACTCTAGCCACATGATAACTGGGGAGGATTATCTAATGGCTCTCAGGGATCTGGTTCAGACAGAGAAAAGTTTATGACAGGCAGCTGCTGCAAAGCTGGACAAGTCTCAGTCTCCCAGTAGCGTGATCATATCGATGGTAAACATGCTCCTTTCCTTGAAAGCAAAGCCCTCTCTGTGCTGAGCCGTGGGGCCAAGCGTGCACAGGAGCCTCTGGGGGAGGGCAGAACACCCTAGACAGTTAATGCAAACACAGCTGCGATCCCGGGTGGAGAATGGTCTCTTAGTAGCAATTGCTAGGATTGCAGGCAAATCAGTCTCTTGCAGTGTCTGATGAGCAGATCCCCACTCTTTCATGTATTTCCTCCTCCCCATAAGCTTCTCCCTGGGCCTGAGGGCAGAGTGGGCTGGCTTCTGAGCAGAGTGCAGGCTCTGTATCCTGCACTGCTTCCCTCTCTCTCCCCAGGAGAGTGGTGGAGCATAGGAAGGCTTGAACCATCTTTGTTAGACACAACTGTAGTGTCCCTGTGGCTGACCTCACCTTGGTGGAGAGCAGCAATGTACTCCTGTCTCTTGCTTATCCACAAACATGGAGGGAAGCAGAGGTGTGTCCTGTAAAACAGTGGGCAATTCAAGACCAATTTGGCCTTGGGGTGCATTAGTTCATTTGTTCCATGTGTAGCACGAAGGTTTACAGATGGACCACAGAAACGGTTTATTTCTGAATCTATGTTTTATGAAGGAGAAAAGGGAGAGTTAGGAAGGAACTGGTTTGATGACACTTTTCATCTAGTAGTGGACTTGCAGTCCACTGCTCATTCCAGTAAACTACTTTGTTTCTTGAACATAAACAAACACATCTCTACCAACTTTTTTGGAATCACTGCCCTCGACGATCAGGGTGAAGAAGGTTTGCTGAATGCTTCAGCCAAGAAAAACCCAGAAGTCTGCGTTGTTCTGTAGGGAAATCACTTTCCTTTGAATTTGCCATCTGGGAGGAGACCAGCCATGAAATGGGGTCTCTTTTTTCTAGAGCTCTTGATGGCACAGAAGATCAGGGGGCTTTGGAGCCAGTCAAGCTCAGGCGTGTATTCCAGTTCTACTTCCTTACCTGTTGGGCAACTCTGGACAAGGGAGTCCACTTTTATGACTTCAGTCTCTTTAGAAAATGTTAGTGACATACATTGCCTCTCTGTTCCCTGTTCCCTTGGTTTGGTTAACCATGAACATGTATAAGACACAGTGAGCTGGGCTGTCTGTGTGCTTTATTTCATCCTCATGATTAAAAACAATTTTAATGAAATTGGTACTACTATAGTATTTCTTGTATAGGAAAGTCCAAGGTTTCAAGAACTTAAGGTTCAGAGCCTGGTTGGACACTTGGCTTTTGTCTGCTTTGATGCTCTCTTGCTAGGCAGGGAGAATCCTGCCTGGAATGACAAAGTGGTTCAGTGACTCTCATATGGCTAGAGAGACAGACGTGTCAACAAAGGTTTGCAATCTAGTATGTGATCAGGCTCTTCAGGATTTGGGAAGCACTTGTCCCAGAATGGAAGACCGGATACATCTTCCAGGACAGATGTCACCTGTACTGATTTGGAGGATGAACAGAAATAACCCTGTTGCAGAAGGTAGGATACAGTTGTGGATGTTCCAGACATTCCAGATAGAAGACATGTTTTAAAGACCTGGCGATGCGGACTAGGTCAGCACAGTTTGAGGAATTACAGATTATCATGTGCAACTGGAGTGGGGATGGGGTGGGGATACAAAGAAAGTTGGCTCAAAGTCTGATTTCAGTGTACTACCTAGCCCACGTTAAGGAGGGATGATCTGGATCCTGAAGCATTGCGGGCCCATGAATATTCTTAGTAGGGAGTGACATCATCAGATTTGAGTTTCAGAAAGATCACTACCACCACCCAAGGCTTCTGCTAGAATAGTCACAACCTAATCACAAAACTGTTTCAGATGGTGGTTGTGCATGAATCCAAAATAGTACACAAGGAAGCTCATTAATAGTGTTTCCAACATCCTACCTGAATGATTCTGCTTCAGCT
Source organism: Spermophilus citellus (assembly GCF_964194105.1). NCBI lineage: Eukaryota > Metazoa > Chordata > Mammalia > Rodentia > Sciuridae > Spermophilus > Spermophilus citellus. Next base: position 147,668,377 of record NC_138183.1, on the reverse strand, counting down.
ACCTGAGATAGTGCATCCCTTCCTGGCCTCATCATAGACCCAAGGCTCAGTCTGAGTGCCATTGCAGAAGCCCCATTCTGGAATGGGACAGAACAGGCAGGGTGGGAAGCCAGGTGATGGATACCTACCTAGCCACAGTACTTTCCCTCCTGACTCAGGGAGCCTGAATCTATGGACCTGCAGGCAAGGGTACCTCGTGTCTGGGCTCCCATCCATCTTTCAGGGAACAGCTCAGTTGGCCTATTGCTGGAGGTGCATCTGCATCTCTGCCTAATTGAATTCTCATCTTTTTAAAAATATATTTTTGTGCTGTTGCCTAGAGGCATTCAGGTAATGGGTGCATTTTTAATAAAGCCAATAAGTAAATAACTGTATTTTCTCCCCAGGAAATCTAGAGGGAATAGAGTTCTATTGCAGCTTTAAAAATGGTTATACTTGGAATAAGAGTAGGAAATATTCACACACAGACTTTCTGGGTGATTCATTTGTATTGTTTAAGATGGGCTCTTGCTAAGTTGCTGCTGAGGCTTGACTTGAACTTGCAGTCCCCCTGCCTTCACCTCTCAACCAGCTGGGATTATAGAGTTGTGCCACTGAACAGTTCTGGGTGATTCTTATTGTTATTCTTAGGACAGAATGGACTCGGCTGTCACCAAACACATTCACAAGTCAGTGTGAGAGTTCACAGGGCTAGGACTACCCTACCCCAGACACCTATGGGTTCACATGCTGGCAACTAACCCCCTCTAGTGTTGATTAAAAAAGTTTACTTGAAGGTTTGATTCCCCAGCACCAAAAAAGGAAAAAAAAATGGGGGAGGTGCTGGGGATTTAGCTGACTGGTGGAATGCTTGCCTACCATGCACAAGGCCCTGGGTTTTATCCCTGTAATACTACTACTACTACTACTACTAATAATAATAATAAAATTATTTGTTGCTGGAAGAATAGACCCTGCAGGTTTAGGTGGACAATCTTTGAGTGGATTACCCTGTCTATCCCCATTCTCTGTGTTTCAGGTACACAGGGATGAGATTCCTGTCTGGAGTTTCTTAATTTTGTGTTCCGTGGAAACTCGGCTGCACGTTTGGCAACCTGCCCCTGTGCCTTGACGCTCCTCATCACACATGTTCAATCCATTCTCTCTTCTATTTCCACTCCAATTCCTCTTGTTTTGGATCAAGCGTCATCTTCTCTGTGCCCAACACTAGAATTAGTTCTCCTTGCCTTCAAATTCTGCTGCCCTCAAGGTACCAGTGACTTCTATTAGAGATGCGCCACCTGTGCTATTATTTAGCTTTTTATGGCCACAAAAGATCTCCATGGATGAGATGGCAACGGATGTTTTGCTTGTGGCAGATGTTCCAACTTCTCTATCCCATGGAGCTGATAATCTGCAGCAACCCGCACTTTAACCCTTGCCATAGGAGCAGCTTGGATGCGGGGTGACCTTTCTTCATGCCTACTTCCTACCATTTTGTCCTGTCACCCCCAGTCCAAATCTTCTCTGCCAACTTTCTAGAAAATCCTGAGTTCCCAGCTCTGCCAAACCCAGTGTGAACTCTGCATTGGCCTGAAGGATTCCAGCCTAGTTGCAAACTTATTTCAAATTGTGGCAAGCATGTGGCTTAAATGACATTAGAGGATGGTTGTCTTCAGAGCTTTGTCCCATGGTTATATATTGTTTCTTGCTGTGTCCAGCTACATGCACTTTGAGAAAAAGAGAGGAGAAGGACCCTGCATTAAAAAATAGTAAATCTCTCATCCGAGAGATTAGAACTTCATATAGTAGTTTGGATCCATTTTAAAGATGTGGTAGCTAAGACAGCCAGGCCTGTCCTGCCTGTATTTCAGAAGGACCACAGAAATCAAGAAACTCAGTTTCTGAACTAGACAGGCTTTCCCTATTCCTTTAGGTCCCTGATCTTTTACACTTCATATTTTGCTAATGGAAGTAGATTGATTGAAAGTGACAAAAACACTGTTTTGACATGTTGGGTGAGGATTATAGACTGTAGTTTCTGATAAGCCCTACTGGAGCCCTTCTTGGTCAGATGTGGAGTAGCCCTTCCTGAACTCTCCATCAAACCCCCTGCCGATGCTGTCAACTATGGACTTAGGAGCAGATCTTTGCAAGTTTCTCTGGGACCTTTAGCCTGATGCGTGTCCTCTCTTCCACCCTTTCCCCTTCTACCTACAACTTCTATTTCACTTTCACCCCCTCCAATTTCTTCTTGCTCAGACTTAACAATGTATCTCTGGACCTTTCTTCCAGGAAACAGATGTCAGTAAAGGGAAAATTGCAGGGTCCCGTTGCCTGCAGAAACTCTTCAACAGAATCCCAAAGAAAGCTCCGGGGCTGATGGGGAAGTGATTTATAATCCTAAACACAGTTTCTTTCACTGTTGTTTCCAGTTTCCTGCATCACAAATGGCTTTGCATATTAGCATTACATTGATGACATTCAAAACAGGTGCAACTGCCTATAGCACAGCTGCCTCAGCCCACTGAAAGCTTCAAGCCGAGACCCTGGGTGCGTGAACCTTCCTTCCGATAAGCTTCAGAGCAGGTGAAATCATCATTAAAGGAAAATTGACTTGTAAGGACGTACAAGATTCTAGTCATTGCATCTAACCACAAAGAAAAGCGAGGCAGTGGCGGTCAAGGGAATCTTCTTTAAAAATGTATTCAACAGAACAACAGAAAAGAAATTGCCATCTCAAGAGAGTGGCATGACACAGCTCTAAGATGCCAAGAAACAGACTGTACATATTCTCCGGAAATAAGGGTTCTTAACCTGGAGCTGGGGTCTGGGAGAGAAGCAGGGTAAGGCCCTACTTTTAAAAAATGGGGCAAGAGCTTATATGAGGGGGAAGAAAGGAACCCTAGGAAGTTCTGGGATATTAGATGAAGAGCCAGTTTAGCTAGCTTTGGAAACTAACATGTAATCCCTCACAATTTTGGATCCTAAAGGATAATTTCTGAGATGTCTTCCATTAAAAAAGAAAAAGATCTAAAATTTTTCACAAGGGCCAACTGGACCTCAGTAGTTTAAAACTTAAAGTGGCTCTGATCTGACTTCCATATGTAATTTGGCCCTCTGTTTATCCAGAAACTACCATTTATTGAGCACTCAAAAATATGCCAGTGGCCAAGAGTATTGCTTAGTCTTCACAATGATGGTATTTGACAGGTATAAATGTCCTCCATTTTACAAATGAGTAAATTGAGGATCAGGGTAATTATTACCTGTCCCAAATCATACAGTTTGAAAGAGGCAAAGCCTGGATTTGAACACTAGCTGCTACCCTGAAAGGACTTACCCCTTTAAAATAATTCTTTTTTTTTATTTTTGAGAATAACATAGAATTTATTTCTCAACCATAAAAAGCGAGATAAGAGGGCACAGACAAATCCTTTTACATAATCCCCTTCTTTCTCTGGCCCAAGTATAAAGAGCAAAATGATATTGCAAAATGACAGGGGCTAAGTAGACGCTCTGTTTAGCACAACTTTAGAAACCCTGTTTTTTTCAAAGTTTAGCAGTATTACTGAGGTGTAACTGACACACAACCAAGGGTGTGTGTGTAAAGCAGTGAGCAAAACACTGATTGGTCTGGTCTTTTTGTTGACCGGGGCACCAGGGCAGGGGCTCCTCCTCCTCCCAGAGTGGGGGCTTAGGGGGTTCAGTTCTAACTGCTGGGTCAGAGGCACACCTTCACTGCTACCCAAGCTATTCTGGCCCACAGGAAGGAATGGGATGGAGGGTTCTGCAGAACTGTCTGGTCTTAGTCTTCCTTTGTGTAGTTCCGAGCTGCTCTGCTGTCCCCTTGGTGTGGGCTGTACTTGAGGTGAGGAGTGGGGATCTTCAGGGATCCCCTGGTCCAGTGCCTTCTATTTATAGATGAAGAAGCTAAAGCCTAGAGAGACAAAGAGAATGAGAGCTCAAAGAGCATGACAACCCAGTTTTAATGACCTGCTGATGTGTGTTTTTAGGACGACCCCTTCAAAAGTTTATGCTGCAAAACTTGATCCTGGTCCCTTCTCCAGTGGGTGTGAATGGGTGAGGAAAGGTGAGAGAAAGATCACAGGAGAGAAGAAGCCAGGAAGTCCTCACATATAGGTGTGGAGACAAAGAGGGTCCACACTGTTTAAGCAAGGGGACTAGCATCTGCATTTTAGCCTGTTATGTGCACCAGGCCATTGGCTAGGGCTGCAAAGGTGCTCATCCACACATAAGTATATGAGGTCCAGCAGAGAGTCCCCAAGATTTTTCTGTGTACAACAAGGGACAACACAGCTATATGTGAGAAAGGAAAGTAACTGTATGCTGGTGACACACTTTGGGGAGGAAGGTAGGGCTTCCTGTGGACTGGAGTCTGCAGGGCATTGTCACATAGGAGCAGGGCTTAGGAGACTCTCTACAGGGACACTGTCCTCGTGGTCATTATGTTTCATGAAGTAAACCAGGCAGAGAAAGACAAGTACCACATGACCGCATGTGGAAGCTCACAAAGCTGATCTCACAGAAGTTGAGAGTAGAATGGTAGTTTCTAGAAAGCCGGGGAAAGTAGGGTGAGGGGGATATGGGGAAGGTTGGTCAATGGGAACTAAGCTACAATAACAGGAGAAATAAGTTCTGGTGTGCTATCACACAATAAGGGGAAGAGAGATCATGATAAGGTATTATGTGTTTTAAAAAAGCCAGAAGAAAGGATCTTGAATGTATTCAACAGAAAGAAATGATGAATGTTTGAGACCCAGATATGCTCATCCCCACTGGGATGCTACCCAATGTGTACATGCACTGGGACACCATGCGGTGCCTCATAAATAACTACGATTTTTATGTGTCAACTACAATAATGAAAAAAAAAATGGGACGGACTGAAGGGCCTGATCTGGTGTTCTCTTGAGTATCACAGTTGCATAGCTGTCACTAGAGGTCAGAGTGACCTTGACCTCCATGTTAGATAGAAGCCCCCCCCCCCCGCCTCCCTGCCCCCAGCAACACCTGTACCAAGACTTTTTCACTGGGCATGATGGTGTTCCTTAATGGATGGACTTTCCCCTCCTGAGTCTCCTGTGTCTTCTTGTAATTACATCTGTGCAATGCTTTGGGGTTAAAGGTTTTCTTGTATTCACTACCATAATTCTTCTATCCATTACCAGCTTGTAAGGTCACTATCATGGTTGTTACAGCAGTCAAGGACAATGAGGTTAGGGGGCCTGACTTGCAGATAATAAAGCCAGCCTTAACTTTGTGTTTTCCAGGTCCTTGCCTGAGATCACACAGCCTTTCTGCCTCCCTCCCTGGTGCTGACTGCAATCACTCTGCCAGATATGTGACCAGGTGAAACCTGAGTCAGGCCCCCAGGTGACAGATTAGCTGGAGTGACACACCTAGAATGGGGGCAGGGGATCATGGGGGGTGCTGCCATAGCACAAGTGGCTGCCAAAGCCCATGTACACATACAGAGGTCACTGAGGGAGCATACAATGTTTTAACCAAGGAATTGAAGGAGATTTGCTTTTCTGATAATCCTCATCTTAATTAGTATCACTTTCAAAAATGGCCTGCTGTACACTTGCTTCTGCTGAAGCCTGAGTTTCAATCCTTGCAGGCCCTGATGCAGTCTCCTTCCTGCAGGCTGAGTCTGCCCTGTTGCAGGAAAAGAAAGTAATTTTGTTTCAAAAGGCTTGGGGAGGTCTCTGGTCTTTCCCACAGAGAGGAAAACATAAAGAGAAGATGGTCTACAAGGTTCCTCCTCTCTTGAGCCTTGGCCCAGTAGCAGTAATTACACAGATAAGTAGATGTGTTTAAAAATTATCTTTCCCATGTACTCCCACCTCACTTCCCAGTGCCCCCTGGGGTCCTGTTCACCTTTCAGACAAATAATACAGGCTGAGGTCCTGCCCAGACTTACCCCAGCCACACCTCACAACAGCTGCTTGGGACTCAACAGATTCAGCTTCCATACTTCCCTGGGAATTTGCAGAACCCTCTTCCCAGGGACTCAATGTAGCATTTTAGAATCTTCCAGAGGAGAAGAACAAGATAACAGCAATCTGGAGGCTGGAGGGGTGGCAGGGCAGATCAGTTCAAACCACAAAATCTATCTGAAAATAGCAATATTAATTGCATTTGCTTATTAAAAGGCAAACCCCATGCCATGCACTGTTCTAAGCACTTCCCCTGCACCTAACATTTAGTTGTTGCAGACTCTGTAGCCTGGATCCTGTTATTTTTCTTATTTTGGAAATCAGGAAACTGAGTCGCAGAAAAGCTGAATAATCTGCCCCAGGAAACATGATGGTGGCGATTGGATCCCAGGTCCGACTCCAAATTCATGTTCACATCCACTTAGCTCTGTGGACCCCTCAGTGTGTTGTGCCCCCTCCTCAAGTGCGCTTATCTCATCTCCTGACCTATTTCTGCTCCTTTTCTGGCTTACATCATTTCCCTCTTGGATCAGTATCTTCATCATCTCAGCAGGTGGCAGGCCCTTCCCCTTTGACCTTGGCAGGAAACAGCATTTTAAACCTTTAAAACCTTTTAGATTTCGTCGCCCTCTGGATATCAAAGCTCATAATTCCATAGTTCTCCCCCTCAGGCTCCTGCTAGAAGATGAGACAGAATGATGGCTGTCAGAGCAAAGTTCCAGCATGCTTCTCCTTGGAAGCACCTTGGGTGGTGCAGGGTGGAGGGCTCCAAGGCAGAATTCCATCTACAGCACCATATACCCACAGCTTACTGTGATAATGAGAATGTTTATTTCACTGCTAAAAGAAAATACTTAAAAAATTGCATTTGAGCACCCACAAATTAACTCAGCTCATACTATTAATGTTAATGATGAACCCCTCCCCAATAACACTTGTCTTTCAGCAGAGACCTTTTGTTTAATGAGTTGGGTCGAAGGCAAGTTTCATTTGTGAATTCCAGATACTGTAGTGAGTCTCAGAAAGTGTGATATTCATGGTTTGGGGGATTTTGCAGGATCCTAAAAATGGTGCCACCCTTGGGGAGGTAGCACTCTCCCATTTCTACTGTGCATGAACAGGCGGGAGCAAGTGGGGGCATGCTGATGTGTACTGATGGGCTCTTTCCCACCTGATCACAGCAAATCTTCAGTTTGGGCCTCTGTTCCGGGTCCTTGTGCTTCCTGGGGGTGGGGAGGCGTTGGGTACACATCTGTTTATTCCTCTCTCTCCTGCATCCCAGGCAACTTCTCATAGGCCACCTCAGCTCTGCCTCTCCACCTTGTCAAAGAAGAAAGCTATAACCATGTAATTATGACATCCTGGGGGTAATTTTAGGTATAAGTCATTATTCTAAAACAACCGATGCAATCCCCATTTGCCAGCACAAAGAGATGATTCTCACTAGCCTGAACTCACTGTCAAACATGCCAGGAGAAATAAAAAGGTGCTAATGCAATATCGCCCAGAAATAGAAAATAAGATTAGAGGCGACGCTTGAGATTTCAGGCTGAGTAGGTGGAGTGGGGGGGACAGCACAGGATTTAGTTACCAGCAGAACTGTCAGACAAAAAGCCTCTGAGGTCATTAATACGGGAACCTTCATTAAGACAAGCGGATAAAATTAAAGGGTGTTTGGTGAGGATTTAATTTTTCCTGGAGGTCTACAGTCTCTGAAGGGCATCTAGAGCTGGCTCTGAGGCTGAAGTGGCAGGCTCTGGAGAGGGGAGTCAGGAGATGGGACCTCTCCTTCATCATCATCATCATCATCATCATCATCATCATCATCATCTTAATGAAGCCCACTAAGGACAGGCTGTATGAAGGGACCTTGGCCAAGGCTGACATGCTGCAAAATCAGAGAACTGAGTCCCCTGAGACCAAAGCCACATCCTTCAAGACAGCACACAGTTTCGCCATAGCTGAAACAGCTCAGCCCAGGTATGGGTGGAGCAAATGGAAGGAGGAGGCTTTGGCGGGCACTTGAGTTCTGAGGTCAGTCTCAGGACTCAGAGCAGGCTGTGGGTGGTACCAGTGGAAACATGGACACGGGCCTGACTTTCAGCAACGTTGGGAAGCAGGCAAAGGCCATTTTGGGCAATGTCTCATTACTGCTTTGAGGGGACATCTCTTTTCCCAGGTGCCCTTTCCTCTCCACATTCCAGCAGTGTCTTCATGCCAGATGGTTGTCACAAAGAATCTAACATTTAAATTCCCTGAATGTGGTGAAATGACTGGAGTTCAAAGGTTTCAAGCAGCCCTCCCAGGAATGTATACAGCTGTTGAAAGACATTTTTAAAGCTAAAAAGGACTTATAATCCCAAAGGAATATGCCTTAAATGATGGAACGCAGGTGTGGTGCTTGATCAGGGAGGCTGGCATGGGAACCAGGTTCTTTGCTGTACTCTGAATACTAAATTGTGGGAGCAGAAGCCAGAGCATTAGCGTCTGGTCTCTGCCTTGCGGCAGGATTCTGGGTGAGATGCACTTCTCCTTGGGCACCCCTTCATTCTCAGTACAGACTGGAGCAATGACACTTGCTTGAGTTCTTAGCCTAGAAAGGGGATGAAGAGGGTGAATAGGTGTGTTAGGATTCTTGAAGGAAAACAAGGAGTCGAGTTTTCCACGTGTGATGATCCAAACGGCTCCTTTTGTAGTCTCAGTGTTGGGGGGGCTTTACCAGAGCTAAATGAATCCAAACAAAAGTTCTCCCTAGGCTTCTTCATTTGGGGAAGAGCTGGGGCCAGGAGAGAAATGTGTATTGATTTTGCATAAATGGAAAACCAGAGACCTAGAGAGGGACCGGGGCCTTCCAGGGTCACTGAATAGAACACAGGGTGACATCCTCTGGTTCTTCCTCATGTGTCTTGGAGCTGAACACTATTCAGTCCTCACTAGGATTCATTTCTGACTTCTGGTCTAGCGTTTAGTTGTTTAAACCATGTTCTGTCAAAAAAAAAAAAAAAGTTACAGTCTGGCTTTTATGGAGACAAGTCTTTCAAACACAGCACCCCATGGATATGGTGTGCCAAGCTGTGCAATGCCTAGCCTGGCGGTGTCCAGTCCAGCTGGGAGTTTTTTAAAATGCAGAAGCCCAGACTAGAATCCACATTTATGGAGCTGAAATCTGAATTTCGATACATTCTCCAGGTGATGTTTACCTTGAAGCCTGGGAAACACTGGCCCAGAGCCCTGGATATGGTGTAAAGGAGATGGACACTAGTCTGGGGATCTCTTGGGTCCCAGTTAACTTCTTCTGTGGAGGTGGAATAATAGCTTCTCCGCCGCTTAACTCACCATGGTGCTTGGGAGATGGAATGACACAATAAACGGGAAAGTGCTCTGCGAGGCTCGAGGCCCACAGCGCTTAGGAAATGTGTGGCATTTTCATGCTCATTGGCAGCTGGCCTGGCCCCACCCCAATAGCCATGGAGTCCTCTTCATCTACCCAGCCAAATTAATCTATTTCTCGCTCTTGCTCCTATACCTTCTTTGAAACAACATCAATTTTGGTTGCTTTCATCCAAACTGCAAAGAGCATTTGAATTCATATTATTGCCTTTAGTGAGATTCCCTATCCTTTGCCTCCATTTTTTTTCCTTTTTCTTTCTTTTTCCGACACACATTTGCCGTGGTGCTTGGGACCTGGTGCAGAGGAGATTACCGTGGTGTTCAGCCACTGGCCATGCCTCTGAGGAGAAGAGCTTTCTGTTTATTTCTTAGAAGCAGATGCTTTGGATTTTATCCCTGGGGGAATTTATCAGGGTGCCCTGAATTCATTCATTCATTCATTCTTGTATTCCTCCCCACTCTGTACCCATGCGTGCGCATGCACACACACACACACACACACACACACACACAGATCCTTCTACACGTCAGCCATGGCAACATTGTGTGCTGTGTATTCGGTGGCTGTTTTTCATACAGGGCCATTCTGGGATTGTCTACAGTTTAGTTCTCATTCCTCTGAGCACATCCTTGGGTCTGGTGTCTTTGCCCCATCAGTGGCAGCCTGGGTTGGCCTGGATCCTTGCTCTTGTATCTATTCAATGCATGTGGATCTCTTCCAGTCCTTCCAGTTCCTTCATCTGGCCTGGTATTTTCAGAGCCACACCAGTGTTTTCATTTTCTTTCACACAAGTGTATATGCTTAGAATGACTTGCAATACACACAGGAAGTCACTGCCCATTTGCACAGAGTTCTTCTATGGCTTTCAGCCTAAGTGCATGTGGGCCTGCACTTTTAAATGCACTGTTCTCACCATGAGCACGTTATAATATAAATGTGTGACTAAATGATTGATTTATAAGTGATTGATCCATATTTTTGTCACCATGAATGGCTGCATATTTAGTGAGCAGGTATGAGCATTTATATAGGTGTATAAGCACATGTCTGCAAACATTAATGTGTGCTTATTAATTCAAACATAGTAATCGCTTTCTGTGATGAAGGAACTAGGCTGTGTCATTTAAGACCTAGATAGGGGCTTTGCTTGTAAGGAATTTTACAGTTTTCAGGAGGAGATGAGATACTACCATGTAACTTTAATCCCAATTTCTAAGTAACAAGGGTCAGGAAAGAAACAGATAAAATGAGATCAGAGAAATACAACATTGCTTTCCTCTGGAGATCAGGTATGACTTCTAGGAAGAGATTTGAACAAGAGATGTGTATTGAACACAGTGCTCATTGTCACTACAAAAGGCTGCCTATTAGTGAGAAGCTATGAGCATTTATACAGGTGGAAATGGAAAGGAACACTCTGGCTGAGTGAGCCCTGGGAACAAAGGTGAGCTAGGAGTGCTGGTGGTGAGGAGTGGCCATGGTTCAGTGGGGCTGATGCACCCAAGGCTGATGAAGGGATCCATGGGAGATGTGGTCAGCTCATGTTAGATCATGGGGACTCTGGTTGCAGATTAAGGAATGTAAATTTTGGAACTGGTGAAAAGGAGAAATGAGTTTCTGAGATAGGTAAGTAGAAGGTCAGTTTTAGGAAGGTGGCACTGGTAGGGATTTTTAAAGTGAATTAGAGATAGAGAAGACTAGAGGCCTCGAGCAGTAAAGAGGATATTATAGCCCTCCCAAAGATGAAAATGAGTGCTATTGTTTGGAGCTTGAATGTCCCCAAAAGGCTGATGTGTGGAGAGCTATGTCTCCAACAGGCCATATTATTGGGAGCTGGTGGAATGTTTTGGAGATGGTGCTTAATTGGAAGGAAGTCCAGTCTTTGGGGACATGCCCTTGAGGGGATCTTGGGACTGCAGCCCCTTACACTGTCTCATTGCTTTCTTTTCTGCCATGCATTTTCACCATGCTTTTCTGCCTTCCCACAAGTCCAAAACAACAGGGCCACACAAACACAGACAGAAACCTCTAAAACTGTGATCTGAGATAATTTTTTCCTCTTTTAAATTGTTTACCTCAGGTATTTTGTTACAGGAATGGGAAGCTAACTAATATAATGAGGGTCTGCTGTATGGAGGTGGCAGTAGTAGATAAAGAAAGTGTCATGAAGCCTATATTGACAGTATTTGAAGAGAATCTATTGTAGTGGAGAAGGAGGAGGAGGATGAAGGTTTGGAGCCTGAGGTGATGGAAGTGTCCTAACACACAGGGAGTGCAGGTGGGGCAGCTCATTGATTTTTCTGATGGGGTATAGGATGAATGGTGAGTTCAGTTTGTATATACCAAGTTTAAGATAGTGGTAGAAACATCTAGATGGAGAAGTTCAGCAAGCCTTTGGATATTTAGAAGTGGCACTTGGGAATGATTTCAGGATTGAAGTTAAATTTGATCATTGTGTTTATAGAGAGATAGTTAAAGCCTTCCAAGTGAATGGGTTGTTAGGGGAGAACACACACAAAAGAACTAAAGAATGGTTGGTGTAACTATCTGCATTCAGAAAGAAGAAGAAGAACAACAACAACAACAAAAAAGAGAATAAGGAGAGAGACACACATTTGTGTATTTTTCCCAGTTAGAACAAGCGTGCACACACTGTTTAGATTGAAATGTGCACATATACAGATAAGTAATACATTTGATTCCACATAGTTGGAAGACAACAGGAAGGTGGTAGTTCTTCAGTGACCAGGAGAAAAAGGATAATCAGTGATATCAAATACAAGAGAAGACTCAGGCATACACAAAACAGCTAGCTGGTTTTGGTGTGCAGGTGGGATGCTCACAGGGTACAAGCAAGAACATGGGGTATGTACACACAGGTGTTCATACACACATGCCTTTAGATGCACATTCAAGTATTTGGAGAAGAACTGTAGGAGCAGGGAGTAGGGAAGAAATGGGATAAAGTCATTTATGGGAGAGACTTGTGATAAATCGGAGCAGATATACATTAAACTGAATATTTTCTTGATTGTTATGTTGATTCTTTAAATCCTTAACTTGGGCTCTGAGCCTTTACTTGATTCTGTGTGGTGTGCTCAGCTAATTTGACTTCATTTTAGGATCCTAGTCTTTCATTCGGTGTGAAATTATTGGTCACTTGCTTTGGCCCAGATCTCTCTTATGTCAATGAGAGCCTTTCAGTAATTAGGCTCTTGATTATGAAATTCGCTTTGAACAGAAAGCTGGTCAGAACTTTTAGCTTGTTCCAGAATATCATATATACATTGAATGATGGACACAGTACTTGATCACCAATTCAAATTATTTGCTTTAAATAGGAGAGACTATATTCTACTTACTTTTCTGGATTAGGAATCACCTTACCTAAAGTTAGTCCAATACTCAACTCATATTGAATGTCAAGAGGATCTATTTGAGGACAGGAAATCAAGTCAAAGGATCATGATTAGCAATAAATAAGATGATAAAGTTAATTCTCAATAATATACCATCATTTTTCCTCCCTTATATTCCATTTGATTTCATTTCTCTTTCAGACCTTTATTTTCTTACAGTTTAGATAGAAGTATAATCTGAATGAAATCCCAGTGAGGGGAGGGATCAGGGGATGGAACTCCAGTCAGTACTTAAATGCTGCTCCTCCATGAGATAAGGGAAGAGGATGAGATGACTTGACTTATATATTTGTCATGTGCACTTTATTCCCATCATTGTTATTTTTCACCTAATAACTATTTACTAAGCTCACACTTGTCTGCATCTGCCAGAGTCCTCTCTTCCTCCTTTCTTCCCTCTCTCCCTCTCTTCCTCTCTCCTTTCTTTCCTTCCTTAATTCCAAAACATGTCCAACATTCTGGTTTTAAAATCTCATTTCAGTTTATACAAAAACCAATTCAAAGAACCTTGGTTCCCCTTCCCTACCCACTCTGCCCTTTAGGGACCATGTCAGGAATTTTCAGCTAATTTCCCTTATGGTATACCTGGGTCACATGGTGTGTGTGTGTGTGTGTGTGTGTGTGTGTGTGTGTGTGTGTACGCACTCACATATGTATGCACATTCGTAGGAAATAAAATAGATTTTACTTTACAAGCATGTAACAGGTACAGTATTTCACAGCCTGCTGGTTAGTAATGGGATTCTTCTACCAGAGTCTCCTTTTCTGAATCCTGAACTGATTAACAGATGCAAATCCTATACTGCAGGCTGGTGAAACTGAACCATCCATGCCCATGTATCTCTAGACAGTATACACATGCACAGAGTCACATACACACACCATTTTCATTAAAATGGATGCACATTCATATTACTGCTACATTCACTTCTAGATAGTTGGACATTTTTTATTTTGCCGTTTCAAAAGACATTCGGGCAGGAATTATTTAATAGAATAAAAGGAGTTTCAAAGGGATCAAGTACCAACAGGGGAATTTAGAGTCAAGTGTTATCTTCCAATAGAGGAGAGGTTCCATCAACCACGGGAGAGAATGATGGTCATTCCTGCCATTCTTCTCCTTTAGGTGTCCAGCTGTCTCTATCAAGTTCATGTTCCTCTAGGACCAGCCTGGGGCATTCTTCCATGACTTTTACCCACCCCATTCCCCAACAGAGCTCTTTTAGCAGTGCAAATTCCAGTTATGATTCTGTAATAATTAGGTTGTGTGGCTGTTTACACAAACTCCTGCCCTCCTTGCAAAGGTGAATTTCCAGAAGACAGGCCCTGGCAGTAGGTAGTTTCAATGGACCCTCTATGCAAGAGGTGAGGGCTGATTCAGCACTTTCACTGCTGGACAGCTCTGGGTGGACAGCTCTGGGTGGACGCCTCTGACCTCACCTTTCTGTGCTTTCCCTCCTTTCCTCTGTGGGGCTGCAGCCTCAGGGTCAGGGCCCTGATGGCTGCAAATGTCAGTAAGTGAGCAAAGATACTTCTGCAGAGTCTCAGCTTCTCATTTTGTGATCATTCACAGCAGTTGGCTCTTCTCCTGCTTCATGATGACAAAAGTGACACTTCTGATCATGCATTATTGGAAATCCCTAAGTAAGAATTGAATATATATGAGATTTCATCTTTTATCATTGCCATTTACTTCTTGCAGACATTTGTCTTGGAACTTCTCAGAGGAGAGTATCTTCCACAACTCTCCGGTCCCTTATTGCTCTAATCACTGTTCTCTTGTTTTTCTCTTCCTGAAATGAAGGGGAGGACTGTAGTAAGGAACAATGGAGACATACAGGATTACAATGCTGTCAAAATAACTTATCTTTAACATAATCTGTTTTCTATCCTAATTTTGCACGTGTGTGATCTGTCATTGATCCCTGACCAATTTTGCTCCTGAGAAGTTTGGGGTAAAACATTTTTTTTGCATGAAAAGGTGCTCAATATCATTTATCATTGGGAAATATAAATACAACCATATTGGAATTTCATCTCACATCTGCTAGAGTGGCTTTATAGGAAAAAAAAAAAACAAGGGGTGGGAGACAAGACCAGCTGGCAAGGGTGTGGAGAAAAGGGAATGCTTGCACATGAATTGCTGCAACCATCATGGAAAACAGTATTGAGGTTCCTCAAAAAATTAAAATTATAATTAACATAGGACCCATCCATCCCCCTCCTGGGTATATATCTGAAGTAAATGAAATCAGTATCTTAGAGTAGTAAAGGTTCATTGTACCATTTTCACAGTAGCCAAGATATGGAAACACCTTAAGTGTTCATTACTGGATGAATAAGTAAAGAAATCATGGTACATATATACAGTTGGATGTAAAAATGAAGGAAATCCTGCCATTTGTGAGAACATTGATGAAGCTGGAAGATATTATGCCAAATGAAATCAGCCAGGCATAGAAAGACATATATGATATGATCTCACCTATCTCTGTGTGTTAGCCAGCTTTTTGATACTGTGACAAATACCTGAGAAAAGTAACTTGGAGGAAGGAAGATTTATTTTGGCTATATTTCTTAGAGGTTTCAGTCCATGGTTGACTGGCTCTCTTGCTTTGGGCCTGAGGTGAAGCAGAATATCATGGTGGAAGGGCATGATGGAAGAAAGCTGCTCACCTCATGGCAGCCAGGAAGCAGAGAAAGGGATTGGAAGAGGCCAGGAAAAATATATGTCCTTCCAGGAAACACCCCCAGTGATCTATTTCCTCCAGCTATGCCCCACTGCCTACAGTTTTCACCACCTCTGATAATGCCAACAATTATGAATCCCTCAACAGATTTACCTACTAATGAGGTCAGGGGCCTCATGATCCAATCACTTCCGCAAACCCCCATCTCTGAACATTGCTGCATTGCAGACCCAGCCCTCAACACGAGTCGGTGGGGGACCCTTTTTTTGTGTCTTAACCATAATATTGTGGAATGGAAAACTGTCAAACCCAGCAAAATGGTGGGTTCCAGGTGTTGGATCATAGTAGAATTGGGGTGATGTTTGTCTAAGAGTAACACCTTTTAGTTAAAAGTTAAACAAGTCTAGAGGATCTAATGTAGAGCATGGGTGCTGATGAAGTTGTTAATTAATTTGATTGTGGTAATTATTATACAATGCATACATCTGCCAAATCATGTTGTATACATTGAATATATTCAAACTTTGTCAATTAAACATTTTGAGATTAAAAAATAAAGGGGGGCATAATTAGTAAGACTGAGAAACTTCTCTTGCTGTGAAGTTGATGCCTGGCTGGGATTTTCAAATTGTCTCCATGTCCTTGAGTCTCTTTCATATTTTTGACCTACCCATTTTTCATAAAAGATCTCCGAGACACTAAGCATGCTGCCTGTTGCTCCTAGCAGAGGCCAACAACTCAAAATAAGTCATTATTTTTAATGGCCAACCTAAGTTTATTGACTCACTAATAGAAGTGTAGAATATTAACTAAGAGAGGTCATTTCCATTTTTTGGTTGAGATGGTCAGACCCCAGCCATTCACATCTTTTAGGGAAGATGAAAGTAGATTAAATCTCCTTGAGCAAATGGATGCTGAAGAGATCTAAAACTATTGTGCATGAGAATGGCTGAATAAAGTGGAGTGTCTGGTGCCACCATGTTAATTGTAAAATAACAAATAGACTGACCAGTGGACAAGAGACAGGACACACTCTATATGGCCAGCTGTTGGGGAAAGTTGGAGTCAGGGAGAAGATGTTCTTGAAGGAGTAGATTTAGATTTAGTACAAGGAAGACTTTCTAAGAGTTGGAAGTGCGCTGAGGTGGAATACTGGGGAGGGTGCCCCCCAGGGTGGTTTCTGAAGACAGGCTGCAGGAGCCATCCATAGAGATCAGTGAGCACCAATGGAAGGCTGGAGCAGGTGACCCTAACACTTTACTTCTTGTCCTGGGAGTCTAACTAAAATAGCAACAACCACTCAGTCCAAAGAACAGACACACACCTGCTGTGTCCCTCCAGAATCATCTTACTCCTTCCAAAATGAGGCCCAAAGATAGGATTTTTCATTCCCTGACATTTGAGGTCCACATGAAACTTATTCCCATAGCCAAGATTCTGATCTTTTATGAGATGAACTCAGATAAACTGTTTGCCAGACAGCTGGACTAAAACTGAAGGGTAAGGAGATAAGGCCCAAATGAGGAAGGCAGCAGCCTCACCTTCTGTTAACTCCCATCCCAAAGTGAGAAATCAGTGTGCTCAGCTGCAATTCAAAGCAATTAGTCTTTGTTCCCACATGTTCTCAAACAATGACTTAAAGAAGCCCAAATAAACATTTTCAGAAAAGAGAGCAAATTTGTATTACTTAACCCAAGGAATGCAAACAAGTGTAATTAAAGCGAATACCCATAAATAAAGTAAATACATTACTTAGGAAATGAATTAATTAGTGTTTAATTACTATCAATTACTAAAATCACTACAGAATTACTTGTAGAATGGATTGGATCTCTTGCTCCTATTAATAATTTCCATTGCTAATTGTATGCAATTGTATTTTCTTTTCTTTGGGTGCATCTTAGCAGAGCTAATAGGAGGAAGGAACAGCACAGTGAACAATGACAGGAACATCTTTTTTCTTTGCTCAGTAAAACACAAAAATGGTTTGAAAAATATCTGCCTAGTTGTCAAAAGCCGGTTCAGCTAAGGAAGGTGCCCAGGAAGAAGGTATCTGTGGCACAGGGTGATCTGTGCCATTCCATGGTGAGGGTGAGAACAGATGTTTGTGGCAGGGCCTAAGGTGGAGGATGTATGTGTTTGTGTGTGGGTATGTATATGTAGAGATGAGAGAGACAGGTGTTAGAAGGTTCAATATCTGCACTTATTTCCAGGATGCCTATACCCATGTATAGGCTGGCAGATGGGCATCACTACCCACAGGTCTGGCCAGGTGAGGGAATAGACTTGATATTTACCTGGAAGATGGAGTAATAATCTGCTTTTTGGTGAAGAGAACATCCCTAATGTCATGGTCCCCAACAATTTTGACACTAGGTGGTGAGTGGCAGAAACAGATGCGTATATATGAGAGAATGAGAATAAAGGGTATCTACCAAAGGAGTCCATTCTTATTTTTCTCTTCATACAACATCCCCTTTACCTCTCTCTACCCTCACCCCCTCTGTCTTTCATGAACATTCTCAAACCTGTTTTTTTTTTGAGAGAGGAGAGAGAGAGAGAGAGAGAGAGAGAGAGAGAGAGAGAGAATTTTTAATATTTATTTTTTAGTTCTCGGCGGACACAACATCTTTGTTGGTATGTGGTGCTGAGGATCGAACCCGGGCCGCACGCATGCCAGGCGAGCGCGATACCGCTTGAGCCACATCCCCAGCCCTCAAATCTGGTTTTGATTCTAGGCTTCTCCACCTGGGAAACCCTGGGAGAGTTACTTAACCTCTTTGTGCCTCAATTTCCCCATCTGTAAAATGGGGAAAATCATAGTACCTGCCTCCCAGGGTTATCGTGAGAGTTTGGATCAGTGGGTGGCACATGTCAACAATATCTGAAATATTATATTGCTACTACATGTTAATTTGTAGAACAGTTGAGGGAATGTACATGATGTGGAGGTGAAATAATTAGGGGGATGGGAGGGGCGATTTGAAAAAGAGAAAAGAAGTTGGAGAGGAGAAATTTGTGTAATAGGAAAGAGAACCAATAGAATAGATATATGTATATATATATATATATATATGTGTGTGTGTGTATGTGTGTGTGTGTGTGTGTATCTCCTACACATACACTCACACACACTCACACACTCACACATACACACATAATTTCTCTTTTGAATCTCTGTGTCCTAGATGGCTCTCTTTTCTTCCAAAAGTGATACAGGGCCTTACCCTGAGGTAAGGGGGTACATGGAGCTGTTCTCTAGACTGTCTTCTGTGCTCTCCATGTTGTTTAGTCCTCAATGTTTTTTTTTTTTTTTTTTTTGTTTACTCATTTGTTCCTTCAGGAAATGTGGTGGAGAGGACACATTCCCTGCTTTTAAGGAGGAGAGCCAGGTGACTGCTAAAGCACAGCAGGTATGTACCATGAGCTTTTCAGAAGAGGGTAAAATAGGTAGGAGGTGAGATCTCTGGGAGGTTTGCAAGGGGGAGACAACCCCAAGCAGAGGCCTGAGAACAGGTGAATGAAAAAGGGGTATCAAGATCCCTCTTTACCAGATGAGGAAACCGACAGTCAGAGACGAGTGAGTTGCCCAGACCCACATAGTTGGCGAGGTTTTGTCAGCATTGAGATTAAAGTCAGGGTCTATGTGACCCTAAGGACTTGAATTGTCTCACAATGACATTCTTTCTATTGTCCCTCCCCATCTCCCCTGGGAAGCAAAATACCCCTACCTCTTGTGCTCCCTATCTCCAATTTTTGTGTGAACCCTAAGCACCTGTAGCAAAGGGTGAGTTGGCCCCACTACCTGGGGTGCACTCCTGGCTCTGCACTGTTTTAGGGTGTAACACTGGATACATAGCTGAGTTTTTCTGAATTTAACATGAAATACCAGCCTCAGAACTGTGTGAGGATTAAAAAAAAAGAAAGACAGACATTTTCTTTGTGGAGAGCTTAGCATAGTGCCTGCTACATAGTAATTATTCAATAGATGATAGATAATATCATTATTGTGGATGCTAAGCCTCATTTTTTGGTCACAGTTGATTGTTATTAAGCCAGGCTAATGTGTTGCCTGATGAGGCGTTGGCCTAAGTTGTATTTGCATTTTAGATGGAGACACTTGAAGATAAAAATTTACACTGTCTTTAGAAGAGCACCCATCTCCCTCCCTTCCCTGGGAGGGAATAAAGAAAGATTAGACAAACCTTTGTGGCAGGCCAGCTGCAGGGAGGTGCAGATACTTTTAAGTTATGCAAAAACAAAACTCATCAAGTTGCCAGCCACGCACAGTGTTAAGTGATTTGCCCCCTGAGCAGAAACCTATAAGATACCTAGAGTAAGAGTTCCTGAGAAACCTGAGCTTTCTCATTTGTACCCCTTGTCTCCTATCCTGTGCCCATAGTAAAGAAAAGAAGGACCAGCAAGAAACTAGCTCTTTGAAATGTCAGAGTCTTAGAGGTAAGGGCCACTTGCCCCAAAGCATTTGAATAGCACACCCGTCCTAGGAAGCTTATCCGAAACCTCATCCTCTTCAAGCCCCCCTCACTGGGGAGGCTGAGTTGCCTCTGCAGGTGTCTGTGCAAATGGGAGACCAGCAATGGTCATTAGTTTCCATTTGCTGAAATCAGCAATTTAATCCTAACCTAACCAGAGCCTGTAATGTCTCCCTTCCTGGACAAAGGCCCTCCCCCAGAATGATTGAGTTTCACAGGGAGCAATAAAGCAAAGGGCTTCTGCTGAATCAGGTGCTAGACTCTCAGGCCTGTAAATCATCCCCCTTGGTTCTTCGGGTTGGAGATGATATCTTCACCACAGCCCTCTCTTTCCTGCTACTTCCACAACCCCAGCTACTAAGGAGATACCCCTAGGTAGCATATCCTTTCCAAACTGAGAACCCAGCCTGGTACTGGGTCCCCATTCAAAACACAAGCGGCAGGAGAGTGTTCATATGAAATGCACACATTGCAGATTGCCAGATACGATTGGCCTCAATAAACCCATAAGTTGCTCGTGGTTGTACATTCATGGAGGGTCTGAGAACAATGTGGAAACCAGATCATTTAGAGGAATTCCAGTCCAGGTGTTCTCAGAGACTCAGGCCCCTGAATAGGAGAGCAAGGATTGTACAATAAATTCTCCAGAGACCTTTCGCTTTCTGGGGTGTGTTCAGTAAAGGCAGTTGGTTAGGATAAAGCAGAGAGCTAATCAGACAAGAGATTTCCTTTAAATGGAAGTTTTCAGAATCTGGTGTTTAGTGAATGTCAAGCTTGAGAAAGAGGTGAGATGGACAGAAGCTAAGACCCTCAAATCAGGGCTTCTCTTTTTATCCTCAGTTTGACCTAATAGACTGTACATGCTAAAGCCAGTCACTCTCCTCCCTGAAGTAGGACTTGGTTCTTGTCTGGGGAGCCCAGCTGCAGAACAATGGAGGGTTTGAATGTAGGGGACCAGGTAAGCCTTGACTCAGGCTGACCTGAACCTCACTTTTCTGCCCTATAAACTGGGGGTAGGGATGGGCTGCTTCACTAGTTTATCTCTACCATCCTTCCCAATTTAAAAGTTTATTTGACCTCTAGGAGGCAGAGAGCCTGGAGTCCCTGAAGAGCCACGGAGTGAGAAAGAATCCCTGTTCTTGGTCCTAGGTGCCAATCCACCTGCAAAGTCTTTTTGGCCCTGTCTGTAAGCTGGCCCAGGAAACCTGCCAGGCTTTTTTTTTTTTTCCTTTTTGGTGGGATATCCCAAAGCAAAAAGGCTGCATCAGCAGAAAGGACAGTCCCTTTCTCCAGCTGCTGCAGCAATCTCTCAATGCAATGCCCTGATGCCACCTTCACCTCCCAGTTTGCTTATCTGTGTTCAGAGGCTGGCCGAGGAAAAGCACTCTGCTGGCAGAAAGTCAGCTTCAAGTCTTAGCTTTGGCAAGCTCTGTGACCTTGGGCCACTTGGTACTACCTTGTGGGGTTGCTCCGTGTCAGGACATAATACTGGAATACTGGAAAGGAGGAGGTGCCAAAACTTGCTTTATAAAGAGTTTATAAAGTTTATAAAGGTGGCTCCGGGAGAGGAGGGGTGATGTCATGGCCCAGGTGAGGTGGTAAGCAAGGTCTTCATCCCGTTTATCCCTGCATCTCCCACAGGCCTCACGCAGTCAGACAGCTGCGCTTGACATCAACAGTGAGTGCATAAATGAGTCAACACACTTGGCTTGACCACATGGACTTCTGCTACCTTCTCAAGATACACTTGTAGGAGAAGCATTTCTGGAAAACACCTTTTTGGCTCACCAAGGACAGCTACTTCAGAAACTCCATTGTCTCTTACAGGCATCCTGGTTTCCTCGTTCTGTCCCCACTCAGCACTGTGGAGAGCTTTCACCTGCCCTGGGTCCTGAGGGTAAGCAGGGGACTGAAAGCAGTCTATGAGAGATACCTTGTCAGCTTTTTCCTCCCAGAGAGGGTACATGGCTTCTTGGCAGGTGTGGCATCCTGGTCCTGAATGGCCTCTTGGTCATCTAAACCTTACTTAGGGAGATGAGGGCTAAGTGAATCTGTGTTTAAGGAGGCAGGAGATCAGGGTTCTAGCACCTTATATCTCTGAGAGGCTTTGGCATCTTATTTTCCTGAATCATAAAAATCCAAAGGGGTGTGTGTACATGCTTCCAAAACAAAAGGAGATTTAAAATGAACTGCAGTTACTTTTTGCCAAGTGTGGATGTGTGAAGATTGTTGTGTCTGCCAGCTGGGTAGCCAGACAGCAGAGTGGACTTGTCTAATTAAGAACAATTGCCGATAAACCAATTCTTTCTTTTTATAGGACAATTAGAGTTTGTATGTATATGTGGGTGTGTTTTAAATTCTAATTTGATTTTGCACATTGTTCTGCAACCAAGTTAATTCCTTGCAACCTTTTTAGAGGGTGCAAATTTTTCATAAACTATAAATAGAGTTATTACTGTTTTATCAGTCATGCAAATAATCCGAGATCCATCTATTCATCTGTTCACATAATTCAGGCATAAACTGCATATAATTACTCGTTTGATGCCTTCAATCTGATTTACTCTACTGGATCCCAAATATGACTTTTAATTACTCGTGTACTATTTTCTTATACTATTTCTCTCTCTCTCTTTCATGTTTGACTGTTAAAAATCCTTTCTAGGGGGGCTGGGGATGTGGCTCAAGCGGTAGCGCGCCCGCCTGGCATGTGTGCGGCCTGTGTTCGATCCTCAGCACCACATACAAACAAAGATGTTGTGTCCGCCAAAAACTAAAAAATAAATATTAAAAAATCCTCTCTCTCTCTCTCTCTTTCTCTCTCTCTCTCTCTCTCTCTCTCTCTCTCTCTCTCTCTCTTTAAAAAAAAATAAAATAAAATCCTTTCTAGGCTGCAAGTACAGTTCAAAGATGACTTCTGTCATTTAGATGTGATCTTTTGAACACTTGTATTTCCACTTTTATTTCTCACAGCATCTAGCATAGTGCTTTGCACTGGGATGTTGAAACTGTAGATGGATGAGTAGATAGGTAGAGAGATAAATAGATACAGTTTTCAATAAATGAGTGCATGACAATCCAGTCTCTCCAAGGACAAAAGCATCTAGCCTCCTTACTCCGGCATACACCACAGTTCCTGGCATAGATAACTGGAGAGAAAAATGGGCTCAGAAGGCAAGTCAAATCCATATGGGACCAAATAAACTCAGGGGAGGGCTATTTACTCACAAGAAGGGAGGATGTCATAGTTATCATCTTTCTTCCCAAGGCCTGTGATTTGATTGGCCATAATTGCCTGGGGAAGTGTTTTTACATTCTGTTTTGCAAATCTTAATCTTCAACAATTAAGGAGGAAAACATCTGCCACCCACAGTATGGGGCAGCAAGGTCTCCATGTGACGGATGAAGTACAGGGCTTCTCAGTTCAGCTTTGCTCACCAGAGACAGCAGTGGGTGAGCTGTCTCTGGGCTGTGGAATCCAGGTCAGGAGACCTGAGAGAGCTTGCTGCCCCTCTGAACAATTAGACTCCGAGCAGCACATGCTGTACCTTGTCCAATTAGTCTGCAAGACAGCAGAGGCCTGGGGCTTTAATTGCCTAAAGGTCCTGTTTGGGTTCAGAGTGGGGAACGATTTTAAATATGGTTTTTGGATGGCAGAACCTTGAATTTTAAGTGAGTGGTGTTTCAGGGGGTCCTCTGACAAGTCAAAAGTGTCAAGGAAGAGAAACCCTTTTTGGATCTCAGCTCCATCTCCTGGTCAGTTTTACCCAAGAATCGCCATCAGAGGATGGTATCATTGTCTTGTCCTTTGGTTCCTCCCAGAGAAGTCTTTTGTGGTGAGAATTTATATTCCTCTCCATTAGCAATTTTGTCATCTTCCCCTTAGTCCACGCCATGCTAGCAGAGAATAACATAAGCTAAGTTCAGTCTCTTAAACACCACATGCACGACTTGACCACTTATGACTATAAAAAGATGTCACTCAATATGATCAAACATACGCAAGCTGTCAAATCACCTAGATTTTATCTCTAAAATATTTCTCTCTAGAATGCTTCAGTCTCAGCTTCCCAGTTGGCACGCCTCAGTTCTGGACAGATTACTTCTTGTAGAGATTAATGAGATAAACTTTGCCTGGTCTTCCCACCTCCTAACTTTCCCGGCTCCCATCCAGGCTTCACATTTTTCTTAGAATTTTCTTTCTGAAGTGCACATCAGCCCCTGCCCAGTCACCTCCAATGGCTCTTTGCTGTACTTTTGTGCTGCGTCATATCGTGGCTCTACCCTTTCTCTCTCTGACTCTCCTTGCATTATCCGAAAACATTTATAAGCCAATCCAATGGAGACAACCTACTGTCTCACATTCCTGGCCTTATTCCTTTATGCTAGACATGCCACATGGAATCCTCTTGTTGGTGCATCAATCATCCAGCTTCTGATCCATCCTTGAATGTCTGTTTTAAACCACCCCTCCCCCTGGTGCCTTTCCAAAATCATACTAACTTGAATACTTGCTCTCTCTATCTGATCCTGCTTTGATGACATATTGACTTCACTTCATCTTTCTGAGACTCCTTTGTGTATTTGTTGTAGTTCCCTAATCCAGTGTTTCCAAAGGGTCTTCCTGGAACACTAGACCCATGAGATAACACACTAGTAAAGAATTTTGTAAATTAAA
Source organism: Spermophilus citellus (assembly GCF_964194105.1). Classification (NCBI taxonomy): domain Eukaryota; kingdom Metazoa; phylum Chordata; class Mammalia; order Rodentia; family Sciuridae; genus Spermophilus; species Spermophilus citellus. The sequence goes on along the minus strand of NC_138183.1, from coordinate 147,643,764 downwards.
TACATTGGGAAAATGCTGCAAACATTTTTCTCCTGGCAGAGTTTTATAAGGCATGCTTAGCATTGTAAAGATTCAGAGAAGCTGTATAGTGAAGAAATCTGTGTGCTTTTGTTTAACTCAATGCTTCTGAAATTTATTCTTTCGCAGAACACCTTTTTCATGTCACACCTATTAACTAATATTCCACAGAAAGGGCTCATTTTGAGAGATTTGTGTATTTCCGAGTCTTTGAGAGTAGGGAATCTTGTATATCTTTCACTCTCCCATAGTATCAAAGGACAATGCCTGTATATAATAGGTGCCCAATAAATGTATGCTGAAATAATTGTTACTGGCATAATAAACTATTTGGGCTCCCTCTGAAAGGAATTCTTAATCCTGGCTGTGTAATTCTTTTGTTGTGTCAACTTGAACAAGTCATTTTAAAGTTTTGTTCTTAATTCTAGGGCATATTTTCCAATTCATAGAGTTAGGAGGTTTTAGTAGTTGCAGTGGGGTACTGATGGAAGATAGTAACATGGGTTGGGGCAAAGGAGTAACAGGAGATGCTAAGAAGAGCATCTCTGCCTGTCACGCTGAGATGACCTGAATTTTTATCTTATTGCATGATGATGGCCGAAGCTGCCCTTTTCTGAGCAGTCAGGGTGTGCCAGACACTGAACATTTTGCACACACTGTCTTACTTTGTCTTCATAAAATCCCAGGAGGTAAGCATGACTGTTTTTATTCCATAAATGAAGAGACTGAGGCTTGAGTAACACAGTCCCAAGCCCAGTTTCTTAACGACCATGCTGGACTTGCTCCCTGTGCCAAACATGGGGCCTGGGGGATGTCAGCTTCCTCCTTTCTTTCCTGTCAGTGTTGTGTAGTCCGGTTACTTTCTCTGTGATTGTTGGAGTGCAGCTTTAAACTATGTGGGTGACCAACATTCCTCTTCTCAACGTACTTAACACTACTTGGGGAACTAGTGGGAAACATTAAGAAGAACACATTGAGCAGGGGAGAAGCCCATGGATTGGCTGGATGCCGGTGTCCCCCAAATTCACATATTAAAATCTAACCCCCAGTTGGATGGAATCAGGATGTAGGTCTTCAGGAGGTGATGGTGGCGAAGGTGGGGCCTTTATGAATGGGATTAGTAGCCTTATATAAAAGGCCAAAAGAGACCCCTCCTTCCATCATGTGGGGACACACATGAGTTAAGTTCGGACTTTGAACCAGGAAATGGACTCTTGCCAGTCACTGAATCTGATCTTTCTCTTACAGAATCAAGAGCTATGAGAAATAAATTTTTGCTATTTGTGAGTCTATCTATGATACTTTGTTATAACAGCTGGTGTGGACCAAGATGGCCCACATCCTGGCATTTGGTCAATTAAACATGTTGAATTATAGATCCCTAGAATAGTCTAAAATCCTTACATTTATGCACAAAATGGATGAAGGCTTTGTGACGTCTGAAAGGTATACAATCTGGGGGACTTTCTAAAAACAACAACAAAGAGAATGCAAAATCAGAACATAAAAATCAGTTAGAGGGCCTAGGCATGTATTCTTATAAGTGAGAGGCACTGACATTGAAGATTTTAATGGCATCCCAGCACATTCACGTCTGTCTGTCCCAAATATAAAAGCTAGCATTGAGGACCTTGTAGAGTTTTGAAAAGTAGATGACACTTTGCCTGTCTGGAGTGAACTCACTCTTCTTCTGTAAACATGGCTTGAGAGGAGCTACAAAGCACATGGTGAGTGACCACGCTAATTTGTTGCCCTGCAGAGATGCTGAGGAAAAACTGGGTCATGTGCCAGATTAGATCACCATTGCTAAGAATAGAACACAGGCCCTTTTCACATGGATGTCACTTGTCCTAGCGAGAACACAGGGAGAAGGTGTCATACTCATATCAAGAACAGATAGCCTTATGTTAGCCTCCATATTCATAGTTCTGACACTTATAATTATCACAGTTAGAAATACAGAGACTTGACCTTATCCAGTCCTTCCTGAGCAATTGGCTATTTCATGGCAGAGGCATTGGGTTTGGCTTTCTGTACTTACCTGGAGAAAAACACTTGTAGAAGATGACCTAATGCCTATAGTGGCTCAGTGGCTAATTTAGGGGTCATCTCTGACCTCTCAGGATTTTCCTCCCAAGACTTTTACATTGATGTCCAATTAGTGAGCAAGATGCCCATTTGGGGACATTGCAACTTTCATTTCAAGGATGCTCCAGGGGAAACTTCTACTAGGGATGCCTCCAAAGAAGGAAATCTCCCATACTGAATTTATCCAGTTCCCTTTCTAAACCTTCTCATGACCTTCCTGAACGTCATGAAAATGTTACAGAAGATGGATCAGATGCAACCAGAGGGTGCAAACTGGAGGGCTCCTCTGCAATTTCGCTGCCCTTGGCTCATTTCACTTCCACCACCAAAGTTTTCCTAAAGTTTGAGTCCTATAGGCTTGACGTGTATTCTGTGGATCTTTATTCATATTTGTAGGATTGCTTTAATATTAAAAGAGGAGAGAGAGAGAGATTGACATGGAGATTGTAGGCTCATAAAACATTCAAGGGAACTTGGAGATTGTCTGGTTCACCTTCATATTACTTTATTTTTAAAAATTTTATTTGATTGCTTTTATGCTAAAAAGATGTAAGTTCAATCTGACCATATTATGGAACTTTAGAAAATGGAGAATATAAAAATAAAATCATTCATCATCTTAATGCCCTTTTGTAGCCAATGTAATCAATTACCATATGCATATTTTACAAACTTGTAATTGTAGTAAACAGATAAGGTTGTTTCCTTTTATTTTTGTTTTTAAACTTAATAAGACAGATGAGGTCACTAAGGCCCTAAATCCCCAAACTATGTAATATCCACCACTCACGGTACTTATTTTTATATTAACCAAGACTATGCATCTCATTTTCTTTTATTTCTCTGTGGAGGCTTCCTTGGCGGTTCTCACTCAGTGGATAGGCTCTGGAATGAGACAGCCTGGGCTTACCTACCCACTTGCAAGCAGGGAAGCACGGGATATGCTCCTTAAATTTTGTTTGACTCTGTTTCGTCATCTGTAAATAATACATGTCGACACACATGTGCCTGGTTCCCAGGTTCTCTGTCTTGCAGGTTCAGCCACTGAGAGCTCTGGCCACTCCAGAGGAAAGTTCAAGATAAGTGCCAATTCAGCTGTGTGGCATGAGGAAGGACCTATAGACTGAACCCCAGGACCATGTTCTTGGCAACCCAACTCCAACTTTGTCACCCACTGCATGTCTGTGCTGCACTGGCCCATCAGGTGATTCCATTACTTCCAGGACCCTGATTCCCAATGCAGCCTACTGGGCAGCACCTCGAACTGGGTTCAGAAGGATACCATGCCAGGAATTATCCCACCAGGAGAGATGAGCACTGCCACAACCTCACCCAGCGGCCTTCACTGATTACTGAAGGTCCAGTGGACCCAGAAAAGGCCATGGGCAATGCAAGGGGCCCAAGGAGCACCCACTTGGGACAACAGTCCCAGGTGAGGCTCCCTCCAACCTCACTCCTCCAGGTCCCCACTCACTGATATTTTGCCCAGTTCAGAAGCAAGCCCAGAACTCCACCAGTGAGGAGGAGGGACAGTTCTTAATAGCTGAGCATGGAGGAGCATGCAGGGCTGCTTAGTGGGCTATGGGAAGCTTGAGCTTGAAACCTCACAGCTAACCCTGGCAGGGTGCCCTTCCATCCAGAAAAAGCCAAGACCCATGACAACTGGAACCTCCAAAGAGTGAATGCTGAGTGGATCTCTGGGTCTGTAGGTGTCTCTGTTGGATTGGACTGGTGAAAGGTAACATATCTTACACTGTAGGAACAGTAGGAGGACTAGTATTGTCCCCAGAACAGCTAAGCAATGAAGACAGTCAAACAATTGGAGAGCTGGGGTTGTGGCTCATTTGCAGAGTGCTTGCCTAGCACGTGGGAGGCACTGGGTTCAATTGTCAGCACTGCACAGAAATGAATAAAGGCCTGTTGACAACTAAAAAAATAAATTTAAAAATGGGAGAATCTTGATAACCAAAATTCAAAGGAAGCAACCCAAATATGAATAAAACTCAATTTTGTGAGCACACAGCTGGGTTTTTCTGTTTTCCACACAAAGAGAAAGGACACAGAGGGTAGCATTCCCTCCCAGCCTGCCCTGCTGAACCCCTCAGGCAGACTCTGAGGGATGCTTAAATGCATTCTCAGCAGCTGTTCCCTCCACTGTTCCCAGAGGAAGTGCAGGAAGACACACAGGCCATGATCCCAAAGCTGCCACCACCTGCAAATGCTGCTCAGCCAGGAAACTTGCCCCCCAGCAGTTCCCCTTCTGACTGGCCAGGCCCAGTAAGGACAGCAGACAGAAGTCTGACAGCTCAGGGGCGGGGCATGGGCTGAGGGATTCCTGCCATTGCAAGAGCTCCTGGCTGTCAAACTAAGCCCCGCCCACCCTCACCAGAGCAAGGCTAGATACAAACCCTAGCTCACACCTTCAAGGGAGGACAAGGTGTCCTTGCCCAGCCCCAGCAAGCTAGAGCCTGGAGATGCCACCACCACTTGCTCCCCTGCTGGTGCACCGCCTATCTAATGACATTGCTTTCATCCCTTCCGAGATGACCCGGAAACCTGCATGGGTCAGGAGGTGGACCAGCAGGATCTGAATCACCTCCCAGTGTCAGCACTCAACAGTCCCCCGAGGACCCATGCACCCACCAGGCACACAGTTCCCTTGCCTATTTCTTCCGCATCTGGTGCACGCACCTGGACTTTGCACGGCCATGCAGACTTTGCACAGGCACGCGGAATTTGCACGCATGCGTCCGTTCCTGGCGCAAGCAGGCCTCTTTTCCAGTACTGAGGGTTTTCCTCACGCGCTCCCGTGTTCTCCACTCATTCCTTCCTCAGCTGTGCCCTTTCAACAGTCTGACAGCTCAGGGGCGGGGCATGGGCTGAGGTATTCCTGCCATTGCAAGAGCTCCTGGCTGTCAAACTAAGCCCCGCCCACCCTCACCAGAGCAAGGCTAGATACAAACCCTAGCTCACACCTTCAAGGGAGGACAAGGTGTCCTTGCCCAGCCCCAGCAAGCGAGAGCCTGGAGATGCCACCACCACTTGCTCCCCTGCTGGTGCACCCCCTATCTAATGACATTGCTTTCACCCCTTCCTAGATGACCCGGAAACCTGCATGAGTCAGGAGGTGGACCAGCGGGATCTGCATCACCTCCCAGTGTCAGCACTCAACAGTCCCCCCAGGACCCACGCACCCACCAGGCACGCAGTTCCCTTGCCTATTTCTTCCGCATCTGGTGCACGCACCTGGACTTTGCACGTGCATGCAGATTTTGAACAGGCACGCGGAATTTGCATGCGCGCAGCCATTCCTGGCGCAAGCCTGCCTCTTTTCCAGTACTGAGGGTTTTCCTCATGCGCTCGCGTGTTCTCCACTCATTCCTTCCTCAGCTGCGCCCTTTCAACAGTCTGACAGCTCAGGGGCGGGGCATGGGCTGAGGGATTCCTGCCATTGCAAGAGCTCCTGGCTGTCACACTAAGCCCCGCCCACCCTCACCAGAGCAAGGCTAGATACAAACCCTTGCTCACACCTTCAAGGGAGGACAAGGTGTCCTTGCCCAGCCCCAGCAAGCGAGATCCTGGAGATGCCACCACCACTTGCTCCCCTGCTGGTGCACCGCCTATCTAAGGACATTGCTTTCATCCCTTCCTAGATGACCCGGACACCTCACTGGGTCAGGAGGTGGACCAGCGGGATCTGAATCACCTCCCAGTGTCAGCACTCAACAGTCCCCCCAGGACCCACGCACCCACCAGGCACGCAGTTCCCTTGCCTATTTCTTCCGCATCTGGTGCACGCACCTGGACTTTGCATGTGCATGCAGACTTTCCACAGGCACGCGGAATTTGCACGCGCGCGTCCGTTCCTGGCGCAAGCCTGCCTCTTTTCCAGTACTGAGGGTTTTCCTCATGCGCTCGCGTGTTCTCCACTCATTCCTTCCTCAGCTGCGCCCTTTCAACAGTCTGACAGCTCAGGGGCGGGGCATGGGCTGAGGGATTCCTGCCTTTGCAAGAGCTCCTGGCTGTCAAACTAAGCCCCGCCCACCCTCACCAGAGCAAGGCTAGATACAAACCCTTGCTCACACCTTCAAGGGAAGACAAGGTGTCCTTGCCCAGCCCCAGCAAACGAGATCCTGGAGATGCCACCACCACTTGCTCCCTTGCTGGTGCACCCCCTATCTAATGACATTGCTTTCATCCCTTCCGAGATGACCCAGAAACCTCACTGGGTCAGGAGGTGGACCAGCGGGATCTGAATCACCTCCCAGTGTCAGCACTCAACAGTCCCCCCAGGACCCACGCACCCACCAGGCACGCAGTTCCCTTGCCTATTTCTTCCGCATCTGGTGCACGCACCTGGACTTTGCATGTGCATGCAGACTTTGCACAGGCACGCGGAATTTGCACGCGCGCGTCCATTCCTGGCGCAAGCCTGCCTCTTTTCCAGTACTGAGGGTTTTCCTCATGCGCTCGCGTGTTCTCCACTCATTCCTTCCTCAGCTGCGCCCTTTCAACAGTCTGACAGCTCAGGGGCGGGGCATGGGCTGAGGGATTCCTGCCATTGCAAGAGCTCCTGGCTGTCAAACTAAGCCCCGCCCACCCTCACCAGAGCAAGGCTAGATACAAACCCTTGCTCACACCTTCAAGGGAAGACAAGGTGTCCTTGCCCAGCCCCAGCAAACGAGATCCTGGAGATGCCACCACCACTTGCTCCCTTGCTGGTGCACCCCCTATCTAATGACATTGCTTTCATCCCTTCCGAGATGACCCAGAAACCTCACTGGGTCAGGAGGTGGACCAGCGGGATCTGAATCACCTCCCAGTGTCAGCACTCAACAGTCCCCCCAGGACCCACGCACCCACCAGGCACGCAGTTCCCTTGCCTATTTCTTCCGCATCTGGTGCACGCACCTGGACTTTGCATGTGCATGCAGACTTTGCACAGGCACGCGGAATTTGCACGCGCGCGTCCATTCCTGGCGCAAGCCTGCCTCTTTTCCAGTACTGAGGGTTTTCCTCATGCGCTCGCGTGTTCTCCACTCATTCCTTCCTCAGCTGCGCCCTTTCAACAGTCTGACAGCTCAGGGGCGGGGCATGGGCTGAGGGATTCCTGCCATTGCAAGAGCTCCTGGCTGTCAAACTAAGCCCCGCCCACCCTCACCAGAGCAAGGCTAGATACAAACCCTTGCTCACACCTTCAAGGGAAGACAAGGTGTCCTTGCCCAGCCCCAGCAAACGAGATCCTGGAGATGCCACCACCACTTGCTCCCTTGCTGGTGCACCCCCTATCTAATGACATTGCTTTCATCCCTTCCGAGATGACCCAGAAACCTCACTGGGTCAGGAGGTGGACCAGCGGGATCTGAATCACCTCCCAGTGTCAGCACTCAACAGTCCCCCCAGGACCCACGCACCCACCAGGCACGCAGTTCCCTTGCCTATTTCTTCCGCATCTGGTGCACGCACCTGGACTTTGCACGTGCATGCAGACTTTGCACAGGCACGCGGAATTTGCATGTGCGCGTCGGTTCCTGGCGCAAGCCTGCCTCTTTTCCAGTACTGAGGGTTTTCCTCACGCGCTCCCGTGTTCTCCACTCATTCCTTCCTCAGCTGTGCCCTTTCAACAGTCTGACAGCTCAGGGGCGGGGCATGGGCTGAGGGATTCCTGCCTTTGCAAGAGATCCTGGCTGTCAAACTAAGCCCCGCCCACCCTCACCAGAGCAAGGCTAGAAACAAACCCTAGCTCACACCTTCAAGGGAGGACAAGGTGTCCTTGCCCAGCCCCAGCAAGGGAGATCCTGGAGATGCCACCACCACTTGCTCCCCTGCTGGTGCACCCCCTATCTAATGACATTGCTTTCACCCCTTCCTAGATGACCCGGAAACCTGCATGAGTCAGGAGGTGGACCAGCGGGATCTGCATCACCTCCCAGTGTCAGCACTCAACAGTCCCCCCAGGACCCACACACCCACCAGGCACGCAGTTCCCTTGCCTATTTCTTCCGCATCTGGTGCACGCACCTGGACTTTGCACGTGCATGCAGACTTTGCACAGGCACGCGGAATTTGCACGCGCGCGGCCATTCCTGGCGCAAGCCTGCCTCTTTTCCAGTATTGAGGGTTTTCCTCACACGCTTGCGTGTTCTCCACTCATTCCTTCCTCAGCTGCGCCCTTTCAACAGTCTGACAGCTCAGGGGCGGGGCATGGGCTGAGGGATTCCTGCCATTGCAAGAGCTCCTGGCTGTCAAACTAAGCCCCGCCCACCCTCACCAGAGCAAGGCTAGATACAAACCCTTGCTCACACCTTCAAGGGAGGACAAGGTGTCCTTGCCCAGCCCCAGCAAACGAGATCCTGGAGATGCCACCACCACTTGCTCCCCTGCTGGTGCACCCCCTATCTAATGACATTGCTTTCATCCCTTCCGAGATGACCCAGAAACCTCACTGGGTCAGGAGATGGACCAGCGGGATCTGAATCACCTCCCAGTGTCAGCACTCAACAGTCCCCCCAGGACCCACGCACCCACCAGGCACGCAGTTCCCCTGCCTATTTCTTCCGCATCTGGTGCACGCACCTGGACTTTGCACGGCCATGCAGACTTTGCACAGGCACGCGGAATTTGCATGTGCGCGTCGGTTCCTGGCGCAAGCCTGCCTCTTTTCCAGTACTGAGGGTTTTCCTCACGCGCTCCCGTGTTCTCCACTCATTCCTTCCTCAGCTGTGCCCTTTCAACAGTCTGACAGCTCAGGGGCAGGGCATGGGCTGAGGGATTCCTGCCTTTGCAAGAGCTCCTGGCTGTCAAACTAAGCCCCGCCCACCCTCACCAGAGCAAGGCTAGATACAAACCCTTGCTCACACCTTCAAGGGAGGACAAGGTGTCCTTCACCAGCCCCAGCAAACGAGATCCTGGAGATGCCACCACCACTTGCTCCCCTGCTGGTGCACCCCCTATCTAATGACATTGCTTTCATCCCTTCCGAGATGACCCGGAAACCTCACTGGGTCAGGAGGTGGACCAGCGGAATCTGAATCACCTCCCAGTGTCAGCACTCAACAGTCCCCCCAGGACCCACGCACCCACCAGGCACGCAGTTCCCTTGCCTATTTCATCAGCATCTGGTGCACGCTCCTGGACTTTGCACGTGCATGCAGACTTTGCACAGGCAAGCGGAATTTGCACGCGCGCGGCCATTCCTGGCGCAAGCCTGCCTCTTTTCCAGTACTGAGGGTTTTCCTCACGCGCTTGCGTGTTCTCCACTCATTCCTTCCTCAGCTGCGCCCTTTCAACAGTCTGACAGCTCAGGGGCGGGGCATGGGCTGAGGGATTCCTGCCATTGCAAGAGCTCCTGGCTGTCACACTAAGCCCCGCCCACCCTCACCAGAGCAAGGCTAGATACAAACCCTTGCTCACACCTTCAAGGGAGGACAAGGTGTCCTTGCCCAGCCCCAGCAAGCGAGATCCTGGAGATGCCACCACCACTTGCTCCCCTGCTGGTGCACCGCCTATCTAAGGACATTGCTTTCATCCCTTCCTAGATGACCCGGACACCTCACTGGGTCAGGAGGTGGACCAGCGGGATCTGAATCACCTCCCAGTGTCAGCACTCAACAGTCCCCCCAGGACCCACGCACCCACCAGGCACGCAGTTCCCTTGCCTATTTCTTCCGCATCTGGTGCACGCACCTGGACTTTGCATGTGCATGCAGACTTTGCACAGGCACGCGGAATTTGCACGCGCGCGTCCGTTCCTGGCGCAAGCCTGCCTCTTTTCCAGTACTGAGGGTTTTCCTCATGCGCTCGCGTGTTCTCCACTCATTCCTTCCTCAGCTGCGCCCTTTCAACAGTCTGACAGCCCAGGGGCGGAGCATGGGCTGAGGGATTCCTGCCATTGCAAGAGATCCTGGCTGTCAAACTAAGCCCCGCCCACCCTCACCAGAGCAAGGCTAGATACAAACCCTTGCTCACACCTTCAAGGGAAGACAAGGTGTCCTTGCCCAGCCCCAGCAAGGGAGATCCTGGAGATGCCACCACCACTTGCTCCCTTGCTGGTGCACCCCCTATCTAATGACATTGCTTTCATCCCTTCCGAGATGACCCAGAAACCTCACTGGGTCAGGAGGTGGACCAGCGGGATCTGAATCACCTGCTAGTGTCAGCACTCAACAGTCCCCCCAGGACCCACGCACCCACCAGGCACGCAGTTCCCTTGCCTATTTCTTCCGCATCTGGTGCACGCACCTGGACTTTGCACTTGCATGCAGACTTTGCACAGGCACGCGGAATTTGCATGTGCGCGTCGGTTCCTGGCGCAAGCCTGCCTCTTTTCCAGTACTGAGGGTTTTCCTCACGCGCTCCCGTGTTCTCCACTCATTCCTTCCTCAGCTGTGCCCTTTCAACAGTCTGACAGCTCAGGGGCGGGGCATGGGCTGAGGGATTCCTGCCTTTGCAAGAGATCCTGGCTGTCAAACTAAGCCCCGCCCACCCTCACCAGAGCAAGGCTAGATACAAACCCTAGCTCACACCTTCAAGGGAGGACAAGGTGTCCTTGCCCAGCCCCAGCAAGGGAGATCCTGGAGATGCCACCACCACTTGCTCCCCTGCTGGTGCACCCCCTATCTAATGACATTGCTTTCACCCCTTCCTAGATGACCCGGAAACCTGCATGAGTCAGGAGGTGGACCAGCGGGATCTGCATCACCTCCCAGTGTCAGCACTCAACAGTCCCCCCAGGACCCACACACCCACCAGGCACGCAGTTCCCTTGCCTATTTCTTCCGCATCTGGTGCACGCACCTGGACTTTGCACGTGCATGCAGACTTTGCACAGGCACGCGGAATTTGCACGCGCGCGGCCATTCCTGGCGCAAGCCTGCCTCTTTTCCAGTATTGAGGGTTTTCCTCACACGCTTGCGTGTTCTCCACTCATTCCTTCCTCAGCTGCGCCCTTTCAACAGTCTGACAGCTCAGGGGCGGGGCATGGGCTGAGGGATTCCTGCCATTGCAAGAGCTCCTGGCTGTCAAACTAAGCCCCGCCCACCCTCACCAGAGCAAGGCTAGATACAAACCCTTGCTCACACCTTCAAGGGAGGACAAGGTGTCCTTCCCCAGCCCCAGCAAACGAGATCCTGGAGATGCCACCACCACTTGCTCCCCTGCTGGTGCACCCCCTATCTAATGACATTGCTTTCATCCCTTCCGAGATGACCCGGAAACCTCACTGGGTCAGGAGGTGGACCAGCGGAATCTGAATCACCTCCCAGTGTCAGCACTCAACAGTCCCCCCAGGACCCACGCACCCACCAGGCACGCAGTTCCCTTGCCTATTTCATCAGCATCTGGTGCACGCTCCTGGACTTTGCACGTGCATGCAGACTTTGCACAGGCAAGCGGAATTTGCACGCGCGCGGCCATTCCTGGCGCAAGCCTGCCTCTTTTCCAGTACTGAGGGTTTTCCTCACGCGCTTGCGTGTTCTCCACTCATTCCTTCCTCAGCTGCGCCCTTTCAACAGTCTGACAGCTCAGGGGCGGAGCATGGGCTGAGGGATTCCTGCCATTGCAAGAGATCCTGGCTGTCAAACTAAGCCCCGCCCACCCTCACCAGAGCAAGGCTAGATACAAACCCTTGCTCACACCTTCAAGGGAAGACAAGGTGTCCTTGCCCAGCCCCAGCAAGGGAGATCCTGGAGATGCCACCACCACTTGCTCCCTTGCTGGTGCACCCCCTATCTAATGACATTGCTTTCATCCCTTCCGAGATGACCCAGAAACCTCACTGGGTCAGGAGGTGGACCAGCGGGATCTGAATCACCTGCTAGTGTCAGCACTCAACAGTCCCCCCAGGACCCACGCACCCACCAGGCACGCAGTTCCCTTGCCTATTTCTTCCGCATCTGGTGCACGCACCTGGACTTTGCACTTGCATGCAGACTTTGCACAGGCACGCGGAATTTGCATGTGCGCGTCGGTTCCTGGCGCAAGCCTGCCTCTTTTCCAGTACTGAGGGTTTTCCTCACGCGCTCCTGTGTTCTCCACTCATTCCTTCCTCAGCTGCGCCCTTTCAACAGTCTGACAGCTCAGGGGCGGGGCATGGGCTGAGGGATTCCTGCCTTTGCAAGAGATCCTGGCTGTCAAACTAAGCCCCGCCCACCCTCACCAGAGCAAGGCTAGATACAAACCCTAGCTCACACCTTCAAGGGAGGACAAGGTGTCCTTGCCCAGCCCCAGCAAGGGAGATCCTGGAGATGCCACCACCACTTGCTCCCCTGCTGGTGCACCCCCTATCTAATGACATTGCTTTCACCCCTTCCTAGATGACCCGGAAACCTGCATGAGTCAGGAGGTGGACCAGCGGGATCTGCATCACCTCCCAGTGTCAGCACTCAACAGTCCCCCCAGGACCCACACACCCACCAGGCACGCAGTTCCCTTGCCTATTTCTTCCGCATCTGGTGCACGCACCTGGACTTTGCACGTGCATGCAGACTTTGCACAGGCACGCGGAATTTGCACGCGCGCGGCCATTCCTGGCGCAAGCCTGCCTCTTTTCCAGTATTGAGGGTTTTCCTCACACGCTTGCGTGTTCTCCACTCATTCCTTCCTCAGCTGCGCCCTTTCAACAGTCTGACAGCTCAGGGGCGGGGCATGGGCTGAGGGATTCCTGCCATTGCAAGAGCTCCTGGCTGTCAAACTAAGCCCCGCCCACCCTCACCAGAGCAAGGCTAGATACAAACCCTTGCTCACACCTTCAAGGGAGGACAAGGTGTCCTTGCCCAGCCCCAGCAAACGAGATCCTGGAGATGCCACCACCACTTGCTCCCCTGCTGGTGCACCCCCTATCTAATGACATTGCTTTCATCCCTTCCGAGATCACCCAGAAACCTCACTGGGTCAGGAGGTGGACCAGCGGGATCTGAATCACCTCCCAGTGTCAGCACTCAACAGTCCCCCCAGGACCCACGCACCCACCAGGCACGCAGTTCCCTTGCCTATTTCTTCCGCATCTGGTGCACGCTCCTGGACTTTGCACGTGCATGCAGACTTTGCACAGGCAAGCGGAATTTGCACGCGCCCGGCCATTCCTGGCGCAAGCCTGCCTCTTTTCCAGTACTGAGGGTTTTCCTCACGCGCTTGCGTGTTCTCCACTCATTCCTTCCTCAGCTGCGCCCTTTCAACAGTCTGACAGCTCAGGGGCGGGGCATGGGCTGAGGGATTCCTGCCATTGCAAGAGCTCCTGGCTGTCAAACTAAGCCCCGCCCACCCTCACCAGAGCAAGGCTAGATACAAACCCTTGCTCACACCTTCAAGGGAGGACAAGGTGTCCTTCCCCAGCCCCAGCAAACGAGATCCTGGAGATGCCACCACCACTTGCTCCCCTGCTGGTGCACCCCCTATCTAATGACATTGCTTTCATCCCTTCCGAGATGACCCGGAAACCTGCATGGGTCAGGAGGTGGACCAGCGGGATCTGAATCACCTCCCAGTGTCAGCACTCAACAGTCCCCCCAGGACCCACGCACCCACCAGGCACGCAGTTCCCTTGCCTATTTCATCAGCATCTGGTGCACGCACCTGGACTTTGCATGTGCATGCAGACTTTGCACAGGCAAGCGGAATTTGCACGCGCGCGGCCATTCCTGGCGCAAGCCTGCCTCTTTTCCAGTACTGAGGGTTTTCCTCACGCGCTTGCGTGTTCTCCACTCATTCCTTCCTCAGCTGCGCCCTTTCAACAGTCTGACAGCTCAGGGGCGGGGCATGGGCTGAGGGATTCCTGCCATTGCAAGAGCTCCTGGCTGTCACACTAAGCCCCGCCCACCCTCACCAGAGCAAGGCTAGATACAAACCCTTGCTCACACCTTCAAGGGAGGACAAGGTGTCCTTGCCCAGCCCCAGCAAGCGAGATCCTGGAGATGCCACCACCACTTGCTCCCTTGCTGGTGCACCCCCTATCTAATGACATTGCTTTCATCCCTTCCTAGATGACCCGGACACCTCACTGGGTCAGGAGGTGGACCAGCGGGATCTGAATCACCTCCCAGTGTCAGCACTCAACAGTCCCCCCAGGACCCACGCACCCACCAGGCACGCAGTTCCCTTGCCTATTTCTTCCGCATCTGGTGCACGCACCTGGACTTTGCATGTGCATGCAGACTTTGCACAGGCACGCGGAATTTGCACGTGCGCGTCCATTCCTGGCGCAAGCCTGCCTCTTTTCCAGTACTGAGGGTTTTCCTCATGCGCTCGCGTGTTCTCCACTCATTCCTTCCTCAGCTGCACCCTTTCAACAGTCTGACAGCTCGGGGGCGGGGCATGGGCTGAGGGATTCCTGCCATTGCAAGAGCTCCTGGCTGTCAAACTAAGCCCCGCCCACCCTCACCAGAGCAAGGCTAGATACAAACCCTTGCTCACACCTTCAAGGGAAGACAAGGTGTCCTTGCCCAGCCCCAGCAAACGAGATCCTGGAGATGCCACCACCACTTGCTCCCTTGCTGGTGCACCCCCTATCTAATGACATTGCTTTCATCCCTTCCGAGATGACCCAGAAACCTCACTGGGTCAGGAGGTGGACCAGCGGGATCTGAATCACCTCCCAGTGTCAGCACTCAACAGTCCCCCCAGGACCCACGCACCCACCAGGCACGCAGTTCCCTTGCCTATTTCTTCCGCATCTGGTGCACGCACCTGGACTTTGCACGTGCATGCAGACTTTGCACAGGCACGCGGAATTTGCATGTGCGCGTCGGTTCCTGGCGCAAGCCTGCCTCTTTTCCAGTACTGAGGGTTTTCCTCACGCGCTCCCGTGTTCTCCACTCATTCCTTCCTCAGCTGTGCCCTTTCAACAGTCTGACAGCTCAGGGGCGGGGCATGGGCTGAGGGATTCCTGCCTTTGCAAGAGATCCTGGCTGTCAAACTAAGCCCCGCCCACCCTCACCAGAGCAAGGCTAGATACAAACCCTAGCTCACACCTTCAAGGGAGGACAAGGTGTCCTTGCCCAGCCCCAGCAAGGGAGATCCTGGAGATGCCACCACCACTTGCTCCCCTGCTGGTGCACCCCCTATCTAATGACATTGCTTTCACCCCTTCCTAGATGACCCGGAAACCTGCATGAGTCAGGAGGTGGACCAGCGGGATCTGCATCACCTCCCAGTGTCAGCACTCAACAGTCCCCCCAGGACCCACACACCCACCAGGCACGCAGTTCCCTTGCCTATTTCTTCCGCATCTGGTGCACGCACCTGGACTTTGCACGTGCATGCAGACTTTGCACAGGCACGCGGAATTTGCACGCGCGCGGCCATTCCTGGCGCAAGCCTGCCTCTTTTCCAGTATTGAGGGTTTTCCTCACACGCTTGCGTGTTCTCCACTCATTCCTTCCTCAGCTGCGCCCTTTCAACAGTCTGACAGCTCAGGGGCGGGGCATGGGCTGAGGGATTCCTGCCATTGCAAGAGCTCCTGGCTGTCAAACTAAGCCCCGCCCACCCTCACCAGAGCAAGGCTAGATACAAACCCTTGCTCACACCTTCAAGGGAGGACAAGGTGTCCTTGCCCAGCCCCAGCAAACGAGATCCTGGAGATGCCACCACCACTTGCTCCCCTGCTGGTGCACCCCCTATCTAATGACATTGCTTTCATCCCTTCCGAGATGACGCAGAAACCTCACTGGGTCAGGAGGTGGACCAGCGGGATCTGAATCACCTCCCAGTGTCAGCACTCAACAGTCCCCCCAGGACCCACGCACCCACCAGGCACGCAGTTCCCTTGCCTATTTCTTCCGCATCTGGTGCACGCACCTGGACTTTGCACGGGCATGCAGACTTTGCACAGGCACGCGGAATTTGCATGTGCGCGTCGGTTCCTGGCGCAAGCCTGCCTCTTTTCCAGTACTGAGGGTTTTCCTCATGCGCTCCCGTGTTCTCCACTCATTCCTTCCTCAGCTGTGCCCTTTCAACAGTCTGACAGCTCAGGGGCGGGGCATGGGCTGAGGGATTCCTGCCTTTGCAAGAGCTCCTGGCTGTCAAACTAAGCCCCGCCCACCCTCACCAGAGCAAGGCTAGATACAAACCCTTGCTCACACCTTCAAGGGAGGACAAGGTGTCCTTCCCCAGCCCCAGCAAACGAGATCCTGGAGATGCCACCACCACTTGCTCCCCTGCTGGTGCACCCCCTATCTAATGACATTGCTTTCATCCCTTCCGAGATGACCCGGAAACCTCACTGGGTCAGGAGGTGGACCAGCGGAATCTGAATCACCTCCCAGTGTCAGCACTCAACAGTCCCCCCAGGACCCACGCACCCACCAGGCACGCAGTTCCCTTGCCTATTTCATCAGCATCTGGTGCACGCACCTGGACTTTGCATGTGCATGCAGACTTTGCACAGGCATGCGGAATTTGCACGCGCGCGTCCGTTCCTGGCGCAAGCCTGCCTCTTTTCCAGTACTGAGGGTTTTCCTCACGCGCTCGCGTGTTCTCCACTCATTCCTTCCTCAGCTGCGCCCTTTCAACAGTCTGACAGCTCAGGGGCGGAGCATGGGCTGAGGGATTCCTGCCATTGCAAGAGATCCTGGCTGTCAAACTAAGCCCCGCCCACCCTCACCAGAGCAAGGCTAGATACAAACCCTTGCTCACACCTTCAAGGGAAGACAAGGTGTCCTTGCCCAGCCCCAGCAAGGGAGATCCTGGAGATGCCACCACCACTTGCTCCCTTGCTGGTGCACCCCCTATCTAATGACATTGCTTTCATCCCTTCCGAGATGACCCAGAAACCTCACTGGGTCAGGAGGTGGACCAGCGGGATCTGAATCACCTGCTAGTGTCAGCACTCAACAGTCCCCCCAGGACCCACGCACCCACCAGGCACGCAGTTCCCTTGCCTATTTCTTCCGCATCTGGTGCACGCACCTGGACTTTGCACTTGCATGCAGACTTTGCACAGGCACGCGGAATTTGCATGTGCGCGTCCGTTCCTGGCGCAAGCCTGCCTCTTTTCCAGTATTGAGGGTTTTCCTCACGCGCTCCTGTGTTCTCCACTCATTCCTTCCTCAGCTGCGCCCTTTCAACAGTCTGACAGCTCAGGGGCGGGGCATGGGCTGAGGGATTCCTGCCTTTGCAAGAGATCCTGGCTGTCAAACTAAGCCCCGCCCACCCTCACCAGAGCAAGGCTAGATACAAACCCTAGCTCACACCTTCAAGGGAGGACAAGGTGTCCTTGCCCAGCCCCAGCAAGGGAGATCCTGGAGATGCCACCACCACTTGCTCCCCTGCTGGTGCACCCCCTATCTAATGACATTGCTTTCACCCCTTCCTAGATGACCCGGAAACCTGCATGAGTCAGGAGGTGGACCAGCGGGATCTGCATCACCTCCCAGTGTCAGCACTCAACAGTCCCCCCAGGACCCACACACCCACCAGGCACGCAGTTCCCTTGCCTATTTCTTCCGCATCTGGTGCACGCACCTGGACTTTGCACGTGCATGCAGACTTTGCACAGGCACGCGGAATTTGCACGCGCGCGGCCATTCCTGGCGCAAGCCTGCCTCTTTTCCAGTATTGAGGGTTTTCCTCACACGCTTGCGTGTTCTCCACTCATTCCTTCCTCAGCTGCGCCCTTTCAACAGTCTGACAGCTCAGGGGCGGGGCATGGGCTGAGGGATTCCTGCCATTGCAAGAGCTCCTGGCTGTCAAACTAAGCCCCGCCCACCCTCACCAGAGCAAGGCTAGATACAAACCCTTGCTCACACCTTCAAGGGAGGACAAGGTGTCCTTGCCCAGCCCCAGCAAACGAGATCCTGGAGATGCCACCACCACTTGCTCCCCTGCTGGTGCACCCCCTATCTAATGACATTGCTTTCATCCCTTCCGAGATGACCCAGAAACCTCACTGGGTCAGGAGGTGGACCAGCGGGATCTGAATCACCTCCCAGTGTCAGCACTCAACAGTCCCCCCAGGACCCACGCACCCACCAGGCACGCAGTTCCCTTGCCTATTTCTTCCGCATCTGGTGCACGCACCTGGACTTTGCACGGGCATGCAGACTTTGCACAGGCACGCGGAATTTGCATGTGCGCGTCGGTTCCTGGCGCAAGCCTGCCTCTTTTCCAGTACTGAGGGTTTTCCTCACGCGCTCCCGTGTTCTCCACTCATTCCTTCCTCAGCTGTGCCCTTTCAACAGTCTGACAGCTCAGGGGCGGGGCATGGGCTGAGGGATTCCTGCCTTTGCAAGAGCTCCTGGCTGTCAAACTAAGCCCCGCCCACCCTCACCAGAGGAAGGCTAGATACAAACCCTTGCTCACACCTTCAAGGGAGGACAAGGTGTCCTTCCCCAGCCCCAGCAAACGAGATCCTGGAGATGCCACCACCACTTGCTCCCCTGCTGGTGCACCCCCTATCTAATGACATTGCTTTCATCCCTTCCGAGATGACCCGGAAACCTCACTGGGTCAGGAGGTGGACCAGCGGAATCTGAATCACCTCCCAGTGTCAGCACTCAACAGTCCCCCCAGGACCCACGCACCCACCAGGCACGCAGTTCCCTTGCCTATTTCATCAGCATCTGGTGCACGCTCCTGGACTTTGCACGTGCATGCAGACTTTGCACAGGCAAGCGGAATTTGCACGCGCGCGGCCATTCCTGGCGCAAGCCTGCCTCTTTTCCAGTACTGAGGGTTTTCCTCACGCGCTTGCGTGTTCTCCACTCATTCCTTCCTCAGCTGCGCCCTTTCAACAGTCTGACAGCTCAGGGGCGGGGCATGGGCTGAGGGATTCCTGCCATTGCAAGAGCTCCTGGCTGTCACACTAAGCCCCGCCCACCCTCACCAGAGCAAGGCTAGATACAAACCCTTGCTCACACCTTCAAGGGAGGACAAGGTGTCCTTGCCCAGCCCCAGCAAACGAGATCCTGGAGATGCCACCACCACTTGCTCCCTTGCTGGTGCACCCCCTATCTAATGACATTGCTTTCATCCCTTCCGAGATGACCCAGAAACCTCACTGGGTCAGGCGGTGGACCAGCGGGATCTGAATCACCTGCTAGTGTCAGCACTCAACAGTCCCCCCAGGACCCACGCACCCACCAGGCACGCAGTTCCCTTGCCTATTTCTTCCGCATCTGGTGCACGCACCTGGACTTTGCACGTGCATGCAGACTTTGCACGGGCACGCGGAATTTGCATGTGCGCGTCGGTTCCTGGCGCAAGCCTGCCTCTTTTCCAGTATTGAGGGTTTTCCTCACGCGCTCCTGTGTTCTCCACTCATTCCTTCCTCAGCTGCGCCCTTTCAACAGTCTGACAGCTCAGGGGCGGGGCATGGGCTGAGGGATTCCTGCCATTGCAAGAGCTCCTGGCTGTCAAACTAAGCCCCGCCCACCCTCACCAGAGCAAGGCTAGATACAAACCCTTGCTCACACCTTCAAGGGAGGACAAGGTGTCCTTCCCCAGCCCCAGCAAACGAGATCCTGGAGATGCCACCACCACTTGCTCCCCTGCTGGTGCACCCCCTATCTAATGACATTGCTTTCATCCCTTCCGAGATGACCCGGAAACCTCACTGGGTCAGGAGGTGGACCAGTGGAATCTGAATCACCTCCCAGTGTCAGCACTCAACAGTCCCCCCAGGACCCACGCACCCACCAGGCACGCAGTTCCCTTGCCTATTTCATCAGCATCTGGTGCACGCTCCTGGACTTTGCACGTGCATGCAGACTTTGCACAGGCAAGCGGAATTTGCACGCGCGCGGCCATTCCTGGCGCAAGCCTGCCTCTTTTCCAGTACTGAGGGTTTTCCTCACGCGCTTGCGTGTTCTCCACTCATTCCTTCCTCAGCTGCGCCCTTTCAACAGTCTGACAGCTCAGGGGCGGGGCATGGGCTGAGGGATTCCTGCCATTGCAAGAGCTCCTGGCTGTCAAACTAAGCCCCGCCCACCCTCACGAGAGCAAGGCTAGATACAAACCCTTGCTCACACCTTCAAGGGAGGACAAGGTGTCCTTCCCCAGCCCCAGCAAACGAGATCCTGGAGATGCCACCACCACTTGCTCCCCTGCTGGTGCACCCCCTATCTAATGACATTGCTTTCATCCCTTCCGAGATGACCCGGAAACCTCACTGGGTCAGGAGGTGGACCAGCGGAATCTGAATCACCTCCCAGTGTCAGCACTCAACAGTCCCCCCAGGACCCACGCACCCACCAGGCACGCAGTTCCCTTGCCTATTTCATCAGCATCTGGTGCACGCACCTGGACTTTGCATGTGCATGCAGACTTTGCACAGGCAAACGGAATTTGCACGCGCGCGGCCATTCCTGGCGCAAGCCTGCCTCTTTTCCAGTACTGAGGGTTTTCCTCACGCGCTTGCGTGTTCTCCACTCATTCCTTCCTCAGCTGCGCCCTTTCAACAGTCTGACAGCTCAGGGGCGGGGCATGGGCTGAGGGATTCCTGCCATTGCAAGAGCTCCTGGCTGTCACACTAAGCCCCGCCCACCCTCACCAGAGCAAGGCTAGATACAAACCCTTGCTCACACCTTCAAGGGAGGACAAGGTGTCCTTGCCCAGCCCCAGCAAACGAGATCCTGGAGATGCCACCACCACTTGCTCCCTTGCTGGTGCACCCCCTATCTAATGACATTGCTTTCATCCCTTCCGAGATGACCCAGAAACCTCACTGGGTCAGGAGGTGGACCAGCGGGATCTGAATCACCTGCTAGTGTCAGCACTCAACAGTCCCCCCAGGACCCACGCACCCACCAGGCACGCAGTTCCCTTGCCTATTTCTTCCGCATCTGGTGCACGCACCTGGACTTTGCAGGGGCATGCAGACTTTGCACAGGCACGCGGAATTTGCATGTGCGCGTCGGTTCCTGGCGCAAGCCTGCCTCTTTTCCAGTACTGAGGGTTTTCCTCACGCGCTCCTGTGTTCTCCACTCATTCCTTCCTCAGCTGCGCCCTTTCAACAGTCTGACAGCTCAGGGGCGGGGCATGGGCTGAGGGATTCCTGCCATTGCAAGAGCTCCTGGCTGTCAAACTAAGCCCCGCCCACCCTCACCAGAGCAAGGCTAGATACAAACCCTTGCTCACACCTTCAAGGGAGGACAAGGTGTCCTTCCCCAGCCCCAGCAAACGAGATCCTGGAGATGCCACCACCACTTGCTCCCCTGCTGGTGCACCCCCTATCTAATGACATTGCTTTCATCCCTTCCGAGATGACCCGGAAACCTCACTGGGTCAGGAGGTGGACCAGCGGGATCTGAATCACCTCCCAGTGTCAGCACTCAACAGTCCCCCCAGGACCCACGCACCCACCAGGCACGCAGTTCCCTTGCCTATTTCATCAGCATCTGGTGCACGCACCTGGACTTTGCACGTGCATGCAGACTTTGCACAGGCAAGCGGAATTTGCACGCGCGCGGCCATTCCTGGCGCAAGCCTGCCTCTTTTCCAGTACTGAGGGTTTTCCTCACGCGCTTGCGTGTTCTCCACTCATTCCTTCCTCAGCTGCGCCCTTTCAACAGTCTGACAGCTCAGGGGCGGGGCATGGGCTGAGGGATTCCTGCCATTGCAAGAGCTCCTGGCTGTCACACTAAGCCCCGCCCACCCTCACCAGAGCAAGGCTAGATACAAACCCTTGCTCACACCTTCAAGGGAGGACAAGGTGTCCTTGCCCAGCCCCAGCAAGCGAGATCCTGGAGATGCCACCACCACTTGCTCCCCTGCTGGTGCACCCCCTATCTAATGACATTGCTTTCATCCCTTCCTAGATGACCCGGACACCTCACTGGGTCAGGAGGTGGACCAGCGGGATCTGAATCACCTCCCAGTGTCAGCACTCAACAGTCCCCCCAGGACCCACGCACCCACCAGGCACGCAGTTCCCTTGCCTATTTCTTCCGCATCTGGTGCACGCACCTGGACTTTGCATGTGCATGCAGACTTTGCACAGGCACGCGGAATTTGCACGCGCGCGTCCATTCCTGGCGCAAGCCTGCCTCTTTTCCAGTACTGAGGGTTTTCCTCATGCGCTCGCGTGTTCTCCACTCATTCCTTCCTCAGCTGCACCCTTTCAACAGTCTGACAGCTCGGGGGCGGGGCATGGGCTGAGGGATTCCTGCCATTGCAAGAGCTCCTGGCTGTCAAACTAAGCCCCGCCCACCCTCACGAGAGCAAGGCTAGATACAAACCCTTGCTCACACCTTCAAGGGAAGACAAGGTGTCCTTGCCCAGCCCCAGCAAACGAGATCCTGGAGATGCCACCACCACTTGCTCCCTTGCTGGTGCACCCCCTATCTAATGACATTGCTTTCATCCCTTCCGAGATGACCCAGAAACCTCACTGGGTCAGGAGGTGGACCAGCGGGATCTGAATCACCTCCCAGTGTCAGCACTCAACAGTCCCCCCAGGACCCACGCACCCACCAGGCACGCAGTTCCCTTGCCTATTTCTTCCGCATCTGGTGCACGCACCTGGACTTTGCACGTGCATGCAGACTTTGCACAGGCACGCGGAATTTGCATGTGCGCGTCGGTTCCTGGCGCAAGCCTGCCTCTTTTCCAGTACTGAGGGTTTTCCTCACGCGCTCCCGTGTTCTCCACTCATTCCTTCCTCAGCTGTGCCCTTTCAACAGTCTGACAGCTCAGGGGCGGGGCATGGGCTGAGGGATTCCTGCCTTTGCAAGAGATCCTGGCTGTCAAACTAAGCCCCGCCCACCCTCACCAGAGCAAGGCTAGATACAAACCCTAGCTCACACCTTCAAGGGAGGACAAGGTGTCCTTGCCCAGCCCCAGCAAGGGAGATCCTGGAGATGCCACCACCACTTGCTCCCCTGCTGGTGCACCCCCTATCTAATGACATTGCTTTCACCCCTTCCTAGATGACCCGGAAACCTGCATGAGTCAGGAGGTGGACCAGCGGGATCTGCATCACCTCCCAGTGTCAGCACTCAACAGTCCCCCCAGGACCCACACACCCACCAGGCACGCAGTTCCCTTGCCTATTTCTTCCGCATCTGGTGCACGCACCTGGACTTTGCACGTGCATGCAGACTTTGCACAGGCACGCGGAATTTGCACGCGCGCGGCCATTCCTGGCGCAAGCCTGCCTCTTTTCCAGTATTGAGGGTTTTCCTCACACGCTTGCGTGTTCTCCACTCATTCCTTCCTCAGCTGCGCCCTTTCAACAGTCTGACAGCTCAGGGGCGGGGCATGGGCTGAGGGATTCCTGCCATTGCAAGAGCTCCTGGCTGTCAAACTAAGCCCCGCCCACCCTCACCAGAGCAAGGCTAGATACAAACCCTTGCTCACACCTTCAAGGGAGGACAAGGTGTCCTTGCCCAGCCCCAGCAAACGAGATCCTGGAGATGCCACCACCACTTGCTCCCCTGCTGGTGCACCCCCTATCTAATGACATTGCTTTCATCCCTTCCGAGATGACCCAGAAACCTCACTGGGTCAGGAGGTGGACCAGCGGGATCTGAATCACCTCCCAGTGTCAGCACTCAACAGTCCCCCCAGGACCCACGCACCCACCAGGCACGCAGTTCCCTTGCCTATTTCTTCCGCATCTGGTGCACGCACCTGGACTTTGCACGGGCATGCAGACTTTGCACAGGCACGCGGAATTTGCATGTGCGCGTCGGTTCCTGGCGCAAGCCTGCCTCTTTTCCAGTACTGAGGGTTTTCCTCATGCGCTCCCGTGTTCTCCACTCATTCCTTCCTCAGCTGTGCCCTTTCAACAGTCTGACAGCTCAGGGGCGGGGCATGGGCTGAGGGATTCCTGCCTTTGCAAGAGCTCCTGGCTGTCAAACTAAGCCCCGCCCACCCTCACCAGAGCAAGGCTAGATACAAACCCTTGCTCACACCTTCAAGGGAGGACAAGGTGTCCTTCCCCAGCCCCAGCAAACGAGATCCTGGAGATGCCACCACCACTTGCTCCCCTGCTGGTGCACCCCCTATCTAATGACATTGCTTTCATCCCTTCCGAGATGACCCGGAAACCTCACTGGGTCAGGAGGTGGACCAGCGGAATCTGAATCACCTCCCAGTGTCAGCACTCAACAGTCCCCCCAGGACCCACGCACCCACCAGGCACGCAGTTCCCTTGCCTATTTCATCAGCATCTGGTGCACGCTCCTGGACTTTGCACGTGCATGCAGACTTTGCACAGGCAAGCGGAATTTGCACGCGCGCGGCCATTCCTGGCGCAAGCCTGCCTCTTTTCCAGTACTGAGGGTTTTCCTCACGCGCTTGCGTGTTCTCCACTCATTCCTTCCTCAGCTGCGCCCTTTCAACAGTCTGACAGCTCAGGGGCGGGGCATGGGCTGAGGGATTCCTGCCATTGCAAGAGCTCCTGGCTGTCACACTAAGCCCCGCCCACCCTCACCAGAGCAAGGCTAGATACAAACCCTTGCTCACACCTTCAAGGGAGGACAAGGTGTCCTTGCCCAGCCCCAGCAAACGAGATCCTGGAGATGCCACCACCACTTGCTCCCTTGCTGGTGCACCCCCTATCTAATGACATTGCTTTCATCCCTTCCGAGATGACCCAGAAACCTCACTGGGTCAGGAGGTGGACCAGCGGGATCTGAATCACCTGCTAGTGTCAGCACTCAACAGTCCCCCCAGGACCCACGCACCCACCAGGCACGCAGTTCCCTTGCCTATTTCTTCCGCATCTGGTGCACGCACCTGGACTTTGCAGGGGCATGCAGACTTTGCACAGGCACGCGGAATTTGCATGTGCGCGTCGGTTCCTGGCGCAAGCCTGCCTCTTTTCCAGTACTGAGGGTTTTCCTCACGCGCTCCTGTGTTCTCCACTCATTCCTTCCTCAGCTGCGCCCTTTCAACAGTCTGACAGCTCAGGGGCGGGGCATGGGCTGAGGGATTCCTGCCATTGCAAGAGCTCCTGGCTGTCAAACTAAGCCCCGCCCACCCTCACCAGAGCAAGGCTAGATACAAACCCTTGCTCACACCTTCAAGGGAGGACAAGGTGTCCTTCCCCAGCCCCAGCAAACGAGATCCTGGAGATGCCACCACCACTTGCTCCCCTGCTGGTGCACCCCCTATCTAATGACATTGCTTTCATCCCTTCCGAGATGACCCGGAAACCTCACTGGGTCAGGAGGTGGACCAGCGGAATCTGAATCACCTCCCAGTGTCAGCACTCAACATTCCCCCCAGGACCCACGCACCCACCAGGCACGCAGTTCCCTTGCCTATTTCATCAGCATCTGGTGCACGCTCCTGGACTTTGCACGTGCATGCAGACTTTGCACAGGCAAGCGGAATTTGCACGCGCGCGGCCATTCCTGGCGCAAGCCTGCCTCTTTTCCAGTACTGAGGGTTTTCCTCACGCGCTTGCGTGTTCTCCACTCATTCCTTCCTCAGCTGCGCCCTTTCAACAGTCTGACAGCTCAGGGGCGGGGCATGGGCTGAGGGATTCCTGCCATTGCAAGAGCTCCTGGCTGTCAAACTAAGCCCCGCCCACCCTCACCAGAGCAAGGCTAGATACAAACCCTTGCTCACACCTTCAAGGGAGGACAAGGTGTCCTTGCCCAGCCCCAGCAAGCGAGATCCTGGAGATGCCACCACCACTTGCTCCCCTGCTGGTGCACCGCCTATCTAAGGACATTGCTTTCATCCCTTCCTAGATGACCCGGACACCTCACTGGGTCAGGAGGTGGACCAGCGGGATCTGAATCACCTCCCAGTGTCAGCACTCAACAGTCCCCCCAGGACCCACGCACCCACCAGGCACGCAGTTCCCTTGCCTATTTCTTCCGCATCTGGTGCACGCACCTGGACTTTGCATGTGCATGCAGACTTTGCACAGGCACGCGGAATTTGCACGCGCGCGTCCATTCCTGGCGCAAGCCTGCCTCTTTTCCAGTACTGAGGGTTTTCCTCATGCGCTCGCGTGTTCTCCACTCATTCCTTCCTCAGCTGCACCCTTTCAACAGTCTGACAGCTCGGGGGCGGGGCATGGGCTGAGGGATTCCTGCCATTGCAAGAGCTCCTGGCTGTCAAACTAAGCCCCGCCCACCCTCACCAGAGCAAGGCTAGATACAAACCCTTGCTCACACCTTCAAGGGAAGACAAGGTGTCCTTGCCCAGCCCCAGCAAGGGAGATCCTGGAGATGCCACCACCACTTGCTCCCTTGCTGGTGCACCCCCTATCTAATGACATTGCTTTCATCCCTTCCGAGATGACCCAGAAACCTCACTGGGTCAGGAGGTGGACCAGCGGGATCTGAATCACCTCCCAGTGTCAGCACTCAACAGTCCCCCCAGGACCCACGCACCCACCAGGCACGCAGTTCCCTTGCCTATTTCTTCCGCATCTGGTGCACGCACCTGGACTTTGCACGTGCATGCAGACTTTGCACAGGCACGCAGAATTTGCATGTGCGCGTCGGTTCCTGGCGCAAGCCTGCCTCTTTTCCAGTACTGAGGGTTTTCCTCACGCGCTCCCGTGTTCTCCACTCATTCCTTCCTCAGCTGTGCCCTTTCAACAGTCTGACAGCTCAGGGGCGGGGCATGGGCTGAGGGATTCCTGCCTTTGCAAGAGATCCTGGCTGTCAAACTAAGCCCCGCCCACCCTCACCAGAGCAAGGCTAGATACAAACCCTAGCTCACACCTTCAAGGGAGGACAAGGTGTCCTTGCCCAGCCCCAGCAAGGGAGATCCTGGAGATGCCACCACCACTTGCTCCCCTGCTGGTGCACCCCCTATCTAATGACATTGCTTTCACCCCTTCCTAGATGACCCGGAAACCTGCATGAGTCAGGAGGTGGACCAGCGGGATCTGCATCACCTCCCAGTGTCAGCACTCAACAGTCCCCCCAGGACCCACACACCCACCAGGCACGCAGTTCCCTTGCCTATTTCTTCCGCATCTGGTGCACGCACCTGGACTTTGCACGTGCATGCAGACTTTGCACAGGCACGCGGAATTTGCACGCGCGCGGCCATTCCTGGCGCAAGCCTGCCTCTTTTCCAGTATTGAGGGTTTTCCTCACACGCTTGCGTGTTCTCCACTCATTCCTTCCTCAGCTGCGCCCTTTCAACAGTCTGACAGCTCAGGGGCGGGGCATGGGCTGAGGGATTCCTGCCATTGCAAGAGCTCCTGGCTGTCAAACTAAGCCCCGCCCACCCTCACCAGAGCAAGGCTAGATACAAACCCTTGCTCACACCTTCAAGGGAGGACAAGGTGTCCTTCCCCAGCCCCAGCAAACGAGATCCTGGAGATGCCACCACCACTTGCTCCCCTGCTGGTGCACCCCCTATCTAATGACATTGCTTTCATCCCTTCCGAGATAACCCGGAAACCTCACTGGGTCAGGAGGTGGACCAGCGGGATCTGAATCACCTCCCAGTGTCAGCACTCAACAGTCCCCCCAGGACCCACGCACCCACCAGGCACGCAGTTCCCTTGCCTATTTCTTCCGCCTCTGGTGCACGCACCTGGACTTTGCAGGGGCATGCAGACTTTGCACAGGCACGCGGAATTTGCATGTGCGCGTGGGTTCCTGGCGCAAGCCTGCCTCTTTTCCAATATTGAGGGTTTTCCTCACATGCTTGCGTGTTCTCCACTCATTCCTTCCTCAGCTGCGCCCTTTCAACAGTCTGACAGCTCAGGGGCGTGGCATGGGCTGAGGGATTCCTGCCATTGCAAGAGCTCCTGGCTGTCAAACTAAGCCCCGCCCACCCTCACCAGAGCAAGGCTAGATACAAACCCTAGCTCACACCTTCAAGGGAGGACAAGGTGTCCTTGCCCAGCCCCAGCAAGCAAGAGCCTGGAGATGCCACCACCACTTGCTCCCCTGCTGGTGCACCGCCTATCTAATGACATTGCTTTCATCCCTTCATAGATGACCAGGAAACCTGCATGAGTCAGGAGGTGGACCAGCGGGATCTGCATCACCTCCCAGTGTCAGCACTCAACAGTCCCCCCAGGACCCACACACCCACCAGGCACGCAGTTCCCTTGCCTATTTCTTCCGCATCTGGTGCACGCACCTGGACTTTGCACGTGCATGCAGACTTTGCACAGGCACGCGGAATTTGCATGCGCGCGGCCTTTCCTGGCGCAAGCCTGCCTCTTTTCCAGTACTGAGGGTTTTCCTCACGCGCTCGCGTGTTCTCCACTCATTCCTTCCTCAGCTGCGCCCTTTCAACAGTCTGACAGCTCAGGGGCGGGGCATGGGCTGAGGGATTCCTGCCATTGCAAGAGCTCCTGTCTGTCAAACGAAGCCCCGCCCACCCTCACCAGAGCAAGGCTAGATACAAACCCTAGCTCACACCTTCAAGGGAGGACAAGGTGTCCTTGCCCAGCCCCAGCAAGCGAGATCCTGGAGATGCCACCACCACTTGCTCCCCTGCTGGTTCACTGCCTATCTAATGACATTGCTTTCATCCCTTCCGAGATGACCCGGAAACCTCACTGGGTCAGGAGGTGGACCAGCGGGATCTGAATCACCTCCCAGTGTCAGCACTCAACAGTCCCCCCAGGACCCACGCACCCACCAGGCACGCAGTTCCCTTGCCTATTTCTTCCGCATCTGGTGCACGCACCTGGACTTTGCAGGGGCATGCAGACTTTGCACAGGCACGCGGAATTTGCATGTGCGCGTGGGTTCCTGGCGCAAGCCTGCCTCTTTTCCAATATTGAGGGTTTTCCTCACATGCTTGCGTGTTCTCCACTCATTCCTTCCTCAGCTGCGCCCTTTCAACAGTCTGACAGCTCAGGGGCGGGGCATGGGCTGAGGGATTCCTGCCATTGCAAGAGCTCCTGGCTGTCAAACTAAGCCTCGCCCACCCTCACCAGAGCAAGGCTAGATACAAACCCTAGCTCACACCTTCAAGGGAGGACAAGGTGTCCTTGCCCAGCCCCAGCAAGCAAGAGCCTGGAGATGCCACCACCACTTGCTCCCCTGCTGGTGCACCGCCTATCTAATGACATTGCTTTCACCCCTTCCTAGATGACCAGGAAACCTGCATGAGTCAGGAGGTGGACCAGCGGGATCTGCATCACCTCCCAGTGTCAGCACTCAACAGTCCCCCCAGGACCCACACACCCACCAGGCACGCAGTTCCCTTGCCTATTTCTTCCGCATCTGGTGCACGCACCTGGACTTTGCACGTGCATGCAGACTTTGCACAGGCACGCGGAATTTGCATGCGCGCGGCCTTTCCTGGCGCAAGCCTGCCTCTTTTCCAGTACTGAGGGTTTTCCTCACGTGCTCGCGTGTTCTCCACTCATTCCTTCCTCAGCTGCGCCCTTTCAACAGTCTGACAGCTCAGGGGCGGGGCATGGGCTGAGGGATTCCTGCCATTGCAAGAGCTCCTGTCTGTCAAACGAAGCCCCGCCCACCCTCACCAGAGCAAGGCTAGATACAAACCCTAGCTCACACCTTCAAGGGAGGACAAGGTGTCCTTGCCCAGCCCCAGCAAGCGAGATCCTGGAGATGTCACCACCACTTGCTCCCCTGCTGGTTCACTGCCTATCTAATGACATTGCTTTCATCCCTTCCGAGATGACCCGGAAACCTCACTGGGTCAGGAGGTGGACCAGCGGGATCTGAATCACCTCCCAGTGTCAGCACTCAACAGTCCCCCCAGGACCCACGCACCCACCAGGCACGCAGTTCCCTTGCCTATTTCTTCCGCATCTGGTGCACGCACCTGGACTTTGCACGTGCATGCAGACTTTGCACAGGCAGGAGGAATTTGCACGCGCGCGGCCGTTCCTGGCGCGCGCCTGCCTCTCGTCCAGTATTGACGGTTTTCCTCACGCGCTCGCGTGTTCTCCACGCATTCCATCCTCAGCTGCCCCCTTTCAACAGTTGTGACAGCCGTTCCTCCTGAAGCTGCGTGAGCCACCGAAGAAGGCCTTCTGCGATCAACGCTAGAATTAGCCACTAGCGCCTTCGCTGAGAGTGCCATGGAGACTTCTCACAGCAAGTGTTGTCCCTCACCCCTGCCCCCGGCGCTGAGGGCCAGAGACCTGCCAGAAGGGTCCCACCAGAAGCCCGATCATGGGCCGCGCCGACATCCCTATACTGGTGGGCCACTAAGGGCTTCCTGGGCTGTGCGCAGGTCGTCTTGCCGCCATCCTGCAACTGCTCCTCAGCGGTTGCGAAATGTGCCAGCTGGGTGCTTTTCCAGGGTCCTGAGGGCCCTTGGATCTTTTCTCGGAGTCTTGGATATTGCCTCCTCCCTTGGCATGCCAGGTCTCCTGAAGAGGACGCTGCTGTCAACTGCAGCTTTCATGAATTCCTGCATCCCAGGCCGCAGACTCAGACAGCCGCCTTGTAGGGTGCAGGGGCAGGAAGTGGCTCCTTGCCAGCTTCCAGCACCCCAAGAACCCTGCCCAGGGAGGACTGTGATCACAGCCCCTGGGGACAGTGGCCAAGTGGTGGCTGAGCAAGCAGAGCACCCTGTAGACAGAGACCATCAGAGGGGGCGCCCTCAGGTCATTGGAAGAGCATCTGCTTTTAGGCCCCTGGGGGCCCATAGCTGTGTGCCTGCCTTTGTGCCCAGGCCTGGGCCTCTGTGGAGTAACCTCTGCACCCAGAGCTCCCAAGACAGAGCTGAGAGCTCCCGGGCCATCTGCATGAGCTCCTGCCCCAAAAGAAACCCCATCAGCAGCTCCTACAGCTCCACGCGAGGTCTGCGAGCCCTGAAGAGGAGGGCTCCAGACCCATCCAACGGGGAGCCGCCCCTGGGATGTTCTTCATCCCCAGGGATTGCCCCAAAGAAGGCCCAGGGTGAGAAAGTGGCAGAAGGCAGGGCGGGACACCCATTTCCCAAGAAGAAGTCCTCACCCACGGGAGACACCAGTGGGCCACGGAAACGCAAGTTTCCTCTCCTGCAATGCCGCCGAGGGGAACCTCTGAAGCTGCCACCACCTCTGTTACTGGCCTGTGTAGTGACTGCTGAAGACCTAGACAGGGAGAAGAAGAAAGCTCTGCAGCGCATCAACGGTTTTCTGATGGGTGAGACCCAGGTCATTGGGAACAGCTGTGCCATGGCCCCACAAGCCCATGGGGGGGTCCCCTCTCCACCGGGAGGGGCCAGGCCTCTGGCATCAGTGGGCCTCAGCCAGACCTTTCCCCATCCCCCCAGCAGCACAACCATGGTGGCCCACACCCCAGTGTGGGTCAGCTCTGCTGTCTCTTCCCAGAGCCATCCTCCCATCACCAACCTTACAGGACCGCTCTCCCCCAGCCTGCCAATTGCTGCTTTGGCCCTTCCTCCCAGGCCCTCTCTCAGCACATTGGCAGGCTTGGCTGCACAGCCAGTGGCCCCCTTTGGGGTCACACTTTCGAACACCACTATGCCTTCACAGCCCCCACATCTGGGGCCTCCCTCCACCTTGGGTAGGAGCTTCCGGCGCTCTCACCAGGGCCCAAAGCCCTACTGTACACACAGGCCCTCACCTGTAGCAAGCTCCAGCTCTCCAGCTCCCAGGGTGCGAGGACACATTCTGCAGGGGAAGCAGCCTCTCACCCCTGGAGCCACCGTCTCACCCAGTTCTGGGGTTCCTGGTGGGATGAAGCCTGGAGCCCCTAGCTTTGTCAGCTGTCGTCAGCATGGACACGTAGGAGCTCCAGGTCCAGGGGGGGCAGCTCCGATGCCACCCTTGAGCGTGGGCAGCCTAAACTACTCAGCCCTTGGGTCTGAGAAACATAGAAACTCCACTGTGGGTCCTCGTGGCAGCACCCAGACACATGCAGTGACCTCAAAGGCAGATGGGAGGAGAGACTTGTCCTTGGGCCGTACATCACGCAAGGAAATATCAGGCTCAGAAAGTAGAGAAACCCCCAAAACTAGAGAGCACCGTGGGGCAAGTTTGGGAAATGACACCTCCAGTGCCCCTAGCCAGAGCACCACCATGGCACCCAGAAAACCCACAAAAGAGGGTAAAAAAGGGCAAGGAAAGAGTGGAGTTCCTACCCCGAGTGCCATTCCTCAAAGCCTGCCCACCCAGAAACACCAAAGCTCACCTCAGGGGACAAGTACTACAAAGGGTATCTCTAGTTGCCCTTCAGTCCCTGGGACATCAAGGAGATCAGAGAGCCCAGACTTGCTTCCTGACCTCATGTCAGCCTTTGGGGCCTGGTGTAGCTCCTCCCAAAGAGGAGAAACCCCAAGCAACAGGCAGCAACAAGGAGCAATGTTGGAACAGAACACCTCCAGTGCCCCTAGCCAGAGCACCACCATGGCACCCAGAAAACACACCAAAAAGGGTAACAAAGGGCAAGGAAAGAGTGGAGTTCCTACCCCGAGTGCCATTCCTCAAAGCCTGCCCACCCAGAAACACCAAAGCTCACCTCAGGGGACAAGTACTACAAAGGGTATCTCTAGTTGCCCTTCAGTCCCTGGGACATCAAGGAGATCAGAGAGCCCAGACTTGCTTCCTGACCTCATGTCAGCCTTTGGGGCCTGGTGTAGCTCCTCCCAAAGAGGAGAAACCCCAAGCACCAGGCAGCAACAAGGAGCAATGTTGGAACAGAACACCTCCAGTGCCCCTAGCCAGAGCACCACCATGGCACCCAGAAAACACACCAAAAAGGGTAACAAAGGGCAAGGAAAGAGTGGAGTTCCTACCCCGAGTGCCATTCCTCAAAGCCTGCCCACCCAGAAACATCAAAGCTTACCTCAGGGGACAAGCACTCCCACTGAAAAGGGTATCTATAGTTTGCCTTCAGTCCCTGGGACATCAAGTAGATCAGAGAGCCCAGACTTGCTTCCTGACCTCATGTCAGCCTTTGGGGCCTGGTGTAGCTCCTCCCAAAGAGGAGAAACCCCAAGCACCAGGCAGCAACATGGGGCAAGTTTGGAACAGAACCTCTCCAGTGCCCCTCACCAGAGCAGCACCGTGGCACCCAGAAAGGACACCAAAGAGGGTCAAAAAGAGCAGGGAAAGAGTGGAGTTCCTACCCCGAGTGCCATCCCTCAAAGCCTGCCCACCCAGAAACACCTAAGCTCACCTCAGGGGACAAGTACTACCACTGAAAAGGGCATCTCTAGTCTCCCTATGGCCCCTGGGACATCAAGGAGATCAGAGAGCCCAGACTTGCTCCCTGAAATGATGTCAGCCTTTGGGGCCTGGTGTAGCTCCTCCCAAAGAGGAGAATCCCCAAGCAACAGGCAGCAACATGGGGCAAGGTTGGAACGGAAAACCTCCAGTGCCCCTAGCCAGAGTACCACCATGGCACCCAGGAAAAACACAAATGAGGTTAAAAAGGGGCAAGAAAACAGTAGAATTTCTGCCCTGAGTGCCATCCCTCAAAGCCTGCTCACCCAGAAACACCAAAACTCACATCAGGGGACAAGCCCTACAAAGGGTATCTCTAGTTTCTCTTTGGTCCCAATGACATCAAGAGGATCAGGGAGCCAAGACTTGCTCCCTGAACTCATTACAGCTTTGGGGGCCTTGTGTATCTCCTCCCAAAGAGGAGGTACCCCAAGCAACAGGCAGCAACAAGGGGCACAGTTGGTACAGAACACCTCCAGTGCCCCTAGCCACAGTACCACCGTGGCACTGGGGAAACACACAGAAAAGGGAACAAAGGGGCAAGGACACACTCATGTTCCTACACTGACTGCCATCCCTCAAAGCCTGCCCACCCAGAAACACCTAAGCTCACCTTGCGGGACAAGCAGTACAGCCAGTAAGGCTACCTCTAGTTACCCTTTGGTCCCAATGACATCCAGAGGATCTGGGAGCCATGACATGCTCCCTGAACTCATTATAGCTTTTGAGGCCTTGTGTATCTCCTCCAAAAGAGGAGGTACCCCAAGCAACAGGCAGCAACATGGGGCACAGTTAGAACAGAACACCTCCAGTGCCCCTAGCCAGAGCACCACCATGGGGACCAAGGGACAGAAAGCAAGGCACACCCCAGGGAAAGCAACGTCTGGTGTGGCCACAGTTACTGCCATCCCCCAAAGCCTGCCCACACAGAAAGGCTTAAGCTCTCCTGGGGGAACCAGCACCACATCCTCAAAATCAACCTCTACTTTGACGTCCACCCATAATGCATCTATGAGGCCTGGGAGCCCAGACTGGCTCCCAGATCTGATCTCTGCTTTTGGAGCCATGGTCATCAGCCCACGTGGAGAAACAAGAAGCGCCAGAAAGCGCTAAGAACACACTTGGGCTTTAACACCTTCAGCCCCTCTACCCAGGTAGGACTGACGCTGCCTAGATCCCAACAGTCTTCCACTGCCCCCATCTGGGCCTCAGCTGGCCCTGCCTCCACTCCATGGGGCCACTGGGCATCCTATCACCTCTACCATAGGATGGTGAGTCTGGCATGCTGTAGCCCTTGAAGACTTGTGAGGGCACTCAATTTGGCCAGGGCATCCACCCCAGTGAAGCTCCATGTGTCACTCAGCAGGAGTGAGACTTTTAATATCACAACTTTGAAACTTTTCAAAATAATTGTGAGATTTAGTGGGGTTATATGGGATTTTGTTTCCCCCTTTTTGTTTTTAAAATTGTAGAAAAAAGTTGATATAAACTGGACCACCATTAGCTTTAGAGAATGGCCCAGCACTGTACAAGTATTTAAACAGCAAGAAGTGACAATACATATTTTTATTTGGCCAGGAAAATTAGCAAGAGTGACCTGTGATGCAAGGGAGGATTGTTAAAGTCCATGCTGTCGAACCAAAGAGGGCACCACAGCAAAAGGAGGCCTAGATTTTTGTTGTTTTGTTTGTTTTTATGAGTCTTATGATTTCCCTTTGTCTCTACTAATGGGCTAAGCAATAAAAGTATAAACTGGGGCCAGTATAGATACTAAAATACAGAATTACAACTTGTTTGTCTTATAAGTAATCACCTTATTATTATAAATTACCTTCAGTTGTTACATTAAAATTTGTACTTGCATAAGGCTTTACGAGATAATAGTTTTGAAACTTGTAAGGATACTACAATATAAAACTAATAAGAGTAAAAGATTTAATTTTATAATAGTTATAAATTAAGGAATATAATTTTTATAATTTGAAACATTTACTTATTTATATATAGTGTTTTTGTTTACTTTAGGAATAGAGTAATCTTTATGACAAAAGCCTATCTTCTGAATTTAATTTTAAATAAACTTGAACAATTGTCTTATCTTGGAATGATATGAAAGAATTTTAACGTAGGTATGGTGGCCGCTTGTTCAATCTTAGGCAAGATGTTTTGATTTTGAAACTAATCTTAATTTTTTACTTGAATATTATTTTATAAAAACTTATACCTAATTTAAAAATTAATATTAATTAGTGAACATAATTTATCATTATGTAAAGGTAAGAGAGCCTTTAATTCCCTCTTAAGGGAAAGAGGCAAAACATTTTTAAACTTTAAATAAGCTAGGCTCTCTTTGTTGTCTTTTAGAGATATATTTGAGTTGACTTCTCAGGAGAACATAAAATTTTATAACATTTCTCGGTAGTCATCATGAACCATAGAGTGAAGCTGCTTGAAGAGGTATCCCATCGGCTTATAGGAGGGTGCAGTTGGCTGAGTGAGGAGGCCAGTGGTGATACCCTGTCTTTCATCCATAACGAGGTGGAAAGGGTGTTTAGGGTTAGGAAGAGAGAGAGAGTGTAAGAATATGTAAGAGCATTCCTGAGCTTGTAAAAGGAATTGGCTACTAGCTTAGGGGAGGTGAGGGTCCAATGAGGGGGTCTCCTTAGTGGCCTTGTATAAGGGGTTGGTAAGAAGTGCAAAGTGGGGAACCCAATGCCTGAAAAAGTCTGCCAGACCCAGGAAAGAGAGGATGTATTCCACTGTTTTGGGTGGTTGTAGGTCATGGAGAGCTTGAATTCTGTCTGATGTGAGGCTTTTAGAGGTTGAAGTGAGAAGTGTACCTAAATAATTAACTGAAGAGGTAGTAAGCTGGGCTTTGGCTGGAGAGGCCCAATAGTCCAGGGACCCCAGGAGATCGAGGAGCTGAGCAGTGTGAGTTCACAAGCCTTGAATGATGAACTGCATAGAAGGTCATTCACATATTGTAAGAGTGTGCTGCCCCAAGTGTGCTGTCACAAGCAGTTAGATCCCATGCCAAGCCTTGCCCAAAGAGATAGGGGCTGTCCCTGAAGCCTTGGGGTAGGACTGTCCAGGTCAGCTGATGATACCTTCCCATGTGAAGGCAAAGAGCTAATAAGAGTCAGGATGGAGGGACACAGAAAAGAAGGCATCTTTAAGATCCAGGACAATAAAGTGAGTGCTCAAAGGGGGGACATGAGAAAGAAGAGTGTCAGGGTTGGGAACCACCAGGTGGATGGGACTAACTGTCTCATTCATTAGGCGAAGATTCTGGACTAAGTGATAGGCTCCTGAGGGTTTGCATCCTGGCAATTTGGGAGTGTTTCAGGGGGAGTCAGTAGGAAAGCGGGGTCCCTGGGCAAGTAAGCAGTCTATAATGGGTTTAAATTGCTCCCTATAGGTTTTGGAGATGGGAAAATGGTCTTGAAGGGTCTGAATCATCTGTCTCATCCACTAGGGGCCCCACTGCCCACACTTTGCCCTTTCTGAGGTGGCCTCTTCTTTTGGATCCTTTGTGCAGTTTGTGAGTCTTGGGCCAATCACCATCACAAACATCTTAAAAGAGAGTGCAGGCCTGGCATCAGAACACCTGGGCCAGGAAGAACAAGAAAAGAAAACTCACTTGTTTTTGAACCTAGGGAAAAAATCACTTCAAGGGTGTAACATATTCTTGAGGCATTGGTGTCATTCTGCTTTGACAGAGGAAGAGTGCCCCCTGAGTACATCTTCCCACTTTCTGGAATTGGGATGGCAGTAGAGTGTTTTCTGTGTGAACAAAAAACTTAATCACAGTAGAATACACTAAGATGGTTATTCTGCACCTATTTTATAAATTTCATGAGAAAAAATCAAACGGTCATAACTACTACCCAAAGTGGGGGTGGGGGAATGTAGTATCCAGGAGCAGCTCTTGGTTGGGTCATCACCTCTAGGATTCCAGCTGTCCTTTAGCTTGATTTGGATCACTTCACATTTCTACCAGGACACTTAATTTACTGAGAGCCATGTTGCCTGCCTCAGAAAGCTGACACCTGTGAAGACTTGTGTTGGAGTTTCTTTTAGGGCTTCCTCCGATGCCATCAAACAAATATCTTGTGGCATTTTGTCTCTATTAAAGGGTAGGCTAATTGACAAGTCCCCTCTCTCCCCACCCCCCAAAACAAGCAAACAGTGGTTTTATGCGAAATGAGATACCTCTCAGTTTTTGAGAGCTGTTCCATTCTCTTAATGACTGGTTGTCTCAGTTGTTGGGGTTAGTATCAAGACTTCCGGGAAATCTTTATCATTTTCCCCATATTTTTACTGATGCAATATGGCTCAGTTCCCCTACCCCTACCACTTGGTCCCTTTTCTCTACTCATCTTTCCCACATTCCTTTTCCTTTTTGTTCTTTATTTTTTTTGCATATCAGAGAAAATGTACATCCAATATTTGTGCATCTAAGTTCTTTGGGGATGTTGATGTGTAGGTTTTTTTCCTTGATGTGTCCTTATCTGGTTTGGGTATGTGTGCAATGCTGGCTTTATAAATTTGGAATGTGTTCCATCCCTTTGTATTTCATGGAGTAATTTGAGGAGTTTTGGCATCACTTCTTCAAAGATTTTCGGTAGACTTCAGCTGGGAGTCCAGCCAGCCCTGAGTTTTTCTTTGTTAGAGACAGTAATGAAAAGCCTTCCATCTCATTACAAGTCATTGGTATGTTTGGGTTTTCTTTTGCTCTGGATTCAGTTTGGGGAGATCCTATTTATCTAGAAATGTATTCATTTCTTCTAGGTTTTCCAATGTATGGGAGAACAAGTTTTCAAAATAGTCTCTAATGATCCGCTGGATTTCTGTGATATCTATGATATCTATAATCTCTAATTTTATAAACTTGGCTTTTCTCTGCTTTTTTCTTGGTTATTTTAGCATGGGGGCTTTTCAATCTTGTTTTCCTTTTTAAAGAAACAACTGTTTTATTGGTCCTTAGTGTTGTTATGTTTGTTGTCAAGTTCATTCATGTTGGCTCCGATTTTATTTCCTTCCTTCCTTCAGTGTTTGCTCCTCCACCATAGCCTGGATTTACATCATTTCCCATTTACACAGTGCATGCTGTCGGCTTCCTCAGTAGAGGGCGCTGAAGTGACACCGCAGGAAGCAGAGGCCTCTTGTGGTTAAGCTACTGCACCATTGCTCTGTGATGCTGGTATGAGTCCATGTGAGGGCAGCGTGGATCAGGTGAGGAGATCCTCAGATCCTGAGTGAGGCTTTGGTCTCCAGGAAAATTTCCCAACACTTTCCAAGCTGATCTTAGGTGATGGTGCCCTCCTAGTGAATGGTCCAACTGTAGTTGGAGGCACCTGACCCTGAGTTCAGAACTTGGCAGTCCCTGGCTCTACCCATGCCCACCTGAGTTGTAGCACACCAAACACACTGCCCTTACCAGGCACATATTCCCAAGGGTCCCCCATCCCTTTCTGTTCAGAGGACACTGTGAGAGCCATGGCTGCTGCTCCCTCAGGTAAGGAAGGTCAAGGTGGGCTGGGGAGTGGACAGCCCTGGATGCTCCTACCATGTGGTCACCCATGCCCACCGGCTTGTCCCCTAGAGATGAAGACCTGGCATAAGGCAGAAGCTGCTGCAGAGTATTGAAGCTGCTGCTGACCTTGAGGAAGAAGGTAGGTGCAGGCCGCACATCTGGGAAGGCACAGCCAACTTGGGTGGGGGCCAATGGTTCTTGGAGGGGTGCTCCCTGGTGACAGGAGCTGCCACACTGTAGGCAGGCTCACCCAGGATGAGCATCTACCTCTGGAGGGCTGGAGGGATGACCCATGTGTTTAGGGTTCTGGGGCTGGAGGTATGGGGTACCTGTGGTGTCTTTAAGCTGTGTGCAGGGGTGGATGCAGTGTGAAGATCCTCCAGGTTGGGGGCACACCTTGAGGTGTCTGGTTGGGACCCCCTGTTGTGCAGGAACAGTTGTGTGGGTCTCAGTGAGGGGGCCTTAAAGGAGAGAAAAGCTCCTGGGGACAGGTAGGCCTGTTTGGGGAGGACCATGTTGAGTGGACCTGCCAAAGAGGGCCCAGCATTCAGCAAAGGAGAGGTTCAGTTTGGGGACAAAAAGACTCCCTCCTGCACACACACATTCTCAGTACCCAGAGCCACCACCACCAGGAGACAGAGGCCACTCCTTGGGGGTCTCAGGTCTGTGGACTGCTCCATTGGCAGGCAGCATCCCATCATCTTAACCACCTAACACAGGAGAATGACAAACAGACTTCTGCTGCCCTGCTGCCCATTTACTGTCCCTTGGGCCATGGTGGAGATTAGTTCAGCCTCTGGATGTATAGCTAGTCACCTCTGAGGTCCCTGTAGAGGTAGGGAACATTTAGAGTGGCCGGGCTGAGGATGGCATCTGCAGGTCTGGACTGAGTGTGCGTGGGTACACACATGGCTGTGTGTGTGTGTGTGTGTGTGTGTGTGTGGTGTGCATATGTGTGGAGTTTGGGCTGCAGTGTGTGAGTATGAGAATGTATGTGCATCTGTCTGCAGATGTCCAAGTGCATTTCCAGACATTGCATGTGAATCGGTGTGAACAGTTTTTGTGAGTCTGTTTAGTGTAATGCATGAGTATATATGAATAAATAAGGCTATGATTTGTGTGTGTGTGTATGTGTGTGTGTGAGATTTGCCCTTCTCTTGTCACCCCCACCATTGCTCAGCCTGGCACCCCTTTGCAGCCATGTTTGCATCTTGTGAGCTGTCAGCTCGAGATCTTACAATGTGTAGACATTTTGGGCCAGCCTGGTCTGTCTGTCTGTCTGTTGTCTGTCTGTCTGTCTGTCTGTCTCTCTCTCTCTCTCTCTCTCTCTCTCTCTCTCTCTCTCTGTGTGTGTGTGTGTGTGTGTGTGTGTGTGTTAGGGGTGGCATCATGTGGTGGATGAACTGAACACCACTGAGGCTCCCCTCCTCGTGCAGATGCAAATTGAGCACTTACTCACATGCTTTCATTGAGAGTACAATCCAGTCTGAGGACAGGTAGATAAATAATAAGTTCCATGGCAGACATGAAGGTCAGAAAGACAGGGAAAGGGCTCACCAGAGGTGGTGGTCAGCTTGGCCTCGCTGAGGG
The DNA here is from genome assembly GCF_964194105.1 of Spermophilus citellus. Taxonomy (NCBI): domain Eukaryota; kingdom Metazoa; phylum Chordata; class Mammalia; order Rodentia; family Sciuridae; genus Spermophilus; species Spermophilus citellus. Next base: position 147,603,508 of record NC_138183.1, on the reverse strand, counting down.
GATAATGTTTGAGCAGAGCGTTGAAGGAAGGGAGGACATACACTCCTTCAGGAAGGGTGTTCCTGGCAGAATTATCAACACCTGCAAGATCTTGAGCTGGGAAGACAGAGTAGCAAGGTGGCCAATGAAACCAGAGCAGAGTGAAGGAGGAGAGTGATGATGCTGTCAGAGAAAGAACAGGGTCCACCTTGAAGAGTCGCGTGGCTGCTGTGGTCTTTGGCCCTCACCCTGGGTAAGATGGGAGCCCTGGGGGAGTTTGGACCAGAGGAGGTACATGGAAGTATCAGGGACCAGTAGGAAGGAAGCACGGTCACTAGGGTGTCAGGCCAAAGAGGAAACTTGGGCCTATTCTTTGCAGAATTTTGCCTCTGGGCTGGGAACCCCAGGCTCAGCCTCCACTTTTCAGCATTCAGAGTAGGGGTGGCAGAATCCTTGTTCATTGAATGGGCACAGAACTTCCAAGAAGGACATTTCTGGGTCCCTTGAGTCCTGTAGGATTGACTCAGTTGAGCCTGTGTGTAGGCTCATGGGGGCAGAACTTCTCATGAATAATGCTGTCCCACCCATACGATGTGTTTTGAGGCTGTTTCGGGACTCTGGCAGCACAGCTCCTGGGAGCTTTGGATAGTGTCGGGTGTCTGGTAGCCTTGATCTTCCTGGTTATCAATAGTGAGAGTGGCAAGAGGGGCCTGGCTTTCTTGTTTGCTTGTGTCTCCTGTGCCATGCTGTTGGGTCTCCCTGCAGAAGCCTCGTGAGGTGCTGTAGTAGCTTGGGGGAGGATTTTGTCATGGGTTAACAAGTAGGAAAGGGCACTTTTGTCACCCCCATGGGCCTGCAAAATTGCTAGGGCTTCAGGCACCTGACGCAACAGGACATGGCCTGAGCCTTGTTCCCAGGCCTCTGTCCCTAACAACCATGTGATTCCTAAAAAGTCCCTGCTCACATCCCCTGTCCCTGCTTTCTAAGCACAGGAGGTTCTAGAGCTGACCACCACCTCTGGTGAGCCCTAGGTTCTAGCCACCAGCTGGCACCACGCTCTGTGACCGGTCCTCCCTGGAATTTGCCAAGGCTGTACTTAAGATATAATAAAACAGCAGCTGATAAGGCTTGCTCCCCTCCAGGAGGCCTAGGATTCAGTTAAAGACATCCTGAGTAAATAAAGGCATAAAAACAAACAAACAAAACAAAAAATTACCATATGATACCTAGCTGTTCAATAGACCATCTCATTTAAGCACCCCCATGCTCTGTGGAGTGAACAACACACCTTCACTGGTGCATTAGAAAACTGGGACAAGGACATGGCAGGTATCTTGCCTAAGGTCACAGAGATAGTGAGTAGTTCACCCAGGGATCTGGCTGCAAACCGTGCTTTACATTGCTCTGCAGCTGCAACCAACAGCCCACAGGCGGTTGTGACCTATGCTGGGAGTGTGAGTTGGAGTTGGCAAAGGGCCAGAGTTTGGAATCAGACAGTCCTGGGTTCAAATTGTGGTCCTGCCCATTTAGCAGCACCTGAACCTCTGGAATGACAGTCTCTTTTCCCTTGTGCAGCAGTGTTGCTGACCTGTTCTAGTGGTGCCATCTGTATGCAGGAAGGACTGCTTCGCTCACTCCAGTGGGAGCAAGATGGACTCAGCTGCAGGGGGTCAGTTTCTGCCATGTGCTCACAGATGACTTTGCAGATGCTCTCAGAGCATGAGCTTGATCACCTGGATAAGCCCTTGGTAGGGGTGCCGCAGGCCCCAGAGCTGTGCTATATGTTGAATGCAAGGGGTATTTCTTGATGTCCAAAGGGAAAAGCTCTTTGGGGGGAGCCTCCTGATCCTGCCATGGAGTTGTCCTGAGCCCTTGGGTGAGGGGTTTCAGAGTTCTAAATTCAGATGGGTCACTGTGTTTTTCTTTTAGTGATATGAGAAGATGGAAGATCCATATTTTTATGCTTTTTCTGTTCCTGATGTTTTAGGAGCTCAGATTGTGGGTGTTCTACGGAATGCAACAGTTGCTGCCATACCAAGGCCACATTGAAAAATCAGATAGCTGAGGCCCTAGGAGTCAGACACTCAGTGATACTTGGGTCTTTGAAAGCATTCCCTGTAGTTATTCTTCAGTCAATCATGCTTAATTAGTAGACTAGAATTATAGAATCTTCAGTTCATCAAACATCAATCCTAAGTGCTTTGCCTTGTCTCATATAATCTACAAGGCTGACTTCCTCTTGTGTAGGTGAAAGTAGCAACTCCTCTTTACTAGGAAGGAAGTTGAAGCTCTGAGGGTTTAAGGACTTGAGCCAAGGCCAGACAGCTATGAAGCAGCAAAGCGGCCCACCTTTCAAATTGGATAAACCCTAACACTGTTAGCTAGATCAATAAGTAAACAAGCATAAGTTTACAGGAGAAAGAAAGGCTGACAAGTGGATTGCTTTGGTTCACATGTTTGGGAGTTGTGGGCTGAACACAACAGATTCAGGCACAGCTTTATCCAGAGGTTGCAGTGTCATCATCAGGACACTGCCTCGCTCCATCTCCCGACACTGCCTTCTTTGCCCACCCTGTCTCTGGGGGTGGTGGCATGTTGCCAAGCAGCTTTAGAGACACGATCTTCTAGTTTGGCATTGGAGGAAAAGACAGTGTCCTAATGATGAGAGTGAAAGTCATGGGCCAGCCTGGGTCACTGCTTCTTTCTGCCCATCATGGTGGGATGGGTTGATCTCAGTGGTCAAGCCTGGAGGGGCTGAATCATTGTGTGAGAGAAAGAAAGAGTCACCAAAAATATTCAAGGGTAAATGATGAGACAGGGAGATGAAAGCCAAGCAGGCAAGCCACAGATGTCCCCACTGAAGGGGTGAGAGCAGCCACATTTAGAACACAGCCCCTTGCAGTAGAGGTGGCTGATTTTGCCCCTGTGCCTGTCTGTGGTCTTAAGTGCTGCCTGCAGGCTTACTATTTGCCAGGTGTCCACTGGATCATGTGAGCAGACCCTGATATTGTACAAACAGACACCAACTGGCTGCATGGACAGAGCATCCTCAGCTTTCCTGGGTACCTCCAAGTGTCCTGAGTGCAGTACCCAAGCCTGGCTCAGATTGCCCAGGTCTTAATCAGTGGAGGCAGTTGTAACTATGACCATCAACTGTGTGGCTTTGAAACATCAGAAACTGATTTCTCACAGATCTGAAGGCCGGCAGGCCAAGATCAGGGGGCCAGGATGGCAGGGTATGGTGAGGGCCCTCCCTCAGGTTGCAGCTGACCCACTTCTCATTATATCCTCACCCTATGACTTTTCCACAGCTTCCAAGCCCTCCTTTCCAATCCTGGGGGAGCTTTGGAGACAACAGTGAGCACAAGGAAGGCCCCTACCCTCTTGGAGCCCACAGTCTAGAAGGAGAGACCGAGCGAGGACAAGTAAACTGATGAAGAAATAGGATGAATTCAGAAATGGTTGAGGAAACAGAGGAGAGAGAGGGTCAGGGTGTTCCTAGGTGGCAGTCAGAATGGGCTTCTCAGAGGAAGTGTCATGAGCGCTGAGAGCTTATTGATGGACAGGAGCTGCTGGGCCAAGAAGTGGGAAGGGCAGCTCAAAGGTGCTCAGGCAGCAAGCAGCTGGCAGCCTCTGAGGGAGCAGGGGTGGAATGGAGATAAGTAGGGACAGCCCAGGGACAGAGAGGGAGAGGTGGGCCACCCTAAATCTGAGTCTCCCCTCATGGCCTTCTGAGGAGGTGTCAGGCAGGGCTTCTGAGCTGTCACCATCAGACAGCTTCTCTATAAAGACCCCAAAGCCCCTTGAAGACCATGCTGTGCTGAGCTTGGAGAGAGGCAGGTTGGGAAGGAGGTGCTGGGTCTGTTTGCCCCAAGCTCTGGTTGCCTGCCCTCAGCCTCTCCCGGTGCAGAGTGACAAAGCACACTTCTTCCTCCTCTTGTTTTTTACTTGATAACTTTTGAGAGAATTTTTAAGCTCAAAATTGAGGGGAAGACAGAGATTTCCCAAACGCTCCCATCCCTGCCCAGCCTCTGCCTCTGTCACCATCACTACCCACCAGAGAGTCACATTTGTTCCAGTTCAGAAACCCACATCATTGTCACCTAGAGTCTGGAGCTAACCTTAATCTTTCCTCTTGCTGATGCACATTCTGTGGGAATGGACAGTTGTAGAATGACATGAACCCACCTTTGGCCATGACCATGATGTTTCCTGGCTGTGATCTGAGGAAGCAGGTGCGTTGGCCATCAGGAAAGAGCAACCTGAATCCATGTGGAGCTTCACTGATGCAAAGTGCAGTCTCCTCACAGGCCTGATGGGCCTTGCCTTCCTAGGTCAGCAGCCTCATTGGAAGCTTGGGAATGGTAAAAGTGGGACCTACATTGCATGGGTGCTATGAATCTTTGGGCTTACACAGGAAGCACTCACTTCCAGGAGGCACCCATAGGGGTTTGTTGAATGAGTGAATAACGGTACTCTCTTCCAGACTTGGTGTGGGACAGCCTGGATTTGAATTCCCACCCTGGCACTTGTAGCTGAGTATTCTGTGGCAAGTCATTTCATCTGACCATGACTCATTTTCCTCATCTCTAGAGGGGGGATATACCCATCACATTGAGTTACCATGAAGAGTTGAAGAAACCATATCCATGAGCATGGGCCAGAAACACAGTGGTAGGTGGTGCTACTAAAACAAATGTATGCACACTTACTATGCAGCAGCTACTGTCTTCAATTCTTGAAAGGTACTGCATTCCTCCCCAAATTTGGACATTCCTCAGAAGGTGCTGGAGCTGCTGTGTAAAAGATGTGTATTGCTTCCAAGCCCTGGCACATGTCCATCTCCTGCGTGGTGCTGGGAAATCTGGGAACTCAGTCAGCTCTGGAGAAAGTAGTGTTTTCAGAGGAGCATCCTGCCTGGATGTTTAGAAAACCGAGTAGGATGAGCCCAAAGAGTGTCTGCCTCAGGTCTGGTTCTGTGTAACTATAGGCAGCCTATAGCTCTGGCCTTACCCTGTGGGCATATCCCCTCCCTGTGAGAAAGTTCTCTGCCTCGGGCCTCACCACTCTGAGGCTTCAGGAAAAACAATTTCCACATTTAGGAAGGAGTCTGTGGATTGCATCTGGGAGCATTCCAACCTGCATGTAGCCAGAATAGGGACACCTGGGGAGAAACGAATAGGGTCCTGGCCCTGAAGAGCTAGGCAGTAGGTGGTTTGGCTCAGTCATCACTCAAATGTATGTGTAGCACCTCCATGGGCCATCATTTGGCCTATTCTTTAGGAATCAATGCAGACAAACCTACTAGTCCTCCTGGAGTTCCAGTATTGTCAGGAAGTTAGTCAAGCCCACCAGCCATCTTGGCAGATGAGGGGCACAGGATGTTAGAGGTGTCAGCCTCCTCACCATCTCTAGGTATAGAAACATGCAGCCAGATGTTTGTGAGGAGTAGCTTCAAGGAAAGAAGGGGGTGTTCTTTGGGCCAGTCAGGAGGGCTCCTGTTTCATGGGGAGCTCTTATAAATGATGGCTGGGCAAATCCCAATTTCCACCCTGTGTGATTTCCTGCAGAGGACTCAACTCTGGGGTTTACCCTGTAGAAAGAACATATTGTTCTGCATTTGATTCTGGGCACCAAAGGAACAGAGTAGTGGTTGGGGCCTCAGAGCCAAGCCCTGTGTGGATCCCTTTCCAACACAGCCAATCCAAACCCAGGATGCCACTAGTTATCTGTACAGAGACCGGAGAGCAAGTGTGGGGAGCCCCTTACCCACACATGTGCCTCACAGGTTGCCCTTTTGATCTGGTGCATGGACTTGCCTGGCTACTGTTTGGGAACCCATGATGCAGGGACCTTGGGAGGTTCCAGTTAAAAGAGAGGCCCTGTCCATCATGACTCCCTGTTTCACTCCACATTCCACAGCACCCTCTGCTCCATCATCAAAATGCAGCTGTACCTCTATCCAGAATATCTTTGAGGTCCCAAGACTTGGACAACCTGAAGCTTCTCAGGACCTTCCTGTTGATCATTATGCCTGAATCAGAGGGGAACTTCCATGTGCTTCCCGAGCTGAAGAACACAGATCCTGTAAGTCTGAGCTCTCTGATGATGGGGTCTGGGGTGGATGAGTGAAGGTGTGTGCAGAGGAATCTCAGCTGGTGCCCCTGGGATCTGCCATATGTTCCCAAGACACACAACTCTGACATCCTTCAGCTGGTGGAACCTAGTCTGGGAAGATGGCCAATTGTGGAGGAGGGCCAGGACTATTCTCAGAGGCAGGGTTCTAGTGTGAATTGGGAAAGGCCCAAGGAAAGTCAGTCATGTTGGGTGTTTTCTCCTGCAGCTCTAGCACCATATCAAGTGATATAATTGCCTCCAGCAGCCATGGCTCAATTTACTTGCTTACATTTGGGGGAGCATATCATCACATTCCCTGTGAAGGAGAAGAAATAGCCCTCAAAATCAGAGGTTGGTCCTCCACCAGCATTGACCACACAGGAGGATATGGAGCCACCAGTGGCCACTGAACCTTCAAGAAGAGGAGGTAGCTTAGCTGCCAATAAGCAGGTCAGTGGATATTGAACATTACCTTCCACTTGGTATATATGTATGGTACATATGGTGCTCCAAGCTGCCATCCCATCCTCTGAAAGAGAACCACCTTTCCTGGCAGCAATATAAATTCAGGGTCCAAAACAATAGAGGCAGGAGGTCAAGAAACTATTAGGCCACAGCCCTCCACATCTCCTAGAATCTATCCTCACTTCCCTAGTTCTGAACTTTTCAATGGCATCTCCCACATGTGAGCTCCTGAGCATTACCCAGTGCCATAACCCCAGCACAGCTATCCTTCCCCTCCCCTCTGAGATTATCTACTTTATTTTTTCTGATGCTAATTCTTATGGCATTGTAAGTATTTTTAGTGACATTCTTTTATGTTGACCTAAAAGTGCTTAATACATTCACCAGGCTGTGCCACCACCAGTACTACAAAGCTGCTGATGGAGCCCATGTAGAGCTCATAGGTGCTGTGAGAGAGGATACAAACAGGCCATCCAGGAGGAGGTGAGATAGATGCCCCTGTTATGGAGCAGAAGGGACTGCCTAATGAGTGTTGAAGATTTCAGGCCATTATAACTCATACTATGATCTACTTTAACTGTCATGTGGCACTACAAATCCTTCTCATATAAGATGAAAACCTTAATATGTACATTCTTATTGCTCCACAGATCATGGCTCACCATCATCTTTTTCTTCAAGACACAATATTGAAGTTAGAACCGTTAATGACTCAGTAACGGTCTGTATTGTTTACATAAAAAGAAGAGTCTTACGTTTTGCACTTCAAATAAAAAGCTGTGCATCTTACACTACTTTGTCACACTGAGAATGCAAAGGAAATGTTCAAGAAGGAAATTAAATTGCTGCTCCAGGGCATATGCAAATGACTAGAAAGCAAAAACAGCCTTATTGCTGATCTGGAAAAACTTTTTATATTCTGAAGAAAATAAGAAACAACCCACGTTCTATGAAGATGAAGTCAAATCCAGATAAGGCCATCACTTTAGATTGTTATACTGACAAGAGAAGTGAGAAAGCTACATAAGAAGTTTGAAGGTGCCAGAGTTTGGTCCATTATGTTTTTGGCAAGAGGCCCCTCTCCATAAAATAAAAGTGCAAGGCAAAGAAACAAGTGCCGATGCAGAAGCTCTCGCAAGTCATCCAGAAGGTCAATCTTGGGACAGCAGGCCTCAGAGGGGCTCCTCCAGGCAACTGGTATTGCTCCTGGTAGGGCCTGCCTGCCCACGAAGCAGGGCGCAGGAGCTGGTGGTACCCAGACACCTGGTGAGGACCTTATGCTGCTCATTCCAGCAATGCCTGGCATTGGCCTTGAGTCCACCAGGCTGCTCACTTAATCCTTGAGTTCACCCTGCCCCTCCCTGAGTTGCAGCCTCTGAGGGATGAGTAGGCCTGCTGCCAGCTGGGGAGCCATGGGAGAAAGCCCCCACCCTCCCCATCTACATCTCCCCTGGGCTGTGGTAGCAGAGTGCAGAGGTGGGAGGTGGGGGGGCCTAGAAAATCCTCACCCTCCAAGTGCATCCCTGGGGCGGGACAAGGGTGGAGGGCACAGGTGGCAGTGGGAGTCTAAGAGCAAGCAGTTCTCTGTCTTGGTCTTCTGCCACCCCCAGCCACAGAAATGCACTTTGGGCGTGAAGATGTCCTAGGACCTCTGCTTTCTGCACCCACAGTCCATGCAAGATGTGGCTGGGGATGGTGAGGTTCTCTCCCAAGACCGCCCCAACCTAGCAGACAGCCTAGTTCCTCAGTAGAGAGGCTATATCAGGTGATGGGGTGAGCAGACACACAGTGGGCTCATGGCCAGAGCGAGACATGGCAGCTCTGGGAAGTATAAGGTCATGGGCTGCTGCCTGGGTACCACCGCCTCCCGCATTCTTCTTCCTGAGCAGCCCAGTCGACGAGGCGCAAGACCAGGTCCTGGAGCCTCCACCACAGAGGACATCCCATCTACTGGTTACCTTATCACTCTGACACCCACTATCCCATGCCCTTGCTGCCATGCCAGCCAGGAGCTCTTCACTGTAGCCAACCAGACTCCCCACATGGCCACTGGATGCCACCTTCACTGTCCTGCAGCTGGACGCCAGTTATTTCTGCAGGATCAAGATGCTCACTGCTGGACGCTGCCTGTTGTTGCTGCCCCTGCTTCTGAACTCTTATGGTGTCACCACCATTGTGCAGCACTCAAACTTCCAAACTCCAGATGAACTCCAACACTGCCCACCAAGGCCCCAGTGTCATTGTACTTTATCCCACACCTGGTGCCCGACCCCTATACTGAGGCTGGACCCCTGATGCAGCTGCATGTTGCTCCCGCCCCTGCCAGACTCTGGAGCTCCACCCTGCTGCCACCAGACTTTAACATGGATACTAGACAGTGACACTCAGTACTGGGGCCAACTTCATTGCAACTGCCAGAGTTTGGTGCATTATGTTTTTGCCACGAGGCCCCTCTCCATGAAATAAAAGTGCAAGGCAAAGAAACAAGTGCTGATGGAGAAGCTCTTGCAAGTTATCTAGAAGGTCTTGCTAAGCTATTCGATGAAGATGTGTTGTTCTTTACGTAGTAGGGGTCCCCAGAAGCTCATGGGTGAGCCAATACAAGAATTGTCAGTGAAATGATTCAGTTCTGAGAGCTTTAACCCAATCAACGGTTAATTCCCCTGACAGATATGAACAGGCAGCAGGCATGGAAGGGCATGTGCTGGACCCTTCCCAAGCCTGGAGGTATAGGTGGCACCTGCAAGGGCATCTAGTGGCTGTGAAAGAAGTCTGGTTTCTAGGACTGAAGCATATAGAAGCCAAACTCAGCGTTCCACAGCAGGGTTTCTTTTGGAGGTTCCCAGTGACCAGGAGCAGTGTCAGAATCCTGTAGCAGGGGCATCCATCTGTGGGGAGAATGTCAAAGAGCAAGCCTATGTGTCTTAAGGGAGTTTGAGGAGCCCAGATGTATCAGTAGCAGGATGGAGAATTGGCCTCAGGCTTGGAGGACAGCCATGGGCAGGAGCCTGGGCAGTGAAGCCTTGGCGTTTGGAATCTGTGGAGGTATTGGTGTCTGAAGTGCAGTTATGGCAGTGGTGGCAAAGGCAACTGAGGAGTCTGTAGGTGGCAACGTCAAGCCAGGCATCCAGAGAGTTGCATTCTCATCCTCTGGCAGTGGCAGGAGTCTGGCCCCAGTGCAGTGATGGTGGCAGCGGCATCACTGGTGGCCCTGTGGGGACTCCAGTGGCTTCAGTATGGAGCTCTGTTAGCGGTGATGGTTACAGCTTGGGACAGCAGGCTTCAGAGTCAGAGGGCGACTGGAGGCTGTGATGGCCTCTGTAGTGGCTCCTCCAGGCAACTGGTATTGCTCCTGGTAGGGCCTGCCTGCCCATGAAGCAGGGCGCAGGACCTGGTGGTACCCAGACACCTGCTGAGGACCTTATGCTGCTCATTCCAGCAATGCCTGGCATTGGCCTTGAGTCCACCAGGCTGCTTACCTAATCCTTGAGTACACCCTGCCCTTCCCTTAGTTGCAGCCTCTGAGGGATGAGTAGGCCTGCTGCCAGCTGGGGCAGCCTTGGGAGAAGGCCCCCACCCTCCCCAGCAACATCTCCCCTGGGCTGTGGTAGCAGAGTGCAGAGGTGGGAGGTGGGGGGGCCTAGAAAATCCTCACGCTCCAAGTGCGTCCCTGGGGCTGGACAAGAGTGGAGGGCACAGGTGGCAGTGGGAGTCTAAGAGCAAGCAGTTCTCTGTCTTGGTCTTTTGCCTCCCCCAGCCACAGAAATGCACTTTGGGCGTGAAGATGTCCTAGGACCTCTGCTTTCTGCACCCACAGTCCATGCAAGATGTGGCTGGGGATGGTGAGGTTCTCTTCCAAAACTGCCCCAACCTAGCAGACAGCCTAGTTTCTCAGTAGAGAAGATATATCAGGTGTTGGGGTGAGCAGACACACAGTGGGCTCATGGCCAGAGCGAGACATGGCAGCTCTGGGAAGTATAAGGTCATGGGCAGCTGCCTGGGTACCACCGCCTCCCGCATTCTTCTTCCTGAGCAGGCCAGTCAACGAGGCGCAAGACCAGGTCCTGGAGCCTCCACCACAGAGGACATCCCATCTACTGGTTACCTTATCACTCTGACACCCCCTATCCCATGCCCTTGCTGCCATGCCAGCCAGGAGCTCTTTGCTGCAGCCAACCAGACTCCCCACATGGCCACTGGATGCCACCTTCACTGTCCTGCAGCTGGACGCCAGTTACTTCTGCAGGATCAAGTTGCTCACTGCTGGACGCTGCCTGTTGTTGCTGCCCCTGCTTCTGAACTCTTATGGTGCCACCACCATTGTGCAGCACTCAAACTTCCAAACTCCAGATGAACTCCAACACTGCCCACCAAGGCCCCAGTGTCATTGTACTTTATCCCACACCTGGTGCCCGACCCCTATACTGAGGCTGGACCCCTGATGCAGCTGCATGTTGCTCCCGCCCTGCCAGACTCTGGAGCTCCACCCTGCTGCCACCAGACTTTAACATGGATACTAGACAGTGACACTCAGTACTGGGGCCAACTTCATTGCAACTGCCAGAGTTTGGTGCATTATGTTTTTGCCACGAGGCCCCTCTCCATGAAATAAAAGTGCAAGGCAAAGAAACAAGTGCTGATGGAGAAGCTCTTGCAAGTTATCTAGAAGGTCTTCCTAAGCTATTCGATGAAGATGTGTTGTTCTTTACGTAGTAGGTGTCCCCAGAAGCTCATGGTTGAGCCAATACAAGAATTGTCAGTGAAATGATTCAGTTCTGAGAGCTTTAACCCAATCAACGGTTAATTCCCCTGACAGATATGAACAGGCAGCAGGCATGGAAGGGCATGTGCTGGACCCCTCCGAAGACTGGAGGTATAGTTGGCACCTGCAAGGGCATCTAGTGGCTGTGAAAGAAGTCTGGTTTCTAGGACTGAAGCATATAGAAGCCAAACTCAGCGTTCCACAGCAGGGTTTCTTTTGGAGGTTCCCAGTGACCAGGAGCAGTGTCAGAATCCTGTAGCAGGGGCATCCATCTGTGGGGAGAATGTCAAAGAGCAAGCCTATGTGTCTTAAGGGAGTTTGAGGAGCCCAGATGTATCAGTAGCAGGATGGAGAATTGGCCTCAGGCTTGGAGGACAGCCATGGGCAGGGGCCTGGGCAGTGAAGCCTTGGCGTTTGGAATCTGTGGAGGCATTGGTGTCTGAAGTGCAGTTATGGCAGTGGTGGCAAAGGCAACTGAGGAGTCTGTAGATGACAACGTCAAGCCAGGCATCCAGAGAGTTGCATTCTCATCCTCTGGCAGTGGCAGGATTCTGGCCCCAGTGCAGTGATGGTGGCTGAGGCATCACTGGTGGCCCTGTGGGGATTCCAGTGGCTTCAGTATGGAGCTCTGTTAGCGGTGATGGTGACAGCTTGGGACAGCAGGCCTCAGAGTCAGACGGCGACTGGAGGCTGTGATGGCCTCTGCAGTGGCTCCTCCAGGCAACTGGTATTGCTCCTGGTAGGGCCTGCCTGCCCACGAAGCAGGGCGCAGGACCTGGTGGTACCCAGACACCTGCTGAGGACCTTATGCTGCCCATTCCAGCAATGCCTGGCATTGGCCTTGAGTCCACCAGGCTGCTCACCTAATCCTTGAGTTTACTCTGCCCCTCCCTGACTTGCAGCCTCTGAGGGATGAGTAGGCCTGCTGCCAGCTGGGGCATCCTTGGGAGAAGGCCCCCACCCTCCCCAGCTACATCTCCCCTGGGCTGTGGTAGCAGAGTGCAGAGGTGGGAGGTGGGGGGGCCTAGAAAATCCTCACGCTCCAAGTGCATCCCTGGGGCTGGACAAGAGTGGAGGGCACAGGTGGCAGTGGGAGTCTAAGAGCAAGCAGTTCTCTGTCTTGGTCTTCTGCCACCCCCAGCCACAGAAATGCACTTTGGGCGTGAAGATGTCCTAGGACCTCTGCTTTCTGCACCCACAGTCCATGCAAGATGTGGCTGGGGATGGTGAGGTTCTCTCCCAAGACCGCCCCAACCTAGCAGACAGCCTAATTCCCCAGTAGAGAGGCTGTATCAGGTGATGGGGTGAGCAGACACACAGTGGGCTCATGGCCAGAGCGAGACATGGCAGCTCTGGGAAGTATAAGGTCATGGGCAGCTGCCTGGGTACCACCGCCTCCCGCATTCTTCTTCCTGAGCAGGCCAGTCAACGAGGCGCAAGACCAGGTCCTGGAGCCTCCACCACAGAGGACATCCCATCTACTGGTTACCTTATCACTCTGACACCCAGTATCCCATGCCCTTGCTGCCATGCCAGCCAGGAGCTCTTCGCTGTAGCCAACCAGACTCCCCACATGGCCACTGGATGCCACCTTCACTGTCCTGCAGCTGGACGCCAGTTACTTCTGCAGGATCAAGTTGCTCACTGCTGGACGCTGCCTGTTGTTGCTGCCCCTGCTTCTGAACTCTTATGGTGCCACCACCATTGTGCAGCACTCAAACTTCCAAACTCCAGATGAACTCCAACACTGCCCACCAAGGCCCCAGTGTCATTGTACTTTATCCCACACCTGGTGCCCGACCCCTATACTGAGGCTGGACCCCTGATGCAGCTGCATGTTGCTCCCGCCCCTGCCAGACTCTGGAGCTTCACCCTGCTGCCACCAGACTTTAACATGGATACTAGACAGTGACACTCAGTACTGGGGTCAAGTTCATTGCAACTGCAGCCAGACCCTTGTCACTCATGGCTGGATGCATCTGTTGTTACAACCACTGTTTCTGGATTCTTCCACTGTCACCGCCACCATGAGTAGGAAGCACGGAACTCCCAAATCACAGCTGCATGCTGACACCGCCACGGTCGTCCCCACCCCACGCCAATACTCAACTCCTGACTTTTGACGCCTGATGCCCTGTGCCCAAAAGAGCTGGATGCTGCTCTTGCCACCATATGCCACCATTTCATGATGGTGCCATTGCAGTGAATTGACCCCAAGGATGCTTCTCTGCTCAAGACGTATAAGAGCCAGGAAACTGATCATTCTCCATTACAGTCACGTCACCAAGTTCCACTGCATGCTGCCTGCCTTTTGTCACCCCAGGACCAGCCACCAGTCCTTAGGACCCTTGAGGAGTTGTGGCTCTAACTGAGGGAACTCATCCAAATAAACAAGTGAGCACTTTCAATAAAGGCTGCAGTCCTCACAGCAGGCAGTGGGTGGGGCTAGGTGGGTCCAGCTCACTGGTGAGAGGGTGGGGTTAGAGCCTGGTAGCTGCTGGCCAGGTCTAGACCTGATCCTGTAGGGCAAGATAGAGAGGGATCTCTGGCTGCTCTTGGAGTCTAGCCCTGGAAGAACCTTCTGGTCCTTTCTCCTGAACTTTCCATGGTGTCTCCTTCCCCTACTCCTCCACTCTTCCCTGAGGAGACTCTGTGTCCTTGACATAGGGTCATCTGGGCACAGGGTCTCTGGGCAGTGGTGTGAGGCCCCAGTACATTGCAGCAGGCTGGGGACAGCCAGACTGGCCATACCTGGACTTGTAGGAAAAATAGCCTATTGGGAAAATACCCTCCTAGATCTACCAAATTTAGCCTAACACTGGCTTCTTCCAAGAGATTATCAAGAAAAGAAAAATATAAGTAAGCAAGTCTGTCTGGCTAAGTGGTAGTGTGAGGAGAAGTAAAGACTTCAGATTGGGTAGAGCTGGATTTAAATCCCTCTTAACTGGGTGACCTTGACCAGGGTGCAGAACTAGGTACAACCTTGGGTTTGCATCTGGTAAAGTAAAGTTGGTGAGGAGCATAAGCCAGGGGTAAAATTAAGCTGTTGAGCAGTACCTAAACTTTGGGAGCCAGGAAGGCATTTGACATGAATTCCATGCAGAAATATATTCTGAGATTAAAGTCAACCCACTTAGAGGTGCACCTTTGGAAGGCAATTGACCTGTGAGCAGGCGATTGAATTTACTTCATTTTTTAGATGAAATGATAATATATGGAAGATCATAAGCCAATGTTGGGTCAGGCTTGTGAAATTATAGGCTGTTTTTAAATTTGTTTAAAGTTACATTGAGTTAAGTCTACATAGTTCAAGCCTCCTGGGATATCCCCCACCTCTTGTCACACCCCCACATAGAGTACTATCTACAATCCCTTACTCTAATTTTTAGAGTGTCACCAAATATGTCAATGCATGTATGTACATATGCAGAGATATACATTATGTAATACTTTGTTCCTTTTAGCCTGCTTTGGAACCTCCTGAAAATAAAATCTCTTATTCTTACGTACATTCTTTTGCAGCTTTCCCTCCTTAACTTGTACCCCTTAAGCTGAGCATCAGGAAGAAGGAAACACCAGAGAAACTCAAAGATCCGAAGGACACCAACCCTGCTCAAGTCACTCTGGAAGCTGACTAGCCTGAATGTGCCCAAAGCTAGAGGGAACATCAGCCCTGCTTCAGCCACTCTGGGTTGGATGTACAAGGTGAAAGATATACTAGCCAAAAGGAAAATGGACTGTTTCGCTCTTTAAGACAGCTCTTATAGTGTCATTGCCACCCCTTACTTCTGTCATATACAGAGTCCCTTGTTTTGTCTTGACTCTAGGACTGATAACAATCAAACACATAGTTAATAATATCAGAAAACAAACACATGTACCAGTTCAATCCTGAAAGGGCATTGCAGTTGAGATCCAAGCTCACTATTGGGAGGATGGTTTCCTTTTCTTGGTGGATTCAAAAGCTTAATTGACATGGCATGGATTGTGCTATGAACTTGTGTATTGCTTCCATGTTTGTTTCCTCTTTTCATTAAAACTAGTGGTTCTACAATAGAAGCAGGTTTCTTTTTTAAAAAAGAGAAACAACAACTATGATATTACATCATATAAACCTTTAAGCCAAGAAGATAATAATGCCCTTTGACTTAGTGGATTAAATAATGAGCATCAAAGGGGGTAATGCTGTAGTTTCCAAAAGACTCCCACCTTAATTGTAACACACAAGTCTCTCTCCTAATCAAGAAGAGATTATTTTAAGAAGTCAACAAAATTTCCAGAGCACTCATTGTGCTTTGAGCTCCTTTTTGTTGTAAAGGCCAGGTTTCTCTTTCTTGTAAGAGTTAGGCCTGCAGGGCTGGGGTTCTGGCTCAGTGATAGAGCACTTGCCTCGCACATGTGAGGCCCCTTGTTCAATTCTCAGCACCACATAAAAATAAAGGTATTGTGCTCATCCACATCCTAAAAAAAAAATAGTCTCCAATCAAGTTTTTTGATGTGCGAAAATTTCTGTTTTCTGTGTAAAAAATTGTGAAACCTCTGTCCAACCTATGAATGTGGAACAAAGTTAAGTTATATTAAACATTGTGCTGTGTAACCACCCACTGAAATCTTAGAGAATTTCCAGACCTGGGGTCCAGAGCTTGTTTGGTGTTAGCTCCTCTGGATTGCTGCAGCTTAAATAAATCTGCTTCCTCCAAATTCCTCAGGTGTCCAGACTCATCTCTCCTGCATCAACGCCGCCTACTTGAAATGCTAGAATGTCCTAATTCTTGAAGGGCCTGAAGAGACAGTCTCTCAGACTCTGTCACAGTATGAATTCTAGGAAAAGTAATTCATCACAATGAAACTAATTTCAGGTTTCATTATAGGGACTTCCTGGATGTAATATCAAAGTTGCATGATAAAACTTGTGTACGTCTATTGAGTTGCCATAATATACCCCATAAAGATATATAAATGATATATTTGAATAAAAATTTAATCTGGGGGAAAATATGATTTGTGAGAAATCTAAAGCCATGCTTGCATTTTGTGTTGTTTTAAATATTATGCTGTAATAATATTGTATTTTATTATTACATTTTTAAATCTGAAAAAAAACATCAGAATTTTGTATCATAATATTGTCCAAAAGGGAAAATTTTATTGATTAGAACATATGCTTTCCTGTTTTTAGAGCTAACAGTTGAATTAAAGTTTTGCACCAGGCACCAACTCCATCAGAACCTCAGTCTGGTGAAACCACATCTTGGTGCCTGCCCAGGCCAGTGCCCATGAGCAGGTCCCAGAAGGAAATCAGGCTGGCTCTTCCCAGAGCCCTCTGGACAGAGGTTGGCCTCCTCCACTCTTAGTGTTATTTTTTTTCTCTGATTGCTTGGCTCCTCTCCAGGCTCTTCAAGCTGTCCTCTCCCATCTTTGTTGTTCAGTGACATCACCTGTCATTCATGTTTTTATAGACCTCTGAGAAAGAGAAAATCCACATGGGTTTCAGAATGGCTCAAGATGTAAATCACTGGTCATAATTGGACACCCTAAAAGGGGATGGTATTGATGGCACAGGGGTATAAATCTCATGATGGGCCAGAAAACTCATTTACAGAGCAGCCAAAGGTCTATGTAGATCCATAAAATGGCCACAAACAACCTGAAAATCTAGGTAGTAACTCATCTGGAGCAGTCATAACCTTTCTGCTGGAGAAATATCAGTGGCTTCTTTTGGAATTGAATTAGGTGTGAAAAATAGCTCCTATGCCATTTGGTCAGGAAAATGGTAATGATGATGAAGGTGATAATGCAATAGCTTATATTCATAGACCACTTTGCATACATTATTTCATTGTATATTCACAAAGTCCTTTCACTGACTGTCCTAGTCAGTTCTAGCTGCTAAACAAAATACCCGAAGCTTAAGAAACATTTATTTCTCCCCATTTGGGAGGGTGGGAAGTTAATGGTCAAGGTACTGATAGATTGAATTCTTGGAAAGAGCCCTCTTTTTGCTCATAGCTGGCTGCTTCTCACTGTATTCTCACTTGGTGGAGAGCAAGTAAGCCCTGGTCTCTTTCTGAAATTCCGAGAACACTAATCTCATCTTGGGAGACATGCCCTCCGCCCAGCAAATCAAAATCTGATTACCTCCCAAAGGCCCCACTTCTCATGCCATCATATTGGCATTAGGGCTTCAACATGAATTTGGAGGAGACACAAACCTTCAGTAGGGAATGCACTGTGGAGTCTTGGGCATATTCTGTATCTTCTCTGTGCTTCTGCTGCCTCATAAAGAAAAAAGATGGTAATAACACCTGATCAGTGTGTGTGTGTGTGTGTGTGTGTGTGTGTGTGTGTGTGTGTGTGTATGATTACATTGAATTAAAAACAGGTGATTAGATGATATATGCAAGTAATCCTCGATTTAAAAAAAACTGAATATACAAACACAGGTGTCAAAATAAAAGCTGAAACCAAGTTTAGGAAAAAATTTCAGTGTGGGAATAGAAAATATTTCCCAGGAAGAGGATAAAAGTGGAGTTTTTTCCTGATATCAACTTTTTAGGAGATCTAATAGATATTTATGAAATTTAACATGATAATTTAGAAACAATGATATATGCTTATATTACACATATATTACTTTATTCTGATTCCACATTTAGAAATCAATTTTTAACTAAAACTCATCATAGTCCTCTCCAACACTGGTGTTCTTTTACCCTCTCCAAAACAAATTTGGAGTCTTAAAGGCAGTTTCCAGGACTTGGGTTCTGTTCCCTCCAAGGCAAGGGAAAGACGGGTCCTTGTGAATCAGGATGATCTTGACAAACCACACTGAGGCCTTCATGTGGCTTAGTATATTTGCAAGTTCATCCTACAGGTGTATGTTTGCGACCACCACAATGTGTATTCCTTTTAAATGACTGAACAACACTTGTACACAACACTATCCATAGACTCAAACCCAAGGCCACATTCCAAGGAATCTTAGCAATCTGTACTTTCTATCTGATCTACCCCAAGCATGAATTGCTGATTTAATAAGAAATAAAACAAGAAATAAAGACTGTGTTTACCTTTGTTAGTAGAAAATAAAGAGTTTGGCCAACCTCAGACCTCAGGACCACTCAGGTGTGACCCACATTTGGTCACCCTGTCCATCAATGCAGTCAGTACCCTGACTCCAGAGGCAGGCAAGATCTAGGAGGGTGTCCATTTTTCCTCCCTATGCAGCAGGAAATGGTGACAGAAAGAGGAAACTGAGAATTTCCCAGCCTGTAAGCCTGTGGGGAGGCCTATGGTGGAGGACATAAACCCATCTTCCAGCCATTTTCTCAAAAGCACTATGATTTCATGACACTGGGGAAGTGAAGGAGCTTCTGGTTCTGGCCACTCCAGAGGAAAGTTCAAGATAAGTGCCAATTCAGCTGTGTGGCATGAGGAAGGACCTATAGACTGAGCCCCAGGACCATGTTCTTGGCAACCCAACTCCAACTTTGTCACCCACTGCATGTCTGTGCTGCACTGGCCCATCAGGTGATTCCATTACTTCCAGGACCCTGATTCCCAATGCAGCCTACTGGGCAGCACCTCGAACTGGGTTCAGAAGGATACCATGCCAGGAATTATCCCACCAGGAGAGATGAGCACTGCCACAACCTCACCCAGCGGCCTTCACTGATTACTGAAGGTCCAGTGGACCCAGAAAAGGCCATGGGCAATGCAAGGGGCCCAAGGAGCACCCACTTGGGACAACAGTCCCAGGTGAGGCTCCCTCCAACCTCACTCCTCCAGGTCCCCACTCACTGATATTTTGCCCAGTTCAGAAGCAAGCCCAGAACTCCACCAGTGAGGAGGAGGGACAGTTCTTAATAGCTGAGTATGGAGGAGCATACAGGGCTGCTTAGTGGGTTATGGGAAGCTTGAGCTTGAAACCTCACAGCTAACCCTGGCAGGGTGCCCTTCCATCCAGGAAAAGCCAAGACCCGTCACAACTGGAACCTCCAAAGAGTGAATGCTGAGTGGATCTCTGGGTCTGTAGGTGTCTGTGTTGGATTGGACTGGTGAAAGGTAACATATCTTACACTGTAGGAACAGTAGGAGGCCTAGTATTGTCCCCAGAACAGCTAAGCAACGAAGACAGTCAAACAATTGGAGAGCTGGGGTTGTGGCTCATTTGCAGAGTGCTTGCCTAGCACGTGGGAGGCACTGGGTTCAATTGTCAGCACTGCACAGAAATGAATAAAGGCCTGTTGACAACTAAAAAAATAAATTTAAAAATGGGAGAATCTTGATAACCAAAATTCAAAGGAAGCAACCCAAATATGAATAAAACTAGATTTTGTGAGCACACAGCTGGGTTTTTCTGTTTTTCACACAAAGAGAAAAAACACAGAGGGTAGCATTCCCTCCCAGCCTGCCCTGCTGAACCCCTCAGCCAGAGGCTGGGGGATGCCTTAAATGCATTCTCAGCAGCTGTTCCCTCCACTGTTCCCAGAGGAAGTGCAGGAAGACACACAGGTCATGATCCCAAAGCTGCCACCACCTGCAAATGCTGCTCAGCCAGGAAAATTGCCCCCCAGCAGTTCCCCTTCTAACTGGCCAGGCCCAGGCAGCACAGCAGACAGAAGTCTGACAGCTCAGGGGCGGGGCATGGGCTGAGGGATTCCTGCCATTGCAAGAGCTCCTGGCTGTCAAACTAAGCCACGCCCACCCTCACCAGAGCAAGGCTAGATACAAACCCTTGCTCACACCTTCAAGGAAGGACAAGGTGTCCTTGCCCAGCCCCAGCAAGCGAGATCCTGGAGATGCCACCACGACTTCCTCCCCTGCTGGTGCACCCCCTATCTAATGACATTGCTTTCATCCCTTCCGAGATGACCCTGAAACCTCACTGGGTCAGGAGGTGGACCAGCGGGATCTGCATCACCTCCCAGTGTCAGCACTCAACAGTCCCCCCAGGACCCACGCACCCACCAGGCACGCAGTTCCCTTGCCTATTTCATCAGCATCTGGTGCACGCACCTGGACTTTGCACGTGCATGCAGACTTTGCACAAGCACGCGGAATTTGCACGCGCGCGGCCATTCCTGGCGCAAGCCTGCCTCTTTTCCAGTACTGAGGGTTTTCCTCATGCGCTCGCGTGTTCTCCACTCATTCCTTCCTCAGCTGCACCCTTTCAACAGTCTGACAGCTCAGGGGCGGGGCATGGGCTGAGGGATTCCTGCCATTGCAAGAGCTCCTGGCTGTCAAACTAAGCCCCGCCCACCCTCACCAGAGCAAGGCTAGATACAAACCCTTGCTCACACCTTCAAGGGAAGACAAGGTGTCCTTGCCCAGCCCCAGCAAACGAGATCCTGGAGATGCCACCACCACTTGCTCCCTTGCTGGTGCACCCCCTATCTAATGACATTGCTTTCATCCCTTCCGAGATGACCCAGAAACCTCACTGGGTCAGGAGGTGGACCAGCGGGATCTGAATCACCTGCTAGTGTCAGCACTCAACAGTCCCCCCAGGACCCACGCACCCACCAGGCACGCAGTTCCCTTGCCTATTTCTTCCGCATCTGGTGCACGCACCTGGACTTTGCACGTGCATGCAGACTTTGCACAGGCACGCGGAATTTGCACGCGCGCGGCTGTTCCTGGCGCAAGCCTGCCTCTTTTCCAGTACTGAGGGTTTTCCTCACGCGCTCCTGTGTTCTCCACTCATTCCTTCCTCAGCTGCGCCCTTTCAACAGTCTGACAGCTCAGGGGCGGGGCATGGGCTGAGGGATTCCTGCCATTGCAAGAGCTCCTGGCTGTCAAACTAAGCCCCGCCCACCCTCACCAGAGCAAGGCTAGATACAAACCCTTGCTCACACCTTCAAGGGAGGACAAGGTGTCCTTCCCCAGCCCCAGCAAACGAGATCCTGGAGATGCCACCACCACTTGCTCCCCTGCTGGTGCACCCCCTATCTAATGACATTGCTTTCATCCCTTCCGAGATGACCCAGAAACCTCACTGGGTCAGGAGGTGGACCAGCGGGATCTGAATCACCTCCCAGTGTCAGCACTCAACAGTCCCCCCAGGACCCACGCACCCACCAGGCACGCAGTTCCCTTGCCTATTTCTTCCGCATCTGGTGCACGCACCTGGACTTTGCACGTGCATGCAGACTTTGCACAGGCACGCGGAATTTGCATGTGCGCGTCGGTTCCTGGCGCAAGCCTGCCTCTTTTCCAGTACTGAGGGTTTTCCTCACGCGCTCCCGTGTTCTCCACTCATTCCTTCCTCAGCTGTGCCCTTTCAACAGTCTGACAGCTCAGGGGCGGGGCATGGGCTGAGGGATTCCTGCCTTTGCAAGAGATCCTGGCTGTCAAACTAAGCCCCGCCCACCCTCACCAGAGCAAGGCTAGATACAAACCCTAGCTCACACCTTCAAGGGAGGACAAGGTGTCCTTGCCCAGCCCCAGCAAGGGAGATCCTGGAGATGCCACCACCACTTGCTCCCCTGCTGGTGCACCCCCTATCTAATGACATTGCTTTCACCCCTTCCTAGATGACCCGGAAACCTGCATGAGTCAGGAGGTGGACCAGCGGGATCTGCATCACCTCCCAGTGTCAGCACTCAACAGTCCCCCCAGGACCCACACACCCACCAGGCACGCAGTTCCCTTGCCTATTTCTTCCGCATCTGGTGCACGCACCTGGACTTTGCACGTGCATGCAGACTTTGCACAGGCACGCGGAATTTGCACGCGCGCGGCCATTCCTTGCGCAAGCCTGCCTCTTTTCCAGTATTGAGGGTTTTCCTCACACGCTTGCGTGTTCTCCACTCATTCCTTCCTCAGCTGCGCCCTTTCAACAGTCTGACAGCTCAGGGGCGGGGCATGGGCTGAGGGATTCCTGCCATTGCAAGAGCTCCTGGCTGTCAAACTAAGCCCCGCCCACCCTCACCAGAGCAAGGCTAGATACAAACCCTTGCTCACACCTTCAAGGGAGGACAAGGTGTCCTTGCCCAGCCGCAGCAAACGAGATCCTGGAGATGCCACCACCACTTGCTCCCCTGCTGGTGCACCCCCTATCTAATGACATTGCTTTCATCCCTTCCGAGATGACCCAGAAACCTCACTGGGTCAGGAGGTGGACCAGCGGGATCTGAATCACCTCCCAGTGTCAGCACTCAACAGTCCCCCCAGGACCCACGCACCCACCAGGCACGCAGTTCCCTTGCCTATTTCTTCCGCATCTGGTGCACGCACCTGGACTTTGCACGGGCATGCAGACTTTGCACAGGCACGCGGAATTTGCATGTGCGCGTCGGTTCCTGGCGCAAGCCTGCCTCTTTTCCAGTACTGAGGGTTTTCCTCACGCGCTCCCGTGTTCTCCACTCATTCCTTCCTCAGCTGTGCCCTTTCAACAGTCTGACAGCTCAGGGGCGGGGCATGGGCTGAGGGATTCCTGCCTTTGCAAGAGCTCCTGGCTGTCAAACTAAGCCCCGCCCACCCTCACCAGAGCAAGGCTAGATACAAACCCTTGCTCACACCTTCAAGGGAGGACAAGGTGTCCTTCCCCAGCCCCAGCAAACGAGATCCTGGAGATGCCACCACCACTTGCTCCCCTGCTGGTGCACCCCCTATCTAATGACATTGCTTTCATCCCTTCCGAGATGACCCGGAAACCTCACTGGGTCAGGAGGTGGACCAGCGGAATCTGAATCACCTCCCAGTGTCAGCACTCAACAGTCCCCCCAGGACCCACGCACCCACCAGGCACGCAGTTCCCTTGCCTATTTCATCAGCATCTGGTGCACGCTCCTGGACTTTGCACGTGCATGCAGACTTTGCACAGGCAAGCGGAATTTGCACGCGCGCGGCCATTCCTGGCGCAAGCCTGCCTCTTTTCCAGTACTGAGGGTTTTCCTCACGCGCTTGCGTGTTCTCCACTCATTCCTTCCTCAGCTGCGCCCTTTCAACAGTCTGACAGCTCAGGGGCGGGGCATGGGCTGAGGGATTCCTGCCATTGCAAGAGCTCCTGGCTGTCACACTAAGCCCCGCCCACCCTCACCAGAGCAAGGCTAGATACAAACCCTTGCTCACACCTTCAAGGGAGGACAAGGTGTCCTTGCCCAGCCCCAGCAAACGAGATCCTGGAGATGCCACCACCACTTGCTCCCCTGCTGGTGCACCGCCTATCTAAGGACATTGCTTTCATCCCTTCCTAGATGACCCGGACACCTCACTGGGTCAGGAGGTGGACCAGCGGGATCTGAATCACCTCCCAGTGTCAGCACTCAACAGTCCCCCCAGGACCCACGCACCCACCAGGCACGCAGTTCCCTTGCCTATTTCTTCCGCATCTGGTGCACGCACCTGGAATTTGCATGTGCATGCAGACTTTGCACAGGCACGCGGAATTTGCACGCGCGCGTCCATTCCTGGCGCAAGCCTGCCTCTTTTCCAGTACTGAGGGTTTTCCTCATGCGCTCGCGTGTTCTCCACTCATTCCTTCCTCAGCTGCGCCCTTTCAACAGTCTGACAGCTCAGGGGCGGGGCATGGGCTGAGGGATTCCTGCCATTGCAAGAGCTCCTGGCTGTCAAACTAAGCCCCGCCCACCCTCACCAGAGCAAGGCTAGATACAAACCCTTGCTCACACCTTCAAGGGAAGACAAGGTGTCCTTGCCCAGCCCCAGCAAACGAGATCCTGGAGATGCCACCACCACTTGCTCCCTTGCTGGTGCACCCCCTATCTAATGACATTGCTTTCATCCCTTCCGAGATGACCCAGAAACCTCACTGGGTCAGGAGGTGGACCAGCGGGATCTGAATCACCTCCCAGTGTCAGCACTCAACAGTCCCCCCAGGACCCACGCACCCACCAGGCACGCAGTTCCCTTGCCTATTTCTTCCGCATCTGGTGCACGCACCTGGACTTTGCACGTGCATGCAGACTTTGCACAGGCACGCGGAATTTGCATGTGCGCGTCGGTTCCTGGCGCAAGCCTGCCTCTTTTCCAGTACTGAGGGTTTTCCTCACGCGCTCCTGTGTTCTCCACTCATTCCTTCCTCACCTGCGCCCTTTCAACAGTCTGACAGCTCAGGGGCGGGGCATGGGCTGAGGGATTCCTGCCATTGCAAGAGCTCCTGGCTGTCAAACTAAGCCCCGCCCACCCTCACCAGAGCAAGGCTAGATACAAACCCTTGCTCACACCTTCAAGGGAGGACAAGGTGTCCTTCCCCAGCCCCAGCAAACGAGATCCTGGAGATGCCACCACCACTTGCTCCCCTGCTGGTGCACCCCTTATCTAATGACATTGCTTTCATCCCTTCCGAGATGACCCGGAAACCTCACTGGGTCAGGAGGTGGACCAGCGGAATCTGAATCACCTCCCAGTGTCAGCACTCAACAGTCCCCCCAGGACCCACGCACCCACCAGGCACGCAGTTCCCTTGCCTATTTCATCAGCATCTGGTGCACGCTCCTGGACTTTGCACGTGCATGCAGACTTTGCACAGGCAAGCGGAATTTGCACGCGCGCGGCCATTCCTGGCGCAAGCCTGCCTCTTTTCCAGTACTGAGGGTTTTCCTCACGCGCTTGCGTGTTCTCCACTCATTCCTTCCTCAGCTGCGCCCTTTCAACAGTCTGACAGCTCAGGGGCGGGGCATGGGCTGAGGGATTCCTGCCATTGCAAGAGCTCCTGGCTGTCAAACTAAGCCCCGCCCACCCTCACCAGAGCAAGGCTAGATACAAACCCTTGCTCACACCTTCAAGGGAGGACAAGGTGTCCTTCCCCAGCCCCAGCAAAGGAGATCCTGGAGATGCCACCACCACTTGCTCCCCTGCTGGTGCACCGCCTATCTAAGGACATTGCTTTCATCCCTTCCTAGATGACCCGGACACCTCACTGGGTCAGGAGGTGGACCAGCGGGATCTGAATCACCTCCCAGTGTCAGCACTCAACAGTCCCCCCAGGACCCACGCACCCACCAGGCACGCAGTTCCCTTGCCTATTTCTTCCGCATCTGGTGCACGCACCTGGACTTTGCATGTGCATGCAGACTTTGCACAGGCACGGGGAATTTGCACGCGCGCGTCCATTCCTGGCGCAAGCCTGCCTCTTTTCCAGTACTGAGAGTTTTCCTCATGCGCTCGCGTGTTCTCCACTCATTCCTTCCTCAGCTGCACCCTTTCAACAGTCTGACAGCTCGGGGGCGGGGCATGGGCTGAGGGATTCCTGCCATTGCAAGAGCTCCTGGCTGTCAAACTAAGCCCCGCCCACCCTCACCAGAGCAAGGCTAGATACAAACCCTTGCTCACACCTTCAAGGGAAGACAAGGTGTCCTTGCCCAGCCCCAGCAAACGAGATCCTGGAGATGCCACCACCACTTGCTCCCTTGCTGGTGCACCCCCTATCTAATGACATTGCTTTCATCCCTTCCGAGATGACCCAGAAACCTCACTGGGTCAGGAGGTGGACCAGCGGGATCTGAATCACCTCCCAGTGTCAGCACTCAACAGTCCCCCCAGGACCCACGCACCCACCAGGCACGCAGTTCCCTTGCCTATTTCTTCCGCATCTGGTGCACGCACCTGGACTTTCCACGTGCATGCAGACTTTGCACAGGCACGCGGAATTTGCATGTGCGCGTCGGTTCCTGGCGCAAGCCTGCCTCTTTTCCAGTACTGAGGGTTTTCCTCACGCGCTCCCGTGTTCTCCACTCATTCCTTCCTCAGCTGTGCCCTTTCAACAGTCTGACAGCTCAGGGGCGGGGCATGGGCTGAGGGATTCCTGCCTTTGCAAGAGCTCCTGGCTGTCAAACTAAGCCCCGCCCACCCTCACCAGAGCAAGGCTAGATACAAACCCTAGCTCACACCTTCAAGGGAGGACAAGGTGTCCTTGCCCAGCCCCAGCAAGGGAGATCCTGGAGATGCCACCACCACTTGCTCCCCTGCTGGTGCACCCCCTATCTAATGACATTGCTTTCACCCCTTCCTAGATGACCCGGAAACCTGCATGAGTCAGGAGGTGGACCAGCGGGATCTGCATCACCTCCCAGTGTCAGCACTCAACAGTCCCCCCAGGACCCACACACCCACCAGGCACGCAGTTCCCTTGCCTATTTCTTCCGCATCTGGTGCACGCACCTGGACTTTGCACGTGCATGCAGACTTTGCACAGGCACGCGGAATTTGCACGCGCGCGGCCATTCCTGGCGCAAGCCTGCCTCTTTTCCAGTATTGAGGGTTTTCCTCACACGCTTGCGTGTTCTCCACTCATTCCTTCCTCAGCTGCGCCCTTTCAACAGTCTGACAGCTCAGGGGCGGGGCATGGGCTGAGGGATTCCTGCCATTGCAAGAGCTCCTGGCTGTCAAACTAAGCCCCGCCCACCCTCACCAGAGCAAGGCTAGATACAAACCCTTGCTCACACCTTCAAGGGAGGACAAGGTGTCCTTCCCCAGCCCCAGCAAACGAGATCCTGGAGATGCCACCACCACTTGCTCCCCTGCTGGTGCACCCCCTATCTAATGACATTGCTTTCATCCCTTCCGAGATAACCCGGAAACCTCACTGGGTCAGGAGGTGGACCAGCGGGATCTGAATCACCTCCCAGTGTCAGCACTCAACAGTCCCCCCAGGACCCACGCACCCACCAGGCACGCAGTTCCCTTGCCTATTTCTTCCGCATCTGGTGCACGCACCTGGACTTTGCAGGGGCATGCAGACTTTGCACAGGCACGCGGAATTTGCATGTGCGCGTGGGTTCCTGGCGCAAGCCTGCCTCTTTTCCAATATTGAGGGTTTTCCTCACATGCTTGCGTGTTCTCCACTCATTCCTTCCTCAGCTGCGCCCTTTCAACAGTCTGACAGCTCAGGGGCGGGGCATGGGCTGAGGGATTCCTGCCATTGCAAGAGCTCCTGGCTGTCAAACTAAGCCCCGCCCACCCTCACCAGAGCAAGGCTAGATACAAACCCTAGCTCACACCTTCAAGGGAGGACAAGGTGTCCTTGCCCAGCCCCAGCAAGCAAGAGCCTGGAGATGCCACCACCACTTGCTCCCCTGCTGGTGCACCGCCTATCTAATGACATTGCTTTCACCCCTTCCTAGATGACCAGGAAACCTGCATGAGTCAGGAGGTGGACCAGCGGGATCTGCATCACCTCCCAGTGTCAGCACTCAACAGTCCCCCCAGGACCCACACACCCACCAGGCACGCAGTTCCCTTGCCTATTTCTTCCGCATCTGGTGCACGCACCTGGACTTTGCACGTGCATGCAGACTTTGCACAGGCACGCGGAATTTGCATGCGCGCGGCCTTTCCTGGCGCAAGCCTGCCTCTTTTCCAGTACTGAGGGTTTTCCTCACGTGCTCGCGTGTTCTCCACTCATTCCTTCCTCAGCTGCGCCCTTTCAACAGTCTGACAGCTCAGGGGCGGGGCATGGGCTGAGGGATTCCTGCCATTGCAAGAGCTCCTGTCTGTCAAACGAAGCCCCGCCCACCCTCACCAGAGCAAGGCTAGATACAAACCCTAGCTCACACCTTCAAGGGAGGACAAGGTGTCCTTGCCCAGCCCCAGCAAGCGAGATCCTGGAGATGTCACCACCACTTGCTCCCCTGCTGGTTCACTGCCTATCTAATGACATTGCTTTCATCCCTTCCGAGATGACCCGGAAACCTCACTGGGTCAGGAGGTGGACCAGCGGGATCTGAATCACCTCCCAGTGTCAGCACTCAACAGTCCCCCCAGGACCCACGCACCCACCAGGCACGCAGTTCCCTTGCCTATTTCTTCCGCATCTGGTGCACGCACCTGGACTTTGCACGTGCATGCAGACTTTGCACAGGCAGGAGGAATTTGCACGCGCGCGGCCGTTCCTGGCGCGCGCCTGCCTCTCGTCCAGTATTGACGGTTTTCCTCACGCGCTCGCGTGTTCTCCACGCATTCCATCCTCAGCTGCCCCCTTTCAACAGTTGTGACAGCCGTTCCTCCTGAAGCTGCGTGAGCCACCGAAGAAGGCCTTCTGCGATCAACGCTAGAATTAGCCACTAGCGCCTTCGCTGAGAGTGCCATGGAGACTTCTCACAGCAAGTGTTGTCCCTCACCCCTGCCCCCGGCGCTGAGGGCCAGAGACCTGCCAGAAGGGTCCCACCAGAAGCCCGATCATGGGCCGCGCCGACATCCCTATACTGGTGGGCCACTAAGGGCTTCCTGGGCTGTGCGCAGGTCGTCTTGCCGCCATCCTGCAACTGCTCCTCAGCGGTTGCGAAATGTGCCAGCTGGGTGCTTTTCCAGGGTCCTGAGGGCCCTTGGATCTTTTCTCGGAGTCTTGGATATTGCCTCCTCCCTTGGCATGCCAGGTCTCCTGAAGAGGACGCTGCTGTCAACTGCAGCTTTCATGAATTCCTGCATCCCAGGCCGCAGACTCAGACAGCCGCCTTGTAGGGTGCAGGGGCAGGAAGTGGCTCCTTGCCAGCTTCCAGCACCCCAAGAACCCTGCCCAGGGAGGACTGTGATCACAGCCCCTGGGGACAGTGGCCAAGTGGTGGCTGAGCAAGCAGAGCACCCTGTAGACAGAGACCATCAGAGGGGGCGCCCTCAGGTCATTGGAAGAGCATCTGCTTTTAGGCCCCTGGGGGCCCATAGCTGTGTGCCTGCCTTTGTGCCCAGGCCTGGGCCTCTGTGGAGTAACCTCTGCACCCAGAGCTCCCAAGACAGAGCTGAGAGCTCCCGGGCCATCTGCATGAGCTCCTGCCCCAAAAGAAACCCCATCAGCAGCTCCTACAGCTCCACGCGAGGTCTGCGAGCCCTGAAGAGGAGGGCTCCAGACCCATCCAACGGGGAGCCGCCCCTGGGATGTTCTTCATCCCCAGGGATTGCCCCAAAGAAGGCCCAGGGTGAGAAAGTGGCAGAAGGCAGGGCGGGACACCCATTTCCCAAGAAGAAGTCCTCACCCACGGGAGACACCAGTGGGCCACGGAAACGCAAGTTTCCTCTCCTGCAATGCCGCCGAGGGGAACCTCTGAAGCTGCCACCACCTCTGTTACTGGCCTGTGTAGTGACTGCTGAAGACCTAGACAGGGAGAAGAAGAAAGCTCTGCAGCGCATCAACGGTTTTCTGATGGGTGAGACCCAGGTCATTGGGAACAGCTGTGCCATGGCCCCACAAGCCCATGGGGGGGTCCCCTCTCCACCGGGAGGGGCCAGGCCTCTGGCATCAGTGGGCCTCAGCCAGACCTTTCCCCATCCCCCCAGCAGCACAACCATGGTGGCCCACACCCCAGTGTGGGTCAGCTCTGCTGTCTCTTCCCAGAGCCATCCTCCCATCACCAACCTTACAGGACCGCTCTCCCCCAGCCTGCCAATTGCTGCTTTGGCCCTTCCTCCCAGGCCCTCTCTCAGCACATTGGCAGGCTTGGCTGCACAGCCAGTGGCCCCCTTTGGGGTCACACTTTCGAACACCACTATGCCTTCACAGCCCCCACATCTGGGGCCTCCCTCCACCTTGGGTAGGAGCTTCCGGCGCTCTCACCAGGGCCCAAAGCCCTACTGTACACACAGGCCCTCACCTGTAGCAAGCTCCAGCTCTCCAGCTCCCAGGGTGCGAGGACACATTCTGCAGGGGAAGCAGCCTCTCACCCCTGGAGCCACCGTCTCACCCAGTTCTGGGGTTCCTGGTGGGATGAAGCCTGGAGCCCCTAGCTTTGTCAGCTGTCGTCAGCATGGACACGTAGGAGCTCCAGGTCCAGGGGGGGCAGCTCCGATGCCACCCTTGAGCGTGGGCAGCCTAAACTACTCAGCCCTTGGGTCTGAGAAACATAGAAACTCCACTGTGGGTCCTCGTGGCAGCACCCAGACACATGCAGTGACCTCAAAGGCAGATGGGAGGAGAGACTTGTCCTTGGGCCGTACATCACGCAAGGAAATATCAGGCTCAGAAAGTAGAGAAACCCCCAAAACTAGAGAGCACCGTGGGGCAAGTTTGGGAAATGACACCTCCAGTGCCCCTAGCCAGAGCACCACCATGGCACCCAGAAAACCCACAAAAGAGGGTAAAAAAGGGCAAGGAAAGAGTGGAGTTCCTACCCCGAGTGCCATTCCTCAAAGCCTGCCCACCCAGAAACACCAAAGCTCACCTCAGGGGACAAGTACTACAAAGGGTATCTCTAGTTGCCCTTCAGTCCCTGGGACATCAAGGAGATCAGAGAGCCCAGACTTGCTTCCTGACCTCATGTCAGCCTTTGGGGCCTGGTGTAGCTCCTCCCAAAGAGGAGAAACCCCAAGCAACAGGCAGCAACAAGGAGCAATGTTGGAACAGAACACCTCCAGTGCCCCTAGCCAGAGCACCACCATGGCACCCAGAAAACACACCAAAAAGGGTAACAAAGGGCAAGGAAAGAGTGGAGTTCCTACCCCGAGTGCCATTCCTCAAAGCCTGCCCACCCAGAAACACCAAAGCTCACCTCAGGGGACAAGTACTACAAAGGGTATCTCTAGTTGCCCTTCAGTCCCTGGGACATCAAGGAGATCAGAGAGCCCAGACTTGCTTCCTGACCTCATGTCAGCCTTTGGGGCCTGGTGTAGCTCCTCCCAAAGAGGAGAAACCCCAAGCACCAGGCAGCAACAAGGAGCAATGTTGGAACAGAACACCTCCAGTGCCCCTAGCCAGAGCACCACCATGGCACCCAGAAAACACACCAAAAAGGGTAACAAAGGGCAAGGAAAGAGTGGAGTTCCTACCCCGAGTGCCATTCCTCAAAGCCTGCCCACCCAGAAACATCAAAGCTTACCTCAGGGGACAAGCACTCCCACTGAAAAGGGTATCTATAGTTTGCCTTCAGTCCCTGGGACATCAAGTAGATCAGAGAGCCCAGACTTGCTTCCTGACCTCATGTCAGCCTTTGGGGCCTGGTGTAGCTCCTCCCAAAGAGGAGAAACCCCAAGCACCAGGCAGCAACATGGGGCAAGTTTGGAACAGAACCTCTCCAGTGCCCCTCACCAGAGCAGCACCGTGGCACCCAGAAAGGACACCAAAGAGGGTCAAAAAGAGCAGGGAAAGAGTGGAGTTCCTACCCCGAGTGCCATCCCTCAAAGCCTGCCCACCCAGAAACACCTAAGCTCACCTCAGGGGACAAGTACTACCACTGAAAAGGGCATCTCTAGTCTCCCTATGGCCCCTGGGACATCAAGGAGATCAGAGAGCCCAGACTTGCTCCCTGAAATGATGTCAGCCTTTGGGGCCTGGTGTAGCTCCTCCCAAAGAGGAGAATCCCCAAGCAACAGGCAGCAACATGGGGCAAGGTTGGAACGGAAAACCTCCAGTGCCCCTAGCCAGAGTACCACCATGGCACCCAGGAAAAACACAAATGAGGTTAAAAAGGGGCAAGAAAACAGTAGAATTTCTGCCCTGAGTGCCATCCCTCAAAGCCTGCTCACCCAGAAACACCAAAACTCACATCAGGGGACAAGCCCTACAAAGGGTATCTCTAGTTTCTCTTTGGTCCCAATGACATCAAGAGGATCAGGGAGCCAAGACTTGCTCCCTGAACTCATTACAGCTTTGGGGGCCTTGTGTATCTCCTCCCAAAGAGGAGGTACCCCAAGCAACAGGCAGCAACAAGGGGCACAGTTGGTACAGAACACCTCCAGTGCCCCTAGCCACAGTACCACCGTGGCACTGGGGAAACACACAGAAAAGGGAACAAAGGGGCAAGGACACACTCATGTTCCTACACTGACTGCCATCCCTCAAAGCCTGCCCACCCAGAAACACCTAAGCTCACCTTGCGGGACAAGCAGTACAGCCAGTAAGGCTACCTCTAGTTACCCTTTGGTCCCAATGACATCCAGAGGATCTGGGAGCCATGACATGCTCCCTGAACTCATTATAGCTTTTGAGGCCTTGTGTATCTCCTCCAAAAGAGGAGGTACCCCAAGCAACAGGCAGCAACATGGGGCACAGTTAGAACAGAACACCTCCAGTGCCCCTAGCCAGAGCACCACCATGGGGACCAAGGGACAGAAAGCAAGGCACACCCCAGGGAAAGCAACGTCTGGTGTGGCCACAGTTACTGCCATCCCCCAAAGCCTGCCCACACAGAAAGGCTTAAGCTCTCCTGGGGGAACCAGCACCACATCCTCAAAATCAACCTCTACTTTGACGTCCACCCATAATGCATCTATGAGGCCTGGGAGCCCAGACTGGCTCCCAGATCTGATCTCTGCTTTTGGAGCCATGGTCATCAGCCCACGTGGAGAAACAAGAAGCGCCAGAAAGCGCTAAGAACACACTTGGGCTTTAACACCTTCAGCCCCTCTACCCAGGTAGGACTGACGCTGCCTAGATCCCAACAGTCTTCCACTGCCCCCATCTGGGCCTCAGCTGGCCCTGCCTCCACTCCATGGGGCCACTGGGCATCCTATCACCTCTACCATAGGATGGTGAGTCTGGCATGCTGTAGCCCTTGAAGACTTGTGAGGGCACTCAATTTGGCCAGGGCATCCACCCCAGTGAAGCTCCATGTGTCACTCAGCAGGAGTGAGACTTTTAATATCACAACTTTGAAACTTTTCAAAATAATTGTGAGATTTAGTGGGGTTATATGGGATTTTGTTTCCCCCTTTTTGTTTTTAAAATTGTAGAAAAAAGTTGATATAAACTGGACCACCATTAGCTTTAGAGAATGGCCCAGCACTGTACAAGTATTTAAACAGCAAGAAGTGACAATACATATTTTTATTTGGCCAGGAAAATTAGCAAGAGTGACCTGTGATGCAAGGGAGGATTGTTAAAGTCCATGCTGTCGAACCAAAGAGGGCACCACAGCAAAAGGAGGCCTAGATTTTTGTTGTTTTGTTTGTTTTTATGAGTCTTATGATTTCCCTTTGTCTCTACTAATGGGCTAAGCAATAAAAGTATAAACTGGGGCCAGTATAGATACTAAAATACAGAATTACAACTTGTTTGTCTTATAAGTAATCACCTTATTATTATAAATTACCTTCAGTTGTTACATTAAAATTTGTACTTGCATAAGGCTTTACGAGATAATAGTTTTGAAACTTGTAAGGATACTACAATATAAAACTAATAAGAGTAAAAGATTTAATTTTATAATAGTTATAAATTAAGGAATATAATTTTTATAATTTGAAACATTTACTTATTTATATATAGTGTTTTTGTTTACTTTAGGAATAGAGTAATCTTTATGACAAAAGCCTATCTTCTGAATTTAATTTTAAATAAACTTGAACAATTGTCTTATCTTGGAATGATATGAAAGAATTTTAACGTAGGTATGGTGGCCGCTTGTTCAATCTTAGGCAAGATGTTTTGATTTTGAAACTAATCTTAATTTTTTACTTGAATATTATTTTATAAAAACTTATACCTAATTTAAAAATTAATATTAATTAGTGAACATAATTTATCATTATGTAAAGGTAAGAGAGCCTTTAATTCCCTCTTAAGGGAAAGAGGCAAAACATTTTTAAACTTTAAATAAGCTAGGCTCTCTTTGTTGTCTTTTAGAGATATATTTGAGTTGACTTCTCAGGAGAACATAAAATTTTATAACATTTCTCGGTAGTCATCATGAACCATAGAGTGAAGCTGCTTGAAGAGGTATCCCATCGGCTTATAGGAGGGTGCAGTTGGCTGAGTGAGGAGGCCAGTGGTGATACCCTGTCTTTCATCCATAACGAGGTGGAAAGGGTGTTTAGGGTTAGGAAGAGAGAGAGAGTGTAAGAATATGTAAGAGCATTCCTGAGCTTGTAAAAGGAATTGGCTACTAGCTTAGGGGAGGTGAGGGTCCAATGAGGGGGTCTCCTTAGTGGCCTTGTATAAGGGGTTGGTAAGAAGTGCAAAGTGGGGAACCCAATGCCTGAAAAAGTCTGCCAGACCCAGGAAAGAGAGGATGTATTCCACTGTTTTGGGTGGTTGTAGGTCATGGAGAGCTTGAATTCTGTCTGATGTGAGGCTTTTAGAGGTTGAAGTGAGAAGTGTACCTAAATAATTAACTGAAGAGGTAGTAAGCTGGGCTTTGGCTGGAGAGGCCCAATAGTCCAGGGACCCCAGGAGATCGAGGAGCTGAGCAGTGTGAGTTCACAAGCCTTGAATGATGAACTGCATAGAAGGTCATTCACATATTGTAAGAGTGTGCTGCCCCAAGTGTGCTGTCACAAGCAGTTAGATCCCATGCCAAGCCTTGCCCAAAGAGATAGGGGCTGTCCCTGAAGCCTTGGGGTAGGACTGTCCAGGTCAGCTGATGATACCTTCCCATGTGAAGGCAAAGAGCTAATAAGAGTCAGGATGGAGGGACACAGAAAAGAAGGCATCTTTAAGATCCAGGACAATAAAGTGAGTGCTCAAAGGGGGGACATGAGAAAGAAGAGTGTCAGGGTTGGGAACCACCAGGTGGATGGGACTAACTGTCTCATTCATTAGGCGAAGATTCTGGACTAAGTGATAGGCTCCTGAGGGTTTGCATCCTGGCAATTTGGGAGTGTTTCAGGGGGAGTCAGTAGGAAAGCGGGGTCCCTGGGCAAGTAAGCAGTCTATAATGGGTTTAAATTGCTCCCTATAGGTTTTGGAGATGGGAAAATGGTCTTGAAGGGTCTGAATCATCTGTCTCATCCACTAGGGGCCCCACTGCCCACACTTTGCCCTTTCTGAGGTGGCCTCTTCTTTTGGATCCTTTGTGCAGTTTGTGAGTCTTGGGCCAATCACCATCACAAACATCTTAAAAGAGAGTGCAGGCCTGGCATCAGAACACCTGGGCCAGGAAGAACAAGAAAAGAAAACTCACTTGTTTTTGAACCTAGGGAAAAAATCACTTCAAGGGTGTAACATATTCTTGAGGCATTGGTGTCATTCTGCTTTGACAGAGGAAGAGTGCCCCCTGAGTACATCTTCCCACTTTCTGGAATTGGGATGGCAGTAGAGTGTTTTCTGTGTGAACAAAAAACTTAATCACAGTAGAATACACTAAGATGGTTATTCTGCACCTATTTTATAAATTTCATGAGAAAAAATCAAACGGTCATAACTACTACCCAAAGTGGGGGTGGGGGAATGTAGTATCCAGGAGCAGCTCTTGGTTGGGTCATCACCTCTAGGATTCCAGCTGTCCTTTAGCTTGATTTGGATCACTTCACATTTCTACCAGGACACTTAATTTACTGAGAGCCATGTTGCCTGCCTCAGAAAGCTGACACCTGTGAAGACTTGTGTTGGAGTTTCTTTTAGGGCTTCCTCCGATGCCATCAAACAAATATCTTGTGGCATTTTGTCTCTATTAAAGGGTAGGCTAATTGACAAGTCCCCTCTCTCCCCACCCCCCAAAACAAGCAAACAGTGGTTTTATGCGAAATGAGATACCTCTCAGTTTTTGAGAGCTGTTCCATTCTCTTAATGACTGGTTGTCTCAGTTGTTGGGGTTA
Source organism: Spermophilus citellus (assembly GCF_964194105.1). Taxonomy (NCBI): domain Eukaryota; kingdom Metazoa; phylum Chordata; class Mammalia; order Rodentia; family Sciuridae; genus Spermophilus; species Spermophilus citellus. The sequence goes on along the minus strand of NC_138183.1, from coordinate 147,567,765 downwards.
GTATCAAGACTTCCGGGAAATCTTTATCATTTTCCCCATATTTTTACTGATGCAATATGGCTCAGTTCCCCTACCCCTACCACTTGGTCCCTTTTCTCTACTCATCTTTCCCACATTCCTTTTCCTTTTTGTTCTTTATTTTTTTTGCATATCAGAGAAAATGTACATCCAATATTTGTGCATCTAAGTTCTTTGGGGATGTTGATGTGTAGGTTTTTTTCCTTGATGTGTCCTTATCTGGTTTGGGTATGTGTGCAATGCTGGCTTTATAAATTTGGAATGTGTTCCATCCCTTTGTATTTCATGGAGTAATTTGAGGAGTTTTGGCATCACTTCTTCAAAGATTTTCGGTAGACCTCAGCTGGGAGTCCAGCCAGCCCTGAGTTTTTCTTTGTTAGAGACAGTAATGAAAAGCCTTCCATCTCATTACAAGTCATTGGTATGTTTGGGTTTTCTTTTGCTCTGGATTCAGTTTGGGGAGATCCTATTTATCTAGAAATGTATTCATTTCTTCTAGGTTTTCCAATGTATGGGAGAACAAGTTTTCAAAATAGTCTCTAATGATCCGCTGGATTTCTGTGATATCTATGATATCTATAATCTCTAATTTTATAAACTTGGCTTTTCTCTGCTTTTTTCTTGGTTATTTTAGCATGGGGGCTTTTCAATCTTGTTTTCCTTTTTAAAGAAACAACTGTTTTATTGGTCCTTAGTGTTGTTATGTTTGTTGTCAAGTTCATTCATGTTGGCTCCGATTTTATTTCCTTCCTTCCTTCAGTGTTTGCTCCTCCACCATAGCCTGGATTTACATCATTTCCCATTTACACAGTGCATGCTGTCGGCTTCCTCAGTAGAGGGCGCTGAAGTGACACCGCAGGAAGCAGAGGCCTCTTGTGGTTAAGCTACTGCACCATTGCTCTGTGATGCTGGTATGAGTCCATGTGAGGGCAGCGTGGATCAGGTGAGGAGATCCTCAGATCCTGAGTGAGGCTTTGGTCTCCAGGAAAATTTCCCAACACTTTCCAAGCTGATCTTAGGTGATGGTGCCCTCCTAGTGAATGGTCCAACTGCAGTTGGAGGCACCTGACCCTGAGTTCAGAACTTGGCAGTCCCTGGCTCTACCCATGCCCACCTGAGTTGTAGCACACCAAACACACTGCCCTTACCAGGCACATATTCCCAAGGGTCCCCCATCCCTTTCTGTTCAGAGGACACTGTGAGAGCCATGGCTGCTGCTCCCTCAGGTAAGGAAGGTCAAGGTGGGCTGGGGAGTGGACAGCCCTGGATGCTCCTACCATGTGGTCACCCATGCCCACCGGCTTGTCCCCTAGAGATGAAGACCTGGCATAAGGCAGAAGCTGCTGCAGAGTATTGAAGCTGCTGCTGACCTTGAGGAAGAAGGTAGGTGCAGGCCGCACATCTGGGAAGGCACAGCCAACTTGGGTGGGGGCCAATGGTTCTTGGAGGGGTGCTCCCTGGTGACAGGAGCTGCCACACTGTAGGCAGGCTCACCCAGGATGAGCATCTACCTCTGGAGGGCTGGAGGGATGACCCATGTGTTTAGGGTTCTGGGGCTGGAGGTATGGGGTACCTGTGGTGTCTTTAAGCTGTGTGCAGGGGTGGATGCAGTGTGAAGATCCTCCAGGTTGGGGGCACACCTTGAGGTGTCTGGTTGGGACCCCCTGTTGTGCAGGAACAGTTGTGTGGGTCTCAGTGAGGGGGCCTTAAAGGAGAGAAAAGCTCCTGGGGACAGGTAGGCCTGTTTGGGGAGGACCATGTTGAGTGGACCTGCCAAAGAGGGCCCAGCATTCAGCAAAGGAGAGGTTCAGTTTGGGGACAAAAAGACTCCCTCCTGCACACACACATTCTCAGTACCCAGAGCCACCACCACCAGGAGACAGAGGCCACTCCTTGGGGGTCTCAGGTCTGTGGACTGCTCCATTGGCAGGCAGCATCCCATCATCTTAACCACCTAACACAGGAGAATGACAAACAGACTTCTGCTGCCCTGCTGCCCATTTACTGTCCCTTGGGCCATGGTGGAGATTAGTTCAGCCTCTGGATGTATAGCTAGTCACCTCTGAGGTCCCTGTAGAGGTAGGGAACATTTAGAGTGGCCGGGCTGAGGATGGCATCTGCAGGTCTGGACTGAGTGTGCGTGGGTACACACATGGCTGTGTGTGTGTGTGTGTGTGTGTGTGTGTGTGTGTGGTGTGCATATGTGTGGAGTTTGGGCTGCAGTGTGTGAGTATGAGAATGTATGTGCATCTGTCTGCAGATGTCCAAGTGCATTTCCAGACATTGCATGTGAATCGGTGTGAACAGTTTTTGTGAGTCTGTTTAGTGTAATGCATGAGTATATATGAATAAATAAGGCTATGATTTGTGTGTGTGTGTATGTGTGTGTGTGAGATTTGCCCTTCTCTTGTCACCCCCACCATTGCTCAGCCTGGCACCCCTTTGCAGCCATGTTTGCATCTTGTGAGCTGTCAGCTCGAGATCTTACAATGTGTAGACATTTTGGGCCAGCCTGGTCTGTCTGTCTGTCTGTTGTCTGTCTGTCTGTCTGTCTGTCTCTCTCTCTCTCTCTCTCTCTCTCTCTCTCTCTCTCTCTCTCTCTGTGTGTGTGTGTGTGTGTGTGTGTTAGGGGTGGCATCATGTGGTGGATGAACTGAACACCACTGAGGCTCCCCTCCTCGTGCAGATGCAAATTGAGCACTTACTCACATGCTTTCATTGAGAGTACAATCCAGTCTGAGGACAGGTAGATAAATAATAAGTTCCATGGCAGACATGAAGGTCAGAAAGACAGGGAAAGGGCTCACCAGAGGTGGTGGTCAGCTTGGCCTCGCTGAGGGGATAATGTTTGAGCAGAGCGTTGAAGGAAGGGAGGACATACACTCCTTCAGGAAGGGTGTTCCTGGCAGAATTATCAACACCTGCAAGATCTTGAGCTGGGAAGACAGAGTAGCAAGGTGGCCAATGAAACCAGAGCAGAGTGAAGGAGGAGAGTGATGATGCTGTCAGAGAAAGAACAGGGTCCACCTTGCAGAGTCTCGTGGCTGCTGTGGTCTTTGGCCCTCACCCTGGGTAAGATGGGAGCCCTGGGGGAGTTTGGACCAGAGGAGGTACATGGAAGTATCAGGGACCAGTAGGAAGGAAGCACGGTCACTAGGGTGTCAGGCCAAAGAGGAAACTTGGGCCTATTCTTTGCAGAATTTTGCCTCTGGGCTGGGAACCCCAGGCTCAGCCTCCACTTTTCAGCATTCAGAGTAGGGGTGGCAGAATCCTTGTTCATTGAATGGGCACAGAACTTCCAAGAAGGACATTTCTGGGTCCCTTGAGTCCTGTAGGATTGACTCAGTTGAGCCTGTGTGTAGGCTCATGGGGGCAGAACTTCTCATGAATAATGCTGTCCCACCCATACGATGTGTTTTGAGGCTGTTTCGGGACTCTGGCAGCACAGCTCCTGGGAGCTTTGGATAGTGTCGGGTGTCTGGTAGCCTTGATCTTCCTGGTTATCAATAGTGAGAGTGGCAAGAGGGGCCTGGCTTTCTTGTTTGCTTGTGTCTCCTGTGCCATGCTGTTGGGTCTCCCTGCAGAAGCCTCGTGAGGTGCTGTAGTAGCTTGGGGGAGGATTTTGTCATGGGTTAACAAGTAGGAAAGGGCACTTTTGTCACCCCCATGGGCCTGCAAAATTGCTAGGGCTTCAGGCACCTGACGCAACAGGACATGGCCTGAGCCTTGTTCCCAGGCCTCTGTCCCTAACAACCATGTGATTCCTAAAAAGTCCCTGCTCACATCCCCTGTCCCTGCTTTCTAAGCACAGGAGGTTCTAGAGCTGACCACCACCTCTGGTGAGCCCTAGGTTCTAGCCACCAGCTGGCACCACGCTCTGTGACCGGTCCTCCCTGGAATTTGCCAAGGCTGTACTTAAGATATAATAAAACAGCAGCTGATAAGGCTTGCTCCCCTCCAGGAGGCCTAGGATTCAGTTAAAGACATCCTGAGTAAATAAAGGCATAAAAACAAACAAACAAAACAAAAAATTACCATATGATACCTAGCTGTTCAATAGACCATCTCATTTAAGCACCCCCATGCTCTGTGGAGTGAACAACACACCTTCACTGGTGCATTAGAAAACTGGGACAAGGACATGGCAGGTATCTTGCCTAAGGTCACAGAGATAGTGAGTAGTTCACCCAGGGATCTGGCTGCAAACCGTGCTTTACATTGCTCTGCAGCTGCAACCAACAGCCCACAGGCGGTTGTGACCTATGCTGGGAGTGTGAGTTGGAGTTGGCAAAGGGCCAGAGTTTGGAATCAGACAGTCCTGGGTTCAAATTGTGGTCCTGCCCATTTAGCAGCACCTGAACCTCTGGAATGACAGTCTCTTTTCCCTTGTGCAGCAGTGTTGCTGACCTGTTCTAGTGGTGCCATCTGTATGCAGGAAGGACTGCTTCGCTCACTCCAGTGGGAGCAAGATGGACTCAGCTGCAGGGGGTCAGTTTCTGCCATGTGCTCACAGATGACTTTGCAGATGCTCTCAGAGCATGAGCTTGATCACCTGGATAAGCCCTTGGTAGGGGTGCCGCAGGCCCCAGAGCTGTGCTATATGTTGAATGCAAGGGGTATTTCTTGATGTCCAAAGGGAAAAGCTCTTTGGGGGGAGCCTCCTGATCCTGCCATGGAGTTGTCCTGAGCCCTTGGGTGAGGGGTTTCAGAGTTCTAAATTCAGATGGGTCACTGTGTTTTTCTTTTAGTGATATGAGAAGATGGAAGATCCATATTTTTATGCTTTTTCTGTTCCTGATGTTTTAGGAGCTCAGATTGTGGGTGTTCTACGGAATGCAACAGTTGCTGCCATACCAAGGCCACATTGAAAAATCAGATAGCTGAGGCCCTAGGAGTCAGACACTCAGTGATACTTGGGTCTTTGAAAGCATTCCCTGTAGTTATTCTTCAGTCAATCATGCTTAATTAGTAGACTAGAATTATAGAATCTTCAGTTCATCAAACATCAATCCTAAGTGCTTTGCCTTGTCTCATATAATCTACAAGGCTGACTTCCTCTTGTGTAGGTGAAAGTAGCAACTCCTCTTTACTAGGAAGGAAGTTGAAGCTCTGAGGGTTTAAGGACTTGAGCCAAGGCCAGACAGCTATGAAGCAGCAAAGCGGCCCACCTTTCAAATTGGATAAACCCTAACACTGTTAGCTAGATCAATAAGTAAACAAGCATAAGTTTACAGGAGAAAGAAAGGCTGACAAGTGGATTGCTTTGGTTCACATGTTTGGGAGTTGTGGGCTGAACACAACAGATTCAGGCACAGCTTTATCCAGAGGTTGCAGTGTCATCATCAGGACACTGCCTCGCTCCATCTCCCGACACTGCCTTCTTTGCCCACCCTGTCTCTGGGGGTGGTGGCATGTTGCCAAGCAGCTTTAGAGACACGATCTTCTAGTTTGGCATTGGAGGAAAAGACAGTGTCCTAATGATGAGAGTGAAAGTCATGGGCCAGCCTGGGTCACTGCTTCTTTCTGCCCATCATGGTGGGATGGGTTGATCTCAGTGGTCAAGCCTGGAGGGGCTGAATCATTGTGTGAGAGAAAGAAAGAGTCACCAAAAATATTCAAGGGTAAATGATGAGACAGGGAGATGAAAGCCAAGCAGGCAAGCCACAGATGTCCCCACTGAAGGGGTGAGAGCAGCCACATTTAGAACACAGCCCCTTGCAGTAGAGGTGGCTGATTTTGCCCCTGTGCCTGTCTGTGGTCTTAAGTGCTGCCTGCAGGCTTACTATTTGCCAGGTGTCCACTGGATCATGTGAGCAGACCCTGATATTGTACAAACAGACACCAACTGGCTGCATGGACAGAGCATCCTCAGCTTTCCTGGGTACCTCCAAGTGTCCTGAGTGCAGTACCCAAGCCTGGCTCAGATTGCCCAGGTCTTAATCAGTGGAGGCAGTTGTAACTATGACCATCAACTGTGTGGCTTTGAAACATCAGAAACTGATTTCTCACAGATCTGAAGGCCGGCAGGCCAAGATCAGGGGGCCAGGATGGCAGGGTATGGTGAGGGCCCTCCCTCAGGTTGCAGCTGACCCACTTCTCATTATATCCTCACCCTATGACTTTTCCACAGCTTCCAAGCCCTCCTTTCCAATCCTGGGGGAGCTTTGGAGACAACAGTGAGCACAAGGAAGGCCCCTACCCTCTTGGAGCCCACAGTCTAGAAGGAGAGACCGAGCGAGGACAAGTAAACTGATGAAGAAATAGGATGAATTCAGAAATGGTTGAGGAAACAGAGGAGAGAGAGGGTCAGGGTGTTCCTAGGTGGCAGTCAGAATGGGCTTCTCAGAGGAAGTGTCATGAGCGCTGAGAGCTTATTGATGGACAGGAGCTGCTGGGCCAAGAAGTGGGAAGGGCAGCTCAAAGGTGCTCAGGCAGCAAGCAGCTGGCAGCCTCTGAGGGAGCAGGGGTGGAATGGAGATAAGTAGGGACAGCCCAGGGACAGAGAGGGAGAGGTGGGCCACCCTAAATCTGAGTCTCCCCTCATGGCCTTCTGAGGAGGTGTCAGGCAGGGCTTCTGAGCTGTCACCATCAGACAGCTTCTCTATAAAGACCCCAAAGCCCCTTGAAGACCATGCTGTGCTGAGCTTGGAGAGAGGCAGGTTGGGAAGGAGGTGCTGGGTCTGTTTGCCCCAAGCTCTGGTTGCCTGCCCTCAGCCTCTCCCGGTGCAGAGTGACAAAGCACACTTCTTCCTCCTCTTGTTTTTTACTTGATAACTTTTGAGAGAATTTTTAAGCTCAAAATTGAGGGGAAGACAGAGATTTCCCAAACGCTCCCATCCCTGCCCAGCCTCTGCCTCTGTCACCATCACTACCCACCAGAGAGTCACATTTGTTCCAGTTCAGAAACCCACATCATTGTCACCTAGAGTCTGGAGCTAACCTTAATCTTTCCTCTTGCTGATGCACATTCTGTGGGAATGGACAGTTGTAGAATGACATGAACCCACCTTTGGCCATGACCATGATGTTTCCTGGCTGTGATCTGAGGAAGCAGGTGCGTTGGCCATCAGGAAAGAGCAACCTGAATCCATGTGGAGCTTCACTGATGCAAAGTGCAGTCTCCTCACAGGCCTGATGGGCCTTGCCTTCCTAGGTCAGCAGCCTCATTGGAAGCTTGGGAATGGTAAAAGTGGGACCTACATTGCATGGGTGCTATGAATCTTTGGGCTTACACAGGAAGCACTCACTTCCAGGAGGCACCCATAGGGGTTTGTTGAATGAGTGAATAACGGTACTCTCTTCCAGACTTGGTGTGGGACAGCCTGGATTTGAATTCCCACCCTGGCACTTGTAGCTGAGTATTCTGTGGCAAGTCATTTCATCTGACCATGACTCATTTTCCTCATCTCTAGAGGGGGGATATACCCATCACATTGAGTTACCATGAAGAGTTGAAGAAACCATATCCATGAGCATGGGCCAGAAACACAGTGGTAGGTGGTGCTACTAAAACAAATGTATGCACACTTACTATGCAGCAGCTACTGTCTTCAATTCTTGAAAGGTACTGCATTCCTCCCCAAATTTGGACATTCCTCAGAAGGTGCTGGAGCTGCTGTGTAAAAGATGTGTATTGCTTCCAAGCCCTGGCACATGTCCATCTCCTGCGTGGTGCTGGGAAATCTGGGAACTCAGTCAGCTCTGGAGAAAGTAGTGTTTTCAGAGGAGCATCCTGCCTGGATGTTTAGAAAACCGAGTAGGATGAGCCCAAAGAGTGTCTGCCTCAGGTCTGGTTCTGTGTAACTATAGGCAGCCTATAGCTCTGGCCTTACCCTGTGGGCATATCCCCTCCCTGTGAGAAAGTTCTCTGCCTCGGGCCTCACCACTCTGAGGCTTCAGGAAAAACAATTTCCACATTTAGGAAGGAGTCTGTGGATTGCATCTGGGAGCATTCCAACCTGCATGTAGCCAGAATAGGGACACCTGGGGAGAAACGAATAGGGTCCTGGCCCTGAAGAGCTAGGCAGTAGGTGGTTTGGCTCAGTCATCACTCAAATGTATGTGTAGCACCTCCATGGGCCATCATTTGGCCTATTCTTTAGGAATCAATGCAGACAAACCTACTAGTCCTCCTGGAGTTCCAGTATTGTCAGGAAGTTAGTCAAGCCCACCAGCCATCTTGGCAGATGAGGGGCACAGGATGTTAGAGGTGTCAGCCTCCTCACCATCTCTAGGTATAGAAACATGCAGCCAGATGTTTGTGAGGAGTAGCTTCAAGGAAAGAAGGGGGTGTTCTTTGGGCCAGTCAGGAGGGCTCCTGTTTCATGGGGAGCTCTTATAAATGATGGCTGGGCAAATCCCAATTTCCACCCTGTGTGATTTCCTGCAGAGGACTCAACTCTGGGGTTTACCCTGTAGAAAGAACATATTGTTCTGCATTTGATTCTGGGCACCAAAGGAACAGAGTAGTGGTTGGGGCCTCAGAGCCAAGCCCTGTGTGGATCCCTTTCCAACACAGCCAATCCAAACCCAGGATGCCACTAGTTATCTGTACAGAGACCGGAGAGCAAGTGTGGGGAGCCCCTTACCCACACATGTGCCTCACAGGTTGCCCTTTTGATCTGGTGCATGGACTTGCCTGGCTACTGTTTGGGAACCCATGATGCAGGGACCTTGGGAGGTTCCAGTTAAAAGAGAGGCCCTGTCCATCATGACTCCCTGTTTCACTCCACATTCCACAGCACCCTCTGCTCCATCATCAAAATGCAGCTGTACCTCTATCCAGAATATCTTTGAGGTCCCAAGACTTGGACAACCTGAAGCTTCTCAGGACCTTCCTGTTGATCATTATGCCTGAATCAGAGGGGAACTTCCATGTGCTTCCCGAGCTGAAGAACACAGATCCTGTAAGTCTGAGCTCTCTGATGATGGGGTCTGGGGTGGATGAGTGAAGGTGTGTGCAGAGGAATCTCAGCTGGTGCCCCTGGGATCTGCCATATGTTCCCAAGACACACAACTCTGACATCCTTCAGCTGGTGGAACCTAGTCTGGGAAGATGGCCAATTGTGGAGGAGGGCCAGGACTATTCTCAGAGGCAGGGTTCTAGTGTGAATTGGGAAAGGCCCAAGGAAAGTCAGTCATGTTGGGTGTTTTCTCCTGCAGCTCTAGCACCATATCAAGTGATATAATTGCCTCCAGCAGCCATGGCTCAATTTACTTGCTTACATTTGGGGGAGCATATCATCACATTCCCTGTGAAGGAGAAGAAATAGCCCTCAAAATCAGAGGTTGGTCCTCCACCAGCATTGACCACACAGGAGGATATGGAGCCACCAGTGGCCACTGAACCTTCAAGAAGAGGAGGTAGCTTAGCTGCCAATAAGCAGGTCAGTGGATATTGAACATTACCTTCCACTTGGTATATATGTATGGTACATATGGTGCTCCAAGCTGCCATCCCATCCTCTGAAAGAGAACCACCTTTCCTGGCAGCAATATAAATTCAGGGTCCAAAACAATAGAGGCAGGAGGTCAAGAAACTATTAGGCCACAGCCCTCCACATCTCCTAGAATCTATCCTCACTTCCCTAGTTCTGAACTTTTCAATGGCATCTCCCACATGTGAGCTCCTGAGCATTACCCAGTGCCATAACCCCAGCACAGCTATCCTTCCCCTCCCCTCTGAGATTATCTACTTTATTTTTTCTGATGCTAATTCTTATGGCATTGTAAGTATTTTTAGTGACATTCTTTTATGTTGACCTAAAAGTGCTTAATACATTCACCAGGCTGTGCCACCACCAGTACTACAAAGCTGCTGATGGAGCCCATGTAGAGCTCATAGGTGCTGTGAGAGAGGATACAAACAGGCCATCCAGGAGGAGGTGAGATAGATGCCCCTGTTATGGAGCAGAAGGGACTGCCTAATGAGTGTTGAAGATTTCAGGCCATTATAACTCATACTATGATCTACTTTAACTGTCATGTGGCACTACAAATCCTTCTCATATAAGATGAAAACCTTAATATGTACATTCTTATTGCTCCACAGATCATGGCTCACCATCATCTTTTTCTTCAAGACACAATATTGAAGTTAGAACCGTTAATGACTCAGTAACGGTCTGTATTGTTTACATAAAAAGAAGAGTCTTACGTTTTGCACTTCAAATAAAAAGCTGTGCATCTTACACTACTTTGTCACACTGAGAATGCAAAGGAAATGTTCAAGAAGGAAATTAAATTGCTGCTCCAGGGCATATGCAAATGACTAGAAAGCAAAAACAGCCTTATTGCTGATCTGGAAAAACTTTTTATATTCTGAAGAAAATAAGAAACAACCCACGTTCTATGAAGATGAAGTCAAATCCAGATAAGGCCATCACTTTAGATTGTTATACTGACAAGAGAAGTGAGAAAGCTACATAAGAAGTTTGAAGGTGCCAGAGTTTGGTCCATTATGTTTTTGGCAAGAGGCCCCTCTCCATAAAATAAAAGTGCAAGGCAAAGAAACAAGTGCCGATGCAGAAGCTCTCGCAAGTCATCCAGAAGGTCAATCTTGGGACAGCAGGCCTCAGAGGGGCTCCTCCAGGCAACTGGTATTGCTCCTGGTAGGGCCTGCCTGCCCACGAAGCAGGGCGCAGGAGCTGGTGGTACCCAGACACCTGGTGAGGACCTTATGCTGCTCATTCCAGCAATGCCTGGCATTGGCCTTGAGTCCACCAGGCTGCTCACTTAATCCTTGAGTTCACCCTGCCCCTCCCTGAGTTGCAGCCTCTGAGGGATGAGTAGGCCTGCTGCCAGCTGGGGAGCCATGGGAGAAAGCCCCCACCCTCCCCATCTACATCTCCCCTGGGCTGTGGTAGCAGAGTGCAGAGGTGGGAGGTGGGGGGGCCTAGAAAATCCTCACCCTCCAAGTGCATCCCTGGGGCGGGACAAGGGTGGAGGGCACAGGTGGCAGTGGGAGTCTAAGAGCAAGCAGTTCTCTGTCTTGGTCTTCTGCCACCCCCAGCCACAGAAATGCACTTTGGGCGTGAAGATGTCCTAGGACCTCTGCTTTCTGCACCCACAGTCCATGCAAGATGTGGCTGGGGATGGTGAGGTTCTCTCCCAAGACCGCCCCAACCTAGCAGACAGCCTAGTTCCTCAGTAGAGAGGCTATATCAGGTGATGGGGTGAGCAGACACACAGTGGGCTCATGGCCAGAGCGAGACATGGCAGCTCTGGGAAGTATAAGGTCATGGGCTGCTGCCTGGGTACCACCGCCTCCCGCATTCTTCTTCCTGAGCAGCCCAGTCGACGAGGCGCAAGACCAGGTCCTGGAGCCTCCACCACAGAGGACATCCCATCTACTGGTTACCTTATCACTCTGACACCCACTATCCCATGCCCTTGCTGCCATGCCAGCCAGGAGCTCTTCACTGTAGCCAACCAGACTCCCCACATGGCCACTGGATGCCACCTTCACTGTCCTGCAGCTGGACGCCAGTTATTTCTGCAGGATCAAGATGCTCACTGCTGGACGCTGCCTGTTGTTGCTGCCCCTGCTTCTGAACTCTTATGGTGTCACCACCATTGTGCAGCACTCAAACTTCCAAACTCCAGATGAACTCCAACACTGCCCACCAAGGCCCCAGTGTCATTGTACTTTATCCCACACCTGGTGCCCGACCCCTATACTGAGGCTGGACCCCTGATGCAGCTGCATGTTGCTCCCGCCCCTGCCAGACTCTGGAGCTCCACCCTGCTGCCACCAGACTTTAACATGGATACTAGACAGTGACACTCAGTACTGGGGCCAACTTCATTGCAACTGCCAGAGTTTGGTGCATTATGTTTTTGCCACGAGGCCCCTCTCCATGAAATAAAAGTGCAAGGCAAAGAAACAAGTGCTGATGGAGAAGCTCTTGCAAGTTATCTAGAAGGTCTTGCTAAGCTATTCGATGAAGATGTGTTGTTCTTTACGTAGTAGGGGTCCCCAGAAGCTCATGGGTGAGCCAATACAAGAATTGTCAGTGAAATGATTCAGTTCTGAGAGCTTTAACCCAATCAACGGTTAATTCCCCTGACAGATATGAACAGGCAGCAGGCATGGAAGGGCATGTGCTGGACCCTTCCCAAGCCTGGAGGTATAGGTGGCACCTGCAAGGGCATCTAGTGGCTGTGAAAGAAGTCTGGTTTCTAGGACTGAAGCATATAGAAGCCAAACTCAGCGTTCCACAGCAGGGTTTCTTTTGGAGGTTCCCAGTGACCAGGAGCAGTGTCAGAATCCTGTAGCAGGGGCATCCATCTGTGGGGAGAATGTCAAAGAGCAAGCCTATGTGTCTTAAGGGAGTTTGAGGAGCCCAGATGTATCAGTAGCAGGATGGAGAATTGGCCTCAGGCTTGGAGGACAGCCATGGGCAGGAGCCTGGGCAGTGAAGCCTTGGCGTTTGGAATCTGTGGAGGTATTGGTGTCTGAAGTGCAGTTATGGCAGTGGTGGCAAAGGCAACTGAGGAGTCTGTAGGTGGCAACGTCAAGCCAGGCATCCAGAGAGTTGCATTCTCATCCTCTGGCAGTGGCAGGAGTCTGGCCCCAGTGCAGTGATGGTGGCAGCGGCATCACTGGTGGCCCTGTGGGGACTCCAGTGGCTTCAGTATGGAGCTCTGTTAGCGGTGATGGTTACAGCTTGGGACAGCAGGCTTCAGAGTCAGAGGGCGACTGGAGGCTGTGATGGCCTCTGTAGTGGCTCCTCCAGGCAACTGGTATTGCTCCTGGTAGGGCCTGCCTGCCCATGAAGCAGGGCGCAGGACCTGGTGGTACCCAGACACCTGCTGAGGACCTTATGCTGCTCATTCCAGCAATGCCTGGCATTGGCCTTGAGTCCACCAGGCTGCTTACCTAATCCTTGAGTACACCCTGCCCTTCCCTTAGTTGCAGCCTCTGAGGGATGAGTAGGCCTGCTGCCAGCTGGGGCAGCCTTGGGAGAAGGCCCCCACCCTCCCCAGCAACATCTCCCCTGGGCTGTGGTAGCAGAGTGCAGAGGTGGGAGGTGGGGGGGCCTAGAAAATCCTCACGCTCCAAGTGCGTCCCTGGGGCTGGACAAGAGTGGAGGGCACAGGTGGCAGTGGGAGTCTAAGAGCAAGCAGTTCTCTGTCTTGGTCTTTTGCCTCCCCCAGCCACAGAAATGCACTTTGGGCGTGAAGATGTCCTAGGACCTCTGCTTTCTGCACCCACAGTCCATGCAAGATGTGGCTGGGGATGGTGAGGTTCTCTTCCAAAACTGCCCCAACCTAGCAGACAGCCTAGTTTCTCAGTAGAGAAGATATATCAGGTGTTGGGGTGAGCAGACACACAGTGGGCTCATGGCCAGAGCGAGACATGGCAGCTCTGGGAAGTATAAGGTCATGGGCAGCTGCCTGGGTACCACCGCCTCCCGCATTCTTCTTCCTGAGCAGGCCAGTCAACGAGGCGCAAGACCAGGTCCTGGAGCCTCCACCACAGAGGACATCCCATCTACTGGTTACCTTATCACTCTGACACCCCCTATCCCATGCCCTTGCTGCCATGCCAGCCAGGAGCTCTTTGCTGCAGCCAACCAGACTCCCCACATGGCCACTGGATGCCACCTTCACTGTCCTGCAGCTGGACGCCAGTTACTTCTGCAGGATCAAGTTGCTCACTGCTGGACGCTGCCTGTTGTTGCTGCCCCTGCTTCTGAACTCTTATGGTGCCACCACCATTGTGCAGCACTCAAACTTCCAAACTCCAGATGAACTCCAACACTGCCCACCAAGGCCCCAGTGTCATTGTACTTTATCCCACACCTGGTGCCCGACCCCTATACTGAGGCTGGACCCCTGATGCAGCTGCATGTTGCTCCCGCCCTGCCAGACTCTGGAGCTCCACCCTGCTGCCACCAGACTTTAACATGGATACTAGACAGTGACACTCAGTACTGGGGCCAACTTCATTGCAACTGCCAGAGTTTGGTGCATTATGTTTTTGCCACGAGGCCCCTCTCCATGAAATAAAAGTGCAAGGCAAAGAAACAAGTGCTGATGGAGAAGCTCTTGCAAGTTATCTAGAAGGTCTTCCTAAGCTATTCGATGAAGATGTGTTGTTCTTTACGTAGTAGGTGTCCCCAGAAGCTCATGGTTGAGCCAATACAAGAATTGTCAGTGAAATGATTCAGTTCTGAGAGCTTTAACCCAATCAACGGTTAATTCCCCTGACAGATATGAACAGGCAGCAGGCATGGAAGGGCATGTGCTGGACCCTTCCCAAGCCTGGAGGTATAGTTGGCACCTGCAAGGGCATCTAGTGGCTGTGAAAGAAGTCTGGTTTCTAGGACTGAAGCATATAGAAGCCAAACTCAGCGTTCCACAGCAGGGTTTCTTTTGGAGGTTCCCAGTGACCAGGAGCAGTGTCAGAATCCTGTAGCAGGGGCATCCATCTGTGGGGAGAATGTCAAAGAGCAAGCCTATGTGTCTTAAGGGAGTTTGAGGAGCCCAGATGTATCAGTAGCAGGATGGAGAATTGGCCTCAGGCTTGGAGGACAGCCATGGGCAGGAGCCTGGGCAGTGAAGCCTTGGCGTTTGGAATCTGTGGAGGCATTGGTGTCTGAAGTGCAGTTATGGCAGTGGTGGCAAAGGCAACTGAGGAGTCTGTAGATGACAACGTCAAGCCAGGCATCCAGAGAGTTGCATTCTCATCCTCTGGCAGTGGCAGGATTCTGGCCCCAGTGCAGTGATGGTGGCTGAGGCATCACTGGTGGCCCTGTGGGGATTCCAGTGGCTTCAGTATGGAGCTCTGTTAGCGGTGATGGTGACAGCTTGGGACAGCAGGCCTCAGAGTCAGACGGCGACTGGAGGCTGTGATGGCCTCTGCAGTGGCTCCTCCAGGCAACTGGTATTGCTCCTGGTAGGGCCTGCCTGCCCACGAAGCAGGGCGCAGGACCTGGTGGTACCCAGACACCTGCTGAGGACCTTATGCTGCCCATTCCAGCAATGCCTGGCATTGGCCTTGAGTCCACCAGGCTGCTCACCTAATCCTTGAGTTTACTCTGCCCCTCCCTGACTTGCAGCCTCTGAGGGATGAGTAGGCCTGCTGCCAGCTGGGGCATCCTTGGGAGAAGGCCCCCACCCTCCCCAGCTACATCTCCCCTGGGCTGTGGTAGCAGAGTGCAGAGGTGGGAGGTGGGGGGGCCTAGAAAATCCTCACGCTCCAAGTGCATCCCTGGGGCTGGACAAGAGTGGAGGGCACAGGTGGCAGTGGGAGTCTAAGAGCAAGCAGTTCTCTGTCTTGGTCTTCTGCCACCCCCAGCCACAGAAATGCACTTTGGGCGTGAAGATGTCCTAGGACCTCTGCTTTCTGCACCCACAGTCCATGCAAGATGTGGCTGGGGATGGTGAGGTTCTCTCCCAAGACCGCCCCAACCTAGCAGACAGCCTAATTCCCCAGTAGAGAGGCTGTATCAGGTGATGGGGTGAGCAGACACACAGTGGGCTCATGGCCAGAGCGAGACATGGCAGCTCTGGGAAGTATAAGGTCATGGGCAGCTGCCTGGGTACCACCGCCTCCCGCATTCTTCTTCCTGAGCAGGCCAGTCAACGAGGCGCAAGACCAGGTCCTGGAGCCTCCACCACAGAGGACATCCCATCTACTGGTTACCTTATCACTCTGACACCCAGTATCCCATGCCCTTGCTGCCATGCCAGCCAGGAGCTCTTCGCTGTAGCCAACCAGACTCCCCACATGGCCACTGGATGCCACCTTCACTGTCCTGCAGCTGGACGCCAGTTACTTCTGCAGGATCAAGTTGCTCACTGCTGGACGCTGCCTGTTGTTGCTGCCCCTGCTTCTGAACTCTTATGGTGCCACCACCATTGTGCAGCACTCAAACTTCCAAACTCCAGATGAACTCCAACACTGCCCACCAAGGCCCCAGTGTCATTGTACTTTATCCCACACCTGGTGCCCGACCCCTATACTGAGGCTGGACCCCTGATGCAGCTGCATGTTGCTCCCACCCCTGCCAGACTCTGGAGCTCCACCCTGCTGCCACCAGACTTTAACATGGATACTAGACAGTGACACTCAGTACTGGGGTCAAGTTCATTGCAACTGCAGCCAGACCCTTGTCACTAGGGCAGATGAAAACACTCATGGCTGGATGCATCTGTTGTTACAACCACTGTTTCTGGATTCTTCCACTGTCACCGCCACCATGAGTAGGAAGCACGGAACTCCCAAATCACAGCTGCATGCTGACACCGCCACGGTCGTCCCCACCCCACGCCAATACTCAACTCCTGACTTTTGACGCCTGATGCCCTGTGCCCAAAAGAGCTGGATGCTGCTCTTGCCACCATATGCCACCATTTCATGATGGTGCCATTGCAGTGAATTGACCCCAAGGATGCTTCTCTGCTCAAGACGTATAAGAGCCAGGAAACTGATCATTCTCCATTACAGTCACGTCACCAAGTTCCACTGCATGCTGCCTGCCTTTTGTCACCCCAGGACCAGCCACCAGTCCTTAGGACCCTTGAGGAGTTGTGGCTCTAACTGAGGGAACTCATCCAAATAAACAAGTGAGCACTTTCAATAAAGGCTGCAGTCCTCACAGCAGGCAGTGGGTGGGGCTAGGTGGGTCCAGCTCACTGGTGAGAGGGTGGGGTTAGAGCCTGGTAGCTGCTGGCCAGGTCTAGACCTGATCCTGTAGGGCAAGATAGAGAGGGATCTCTGGCTGCTCTTGGAGTCTAGCCCTGGAAGAACCTTCTGGTCCTTTCTCCTGAACTTTCCATGGTGTCTCCTTCCCCTACTCCTCCACTCTTCCCTGAGGAGACTCTGTGTCCTTGACATAGGGTCATCTGGGCACAGGGTCTCTGGGCAGTGGTGTGAGG
Organism: Spermophilus citellus; assembly: GCF_964194105.1. NCBI lineage: Eukaryota > Metazoa > Chordata > Mammalia > Rodentia > Sciuridae > Spermophilus > Spermophilus citellus. The sequence goes on along the minus strand of NC_138183.1, from coordinate 147,550,860 downwards.
CCCCAGTACATTGCAGCAGGCTGGGGACAGCCAGACTGGCCATACCTGGACTTGTAGGAAAAATAGCCTATTGGGAAAATACCCTCCTAGATCTACCAAATTTAGCCTAACACTGGCTTCTTCCAAGAGATTATCAAGAAAAGAAAAATATAAGTAAGCAAGTCTGTCTGGCTAAGTGGTAGTGTGAGGAGAAGTAAAGACTTCAGATTGGGTAGAGCTGGATTTAAATCCCTCTTAACTGGGTGACCTTGACCAGGGTGCAGAACTAGGTACAACCTTGGGTTTGCATCTGGTAAAGTAAAGTTGGTGAGGAGCATAAGCCAGGGGTAAAATTAAGCTGTTGAGCAGTACCTAAACTTTGGGAGCCAGGAAGGCATTTGACATGAATTCCATGCAGAAATATATTCTGAGATTAAAGTCAACCCACTTAGAGGTGCACCTTTGGAAGGCAATTGACCTGTGAGCAGGCGATTGAATTTACTTCATTTTTTAGATGAAATGATAATATATGGAAGATCATAAGCCAATGTTGGGTCAGGCTTGTGAAATTATAGGCTGTTTTTAAATTTGTTTAAAGTTACATTGAGTTAAGTCTACATAGTTCAAGCCTCCTGGGATATCCCCCACCTCTTGTCACACCCCCACATAGAGTACTATCTACAATCCCTTACTCTAATTTTTAGAGTGTCACCAAATATGTCAATGCATGTATGTACATATGCAGAGATATACATTATGTAATACTTTGTTCCTTTTAGCCTGCTTTGGAACCTCCTGAAAATAAAATCTCTTATTCTTACGTACATTCTTTTGCAGCTTTCCCTCCTTAACTTGTACCCCTTAAGCTGAGCATCAGGAAGAAGGAAACACCAGAGAAACTCAAAGATCCGAAGGACACCAACCCTGCTCAAGTCACTCTGGAAGCTGACTAGCCTGAATGTGCCCAAAGCTAGAGGGAACATCAGCCCTGCTTCAGCCACTCTGGGTTGGATGTACAAGGTGAAAGATATACTAGCCAAAAGGAAAATGGACTGTTTCGCTCTTTAAGACAGCTCTTATAGTGTCATTGCCACCCCTTACTTCTGTCATATACAGAGTCCCTTGTTTTGTCTTGACTCTAGGACTGATAACAATCAAACACATAGTTAATAATATCAGAAAACAAACACATGTACCAGTTCAATCCTGAAAGGGCATTGCAGTTGAGATCCAAGCTCACTATTGGGAGGATGGTTTCCTTTTCTTGGTGGATTCAAAAGCTTAATTGACATGGCATGGATTGTGCTATGAACTTGTGTATTGCTTCCATGTTTGTTTCCTCTTTTCATTAAAACTAGTGGTTCTACAATAGAAGCAGGTTTCTTTTTTAAAAAAGAGAAACAACAACTATGATATTACATCATATAAACCTTTAAGCCAAGAAGATAATAATGCCCTTTGACTTAGTGGATTAAATAATGAGCATCAAAGGGGGTAATGCTGTAGTTTCCAAAAGACTCCCACCTTAATTGTAACACACAAGTCTCTCTCCTAATCAAGAAGAGATTATTTTAAGAAGTCAACAAAATTTCCAGAGCACTCATTGTGCTTTGAGCTCCTTTTTGTTGTAAAGGCCAGGTTTCTCTTTCTTGTAAGAGTTAGGCCTGCAGGGCTGGGGTTCTGGCTCAGTGATAGAGCACTTGCCTCGCACATGTGAGGCCCCTTGTTCAATTCTCAGCACCACATAAAAATAAAGGTATTGTGCTCATCCACATCCTAAAAAAAAAATAGTCTCCAATCAAGTTTTTTGATGTGTGAAAATTTCTGTTTTCTGTGTAAAAAATTGTGAAACCTCTGTCCAACCTATGAATGTGGAACAAAGTTAAGTTATATTAAACATTGTGCTGTGTAACCACCCACTGAAATCTTAGAGAATTTCCAGACCTGGGGTCCAGAGCTTGTTTGGTGTTAGCTCCTCTGGATTGCTGCAGCTTAAATAAATCTGCTTCCTCCAAATTCCTCAGGTGTCCAGACTCATCTCTCCTGCATCAACGCCGCCTACTTGAAATGCTAGAATGTCCTAATTCTTGAAGGGCCTGAAGAGACAGTCTCTCAGACTCTGTCACAGTATGAATTCTAGGAAAAGTAATTCATCACAATGAAACTAATTTCAGGTTTCATTATAGGGACTTCCTGGATGTAATATCAAAGTTGCATGATAAAACTTGTGTACGTCTATTGAGTTGCCATAATATACCCCATAAAGATATATAAATGATATACTTGAATAAAAATTTAATCTGGGGGAAAATATGATTTGTGAGAAATCTAAAGCCATGCTTGCATTTTGTGTTGTTTTAAATATTATGCTGTAATAATATTGTATTTTATTATTACATTTTTAAATCTGAAAAAAAACATCAGAATTTTGTATCATAATATTGTCCAAAAGGGAAAATTTTATTGATTAGAACATATGCTTTCCTGTTTTTAGAGCTAACAGTTGAATTAAAGTTTTGCACCAGGCACCAACTCCATCAGAACCTCAGTCTGGTGAAACCACATCTTGGTGCCTGCCCAGGCCAGTGCCCATGAGCAGGTCCCAGAAGGAAATCAGGCTGGCTCTTCCCAGAGCCCTCTGGACAGAGGTTGGCCTCCTCCACTCTTAGTGTTATTTTTTTTCTCTGATTGCTTGGCTCCTCTCCAGGCTCTAAATTACCCTCTTATACATGATATAAAATTAATATCTGTGTGCAAAGAAACAAATGGTTCATTATTTTAAATTTTCTACCCTGATATCAGTAAGATATAACTTGTTAGGATGGTTACTGGTCCTCTAATATCACCAATTACACTGTGGCCTATGAACCAATAACATTGAGTAGGAGCTTGTAAGAAATGTATATTCTCACACCCCACTGAGATCTGCTGGACCACAATATACATTTTAACATATATGTCTCTATGCACAAATCTTTACCACTAATTGAGAGAGAAAACCCTCTCTCTCGATGTCCTTAAAATATTCACACCCCAAAGCCCCTCTGACCATTTTTTAATATATTCACAATTTCTAGAATTGAAACTGTGTAGTATTACAAGTTCAGACTTGATAGAGAAAATTAAATAACAGGGGAAATATCAGTGTCAATTACTTTAGTTTTCAAGAGTTTGATGCCTCAAAAATGTAAATCCTCAGAGAGTGTTTGCCTCATGTAATTTGGTCCCTGGCATATCTAAACCAAGAAATAACCTTAAGAGCTGGCAACCAGAACTGCTGTGGTAACTGTGAAATTGAGGAGGTTTGCTAATGTGAAACTGGATAAGCAAAAAATGAAAAGCAAATATTGGAGATGCTGAGGGGTGATGTAGACCAACATTGAAAATAACTATAACTGAGAACCAGAACCTGCCCTCTCAGCTCTGAAGATTACAGAATGCTGAGAAACTGTGACTCCCAATAGCATTAGTACTGTTTGCAAATAGCAAGTAAAATTTAATAATGAGGCTTCAACAAGAAGAAGGGTGAGTGTGCTTGTCCCACAACTGGGATTTGAAACTATTAGTTCTGGGAGTAATCACTAAAAATTTAGGTAAATATTCCCCAATGCCTCCATTTATTCAGTTATCCAGAGCATAATTTTTATACTTGTCATTTTATTACAAAATATTTTTTGAACTTTCTACAATGTACTAGCCCTGAGGCTTCCTGAAGGTAGAGAAAATTGGTCTGTTCTTTATAGCATGCTACAGAGTCTAAAATTGAGCTGTTTAGAAATTAGTTTCTGAGTCTAGAGTAGGAAGTTCTAACCAGTTACAGGGAGTTGGAGAATGTTTCCATGATGATTTCAATTTTAATGAGATTTGAAAAGAAGTATAAACATGTACTACACAACAGAGAGAAAAATGGTGGTAAGACTGTCTCACTGTCCCAGGAACAGTGAACAAAATGTGTCAAATATAAATATATATTTGAAATATAACAGATGTCAAATATAAAATGAGGTAGGACGTAGAGGCACTGGTTTAATTGAAGTGATTGCACATGTAATATGGAAAGTTGGTGAAAAGTTCAAAGTTGATAATTTCAGGAACAACAATATGAGCAAAGTGTTTAGAAGTACATAGATAACTTTCAGCAGAATTAAAAACAAACTGTTTATTGGAGCTATTCAACAGAGATTAAGTTTCTCTAAAGGACAGGATAAGAATATAGGTGAATCAGAAACTTTTATAGATTAATAAGTTCACCTATTTAATTCATCTTATTTTTGTTAAAGCTATAAATTCTTTAGGTGACTCTGATGTTGAACTATACAGGAAATTCCTGGATTAATAAAAAAATACTTTGTATTCAAGTGAATCTGTGAATCTGACTGTAGAGCAACAGCCCACATTACCCTCTCATCCACAATCAAACTAGAAAATGCCATGCCGTCACTGCTATGAAATGAGGATGGACTGCATCTGTTCCAGATCCTACTGAAGTATTAGATTTTATATAAAATGCTCTGATTTGGAACAAGTCAGATGCTAAAATTACATAATTTACTGAACCTACATAAGGACCTTAAGTGGAAACAGATTCAAAGTGAAAGGGGGTGCAGAGCAGGAAGGACATCATTACATCCATCCTGACTTTGTAGATTCCAGTATTTGTAACTGCTTATGATTCAATACCTTAACTCTATCCCAATGTCAGCCTAGGCCAACATTTTCTGTAAATCCTGAGAGATATTCAGAAATAGCCGATTGATATTATAAGTACCTAAGGTACTTATTTGGTGTCTCAAATGACTGCTTATCTGTTTAGTAGTAACACACAGTAATTGGATATTTTCAGTTTATTCATATGTGTGAGAGTCTAATATCTTTGCAATATTCAGTCATCAAGTCATGTAGGTCAGTGGTAGAGCGCTTGCCTCACAATGTGTGAGGTACTGGGTTCGATCCTCAGCACCACATAAAAATCAATCAATCAATAAAAATATATTTTAAAAAGAATAAAATAAACTTACTTGAAAGTATTCAAATAACAAGCAAATATATAACTCATAAAATCAGCAAAGTTCAAACTTACTGTGCTTAAACTGATTTATAAAATTAGACAACTTCCAGAATGAGCAGTCAAGACCAGAATATCCACAACTTAGCTACACTGAGAATGCAAGGACAGAATCACTGTAAAGTCTACAATTTAATTAAGGAAATAATTATTAAGAATTAATGCAATGTATCTGATCATTTGCAAAGAGGTAAAATATGTTGAAATATCAATTTAAGAAAATTGACAATTATAGCGGTATTCATCACATAAATGTAATTCATTGCTAAAAATTATCACACAAAGAAAATCCTATGTCTACACTGCTCCACTGGTGAATATTTCCAAATATTTGAGAGAAAGTTTTTCAATCTATTGCAAAACTAAGAGTGTTTTTAAGATATGTATTATTTTATGTGTATGTGATTTGTTCCTTTTTAAATACTGAGTAGTATTGTATTCCATATGTATTAAGTACACTCTTTCATCTATTTCCTTGTTGATGAACATTTGAGTTGTTTTTAATTTGGGTTGCTATGTAGAAAGCTAATATGTACATTTTGATACAAATCTTTGTATAGACCAATGTTTACATTTCTCTTGGATGAAAACTGAAGTGCATATATATTAGATTATGTAGTAAATGTTTGCTCAAATTTATAATAAATTGCTAAGCAGCTTCCAAGTGGTTGAGCAATTTTACATAATCAACAATACTTGGCATTGTCAGGTTTCTTTTCTATTTAGGATTTTACTTTGGTATAGAGAAAAATCAAATTTTATGTTCAAAGTTTTAGACCATGGGGATGCCGCTTAAAACTGCATGTGTTCCCAGTCTCTGCTTTGAAGTATATTCTAATTCATAAAAGATAAAGAAGTAGAATGGAAAATGGAGCTATGAAGATGTCTGTTTTTAATGAGTGACTGCTTTAAATGAGCAACTATAATTTGCTTCCAAAAATGTTTATGGTAATAAGACAATCATGATTTTGCTCATTATCTGATAACAGTCTCTAATTATGAAGTAGGTATCACATTTTTTCTCTATACAGTTGTAAAATTAAGACCAAAATACATATATTACCTTCTCAAAGGTATCAATGAGTGAAGGATTGGGTCTATGACCCAAGCACTTTGACTTTAAGACCTGGGCATTAACCACTATTGATTCTATTTCCCTCACATGTTGGTCCTGAGAACACAAACTGGCTAAATGTGAGGCGACACACTTAGCAGATAACACAGTATGTGTTACAGATGTTGTTTATTTTTAATAATATTGACAAACCTAAAAATTTGATGGAAATGCAGATTTCCTAAGAATTATTTTAAAAATTAAAATAGCTGGTGATAGTAAGAACTTTGCTCACCACTGGCGGAAACAAGTTTTAGGCTATTAAAAGCCTTGGGCAGGTCCTTCTCTCTCCAAGTTTTCACTCAGAGAGATATCCTCATTGACATTGGCTTCTATAAGAACGTAGGTTTGCAAATCTCAATGTAGGAATATGGGCTTAATCATTGAAATGTTCAAAATAATAAAAACTTCAAAACAGATCAATCTTTATAAAATGGTGTAAAATATTAAAGGAAGTATAAGTATAATTCTAAAAATAATTCAGAAGCTGAACAAAGGACATGGCAGCAGGAAATCATTTCCATAGTTACTGAGTTCATTGTGGCTGAACTCTCAGTGCAGCCAGAGCTCCAGCTGCCCCTCTTCCTCCTCTTCCTAGGAAGCTATGTGTTCACATCATTGGGGAACCTTAGTATGGTCACACTGATTGGGCTCAGCTCTCACCTGCATACTCCCATGCACTTTCTCCTCAGCACTCTGTCTTTGATTGACCTGCCATTTCACCGTTCACCCCCAAAATGCTGGTAAACTTTGTAACAGAGAGAAACATCATCTCTTATCCTAAATGCAGGACTCAGCTCTACTTCTTCCTCCTTTTGAATATGACCACGACGTGGCCATCTGTAGCCCACTGCTTTACCATGTCATCATGTCCTCTCAGGCCTGCCTTTCCCTGATTTTAGGGGTATGTAATGTAGGTGTGGTTTGTGCATCAGTCCATACAGGCTGCATGATTACAGTCCAATTCTGCAAATTTGATCTAATCAACCATTATTTCAGTGTTTCTTTTCCCCTCCTGAAGCTTTCTTGCTCAAGTAACTATGCCAATGAAGTGCTGATTCTATTTTTTGGTACATTTAACATCTTTGTCCCAATCTACATCTTCATCATTTCCAGCATACTACACATTCACTCGACTGAGGGCAGAGCCAAAGCCTTCAGCACGTGCAACTCCCACATCTCAGCTGTTGCTGTCTTCTTTGGTTCTTTCCTATCTATGTACCTACAGCCATCATCAGCAAGCTCCATGGACCAAAGCAAAATGTCCTCTGTGTTTTATACCATTCTTGAACCCATGCTGAACCCTGTGATCAACAGCTTGAGGAATAAAGATGTCAATGTTGCCCTGAAGAAAATGCTACACAGAAAAAAGTTTCTGTGAACAGAAGTAATGAATGCATGATTTATTATATCTAGGTCATTGACTATCACATGTTGTGAATTGATGTTATGAAATTTAGTCCATTTGTAAATATTTTTCCTCTTCTGATAGGATTTTATTCTTGTTATTATGGTACTTTAGTGGCATTTTCTGAGCATGATTTTATCTTATGTGTATCACAGAGGCAAAGTTAGAAAGAAATGCTAATGATGGTAAATATCCTTTTAACCAATTGTGCTCACTCCATCACTTTACAACTCTTCTATACAATTGATAACTCTGTTCTCAACTCTAAATGAAAATACCATCTGCCAAAGATGATTACTACCCTCTTTTCTTCCATCTATATAAACTACACAAAGTTATAAATATTGCAGACATAATTTCTAGCTTTGAGGTTCCTCTTTTCTGCCATATTCCACATTTGTCTGTCTAATTTCCAAAAACCCAATGTGGATGACAATAATTCTGCATACCCAGACCAGAATATAATTTATTGGGGGCTCCCCTTTCTTCCATATGCCCTACATGTCTTTCTAAGGTAGTGTCTCAAATAGGAAAAAATTGGGAATTTTCGTCAGAATACAAATCTCTTGGAGCTGTCTGAGATCAACTAGAATAGAGATTCAGACAAAAAAAGAGAAATTGTTAGGAAGGATAATGCTTGGCAAAACATTTTGTAAATTCCTAGTTACAGAAGAACAAAATCTATTTTATCATTGATTTCTACTAACAGAAATCAATCCCTCGTGGGAGAAAATGTTTTTGAGATCATGGGAATCTCTAATTTATTTTTTGATTAATGTTGTTATTGCATGTGGAGCCAAATCGTGGGAGATTTTGAAATCCATTGAGAATTAATTGTATATTTCTAATCCCCATTGCAACACTTGCAAATAATACAGGATTCCAGTTTCTGATAGCAAAAATCTTAAGGTAAGTGAACATCAATTTCTCAGCAGGTCGTACAACTCCTATAAGGTGTTTAAGTTGTGTATTTAAATGCTGTAATTAATAATTGGTTCTTCAAGATAATGCATTTACTTCATATTCACTGATCATTTAATTTTATTCAACTTTTAGTGAATCATTTTATTCTCAAAAGTAAATGTTATCTGACAAGCTTTGTAGTTGAGGATATTGAGTCATATACAATATAGTTTTCCTAAAGTCACATAACTGGTAAGTAATAAAGTCATGATTCAATTCTTGCTATTTTGACTACAGAATGGCTTTGAAACTCATAACACTATGCTATTGTATTGATTTATTTATTTTGAGATTGTATTCATTTATTTTATATGACTCCAGAACATACATTACAAAAAAGACCACCTATTATAAAATTTAACATATGCTTGTGTGTTTATTTTCTGTCCATATGTACTCTGGATAATTTACTTTCCCATTATCTGAACTTCAGTGTCAGTATTCCTTTCAGAACCACAAATGAGTGAAGCAAATCTTATAGAGACTGGGGTTCTAATGTCTTGCTGCCTTAAAAATTGGTTACATTTGCTGTGAACGTCTAGAGTCCCTGGGTAAGGGTCGCAAAATAACCGGGACACAGGGGATGCAGAGCCAAGGCAGCAATTGCAACTGCATGCTGAGGTTTATTTGCAAGTTCCTTTTATATTCTTCTTCTAACAAAGCAAGCAATTCTTCAGTAACACTTTACCCGCATTGCCCAAAAATCATGCCTCAGAGGGTACACAGAGCTAAATTCAGATTGTTCCTGTTCATTTGATAAGTACCCTCCCAAAGTTCTTTGTAGACATTATCTAATCCCCGAATGTACTGTTCCCAGGTCCAGTATGCAGGAAGCTTCTTCCTCTTGGCCAAACCTTGCAGAACTTGTGACTTGCGATAAGGGGAAGAGAACTTTTCCTCCTCCTAACTGAGGTTTGCCTCAGCTGACCTAAATCACAGCCACAGCTCTTGCAAAAAGTCAGGCCTGAGGGAGCTAAACTCTGCAGACTCAAACCCCAACATTAGGCTATCTGCAAGTTCTTTCTTTGTAAATGGCTTTTCCTATTTAAATCATGTCCTATCAAAGGCACAGTTACAACTGTCATGCTCAATGATCAACTTGAGTTGTGAATGGGCTCCTAACCATCACTATAATGTTCAAGACACTGTTGGGATTATTTTAGATGTGGAAGATCCACAAGCCTGGACAAGCTGACAGCATTCAATTGACACATTCTCCTGTTGCTCTCAGTGCTTTTCAGAGCAGCTTACTGCCATAGATGTCCCTGATGGGAGAAATAGCTCCTTTTTAAATCTAAATCAGAATGTCATGCTTTTCATGGTCTGCAAAATGCTCAAAAAATCATTATAAATTTTCCATTGTCACTGTAGGGATCTCAGGGATCTCTTGATCTCTTTGCTTCTTGGTTTTTGCATTTCCTTTTGAATGCAGTCTGTTCCGTGACAGCCAGGAACCAACTTACTTCTCCTCCTGATCTTGAGCAGAACATGCTCTCACCTGCTTTCCCATTTATATCTCTGGTTGAGGCTACTTGCTCCTTTTGGAAGAACTCAAGTCAATCAAATAGAAAATTCAGAAACTATTTTCTAAATTAATAAAAAACAAATAAAATAATTACTCAGAGTCACATAGTGGTTTAAAACTTGCAGATGTTGATACAGACTTTGTCCTCAAAATGCTCTTCTTATTGATGAGGAAATAGACTCAGGGGTAAATGACCTGTTACACAGACCCTACACCAGGGAGTATAGTCCTGCTTTCATCCGATTTCCAAACAAGAAGCCTATGTCATCATTCAGTCATAGGGGATAGGATGTGAAATGAACAAATATTTCATTCAGATGAAATTCATACAGATGTTTTGTAATATTTTGGGGGGATAATTTAATAAATATTGGAAGATCTCCTTTCCATTGTATTTGAATCCCTTGAAAAGGTGGTCCTCATTCACTACACAGAAGATTAAATTTATGAACTCTATTCTCTTGGCTAAAATGCCAGCTTTATCAGAGTCCAAAGGGACAACTGCAATGGCATTTGAGATTCTGATATCTAGTGAATATAATTTAATTGTATCACTTAAAAAGAAAATACTTCCACAAAAGGGGAACCCTGGGATTTCTTTGACAACTGTACTCTATATTTTATAGCACTCAGGAGGTTGGTATAGGCAAATTTTTACTAAATACAATGTTTCCAATACCTACTTTACATAATTGTATATTTTAAAAGTAGGAATTTATAAGAAGGATTGTTCATACATGTTAAGTCATAATCATCTATGTTCATCTACAAATTTGTTCATCTATGTTAAATTAAAAAAGTAAAACTCTAAATTTAATTTTTATTCTAATGAGGCTCACATATAATTATATATATATATATATATATATATATATATATATATATATATATATATAATTTCATTTACATACTGACAATTCTGTGGGTAACTTGTAAGATCCGAATAAACTGCATGTACTCTCACATTCATGAATTGCTGATGTACAAACAACCAGATACTTTTCTTGGAAATGCATTTATGTTTCTCAAGGTGAATAGCAAGCACTTTACTTACAGTATTGTTGTTTTACAAAGCTTTAAAGGCAGTAGAATTGTAGGTCACCAAACATGGGTAAAATCTGTTGGAAAATCAAAGCAGTACCTTCTTATAGGAGACCACATCACATATGGTCACCTGTGCTGAAGGAAAGCATAGACCCATGCAAATAGTAACCAATTATTTTCACTTTCTTTTAATGAAATAACATTTTATTTTCAGTGAAATCTCACATACGGAAATACCTTATTTTTAGTCATTTTCAAAGTGACTCAACTACTAAATTACTTTGATAGGAAATTTAAATATTGCCATTCATGTTCCCCTAACTTTCTAAGTTCAAGATATTGGATATAAATAAATGTTCTTTTGATGATGATTCAGGGCAATGACAGTTATGCAAATTGGCTATTTTATGTATTTAGGTGCATTTTTCCTGGTCCCAACTTTCTGGAGATTTAGAGAGCTATTTGAGGATTTTTTTTAAATTATTAATTTTTCTGCCACCCTCAATTTTGTTTAAAATCTTTGTCTGCCTACTCCTTTCAAATTTCGTGTCTTCATTCTGCTCTCTTTCAGGTATGCTAAATGATTTCCTAACAAAAATGGTGATATAGTTTTAAGAAATATCCAATTTAGGCTGGTAAATTAATGAACATTAATAAATGGATAACGTGATGCTTATAATTGATTTCTTAAAGGTGTTTTACTTACATTCAGTTGTTTTGTAAAAATGAGATTGTAAGTCACTGAATAAATATCGGCACATAAATTATGTATTCCTGCCCATCTGTGGATTCCTCAATCTGCTGGGCACTGTCAAAGCATAAACTAATGTGTTTTATTTACTCTGACAGATAAGCAATTTTTGTCTTCAAATCAGCAGGAATGTTTCATTAGTCAGAGAGATAGGATTACTGAGGTTCTGATTTGTGGATTAGCCTTCCTAATGGAAAGGATTTTTATATTATCTGAGATTACAAAATGAAATTTGGAGCTATTCGAGCTTAGCAAAAACCATGGTACCCAATAAATGGGTCTGAACCCAAATGCTTCATCTCTGTCTCTACTAACTTTCACAGTGTGTTGATTTCTCTGTATCACAAATATTGTGTCCATGTGAACAATTCATTGAAAAACTTCACACCCTTCATGTGATGATGGTCCAATTTCTTGGACATTATCAATGGGGCTGCATGGTGTTTCATTCTGGCAACTCTGAGTCTCTTTCTCTTATTGTATTAGCTAATTTCCTGAATTTAGAGATTTGGATCTCTTCTTGTTTTCTTGGAGATAACATCCCACCTAATTCATCCTTTAAATCAACATACATATTGAATACAATTAACATGCTGTAAGTTATATAGTAAAAATATATTGCAATGAATTTCACAATTTTTATGTTGTGATCATGAAAATATTTTGTTGTGAAAAATAAAAGCAAAATAATGTATTCTTTTGTGTATGGAATTTTTTCTTCATTAATATTTTTTTTATTTTGGAAAAATAAAATTTAAAGCCACATCTTGGTCCTGATTCTTAATGTTTCTCTCTTCAGTGTCATGAATTCAAATAATACTTTGTTATTCAAATGTCCCAAAGAAAATTATCAATATTGATTGACTCTGTATGCAATATACAATGTTTTAGCTCTGCTTGAAGTTTAGGAAAAACAAATTTGGTGAACAATAAGACCTGCAACTCTGATCTAAATTTTTGAAAGAAATGTCAGTGAGCCTTTGACTTTGAAAGATGGATGGGAGTGCAGGTGCAGGGCAGATGTAATGATTTCTTGATGGCTAAAGTGTTTCACCTGAATGTTAACACTGCTGTTTCTGTAAAAGAAAGATCTAAATTATAGTCAAAGATGGCCTATGGCCCTGCAATTTTATCAATCCACTTTCCCACGAAAGGGGAAATGTCCTGGCCTACTCAGATTTTCCTTTCAGAAATCGGACATAACAGAAAGACTATCAGAAGGGATTAGAGCCATTTCTATAAGTTCTTTTCTATATTCATGATCTCTACAGAGAAATCTTCATGTTCCACAGTCCCCAGTTTAGAGAATGCCAAGTATGCTGGCTGATTCATGGAGGTCATAGAGAACCAAAATAGACAACTCTCACATGGTCACAGCTAGATCTGAAGCCATGAGCTCATGATGTCAGAAGGTTCTATTGGCATATGCTCAGACAAAGAGAGTAAGATGTCTTATTTTAATAATATAAACAAAAAAACTACTTTATGGAAAGTTTGTGGTTTTTCTCAATGTGTAATCATTAGAGGCTTAAGCCTGGGAACCAAATGAAGTGACGTTGACTTCAGCATGGTTGGGTTTGGATGGAACCGTGGCTCTGGGTTACATTTAGAGTCTTTGTCCTTGAGGTTTTAAGATGTTCTTGGTAAGGATGAAGTCATGTTATCCATGAGGGTGTCAGAAATGCAATCCACCAAAAGAGCATGAAATTCTGCTTTGGAAATCAGAAAATAAGCTTAATGTCCCTCTTTTATCTCTTTTAACAGATACTATTTTGTAAGAAAATGGCTACTTCAAACCTCTCTTCAGGGACTGATTTTATCCTTGAGGTGTTAACAAAACGCCCAGAGCTCCAGTTGCCACTCTTCCTCCTGTTTCTTGGAATATATGTGGTCACAGTGGTGGGTAACCTGGGCATGATCCTCTTAATTGCCATCAGTTCTCAACTTCACTCTCCAATGTATTACTTTCTCAGTCATTTGTCCTTCATTGATCTCTGTTACTCTTCTGTCATTACCCCTAAGATGCTGGTGAACTTTGTGTCAGAGAGGAACATCATCTCCTTTCTGGAGTGCATGACTCAGCTTTACTTCTTTCTTTTTTTTTGTTATTGCAGAAGATTTACCTTCTAACAGCCATGGCATATGACCATTATGTTGCTATCTGTAGCCCACTGCTTTACAACATTGTCATGTCCCACAGGGTCTGCTCCATCATGATGGCTCTGGTGTACTCCCTGGGTTTGTTTGGGGCAATGGTCCACACCTCCCGCATGTCAATGCTGTCCTTCTGTGAGTCTCATATTGTCAGTCATTATTTTTGTGATATTCTGCCCTTGCTGACTCTATCTTGCTCCAGCATCCACATCAATAAGATATTGCTCTTTATTATTGGAGGAATTAATACATTAGGTCCTACTCTGGCCATTCTCATCTCTTATGCTTTTATTCTCTCTAGTATCCTCCATATTCGCTCCACTGAGGGTCGAGCCAAAGCCTTCGGCACCTATAGCTCCCATCTCATGGCTGTGGGCATCTTTTTTGGGTCTATAACATTCATGTATTTCAAGCCTCCTTCCAGAAATACTATGGACCAGGAGAAGGTGTCCTCTGTGTTCTACACCATGGTGATTCCCCCTGATCTACAGCCTCAAAAACAAGGATGTGAAGAATGCACTGAGAAGATTGTTTGGGGGGAGGCAGTCATCCTGATGAAGTGGGTACTTGTAGGGATCAAGAAGAAATGAACCAGATGAAATGGTGTCAGATGATTTTTGACATTTCTTTCTGTCTTCCAAAGAGAAAGCCTTCTTATTTAAAAAATACAGAGTCTATGCTTGAAAATGACTGAGATTTTTAATATTATTGAGCAATTCAGTTTTCTGATATGTTTCAAAGAAATAGGAGTTAGCAGCAGAGGGAAGATAAACATTAAGATTTTTATGATTATAAAAACAATATTTTTTGTTGGAAATATTGATGGATATAGTTCCATGGGAAGGACAGTCTGAGATAAAATTATGTATCAGTGAGTTTATGTGCTAATTTAGTTGGTAATCCAGTTTCCTTTGAATTCAAAGTACTACTTTCTATGTGGTGTTTTATCTAGCATGAAGAGGCATTGCACAGAAGTATCTGGCTTAGTCATCTGAGGGAATAGTTAGCCTTTATCATGACATTCCTTTAAAAAGAGATTAAATTTGATTATACTATATAATTTTTTTTCAGTTTAGTCTCATTTTGACAAAATTGTCAAGCTGCAGACTATAGGACTTAAGTTAAACATTATAGAGACTGTAAGACAACAGTCCAGATGATCAACGAAAAATGTATTCTTCCTTTTAAGTAAGTGAAAAATTTACTTCAGTGGTTAGTTTCAGTTTCCAGACAAGTGTGACTACAGGAGACCTTTTCATTTTTACCACTCTATCCTTTTCTTAACTCTCACAATTCCATACTATAACCATGTGTATGTTATATGAGACCCTGTTCTGCCTCCAGTCTCAGCTTGTCAGTCTTTTGACCTGCACATGGCTTAAACCTATGTATGTGAAAGAGTGGAAAGCTCTTCCATGTAGGTAGCTAATAATGAATCATAGTTTTGGACTCATTAGATTCCACAATAATCTGGCATAAACATTTCCACCAATGTAGTGTCTCCAAACAAGATATTTATTCTCCTACAATTCTAGAGGTCTAATTTAAAAATAGTCTTAATGGCCCTAATCAAGGTTTCAGTTAGGCCTCATTTCTTCTATGTGTTATGTTTTAGATATGAGGTATTCCCCACAAAGCTCATGTGTTAGACAATTCAAGTTAGCAGAAGATAAATGGTTGGGTTATGAGAACTTTAACCTAATCAGTGGATTACTCCACTGATGAGAATTAACTAGGCAGTAACTATAGGCAGGTAAGTTGTGACTGAAGAGATAGGTCACTGGGGGCATACCTTGGGATTTATACTTTGTCCCTGGTGAGCAGAGCTGTCAATCTCTGCTTCCTGATTGCCATGCTGCTTTCCTTCTGCCATGACGTTCTGCCTCATCTTGGGTCCAGAGCTATGGAGTAGCCATCTGTGGACTCAGACCTCTGAAACTGTGAGCCAAAATAAACTTGTCCTCCTCTACATTGTTCCTGTATGGTGTTTTGGTCACAGTAATGAAAAAGCTGTCAACATCATGGAGTATCCAGGGGAGAATCCATTCTTTTCTTTGTCTAGCTTTCTGGGGCTGCTGGCTGCCTTAGCTTGTGGCTGTTCCACTCCAATTTCTGCTCTGTGGTCTCTACTATCTCTTATCAGGATATATTTGATTGCATGTAAGGCCCATCTGAATGACAACTGATGATCTCCCCATATCAGGATCCTTACATGTCACATGTGCAAAAAGTCTTTCTTTCCCTTGTTTTCCATATAAAGTAACATTCAAACATTCAAGTAACATTCACAGATGTTGGGACACTGGTATGGATATCTTTAGGGAGAATTTTTTTTTTTTAGTCTACCAATGGGTCTTCAGGGACACAAGGACCTCTGAGATCAATTTAAAAGTTACATATTCTCTCTGGGATTTTTAGAGTATTGATTGGGCAATATCACAGGAAAACAATTATAAAATTCTGTTGGTCCTAAAACCACAAAACATTACTTGAACCTTTTTAAGATATATGTTCAAATGTTAAAAGGGAGCATGTGTTCCGTCCAAGTTATTATCAGTGTCTGTCATTATATAAAAATGGTATCTTTCTTTGATTTATATTCTACATCTTAGAGACTAGTGGTTAAATACATTCATAGCCCATCAATACCTGTCATTTATAACAAACACCAGTACCATGACCACTACAATGATTTCACTTCTTTATGTTTTTGAAACTGTTTTTTCCCCTGATATTAACTAGAAGTGGAGACCTTTCTAAGTTTTGTGAACTTCTTTACTTTAGTCAAATACATTCTTACCTGGAGAAAGGCAGAATAGGTCCTATAGGCTTCCTGTATGCTAATTTCAGGCAACAAATCTACCTTCATCATCATCTATACACAGAATGATTTTGTCCAGAAAACTATCCACATAAATGAGAGGAGAAAAGGGTATTAATGGCAGAGTACTACTTCCTGGGTTTTCTTTGGGGTAAATGTTGGAGTTTATTACAGTACCGTGATTTCTATATTGTATGTGGTATTATATATTACATGTTTGTATAACTTCCCTGTGAAAGCTGCAGATATGAAAATTAAAATTCAATAGATTTAACTTGACCACCAATCATAAGTATAAAACAAAGAGTATACATGAGTCTCCTATGTGTCCATCCAGGGTCCTTTCTATCTTTTCATCAAGAATAATTATTGGCATGAAATTCTGAATTAAACAACAATTGGACCATAAAGATTGCCTTTCTGCTTTTTGTGTGAATTTTCTTATCATAAAGGTATAGCACTAAGAAATTTTTTAAATGATATATTGATTTCTGTAATTTTATACATGAATAATCTAAGTTTAAGAGTCTCAATGATTTCCTAAGAAATAAGTACTTTGATAAAATTAGTATTATATTTGTGAGGTGCTTACACCAATATCTACCACATAATAAGCATCTCTAGATAATATTGCCAAAAGTAATAATATAAAGAACAATTATTATAGTTAACACTGCTATTTTTATTTGGGGATATTTGAAACTTTACTAAGTAAGTCAAGTTCTGAGTCAATTATGTTTATGTACATTTATGTGTAAAATTCATTAGAGATTCTTGGATGCTTTTTAATCAATTACCTTAAACAAAGTAGTTCGTTGGTGAAAGCCTGGTATTTGTGATTGGTAGGCACAAAATATCTGAAGTGACTCTAGGTCAGAAGGATATATTTCTCACTTGTCACAAATGGGAAGAACCTTAGGCAGGTGGAATGAGGAAAGGTCGATGGAAGCCACTAGAATCATTGAATGAAAGAAATTTCAGTCACAGGAGATGTTATAGGAGGAGAGGCAGAATAGTGATTGGGACTAATAATTAAAGTTTGATTCAGAGCGAAGAAGTCCATGGACAATTTTTCTAAGGGTCCTAGAAATTTTCTGACCCAAGCCCTTGGATGGGAAGGGAAATAGAATATTTTTTCCTATGTTCATCATTCTGTCCTATATTAACCACTCTAATTTTCAGAATTTGGATTTTCCAAGAGAACAAAATTTCAATAAGGAACTAAGTTTTCCTAATATATGGTTTTCTAACTAAATCATCCAGCCACAATACACAAATATAAGCAAACAACAAAATATATGATTATCTACAATGGCAACATATAAAATGAGAGAATATTTGGGATCTTAAAAACATTTTAAAAGGTAAGCAAGACAACCTCAAAGAAGAAAAGTCTTTAAATTGAATAAACTCTGCTTTAGGAAAAATTTCATATTACTCTTATCCTTTCTCCCATTTTTTTAACCAATTGATGAACTCTTTAGTAAAAACCTAGGAACTGACTTCTGATTCACTTTGGGAATCATTGTCCTGAATTCTCCACATTACAGAATCCTCATCAACAACTTGAGAATATGAAATCTGGAAATTTTTTCACCACTCTTGAGACAGGTATCAACAGAGGCTACAGAGCATAATAAGATGACTTTTGCAGAGGGTTATTAAATACTGATCACTCTGTTAATCTTGGGCTCTGTAGGTCTTGGGCGACTTATATGTGTATGAGTGTGTTTGATCTTTCTAATGAGCTCCCTAAGCTCACTAAAACTCCCATTAAAAGTGCTTTTCATACCACCCTTATGCTTTTCAGACTGGAAAAGCTAAGCGTTATTTGCTTGAGGGTTTCTACTATTGGATAAATAATTTAATGTTTTATTTTTAGCCAACCAATAATTCTGTCTTTAACATATAAACGTGTGCATCAGGCAGTAGGAAAGGATTGCTTTTTGTCAGCCATAAGAGAGATCTGCAGGGTGGGGTCGTGGCTCAGAGGCAGAGCACGCACCTAGCATGCGTGAGGGACTGGGTTCGATCCTCAGCACCACATAAAGTAAAATAAAGACACTGTGTCTACATATAACTAAAAAATAAAAATATTGCACAAAGTGAGCAGTTTCTATGAACATCAGTCTCTGTGCAGGATCCAGGTAAGTGTCTAGCTTTTTTATGGCAACTGTGTCATGTCTATTAGGAGGACATTTGGAGACAGTAACAGTACCACCCCCATACAACATTTAGCTTTACTTGGGAACATTCTTTCTATCGTCCTCTCCAGTTGGTCATGTCCTTCTAATAACTTTTCTAGCAATCCTGCCTTGTCACATCTTTATGACTTGGGTCACAGAATCTGTGGGAATGATTCCAAGTATAAATGTAAGCAACATTGATGCAGGCGTCTCCCCGGGTTTCCATGACTCTGAACTGTTTGCTTCCCTGAAATCCTCTGGTTTTTGCATTCATTGGTATTTCTTGTCTTATTGAGCACCAGTCTTCACATAGAAGTCTCCAAGAGATACAGATAACAAAGGAAGACATGATCTCAAGTAGAGTGTTCATTTTTTCACAGAATATTAAACATATTTCTAACTTCTTGTTTATCTTGAATGAATATTGTTTAGACAATAGGAAACAAAAATTATCCACTCATCCCAAGTAGCCTTTGTTCATTGCTACTAGTCTTTCATGCCTTTGTATTGTATTGTATTGCTAGAAAATCAATCTTTGAAAGGAATATCCTTGATGTCCCATCTTCTCCAAAAGAGCCCAACATTTTTAATCTGCCTCAAAATTTTTGATATAGAGACACAAATGTTTAAAACCCTGACCAACCACAAATGTTTAGCATATTTTCATCATTCAAAGCAAGATGAAGGACCTGGCATGAACAGGAGACACGAGTCCATCTTCTTACCAAGATGGCATTTCCATCTCCTCATATTATGTGCCTTTCTATATTCAATCATATTTTTTTTTAATTTTGATTAGTGCTCTTAGATAACAAATCTTTACATTTATTATTTTAGTTGATCATAACAATCTGAAAAAAATAAAAGGTATTCTAATTCTCACTTCACAATTTAGATGAGAGATTTACAGCAAATAGCTTTCCCAATGTTGCAGGATGGTCAGCAGAACAGTCAGCCCTTGAACTTAAGGCTGTCTTGACAACAAAACCTTCATGTTGATTTGCTGGGAAGAATACCAGTTCACCTTGTTAAGCTCTTTTACAACTTTTTGTTATTAAGTAGGTATGGGAAGCACTGAGCTCAGAATTAGGCAGATTACTTTCCAGTTGCACTATTTACGGTATTTAATGTTCACATGTTCACTGTGAACTTCCATGCAGGTACATGGAAACACTTATTTGAAAATGCAAGCACTCCTTTTTTTGTACTGTTTGTTACTAATCTTTACAGAGCATCATCGACATTGTCTGGAAAATGTAGCTCACAACTATGGACAAAGTGTCTTAGTGTGTATCCTTTAGGATACTGTGGGAAAATGTTCTTTCAGCCATTTTTTATGTTTACTATTCTCTTGCATAGTTTCTTCCAAAGCCAGAAACATCTCTTTTCCTCTTTCTGTACTTTCTTATCACCTTAATCAGTTGTATATATAAATATGAGATGCAGAAATTTGTGCTTGATCTCTGCTATTCCTGCTCTGAGCCCCCTTCAGGATGAGAAGTGTTCTCAGACTGCTTACCATGCATGAGCCCTAACTCCTTTTGTTCCCCATCATCTAGAATCTCCCTTTCCCAGAAAGTGCTTTGAAATCTGGTCTATTGTATAGTATCTAAAAATGTTCACATTTCCTTGTAGGCTCTCATCCTCGAAGTTTTGTGACAAGTTAAAAAACAGAAGATATGAAGACATTAATCCATATGTGAAGTAAACTGGGTCAATGAGGGACTCTGGCAGTCTTACTTCTTGGACTGTAGCTCTGACTCTACAATACTTTGTGCCTATAACTTTTAACCATGAAAATAAGGACGTAAATTGTAAACAGTATTTCAGGGAATTTTGAAACATTATATAAATTATAGAAAGCATGTGAAAGTAATATGCAATCAGTGAGGAAGGAAAAGAAGGAGAAAGGAAGGACAGGAAGAGGAAGATGATAATCATTATTCTCTCTAGTTGCCTTTTATAATACTTAAAAAAAAAACAGAATAACTGGTACCCTAAAAACACATACACTCAATCAAACTGTTTCCTTCAGGGACCCAATTAATGTTGGAAGAATGTGAACCAACTCACTGCTTCTTCTGGGAAGAACACAGACTCTTATTTCTTCAGGTCCATGGCCTTAACACCCATTGGTACTGAGCATAGGAAAATTCAAGGTTTACACCAATAGCACCATTCTTTCAGGAACCCAAGCATCATCTTTTTCTGCCATGTAAAAGCTTCTCAGTAGGGCATAGGTATCTTGTAAATAAGGGGATAGTTGTTCACTGATAAGGTTGCAGCCAACTGACTGTTCTGGGAATCTTGAGGTGTGAGAAGACTCATGAGCTAAGCACGTGTCCTTCAGTGCTGAGTGCAGTGGTGAAGCCATCTGCCTGCCATTCTTTGCCAGTTCAGTGGAGAGCAAACAGGTGCTTCAGGAGCACTTTCACTTCTTCACCACGGGTGTCTTGGACAGGGATTTTCACCCAGGGAGTGATAATTAGATGTGTTATACACAACTTCATGGTCATCTTCACTCCAACTGCAAGTTAGAGAATATTTTCAATGCTGTGTCTAAAGTTTCATTCTTTCCTTGTTTGCAGATATTATGGGAGATGTTTTGGCCTCAGAATGTGAGAAAATTGGGAACAATGAGACAATGATTAGAATCATCCATTATTTTTTCTACTGTCAGTACATAACTATCAGTAATTCTCCCCATACAGCATGATTTT
Organism: Spermophilus citellus; assembly: GCF_964194105.1. Classification (NCBI taxonomy): domain Eukaryota; kingdom Metazoa; phylum Chordata; class Mammalia; order Rodentia; family Sciuridae; genus Spermophilus; species Spermophilus citellus. The sequence goes on along the minus strand of NC_138183.1, from coordinate 147,529,130 downwards.
AATTTGCTGCCAATTTAGGACAAAGGTTTCTGAGTCAGTCCACTAACACATTTTGTGATCTGAACTCTGGATCAACTTGGAGAAAGTCCAGGGTGATTTGGGAGATTGGGCACAGACATGGGAATCTCAGATGATGAAAATTGTGACTTAGTCTTTCTGTCCTTGTTAACTTTCTTGTGCATCTTTTGCTTCATTTGAAAGGGGAATGATGATCTTTAATATAATTCTCAACTTTCATTTCTACAGAAATCTCAAAGAAGAATGGCCATAGCAAATCATTCTACATCCACCTTGTTTGCCTTACTGGGTTTAACACAGCAGCCAGAGCTCCAGCTGCCCCTCTTCCTCCCACATCAATTACTTCTGTGATGTTCTTCCCCTCCTCAATCTCTCCTGCTCCAGCACACACCTCAACGAGCTCCTACTCTTTGTTGTTGCGGGGTTCAACTCCTTGGTGCCTACCCTGGCTGTTGCCATCTCCTATGCCTTCATCTTCTACAGCATCCTTCGCATCCGCTCCTCAGATGGTCGGTTCAAAGCTTTTGGAACTTGCAGCTCTCATCTCATAGCTATGGGGATCTTCTTTGTGTCTATCACCTTCATGTATTTCAAGCCCCCTTCAAGTAATTCTCTAGACCAGGAGAAGGTGTCCTCTGTGTTCTATACCGCAGTGATCCCCATGCTGAACTCTTTAACATACAGTCTGAGGAACAAGGATGTGAAGAAAGCACTGAGGAGGTCTTATTGGGGCAATGAGATTATTTTTTTGAGAGTTTATAGATGGGAAAAATGAATAATATGTTTTTGCTCATTTTTATTTGTTGTTCTGATGCAATATGCATAATTTCAAGGATTTATATTTTTTCTTTTTCTTTTCTTTTCTTTTTTTTTTTTCTCCTGGGAATTGTACCCAGGGCTTTCTGCACTTTGTGTAATTAAGTACTCTACCATCAAACTACATCCTCAGTTCCAAGATCTATGTTTAAAAGGTACTTTTCAATCTAGAGTCAACTCAGTGTTTAAATAAAATAGAAAACATTTTGTATTAGCATTCCTGTGTTTTGACAGAAAAATTTGTGTTTAGATAGTTTTGTTTTCTTACTGTGATATAAAGGAAATGTTCTTCTCTTCCCAATATTCCATGCTTGCTTATTGAAGACTGCTATGTGAAGGGTACTGAGTTATTAATAGAACAACAGAAATTGACTAGAAAAAGAAGAAAAGAAAGAGAGAGAAAAAGAATTAGAGAAAGAGAGAAATCAAACAAGCAAACACAGGAGAAAGAGTTACAGAAGAAGAACTGTAATTTTAGTCAAAAGGTCTTATTAAATTTGCTTTCATTATTTGTTTTCCATTTAACATATGCAAAAAGCCTTTATTTCCATTTATTTGGTTGTTTTGAGCCCTCTCTACTGAAATACAGAACAAGGGAAGCTTGTGCCACATTTTATCTTAATTTGTTATCATATTTATATTGTTAGTCAATGTAGTTAGACATGAGAAACCACGTAGGAGCATAAGAATTAGGAAAAAAAGAAAGAACATATCTTTAGTCCCAGATGATATAATTTTCTATCTTGAAATCCCTAGAGACTCAATGTTCAAACTAACACAAGATAAGAAGAGGCAAATTAACCCTCAGAAATTGTTTAAAATAGCAGCAAGAAGATAAAATACATGTTACTATATTTTTTTAAAAAATGTAAAATCAATTTAAGAGAAACATTCAAGTACTCCTGAAAGGTAGAGAGGTAGGGTTGAACAAATGAAAAGATACTTGCTTTTCTTAGAATAATTAAACATTTAAATATTCTAGTTTATCCCTGAGCATAGTGGTGCATGCCTGTAATTCCAGCAGCTAGGGAGACTGAGGCATGAGGATTGAGAGTTCAAAGCTAGCCTCAGTAAAAGTGATGCACTAAATAACTCAGTGAGAACTTAACTCTAAATAAAATACAAAATAGGGCTGAGGATGTGACTCAGTGGTCAGTTCCTGGTACCCTACATAAATATAGTACTTTTCCCTAATTAACTTATACATTTAACACAGCTTCCATATAAATATCAAAATATATTTTTATGGTTCTAGACAAGTTTCTCAAATTTACTGAAATATCTTTATACATTAGCTTATTGAAGTACATTTGATATATATATATGTGTGTGTGTGTGTGCGTGTGTGTGTGTGTGTGTGTGTGTAAAATATAAAATTTCATTAATTTTAACACTTAAATATACCTTTGAAATTTATTTGTCACCACACTCAGGATAATAAACAATTAGTTCAACCTCAAGAGTGGTTTTTTTACATCTATCCCCAAACAATAACTGATTTATATTTTGTCTCAGCGTATTATTGGCATTTCCTATTTCATGCAAATGTAATCATACAGTATGTATTAATGTGTCCTTGGCTTTTCTTCACTTATAATAGTGATTTAAATATACATCCATGAATTCATTTTTATAGCTTATCATTTACCTGTTGCCACAATATATCCACTTATTTGTTAATGATCATTTGGGTCATTTTAGCTATTACAAATAAATTGCTATGAACTTTCATGTCGGGTTTTATGTGGACAACATATATTGATATTTCTTTTGAGCAAATACTACAAGTAAAAAACATGGATTGTATGATAGGTACATACCTATTTTTAAAACTGCCAAACTATATTCTGATGTGGAAAATTTTACATTTTCAGTAGTTATGCAAGAGAGTTACAATTGGTCTATATCATCACCCAACATTTGGTTTTATATTTTTTATTTGAATTTTAGGAATTGAAATCTGTAGAAATTAATGTCTCATTTTTTTTACTTTCCTCCTAACAAATGATACCAAACTAATGATATTAATGTTTTCATGTGCTTCTTGTTCATTTACTTATTTGGGAAGTGTCCGGCTAAATTCTTCTGCACATTTTGTTACTGAGTTTTTGAGTTCTTATTATTGAATTGTACTTAACTATTTATTCTGGGTTTACTCTCTTTCTGGATGCAAGACCTCTATCACATGTGTGTCCTGCAAATATTTTATCCTAATCTCTGACTTGCTTTTCCTATTTTAAATAGTGTGTTGTTTAAATAGAAAGTTATTTAATTTTGATGTTTAATTTATCATTTTTAAATTATGTGTTTGTGTAATCCTCTGGAAAGCATTTATATACTTCAGAGTTACAAAATATCTTCTCAGAGGTTTTTTTTTTCTCTAAAATTTTTATAGTTTAGGTTTCACAATTGGGTCTACAACCCATTTTGAGTAAATATTTATACAAGCTTTTAAGAGTCCTCAGGGGCTCTTCTTTTAAGAGTCCTGAGGGTCTGGGGATGTAGCTCAGTGTGGATGCACAAGGCTCTGGGTTTGATCCCAAGTGCTACACACACACACACACACACACACACACACACGTATAATATCCTCAGGGAGTTATTTTATTGTTGTTTTTGACCAGATTTCTTTTTTTTAAATGGGTCGGGCGATCACTGGATTTCTGATTGTCATTACTGAGACTGGTGGGCATTGCTGGTCATATTTATAATGGTTCATGTCAACATCATTGTTTCTGGACATCAGAAGTAATATAAATGATCATATATAAAACATTATTATTTTTCCAGCTTTACAGAGGCACAATAGTTTTGAACTGTGAAATATGAATCAGAAAAATCTACCAAATGAACTAGATAGTACATCCACACAAAAAAAAATTTTGATTTTTTGAGTATTCATTTCACTTAGACAGTGAATAAAATAAAAGAAAAACCACAGAACGAGTAATAGATCTGTGAAGGAATATAAACAGAAACAAATCATCCCAACTGAATTTTAAATTGATAATATAAGCACAGTGGTGGGGGAAATAGCTTTGGGTTGTAACTTTAATCATGTTGTTTTAACATTGTTTCTTCAGGTCAAAGAAAAACAAAAACAAAACTAAACAAACACACACAAAAAAAGAAAACCTTGTCAACCAATACATAGCTTTCCTAATAGGTGTTTTGTTGCTTTTTGTTTGTTTGTTTTTTAGTTTTTGTTTTTTCTTCCAATGTTCTGGGTTAACACAGGTCTCCAATATTAGTAAAACAAAAGCAAATGAGAGCCAAAGAAGAAGAAAGAAAATAATCAAAACAACAGCATAACTAATCAAAACAAATGAAGAAATGAACAAGAAAAATAAATTAAATAAATTATTAAAATATAATTAATAAATTAATTATAATAAAATTAATAAAAACCAAACAGAAAACAAACAAACTTCTTTATTTCTGAGATCAATAAAAATCAATGTCCTTCTAAATAGACTGATCAGCAGAAGAATAAAAAGATAAATTGCCAATATAAAGAATGAATGATGTAACATCTGCAAATTGTACACATTTAAGAATTAATAATATAAGTAATTATGAAACATGACTGAGCATGATTGAGAAATTTATGGAATGCAGATGAACATAGATAATACTGTGACGGATACAAACAACCAAAATTCACTGAAATGGAAGTGGATAACTAGGATTTCCCTCTATCTTTTTAATTGAATTACAAAATCTTCATACAAAGAAAATGAATCAGATTGTTTTTATAGTAAATTCTATTAACCAGTAAAGGAAGCAGAACTACCAACTCTACAAATGCAGTTTCAAAAACTTGGAAAAAGACTTCCTACCAAGTTCTATGAAGCTAGAATACCCCTGATATCTAAACCTTATAAAGACATCACATAATGGAAAACTGTAAGCAAACTTCTGCCTTGAATAGATGTGAAATTCTAAAAAAAAAACAGATCTAATATGTTAAGGAGAAATATGTTATGTTAAAGTGTAGTTTATTCCAAGGAATTAATATTGGTTTAACTTTTTTATTTTTTTGAATATCAATGTAATTGATAATATTTTAAAAAACTAAAAAAATTCAATAACAAAAAGATAAAACTCAGCATTATTTTCTGATTTAATTGGGAAAGCTCTTAATGAACTAGAGAAATTCTTTATTCTGAAAAAGAAAAAAAACATAGAGTGAATGTCATATTTAATTATGAATGACTGAATGATTTCTCCCTGAGACTAAAAGCAAAAATATAAGCATTCTTCACTCCAATCAACTAGTTTGCTGGAGATTCCAAGCATTTCAGTAAGTAAAATAAAAAATAAGAGATACCAATGTTGGAAATGAAGAAGTATAACTATAGAAAAATCTACTGAAATCCTCAAAACCACTGTTGGAAATAATGGGTACATTTAGCAAAACTTCAGGATATTAATATACAAAAATAAATTGTGTTTCTACATACTAACAAGAAACCACTAAATCTTAATATAAAAATAAATCTATGGTAGCATCAACACATGGGAAATATTTAGGTATATAGCTGACAAAACATGTATTAAAAACTCTCTATACTGAAAAGACAAAATATTGCTGAGAATAGATGTCAAAAAAGGTATGGTGTGCCATGTTCGTGTATTCTTATTATAATGCTCTTCAAATTGATCTTAACATTCACTATGATCACTAAACCTACCCAATGTGAAAACCTATTATAAAGTTGCTGTCATAAAGACAGGAGTTTGGCATCAAGATTCACAAGTAGACAACAGAAAAGAACAGACAGTGTAGAAATTGATCCACACAGATATAGACAACCAATGTTTTACAATAGCACAAAGGCATCTTAGTGATCAAAAGGTAGTCTTTTCAACAAGTATTATTAGAACCAATTAAGTGATGCAAAAATTAAACTTTGATCCATACTTGACACACACATGATGGATAGAATACCTAAATGTATAACCTGAAACTGAAGTTTCTCGAAGAAAGCTTTCATAAAAATTTCTGTGATCCTGGTTTGGGCAAGTATGTGTTGGATATAGCACTCAAGGCACAACCCTTAAAAAACATAAGGATGAACGGGGCTTCATTAAAATCTTGAATTTTTATCACTCAAAAGGCATTCAAAGGGGAATGAAAACAAGCCATCGACAGTGAGAAAATATTTCACATCACTTAACTGACAAGTAACATATTCAGAATATATAAAGATATTAAGACTACATTAAAAAAAGAAAAACTTTAGAAATGGAGCAAACTGGACAGACATTTTACTAAAAAATATATAACAGTTAGAAAAGATGTTCAAAATTATTACTCTTTAGAGAAATGCAAGTTAAATCACACAATAAAATACCACTATATATTTATTAGAAAATCAAAATAATAATAGTTCAAGAATGATCTCATGAAATGTTGCTGAAACAATGAACTCAAAACAATTGTTCTAACTAAAATAAGGACCATACAGAAGTTCAATAACTGAATGACTTGATTTGCATAAAATTCTTGCAAATGAAACTAACCTATATTGAAAGATAACATGGAAGTGTAGGAGGAAGGAATTGCCAAGGAACAAGAGGAAACATTTAAATATAATGGCTACATTCTCTATGCAGACAGTAATTATGACATACTCTATACATATGTCAACATTTATCCAATTATACCCTTTAAATATGTAGTTTAGTGTACGTCTATTATGCCTCAATAAAGTATTAAGAAAATAAGAAAGAATGATAGCAGCTGAGTTGGTCAGTTCCTCTAAGCAAGCATAGCTTTTAAACTCTTGTTTTTACAGGGAATATTGAGAACTGGGTGGAATGCATGGTGCACTATCTTTTAATATGTTTTTCAATGCAAGATTTGCCAGCATTTTATTAAGGATTTTTGCATCTATCTTCATCAGGGATATTGTTCTGAAGTTTTCTTTCCTTGATGTGTTGTTGTCTCATTTTGCTATGAAGGTAATACTAGCTTCATAGAATAATAATTTGAGGAGTATTGGTTAAGTTCTTCTTTGAAGGTCTGGTAGCACTTCGCTCAGAAGCCATCTGGTCCTGGGCTTTTCTTTGTTGGCAGGCTTTTAATGGTGTCTTCAATTTCATTGCTTGAAATTCATTGGTTTAAAAAATCTTACAAAGACACAAAAATTACTTTTAACTTTACTTGGATATCTTGAAAATTTAGATTATTTTAAAAATTTTATACTTAGCAAAAGCATTCTGGTTTCTCTGTTTCAATGTGCATTAATGTAGAAAGGAGCTCTGAGAAAGACATGCTGAGAAAAATCAATTATCACCACTGTTATGAAACAGAGTACAGGGAAAAAACAACAAAAAGTATACAATGTTCTTATGAAAAGACAGTAACTGTGCTAGGGACCTTGCAGGTGTAATGCTATTTATTGTTCATAAGGCAATGGTATTTACATCTCCGTATTCTAGAGATGTGGAGAACTAAAATAATTTTTCCTAGTCACCTAGCAATAATGAAGTTGACCTGGGATTTGAATCTAGAAATAAAATGTCACATCACAATTTAAGTGCTTAAAGATAGAAGTAATTATTGCATTAAACTTAAATTTCTGATTGTATGATGTATGAGTTCAACTAGTCAGACTATCATCTCCAGCTTTTACAGAGGAATGCATGAAACACAAATTATTGAAAACACAACAGAGTGATCAGCAGAGAAGACTCTAGGGTTTTTCTTGCAAACCTTTTCATAGTTTGGGAATTTGAGTAACTCTGACCACTACACTTAATCATGAAATCCACCTAATGTAGAAGACTGCAGCATGGTGGGTACCTGGGACTGCAAACATCAGGCTAGAGCTCTTTTCCTCCAAGTCAAAGAGGACACTGGAAATCAAAGTTGGCCTTGAGGTTTCAGGCAGAAGAGAGGTGAGTGTGTTCATTCACCTGTATTTGGAGACTCCTTGGTCTGGGAGTAAGTGCTGTGAACATTTAGGAATATATTCCCCAATAATAAAACTCATTTATTTAATTATTCATATTTTCACAAAATGCTTTTTTATCTTCCTATGATATGCCAGATGTGTGTTAGTTAGTCAGGAAATGAGAGAGAATAACTAATCATTATCTAGCATATAATGTAGTTCACAGTTTTAAAAAAATGCGCTGTTTATCTCCAGGTGTGGCGCCTGTAGTCCTGGCTCTTGGGAGGCTGAGAATCACTTGAGTCCATGAGTTGGAGCATTTTGTGTAACAGTGAGATCTTGTCTAATTCAAAATAAATAAGTAAGTAAATAAATGCTGTTTAGAAATTATAACATTCTGAGCATTAATAGGAAAGCCTGCTCAATTACAAGAAATTGAAGAATGTTTCTATCATGACTACAATTTTAAGTTATCATAACTGATTTGATAGCTCAATTTATTTTATTTTATTTTATTTTTGAAGAGTTAAAATGTCTAAACATCATCCTCAAAGATGCTGATTTACTATATCTAGTATAAGGAGAGCAAGGTATAAGGATTCAAGAAGTAAAACATCCAGAACCTCTCTATCTGTGTTAAGAAAATTTTGAAAGTTGACAAATAGAGTTTTGAGAATATTTTTTAAAGTTCCAGAAGCTATTAAGGACACATTTAGAATAGAATTTGAATGTCAATTATTAGAATGAGAAAGGAAGGGGTGGTACCAGTTTAATTCAGGTACCTTCACATGTGATGTGGAATGTTGATATGATATTCAAAGTTGTTAGTTCTAGAGACACCAATATGAGCAAATTTTTAGAGTTACAGACATAATCTTCAGGAGAACTGGAAAAAAATGTTTGAGCTTTTCTACAGAGAATAAGTTGTCTCTGGAGAACAGGGCTAAGAACACAGGGAAGTGATTCAGGAACTTCTATTTTTATTTGTACACACATTTACATATTTTTTTAAAAAAAATATAATTGTAGATGGACAGCATGCCTTTATTTTATTTGTTTCATTTTTATGTGGTGATAAGGATTGAACCCAGTGCCTCACACATGCTAGGCAAGTGCTCTGCCACTTAGCTATAGCCCCAGCTGTATATTTTTATATTCATAATTTTTAGTTAATACCACAATCTTCCAACAATCTCTGACTCTGAGGATGAATCATACTGAGAAGCCCCTCAATTAATAGTCTTTGTTCTCAAAGATGTTGTATGTGTGTGTCCTAGAAGAGCTGGGGATGTTGCTCTGTAGTATAGTTTAAGGTCTGGTATAGTGATGTCACCTGCTTCTTTCTTCCTGCTAAGGATTGCTTTAGTGATTCCGGGTCTCTTATTTTTCCAGATGAATTTCATGGTTGCTTTTTCTATTTCTATGAGGAACGCCATTGGGATTTTGATTAGAATTGAATTAAATCTATATAGTTCTTTTATATCAGACAAAGGTACCAAAAACATGCATTGGAGAAAAGATAGCCTCTTCAACAAATGGTGCTGGGAAAACTGGAAATCCACATGCAACAAAATAAAATTAAACCCCTATCTCTTACCATGCACAAAAGTCAACTCAAAGTGGATCAAAAACCTAGGAATTAAACCAGAGACACTGTGTCTAATAGAAGAAAAGGTAGGTCTAAATCTTCATCATGTCAGATTAGGCCACAACTTTCTTAATAAGACTCCTATAGCACAAGAATTAAAATCAAGAAACAAAAAAATGGGATGAATTCAAACTAAAAAGCTTCCTCTCAGCAAAAGAAACAATCAGTGAGGTGAATAGAGAGTCTACATCTTGGGAACAAATTTTTACCCCTCACACATCAGATAGAGCACTAATCCCTAGGGTATATAAAGAACTCAAAAAAAGCTAAACACCAAAAAGCAAATAACTAATCAATAAATGGGCAAAGGAACTGAACAGACACTTCTCAGAAGAAGATATACAATCAATCCACAAATATATGAAAAAATGTTCAACATCTCTAGCAATTAGAGAAATGCAAATCAAAACTACTGTAAGATTTCATCTCACTCCAGTCAGAATGGCAGCTACTAATAATACAAACAACAATAAGTGTTGGCGAGGATGTGGAGGGAAAGGGCACACTCATACATTGCTGGTGGGACTGTAAATTGGTGCAACCAATATGGAAAGCAGTATGGAGCTTTCTTGGAAAACTAGGAATGGAACCACCATATGACCCGGCTATCTCTCTCCTGAGTCTATACCCAAAGGACTTAAAAACAGCATACTACAGAGATGCAGCCACATCAATGTTTATAGCAGCACAATTCACAATAGCTAAACTGTGGAACTAACTTAGATGTCCTTCAGTGGATGAATGGATAAAGAAATGTAGTATAGGGGCTGGGGATGTGGCTCAAGCGGTAGGGCGCTCGCCTGGCATGCGTGCGGCCTGGGTTCGATCCTCAGCACCACGTACAAACAAAGATGTTGTGTCTGCCGAGAACTAAAAAAAAATAAATATTAAAAATTCTCTCTCTCTCTCTCTCTCTCTCTCTCCTCTCTCACTCTCTCTTTAAAAAAAAAAAGAAATGTAGTATACCTACACAGTGAATATTACTCAGCAATAAAAGATAATAAAATCATGGCATTTGCAGGAAAATGGATGGAGTTGAAGAACATAATGCTAAATAAAGTTAGCTAGTCCCAAAAAAACAAATGCCAAATGTTTTCTCTGAAATAAGGAGGCTGATTCATAGTGGGGTTGGGAGGGGAAACATGGGAGGAATAGATGAACTCTAGATAAGGCAAAGAGGTGTGAGGGGAAGGGAGGGGACATAGGGACAGAAAAGATGGTGGAATGAGATGGACATCATTACCCTATGTATGAGGACACAAATGGTGTGAATACACTTTGCATACAACCAGAGATATGAAAAATTGTGTTCTATATGTGTAATTTGAATTGTAATGCATTCTGCTGTCATATATAACAAATTAGAATAAAAAATCAATTAAAAATAATAAATAGGGGCTGGGGTTGTGGCTCAGTGGTAGAGCACTTGCCTAATATGCATGAGGCCCTGGGTTCGATCCTCAGCACCACATTAAAATAAAGGAATTTTGTCCAAATACAACTAAAAAATAAATATTAAAAAAAAGGACTAAGGCTATAGATCAGAGGAAGAATGCTGCTGGGTTTGAGCCCTAGAACAACAAAAAAAGTGACTTTCTAAAAATACCAAATAGGACCCTTACTATTGTAAGATTCTAATATTTTCAGAAAGTAGCATGATACAATTTTAAAATAGACTGATTTAATGATAAATTAAAGATGTGTATTATAATCTCTAAAATGCCACTAATAATTTTTTTCAGTACTAGGACTGAACCCAGGAACAATCTACAACTGTGCTACATTCCCAGTTCTTTTTATTTTTTTAGTTTGAGGCTGGTTCTTGTTCATTTGCCCATGCTGGCCTTGAACTTGCAATTGTTCTGCCTCGGCCTTCTGAGTAGCTGGGCTTACAGACATGTGGCACCATACTCAGCCAGGAACCAATTTCTGATACATGCTACATAACATAGATGAACTTTGAAAAATTACATTAAGTGAAATAATTCAGACACAAAGAGAAGATATTGTATGGCTGAAATAGCAAATTCACAGAGACAGAAGTAAAATAGAGTTTTCCAGAGGCTAGAGTTGGGAGTAATGGGAAGCAATTAATGATTACCATTTCCATTTGGGATGTTGAGTTGTTGTGGATATGGATTGTGAATGTAATTAAGGTTACTGAATTCTACTTTACAATGAATAAAAGTGTGAATTTTTATTTAATGTATAGCTTACCACAATAAAAAATTTGAGAATAAAAATCAGACCTGATTCCTCCCCCTACTTATACTCTCATTGATACTTAAGAATGTTTTTCATATTTTATTCAGATATTTATATATTTTGTCTACTTTGGTAAATGGTAAACAGAGCTCTAATTATCTTTCATGATTTTCTTGACCTTAATTCCTTTCTTGTACGTGCAGGTGTGCATATATACATTCCCTCTATCATTCCTTCTTACTTTTCCCACTCCCTCCCTCTCTCTTTCTCTCCTATCAATCATCCACACTGACCAAGTGACTTTTCTTACTTACTTTCAGGTATTCCTCAGCACACTGTAACCCGACTTCTGCTACTCCGCTGCCCTTCCTACTTAACCATCAATAAGTCTTTTATCTCCCTTGCCAAATCCAATCATTACTTTTCAGGCATTACCTTAATTGACTTCTCCAACTCACTTGGCCTTTTTAATACTCTCTCAGGCCTTGCTTTCTATGAATCTGTATTCTCCTGGTCTTCTTACCTCCAACTCTTCCAAATCTCTTTCACTGGATCCTTTACCCCAAGTCAACCCTTACATTTTCATATCTCCTAAATTTCTATTAAAAATATCTTTTATTTTTACTCAAAGGAACTATCCTAGAATATCTCATCTATGTTTTGTTTGTTTTGAACCATCACTTCCATCAGAAAAGGAACTGGGTTTTTTTTTCTTTATTTGATCGATTGTTTTCTTTTTTTAACTTAACATCTAAATAGGATTTGAAATTTTAAGTTTGCTACTGTCTCTACCACTTCATTTATGTTTAAGTTTTTAAAGTTTGCATGTCTGTCCTGCTAACTTCTTTTTTCAGCCTCAGACCTATAAATCTAATTGCGTATTAGGTGTTTCAGCTGGGATGCCTTTAAGAACATGTCCAAAATTGAACTTATTCTTCCTGACAAACCTGCTCTTCCTGCTATTGTTCCTCTTTTGAGGAACCAAATAAGTAACCAAACTTAAACCCAGGAGTTGTTCTTTAGATGTGAGGTAAAGAAAAAAACAAACATTCAATTGTTCAATATTATCAAATGTATATCTGCAATAAATCCAGACCTAAATTCCCCTGCTCTATCCCTGTAATCTCTACTTTATTTTAGATGTTTGTGATTTTTCAACTGGATTCCTGGAATAATGTCCTAATTTGTCTCCCTACCTGTAATTTGCCTTCTTAAAACTTTCCCTCTCAATTGCTTTCAAAATTATTTCCTTCTCTCCTTTCTTTAAGATTCTTTAATAACTCCTCATTGGTTACAAATAGAGACCCAGCTCCTTTATACCATCTAAAACCATCTGATCTCATCTTTACCCATCTTTCTACCTGTATCTGGGAATTCTTTGTTTTATACATTGTACTCCAATAATTCCAAATTACTTAAGACTTTTTTTTTTACACATCTTACACTTCTATATCAGGAACCCTTTCCTCTGTGCCTGATAATTTATTATTTAAAACCTCATTCTCTATGGCCCCTGACTCTGTATTCTGTCTGAGATTTCCCCCCATGGATTTATTGCTCATTCACATATGACCTCTATAGTTTTGATGCATTATATAATATAATTATATGTTAATATAATTATATGTATAACATGTTATATGGCCTGAATTTTTCATTTTTAATTGATATATAAAGCATGCACCATAAAATTCACCCTGCTAAGATGTACACTTCAGCAGTTTCCAGTTTATTCACAGACCTGTACAAACATCACCTCTATCTAATTTCAGAATATTTTCATCATTCCCAGAAATAATCCCATTACCATTAGCAAGTCTTCCCACTCTCCCTGCCCTCTAGTGTCTGAAAAACACTATCTACTACCTGCTTCTATAGATTTGCCTATTCTGAGCTTTCCATATAAACGGAATAATATAATATGTGGCCTTTTATTTCTTCATAATGTTTTTCAAAATTTATTCAAATTGTACTATGGACCAATATTCATTCCTTTTTATTATCATATGATATTCCATTTTGGTATGGTGAATATACCTTGATTTATTTATCTGGTCACTAATTGATGAACACTTGGATTGTTTGCACTTTGGGGCTATTATAAATAATATTATTATATAATGAACATTCAGTTACAAGTTTGTGTATAGAGATACATTTTTCAACTCTCTTGGGTATATTCTACAATTCTTTTGGAATTACTAGGGAACATGCTAGTTCTGTGTTTACCATTTTGAGGAATATGTTTCCAAACTGCTCCAAAGTGTTGAAACTCCTTAGATTCCCATTAGCAATGTATGAGAGTTCTAATCCTCCATACCCTTGCCAACTCTTATTATTAACTGTACATTAAAAATTATGGCCCACATAATAGGTTAAGTGCTATCTCATTGTGCTTTTGTTTGGCATTTGCCTAATAAATCACCATGTTAAAAATGGGACAAAATTTTCTTTTTGGTTGAATTGTAAGAATCCTTTCTATCTAAGAATCAATTTATAAACATATATACAAATTTTATCAAACACAAAATTTGATACAAAACCTTTATCAGACATATTATGCAAATATTTTCTCCCATTCTGTAGGTTATATATTTACTTTCTTCATAGTTCTCTTTGAATATTGATGGAGAAACATTTCCAATTTTTTTCTTCTGATGCTTGTGTTTTTGATGCCATGGCTAATAAACCTTCCCTATTCCAAGATAACAAAGACTTAGGTCCATATTTTCTTCTAAGAGTTTTACAGTTTTAGCTTTTAAATTTAGTTCTCTGATCCATTTTGAGTTAATATTTGTGTCTGGTGTGAGACAGGGGATCCGATTTCTTTTATTTGTGAGAGGATTTCCAAGTGTTTCAGCACTACTTGCTTAAAAGGCAATTCTTTTCTAATTAACTTGTTGTGTTTGTTGAAAATCAATTGATTATAAATGCATGAGTTTATTTCTTTTTTTATTAGTTGTTCAAAACATTATATAGCTCTTGACATATCATATTTCATACATTTGATTCAAGTGGGTTATGAACTCCCATTTTTCCCCCGTATACAGATTGCAGAATCACATCGGTTACACATCCACATTTTTACATACTGCCATACTAATGACTGTTGTATTCTGCTATCTTTCCTATCCTCCACTATCCCCCCTCCCCTTCCCTCCCCTCTCATCTTCTCTTTCTACCCCATCTACTGTACTTCATTTCTCTCCCTTGTTTTTCCCCCCTTTCCCTTCACCTCCTCTTATATGTACTTTTGTATAATGATGAGGGTCTCCTTCCATTTCCATGCAATTTCCCTTCTCTCTCCCTTTCCCTCCCACCTCTCATCCCTGTTTAATGTTAATCTTCTTCTCATGCTCTTCCTCCCTGCTCTGTTCTTAGTTATTCTCCTTATATCAAAGATGACATTTGGCATTTATTTTTTAGGGATTGGCTATCTTCACTTAGCATAATCTGCTCTAGTGCCAACCATTTCCCTCCTAATGCCATGATTTTGTCATTTTTTAGTGCTGAGTAGTACTCCATTGTGTATAAATGCCAGATTTTTTTTAACCATTCATCTATTGAAGGGCATCTAGGTTGGTTCAAAAGTCTAGCTATTGTGAATTGTGCTGCTATGAACATCGATGTAGCAGTATCCCTATAGTACGCTCTTTTAAGGTCTTTAGGGAATAGTCCAAGAAGGGGAATAGCTGGGTCAAATGGTGGTTCCTTTCCCAGCTTTCCAAGGAATCTCCATACTGCTTTCCACATTGGCTGCACCAATTTGCAGTCCCACCAACAATGAACAAGTGTACCCTTTTCCCCACATCCTCACCAGCACTTGTTGTTGTTTGACTTCCTAATGGCTGCTAATCTTACTGGAGTGAGATGATAACTTAGGGTGGTTTTGATTTGCATTTCTCTGACTGCTAGAGATGGTGAGCATTTTTTCATGTACTTGTTGATTGATTGTATGTCCTCCTCTGAGAAGTGTCTGTTCAGGTCCTTGGCCCATTTGTTGATTGGGTTATTTGTTATCTTATTGTTTAATTTTTTGAGTTCTTTGTATACTCTGGATATTAGGGCTCTATCTGAAGTGTGAGGAGTAAAGATTTGTTCCCAGGATGTAGGCTCCCTATTTACCTCTCTTATTGTTTCTTTTGCTGAGAAAAAAATTTTGAGTTTGAGTAAGTCCCATTTGTTGATTCTAGTTATTAACTCTTGTGCTATGGGTGTCCTATTAAGGAATTTGGAGCCCGACCCCACAATATGTAGATTGGAGCCAACTTTTTCTTCTATCAGACGCAGAGTCTCTGATTTGATATCAAGCTCCTTGATCCATTTTGAGATAACTTTTGTGCATGGCGAGAGAAAGGGATTCAGTTTCATTTTGTTGCATATGGATTTCCAGTTTTCCCAGCACCATTTGTTGAAGATGCTATCCTTCCTCCATTGCATGCTTTTAGCCCCTTTATCAAATATAAGATAGTTGTAGTTTTGTGGATTGGTCTCTGTGTCCTCTATTCTGTACCATTGGTCCACCCACCTGTTTTGGTATCAATACCATGCTGTTTTTGTTACTATTGCTCTGTAGTATAGTTTGAAATCTGGTATCACTATACTGCCTGATTCACACTTCCTGCTTAGAATGGCTTTTGCTATTCTGGGTCTTTTATTTTTCCATATGAATTTCATGATTGCTTTCTCTATTTCTACAAGAAATGCCATTGGGATTTTGATTGGCATTGCATTAAACCTATAGAGACCGTTTGGTAATATCGCCATTTTGATGATGTTAGTTCTGCCTATCCATGAACAGGGTACATTTTTCCATCTTCTAAGATCTTCTTCTATTTCTCTCTTTAGGGTTCTGTAGTTTTCATTGTATAAATCTTTCACCTCTTTTGTTAGTTTGATTCCCAAGTATTTTTTTTTGAGGATATTGTGAATGGGGTGGTTGTCCTCATTTCCATTTCAGAAGATTTGTCACTGATATACAGGAATGCCTTTGATTTATGCGTGTTGATTTTATATCCTGCCACTTTGCTGAATTCATTTATTAGTTCTAGTAGTTTCTTTGTAGATGCTTTTGGATCTGTTATGTATAGAATCATGTCATCTGCAAATAGTGATAATTTAAGTTCTTCTTTTCCTATTTTTATGCCTTTAATTTCTTTTGTATGTCTAATTGGTCTGGTCAGTATTTCGAGAACTAAATTGAATAGAAGTGGTAAGAGAGGGTATCCCTGTCTTGTTCCAGATTTTAGAGGGAATGCCTTCAGTTTTTCTACATTTAGAATGATGCTAGCCTGAGGCTTAGCATAGATAGCTTTTGCAATGTTGAGGTAAGTTCCTGTTATCCCTAGTTCTTCTAGTGTTTTGAACATAAAGGGATGCTGTACTTGGTTGAATGCTTTTTCTGCATCTATTGAGATGATCATGTGGTTCCTATCTTTAAGTCTATTGATGTGGTGAATAACATTTATTGATTTCCGTATATTGAACCAGCCTTGCATCCCAGGGATGAATTCTACTTGATCATGGTGCACAATTTTTTTGATGTGTTTTTGTATCCGATTTGCCAGAATTTTATTGAGGAGTTTTGCATCTAGGTTCATTAGAGATATTGGTCTGTAGTTTTCTTTCTTTGAGGTGTCTTTGTCTGGTTTCGGAATCAGGGTGATGTTGGCCTCATAGAATGAATTTGGAAGAGCTCCCTCTTTTTCTATTTCCTGAAATAACTTGAAAAGTATTGGTATTAATTCTTCTTTAAAGGTTTTGTAAAACTCCGCTGTATACCCATCCGGTCCTGGGCTTTTCTTGGTTGGTAGTCTTTTGATTGCTTCTTCAATTTCACCCATTGATATTGGTCTGTTCAAATTGTGTGTATCCTCCTGACAGTCTGGGCAAATCATATGACTTAAGAAATTTATCAATGTCTTCACTATCTTCTATTTTATTGGAATATAGGTTTTCAAAATAATTTCTAATTGTCTTCTGTATTTCTGTAGCATCTGTTGTGATATTGCCTTTTTCATCCCGTATGTTAGTAATTTGAGTTCTCTCTCTTCTTCTCTTTGTTAGCATGGCTAAAAGGTCTGTCGATCTTATTGATTTTTTCGAAGAACCAACTTTTACTTTTGTTAATTTTTTCAATAGTTTCTTTTGTTTCCATTTCGTTGATTTCCGCTCTGATTTTAATTATTTCTTGCCTTCTGCTACATTTGCTGTTGTTTTGCTCTTCCTTTTCTAGGGCTTTGAGATGAAGTGTGAGCTCATTGATTTGTTGGTTTTTTCTTTTTTTTTTTTTTGAGGAATGACCACCAGGCAATGAATTTCCCTCGTAAAACTGCTTTCATTGTGTCCCATAGATTCCGATATGTTGTGTCTGTATTTTCATTTATCTCTAAGAATTTTTTGATTTCCTCCTTTATGTCTTCTGTAACCCATTGATCATTCAGTACCATATTGTTCATTTTCCATGTGATGTAGGATTTTTCCTTCCTTCTTTTATCATTGATTTCCAGTTTCATTCCATTATGATCAGATAAAATGCATGGTATTATCTCCACCCCTTTATATTTACTGAGGGTTGCCCTATGGCATAATATATGGTCTATTTTTGAGAAGGATCCATGTGCTGCTGAGAAAAAAGTATATCCATTTGATGATGGTTGATATATTCTATATATGTCAGTTAAGTCTAGGTTATTGATTGTGGTATTGAGTTCTATAGTTTCTTTATTCGTCTTTTGTTTGGAGGATCTGTCCAATGGTGAGAGAGGTGTGCTGAAGTCACCCATAATTATTGTGTTGTGGTCTATTTGATTCTTGAACTTGAGGAGAATTTGTTTTATGAATGTCACAGCACCATTATTGGTGCATAAATATTGATAATTGTTATGTCTTGTTGGTGAATGGTTCCTTTTAACAGTATATAATGTCCTTCCTTATCCCTTTTGATTAACTTAGTCTTGAAGTCGATTTTATTCGATATGAGGATGGCCACCCCTGCTTGCTTACGAGGACCGTGTGCGTGGTATATTTTTTCCCATCCTTTCACCTTCAGCCTGTGTATGTCTTTTCCAATCAGATGTGTCTCCTGGAGGCAGCATATTGTTGGATTTGTTTTTTTAATCCATGATACCAGCCTATGTCGCTTTATTGGAGAGTTTAAGCCATTAACATTCAGAGTTACTATTGTACTTCCAGCCATGTTAGATTATTTATCCTTTTTTAAAAAAAATTAGTTTGTTTCTCCATGATTATCCTTCCCCTTGCCCTCTGTCTTTACCGAGGCACTTCCCACTGATAGTTTTGGTTATTGTTTTAAAAATATGGAACGCTTCACGAATTTGCGTGTCATCCTTGCACAGGGGCCATGCTAATCTTCTCTGTATCATTCCAATTTTTAGTATATGTGCTGCCGAAGCGAGCACAGCATTCATTTTCTTTCAGAGCTTGGTATATATTATTTCAAGACCTTGTTTTGTGGGTTTGAGTTGAGAAATCAGCTGAGATCCAGATTAGTTTCTCTCTAAATGTGACCTGTCATTTTTCTTTGGAAGCCTTTAAAACTGTATCCTTATTCTGTATGTTGGACATTTTCATAATAATGTGCCTTGGTATGGGTCTGTTGTAATTTTGTATATTTGGGATCCTGTAAGCCTTGACTTTATTCTTGAGGCTTTGGTAATTTTCAGATACTACATCTTTGAAAAGATTGTGCTTTTCTTTGGTTTTTATATCTAAGCCTTCATCTAACCCAATAAATCTTAAATTTGGTCTTTTCAGGTTATCCCATATTTCTTAGAAATTCTGTTCATGATCTCTTAACATCTTTTCTCCTTGGTCAAATTTATTTTCAAGATTATATATTTTGTCTTTATTGCCTGAAAGTCTGTCTTCTAAGTGGTCTAGTCTGCTGGTGATGCTTTTCAATGAATTTTTAATTTGGCTTATTGAATCCTTCATTTTGAGTGTTTCTGCTTCACTTTTTTCAGAATCTGTATCTCTCTGTTGCAGTGATATTTTACTTCCTGTGTTTTCTCCCTGAAGTCACTCCTTAAATCATCTTTTATCTCACACACAGATCAATTTAACTATGAACATTCTAAACTCCTCTGACACTTATTCCACTGTGATATTGATGGATTCTATAATTGAATTATTATGTTTGATTGGGGTGATTTGTTCCCTTGCATTTTCATGTTGCTTGTGTGTCTGCCCATTTAATGGTATGGTTTTGAGGCAGTAGAGTTTCTATCCTGTGGACTTATAGTGTCTCTGAAGGTTTCTAGTACCTCACAGTTTAGGGGGAGATGGATAATAATAACTACAAATGGAAACAATTTATAGCATTAAACCAAATAGCTTCTGCTTTGGCATCTACAATGTTAACTGTCATCTTAAACAGAAATGATATGATCAGTTATTGCCCACAGCAAAAATAGTTAGTTTACATAAGGGTTTACAATTTTGGGAGGGGGGTTTACCAGGGATTGAACTCAGGGGCACTTGACCACCAAGCCACATCCCAGCCCTATTTTGTGTGTGTGTGTGTGTGTGTGTGTGTGTGTGTGTGTGTGTGTCTCTCTCTCTCTCTCTCTCTCTCTCTCTCTCTGTGTTTTATTTAGAAACAGAGTCTCACTGAGACCTTGCTTAGCACCTCACTTTTGCTGAGGTTGGCTTTGAACTCTTGATCCTCCTGCCTCAGCCTCTTAAGCCACTGGGATTACAGGCATGTGCCACTGTGCCAAGCAAGGATTTACAATTTTAAATGGTGAACAGAGACAGAAAAGAAGTGATATAGCATGTGATGATTGTGAGGGAGGAGGAGATAAAATAGAAGTAAAAAATAAAGTTTAGAGTGAAAATGAGATCAATAAAGATTGGCTATTAGCAAAGGAAAAGAGAGAAAGAGAATCAAGGGAAACAGATGAGAGAAAAAAGCATATAAATAAAAATTAAATAAGTAAAATTAAAAGTTTAGAAGTACAAGAACAAAACTGATATATTCTGATCAAACATCTTAGGCCTCAAGATCCTGATATATGAAAAATAACTGCCTTCAAAAAATTCTAATCCCAGTAGCTTGGGAGGCTGAGGCAGGAGGATCACGAGTTCAAAGCCAGCCTCAGCAAAAGTGAGGTGCTAGGCAAGTCAGTGAGTCCCTGTCTCTAAATAAAATAAAAAATAGAGCTGGGGATATGGCTCAGTGGTTGAGTGCCCCTGAGTTCAATCCCTGGTACTAAAAAAAAATGCTAGAAATGACAAAAAAGAATCATACATGAATATGTGTAAGTGTTCATGAATCATTTAGGTCACAATTGAACAAAGAGGAGAAAAGAAAAAGAGGCTATCAATTAAAAGTTAAGAATTCTTTCTGTTGGACTTCAAAAAATTCTTGGTTTCCCTTCTCAGGTATGTCAGGTGAAGTTGCTGGAGTGTGAAGGGAAATCCTGTAGGCAGGACTCCTGTGAATGGGGTTTAGGCTTAGGTTGCCTCAGGCTGTTCCTTGAATGGTGATTTGTTTGAGGATTTTAAATCAGCATACCTCCTGGGCCAGGCAAGTACCATACCAACCTGGGAGACTGTCCCTGAGGAAAAACCCCTGCATTTCACTCCCGTGGTGGAGGCCTCCATCCTTGTTCCCCTCAGTCACTCATGAACTTAGTATACTCTGCACTCTGGGATTCAGATTCCAAACTCAAATAATTCCTTCCTTACCTTTTCAAATTACCAGTCAAATTACTTCTCTCTTAGCTGATCTTTCAAGCTGCCTGTCTGGAGCAGAAGTGGGAAAGCTGAGTGAGTCTCCAGTATTCCCTATAAACCCCTCTGTCCATTTGATTTTTCTCCTGGTCACCTAAGCACACACTATATTGTGGGGTATGGGTTTGCCAGACCTGCATTTCTGGTCAGCACAGTCGCCAGGATTTGGTTCCCCCAGCTGCTGGTTCCCCAAGTCAAAGCTGCAATGAGTCCTAGCTTTGTTTTCCCTGGCAGCCAGGAGAGGTGCGGCTTCTTCCCCCACACACGATATTGGGCAGGACACCTTTTAGGTGAGTTGGGCAGTAGTGTCTTTGATCCATATCTAGGCACACCTCAGGCCTTCTAAAAATGAGCGTTCCTTTAATGGAGGTATGCTGTCACTCTTTTAGTGCAGAGGGGATGGCACAAGTCAGTGCTTCTGCTGGTGACAGCAACGCTGTGATTTCTTCTTTATTTTGTTGTATTCAACAACCTGAGTCCCCAGTCTGCTCTGAATGTCCAGGATTAATTCCCAGAAAAGTTCCCCCTTCTCATCTTGCTGAGAAGCTGCATGTATGATTTCTAGGTTTCATACCATGGAGCAATCAGGAAAGCAATCTAATCCACCATTTTGAATCTCCAAATTTGAGCAGTTTTATACCACTGTTTTCCCCAAATATTCTCTGTTCCACTTTCATTGTCTGTCTTCTCCTTCTCTGAGTCATACAATAGGATGTTAGAGAAGAAAGACTCTCATCAATACTCACAGGTGACACCTTGGGTGTGAAAATTCAGAATTGACAGAGGATCCAACTGAATAAAATTAGTACACTATAACATTCTATTTTAATTATTTATTTAATGTTATTCTTTCTGAGAGCTGTAATGGGACAGAACTGCAATAAATGAATCTGTCATTTCATATAACTATGCTATTCTTTAATCACTCATATAACAATATTTATTATTATTTCATGATACAGTACTAAATATCCCTTTGGAGATAAAATTGCAGAGTAAGGCAACCAAGGCACTTATTTTCATTGATAATAGAGTGTATGGCACTGGTCATATGAGGTTCAAAGAGCAATGATCTTCCTTTTGGGACAGAAATTTTGAGTTACAAGAGCTTGCCTAATCTAAAACAACACTGCTTTTTAGTTGTCTCTTTGAGGCTATAAGCTATTTTAAAACCTAGCTCAAGGAACATGTTTAAAATATCCAGGACTAACCTATGGAGGATCAGGAAAAAATGAAACAATGTTTTAATCAGCTTTTAGCTCCCTGCAATAAAGAGTTTATAAGGAAGAAAAAAAACAAAAGGAAAGAAAGGAGGGGCTGGGGTCTTAATATCTCCTCAAGAGCATGCCCCCAAGGACCTAACTTCCTTCCACTAAACCCCACCGTCTAACGGCTCCACCTTCTCCCACTACCACCACAAGCTGGCCATCAAGCCTTCAAACAGCCTTTAGGGGACATCTGAGTCCTAAACCATGACTCAGAATATATCTTTAGTCAAAAAGTTCTCATCTCCTTGTAAAATACTTCATATCATGCCTTATTATGGTTAATTCAGGGTCATCCTGCATAAAATGAATGGAAGTGGGGTGCACTTCAGAAAACCCCAAAAGTGTCCAGCCTCCTTATTGTCTGTATCTGTATTGTCTGTATAATATGCACAAAACAGATACATTTCTCAAATTCTCCAACAATCCTTGAATCCAGATACTCTGGGAGATATCCATTTTCTATGTTCATTTTTCCTGCTCTGTTTACCAGACAGCCTCTTACAGTTCTTTAGTCTATGAAATACATGACAAATCATTAAATATGCCAAACAAAAATCAATGGTTGAAGGAAAAAACAAGTAAACAGAAAACATACAGGATACCAGTGCAGAGCATGCAGCATCTTCTGCAGGTCACAGATACTACGTTAAAGACTAGTGAAATTTATGGTCATCAGTTTATTGACTCAACTTTATGAAAATAATTTGATCATTTAATATAGTCACTCCAGGCTCTACCTATTGGGAAGAATTTTCTTGACTATATCCTTCAGTACTATACCTGAGAGGAACTCAAGAAAGGAATGTACTACTTCAGCAGTTTACTTCCTACAGATATCAGAACTGGAGTTTGGATATTGCCTTAAGAATTGGGTAATCATATTTGCCTGATCTGAAAAGCTTTTTCTCACTACAAATGCTTTAAATCCATAGTTAGTAATATTTTTGTTTTAATTGTTGGAGAAAACAGGTGCTAATAGATTGTGCTCAGTTGTTAAGCCTTCATTTCAGTTCAAAAGTCTCACCTGCAGGTGTGGATGGGTGACTACTATGTTGTTAACTTTCTTCCCACTTTATAATAGGAGGCATCATAACTTTTTACATGGGACACACATATGCATACACAAAGTGAGGAGGAGTAGGAAGGTAAGGAGAAGCAAAGTCCTTTCACAGTATGGTAGGTGGCTTCCAACACAGCTCTCAATGATTCCTCTGGTATTCATGCTTTGTTTACAGACTGAACCCAGTATGAACTAGTCCTAACAAATAGTGTAAACAAATACAAGGATAATGGAATGTTTCTTCTGATATTAGGTTGCAAAAGACCATAACTTCCAACTTGTTTATAAACATTCCCTCTGATCCATTGTGTGTACTTGCTCTGATAAGGCAATATGAAGAGGCTCATGCGTCAAAAAACTAAAGATAACTGCCAGACAACCACCAGTAAGGATCTGAGGCCTTCACTCCACCATCCATTGAGGACCTGAATCCTGTCAAAAGCCCATAAGTGTGATGTTAGAGTAAATACATCTCCAGTTGAGCCTTTGGATGAGACCTCAGCTCTGGCCAACACCCTGACAGCAACTTTGTGAGAGATCTTGAAGCTCTGAAGCATCACATTCAGCTAAGCCATACCTAGATTCCTAACAATTAAAATAATAACTATTATAATTTTATTACTTTGATGACCATGCTGGATATTGAACCCAGGGTCACTGAGATACACCCCCAACCTCTCATAAATTTTGAGATAATGTGTGTTGCTTTAAGCAACAGGGTAATTTTTTATGAAGCAATAGATTATTATACAGATGGTTATCTCATTCTAGTATACTAATATATCATACCATCCTAATCAGTATGATACTGAAAGCCAACCTATATAGACAGGACACTTTCTTACCATCTTGTGGTATTAAAAAAAAAAAAAACTTCAGAATTTAAATTAAAGTGATCTTGGAAGAGAACTATCCCCAGAAGGCTGATGGAAGAAATTCCTCCCTGAAAAAATTCAGCCTAGGCCTCAAAGAATTTCAATGGAATTCATTCATCTTTGTACATCATTTATGAAGTGATGTTTCAAGTTCTGTTCTATGGAACCTGCTCTTCTGTCTTGTTTTGTCATCCTTGGCATAGGTGATGCCCTTTACCTTCTACTCCTACCACCTGACCTGGGAAAGTCTCCAATCTCCTCAAAGTCTTAGCTTGAGCTGTGAAGTTTCTTTGTATCTCTTAGAGGAAGTCAAGATCCTCTGTGGGTTCTTGTCCTATTTCAGCACATATTTTGCATTAATAAATATCCCAAATTTCCAAGGCCCCAAAAGTCTATGATAATTAATAACAACAACATATGAACATTTATAACTCCAATGTCACAGATTAATTGTTCCTTATCCACTGGTCCTGCACAAAGTCTCCCTTAGTTATTTCTGAAGATTGATGGGTGTGCTCCATTTGTTCTTGGGAATAATGCTATGCTCTGCTGTCTCCAAGGGCTTCCCAGCACCAGTTTTCTGTAAGAACATTGTTCCTGGCTCAGACACATAATCTCAAGACTCCAAAATGAAAGAGCACAGAAATACCCAAATGGCACAACAAACATAATTATTGTTCATTTGTTTGTTTTAACAGAAGTGGCAGAACATGGCTAGAATTGTGCATTCTGGAATAACTGAGAAGATATGTGCTCTCTTTTCTGAAACAAAACAACAAAATACATTTAAAAATTGCTTTCCTGATACTAGACTTCATGCAAGGAAGAACAGTGATACCTAAGAAATGGGGAACAAGTGAATGAGCCCAACAATTGTCCCAGATTGCTGCCTGAGAGTGTTTGTAGGCCACAGATTAGGGATAGAGAACTAAGGTTGAGCTCAGTGTACTGCCAAATTGAGGAGACAAGGCTGAGAGAAAAGAGAGACCTAGACAACTAGAGTTTGTTTGACAAAATACAGAAGAGAGCTGCACAGAAAAACAATCTCAAGGGTCTTCCTTGAGTATGGATTATAAATGCATTCAGGAAAACTACGATCAACCTAAATAACAGAGAGAGATTCTCCAAAGAATAATGATATTTATTTGGGAACAGCAGAACAGTGCAATGGGAATGTGCATGCCATAAATAACTGTGACAAAGAGCGTGACTCAAGAGGAAGTGTTTCAAGGCAAATAAAGAATAATAATATAAACTCTTTTGAAATAATCCTCAGCTACAAGGATCAATAATAAGTTTCTCCAGTCCCAGGTTGAATTGACAGTTGTGGGTCAGATATTCTTGCCTAAGTATATTACAGTAGCCTTTGTTCAAGTTATTGATAGGCAGAGTCTTTTATGAGTGGGTCTTATTAACAGGCATACATGAAAGAGAACCCTTCCTTTATAACTTCTTTTCTCTTTCCATTCTTCTCTCCTTCCTTCCTCCCTACCTTCCATTTTTCCTTCCTTCCTGAGGAAACAAACATTCAAGAGGATTAGAGTGAACAGGGTCCAACACTCACACAGGGCCAATCTAGTCACTAAGAAAAAAAAAACCCCTCATAATTCTGCTTCTACCTCTGTCTTAGTCCATTTGGGCTACTATAACAGAATACTGAAGATCGCATGGCTTAAAAACAACAGAAATTTATCCCTCAAAGGTCTGGAGTCCTCGAAGTTCAAGATAAGAGGCCAATAAATTTGGTGTATAGTTAGGGCATACTCTCTGGTTCATGAATGGCCATTGTTTTGCTGCATGATCACATGATAGAGGGGGCCTGGTAACTTTCTGGGTTTTTTTATAAGGACACATCCTATTAAACCTTCTTGATCTAATCACCCCATCAAATGTATCACCTTCTAACACTATCACATTGTTAAATAGGCTTCAACATGAAAGTACTGGGATGATTTAAACATTCAGACCATAGCAACCTCATAATTCTGCTTCTATGCATTCATGCTATGTACCTTGTGCAAGTTATTTACCTTGTCTATGCTTCAGAAGGAAAGAGATAAAGATCTGAGCAGAAATAAATGACATAGAATCTAGATAGATAGATCTTTTCTAGATCAACCAAACTAAGAATTTGTCTTCTTTAGATATAAGCAGAATTGACAAACCTTTAACTAGAATGACCAAGAAAAAAGATAAAGAAGTTAAATACATAAAATTACAAAAGAAAGAGGAGACATGGGGCTGGGGATGTGGCTCAAGCGGTAGTGCAATCGCCTGGCATGCGTGCAGCCTGGGTTTGATCCCCAGCACCACATACAAACAAAGATGTTGTGTCTGCTGAAAACTAAAAAATAAATATTAAAATATTTTTTTTAAAAAGAGGAGACATTACAACTGATACCACAGAAGTACAAAGGATCATAAGAGACTAATATGAACAATTTCATGGCAATAAATTGAGTAATCTAGAAACAGACAAATCCTTGGAAACAAACATTCTAGTGAGGACTAGAATTATCCAGTTCTCAAACTCTTCAAAAAGAAGCTTTTGAACTCATTTTATGACAACACCAGATTACCTTCATACCAAAGTCAGATAAGTACATTAAAGGAAAAGAAAAAATTTTATCTAATAATCTTGATGAACCTAAGTTCAAATATTCTCAAAAAATACTGGCAAACTGAATTCATATTAAATTGATCAAACACCATAATCAAGACGAGTTTATCCTTGGTATTACACAAACAAATAAATGTCATAGGCCACATTAACAAAATGAAGGATAAAAATCATATTATCTTCTCATGGAAAAAAAGTATTTAATAAAACTTAACATTCTTTTATCATTAAGACCTTTAAACAATTTAGTATAGAAGGAATGGAACTCAACATAATAAAGGAAATATATGACAAGTCTGCAGTCAATATCATATTCAATGTTAAAAGCCAAAAGGAAGTTGTCCTCTAATATCAAGAATAAGACAGGAGTACAGCATTTTATTCAGCATAGTATGAAAGTTCTAGCAGAGCAATTAGGTACATCCACAATGAAAAGGAAGAAATCATCTCTGTTTGCAGTAGACATAATCTCATAATTAGAGAACCCCAAAAACTCCACCAAAGAGCTATTAGAACTGGTAAAGTGTATTCAGTCAGGCTGCCCAATACAAAATCCACATGCAAAAACAAGTTGCATATCTACATACACCAACAGCAAATTATAACAAAAAGAAAATTTAAAAATTCCATTTGTAGTAGCATCAAAAACACCAAAATAATTAGGAATAAAGTTAAACAAGGAGGTGAATGACCTGTATGCTGAAAGCCATAAGACTTTAATTAAGGAAATTGAGGAGAAAAATAAATAAATAAATACAAAGACATCCCATGTTCATGGATTGGAAGAATGAATATTGTTAAAGTATCCATCCTACCCTGAGTAATTTACAAATTCAATGTAATTCCTATCAAAATTCCAGAGGCATTTTCCACAGAATTAGAAAAAAAATCATAAAATTTATGTGGAATTACAAAAGTTCCAAAATAGCTAAAACAAACTTGAGAAAGAATATAGCTGTTGGTATTACACTTTGTGATTTATAACTACATAGTCAAAACAGCACAGTGCTCAGATAAAAAGATACATAGTCTCACCAGCTGCTTGCACTGATGAGAGGAGCTGGATCCAAAGGAGCTGGCTGCAACATTAAACTAAGAAAACTCAGAAAATGGACATAAGTTTCTCAGGTAGACAGTGAGACTGCTCAGTGACCTTAAGGGTCAGCTTCCATGCTGGACAGCACTGAAAAGAGAGAGCATATACCTGGAATCTCTTTATTTTATAGGGGGGGGCATATAAAGGAGCTTTGATGAAATGTTTTTCACCAAATAAGGCAGGGGATAGTATTTCGAAAGTTGGAGTCTTGCTTTGTGATACATTGTGGTCAGCAGATTGATTGACATCTTGGCAAGTCACATCCCTCTCAGGTGCTGTGTGGGATCACAGGCAGAGTGAGAGGAAAGTCACATTTACATCGCACAGCCAAATCTGTGTGCAACTCCATACCTGTCCCCTCATATTGCTCCAATGGGCGTAGCTCACACACACAGCCCATGTATGGCTCTTGATAACAGAGACCATTGGAACAAAATAGAAAACTCAGAAGAAAACATGTTCGTATGCTCAATTACTCTTTGATGAGGGTGCTGACAATACACATGGAGGAAAGAATAGCTTCTTTAATGGATGATGATGGGAAACTGGATATCATGAAAAAGAATGAAATTAGACTTTTATCATATACCACACACAAAAATTAACACAAATGTACTAAAGACTTCAATGTAAGACTTGAATCCATAAAACTCTCAGCAGAAAACAAAGGAGGAAAATCTCCTTGACATTGGTTATGGCAATGATTTTTTGGATAAGATGACAAAAGTGTAACAAAAGCAAAAATAAATATACAGGTCTGCATTAAACTAAAACCAACCAACAAACACAAAAACTGCCAAATAGCAAAGGAAACAATCAACAAAATGAAAACACAACATGTAGAATGGAAGAAAATATTTGCAGACTATATATCTGATAAGGGGGCATGGAGAAAGAGGAGCCCTTGTACGTTGTTGGTAAGCATGTATGTAAGTTGATACAGACATTATGAAAAAGAATCTTTTCAAAAGTTTTTAAGTGGAACACCATATGATCAGGCAATCCCACTTCAGAGTACATGTCCAATCTATCTTGAAAAGATAGATGCTTCCATACTCACTGTAGCATATATTCTTAGTAGCCAAGAAGAGATGGATACAACCTATCAATGGATGAATGAATAGAGAAAATGTGGTATGTGTGGATACATGCACACACACACACACACACACACACACACACCAGATGCATACATAATATACAATGGAATGTTATTCTCCCATAAAAAGGTAATCCTCCCTGTCATTAGTAACAAAATAATAAACATGGAGAACATTATGCTAGGTGAAATAATACAGAGACAAAAAGACAAATACTGTATGATCTCACTTATATGTGGAATCTAAAAATGGCAAACTTCAAACTTCAGAAGCAGAGAGTAAAATGCTAGTTTCCAGGGGCTAGGGTGTTGGGTGTAATGGGAGATGTTGGTCAAATGGTACAAACTTTCAGTTATAAAATGAATAAATTCAGGGATTCTAATACATAGCATGGTGACTATAGTTACTAATACTGTATTTCATACTTGAGTTGTGCTAAGATGGCAGCTCTTTAGAGTTCTTATTTTTAAAAAAATATTAACCATGTGAAGTAAGGGATGTATTAACTAGCTTTAATGATGGCAATCACTATGTATCTATATATAAAGTCAACAAATTTCTTACCTTATAAACATATACAATTTTGTCAATTGTGCTTCAGTAAAGCTAGAGAAATAATTTTAAAAATTAAACTAAAAAATTAAATGAAGACTCATCCTTTTGGTACTGTGAAGTCAGTCCTCTATAGGAAGAAACACACAAGGAAAATAACAAAGCCAGAGGAGCTATTTGCTCTTCTTCTTCTCTGGTCTTTATACAGTGCTGGCCTGATGGCAGAGAAGAGGTATTTTTAAAATTCTCTGTGTTTTAATTACTTTGTAAAATGGACAAAAATAGTGGTATTTACCCCAAATGGTTGGTGTAAAAATTGAAGGAGTTAATGTACATAAAGGATTTAGAATAGTGCCTGACAATTATTAAGTTGTAACTTGTAATTATTATTGAACATATTTGGAATTGGTCAGATAATTGATGTGGTTTATTAAAATGGTAAACCACCAAACACTGAAAAATAAATACACTGAGAAGGATTGTCTGTTTTTTCCATTATCTGTTTATATTAATCAGATTAATGTTACTATTAAAATGTCTAAGGCAATTAACTTACAAAGACAAAAGTTTTATTTAGCTCATGGTTCTGGAGGTTCCAGTCCAAGATCAGATATCCCCATAGCTTTGGGCCTCTGATGAGGATGACCTGTAGCAAAGGCAGGGATCACATGGTGGAGTAAACTGCTTACTTTGTGAGCTAGAAAGAAGCAAGAGAAGATGGGACAGGGTCCCACAATCACCTTTGGGGGCATTCCCCCAATGACCTAAGGACCTTGCACAAACTAAAGGTATACAGCACCTCCTAATACACTACCCTGGGTACCAAGTGTTTAACACAAGGACCTTTGTGGGGACATTATCCCTATTCAAACTATAGCATTCTGTCCCTGGCCCTCTGAGGTTCACATCCATATCACAAGGCAAAATGATTTACTAAATCCTCAAATGTCCCCAAATCTTAATTGTACAGCATTGCTCAAAAGTCTAAGTCTACAAACTCCTCTAAGATTAAAGACAAACTCAGCTGTGAGCTCTAGAAAAAAATTTAAAAACCAAGTTAGACGTTTCCAAGATACAATAATGGGACAGTCATAGGATATACTTTCCCATTCCCACAGCAGGAAAAGTAACAGAAGAATAAAAAAGAGGAACTGGCTCAAAGAAAGACCAAAACCCAGAAGAGCAAACATTAAATCGTAAAGCTCCATGTCCAGCACCAAGGGACACTATGGTGAGATCTTGGCTCCTAAGGGATTGGGCAGCCTCGCCTCTAGAGCACTGTTGGTTACAACCCACTTGGCCTCTGTCTTGGGCTGGCTTTGCACACTGCCTACAGCTTTCCTTGGCAGGCATTCCAGGTCACTGGTATCTCTACCTTTCTAGGATCTCCACTGCAGCTGCAGCTTCAGTCCCATAGCTCCTTATGATTCACCTCAGGGACTGCTTGCAGAAATTCCAGCCCCACAGCACCCAGGCTGGTCCCCCAAACTTTCCTTTTAAATCTCATTGAAAACTGTCATGACCCTGGAACTCCTATGTTCTACACACATGCTTAGCCAGTACTACATGGATGACTAGATGATTCCAAGGTCTGTTGTCAGTACAAGCTGTACCTTGAAACATGACTGTGGCTGAATCCCAAATCCAGGGTTGAATCATTTCAGAATGGAACTCAAAGGCACACTTTGTACCCAGGAGTGCCTCAAGATTCAAACTGCTCACATCTTGAGCCAGGAAGCAGAGAGACAGGATGGACCAAGGTCCCGTAATTCCCTTCAGGAGCAAGGCCAGTAACCTGAGGACCTCCCACAAGTAAGTATCGTAACATCTCCCACAAGTAAGCACCACTCTGAGGATCAAGACTTTAGCACAAGGTCCTTTGAGGACACAATTCATGTTCAAACCACATCACTGTTTTCTCCTTCTCTATAGATTAATGCGACAGCTATCTTCCAAAAAGCCACCCAAAGATCCCTGTCGCATGATGCTAAAGTCCTTGTGGAATTTCCTTCCCTTCAGTGTGGTCTGGGTCTAGTGACTTGCTTCTAATAGAATATAGCAAAAGTGATAAAATGTCACTTCTGAGATTAGGTCATTAAAAGATTCTAAATTCTGTCTTTTTCATATTCTTGCTTTCTCCCTCCCTCATTTATTCTAGGTAAAACCAGATGCCACATAGTGAGCAGCCCTAGCTAGGGAGAGGCCCACACGGCAAGAAACTAATTTTCCTAGCAATACCAATAAGGAATTGATGGCTGACAATAGCAATGTGAGTGAACTTGGAAGAGGAATCTGCCCAAATAGAGCCTGGAGTTGATTACATTTCTGGCTTATATCTTGACTATAGCTTTTTGAAAGATCTAGAGCCAATGCACTGGTAAGTGTCACCCAAATTCCTGATCCACAGACTCCATGAAATAATAAATGTTTATTGTTTTAAAAGTCATTATGTTTTGGAGCAATTTGTCACAAAGCAAGATAAAATGATTACAGTAATTGAAACTCTGATTTGTAGGAACAAATAGACTAGTAGAATAAAGACCTTCCTAATGGATGTGGCCACATGACTGAGTTGTAGCCAACAGAATACTAGAGGCCATATGTCTCATTTTCAGACCAAGGCTTTAAAAAGATGGCTATTCAAGCCCCATGCCCACTTTTCTATTTCTTTGATCAAGACATGGCAAATTATAATGGTGAAGCTACAAGATAGAAAAGCCTGAATCCCTGAATCATTGTATGGAAAAGGGTTGCCAACTGACCAGGATTACTCACTTGGACTGTTAACTGGAGTGAGATATAAGCTTCTACTGTATTTGGGTTATCATAATTTCACAGTTGATTTGTTACCACAGAAAACAAACCCTAATTAACAGTTTTATGTGAAAGAAAAATAAACTTTACTCTAGAGTTAATCACTGTTATTTGGGGCATTTATTACAAAGCTTAACTTACATCTTTATTCATATATGTATCTTAAGAATTTTATTTTTACCTAAATATTTATTTCCCAGTCATTAAGGTCTTTCTTTTGAGTATTGCTCCTCTGACTGGAGTTCTGGGTGGTTTTTCTTATATGAATTATACCCCTGGTGCTCTGCATTGGATTTTAAGTTTCATTTTGTTCACAAAATGGACAAAAGATAAAAACTTTCATAAAGTAAATTGAAAGCACAACTACTAGATTTGGGATTTTTAAAATGCTATCTAGTCTTTTATAATCACCTTGTCTATACTAATTCAATGACTATTTCTTTGCAATCACCTTTATCTGATTTTCCCAAAGCATTCTTCTTGGTTTTCATACAAAAACAATTCTTTTCTTTGCAGACTCAAATTTCATCAATTGATTGTAATTTAGTTAAATTACATAATTATGAGGATTGGAGTGGAAAAGATCAGTTCAGGAACAAATACAAGTGACTCTTGGTAATCATTCCACTCAGCTGGTGGAAGCAGATCTGCAGGGGTGAAACTGTGATAGTAAAAGCAAAAGTGACTCCACTTCGTTTTGTGACTCCATTCTGTAAAACAACCATGCCAAGTAGAAGGGTCATGACCAGGGCAAGATGTTCTTTTCCTTTTGCTATAGAAACCTTTAAGAACACGGAACTACCTAATAGGGCATTGTTTCTGTAAGTAGGGTAATGGGGCTCTGTTTCTGTAACTGGGATGACTGGGCTAACTGTGATTGGTTAGGCTTTCCCCCGCCTGACTGAACTGTCCTGCTTCTGTAACCTGGCTTGCTTGCATTGGCTAGACCCACCCCCCCCCCCCAACATCCCTTTTGCAGTTTTCAGTCTTATAAGGAGTGCCCTTGCAATTTTTCGGGGCTGATCAGAGGAACAGCTTTATGTTCTGGTCAATCGCCACTGGTGTGCTTCAATAAAGGCTTGATTCGATTAAACATGAGTGGTCTGGAAGTGAGTTTATGAAACCCCAGGACGAAGCTTTAACCATAACATCTGGGGGCTCATCCGGGATCCATTTCTTCCCTACCCTCACGCCAAATTTGCCTCTGACAAAGAGTCTTTGAACCTTCGCCCTGGAGTAGAGCGGGGCTCCTGAGAGACGTTCCTCAGCCTCACTTTGAGGGTGACTCCAGTCCGTCCTAGGACACTCTGAGAAATCTTCTGCCAGTCTGTCAGACCTGGTGAGTCAACCCCTCTGGGGACAAGGTCAGATTTGATCCAGTCATTTACATTTACACCGAGTCCCAGAACAGGACAAGATGTTACTGTCTCCCTGCAGGCCTTCCTGTGGGGCCTCATCTGTTTCTGGGGGTGGGATGGGACATGGTCTCTGCCCCACTAGAGGTCTCCCTGTGTGACTTCACCAATTGTTGTTTGTTCTGTACCTGTCCTGTGGTTCACCATTTGTCATTAGTCCAGCACTTGTCTTGCCGTTTGTCTTTTGTTCTGTGTCTGTCCGTTTGTCTGTCTTGCTGTGTTTTTTGTGTGGGGGGGCCCTTTTTGTTTTTGTAACCACTCTTCTTTCATCAGGACTCCTTCACTTCAGTGACATCATGGGACAAGGAAGCTCTACAGAGATCTCTATCAGAACTCCTTTAACTTGTTTTCTTAACAATTTTCCGGATTTTGTCTGTTAGTTTTTTGTTGTTGTTGTTTGTTTTTTGGGTTTTTTTGGTCCCCTTTGTGTTCTGTGTTCATTTCTATCTCAGTTTGTTTCTAATGTTAAAAATAGTTAAAAGGTTTTTAACTATGCTCACTACAGCTTGCATTAAAATGTAAAGGGCTACCAACAGGACTAAAAAAAATGTCAAAAGTAAAAGCTAAAGGTTAAAAAAAAAAAAGACGTT
Source organism: Spermophilus citellus (assembly GCF_964194105.1). Classification (NCBI taxonomy): domain Eukaryota; kingdom Metazoa; phylum Chordata; class Mammalia; order Rodentia; family Sciuridae; genus Spermophilus; species Spermophilus citellus. The sequence continues at coordinate 147,494,395 of NC_138183.1, read as the reverse complement.
CTAGAGATTGCCTTCACTTAGGAACTGGGCCAACAGGGTGGGCAACAGGGTAAATCATGTCAGTTCCTATAGAGGACAGATTAAAACTAAAGTGTTTTATAAACTTATTATTCCTTAATTGTAATGATAAAAAGCATAATTTTGTCTAGGAAATTTGGCTTTTGTTTCACAGTATTTGCAAGCATGAATAACTCCCAACTATTAAAAATGGTCCAAAGTTTTTCAATGTCAGGCTAAAATTTGGTGGCCGCAATCCAAAAAACCAGAAAAACCAGTTTAGAATGGGACCCAAACCTGGAGGACTCTCCCAAGGAGACCAATGGAGCTGCTTCTTTGGGAAGTTCCTTCAGGGAGAAATAAGGCCCCTTCATTTGTCTATGTTCCCTCAACTCTTTTTCAGCTTTGATGAACAAGCCACCTCAGGAAAAAGGTCAGAAAGATTTTAAAAATTCTATATTTGTTAAATTCATAATTTTGATCCAATATGCCTAGGTTAATATGTTTTTCTGTTTACACTCTGCTTTATTCTAAGGCCAATTTACACGGGTTAATTCTCAATCTTACAGGTTTTTAAAAAATAACCTACAAGGCTTTTGTTTGCTTTTTGTGGGTGCACGTGTGTACTGTCCGTCTACATGTATTGCCGTGTCTACATATTTGGTACCAAAAATTGACATATGGGCTCCTAAATTAAAATTTTTAAAAAGTGGATGCAAATGCCTTTGGTTAACATGATTTAAAAGGTTCAATTTAAATTGGGAAAATAAATAAAAGTAAAAATGTCTTTAAAGTTACTAATGCACAGTTTTGTTTCTAGGTGGTTAAACAGTTGTTAACATGTTAATGTCTGTAAAGTGTCCAATATCCATTGTCTCTAGGATTTTTCTTCAACAGGAAAAAAATTACTAATGCTATTCAATGCACTTGTCTGATAACTTGTCTTTAAAAAATACATAAATTAGATCTGACATATATGAAATTAATCTGGATGTGTTTGTTAGAGACATATGATTTGTTTATAAAGTTAAATGCTAACTGATAAATATAATATCAAGTACTCTTAACTCCTTAAATTCCATAAGGTAAAATAATTAAACACTGTTGGTGTTTTCATAAATTGGTAAACTAAAGAGAAATTTGAAATTATTTTATGTTATCATAAAAACAAGATTATTGGGACTGGGGTTGTGGCTCGGTGTTAGAGCACCCGCCTAGCACATTCGAGGCCCTGGGTTCAATCCTCAGCACCATATAAAAATAAACAAATAAAATGAAGATTTAAAAATAAATAAATAAATAAACAAGGTTACTATGAATTAAAAGTCCTAACAGGTATAATTCTACCTACAAGGAGTCAAGAGGTTTCAACTGCATTTCAATTAAAGTACTGTAAATAACAAAATATTTCATCTTATTAAAATGGATTAATTTATCTAAATTCAGAAATGTATAAGGTTTATTTCAAGGTATAATCAGAAAGAAGGATCAACAGATTAAAAATTATTTAAAGTTTCTAAATATAAAAATATATTTAATAAAAAATGTTTTCAGGAAAAAGTCTTTATGTGGTAAAGTATAATTATAGTACATCTAAGTAAACAACAAAAAGGTCTAATTAACTAATATAAAGGTCTATAAATAAAAGACAAATATTAAAAGGTTTATAGTAACTAAGTTGGTTATTCATGTAACACAAATAGTTAAAACTATTCAAGGTTGTTGTCTAAGGAGAAATATTAATGTACTAATATATTTTTATGTTAAAATGACAAAAACTTCTAAAAATATTAATTACATGGTGTCTGTTAAGTTTTATTCCCTAGAACAACTAATCTTGGAAAAATTGAGGTTTGTACATCTGTGGTTAAACAGTCAACTCTTATTTTAAAGTATTGTCCTACATTACAGAGTCTAGATTTTTCTTTAAAAGCTATCCTTGGTTAATATAAAAACATCAATAAAAGTGTGGTACATTACTCTTCCTTACAGATTAAATGTGTTCATATCTTCAGGTATACAAGTCCTTAAGGTAAAAGATTTAAAGAAACATTTTTATCAAGCTGGTATTCTCCAAACTAAAGTTGTCTGTAATGGTAATTTTAAACTTATAAGGATAATAGATTTTATTGGGGATTTATTTATTTTATTTGATGTTTTGTAACCAAAACTTATGTTACCTTTTACATTAGGATATAAAAATTTAAAGGTTTTTTTAAAAAGTAATGAGAGCCTGATCTATTTAAAGGTTAATATTATAAAACATTTTTGCCACTTTTCCACACAAAAAGAAAGTTAAGAACTCTCAGCCTTTCCTTGATTCATGCTATTTTGTATGTATGTCATATTGTGTTAGTTAACATTCATATAAACTCAGAAAACAATATATGTAAACTTTATAAAAGGATATCTAAAAAGAGAGATAAAGATCAGCTTCAGAACTAGAACACTTTACCTAAGATTTGTAAAGAGCCTTGCCTTACCTGAGATAAGGCTCTGCCTCCTACCTTACAGCACGTCAGAATGACTTCAAAGTAGGCCAGACTTCAGTTGATTTAAAGTCATATTTAAAAGATTGATTTTATTATAAAGATTACTGTGATCTCGAATAGGAAATATAATTTATAACTCAGCCAAGTTTCAAAATTACATACAAGCTAAATATGTTTTTACTATTGTTAATTTCACTTTGTATTTTCATTATAACTGAAAGGAAAGTGACCATGACACTTGGAGTGACCAAGAGATCTTTATTGTGGCAGTGTCTGACTAACAGGAAAAGGGGGGGGGGGGGCACAAGAGAAACAGGGAGAGAGTAAAGCACTAAAGAGAGGAAAAGAGAAAGAGAGGGAGAGGGCGAGAGAGAGAGAGTTTAGTGTTGGATTCTTAGCACAGCACAAGGCTGTGAGTGAACATGGGTTGATAAATTACTGATGGCAACATCTCACTTAAAAACATTCAGACTCCAAGTCTTGGTTTATGAATAACACCCTCTAACTCCATTCAAGAAAAATGTGGCCCTCTCAGAGAAGTTAACTTTGACCATGACGTCTAAACAGCCCCCATCAATTTTGATTTCTTTATGCTTCTTTGATTTTCTTCATCACTATCTGACATTGTATTATATGTCTATTTACTTATTATTTGCTTTTTTACCTCCTCACTAATATTTAAGTTTCATGACAGGAAGCACTTACTTTTGATTACCAAAATATCTCCTGTGCAAAGTACAATGCCTGGCAATTTATCCTCCGTTTTCTAACTGTTTATTAATAATTAAATGACCTCTTCCCATGTATAGATTTTTTTTTAAATTTTTTAAAAATATTTTTTAGTTGTAGATGAACACAATACCTTTATTTTATTTATTTTTATGCGGTGGCAGGAATTGAAGCCAGTGCCTCACACATGCTAGGCAAGGGCTCTACCACTGAGCCATACCCCCAGCCTCACGTATAGATTTGAGCCAGAAAGGTAGGCAGGCATTGTGGCTTATTCTTGAATTCCTTGATACTTACTGCCTGGTATAGAACTTTGCAAATAATGAATAAATAAATTATTTGACTACTGTACCTGGAAAAGCATGTAGGAATGCTGCATCCTAGGATGCACCATTAACACATTCAAAACTGATTAAAAAAAAAAAAGACTTGTTTTTATGGGGTTAATTTATTACTAGTTTCAGTTGCCAGAAGAAGATCGCACATTTTGAAAACTTGGGAAGCCTGAAGTCCCCAAGAATAAAAGACCACTTGCAACAATTAGGGACATTATATTTAATTTGTTTTCTTTGTCCCCCCACTTTTTTTGGGGGGGTGCCTTATAGTTAGTTGTACATAATGGTGAGATTTCTTGTTACATATCCACACATGCACACAACATAACAATATAACTTGGCCAATATCTCTCCCCAGCACTTCCCCACTCCCTCCCCTCCTCTCACCTCCTGGTCTTTTTCCTCTATTCTAGTTTGATTTTCATGAGACTCCTCACCCTACCTTTCTTTTCCTTTTTCCTCTCTAACTTCCACTTATGAGAGAAACACATGACTTTTGACCTTCTGAGTTAGATATTTTTTTTCTTAACATAATGTTCTCATGTTCCATCCACTTTCCTGCAAATGACATTAATTTCATTTTGCTTTATGGCTGAATAAAACGCTATTGTGGGACTGGGGTTGTGGCTCAGCGGTAGAGCACATGCCTAGTATATGTGAGGCCTTGGGTTCGATACTCAGCACCATATAAATAAATAAAATAAAGGTATAATGTCCAACTACAATTAAAAAAATAAATATTTAAAAAACGCCATTGTGTATATATACCACATTTTATTTATCCATTCATCTGTTGATGGACACCTAGACTGGTTCCATAGTTTGGCTATTGTGAACTCTGAACTCTATGCAGGTATCACTATAATGTACTGACTTTAGTTCTTTAGGATAAACACTAAGGAGTGGTATAGCTGGGGGCTTCATGCCTAGTCTTTGAGGAATCTCCATAGTCATTTACGCAGTGGTTGTCCTAATTTACAATCCCAATAGTGTAAAAGTGTTCATTTTTCCACATCTTTTCCAGCTTTTATTATTGTTTGTATTCTTAATTACTGCCTTTCTGATGTGATATGAAATCTCTGTGTAGTTTTGATTTGCATGTCTCTAATTATTAATTGTGTTGAACATGTTTTTTTTCAGATATTAGTTGGCCATTTGTATTTCTTCTTTTGCAAAGTGTTTATATTTGAAATTTGATTATAACATCTCATTTTTGAGGTTTCATTCATCACTGAAGGACATCCACAGCCTTTTTAAAAATTTTATTTTAGACAGGGTCTCTCTAAATTGCTCAGTCTGGTCTCAAACTGGGTCCTGCCTCAGGCTCCCAAGTAGCTGCAATTACAGGCATTATAACTGTGCCACCATCAGCAACAATAAATATTTCTTAATTATCTTTGATACTCAAAGCAAATTTTAAGTGTTCATTCCAGTAGTTTTATAAAACGAAACTATGTTCTTTCCTTGATTTCTCCCATCAGAATTAATAGCCATTTGTCTGTGTTCTTAGTTTATACCACCAGTTATTATTTCCAGCCTTTGTAATAAGCAACAGTTATTGGTACATGTCCATTTCTCCCACAAACCATGGCTCATTAAGGGTGGGAGTGTGTCTTTGTCATTTTGGTAATAGTTCTCTTTCCCAATGTTTGGCACAATGCATTGACTGAAATGCAATTTAAAAATTATTTTTATGTATATTACCTTAGTTAAACATCACCTATGACATTTTAATTTTATTTAGTCTAATGTTCTATGTTTGACTAGCAGAAAAAAAATCTTTCCAAAAGCAAATTGGGTCATTTTTTTGCCTTTAAAATCCTTTTCTATCATTTATTCTTTGTATCTGTTATTTATTTCATATGTAAGGTGCTCCTGCCCCACCCAATATCAAGATGCTGGGTTGGAAAACACACAAATGCCTAGGGTAACCAGGAAAGTAACATAATTTAGATGGGAGGACAGTGAGGGCTCTATCTGAAAGGAGCAGCCAACATTGCTACAGGTAATTATTTCCATGCAGGAATCTAGACTCAATGTTGTTCAAAAGAAACATTATTTTCAAATGTGAAATTAATTAAAGTACAGGGAATGTCAGAAGTCATATTTACAAGTTATATTTAAACATCAAATGGGTTTTTATATGTAATTCTAGAATCAGGCAGCATTTTATTCTCTAAGCAGAAGGAATGTTCCCTGGGCATGACAGAACAGCTGGTTTTTATGAGCGAGAACAAGGAAACATCAATAGAAGAAAGCAGATTGGTGAAAATCAGGTTTTTCTTTTAGAAGGATTAAAGTAGAAGGAATTATTACTTAATTTTACTAACAGGTTGACCTAGTTCTTTCTGACGGTTACTGTGAATCTCTTTTTTGGAAAAACTGGTTTGTTTTTACCTGCTTCTTTAAAGTTTCTGTTTGACTATTCGGCACTTATCATGAATGCCATTTTGATTTGTAGCAGGAGCTCAAACCCAAAACAATGCCTTCCATAACATTTAATAGAGGGGAAAAAAATCCTCATGGACAAACCTAAGCTGCAATTACAAGCATGTGCCACCACCAGCAACAATAAATATTTCTTAATAATCTTTGATACTCAAGCCACACCTAACCAGTCTTTATCCTAAAGCAGGCACCAATGTAGAAGTCCTATACTAGGTAAATGTTCTTTAAACCATGTTTATATTTTCCCTAGAAATAAATGTAAAAATCTTAATTTCAAAATTTGTGATATGAAATAGGAAGAGAAATAAGGGAGAAAAAAATGTGATTTAAAAGTAAGAGGCAAGTGGAAATTATCTTCCCCATATTTATGAGATAGGGCAAAGGACAGGTAGCTGATTATTAAAGATTAGAAACTGGTAGACAGCACTTCACCATCAACTGGGTGCTAACACTTCTAGGGGAGAGGAAGGATCAAACTTTCCAACACAAGCAATCACACCTTGGATAGTTCTTTTCCTGCCTTTTGGTCAGGCAGGCATGAAAAGAAAGAAAACCCAAAATCTATAAAGGAGCAAGACAACCCAACTCCCCTGGGTACCAGCTCTGGGTTTCCTCCTCTCTGGAGAAGTCTCTCTCTCTGTTCTATCCCTTAAATAAAATTCTTTCTACTCTTGCCTCAAGTGTTTACTCTTCAACATCCAGAGAATGAGGACCCCATCCTGGTTTTCAAGACCGGTATCATTTGGTTATCTCCTACAATACAGGATTTCCAATTTATCACTTTGGAGGGAGCAAAACTGACTGACTAGTCAGTTCTGATTGGTCAAGTTTGCTAAAGCAGTGGCTTTCAAACGTTCGTCAAACATCAGAATAACTCAGAGTTTGTTAAAAACACATTTTACAGGAGTCTTCTCAGAATTTCTGATCTAGAGCTGGAGTGACCCCAGAGAATTTACATTTCCAACAAATTTCCAGATGATGCTGAAATGCCTACCTAGTTGGAAGACTTCTTTGAGAGTCACTAAAGTTGCAACTCCCAGGGAGATGAATGTGTAAACATAATCATTGCAATTCACGTTTGGAAAAGCTAACAGCCACAAAAATTAAAACGACATACCTCACACATCAAACCACACCTCTGGGAGTCTATATGTTTTATAGATTTAAAGATTTGCTTTACTTTGTTCAGTGAAATTTATGGAAGGTTATTTTTGGGGACTAAGATTCTGCACCAGATTCCAGCAAACCTGACTAAACCACAATGGAGTCCCTAGTGCTAAGCGCCACATATTCAAACTCACCTTTGAAATGGGCTAGGCCTCCACAAAACAAAATCAGCAACCAATCAGAAGGGACCCTATTTGCCTGAGACAACAGGACAAGTCCTCTGTGTTAACCCTGTTCGGAAAGCAATTTTGAAACCAGTCTTTTTGTTCCTTAATTCTGCTCTCTTCTACGTATCTAGCCAATCTCTTCTCTACAGCTGGTGGGAGTTCTTACTATTTTACAGAATCTTATGCTGCCCGGATTAATGAATCGTCAATAAAGGCCAATTCGATCTACAGTTGTTGTAATTTTGAACAATCTGTACCTATGGAAAAGCTTCTATTTTAATCCTCATCTTGTCAGCATTTAAACATCTCTGTATACCGGTTCGGCCAGATTCCAAGCCATTCCACGCTGTATAAAAGGGCACGCTCCAGGGTGAAAAATATTAGCAACTGAATGATGTTTGAGCCTCGTTCCGGCTCGTGGGAAAAAGCCTCTGACGTTCACTTCAAAGGAAATGTCACCCATATCCCCTCAAAGCAGAACCTCATTTTTCGGAATGTTTTCATAAACACCGAAAACCTGCTTGGCACGACTCAGTGCCAGTTGCAGAGCAAGGAAGCAAACACACGCAAAACCCGAAACTCCACCCTCCGACCCCCAGACGGACCCCCCGGACGGACTCCGGTTACCGCCTTCCGGACCTACCCGAAGGAGAGGGGGCGTGGCCGGGCGCGCGGCGCCCACGTGACCGCTGAAAGCTGCGTGCTGCCAAGTCGCGCGATCCGCCGTCATATCAGCTTATGGCGCCGGCCCCTGATTGGCTGGCCGCTTCTGCTCCCTGGTGAGTGGGCTCGGTTCCGCTCCTCCGGTCAGAGTCTGCTTACCGACGCTGGCCCGCCGCTGGCCCGCCGCGGCATCCTGGGAGCGGCGGCGGCTGGAGCAGTGTGGACTCTCCAGGTAGTCACAAGTGCGCGGCGGAAGGAGGCGGCACACACCTGAGCGGGCCGGGGGCGGGAGGAAGAAGAGCGGTGCCGAGAACCTGCGAGCCAGGACCGGGTTGGGGAGCGTGAACGTGTGCCTCTACCTTTCTTTTTCTTTGACCCGAAGCAGGCGTCTGTTGAGTGCCTCCTAAATGGCAGGCACTGGGCAGCTGCTGAGATCCCAGCGGTGAAGCTGACGTAGTACAGACTGGCAGGTAGCTGGGCATCCTTAATTAAGGTGTGAGGGTGATGCTGGGGCGAGAGCGGGGCCCAGCGGAAGCACGCTGGGCCCGGTGTCCAGAAGGGTGGCGGCCAGATTGACACCTAGGGCAGAGTGCCCCGAGGAGAAGGTGTCAGGGTAGAGGAGGAGGTTTGACGTGAAGAAAACAAAGGTCGACCTTTGAAGAATGTGCAGTGTTTTATTTTGCTTATTGTGAATCCCCTGTCCTGGGAAGTCTGGCCACTGCACTCTTTTAAGGCTTTACTATTCGATGAATTTCCCTTCGTTCTTGGAAGGAATTTCTTTTTAAGGGTCAAAAAAATTCGGCTGAAAAACTGGTCGTTATCTATCAGTTACTGGAAGGGAATAGATTGCAGGGACAACATCCCCAAGTGGAGAAGATTAAAAGGGAACAGGAAAGGGAACTCCATAATCTGTTACTTTAGCATGGTAAAAAAGTCTTGTATACTGGCATCCCTTTGTTTACTGCAGAGTAAATTTGGAGGTGGTATGGGTGAGGAAAACATTGCCTCTGCAGAGAAAGTTACCAAACTGGAAAGTTTGTAGCAGTCTGGTGTTTTTAGGGGAAACCACCTAGGAGGTTACCTATATTTATATTACTATAACTTCTCTTTAAGTTTCTAGTGATAAAACCTAATAAATAATAAATACGTGGCCCTAGATCATTTATAGAGTATTTTTCTGTTGTTATATAATTAGCATGGAGTAGTACCCAAAACTCCCTATCTACATCTATAACATCTTAAGAGACTAGGCTATGGAATGTACATCATAGCTGCTACTTATTACTGAACAAGGTATTTAAGTATTCCTGACCTCAATTTCCTGTGGAGATTATAGAATTACCTGCCTCATAGAATTGTGAAAATTAGATGAGGTTATACCAAAAAAAAAAAAAAAGTACTTAAAATAATATCTGGGTCTCAATACATGTTTGCTATTATTACCAATATTTACAAAGTTAAGCAAAAAGGTAATAATACACTCAGTTATTCTAGGCCTAATAGGGTTTTATTGATAATTGTGTTTTAAGAAAAGGAGTTTTGTTTGTTTCTGCAAAGGCAAAATAATATTTAGTAAAAATTTGTATTTCAAGGAGTGGTACTTAAGTGAAGCCCCTGACTTCAGAGGGTATAACCCTTTAAAATTATATGAGCTTGTAGTTACTGAGGATTTTAAAAATATAAGGAATTAAAGAGTTGGCATCCTGGTGAAGAAAGAGTTAATAAGACTTTTGTTTTTTAGTTAAAGATGGACACGATATCTTTATTTAATTATTTATTTTTATGTGGTGCTGAGTATTGAACCCAGTCCCTCACAGGTGCTAGGCAAGTGCTCTACCACTGAGCCACAACTCCAGCCCCCATGGACTTTGGACTTTGTAATCAGACTGCATGTGTTTGAATCCTAGCTACAGCATTTATTTATTCTGTGATCTTGGGCAGGGTACTTGAATTTTCTCTGCCCAAATTCTTCATCTGTAAAATAAGAATAATACTAGTACCTAACTCTTGGGGTTTCTTAAAAGGTTGTAACATTTATGGTACTTACTTAGTATATAGTAAATGTTAACATTAGCTATTATTATTTTTCAAAGAAAAGTCAAATGGCACCTTTTTCTGCGTATGTTAAATTAATTTTTATTCAGCTTTGTCTCATAACAGTCATGACTCCTGTTTGTTTAGTATTTACCAAGTGTCAGGTGGTATTAGAAGACTACATAATAGGGCTGTGGTTGTGGCTCAATGGTAGAGCACTCACATAGCACATGTTTTTAGGTGAAACCACCTAGGAGGTTACCTATGTTTATATTACTATAACTTCTCTTTAAGTTTCTAGTGATTATAGAATTACCTGCTTCTCAGCACCACATAAAAATAAATAAAATAAAGGTACTGTGTCCAACTACAACTAAAAAATAAAATATTAAAAAAAAAAAAGACTGTGTAATAGCCGGGCGCAGTTGTGCATACCTGTAATCCCACCAGCTCCAGAAGCTGAGGCAGGAGGATTGATAGTTCAAAGCCACATTTAGCAACAGCAAGGTGATAAGCAACTCAGTGAGACCTGTCTCTAAATAAAATACAAAATAGGGCTGGGGATGTGGCTCAGTGGTTGAGTGCCCCTGAGTTCAATTCCCAGTACCCCCCCACCAAAAAAAAAGACTACATAGTCACTAAACCTTAGAACAATTCTATAATATAGATATGTTATCTTCATTTTACAGATATGTGTTGGAATATAATTTGACTTCAAAATTTAATTGCTGTTTTGAGATCATCTCACGATCAGAAGATTTTGTGTGTTAAATTTCAGAAATTACAGCAAAGTATTTGCAGTTGCCTATTTACCACAGTCAATAAACAGAATTGATTGAAACCAAAATTCTAAAATCACTTAAATTAGGTTTAACTTCACAGTATCCAAACTGCCTCCAAGTGGACAGGGACAATTCCTCCTCCCAGGCACTGGTTTATTGTCAGAATAATCATGTACAGGTAATTACATATTAACCTTTGGCATGTTCTTCAGGTAAAACCAAAAGAAAGATTTTTAAACTTAAGAATTGATATCTTATTAGGGTCTTTCCTTATATCTTATTTTAAAATTGAATGAAGAAGATAGGGTTTGAGTTCTTTTTGACTGCACCAAACTGTTTCAAGTACTGAACTGAATTAGTGATATTGGCACTACAGGCAGTTCCCAACTTAATGATGGATCGACTTAGGACTTTTCAGCTTTGGAATGGTGTGAGAATGATTTACCTTTAGTAGAAATTTTCTTTGAACTTCAAATTTTGATCTTTTCCCTGGTTCATGATACACAGAATGTACTGTTGCAATGCTGGGCAGTGGCTGTGAGCTGCAGATCTCAGTTGGTCATGCCACTGTGAGGAGAAGCAGCCATCCCTCTCAGTATGTTGTGTCACTAATCTGAGTAGGTTAGGTGTGTGAAATTAATTTTCAGTTTACAATATTTTCAACTTACTATAGATTTATTGGCATATCACCCTGAGGAGCATCTGTATATAATATGTGATTGAGTGCATCAAGTCTTACCATCCTTTAGTGGTGTACCAATATCCTCTTCAAGTTCCCTGGTATCATTAGTATTTAGTGTACTTCCTCTGCTGTACTGTCTCCTTAGAAGGACTTCACCCCATATGACTTTAACTGCTTAACAAATACTCAGCTCACTTTTGAACCTCAGTTCATATTTAACATGGCCTGTTACTTATATTTAGAAGCCCAGGCAATTAGATTTAAGACCCAAACTGAGCCCATCATTCCTTGCTCAAACCCTATTCCTACCTACCTGAATCTACTAGCTCTCCAGTGTTTACTATTTGGGTTATAATGACACCACCATCCACCCTGGCAAGTCAAAATTTTATAGTTATCCTAGAATTTTTTCCCTTTCACATACCAGTGTCTCAGAGTTATCCATCTCCTGTGGATCCCTGCCCCCATACTGGAGGTTGAATCTAGGGCCTAATGCTTGCTATGCAATGTTCTACCACTGAGCTACATCACCAGCACTTTTCTTTTTAAATCTTGCTTTGAGACAGAGTCTTGCTAAGTTGCCCCGGCTGGCCTCGAACTTGCAGTTCTCTTGCCTCCGACTCCTGAGTATCTGCAATTACAAGTGTGTGCCACCATGCCCAGCCTCTGGATTTTTTTGCATGCTAAAATCTTTGAATATGACCATATCTGAGTCTATACTGTCATCTTATCAGATAGTCTAGCACAGGAACAACCAAATGAGTTTCTCTGATTCTCATCAATATTTCATTTTCCTAATGGAATGATCGTTATGAAATATGGGTCTGATTACACCTCAGAATTCTGTACCATGGCCTCTGCATTATGTGTCAGAGAAAGTTCAAATTTCTTAGCGTGGTAACAGATCCCTTCCTAGTTTAACACCAACCAGATATTAGGTTTATCCCATAATGTCTTTTTCCTTCTGCTTCACCCTTATTACACTGTTTGACACCTACCCACCACATCCAATGAGCCATGAATGTACCATGCCCCTTACTACCATTTCAATTGTTAAATTTATTTGGAATGGCTTCCCCAATCTTTTCTTTCTGGTGACATCTTTCAAGCCCAAATTTAATGTCACATTCACTGTGAAGCCTTTTATTATATAAGCCAAGAGAGATTGTTGTGTTTTCTGCTTTCATATAATTTATATGTATACACATTTATAGATATATACTTTATTGTAGAACTTGTCTTATTGGTGTAATTTGTTTCTGCATTTGCCTTACTTTTTGGGGGGGTACTGGGGGTTGAACACAGGGGCACTTGACCACTGACCACATCCCCAGCCCTACTTTGTATTTTATTTAGAGACAGGGTTTCGCTGAGTTGATTACCACCTTACTTTTGCTAAGGCTGGCTTTTAACTTGTGATCCTCCTGCCTCAACCTCCCAAGCTGCTGGGATTACAGGAGTGCACCACTGTGCCTGGCCTTACTTTTAAGAATGATTTTGACCATACCTTTTTAATTATCCTCTGCTCGTTACCTGGTATAGTGCTTGGCATTTAATTGCTTTTTTTGAATTAACAGTGGCATATGTGATGGATATATGTTAATGTTTAGCATTTGTTGTTAATTAAAAATTTCTTTCCCTGACAGAATAAGAAGAAATGTTTGCAATTTATATCATAAGCAAAAGGCTAAACTCCCTAATAAAATTTTAAAATTTTATTTTTACAAAGAGAATAAAAATCCCAGTGAGAAAATGAGTACAGGATACAGATTATAGTTAAAAAAAAAAAAAAACCAAATTACTCTAAATATGTTAAATGATGCTTAGCCTCATTCATAATAAGGTAAATTAGACATACACTAAGGTGGTCATTCTTACCTATTAAATTGATGAATATCCAAAAGTTTGAGGATATCCTCTGATGGTGAGTTTAAGAGATGCAGGGACCATTCTCCATTGTCTAAGAATTTACAGAGTATCACAACCCTATGGAAGGCAATTCAAGCAGAGTGTACCAGGATCACAAATGCATGTTTCTCAGCTTAGTTCTTCTGCTCGTAGAACTTTACTCAATACAGGCTTAATCATAATTTCAAAGTCTGAAAAGCTCTGAAAAACAAAAGGTTGTTTTGTTTTTGTTTTAGGTTCTGCACTCTTTTGATGACAACTCCTGACTCCAACTGATTGAGGTTCCTGTTGTGTCTTAGTGCACTGTTTCGATTGCTGGTACTTTTTGTTGTTTTGTTATATTAGATTTTAATTGCATGTGAAAATATCAAAAAATCAAAAATGAGTGAGTGGGTCCCAGGTGAAAGGTTCCATGGTCAGATCACAAGAGCTGACCATGTTGTTGCTTATGGTATTATAATAGGACCATGAGTAGAGAGTACACTTAAGTATTTGCTGAATTGACTAAAATTTTTCTAAAGTATAAAAATCCAGAATAGGGGTTAATAAGCTTTTTCTGTAAAGGGCTATAGAGTAAAATATCTTTGGCCTTGTCTCTGTTGCAATTACTCAACCCACCTTATACTAGAAAAGTAGTCAGGGATGATAGATGATATATAAATATCTAGGTGTACCTATATTCCAGTAAAACTTTATTTTGTTGTTATTTAAATAAAAAACAGAACCGGATTTGGCCCCTGGGCCACTGTTTGCCAATTCCTAACCTAGACTATTGACAAGAGAGAGAAATAAATGGTAATCAAGTTCTTAACAGCAAAAATACTTCTCCCTCTGTTCTGTAATTGGGAGTTTCTTTCCTTGTGTCACAAGAACAGGTGGTCTTTGACTTATATGGTTGTGGTGGCAATATAGAAACCTTTTAGGGAATTTATTTTTGGTCTCAGGACTGAAATAAAAATCTTTAGATTTGAGTCCTGGAAGCAGAGAGATGCAGCTGAAAATTGTAGCTAAAGGAGTCACATTTGAGTACTAGTACACTGTGTATCCATCTTTCTAACTTGCTACATTACTGTAGTATGTAGTAGGAAAGAATCCCAAAGTAAAATTATAGCTGATCTAGAATTAGAGCTGCCATTTGTCAGCTTGATCGCCTTAGAGAAAAAGCTTCCTGGGCCTCAGTTTCTCTAGCTGGTATCCCTGGGTAGAATATGAAAAGAGGTTGGACTAGAGCTGCTATTTCAGTTTCCTCCTAGCACTAAAGATGACATTTTAGGGGAGGCCGACAGTAGCAGACTTGTATTATGTATGGTTTTCCTTAAATTGGGAACTTCCTGTATAGTTTTTTTTGAAATGTAGACATGCCAAGTAATTTTGCACATTTTCCTTTAGGGGCTAAGATGGACCTTGTTCTCAGTGCCGCAGATTATTATTTTTTTACACCATACGTATATCCAGCCAGATGGCCAGAGGATGACATCTTCCGACAAACTATTAGTCTCCTGATTGTGACAAATCTTGGCGCTTATATCCTTTATTTCTTCTGTGCCACCTTGAGCTATTATTTTGTATATGATCATTCATTAATGAAGCATCCACAGTTTTTAAAGGTAAGAGACCTTCTTACCTATTTTCTAGCTACTGTTAAAGTAAAAATAACAATATCGTGTATGAGTAAGATTTTTCAGATTAAACTGGGTATATGTAACCTTAAATAAAGTTTTTGAAACCATCCTCCAAAAAAAGTTAGATATTTTTTGTGAGGGTTAATCCCTTCCTTCCCTAATTTAAACAAACATGAGAATCTGATTTTTTAACAATAAACCTAGTATCTTATCTTGCTTGATACATAAATAAGGATTTGCTAATATTGATGAATAAATGTCTTCATTTAGGTAATTATTTTAGTATTGGGCTTTCACAAACTGAAATATGTTTTTATCATGTTTTTCTTTAGTCAGGGGAGTCAAAATATAGTTTTAGAGTTGTTTATAATCATTTTTATACTTCAGTTATTTGTCAGTAACTTCAAGCACTTAATTTTTTTTTAATATATAGGAAGGGTTGGAGATGGAGGTCAGATTTTGTGGGAAGGAGAAAAGGTTTCAGAATTTAAGATATTTACTGTATCTGCTTAGGATAAAAGGAATGTTTTTCTTACGCATCTATTACTGTGTATTAAAAGTTTTATAGAAACAGTTTAGAGGTAAGCTGCTTAATATAAAATAGTGTTTAAAAATCCAATCCAAAACAATTTTATGTCAGTTTGTTGAATGTAGATTTTTGTGACTTTTAAGTATTGGGAATTTCATTTTCAGAATCAAGTGTATCGAGAGATTAAGTTCACTGTACAGTCATTACCCTGGATAAGTATCCCCACTGTTGCATTGTTCCTGCTAGAGTTGAGAGGTTACAGCAAATTATATGACAACATAGGAGAGTTTCCAAGTGGTAAGTAAATAAGATGAGGGTTAGGAGCACAAGTTGGTTTCTTTAAAAAACCATTACTGTCTCTTTTTTTCCTCCTTTTAAATTGTTCTATTTTGACTTTTGTTTTCATGCATTCATGTCTTGACACTTATGTGCATTTCTTTCATTTTATCTATCAACTTAAAAGTCTGTTGTAGATGAAATTGTGCCTGGGGGAAGACTGGAGTGATCAGAGATAGTCCCTTGCTCTGTTTTCTCTTATCATTATTGAATTTAAACTTCTAAAAAAGTAACTCAAGTAGTACATGGAAGTTACTGAAAATAAAGAAATACAGATTTTTAAGAATTTTTTTTAAGAATCCTGCTACTACTGAGAAACTAAAAATCTTTTGCTATATCTCCTCTCACTTTTCTGTATGCTTTTTTTTTTTTTTTTTTTTTTTTTTACCAGGGATTGAACTCAGGGGCACTCAACCACTGAGTCACATCCCCAGCCCTATTTTGTATTTTATTTAGAGATGGGCTCACTGAGTTGTTTAGCACCTCGCTATTGCTGAAGCTGACTTTGAGCCTAGTGATCCTTCTGTCTCAGCCTGCCAAGCTACTGGGATTACAGGCATACGCCACCGTGCCTGGCTCTGTATGCGCATTATTTTTATTTTTTAGTTGTAGTTGGACACAATACCTTTATTTATTTTTATGTAGTGCTGAGGATCGAACCCAGGGCCTCACACTTGCTAGGCGAGCACTCTACCACTAAACCACAATCCCAATCCCATGTATGCTTCATTATTTACATTGTAAAAACACATACTGGTTTGCACCCTGATATTTTTCCTCTTAATAAATATAGCCATATTTTCATATCAAAGCATATAAATATCATAATATTTAATTGTATAGATGTCCGTCATTATTAGTTGATCCCTAATTGTTAGACCTTTAAATGTCATTTTTTGTTGTTGTGTTACAAGCAGTCTCATGTGATTAAACTTTTGTGAAATTTTGAAATTATTTCATCAAGATACATTTCTGGGACTAGATGGGGCTGGGGTTGTGGCTCAGTGGTAGAGCGCTTGCCTAGCACAGGGAGGCCCTGGGTTTGATCCTCAGCACCACATAAAAATAAATAAGTAAAGTAAAGGTATTGGGTCCAACTACAACTAAAAAATAAATTTTTTTAAAAAAGATACGTTTCTGGGACTAGAGATGTAGTTCAATGGTAAAGTGCTTACCTAGTATGTACAAGGCCCTAGATTCAATCCCTAGCACTGTGATTATAAAAGAAAAAGATAAATTTCTGTTACCTAGTATATAGAAAGTAAGAATAACAGTATTTATTGAGCATTTATATGTGCCAGTGACAGTTCTCAGCTCTTCACGTGCATCAATCCATTTTTTTCTACAACAGTTCTGAGATAGGTATTATTATTAAGCTCCTTTTATAGGTGAGTGATTTAGATACGAACAGTTTCAGTAACTTGCCTAGGTTACTCATAAAGAGGAGATGGACCTGAGGCTTGAACTCAAGCTTGCTGGCACCAGAGCCTTGCTGTCAACGTAAGCGATTATAGTTATATAGAGGAGGCAACAAAAATGATGCCCTAAGTTGATGAATTGGCTGGGCCTTGAAAATAAAAAACAAATTGAACAAAAATAGAAAGATAGAGAGCATTTTAGATTTGTGGACAGTGTGAATAAAGGTATAGAGGTAAGACATTGGGAGGAAGTGGAGTAAACCAGCCTGGTTAGAGCAGAAATGCACAAATAATGAGGAATGACGAGGTTGGAAAGATCAGAAAGGGTTGGGTTATGGAATAAATGCTACATTTAAGGGATTTAGTAAAAATAAAGTTCTATGCAGGGAAGTATTGTATAAGGATGTATTTTATATAGGTTAACCTGAAGGAAAATGGGTAAGTAGCATTAGTAGCATTATTCTCAGGTTTAAATAAAAGTGTCTTAGGAATATCTTTTTTTGGGGGGTGGGGGGTATTAGGGATTGAACCCAGGAGCACTTAACCACTGAGCCACATCCCCAGCCCTTTTTATTTTTTATTTTGAGACAGGATCTTGCTAAGTTGCTTGAATTTGTAATCCTCCATTCTCAGCCTCCCAAGCCGCTTGGATTACAGATGGGTGCCACTGTGCCCGGCCTTTAGGAATGTCTTTTCTGTTTCATGATACATATCTTTATAGTTTAGTTAAGAAATTAATATGTTCAATTTTTATGTTGTATATCAGTTTAAAAAAAGAATTTTAAAAAAGATATCAATTAAAGGTAAGACATTTCAAGCTCTTATGAGATGGAAATAAAGAAATGACCAGCTTTCAGGGAGTGAAGGGAGATGATAACATATGAAGTTAGCTGAAAGAGTTTGTAATGTTTGAGTCTAGGATCCCATTTTGCACTCACGTGGGCAGGTACAAAGTGAACTCTAGTCCTAGGAGCCGCATCTTGATTCTCCTGTGCCTGCCATCTCTCCTAGGTTGGTTTCACCTCATTGTCAGTGTCATCTCCTTCCTCTTTTTCACCGATATGCTGATCTACTGGATTCACAGAGGCCTTCATCATAGACTTGTATACAAGGTAGAGTCATTGGAAGGGGAAAGAGAAAAAAATACTACCCATTTTGGCATGTATGATCATGAATTCTGTTCTCTATTTCCAAGAATTTCCTCTCACTGTATTAATAACTCAGTAGCCATACTCATAACCAGTACCCGATACACTTTGTTAATTTTTTTATGAGTTTCACTTTAAGACGGCCTTCTTTATGAGGGCTTTCTTTCTTTTTTTTTTGTCTTGTTTATTTATTTATTTATTTGTTTTGTACTTTTCAGTAATAAATCTTTACACACAGCACTGTCATATCTTCTTTTTCTTGGAATTATACAGAATAATTGGCTACTTCTTTTTTTTTTTTTTTTTTATTGGTTGTTCACAACATTACAAAGCTCTTGACATATTATATTTCATACATTAGATTGAAGTGGGTTATGAACCCCCAATTTTACCCCAAATGCAGATTGCAGAATCACGTCAGTTACACATCCACAATTTTACATAATGCCCTAATAGTAATTTTTGTATTCTGCTACCTTTCCTATCCCCTACTATCCCCCCTCCCCTCCCAACTTCTCTCTCTACCCCATCTACTGTAATTCATTTCTCTCCTTGTTTATTTTCCCATTCCCCTCACAACCTCTTATATGTAATTTTGTTTAGCAATGAGGGTCTCCCTTCATTTCCATGCAATTTCCCTTTTCTCTCCCTTTCCCTCCCATCTCAAGTCTCTGTTTAATGTTAATCTTTTCTTCCTACTCTTCCTCCCTGCTCTGTTTATAGTTGCTCTCATTATATCAAAGAAGACATTTGGTATTTGTTTTTTAGGGTTTGGCTAGCTTCACTAAGCATAATCTGCTCTAGTGCCATCCATTTCCCTGAAAATTCTATGATTTTGTCATTTTTTATTGCTGCATAGTACTCCATTGTGTATAGATGCCACATTTTTTTTATCCATTCATCTATTGAAGGGCATCTGGGTTGGTTCCACAGTCTAGCTATTGTGAATTGTGCTGCTATGAACATCGATGTGGCAGTGTCCCTGTAGCATGCTCTTTTAAGGTCTTCAGGGAATAGTCCGAGAAGGGCAATAGCAGGGTCAAATGGTGGTTCCATTCCCAGCTTTCCCAGGAATCTCCAAACTGCTTTCCAAATTGGCCGCACCAATTTGCAGTCCCACCAGCAATGTACAAGTGTACCCTTTTCTCCACATCCTATGAGGGCTTTCTTAAAAATTTAGTTTTGGGGTAAAGAAAGAAGCAGGCCTTTTTATAAAGTATTTTGCTAATTTCAAAGGGATTTTTTTAGTGAGATCATTTCTATAATGTGAGTGTGAAAAGCTGAGTTTACTGTGGCAGGGTTGAAGTTCTTGGTGCTGATTGTGTCCTTTTCTTCCTTAGCGTATCCATAAACCTCATCACATTTGGAAGATCCCCACTCCATTTGCAAGTCATGCTTTTCACCCAGTGGATGGCTTCCTTCAGAGTCTACCTTACCATATATACCCTTTTATCTTTCCGTTACACAAAGTGGTTTACTTAGGTTTGTACATCTTGGTTAATATCTGGACCATTTCCATTCATGATGGTGATTTTCGTGTCCCCCAGATTTTAAAGCCATTTATTAATGGCTCAGCACATCATACAGACCACCACATGTTCTTTGACTATAACTATGGACAGTACTTCACACTTTGGGATAGAATTGGAGGTTCATTCAAAAACCCTTCCTCCTTTGAGGGTAAAGGACCACTTAGTTATGTGAAGAAGATGGCAGAAGAAAAATGCAACAGCCCTACAGAAAATGGTTGTAAAAATGAAAAATTATGCAATGGAGAATTTTCAAAGACTAAGTAATTATTGCCCAATTATTCTTAAATATTTTTAATAAGGAAAAATAATCTACACACGCCAAGATACACAGCAACTAATTGGTATCATTTGAAAATCAGCATTGTGTGTTCGGCTAAGGACAAAGGTAGGTCGAGGAAAGATGGTGTGACCATCAAGATTAGAGTCTCATGCTTAAAATGCCAGATGCTGGCCCAGGGGACAATTTTTGTCTTTGCAGCCAGCAGATCTGTAGTTTGATTAACCTCAAGAACAATTCTAAATAAGATAGAAAATATACTACTAAGGGGAATAGGCTATATCCTTTTGCCTTAATCCACCTGTATTCATTAAGAAAAATTCATTGTGCTTAATAATACAAGACTAAGCACCATAACCAAAAAATACTAATATAAAGATGGTTCCTTGTTCCAGGAATGGTTAAGTCTTCAGTGTTGGTATGATAATGAATATTCATAGGACTTTGTTCAAGTGGAAATGTCAGTGTGAAAAAGAAAATTTGATATATTAGATAGCTATGTCAATTTAATGGCAGATATAATAAAATTATTGTCTTCCTATACATAGGAGCCTCATTTTCTGGGACACTGTCAAATAGTCCATTATACTGATGAATAAATAAATGGAAATTTTTTTAAAAAATCAATTCTACAATGATTTAATCCAGATATGGGATTATTTAGCTAGGGATATTGATGCTTCTCATTTAAAAGCATTATTTAATAAGTATAAAAAATGGAATCTGAATATAGTTAGAGAAATTTGATGCCAAAGTAATATATTTGGCACTACTGATTTTTTAAAATAAAATTTATGCACTGCACTTTTGATATGTTTCAAAGTTACAAATCCATCATTGTTTATAAAAGGAAGTAATTGCCAAATATTTAGGTCTTCTTCTGAAGATTTGTTTTGAAATCTGATTCTCCTATTTCTCTACTTTTCCCCATTGCCTCTGCAAAAAGGCTTAACAAATACTTTCATAAAAAAATGTGTGTATTGTAACATAAATATATTGGAAAAACATGTTTTGTAAAGGCATTCTACTAGCTGTTTATCAATCAATAAAAGTTGATCATCCTGTTATTAAACTGTATCAGTTAAATATTGTAATAGCACAAAATATGCTCTATGCAAAATTTGTGTCAATTTGAAACCACATAGTTGATGTGGATTGTTAAAGCTATTTTAGAACATTCTAGATTTTCAGTGTCAATGAGAGATATTTCACATCTTTATTAGATTTGAGTGTTTTAGCAAGAGACCAGTCATAAAATTTAATGCCTGGGATCCAGAAGAAAATGTCTTTTATTGTTACATTGGTAAAATGCCGTGTTACTTCACTGTACCAATTAGCATTTTATAAGAGAGAATCACCTGAGTGCTTCTCACTAATTCCCAACCCCACCACAGTGCTGCACCTTGCCCAAGAAAAAGAAGGAAATTAAGAAGTCATTTGTTTCCTAATAATAGTGACAGATAATATGCATTGAGTTTTCTTCTTTACCAGGCATGGTCATGAGTATTTGACATGAGGACACTTAAGACCCAGCTAAAGTAGCTTTTCCAGAGTTTATTCCTTGCTCATGTTAAGTCCCATGGGATGTTGCTGGTCAGGGGGCAGCTTCCTTGGTGGCTTGCTTTTTCTCAGTCTGTAGAGCCCTCTTTATTGAAGGGGCACATAGGAGGGGGGAAGGAAATGTTTGCTCATGGGCAATTTCTCTGGGTCAGGCCTACAAGTGGTGTAGGCCTTTCTGACCACATTCTTTGAACACAACTGTCCTATGGTTACCTCACTGAAAGGGATGTGTGGAAATATGTGCGGCTATTTTCTGGGAGGAAGGGAAAGCCAGTTTTTTGAACACTTAGCTGGTTTGCCATATCCATGTAGTTTATAACCCTCTTTGTGAGGAAATAAAGTTGTCAAAATGGCGAATGAACTCAAAAGTATCTCCGTACCTCCAATATGAGTGTTAAAATTTCCTCTAGCTTTTTATTCCTGTGTTGCTTAGTAGATAGGAAAGGACATCATTTATGGCAAGAGGAGTTCTAACTTTTATGCACTCTGCCACATTCTCCTATTCTCTATTAGAGGAATTGACAGAATGTTGTATCTAAATTCTTCTCTGTAAGAACAGCAAGTGAAAGCCCTTTTTTCCTTGACTTTGAAACCTTTTCTAGTTATAGGACAGAAAGGGAAAAGCAAGGTTACATTTTTTTATTTTATGGGAGAAACTGGAAAGTGGTTGGAGATGTGAGAATACATTTTAAAAGCCTGGAGACATTTTCTGAGTCTTCATCTTCCTCCCTGGTAAGGTCAAATGCTGTGAATCTCCTACTTGTTATCCCTCCTCTCATGTTTCTTTTTCCTCCCATCTTCTCGAAGGGACAGAGTTGGGAGAGAATTGTGAGTTCAGCTTTTGATTCATACAGGTAGGTTAGTTTTAGAAGATGTCTGGGAGAAACTCGGGAGAGAGATTTGGGGTTAACCCAGGTAGAAAAATTTGAAATCATGAGATTGCCAGAGAGAGCATGAAAAAAGGTATCCATAGACATGAACCAGCTTGAGGAGTGCTACGGATTTGAACAAGTCCCCTAAAATTCATACTTACTCACCAATATGATGCTATTAAGAGGTAGGGCCTTTAGGAGATAAGGTCTTGCCTTCATGAGTGGGATTACTGACCTTTTAAAAGAGGTGTAAGGGAACTCTTCATCCCTTTTGCTCAAATGATGTGAGGACATGATATTTGTCCCCTGCTGGAGGATGCAGCAACAAAGCACCATCATGGTAACACCACAACCCGGCCAGATGCTGACCCCAGCACCTTAATCTTGGACTTCTCAGCCTCTAGAACTGTGAAATAAATTTCTAATTATAAATGACCTAGTCTAAGTTATTTTGTTAAAGCAGCAAGAAATGCTTAAGGCAAGGGGAAAGAACTTTCTTTTCTTGTCTTTCCTACCTTCAAACCCAAAACACTTGACTAGCAGTCTTATTTCAGCACTTTCTGTTTCCTATCACCTTTTATTATCACATGCACCTTATTTGGAGCCACACATTACTTGAAAGTAGAGACTATATCTGAGTCATCTTTGCATTAAACCATTCTCACAAAATGCCTAAGAGTCGAGGAATACTTTGCTGTATCTATTGATGAAAAGTGAAAATGTTGTTCCCTTTGAGGCACATAAATGTGCTAAGCACTGTACTCCATGCAAATATTTAATCTGTTCTGATGTTCCTTTTTTACCCAACAAATTGTTTCTCATTTATTCATTAGCTGACAATTGTTAAGTACCCTGGGGGAGCCAAAAGGGGCAGCGTAAAGCAAGCAGGGTCAATGACGGTCCCTGCATCAAAGGAAGGCTCCTTTGTTTCCCCTGAAAGTAATAGCCTTCTCCTGGAAGCAGGCAAAACCCACCAGTACCCCAGATTCTGACCACATGTGAATCAGTAATACAAGTACTGATTCGGAGGTCAAATGAACCTGCATACCCAGCTCTAGGCACGATGCTCTGGATACAAAAGAATCCTTCGAGATTCTGTTTGATCATGTCAAGAAAGTGCAAACCTAGGAGGATGATTGAACTTCATCTCAGAGTTACTATTGTTAAGAATTTCGGATTCAAATGGGAAAGCGTAAGTCCTGGCCCTCCCACTTCTGGACTGCATGACCTTGATTTCTCCATCTGAGATGGATTAAAACACTGCCTACCTAATCTAAGTTAGAGGCACTTGGGTTACTCTATGTGTAAATTGTGCTAATTGCTTTTCCTTCTAAGTACAGATTATTGTTATAACTCAGATAGGCTCTCAATAGAAATTGCAGGGGGAAAATGCCTAGATAGATGCACATTGGAGGGTGAAGTAAAGAAGAGCCTCAGAAAATCATACGAGTAAAGTTAAAATTGATACAGTATCTACTGTAAATTGACATTGTAAGAGGTAAAATATCTAGATTATTGATGCTAGGTAATTTCACTTTAAAAACACATTACTTCAAACCATAATGCTAGTGTAGAAGATGTGGAGATAAAATAGAAGCAAATATTTCTTAAGAAAGGAAGGAAGCATGTAAATCACATGTCAGCTTTACAGTCAAGGCAGTATGGAAAGAAAAATACATGCAACATTTAGTTTTTTCTGGGGCTGGGGTGTAGTTCAGTGTTAGAGTGCTTACCTAGCATACATGAGGCCCTGAGTTTGATTCTCAGTGCAACCAAAAATATATACATTTTTCCCCTTAAATCTTGATCAACTTGAAGATCTTACTAAATTGTAAGTTCAGTAAAAATATTTTTTAAAAAATGGCATTCTCATTTCATGATTAACTCATAATTTAACCTTCAAATTCTAAACATTCACTACCATTTACATATTAGTTGTATTTCTTAAACATTTGGTAAGAGATTTAATATTTTGATTTAATCCCCTAAAAGATAGACTTGGGGACTTGACATATTTTTCTAAGTACCTTGACATCTTTTCATTACTCAACCATACTTAGTCACAAAATAGCGTAACAGTACCAGAAGTTAGTCACTTGACTTCAAAGTCTTTGTACCACAAGCTCTTTCTTACTTTTAACATCGTTTGTTACATTTTCCTCCATTTTAAGGTGATAATATTATTCAGCCATATGTTTAGATGAAAACTTGGCCTCCTGACGTGTGCTACCAAACAAAAAACTAGAAACCATGCACATTCAAATATTAAGACAGCTACTATACTGATTTCTGTCTGATATTCGTCAAGATAGTTCTTCTTTTTGGTCAACTTAATGGCGGTGTAATTTACATACAATTAAGTGTACTCATTTTAACAGTGCCATTCAACTAGCTTGAACAAATTTATACTCTAATGTCAACCTCAATCAAGATAGAGAAGACTTTCTTCATCAGAAAAGGCTTCATTTCCCTCTGCTATCAATCTCACCCCAGTCCTAGGTAGCCACTGATCTGCTTACTATCACTGGAAGTTAATTTTTCCTATTTTATTTAGAGTTTCATTTAAATTGATTAAAACTGTGTGTACTCTTATATTTAGTTTCTTTAGTTTACCATGTTTTGAGAATCATGGTGTTGTATATATCTGTAGTTTGTGCCTTTTTATTACTGAATAGTATTCCATTGTGTGGTTATCTGTTGATGGATGTTTGTTATTTCCAATCTGGAGTTATGAATAAAGCTGCTATAAGCATTTGTGTGCAAGTCATTGTATGA
This sequence comes from Spermophilus citellus, assembly GCF_964194105.1. Taxonomy (NCBI): domain Eukaryota; kingdom Metazoa; phylum Chordata; class Mammalia; order Rodentia; family Sciuridae; genus Spermophilus; species Spermophilus citellus. Next base: position 147,468,922 of record NC_138183.1, on the reverse strand, counting down.
ATCTGTCTTTTCATTTCTTTCTGGTAAGCATGAAAATTCTGGAGTCACAAGGTAGATGTATGTTTAATTTTATTTTAAAAAACTATTAAACTTTTCCCAAGTGGTTTGTGCCATTTTACATTCTCACTACTGATGACTAGAATTTCATTTTCTCCATATTTTCACTAACAATTTGTCAGTCTTTGTTTTTAAGCCCTTCTAGTAGGTATGAACTAGTGTCCCATTATCATCAAATTTGCAATTTCTTGTGACTAATGATTTTAAGCAACTTTTCTCATGTTTCATCTTTTGCAATGTATCTGTTTGACTCTTTTGGCCATTTAAAAAATTATGTGGTTTTTCTTTCCCTAATTGGCTTATAAGAATTCCTTATATATTGTCACAATTTCTTTGTTAGATACATTTATTACAAATACTTAATAATTTCATCCAATCTGGTTTACCTTTTCATTTCCTTGATGATGTCTTTTGATAAGAAAAAATGATCAATTTTTTAAAAACCAATTTATTAATTTTCATCATCATAGTTATTGTGCTTTTGTCCCATCTGGGAAATCTTTGCCAGCCCCAAAGTAAACCCAGAGTTTTCTTTGTGGGAAGGTTTTTGATAATGAAGTCAAGTTTTCTAATAGCTAAAGACTCTCCATATTTTCATTTCTTATTAGTTTTGATACACGTTTTTCATCGAATTGTAATAAATTGTGTTGAACATTCCCTATTTTAATGCTTGTAGGATCTGTAGTGATATTTCCTTTTTAATTCCTTATATTAATGAATTGTGCTTTCTCTTTTACATGATCAGACTGAAAGAATATCAATTTTTTTTTTTTAACCAACTGCCAAGGTCTGAATGTTTTTCCCAAAAATGAAAATGTGAAACTTAAGTGGGGTTTTTAAGAAGTGATTTAGGACATGAGGCCTCCACCCTTGTGAATGATATAAGATTATTTAAAAAAAAAAAAAAAACTTTAGGTAAGTATCCCCTTTCCTTTTCCATCCTTTCTTCCATGTGAGGACATAGCATTTGGCCTCTCCAAGAATGAAGCATTTAAGGCACCATTTTGGAAGCAGAGACCCTTAGTTAGTCTTCCCAATCTCATGAACTGCAGGAGGTTTCTGTTGTTTGTTTATAAGTTAATCAATTTCAGGTATTTTATTACAGCAGCACAAACAGACCAAGACACCAACATTGTGCTTTGTGATTTTTCTATATTATACTTAATTTCTTTGATTTCTACTCCTATCTTTTTCTTCTACTTCCTTCGTGTTCAAGTTGCGCTTTTTTTCTTCTTAGCTTCTTAAGATGGAGGTTCAGACCATTTATTTATTTATCCAGCCAGCCAGCCATCCTTTATCTGCATTTAAAACTAAAAAATTCCCTCTAAGTACATCTATAGCTGTTGCCCACAAATTTTGATAGCATTGTGTTTTCATTGTTATTTGGTTCCAAGTACTTCAGTGAGATTTCTTCTTTAATCTGCATAGTTCCTGGTTAACATGGCTACACAGGTTGTTTTGTGTGTGACTTAGAAGGTAGAAGAGGAATACACAACCATCTTTTTAAACTTGGGCATATGGAGCAATCCACAAAACACTCTTGAGTTTACTTAGATCATCATATTCTATGGTTGCCCTGAGGCTGCAGTTGGGTTTGCAGCACCTGCAAAACCTGTCTGATGCTCCTTCTGTTTCTCCAGATTTTGGACCTGGTTTGTGTTTAACTCCATAATGAAGGGTACCAGCCTCTGTTATTTGACAGTCCCACCTCCAAGTTGGGACATAGGTGAGAAGATGACAAAGAAGCCAGTCTGTTCTGAGCTCCCTGCTTGTATATTCATCTTTCCTTCCCAACCCAGACAAAAACAGTGGCCTCATATGGACTATCTAAGGAGCTTCCACAGTTGCCTGGGGTCAAATCCTCACTCCTCTGATGGAATACTAATTAAAGAATTTGGCACTGAAAGTGGTTCCAGAGGTCAGAACCTTAAGAACAGATTCTCTGGATTGGCCCTGTGCTGTCTGCAATTGGTTCTTTGATATGAGTGGATTTAATAATGACTTTATTTCTAATAATTAAGGAGATATTGGGGTTCCATGATCTGCAGCAACAAAACAGCTGAAGAGTACCTCCAGATACCTGTAATAAGTGCCTATACAAAGCAAGGCTTTGGAGGAACAAGTTTCTGCTACAGAGAACATTTTAGGGGAAATAAGGAGTATAATGGGCTTCGTTGACTGCTTCTAAGTGTTGAGGAACTTGAGCAAAGAAAATAATGAGCTCATGACTTTAAATTCCTAGTTCAGTGTCTAATTAAGGGACTGCAAAGCCTCTATGACTTCCCTAAAATATACCTACACTTGTAAGGTCAAGATTTTTGAAATCTACCTTAAAGTTAAATTGTACATAATAAAATTTGAATTCCATGGGCTGAGGTTGTGGCTCAGTGGTAGAGCGCTTGCCTCACATGTGTGAGGCACTGGGTTCAATTCTCAGCACTGCATATAAAATAAATGAGTAAAATAAAGGTCCAAAAACAACTAAAAAATATTTTTTTAAAAATTTGAATTTCCAACCTTATTGTGTGTCGTATATTAAAGTGATGGCATTGATGAGGAAGAAAAGGGACTCTAAAAATGGATAGGGACATACAGACAAATTTCTATGAAAACTGGGAACCTTCAGCCCTCCTTTGTTAATTAGCAGAGAAAACTGTATAGTAGGTAAAGTATTTTGAGGCAGCACTATTTAGCAAAAGGAGATATGGCATAAAATGGACATGGGTTTAGAAACATTCTGTGTTTATGTTTAGGAATTAAGCATCTCTGCTATGCAGGTGGCTGCCATTGTTAAATAGTTACCTTGTGTGTTACACTGTATAGACCCCTTCACAAACATTATTTCATTTAATCCTCTCAAAAAACTTGTGGGGCAAATCCAAATCTTTCCAGATGAATAAACTTGAGACTGGCAGGTTTATGGTGATTTGCCCAAAATCACAGAGCAAGTTTATGACAAAGTCAGGACTTGAACTCAGAACTTAAACTCAGGTCTGTTTTACTTCACAGCCTGTGGTTATATACTTGGATACACTGCTTTAATGTAAAGATGGAATGAAATAACATGTGCATGACAACTATATCAAATGTCCTATGTTAGTACCCAGTAAAAGGTTCTCATTTATTTCTTTTCAATCGGCTAACAAAAGCCCTGTTACCTTAATTTTTTTACCCACTCAGGGAATAAGGATCTTCAAAACCCCTTCACCTCTCAGTCTCTATCTAGGTTCAAGCCCTAGATTCACAGGTCATCAGGGTGAATGACTAATATCTTAATCCTTCTTTAAGAAGGAGCTTTTATGGAATCACAAAATGGCAGATCTATCTAGGACATTAGAGATCATGAGATCAATCTTTGCTGAAGAAGAAATAAGACTGAAGAAAGAAGGTACATGACCCAATATAACCTAATGTCACTTGGCAAGATCATGAGCTTGAATGGTAAACTGCTGAAGTCGAGAGAAGGACAAAACATCACTAAATCAAGGTTCGGATTCCCTCTAAAGCAACTATGCTAATGAAATCATGCAGAACAACTCCAACTATTTTTTTCAATGTTGGAGTTATAGAAAAAGCAGTCTATAACTGGTTATAGATAATCCTTTTGAGATTCTATTGTTTCAAGTATCATCCTACAAGAAGCTGAGGAACCTGTTTATCAGATTTTTTCCCCCTGTACCAATGATTGAGCCCAGGGCTTCTTAACCACTTAGTCATAATAACCCCAGCCATTTTTATCTTGAGTCAGGGTCTTGCTAAGTTTCTTAGAACCTCACTAAGTTGTTGAGTCTGGGTTTGAACTCAAAGTCCTCCTGTCTCAGCCTCCTGAATGGCTGAGGGCTGGGATTACAGCCATGCACCCAGTTTGTTTATCAGATTTCTGGGTCAGGGGCTGGCTGGGAAATTCCCACTTGTTTAGGAGTAGCAAGCAACCAGCTACTTGAGTTAGAAAATCAGTGTTCTCTGAAAGGGAAAAGCCTACATTGTGCTCCACTGTAGAACTTGCTCAGGACTGAGAATGAAGTCTCAAAGTGGTGCGAGAGTGTCTCCTTCTTCCCCTCCCTGTTGTCTCCTTTCTCAATCATTTAGTCCTAAAACCATTAGGCAAGGTCAAGCAATGAGGATGTCTGTGTTAGCCACAACTCGGTGAGGGAACTTCAGCTGCAACAGCTTGAGGAGGACTTGTGGCTTCATGCACTATTCAGCATACATATTACATATAAGATTTAAGAAAATCTATAGTATGCATTTAGTTTATCTTAAAAAATTAAAGAAGAAAGAACTTAACATGGGCTGGGGATGTGGCTCAAGCGGTAGCGCGCTCGCCTGGCATGCGTGTGGCCCGGGTTCGATCCTCAGCACCACATACAAACAAAGATGTTGTGTCCGCTAAAAACTAAAAAAAATAAATATTAATAAAATTCTCTCTCTCTCTCTCTCTTAAAAAAAAAAAAGAACTTAACATGATATTCAGAAAGTCCTCCCAGAGGAAGTAACATCTAAGCATAGACCTGAGAGGAGAAGGAGAGGTCACATGGGTACATGAGGAAAGAGCATCCAGGGCAGGCGTTTGGCATGGCTGAGAAAGACCAAGGAGGCTGCTATGGCCTGAGCCTGGTAGGGTCTGAAAAGTTAGAGAAATGGGAGGCAGCATATAAAGAAAATAGCAAGGACAGTAAGGAGGCCAGAGGGGGCAAGGTGTGTCCATGCTCAGACACAGAGGAGTGAGTTAGGAACCAGTGAGTGACGGGGAGAGTACAAGGTATAATATCTGACGACAGAACTGCAGGTCAGGTCAGGCTCGAAGCAGAAAAATCTGCACACCCAGGTCTCAACCATTGTCCCAATGCCTGGTCTTGGCTTCATCACTGTGTAACCATGGACATTTAACTTACCTCTCCAGGTCTTTGTCCCCATGTGTCAAAGGAAAAGCCAAGTTTTCTGTCTCCTCCTCTTCTCATGGAATGGACTTCCCTATGAGACATTACATATATGAATGAATAATTACTGAGAACTTTGCAAGACACAGATATTAAAATGACAGTCACTTCAAGAGGGTGGACTAAAAGCAAATGTGGGTTCTTGGGGAATTCTCTCCCCTTTGAACTCTGCAATTGTCTTCTTCCTGGTGAACTTTTTGTTCTCCCTTGTTCTGTTTGGTATTCTCTCCGACTGAGCAGTTTCTAGGATCAGGCTGTAGGTGGAGTAGTTAGGCTTTTTCTCAAGTTGAAGCCATAAAAGCAGAAGCATCTACGTTTCTTGTCTAGACAGAGGACGTGCGTGGAATCATAAACCCTTTAGGCTGGAGGGATCCAGAAAGGTCATCTACTCTTTCTCTTGTGTTTAGAAAATTGTGGTCTTAAATCAGCCTAGTGGAGATGCATGCTCCCTGCTACGTTCCTTTTCACTGGATTTAAAGCACCACTGTACCATTCCTGGCCATTTATTTTAGGCTCAACAATAACAAAACAATAATTCCAAATAAAATCCAATATATGCATGGGTGCCCATCCCTCCCCCATGGGACAAAACACCACTTTGGGGGCTGCAGGATATCATTGTAGTTCTCTACATTCTGATCGTTTGCGTAAAGGTTTTCTTTGAATCTCATGAAACATTTTATTTATTAGTGGTTGAGATTTCCCAGTAGTGTAAGTCTAGATACAGAGAGGGGAAACACCAGGCAAATATCTTTCCAAGGAGCAGGAGTAAAATATCAGTAGGATATTATTGAGAAAGATGCAACATCTCCACAGGCCCCATGAAGATTCATCCCCATTCCTGTATCTCACCCTCAAGGAGACTTTGTGAAAAGATCGTTCTCAACTTTATGAAACTGGTATGCTCCTGGAAACTTTTCTATGAAATTAATATCTGCATACCTAATCCTGATTTTCCATTAGAAATTTCATTCTTTGTTTTGTTTTGCTTTGCTTTCTTTGTGATACTGGGGGCTAAACCCGGGACCTACAGAGCTACATGCCCGACTCTGTGTTTTCTCTTTATAAAAACCTATATCTAAGGATTAATGAAGTTATATTTAAGAGTACGGTTAATATTTTAGATGTTACAAGAAAAGATTTTCATAATCAGCTATTCATAATACTCAAAGCATTTTTTTAGAGTATATGTGTAAACTTCCCAGCAAGTTTGAGGGGGGAAAAAATAGCCAGGAGTTGTTTGAATCAGATGTTAGACACCTTTTCAATTAGACTCACACCCCATATCTTATAGCAGGAGCCCAACCAGCTGTCTTTGGGTGTTGCAGCCTCTTTCTCCACACTTTTATAAAATAACCTACTTGTTATGAGTAAGCAGGTTAGTATAGAAGCAGCAATTAATTAGCAAATGGGAGAACACCTCCTAAAGGCGGAAATTCTCAAACATGAAGGTTCAAATAATGTTATTGTCATTTAGGTAAATTGATTCATTCAACAAATAATTTTAATAACCTAATATATTTCAGGCATTGGGCTAGGAGGTGGGCTAAAACAGTAAACAATATCAAAAAGAACAGTAAGTATTTTGATAGGGACTATATAGAAATTCTATGAGGTCATAGGTCAGCAGGACCTCATATAGCTTGGGGAAAGTTTTCCCTAAGGATGTAATAATTAACCAGATCTCTAAGGGTGGAGAGGCAGGAGGGTGAGCAGAAAAGGTTTCTGGGAGGAAGAACAGTATGGAGGAAGGCTCAGAGGTGGAATAGTATGAACCATCTAAGACACTGAATGATATCCACCATGGCTGGAATGCAGAATTCTGGAAGAAGATTAGAAAGAGATGGAGACTAGAGAACAGAGGTGAGGCTAGATCCTGGGGAGCTCAGTTGGCCCTGGAAATACATTGGTTTTTCCTAAGAGCAATGGAAGACGCTGAAGAACGCACTCACTGAGGTGATCAGATGGGATTTGTATATGAGAAACATCTGTCTATACTGTGTGAATGAGGTGGGGGTGGCTGGGGGATATAAATTTGGGAGTTAGCCATGGTTACATGTGAATAAAAGCCATGAGGAAATGGCCCATAGAGCTTGGATCAAGTGAGATAAGCCCCAAGGACAAAATCCTAAGGAAGCTATAAAGGTCAACCCGAGGAAGAACCAATAAAACTGAAAAGGAGCCAAAGAAAAGAGTCCAGTCAAGAGAGTGCTGCTTTACAGGAAAACCAAGGGTAGAGACTGCTTCCAAAAGGGGCAAGTGGTCAGTACCGACAAAAATCCCCAAGAAGCCCAGGACACTACAGGCCAAGGAACCTCTAAAGTATTTAATGCAGGGAGATTATGGGTTAGCTTTCAGTGGAACTGTCATGTCCAGGAGTGCAAACAATGACTGGCTGGTGAGGGAACCAAGATGGCTAGTCAAGAAGTGCCTCTCCAAATGTGGGGGTGGCAAAAGAGCCTGTAGAGATGGTAGGGGATTGGGTCAAAGTAGGGCATGGTTTGTAACTATGAGAAATTTGGAGGATGCTTAAGTACTGAAGAAAGTGAGGAAGGCCAGGTGGGGGTGACTGCTTAGAAGGCTGGAGAGGCTGAGCTCCAGAGTACAGAGAACAGCAGCTTCAGTGGGAGGAGGAATGGTCTTCTGCTCTCAGGGGAGAGCCCAGGCAGTTTGTGGGTTAGATGGCCAGGGTTCCAGAACATTCCTGTCTGGGGATTCTCCTTTCTTTGTGTGTAAATGGTGGTGGGGATCCCTTTCTCTACATACTCATTGTGAAAATGTAGTCTTGGTTGAAGAGGAAGTTTCTGAATAGTATTCATAAAATGGAGAGCTAAAAACATTCTTAAAATGTTGTCTTTTAAGAAATAAATCCAGGCAAATGGAATTCATGGCCGTGTCCACCTATGAAAGTAGGACACTCATTATGAAAGTTGATGGTAGGTGCTCTAAAAACAGGAGTTCAAAGTAAAACTGCTCCTCTTACTCTAATAAACATTTTATGATAAAATCTAATGGTTAGGTGAATTGAAACCATTCACATTATATATCCAGACTTAATGTTTTTTTATCTGAACCGTTGAATGAATACATAACCACTAATTGCAGTAGGGTTATATTAAAATCAGATAGCTTAATAAACTTTATAGATCTGGATGCTAATTAACACAATAACCTGAACTTAATTAGATACTTGTATTAAATGCTGGCAATAAGCAAGTTCTTTCTTTGATATCCACTTTAAGTGCACACTAAATATCACAGCATGGTCTAATAAGGACATACACAAATGGAGTTAATGACGTTTGAAGAAATTAAACAGGGTAAATAAATCATGCTCGTATTCACATGGAGCCCACCCTGGGGGACAGAAGGACACAGGAAATCATGCACATTCCCTTGTCTCAACTTCATTATGCAGAATCCAGTGATCTGAATGAACGACAGAGAGTTAATCCTCCTCCCTGCAGCTGAGACCTCTTCTGTAATGTTGGTTCTGGAAGGAGGAAGCCCTTGACCTCTGGAAAAGGACCTATAAAGCACTGGAGGGCGAGTCCATGGCAGGAACCAACATTCTCTTTGTTATCACTCAACCTACAATTTTCTTTCTTTCCAACCCAGGTGCACAAACAGGAAAACGGGATCAAGCAGCCTAAACTTCTAGAGAAAGATTTATTAAATAATCACAATATTTACTCAAATCTCAACAACTTGAGCATCTTCTCTGAAACATTTCTCTCTTATTCATTGTCCTTTTTAGTCAATTGGGATTTAACCCAGATCTCACAAATGAATAAAGGGACAGAGGCTCCTCTACCCTTTTCTTTTTCCTTTTGGTGCTGTGACTTGAACCCAGGACCATGAGCATCCTAAGCACACACTACCACTGAGCTACACCCACAACCTTCTTTTCCTCTCCTTTCTTTCCTTTTCTCTCCCTCCCTCCTTCCCTCCCTCTTCCTTCCTTCCTTCCTTCCTTTCTTCCTTCCTTCATGTCTCTCTCTTTTTTCAAGGTTTCACTATTTTGCAATGTTGCCCAGGCTGGCTCGAGCTCCTGGGCTCAGGGATTCTTCTGCCTCAGCCTCCTAGGTAGCTGGGACTACTGGTGCGTGTCACCATTTCTTTTTCTTTTTTAAAAAAATCATATTCCATTTTGTATATTTGTTCACTTATTTATTTACATTTGTTTATTTTAAACTGCACTGGTGTGGTATAATTGATGTACAAAATACTGCACATAGTTGATGTGTATGATTTGTTGAGTTTGGACATACATATACACCTGTAAAATCATGACCACAATCAAGGGACTAGACATAGCCACCATCTCCAACGTCCCCTCGTGTCCCTTTGTTCTGTCTTTGTTGTTCTGTTTTCTTGGTGTCCTAAACAAACTGCAGTGACTTCAGATTTGGTGCGGCTGTCATGGAACTCCCAATTACATGAGTTCCATCTCAGGGAAGGTGCCAGAAACTACTGATGTCACCCACATATGTTCTTATATCATACCAGAGATGCTATTCACACTAGCGAAGGAAACAAAGGACTACTCTTCTCTTGAAGGTCCCCTGGCTGCTTCCTCAGAAATCACAGGCACCTTGAATCTCATGGGCCAACCTGGGCTATCATAGGGCTTATAATACTTGGCCATCCTTTTGCTCTTCCTGGCTGCATTTCAGGTCAAGACCCAAAGGCCACACAGCTGGTAGGTGTCTTGTGAAAATCTTGCAGAGGACATTCTTCTTATCAGTCCTGTCCATTGCTATTATCTCATTTATCTTGACTTTTGTTTGTTTAATTACCCAGAAATGTCAGGCTCATCTTTGCTTGGTTGCTGATACTTGGCATGTGTTTGATGATGTATCCCAAGGAAAGCAACCTCCTGGGTATCTGTCTTTCTTTACTTAGGTTGCCCTTTTCTGGCTCTGCATAGTACAGCCTCAGATAATGCTGGTTGGGCTGCTTGCTTTGCAATTCGGGTTAATTTGGTGAGTTTTTCATTGGACACACCTAGCTATGGATCCTGTCTCTTGCCATTTGCTAAGTTTGAGGACCTGGGCAATTTATTAAATTTCTATGAACTTCGTTTTCATCATTTTGTAAAATGGGAATAATAATGCCAAGCATTATTGTAGCATCATCACAGACAGTGGGTTCTCCATTCAGCTGTTAGAAAGAGTCTTAAGATTTAATGTTTATCTTTTACAGTTGTATAAGGAAAGACACCTTAAGATATTGCCTTTGTAGCTACTAGGGGCTCCAGGTGAAAGGCGCTTTCATTCCTCTTTAAAATGGTAAGAAGAACTCTATGTCTAACTACTCAATAGTATTACTTTAACGAAACTGTGTTTACTTGAGTGCACGCATTTTTGACAATATTCTGGGCCTTGAATAATCCAAGGTCAAATGCCACTAATCTTAAGTTAAATAAATGCATGAACTCCTACATAGGCCTAAACACATCTAAGAAAGGACTAGTTTTCTGGGCACTTGTATTTTCCATAGTGTGTTACAAATGTAAAGAAAAATCTTTAAATTTCACTCTTCATGTTTAAATTGTTAAAAGGCAAAATCACAACAAATCTAGTTTTGCAGAGCTCAGTGCTTTATTTGCAATCCTAGAATTGGGTAGCAGTTTGAACCAAAAATGGTCCAGAATGCCCCACTTCACCACATGGGAGGTTATATGTATAACCAGAGAAAAGGAAGTAATGTGCAGAGGCAGGCTGATGGGTTATAGCTCCTGTCTATCTTATTTGAGCGTGGTTTGAATCACTGGCCACTTGTGATTGGCTGAGACTACGCTACTTGTTACAGGAGTAGGTTACGATCTATTTACACAGCAAGTTAGGTTACAGTTCACTATGAAGGGAGAGACTTTTAGGACAAACTAAAAATATGAACAGAGGCAGTTTTAGACCCAATACCAATGCTGAGGCTGTCATGAAGGTGAGACAGACATGCGTTCTGCCTATTTTTTAGCCTAGCATAGTTGAGTTATGACCAGCTTAGCCTAGACTAGTGTAATAGTCTAACAGGGAGAACCCATTAACAGGAAAACAAATCAAATCAGCTGATGCGGCTGTGAAACAAACATTGCACTGCAGGCTGGAATGTTGGCGGGGACCTACTTTTCCAAAAGTGATGAGGAAAATCCCCTCTTCACCCTGAAGAAATTCAACTCAGAACACAGAGGACAAGGAGTCCACCATCAAGGAAAGGGCAAGGGAGAAACCCCTGCATGAAGCCAGGAGGCGGTGAGGTTGGAGATCTCTGGGTGTGGCTCCGGGAGCACAGTGAAGGAATAAGAGGAACAGATCACAGGGAGCTTGGAGGAAGTAGGAGGTACCCTAAGAAATGCCTTAGTTTTTACTTCTCCTGGTGCCTCCCAAGAGTATTTCAGAAGCCCATTCAAAGATGCTCTTTGAAAGCACTCAATTAGTAATTTAGAAATTGATATGCTATTAAATCAAACTGAGAGTGTAACAATTTAGAAAGGACATTTCAGGCTTGGTTACTGATTCAGGTAATTCAAATGGTACTGCTCTTTTTAAATAGCCCATCATCACCTTTTAGTATAGACAACTGCTACACCTCAGATCTCTTTGTTTAAGGGGTCATCTGGATATTCAGCAGCCAGAGAGAGGCACCTTTATTTAGTATGTATCAGGTTTTCTCTTTTATGATGAATTTTTTTACATAGACTTCAAAATTGTTTCTTTCTCCACTTTCTTTGGAAAGAATAAATATAAATTATTCTTTCTTTGGAAAGAATAAATGTAAATTGTTTAAAAAATTGAAAGTGAAAATGTTTGGAGCACTTTAACAACGGTCATCAGAGTTGGGATAAGCATCCCACAAAGCCCTGTGTGGTCAAGGCGTGGTCCTCAGTCCTGGCACTACTGGGAGGTGGTACAGAGCCTCTGAGAGGCGGGGCCTAATGGGAGGAAGGTAGGTCATTGGAGGTGCACCTCAAAGGGGATCGCAGGCTCTGGTCTCTTTTCCTTCCTCTCCCTTTGCTCCCCAGATGTCATGAGGTGAGCATCCTATTCCACTGCCATAACATGCTGTCTGGTCACAGTCCCCAAAATCAACAGGTCCACCCAATTATGGACTGAAACCTCCAAAACTAAATCAAAACAAACCTTTCCTCTTTTAAGTTGATTACCTCAGGTATTTGTTACAGCCATGGAAAGCTAACTACCCAAACTGTCAACTTGATTGTTCTGCTCAAATCAAGGTTTTATTCTGCTAAGTCAGTTTAACCTGTCATGTCTGCTTGTTGTTGTTTGAAGATTAAAATCACACCCTTCTCTCTCTCCCACTTACACTTCTGAAGAGATGTGTACTCACAACCACAGAGACCAAGCAACACAACTCTGAATGCTCTACACCCTCTCCCTGACCCAGTCTTCACCCCCTGCTGTGAAAATAGGCAGCCTGGCGTTTCCAGCCAGAGACACCATCTTTGGTGCCAGCACTTACACAGTTAGAAATAGCCTTGTACGTATGGACAGCAGGCTCTTGCTGACAGCTCCTTTGGCTTATTCCTCTCTGAGCCCTTCTTCACTTCACCTCTTTAGCGGAGTCAACACCAACCACTCTCTGATATACCTTAGTGACTCCAATACCAAAACCATAGGTCCTTGAGAGGAAAGAACTCTTTGTTGTCTTCTTTCCTGGGTCTCTAAAACAAGGTAAGGATAATGAAAACAATAACCTTGAATTAAAGCTGTGATTCATTTACACTTAATGGAGTTAATAGATGTAAAGTACTTCTTAATGTCCCACATACATGAAATGGGCAATACATATTAAACATTAGCAAATATTATCATCATATGTTAAGTACATACTAAGTCCCAGGGCACTGTGCTGAATCCTTTGCATATGTAATCTCTTTTTTGTTCAAATATTCATTTTTTAGTTATAGTTGGACGCAATACTGTTATTTTATTTATTTATTTTTATGTGGTGCTAAGGATCGAACCCAGGGCCTTGCACACGCTAGGTGAGCACTCTACCGCTGAGCCACAACCCCAGCCCCGGTATATGTAATCTTATTGAATCATTTGGAAGAACCCTATGGGATAGCAGATAGTTTACATCCATTTTACAGATGAAGAAACAAAGATTCTAAGAACAGAAGAGCTCAAATTCACACATTGGATACATTTTTGAACTGGAATTCAAATCAAATATCCACAGCCTCTGTGTCTATTTTTTAAGCTTATTGTATTTCTCTTCAGCAGGAATGATTTGGAGATAACCAAATGATCATAACCAAATGACATGATAATCCCTCATAAAATTTGGGGATATCATTAAGCTGCAAGATTGTCTTAGACTTGAAAATTCTTTAAGGAAGACTTAGATGGCTTATGAAACATGAAATACATCTGGGTGAGGTAGAGGGAGGGATAAAAGAAAGGAAGAAGAGAGGAAACATTTATTAAGCATATAATTGTACATTTACACCTATTGAACATATAAATTATAATTTTTATATATGTACACATGTGTGTGTGTGTGTGTGTGTGTGTGTGTGTGTGTATATATATATATATATATATATATATATATATATTTATAAAGTCCTAAGGACTTCTTTTTAAAATTTCTTCTTTGTAATGATTTTTTTAGGTTAATTTATGTGAGGTCACCCAGTTAGCTAGTGGTCAATGCAAAATTCGAACCCAGGTTGGTCCTGTCCCTGGGCCCAGCCTCCTGCTCACAACTTCCAGTTTAAGAATTTGTGCTTCAATTCCAAACCCTAGGACACTGCAAGTGCTTTAATAATGATTTCATATTTTCCACTAAGACACTAAAATGGCTTATCAAAAGAGGTCAGGAAGTTAGCTTCCTTAGAGAATAGTCAGAGAAAAAGCTAGACAGTCGTGTTTGGGGGATGGTTTTTCAATTCAGAACTGCCCAGAGGTGTGAAGATAGATGGGCTGACCTCTCAGGTCCCCTCCAGTCCTGGAGCTCTAGGATTGATTTGCCAATGAAAATGTCAGGCCTTTTCTTCCATAAAATGATATATGATGGTCTAAGTACATTCCCCATTTCCACCCCCCACCTCCTTAGAGCTGATTAAAAAGCAAAGATCAAATCAGCAGAAACAAGAGTTCTTCCAGGGAAAGGAAGGGTTCTCCAGGAAAGGAATGACGAGATATTCCAAAGATGGGGAGAGCCCTGGGGCAGTAGGGGGAGTGAAAAAGGAAACCTAGCAGACTGGGGAGCTGCTGGGGTGTATGGAGGGGGGGGGCAGGTAAGTCATAGGACAGATGCAGCTGAGCTCTGCCGACTGTCACACGTCGGCATGAAGTGTCAATTGGTCAGTGCTTTTGACATGTACTCTAATTAAACAAGCAGAATAAGTGCATGAAACAACCTGAGAGCCATGCATTTTTTAAAAAACCAGGAAATAAGACATCAGTCTTGAATCAGAACTCAACCAACAATTATCCCCTGAGCACTTAGTCTATGCAAGACACTATTCTGGGTGTGAGGGATACAGAAATGAACAAAGCAGAGCTGGACACTGCCCTTCTGAAGCAAGCAGAAAAAGGTAAAACGTGATATTCTAGGCAGCACCAGGCACTAGATAGAAAATAAAATAGAGAAATGGACAGGAGATACCAGGGTCAGGAGTAGAAATTTGTCATGTTTAATAGTGTGGTCAGGGATGCCTCACTGAGAAGGAATTACCTGAATGAAAGAACTGATGGGAGAAGGGGATGAGTAATAAAGAAATGAGGTGGAGGAGCACACAGGTCAGGCAGCACAATGAGGCAGTGTGCACCTGGAGCCCTCAGAAAGGTGGGGTGCCCAGGTAGCTGAGAAGAGGCGGAGTCAGAATTAATAGAACAGATGGTGCAGCCCTGGAGAGATCTGAAAGGGTTCAGGTTTTTACATAGAACGAGATGGGAGCCACTGCAGATGACTAGAGAAGGGATGTCATTTGACTTACATTGAAACAGGTTGCGCTGATGCAGGATCAGGGAAAAGGGCACAGACTGTAATAGGAAGGGAAGGGAGGCAGGCCAGGAAGCTGTTACAATCAACCAGGAGAGAGATAATGTAGCATGGACCAGGATCATGGCAGGAATAGAGATGGGGGAACGTAGTCAACTTCTGAATATATTAAAATACCACCACAACGTTTGAAAGTGAAAAGGAAGACAAGTCCGAGAGAAGGTAAGAAAGCCTTTGCTAATTATCTCTCAATGTTTCTGCTATGTCTTGTCTTTTCAACCAAAACAGTGAGTCCATGTTAAGACTCCTTGTGCGATGAGCTAACCAATGCTTTTGGCTGTTTTTCACTGAGACATATGTCAAAGGGAGCAGGTCCTCTTCCTGTATTTGCAAGTAACCCATTTTGCATCAAGCATGGTGCTGGGCACATGGTTTTGAGATCCAAAGAGACCTAAGCCACAGTTGCTGCCTGCAGGAGCTCTTTCCTGGTCTCCAGGGCGACAGGTGTGTTAGCAATAATTCCAAAATGATGGCATAAATCATGAACTCCAGGTATAAGCAGAAGCACAAAGTAGGGCATTTGGCAGGAAGGAAGGTGGCTGGGGAGATTTGCAAGGTGTAGGAGTTGCCAGGGGACACGAGAGGGGAGGGTGTTCTAGCAGAGGGGCAGAGGTGCAGAGCATGGGGATGTGCCACAGGGACCTATGAGGGCCATGTGGGCGGATTAGATGAGGAAAGCCCAGGCTCACTTGGATGTCAAGGTCATGCTGGAGAGTCACCGGCAGCACTGTATTTAGTAGAAAAGGGAGCTTACAACCTCACTCCTAGAAAAACTAACCCAGGGTGGGTACTTTTATTTCTGACTTGGATCATCAATGTCTTTAAATATCAAATGATACGTGTGTGAAGCCTGGACACCAAATATATTGTTTTAAGTCCTGCCTTTGCTATTCGTCTGACCTTAAGTCACCATTTTTGTGAGTCTTGCTTCGTCTGTCAGCCGAATAAGGAAATACTAACTTGCTGCATGTGTGGCTATGAAAACGAAATAAAATGCATCTGCACGAACATTTCCTAAAAGGTCCAAGAGTTTAGTTATCGTTTTAGAACCGAGTAACTGAAAGGTCCTTGGGAACCCTCTCCCCACTCCACTCCCTGCTGGTGACCTTGTCTCTTTCCAGTGCTCCCATTCTCTTCCCATGGCCATGGTCAGGGGTCACAGAACACCAGTTCCGTGATCTTTCCATTTTCACCCAGTCTGCAGGATGGAGGGTGGGTCCCCACCTCGCGGTCGGCCTTCCCTCTCCATTCCGCCTGGTGCCCGTGCCCGGCCTTCTCCTGCCCCAGCCCTTTCTCAGACAGGGGCTTGTCTCCTATTTCATTAAGAAAATTGAGGCTTCTGGCATGAACTTTGCTTCCTTCCACCTCCATCAAGACAGCTAAGCAGCATCTGTCCCATTTACAAACATCCTTCCCTCTTCAGGATCTGAGGGAAGGAGGCAAGGCTTCTGCCGGTCATGATGCCCCTACTCTCCTGTGACCCGCATGAGATTCCCACCTACTCCCCACCCCATCTCAGCTTGTCATTCATTGTCTCCTTTTACCTTTGGGACCTTGCTCCATCCATAAAACCCTTCCTTCTATAAGTGTGTCCTCTTGCTTTCTATTAGCTCCTGGACCTTGGCCTACACTATATCAAGACTCACCTATTGAGAAACAAGTCCCTCTCGGCCTCTTCTTCACTTCCAGCCAAGAACCTTGAAAATAGCACCTACCTGGGGCCTTTACTTCCTCACTTCTAAATCCGCTGTCACCTGACGTCTGAACCTACCAATGAGCTCATCCTGCTTTCCAAAGCGTCCCTTCCAACTTGTGGCAGCCGGTGGACACTGTCAGTCTTATTCTAACAGGGCCTTTCATTGGACTCTCTTCCTTTTCCTTCCTTTCTAAATTCTCTCCTTCCTTGACATGATTCTCCTCCTACACCTCTGATCACTGCTTTTTGTCCTATTTCTCAGGTCCTCCTTCTCTGCCAACTTCTCAATGTTATTACTCCCTCTCGGGCTTCTGCTCTTCTGATTGTTTTCCTGCACGATGCAGCACGGTCACAGTCTTAATGCTTACCTTCCTGTGTTGATGGCTCCCAGATCTAAGTCTCCCAGACTGACAACACTGCTGGACTTTAGACTCCTACCCAGTTGCAGTCTGCTGGAGATACATTTCTCCTAGAGATACACTCATGGGAATAAATATGGCCTAGATGAAATGCACCATTACCCCCCACACCCCCAGTTTTGATCCTTTTCCTTTGTTTCCTCTCTGTAACAGGTGTTATGATCCACCCTGCTACCAAAGGCAGAAACCTAAGACTCAGCTCAGATCATTTTCTCTAGTTCACCCTACCACAGTTGGCCATTAAAATCTATTTCTGACCTCTGAATAATATTCTTAATCAGGCTGTCCTCTCTATGCTTTCTTCCCTGAGGTTAGCTTCAGCCTCAACCTCTTTGGTAAAAACTGTAGCCACTTCTAGATTGTCTCCTGGCTCTGGTCTTATTTCTACCCCTCTTCTGACCCCAAATCCATGTTCTGTACTATTGCCAGAGAAAGTATATTAATCTGCATTCTGTTACTATAAAAAAATACTTGAGGCAGCTTGACTTTTAAAAAAAGAAGGTTCGTTGAGCTCAGTTTTAGTTTTGTAAATCTAGGATCAGGCAGCTCCAATGATTAGGCCTCTAATTAGGAACTAATGGCAGATTATACAGCAAGAGATCATATCACCAGACAGAAAGCCAGAGAGTGACTTGGAGAACAAGCTTCCTCTTGTAACAACTCATTCTCATGAGAACTCAGGGGTCCCGTGAGAGCTACCTTATTTCCTTCCAAGGGCAGCACCCTCAATGACCTAAGGACCTCCCATGACGCCCCACCTTTTAAAGGTTCCACCACCTCTCAGCACCACACTAAGAATCTAGCCTCTAACACATGAACCCTTGATGGACACACTCACACCCTATCTGAAACAGCAGAATGTAATGTGGAATGCAATTCTGGGTAGCTACTCCCCAGCTTAATGCCAGATTCAGGGGTTCTCCTATGACCTATAAAATAAAGGGCTTCCTTGACATTTGAAACCCGTTGAACCACATTTCCTGCTTTCTCCACCTCAGCCCTCATATTCCCTTCATGGTAGGGTTCTAGAAGGTTCAACACGTAGCACCCCTCTCTTCCTTGTAGAGCTCTGAATTAAGTAAGTAATAAGCCAGGGAGAGCTCACATGAAAGATCAACACGCCCCCTTTGTTACCAATGAAATAAATATTACAAGAAATGCTTCCAAGGGCGCTTCCTCAGTGTGAGCCCCAGAACAAGATAAACATGTTGTCCCTGTCAGCCGCTCACGCTCATCAGGAAGAGAAGAGAGCTCAGGCAGGACACTCAGGTTATTCTTTCCAGAATTAACAATAAGAATTCACCCTCCCCCACCTGACTCATTGCCCAAGACTCAGTCATTTTAAATTTCCCTCTGAATGGGACACTTCTTGAGTGCCCAGGATGCTCCCGATTCTCTGTGCCCACAGGCTCTGTCAGAACATTTACCTTAGTACACACAATGGCTGTTAATGTGCATATTTGTATTAGGAGAAAGCACCACGTCACTAAATCTTCTATTCTCAGTGCCGAACATAGTGACTGGCATATACTGGGTGCTTAATAAATGTTCAGTGGACTGAGCATAGATCATCCACACTAACTTCTTCATCTGATGAACAACCTTTGAAAAGCCTGCCTTGTCAATACAAAGAACAACCAAGAGTCAGGCAGACGTGGCTTCTAACTCCAGACCTACCCCTTATTAACTGTGTAGCCTGGCTCAAACTGCTTTGTTCTTTCCAAATCTCAGTTTTCTGATCCATAAAATGAAGATAATATGACCTTCCTCACATATTTGTTGAAATAAGATAACAATAAAATGAATTACCGGTCTCATTAGTACTTGGTCCAGTGTAAACACTAAGTAAATGGTAGATGTTACTAATTTATTGTTTTCATTAGTAAAATGTAGTTTATTCAAAAATGAACATTTAGTTGAAAGGATACAGCAATGAATAACAGGACAATTCTTACCCTCAGGGAACTTACAGTTAACAGAAATAGGTTTACCTGGGGGTCTTGCATTTCTAGACTTGTACACAGGAATTTTTGTTTATATGATTCGAAGATTATCTTCACCTTCTAAAGACTCAGGCTCTGTGGGGCACAGCTGTGTCTTTATACATTGATTTATAGGAAATCTTTATTTTGCCTATTAGTATATTGCCCACGGACAGAATTAGGTCTGGACCATAAGGCCATAGTGCCAGGTAGGAGAGTAGAAAATGTACACGACCCAGTGTACATGACCCATTGCTGGCATCTCAGTGGGGATGAGCCTGAGAAAGTAAAGCTCCAGGGAGATGTAGCCCGAAGGGAGCCCCCACACATTTAAGAAAGAAAGTGACAAGAAATAAAAGACTCTTGCAAATAAATCAATATTAAGGAATTGTAACCAATAGAACCTCCTTGTAAGAAATGTTAAAAGTAATTCTTCAGAGAGAAGGAAAATGATACAGGTCAGAAACTTAGATTTACATAAAGAAAGAACATCAGATGATAAATAAGAGAAGACAAAATGAAAACTATATTTTTCGTATTAATTGACCTAACACATAACACTTAGTCACAAATTAAAACAACATATTCAGTTTTGTATGCTTAGGTATAAGTGAATATCAGTGGTACAAGGAGATAGGAATTAGGAATACTTTGTTGTAGTATATTTGCACTATGAAGTGCTAGCAAAATTATTTGAAAAGGAACATCAGATTAGTTATCAAAGTATATTATAAACTCTAGGATAACCATGTTAGTCATCTTTCTGTTACTACAACAAATACCTGACATAATCAACTTATAAAGACAAAAGATTTATTTTGGCTCATATTTTGGAGGTTCCAGTCAATGGTTGTCCCTGTTGCTCTGAGCTATGATAAGGCAATAAATACTTCATGGCAAGAGTGTGTAGTGGAGCTAAACTACTCACCTCATGTCCAGGAACAAAAGAGAAAAGACAAACTCACATAAATACAATTATCTCATCCTAGATAAAGGCACCATAAACATACATTGGTGAAAGAGAGCCTCTTCGAAAAATGGTGCTAGGAAAACTGGAAATCCATATGTAACCAAATGAAATTAAACCCCTATCTTTCACCCTGCACGAAACTCAACTCAATGTGGATCAAGGACCAAGGCACTAGAACAGAGACCCTGCACCCACTTGGGACTTTGGCCTTATGGTCCAGACCTAATTCTATCCATGGGCAATATACTAGAAGAAAAGATAGGCTCAACTCTCCATCATGGTGGCTTAGGACCAAATTCTTCAACAAGACTCCTAAAGCACAAGAGTAAAATCAAGAATCAGTAAATGGGATGGTATCAAACTAAAAACTTTCTTCACAGCAAAGGAAATAATCAAGAATGTGAAGAGACAGCCTACGGAATGGGAGAAAATCTTTGCCACCTGCACCTCACATTCAGCATTAATCTCCCCGATATATAAAGAACACAAAAAAACACACACAAAAACCCAAACCAAATAACCCAATCAATAAATGGGCAAAACAACTGAACTGACACTTCACAGAAGAAATACAATCAGTCAACAAATATATGAAAAAATGTTCAACATCACAAGTAATTAGAGAAATACAAATGAAAACTACACTGAGATTTCATCTCACTCCAGTCACAATGGCAATTTTCAAGAATATAGGTAACAATAAATGTTGGCAAGGATGTGGCGGAAAAGGCACACTCATGCATTGCTGGTAGAATTGCAAATTGGAACAACCACTCTGGAAAGCAGTATAGAGATTCCTCAGAAAACTTGGAGTGGAACCACTTAGTCATCCCACTCCTCAGAATATACCTGAAGAACTTAAAATCAGGATACTACAGTGACGCAGCTACTGCAATGTTTATAGCAGCTCAATTCATTCACAATAGCCAAGCCATGGAACCAACCGAGCTGCCCTTCAACAGATGAATGAATAAAGAAAATATGATACATATACATAATGGAATATTAGTTATAAAGAAGAATGAAATTATAGCATTTGCCAGTAAATAGATGGAACTGAAGATAATGCTAAGTGAAATAAACCAATTCCAAAAAACAAAAGGCTAAATGTTGTCTCTGATATGTGGATGCTGATTCACAATAGGTGAGGAATGGGGAGAGAGAAAGGGAAGTTCACCAGATTAGACAGGTTGGAGTGGGGAAAAGGGAGTAGGGATGGGAATGGGAAAAACTGTAGAATAAATTACACATTAATGTGGATATCAAACATTTTGTTTTATATTTTAACCCTAAAAACTCTGTTTAGATTAAAAGATGCCTTGGGACACTTTTTCTTGGACCATTATCAGTGAAACGACTATATATTTCATGATTCCAACTATATGACATTATGGGAAAGGAAAACTATGGAGACAGTATAAAGATCAGTGGTTGCCAACTTTGGTTTGTGCATAGGGGAGTGAAGGGAGGGGTGGGGCTGTGGGGATGGGATGGACAGTAGAATGAGACAGACATTATTACCTTATGTACATGTATGATTACACTCCTGGGGTGACTCTGCACCACGTACTGCCAGAGGAATGAGAAGTTGTGCTCCACTGTGTACAATGGGTCAAAATGCATTCTACTGTCATGAATAACCAATTAGAACTGATAATTTTTAAAAACCAAGATCAGTGGTTGCCAGGTTTGGGGGAAGGGGAGGGATGAACGGCAGAGCACAGGGGCTCTTTGGGGCAATGATACTGTATGATACTGCAGTGGTGGGTGCATGTCAAATATTTCTTAAGACCCACAGAATAAACAACTATTCAGAGTGAAGCCAAATGTAAACTGTG
Organism: Spermophilus citellus; assembly: GCF_964194105.1. NCBI lineage: Eukaryota > Metazoa > Chordata > Mammalia > Rodentia > Sciuridae > Spermophilus > Spermophilus citellus. The sequence goes on along the minus strand of NC_138183.1, from coordinate 147,446,985 downwards.
AATTTTGGATGATTGGAATGTGTCCACGGAGGTTCATTAATTGAAAAAAAAATGCCCTACTGTGGCGTGGGATGTTGATGGTGGGGGACTTTTTGTATGGAAAAGATCGGGGATACATAGCTACTTTCTGCTCAATATCGCTATGAACCTAAAGCTGCTCTAAAAGTATAAAGTTTATGTATTAAAAAATAAATAAAAGCAAGCAACCTGACTTGGATTTCCTCGGTCTCACCTTCCTACAAGCTGAAACGCAGCCACACACGCAGACCACGTTGACCCATGCGGTGATATCCACCCAGTAGATGGCAGGGCAGCAAAACTCAGGAACCTGGCTCCCCAGAGAATTTCGTGAGGCTCAGCCCCCTGCTCAGTCACCACACCGGAGCACTCCTATGAGGGTGGGACATAAGAATGAGAACACACTTTTTTTTTTAACAGCAGTTAAGCTTTTACCTTACCCTATAAAAAAATGAATGGATGGGTGAATTTATATCTCACTGCAGCTCAAAATAGCATTTGAGGTGTATTACAATAGTTTGTGAGGTGTATCATAGTACAAAACCACATAAAGAAGGACCAAGGAAATAAGACTTTTTATAGTAGGAGCAGGTGATATGCAAAGCCTGTGGGGTTAGTGACGGCATTTAAACAATGAGTGTAATTCCAAAATGCTTAGAAATTAAGATATGTCTAATGAAAAGAATTATTGTTATCTTTTTCTGTGTGATTTCAGACTAGGTATTTCCTGGGATTATGTATTTATAGCCTCAGGGTCCTATAATCTCTGGGGTTGGGGGCAGGATTTTTAAGTAGCAAAATAAGTACCAACTAGGTAGTGGATCCTCAGCAGCACAGGCTGCAGCTTCTTTCCTTGGGCTGCTCCTCCCCATCCTCTCCTGTCCCCAGGCCCCCACACTTCCCCTTGGTACTCCATCGCACCAGGAAATTGCAACACTGTCACTCCTCCCTGGCTGTCACTCCTCCCTGGGAACGGCAATTCTGACTGCTGTTCCTGGGAGAGGAGAGGAGGCAATGAGGCCAACCCTTGGGAGAATAAGAATTGAAGTCTGCAAAGCTGTGAGGAAATTCTGTTCATCATGGAATTGTAACTTCTGGGCAGCGGAAGTCACTTGATCTTTTCAGTCCGCTCTGGAAAAGCAACACATCTATTTAATGCTGACCTCAGATTACCTCTTCATTCAGTTACAATGGTTCCTTACCTCCCCAAAGAGATTTGCTTGCTTGGAGACAAAGCAGCCTCCAGACTGCTGGGAGCTTGGTGAGTTTTTCCCTTCCCTCCACCACCTGGTTCTTCAAGCTAAAATACGAATTACAGCCCCAAGAGGAAAGGAAGGGGCGTCAATAAGGTGGCTGCAGATGATGAAAGGGACTCTGAAAATAAGATGACATATTGTTTGCCAAGTTGCTATAATAAGACATGGGTTTTAGCACATTTGAGATCTGTTCAGAAATTTAATAAAAAGATGCTTCTAATACATGTGCATTTAAAAACTTTTGGAAAATACAGGCAGACACAAGAAAAAAAAAACATGTTACCACTCCATGACAATCCCTATTTGTATTTAGAGTTTAGTCTTCTCTGGGGTCTCTCCAGCATTCTGAGGGTGCCTTTGTCTCTGTCTCTCCCTACCTCTTTCTCTGTCTTGCTGTCTCTCTTGCAAAACTGGAGCGATAAGTACATAATGTCCTGTAACTTGCTTTTTTGTTTAATCCTGTATGAGAAATACTTTTTTTTTTTTTTTCATTTTTAAACCCAGGCAACCACGAGAGGATGATTCAGCTAGAAACATTTCATTTAGGGCTTGTTTACACATAGCGGCAATCCCTCCATTCACAAATGCTCATCTAGCGTCCTCTGGGCACGGGGCTCTGTGCTGAGCCCCCTATGATGAGGAGACCTGGTCTCTCTCAGCTTGGAATCCAAAGGGAGGATGGATGCTAAGTGATGCCCTGCCAGGGAGACAGCCTCTACAGTGTCGGTACGAGCTGGATTGGTGTTGGCTCTGACCTAGACACTGGGTGGCTACCCACCGGAAGTCGGCCGGCTGAGGCTGATTATTATTGGGTTTGCCAGTGAGACAAACACCCAGAGTCTGTACAGCCGTCGTCCTGCAGGGTGGATTATGACTAACGAAAGGTTCTTTTCTATCCATTTCTGCCTAGTTAAGCTACAAGGGAAGTGGTAGAATGAGCTTGATTTCTGACAGGGAGCCTGGTTCTGTCCCCATCACTCATGTCCCTGTCACTCTGCCCCAACAGGAGGTGGTCCCTGTTCTTAGGACACCAGTCCAAAAGAAAGAGAGAGGAACATTTTCCATGCTGCCTATCCATAGCCCCTGGAGCAGGGGACCTGGCGGGGTGGGGGTGGGCATGAAAGAGAATTCGAAGCCTCAGCCCCACAGATGGCCACCTCTGGTTGCTAGTGACTGGGGGTGAACCAGGGCCATGGGATCTTCTTATATGTGCCCTTTGCCCAGCTCCACCTTTTTCTTTCTCTAAAAGGGGCTCAGTATAGTACACGCACAACTTCAATAATCAAAATATATCAGGCAATTTTTACTTTAAAAGAAATCTCTGAGAAGTAAAGCTTCTGGATTTCACAGAGAGATTAAACTAGAGTGTAACATTCTGGCACTTAGCTAAAAGGAGTCCTTGAGACACACCAGAGGCTGGCCTTTAATAAAATCTCCTTTGCAATTTTGTAAGATGTTCTGAATCTTTGTTTTGTCTAATGTTTTTTCTTTGGAGGATTGATCAGGCCGAGCAGCTCACATGCTCAATATAATCAGTGTCAATCCTTCAAACTGAGTTGTGCTGCCAACTGCTCTCAAGCTTGTGGTCCACCATGGCACCTGATTCTTTTTACCTATGCACCTCGCTCTCTCCCTGCATTTGTGCAATTGAGTTACCCTACTGCATTTGTCCTAACTGAACAGCGAAGTGTTGGTTTTGGACACACCACCTCTCCAATCTAATGAATCAAGTTAACCACAAAAAATAAAAAGTCCAAATGGCAGCTGCCCTAGATTTATGGGTAAGTGGGGGTGTTAGCCCTTAAAAAAATAATGAGAGCTCTTGTCCACAGGGGTTCTGTAGCCAAAGTAATAATTTCAACACTGGATATCAGCAGAAAAACTAATGAGACCATTTAAAGCCTGTTTTAATGTGGTATGTGTATAAAATTAACAACCCTTTGATAGCAGAGCCACAAATACCCCCCTGAGGTCAATCTGGAAGTCACTGGGAAACTGCCTCTGAGGGACAGTGCACCAGCCATGAGTGGGAAGTCACGGAAGCCTGGGGATGACCCAGCTGCAGCCTAAAATTAATACTGTGTTCAACTAGCCCCGGTGTAAATGCCATTTCACAGGTGCCTGGACTCTTTGCAGGAGTATGGCAGTTGGGAGCATGTGGGGCACCATCGTGGGACCCTCAACACCCCCCACCCCCGCTAATCAGTGCCAAACAATCACAGCAAAGCCACTACCTTAATAATAATGGTAGTCCCACCCATTGCTGAGCACTCAGTATGCGCCAAGCCCTCTCCCCTGGTCCTTCCACAATCACCCAAGGTGATCACGTGCATGGTTTCCCACTGAACAGCCCTGCAAACTGACTCTCTAAACCCGTGACTTGCACAGTCACGTGAGCAAGTGCGTGAGCTGGGGTCTTGACCTGGGTCTGTCTGATTCTCACAGACGCCCTCTTGCTCAGAAAATGTCCTTCTTACAAAGAGTCAGTCCTCCAGAGGGGCACCTGTGTTTGGAGGTTCTCTAAGGTACTGAAACTGAGGCCCAGAAATATTCCCAGCAAACAGACTGGTATCTGTTCTTCTAATGGTCTGGCTTAGAGGCAGGAACATTGGGTGCAGAAAAGTCTACCCTGTGTCCTACCACCAGCAATGACAGAGGAGAAAAAGGAGCAGGCTCTTGTTGAAATGCAGCCAAGGAGCAGGATGAAGTCTTCCAGAAATTATTCCTCCCAACTGGACATCTGGGCCTCTGCTGGTTGCCCAGGACTTTCTAGTCAGGATCAGAGAAGAGACATCGGTGACCTCATCCTGATGGCCTTGGCCTCAGCGAAGGGGAAGCAACCCAACTCAGGCATGCACCCCACCTCACACAAGGGTGTCTAACTCTACTGCCCTTTTCTTCCCTGCTCCAGGGATCCCCAGGGAACAGCAGGGGCCGCTGAAGTGTGTTTCCTGGGGCACCTTGAGATGCAGTCCTGACACACATACACCGCGCGTTATGTTGCCCAAGTCCCACGTGGGCGTCCTGTGCCATTGGTGAATTGAGGGCCTTTCAGACACAATCCAAACTGCAGCGAAGAAACCCATCCCTTCCAAGAAAGAAAGGAAGGAAGGAAGGAAGGAAGGAAGGAAGGAAGGAAGGAAGGAAGGAAGGAAGGAAGGAAGACAGGCGACAAGGAAGGAAAGCCCTTGGCAAGAAGCATGACCCAACTCCCGGTCCCAGGGTAGAAGGGAGAGAGAAAGAAACAGCCAGCAACTTATGCTACTTCCTAATCTCACAAACAAGATCCCCTGGCTGACCTTTCAGACCAGCTGGGACATTATACCACACACCAAGCATGCAAACAGGGCCCTCCTGCCTATCTCTGTCCCCTGCCTCCTCTGAGACTGTGTAGCAGCCTCAGGCTGTCTCAGCCACTCCAGAAAAGTGAGCACTGCCTGGCTGGGAAGCACCCGGGGGGCCAGGAGTAAGGAGGCAATCCCAGAATGGCCTGAGGCCTGCCCAGGAAACTGTTCAGGCACAGGAGTCCTGGTTGCTGAGGTGACAGGCCCATTCCATGCAGAGGCCAGAGAAACAGCAGTCTCACAGCAGCTGGGGAAAGGGCTTGCCATGCCAAACCCCAGGAGCTCAGGCCTCCCTCTCTTAAAAGCATTATAAAGGGGAAACAGCCCTCCAGACCACCAGACAAGCAGAATCTACCTACCCTTGGGGTCCTACTTCTTTTTCAGCCACTGGTATATATCCAGTGATATGGTACTTTCCATCATTTCCAAATCTCAATGCCATTCAACAATCTGCACAATCAAGCCTAAATTTAGTCTCCTCGTCTCTCTCTCCCCAACCTGCAGAAACTCTCTAGGGGAACCATTCACCATTCTTTGACCTCCCATGGCTTCACTGGAGCTGTTCACTTTGCCAGGCATGCTTCCCCTCTTCACCTCCTCTTAGCCAAGAAGACCCTACCCATCTTTTGGAGGTCAGCTCAGATAACTCCTCTACCACAATGGCCCTCATGATTCCAGCTGCAAGTTGTCAGTGAATTATGGGCAGTTCCCTTTATAGGGCTCCTTCTACACTGTAGTATCTATCACAGAGACAAACCTGGGTTTCTCTCCCTTTGCCATATTGTAGATTCTTTCTGTTTATGTCGTAGTTCTTGGGCCCTTTGTATTCTTCACGTCAGTTAGTCCAGTACAAGGTAGCTACTCCTTCCTGTTTTATCAGTCCCCACTGTTAAACAGGGTGCTTCTCTGCTGCCTCTGAATGATGACTTTCTTCTGGGTCTCATGGCCTTTGCAGATGGTGGCATATTCAGAACTATGTCACCTGGGAGGGGGTGGAGATAGGGGGTCAGGTCATGTGCAGTTTCATATAAATGTGTCCTGTGAATTGTGCTGAAGAAAGTAGAAAGTGGAAGATGAAAGAATTCCCCCACGCAAAGACACTTTGCCGGGAGAATTCCAATTTTATTGCAAAAAGCTGTGTGCTTACATAGAACTAAAGGGGAGATGGTAGGGCTTAGATAAACGGCAGGCCACCCGTTTATTGGCAAGTTCTTCCAGATATCAGCTCCCGCGCCCAGGAATTAGTTCTCATTGGGGCTAAGGTTCCCCGCCAGCGAGATTTGAAATTGGCGCCGGCAGGAGAGTTCACAAGGGCGGGAACTTTTCTCGCCACTGCAGAAAAGAGGAAGGTAGGAAGAAGAAGTCCTTAGGCGCCATGTTGGGGTTTTTTCTCTGGGGTACGGCTGCCGTTTATACTTTTCCCAACAGAAGACAAATGAAGGGGCCTTTACATAAGCCAAGAAAGATATTATACGTAACTCAAGTAGGGGAGAGGCAGAAGAACTGGAAGAATACAAAAAATACAAGTGACACTTAAAAGGGAGAAGAAATCAGACATGGGATCATGGGGATCATCTTCCACCTACCTATTATCCAGTCATTTGTAACAGAACTATGCTTGATCTACTTATGAAGAACCATCTTTACCAATTCCAGGCTAAAGGCTTGAGTGCAGCACATATCCCATACCTGACCAATGAGAACACTGGATCTCCCTGTTATGATTTTTATCTGGACTGTCCCCCATAAAACTCATGTGTTGGAAGCATCATCCCCAATACAGCAAGATTCAGAGGTGGGGTTCTTAGGCAATGATTGGGATTCTGACCTCATCAGTGGATAATCCATTTGCTGGATTAATCGCCAAGTGGACTACTGGGAAGTGGGACCTAGTTGGAGAAAGTAGGCCACTGAAGGCATGCCCTAGAAGGATTTGTCTAGTCCCCAGGTTGATCTGCCCACCTACACACATGCTTCCTGGCTGCCATAGCTGAACAGTTTTCTTGTGCCAAGCCCTTCCACCATGATGCTCCACCTCACCTCAGGCCCCAAGCAATGGAGTTGGCCCATGATGGACAGAGCCTCTGAAACTGTGAGCTCCCAATAAACTTTTCCTTCTTTACATTGTTCTTGTCAGGTATTTTAGTCACAGTGATGTAAAGCTGACTAATGCATCCCCTAAGGATGGATTTGAAGTACCAAGATGTGCACTGAGCCTGGCCAATAAAAAGCTTATCTGGAATTTTGCTGGTACTATCAGGAGACAGAATCTATTTTCCTTCCCCACCCCCACCACCCCACCCCCACCCCCACCCCCGTTGTGGAGAAGCTAAAAGAGCCTTTCAAGAATGAAAAAAAAAAGTAAAAAGTCTGAAACAAACTCCCACTAACATTTTTAAGACTTCAGACTCTACCAGGCTTAAAATCAGTAAACTTCCCAATCATGTAAACTAGTCCAGTTTCCTTTGGCTTAAATAAGCTGAGCTGTATTTCTGTAATGTTCAACTGGGATTTCTGAGTAACTTAGGGACTGACCAAATGTGATCTGGGGATCTGGGAGGAAGATGGTTACCATGGAATCCGTTGTCCAAACACAAAAGAGAAAAGAGATAATACAAACATCAATGTTTAGAAAGCAATACACTGTAAGGGCTGAAACGTGTAGAAAATTAAACCAATATTGATAAAGCAAAGAAAGAGAAGGTGGGGGAAGTGATTTAATTTTAACAAGCAGTAGAAAGTGGAATTAATTCAGTGGCTATTATACTTCTACCTTCTCAGTCAAGTGGCATCTTCAAAGTGCAGAGTACAAATACCGAAAAAGAGAAATGAAGGCAAAGATTTGGGACAATGTGGTGAAAAAGAATTTACTTATTAAAAATCTGTCCTGATCTCCAGGCCTATCTGAATGACATCGTCAAGCACGGGAGGTGCTTGCAGGTATGGAATCAGCGTCTCTCCAGGTAGTCTTTGAAAAATCACAACAAAGAGGGGTGATACCCAAATATAATGTTCTACTTTCAACAAGGGAAAGGAATGACTTTTGAAAACCTCACACTGATACCGCTGTTGACTGGTGACGAGTTCTTGCTTCCCCAATGTTGAAGAATAACACCAGAAAAGCACACGCCGAGGCAAGGTCAGAGTAGAAATTAGAAGTTTATTAAAGGACAGCAGAAAAGGCTTCTCCTGGAGGAAGAAGGGGACCCAAGAGGTGGAATCCATGGAAGTGCGGTTGTTTCCCCTTTTTATAGTTTTGGTGATGGAATGTAGGTTGGAAGGCCCGAGAGGTGGGACACTTCTTTGTGATGGGCTATCTTTAAGTTTGTTGGGGGCTGTTCATTAACACTTCTTTGAGATGGACTTTGGCCTAGGGCCTTTTCGGGACTTCATTAACATTCCAAGAATTGTCCTGTGTTTTCCCTGAGTCATTCCCAGCATGGCCTCCATTTTAGATTTCACTCGGTTTTAGACCCGATTTACCTAACTACACTGACTACCTAACTTTAAATCTGGCTTCAATACTAAAGATCTAGATATCAGTCCTGCTATGGCTTGAAGGTATACAAAATATTCATGGGTTGGAAATCTAATCTCCAAATTCACATGTTAATGGTATGCCGGGTGGGGCCTGTGGGAGGTAATTAGGGTTAGATGAAGTCCTGAGAATGGAAATGTTATGATGGCATTAACGGCTTTACAAGTAGAAGAGGAGAGACCCAGGTTAGCATGCTGGCACTCTCAGCATGTGATGCCTTCTGCCACCTCATGGAGCAATAAGAAGACCCACACCCCAGGATGCCAGCAACATCACCTTGGACTTTCTGCCTCCAGAATACTGAGCCAAATAAATTTCTATTCTTTATAAATTACCCAGTCTCACATATTTTCTTACAAACACAGAAAATGGAGGAAGACAAATTCCTGGGAAATTTTCAAAGTGTATTATTAAACAAGTGGGTCTGACTCCTTTGAAAAGTAAGTGCAGTAGTGATGAACCATATAAAATCAACATCATTTCCCAGGTTTTTACAATGCTCATTAGGCCTCTCACAATCCAGCACCTGACTGGACTGACTTCATAAGTCCTGTTTGCTTACTTCCCCACCCCAGCCTCAGCCCAACTCCCCTGGACATGCGCATGCACAAACATACATATACACACACTCACTCTGCTAAAACCACACTGACCTTCATTCTGTTCCTGAATTTTCCCAAATTCATTCTTACTACAGGGTTTGTCTCACTTTTCCTGTGGCCTAGAACCTTCTTCCATCCCAGTTTTGCCTTGAAAGCTAAAAACTACTTCTTATCTATTAATTCTCAAATCAATATGACCTTCTCTAGGGATTGGGGTTGCACCGTAGTGGTAGAATGCTTGCCTAGCTCGTGTGAGGCATTAGGTTCAATTCTCAGTACATAAAAAAAAAAAAAAATACATAAAATAAAGATATGGCGTCCATCTACAAATAAAAATATTTTTTTCAAAATATGACCTCTAAGAGGTCATATTTTTAATTTTTAAAAAATAGTCCTCTAAAAGGACTGTTATGATTCAGCCTTGAAAAAATAAGGAAGCCTTGCAATATGTGACACCAAGAACAAAACTTGAGCTCATTATGCTGAGCGAAATCAGTCAGCCACAGAAAGACTAACACTGCACAAATCCACTGGTACGTGGCATCTAAAATAGTCAGCTCCATAGAATAAGAGTGGAATCGGGGTTCCCAGGGCCTGGAAGGAAGGGGAAGCAGGGCATTACTAAACAATGGCACAAACCTTCAGTTAGAAAGACAAGTTCTATGGATCCCTTGTCCAACATTGTACCTACAATAATGTGTTGTAACCTTGAAACTTTGTTAAGAGGGTAAATTTCATGTTAAGGGTATTCACTACAATGAAGTAAAATTTATTTAAATGAAATAAAGACTTCTTATTAAAATAATTTCTGTTCTCTCTATTGCTCCATGATCTTATGGTATTCTTCATAGATCACATTCCTATCTAAAATTATATTATTGGTTTGTTTGTTTCTTTTTGTTTTTAGAATTATTCTATTTCACTTAGCATGATAGTCATCAGTTCCATCCATTTACCAGCAAATGCCATAATTTCCTTCTTCTTTATGGCTGAGTAATAATCCATTTGATATATATGTATGTGTGTGTGTGTGTGTGTGTGTGTGTGTGTGTGTATATATATATATCACATTTTCTTTATCCATTCATAAAGTGATATTATCATTGGGTATAATGGCACATGTCTGTAATCCCTGAAATTTGGGAAGCTGAGGCAGGAGGATTGTAAGCTTGAGGTAAGCCTCAGCAACTTAATGAGCACCCTGAGCAACTTAGTCCCTATCTCAAAACAAAAAATAAAAAAGGCTTGAGATTTAGCTCAGTGGAAAAGCACCCCTGGGCTCAATCACCAGTACCAGAAAAATAAAATGATGTTCTTGCTTACTTCTTGATGACCTTGTTCTACCCTCTGGAACTGTGCTGCCCCATTGAGAAGCCACTAAACACATGTGGCTATTGAGCACTTGATATGTGGCTAGTCCTAACTGAGATGTGTGATTGGTGAAAATGCATATAGGATTTTCAAGACTATATAATGAAAAAAAATGCAAAATGTCTCATTCATAAATATTTTGATGTATTCAGCAAAATGCAATATAATATTAAAATTACCATTGTTCCCCTTTATACTTGGTTTCATTTTCTGGATTTCAGTTACCTGAAGTCAATTACAGTCTAAAAATATTAAATGGAAAAGTCCACAAATAAAAAGTTCAAAAGTTATAAATAACTTTTATTAGAGTAGATTATTATAATTGTCCTATTTTATTGCTAGTTATTGTTGTTAACTTCTTACTTAAGACTATTTCATAAATTAAACTGTATCGTATATATATGTGTGTGTGTGTGTGTGTGTGTGTGTTTATAAAAATATGAAGTTTATATAGGGCTCAATACTATTCACATCCAAGGAATGTCTTAGAATGTATCCCCTGTGGTCAAGGGGGAACACTGTATATATTTACATTTAGAACTATGGTTAGGATTCATACTAGATATTCAATTCCAAAGTTGCTAATTGAGTTAATAAAATGTCTTTAAAAATAGAGTCATTAGCTTGGTTGGTCTTAGAAAAACTAATTCTTATCTTTCCTCAAGGCATACAGGAAAGCTGCCATTTGTTCAGAGCAAATTCAGAGAAAATTGAAAGGTCATGCCCATGGATTTTGATTTGTGATCATTGAGATAAACCACTTTCAGATAGGGGAAAAGCCAGTTCAAATTACTAAGTCTCCATCTTATTGGAAATGCACCACTATTCTATATAGAAGGAAGAAATAACCTGCCAAATAAACTGAGACACACCATTGATGGTCAGCTGTCATCCAGGCTCAGAGATGTTGAAATGTGAAGGAAATATGTGTCGTAGAATGAGAATGGAAGGTAATGACCAGCCCGGACCCGTGTGGGCCATGCATGTGGAGACGAGGTTTTCACCTCTCGCGTCCTCCTCATCACTCCCTTCACTTCATCTTGGTTGGAAGAGGGTCTTTTCTAAGACATGATCCAAAGCCGAGACTGTTATCATAGTAGCTCTGAGAGGCATTAGGATTGTTCCATTCTGAAGAATCTGAAACAGGTCATTGTAGTCCTGTGACAGAAAGTGAGGAATCTCATGCATCCTTCCAGGGAAAATCCAAGACATGTCAGGCATGGAACCAAGAGGTAGGGACATCAGAGAGAGAAGGGACTCCCTGAGGCCCTTCAGGGAATGAAGCAATGGAAGCTTCTGCCAGAGGAAGCAATGTCTAGGGACATGGTTGGGGCTCCTGTGTGCTTGTGGCAAAATGGTAAGAAATTGTTTTCTTGCAATAAGTTACACCTGTATCCTTCCAGAGGTTGAGTATGAACCACTTTATTTCCTACAGATTAAGAGAGATGTTGGCAAACGGGAGAAGATCTAGATCAACAATTTTTAAGCGTCGTTTGCAAACCATGAGCACTACACAGTTCTTCACCACTGGGAGCACAGGGGGCAGGGACATTAGAGCAAGAAGACCTTGGAGCTCCATCGCAGCTCCTCTTCTATCAGTTTTCTCTATTTGGCTTCCACAGAGGTTTTTCTATGAACCAGTGATGCCTGGACCATATTCAAATTGTGATACCCCCTCACTCACTCATAGGCCTATTTTCCTATCATTTGAGTTAGTCATTAGAAGTTGATAGGCTGCAGTTGGACGTAGTGGCAAATGCCCATAATCCCAGCTGCTTTGGAGCTGAGACAGGAGGATCACAAATTTGAGGTTAGCAATTTAGCAAAGCCCTGCACCCCGCCCCCCACAAAAATGGTTGGGAATGTAGCTCAGTGGTAGAGTGCTTGCCTAGCCTGTGCCAGACCCTGGATTCAATCTCTAGCACCATACACACTTGAGTGTGTGTGTGCCCCCCCCACACACACACACACACTGGATAGGCTATAGTAGGAACTGACATTTAAGACTGCGGATGTGGCTCAGGGATAGAGTGCTTGCCTAGCAAATGTGAGACAATGGGTTTGATCCTCAGCACCACATAAAAATAAAGAAATAAAGGAATTGTGTCCATTTATAACTAAAATTTTTTTTAAAAAACACATTTATGACTAGATCGCACCCTCATCACTAGACAATTGTCTACTTTGAGGATTCCGTGAATTCAGAGCGGCCTAATGACTCTCCTACTCTCTGATCTCTCCCGAACATTCTGCTTCTGTGTAAGATTTAGTTTCTATCTATAGTCTACTTGGCTGGAATAATTTTGAAAACCACCAGTCTGAAACAGTGGTTTCAAAACATGGTCAACCATTGTTAGAACTTGATAACACAACATCATCGGCATGACAATACACGTTCTTGGTTCCCAGACCTGTTCTGTCAGACTCTCAATCTGTTGGCCAATGGTAAAGCTGACCCACGGATGAGGCGACCATTACTGAAAGTTCTAGTGGTAGCTACATGGTCAGATCTCTGCAAAGTCAATGGAAGTCCCTTTATTGGGAGTTACTTTGAATTGGAAAAAAAAAAAAAAAAACCTTTAATATTACTTCCAAAGCTATGACTAGAATTGATGTTCGAATTTCTCCACCTAATTTTCTGCCTTTGCACTCGTGGGCTCTGACAGTGGGGGTCTAGGCACTCAGTGGAGTATTAACTATCCCAGGAATATTTCTAGTACTTTAACGGGAATGAGATTTCTTCATGGTAATTATGCATTCGTTCTGATATATTTCCCAGACAGAAGAAATCAATATAACCAATTAAGGGAAGAAAAGAAACAATGACAGCATGATTCAAATTCATCTTTCAGTTGAGAAGATAATAAATTCTTACATTTGAATATGGAATACCTATTGATATATTATCAACCTGATAATGAAACTTAATTAGCAGGAGCTCACCCAGTGGGAGTCTGTGCTGTGCAGCTTCCTCCCTCTCTACTACATTTGCTGCCTCCTCACTCAGCACCAGGGATAGAATGCAGAACTCTAGGATTGAACACCTCAGTCCCTGGCCCCCTGCCTCTCCCAACTGTGGAATCTAATTACACAGCCTTAGTCTCGCCCTATTGCTGAGCCCATCCTGACCAATGTGGGCCGGCATCTCATCATTCCTCCAAAAGATATTCACTCCAGCCCTTGATTTAAAAACCTGCCCTGTGTTATGTGATAGAAACAGAAATGTGAAGGAGACAGCTCTACCCCTTCAGGTAGAGGGGCAAATAGGGCATTCTAGCAATCATGTTTCTATAAATCCAGTATCTAATTATGAGTTATCCTTGGCATCAATCTTTCCATAATTCCAACCACACATGCCCAAGCCATTCAATGGAACTTCTGCCTCCATTCCTCAATGGTCCCCTAGTTTCTATGCTGGTATTATAGACCTGTTTGAGCCCTATCTCCCTTTGTTGAACTCCTACTAAAAGATCCCACTTTATTTTCCTGGTGCCAAACTTTATATGAGGATGGAACTTTCTCATGTAAAGAGAAAGGGCTTCTTGCTTTCTCTTCCTCCATAACCTCCTTGCTGTTTCCTGTCTGGTTTTGATAAAAGCGGGGTTTCCCAAATCTCACCAACATATGGGTATAGATGGAATCATAGTCACCTTGATAACATACTTTTGGCATCACTTACTGCTATCCATGGGGTTCCAACATGTGTTACAGAGTTTGAATCAGTTTCATTTTCTGTTCTATAACAAAATACCTGAGGCTGGGTACTTTATAAGGAAAAAAAGTTTGTTTAGCTCATAGTCCGAAAGTCCAAGATCAGGCACCCTCTTCTAGTTGGCCTCTGATGTGGGTCCCTCTGGCTGTGATAGAGAAATGGAAATGGAAAGGCCATGTGCAGAAAGGGACAGGTGCCTGAGGTAGCTTCACTTTATAACAACCAGCTCAAATGTGAACTAACTCCACTTCACAAGACCTCTCACCATTAACCCTTTCTAAGGGTGAGGCCCCATTGACCTAATAACAGCACCGGGCCCACCTCTTGAAGATTCTACCACCTCAGTATGAGCACACTGGGAACCAAGCCTCGAGTCCATGAACCTATGGGGGACACTCTCAAACCATGTGCAAACCAGAGCAGAGCTTTTAACATTTTCCCATACGTGCTAATAATTGCTACATCTGGAGGCGATAGAGGAAGCGGACTCAATTCCATCCTCACAATTGCCCCTTCTATTTTCAGCAAAAGTTTTCCCCAGAAATTATATCCCATCTCATTCAAATGTATATGTCAAAATCATTGTACTGTCATGTGTAACTAATTAAAACAAATTAAAAAGTTATTTTAAAAAATAAATAAATGATATGGGCAGAGAAAGAGAGATTAAGATTGCATATATATTTAAAAAAAAAAAGTTTTCCCCAGGGTCACATGCCTGCCTATTTCCTCCTCACGGCTTCAGGCTCCTCAGAACATTGACACTGCTTCAAGTCAAGTTCTGAGGGTTTGAACTTTGCCCCCACCCCCTGAAAAAAATGTTGAAGCCCTAACCCTTGGTATCTCAGAATGTGACCTTATCTGGAAATGGAGTTGTCACAAGTGTAAATGGTTAGGATGAAGTCATGCTGTGGTAGGGTGGGTGCCTCATCCAATAGAACTGGGGTCACTATAAGAACAGGGAACCACGGACACAAATGCACAGGTGGAAGAGGACGTGAAGACACACAGGGAGAATGTCACGTGGTGACAAAGTTATAACAGCGGTCCAACTCAAGGAGGCCCTGCAACTACTGGGAGCAAGAAGACCCCAAGGCAGGATTTTCCCCTGTGGGTTTCACTGGGATCGTGGCCCTGAGAACACGTTAATTTTGGACTGCTCACTCCCAGGGCTATAAGAAAAAAACATTTCTGTTGTTTTAAACCACCCAGCTTGTGGCTGCAGCAGCCATATTGCCCTCCTGGCTGTCTCTCAGGGGACACTGAGGAAGGAGTGTGGAGACGGTAGCCCTGCCGTGCTCTGAAACTTTGCAACAGCCTGCAGTCCTTCTGACCCTACATCTATCCCCAGAGCCTCCTGACCCTCACCCCTGCTCATTCCCTTTCCCATTCGATTTGACAACAGCAAAGACTTTCAGTCTTCCTGGCTGGTATCTTTCTGAGGACATAAAGTAAAGCAACTGCTTCTGTGTACAAGATTTGTTCTTAACAACCTCGGGTTGTAGGCTGCTTGGAGAAAAAAAAAAAAAAACAGATAAGGTGCCATCAATCATATTCCAAGATAATAGATGTTCACTCTCTAAAGTACATTTACTTTTCAGCTGTTAATCTACCAGTAGTGCTGATCCATGCCTCCTTCCTCACCTTGTGAAAATAGATAAGGAGATAGACGATTGCTTCAGGACTGAACAAAATTAATTTACCTACAGGGGAAAAGGACCTAACACCACAGCTTCAGTGAACAGATTACAATGGAGTATTAAGTCCAAAAGCTCAAAAAAGTTAAAATTCTCTGTTGCAAGTTTAGAAACTATCTCAAGATGGCTTTAAAAAAAATTATCATGAAAACAAAAATAGGGTGTGTCCAGAGGCAAGGACCAGAGGAAGGGGACCGGATGCAGAGGTGAGAAACACTGGTTTTCTTGGGGAAAATGACTCTCAGGTGCACACATTGCAGGCTCAGCCATTAACCTTCTCTCAGCCAATTCCCAAGTCCTGGGAAGGGATTCCGATTGGCCCAAAGGGTCCAGCTCTGCACCAGAGGCTACAGAGAGTGGGTTGAGGAGAGCAGCGGGCAGCAGCACAAAGCTGAAATGGAACTGTACGTGGCAGCATCAGGGAAAATAGGCCAGCCAGGCCGACAGCACTGAAGGTCGATTCCACCACAAAGCTCTCACAAGCTCCTCTAATGAGCCACGTGGACAGGATAGTAGTGTCAAGAGGACACTGGAAACAGGCCAGGTAATCAGCTCCTCCCCTGCTCTCTGGAGGACTCCGGCATAGAATTAGGGCCCAGATCCCAGAGACCAACACCATGTTTACCTGGAATTGCCCTCTTCTGGCCGCTCTCGCCTTTGGCATCAGTTCTCTGTCAGGGACCCCTCGGTCCTTTAAATTTTAAGCAGGTTCTATTAAAGCCAAAAGGCTCAGAGCAAAAGAAAAAGGAGAGTGGGCCCTGCAACTAGAGCTGACAGAGTTGTGTTAAAGGGAGGAAATGGTTCTTCTAACAAAGAGGACCATTTCTCAAAGGAGTGGATTAATTGCCAAATGCTTCCTCTCCACTTTCTTCTAGAGAACACAGTGTTGGGTTTGAGAATGCAAGTTAGTGTGTGAAATGATCTGGGTTCAAGTCCTGGCCCCGTGTTAACGTGAAGACCTGGGCAGGTCTCCCTGAACCACAGTTTCCCACCTGTGACAGGGCCATACAGTACCCTCCCCACAGAGCTCTTAAGAAAAAAATGAGATCATGTTGACAACTGTCTGGCACGGTGTCTGCTCAGTACTGAGTGTCACAGCCATCTTTGCCGTGGTATCCTGTGTCTTACCAGCTCCTCCTCCATGCTTTTCTTCTATGGTTTCATTTTCTGAGGGTGCAGAAGACATCCCAGAACACAAATCCTCATGGTCAGGTGTCAACATGATAGAAGATGCTCCCCGACTCCATCAGGGTGAGGAGATACTGGGAATGCTGAGTGGTCCTACAGTCTGTGACTCCAGCCTCTTTGCAGCTGAGCTAGGTATGTATACAGGGCTGGGGACAAAGTTTGGGATGCTTTGGAGACAAAACAGAGGAAAGTAAAATATTATTAGCACTCTAGTAAATCAATCACAGATGGCCTACAAAAATTAACCCAAAAGCAGAATGCTCATTTTCAGAAAATGCCTGCCTTCTTAAAATAATCTGGAAGAGTCCCAAGAACATCTCCCATGTAAGTGATCCAATATACACTGCTTCAGCTGGAGATTTGAAGACAAAAATAAAAAGAAGGAGTCTTTGTTCTTTCTGCTTTCGCTGCTCCCATTCTGACAGTCGATAGGAGAACAGCATACAACGACTCCATTGGAGATGGACCAGGGGCTTTGTCTCCCACCCTGGAAAAGGGGCCAGGCCACACAGAGCTGAGCTTCTCTACAAGAAGGTGTAGACAAGAGGACTCGTCTCGTGGGTCCAGGATGCCAGCACCAGCCACAGGCACCTGCTCTGCCTTCCTGATCCTGCCTCCCGTAACCAGCGGCCATTTTCCACTGAAGCGTTGTTTATGGTGTAATTAATGAAAGGTAATGGCCCTTGCAGATACTTTATCAGGGAGCCCCAAATTTAAACTCAAGCTGTTGATTAAGATGGGCTCTTCTCTTCCACTCTTAATCACCCAGCTCTGTAAAACATTTTTAAAGCTCACGGGGCCTCCAAGAATATCCTGGGTTATTAATCCCAGCATCAGCACAGTCTTCTAACCAGGATTCCTACAAACACACACACACACACAGACTCACACACAAATAGACACACAGACACACACACAGAGGTACACATAGACACAGATACACAGATACACACATGGAGACACACAGACACACATACATAGGCACACATACACACATAGACACACATACATACACAGGCACACACACACACACACAGAGACATGCACAGACACCCACACAGACACACACACACTGGTAAGGGAAGCTATGAATTTTCCTCTTTAGACTTATTACTGCTTTCTCTTAAAGGAAAAATCTCATCCAAGAGATCCTGGCTGGGTAATCAGAGCCCCAAGCACTGCTTCTGCTCAGAACCTTCAATACGTGGTTAAAAATCACGGCTAATGCTTCACGGACATAAATATTTCAAAGCCACTTGCTTTCTGGCCTGCCAGATGGTTGCACTTCACACTTCCAACTGTGTCAGACTCCAAAAAACTCAGTGACTCGAATTTTGTGGTGGGGTTTATGATCCTGGAATGGGGGCTAGGGAGGCGGGTGGGTAATATTGCAAGGGTTTTTCCAAATTAAAAAACATATTTTTTAATGGAGTGAGTCCCACCTGCTTTGCTTGAGGAGCACAGCCCAGTTCTATGAATATTGTTCACAGGTAATCCTGCAGCAGAAATTCCTATTTGCCAACATAGCAGCCACTGTTCTTCTACTTCACCCCACCCACGCAGCCTCCACGGCCTCCAGTCCTGTATCAGTTTAGTCAGCCCTGTCTTGCCTTGCCTGTTGCAGGGAGAGACTCAAGACGGGGTCCTCACACTTAGAACCCGTCCCCGCCCACAGGTAGACTCAGATTTACTCGAAGGCCCATCAGAATGGAGAGGCCGAGTCCTCTGCATCCACCTGGATGCATGATCTTCACTTCTCTTAGGTTCTTTCTGTTTTTCAGGCCTTAAGCCAAAAAGGGCATCAGGATAGTAGTAAGTGAAGTCTCTGTTGCCTCATGTTTATCAGCAGTAGTATTGTTAATATTCCATAAGTGATTTCTAGTCTTTAAGGAAGAATTCAAAAACTAATAAAGAAGCCAAAAGTCAACACACATGTGCGTGCACACACCACTTTGAATCATACAATACTGAACAGACCTCTTCTAACCTTTCTGTGCCTATTCTTCTGGGCTTTCTCCCTGTGTAACTACATACATACAGTCAGTTCTGCATCTGTGGATTCAACCAATTATCCAAATATTTGAGGGGAAAAAAGCCCACCTCTGTACTGAGCAAGTACAGACTATTTTCTTGTCATTATTATCTACACAATACAGTATAATAACTATTTACATAGCTATTTTCATTGTTTTAGGTTTTATAAGTAATCTGGGGATGATCTAAAGCATAGGAGAGGTTGTGGGTAGGTGGGTGAGTTCTATATAAATACTTCACCATCCTATGAGGATTTTGGTGTCCTCGGGGTCCTAGAGTCAATCCATATGGAAATCAAGGGTCAGTTCTATATGTATTAATAATGCGTTTCATGACACCTGGTTCATATTATACCTACAGTCTTGATTTAGCAATATATTGTGGGCACATCTTTCCAAGACTTACAGTCCCTTCTGAACTCATGTGCAAACACACAGAGCATTGGGATGATGTGCAAATAGAAGGAACTTCTTCCCCCAAAGATGCCCACAGATGTCATGAAGTTTGGTGTCATGTGTCAGTTTAACTAACAAGAACAAGCAGATGATTTTCTTCCCTGGACTTTGTGGGTGCCTCAGTTATGAGAATCTGCTAGGAAGGGAAGACTGGCAACCCCCACCACAGGCAGCATGAGAAAAGGCTGAGCTCAGGCACTGCACCCTCATGAGAACAGGGAAGATGGATACTAATGCTCCAGGAGGGTCAATTATGGTCATGATTCCAGAGCTCAGATCCTTGTTCTTACCTATCCTTAGATAAAGCCTGATGTTCAGCACAAAAACATAAAAACATCATAAAACTTAAAAACATCAGTGGCATTGAGGACGCTGCCTCTTTCTAATTAGCATGAGAAATGTCATGTCCTTGGCAGCCTCACGGCCCCTCCACGAAACCAGGGAGGGAATTTCAGCAGCTGGGAGCCTCCTGCAACCCCAACAACCAGGCTTTTCCCTAATCCATGGGAGTTGCCACTCTCCTTGTATTCTCTGCCAACAAGCCTGGCAAGCAAGTTGCTCTCAGAAATCACTGCCTCTACACAGACTTCTCCAGGACAACTCCCTGCCTGTCAGGCAACCTGAGCCACAGGGGTTCCCTCAATGCACCAACAAGTCCCCTAAACTCTAGTGACCTGCAGTAGCCTTGTACAGCAACTGCAATGTCCACAAGCTACACAGGCAACCTAACACAGCACACTAGCTGTTCCCCACAAGCAGGGGACACAAACAAGAGGAGCTGGACATCCTCGGCCATGCATTATTCATCCAGTGTTTATTAGTACCCGGGTACTGCAGTGAACAGGGCTCCCTCCAGTCTGCTTGCCACTGAACGGGTGACTGAGACAGCTGTCACTCCTGAGGAGGGGCTCCCGGTTAGTTTACCCTCAGGTCTTAATTTAGCCCCTATCTCCCTCCTCCTAATCATTCCACTTAATCCTTAGCCAACCCCAAAGCAAATCACCTTCTGCGCACACATCACAGCCCAGGGAAGCATCTGTATGAACTCACCATCTGCAACTGCCCTGCCCAGCCGGCTCCCACCTACATACCTTCCTCTAGTTCTTTTTATCTGATTAAATTCTCCGCCCCAACTCACTGGTACAGGGGAGAAACCTAGGATTTCATGATGCCCTCCATTCACTCTTCTCTTTTGTGTTTTTAATCTGCCACCAAATCTGGTTTGTATAACTCTTTAGAAGTTGCTATTTTTAAAAGTTAGATGAGTCTGCCTCTTCTTCCTAAGCCCAGCTCTTCTCTGGTTTTGACCTAAATGCAGTTGATTGTGACAGATGGAGTTTATCTGTCTTGTACAGCCTCTGTTCCTTCTTTTGGTAACTGTACCAGCTTGTGTTGTCCAAAAATGTCTTTTGCCATTACATGTGATCCTAGGGAAACTATTGGTCAAGGTGTGTCCAGTGCCCACTCCACAGGGGCCTGGACAATGCTGATGCCCAACATCCTGGTCCACAGGGAGATACATTCATGCAGAGCCAATCAGAGTGCTGCTATGAAATTTAATATAAGGATTCTGAGACACAGACTCCCTTTTACTTCTGAAGCACAAGCTATAAGGACAGAGGCGTGACATGATCTGTCTACCATGAGAGGGAATGTAAAACATAAAGGAAATAGAAAACCCTCAGTCAGGAGATGGAGAGACACCCGAGGATCTTGTTCAAACTTCTGGATCCAGCTGTGCCTGAAAACTTTGCCCTCTTTTTTTTTCATGACTTTGTCTCTGTTTCTACCTGCATCTTCATCTCTCTATCTATAAATTTAGCTGAAGCTACTTTGAGTTGATTTTTGTGAATTTTAAGTGGTGTGTTTTGAGTGGTATACCTCTAGATGGTTTCTGTGTTTCTGGTCTCACTCTTACTTCTTTCAATCTGTTCTCCTCAACTATACACAGTGAACTTTACAAAACACATTAAGATGAAGGAAATACAAATATGACCATTATTTCCCTGTCTACAAAACATCAGTGACTCAACATGATCTATGAGATGAGGCATGAATTCCTTACTATGATACGTTGAGCTTCCGTTGGTCTGATCGCTATTTCACCATTCTTACTTTTAACTGGTACCTCTCTTGTCCCTTTTATACTCCTAAACACATTATACTCTACATTTCAGCTTTATAAAAATACTTGTCATTTCTTTACCTCATGATTTACACACGATTTTTCCGTGTCCTTGCTTCTCATCTGCCAGGTAAAGTCATACCCATCCTTCACAACACAGTCAAGAGATAAAGTGGTCAAGGTGGAGTTGACTGGCCTCTCTTTTAAGCCCCCCTTCATCTTGCACATACCTGTGTTATAGTCTATACAATTGGTTATTTACATGACAATCTCCACTATAGGACTAAAAGCTTTTTGGGAATGAGGCTCAAAGTCAACTCTGAGTTTATAGTGCTTAGCACAGTGCCAGGCATATAATAAGTATACTGTGAATGTTTGATAAGTGAATAATTTAAAAAAACAAATCAAAGCCAGCTAGTGAGCACACCCTAAAGACAGCATTGTTCAGGGGGTTATATCAACAATCTCATTTAAACACACCGGGCACAAGCAGGCCCTGATATTTTCCTGCTTATCCTTCTTTCTCCATCCCTCTCTCCATCTTGTCCCTGTGCCGTCTTCAACTGGAAGGCATTGGAGAGAAATAACCAATAAAGCAAAATTAAAGTGTATCTTCCAGATACTCAGAACACTTCCTAAAATCACTTTTCTCAGTTAGGGAAGACTGGCACCGAGACAGTGTCCACTGAACCCTGGCTCCATGAAGACCAGGACTGTTTATGTCTTCTTCATGATGGTGTACCCAGGCATTTAGAAGACAAGACACCTATCAAACATTTACTACATGACTGAAAGACTGACTGTCCACCCACAGCTTGACTGTACCAATTTGTCATCACAGAACAGCCAGGTGTGGAAATGATCAACAAAGAACAGCAACAGTTTGACTGTACCAATACATCATCCAAGCCTGCCCAGACACAAAAGACTGTTTCTAAAACCTGTTGACAACAATTGATTAATGACAGGACTTTGCCATTTCTCAGGCACAGCTGAGCTGAGTACCCAGCCATGAACTGCAGCCTTATCTACCACAATCTTATGGGTCAGGTCATCCATGAGACCTAACTTCTTTTATATTTTCAGGTGACAACACTTAAAGATTGATTAAGGAGGTTGTTGGCATTCAGAGTCATCTGAAACTAGGGAGGCTAGGGGCTGGGGTTGTGACTCAGTGGCAGAGCGCTTGCCTCACACATGTGAGGCACTGGGTTCCATCCTCAGCACCACATAAAAAAAAATTAAACAAAATAAATATATTTGTGTCCATGTATAACTAAAAAATATTTTTTTAAAAAAGTGGGGGTGGGGGGAGTCCAGTTGTCCATTCTAACCAGACACCAGTGGAAAAGGTCAATTTTGAGACGAGTATTATATTATTCACTGACCTTGAAGGTCCCGAAGGAACTTATACAAAGTTGGAGCAGGTCAAAAGAGAAAGAGCAAGTAAATGAAATGATTAGAAACTAACTTCACAAAATCACTAAATTGAGGATTAATAATAAAGGTTAAACTTAGTGAGAGGATGGCTCCTTTCTCTTCTCTGTCACCAAGGGATAGTGCCTATGGCATGAGGGAGAACCAAGGCCCTCAGGGGTGCAGGAGAAGAATGAAACAATGAGGCAATTCATGATTGAGTCATTATTAAAGCTCACTCCATCAACACCTCTTCAAGACCACGAAGCAGGGAGGAGGCGGCACACCAGGAACCCAAGGAGGAAGGAGACGCACTAGAAGGTAGAGGGGTGGGGGGACACAGTGCTGAGAGTCCAGGGATATCATGCTGGTGAGGGCACCAAGCTGGACCCACAATGACTGGGAAAGGTACTGGAAAGGATGGCTCCCGTAGACAGTTCTGGAGAAAGTTACAGTGAGTGGGATTATGCAGACCAAAATAGCCTCTCGCAAGGAAGGAGGGAGACGAGAAAGAGCCTTTGCAACCATTTGAACTTGGTGGTTGAGTCTGAGCTCTTCCACTTACAAGCTTTTACATTGTGCAAGACCATTCTTGGACTTCTTCATCCGTGACACTAATAGTGCCTTCCTCCTATTGGGAGGATTAGGTGAGATGATTCATAAGAAGCATTGAGCTCTGAGTCTGACAGATAGCAAAAATTTACTAATTTTTAATATCACTTTTCTCTTTATTTGTACTAGCAACTTGGAATTGACACTGAGTAGGCTCAATATTTTAGCAGAGACCATAGCCCAAAATAAGGAACACCTACCTATTTTTTGTTCAGTGAAACTTGCTGAGTATTTTCCAAGCAAATTGCCAGGAACTTGGACAAACGGTTGGTTACACACCCAGTCACACCCTCCCATGGGAATCAATTCAGAGGGCCTGATGAGGCACCTGATTCAAAGAACAACTCGGGATTATGAGCAGTGACACACAGGTCTCGGGGAGCTGAGCTCAGCTCTGCCATGCACCTGTCACTCAGAGGTGTAACCACAGATCAGCATGCTGGAGGGACTGCTGACTGCATCCTAAAGACACATGCTGGAGTCGGATTCTACTGAGTTCCTGTTGGGGTTTTACATTCTACTGACATAAGGACCATTATGTCATTACTAGGGGGAGCTCATCTAAGAGAAGCTAACAAGATTTTGGAATATATGGAGCTTTATTGAAACTCCTCTGGAAAAAAAAAAAATGCAAGAGACATTTAGATTGCTTCCCTTTGCAGATGCCAAGGTCTGTGCAGAGGGAATGATCTGACTCCATAGCTGGGAAATATGGTCCACACATGAGCCTGGGTTGAAAGAGGAACATGTGGGGGAGGGCATGCATGTACGACCAGTGGTTGCTAAGATATAGGGCAGTTCCCAGGGTAGAGACATGGGATCCACATGTGGCTAGGAAGTTCTTTCCTCTCTGCTGTACAATATTCCTTAACAGAAGTTTTTATGCACCTCATCATCGTTTCCACACCTGGCTGACCAGGACTATCATCTGGGGAGCTTTTTGAAGATGTAAATTTCTGTGTCCACCTCCAGACTTGCTGATTAAACAGGCTTGTGGGTGTGTATTATCAAAAAGCTCCTTGGCTATTCCATTGCACAGCTAGGCTGGGTGACATTGGTAGACAATTATGCAGACAGAAGGTGAGGAGGCGACAGCCAGCCGTACAGAAGAGAGAGGAAGCAGAGGCCCACAGGCAAGGGCAGAACCAAACCTATTTGTGCAGGGTGTCATCTCTTCATCTCCAGCAAGAGTGAAACCCATTGACTATTGCTCTTACCATGGACTCCCCTTGACAGCGATATTACAGAGGAAATTCAACTGTCTGAGATTCTAAAATTCAAAGATGGGATTGATAAAGTTGGGATTGCTCAAACAATCTACCATCTTTTATTTTAAGAAAATTTCTCAGCTACCAGAAAATTAGTGGAATAAGGACATGTATCCTTTTTTCTTTTTGTCACATCCTCACTCAGAAAAAGGATCAATGCTGAACATCACTAACCAGGGCTCTGGCTGCTACATTCTGAAACCCTGTAGTCCTTCCTATGGACTGCTCACAGCTAGTGACTAAGCAGGACAACAAGATAGACCCCTCCTGGGAGACACAGCCCTCTGACAGTGTTGGTTAAGGACTCCTCGGGGCTCCTCCCAGGCCTTCCATAGACTGCACGGACGTCTGAAATGTAGTCTCCAGCTTCCTACCACTGGTCAGATTTACCTCTAGATCTCAGCAGTCCATCCTGCATCCTCCTCCACTTTCTTTCCTACAGTCATTTCTCTTAATAAAGTCCTGGCATGTTTCATCTTGTCCGGGCACCTGCTTCTTGGGAGGCGTGGACCAGCACAGGCACTTTGCAATGGCAGCAGTTCTGAGACCTCAGTGGTCTCCCGGAGGTTCTCGGGAGCTTTCAGACCTGTGGCCTTTGAAGGTTGAGGCCTTGGGTTTTCGGGAAACTTCTGGCAAAAGGGGCCCAGGTGAGGTCCAGAAGAAAGAAGCTGAGATCAGATACTGAGGGCTGAATCTGCACAGCCAACTCAAGAGTTAGGGATACGAAAGTCTTTGCTTTCTTCTTATTTATTCATTATGATGGAGTCGGGATGACACCTCTTTTACAGATAATGAAATGGAGGCTCAGAGAAGTTGAATAACTTGCTCAATTTCATTCAGTTCACATGGGGCAAAGCCAGGATATTTCCAAGCTGATATTTCCTTCACCTATTCCATAATGATTGTTAAGAAAAGCTAACAGCATGATAGCTAAGAGCATGAAATTGGATTCAGACCACCTCAGTTTCCCCATGTTTAAAGTAAGGAGACTGTACCTACCCCAGAAAGTGGTTATGAAGATTAAGTCAGTTAATATTGTTAAGAGCTTGCAGTAGAAGTGGCAGAGGTAGTTTGAACATCTGGATTCCCTTTGTGTGTATCAATTAGGAAGTTGAGAATGCAGGAAGGTGTTAGAAGAGTCATAGATTCCAACTGTAAGCATATACAATATAAGCATCCTATTTGGCTGAAGTGCAGGCTACCTGGTGGAGAAGCAAGGAGAGGAAGATAATATTGGGTACCAGGTTTTGACTTCACCTACCTAAGACCATCTCTCCTGAAGGGCTGGTAAGGCATGGGGTGGGGTGGGGGGCAAAATAGCATGCAAATAACATCCTAATGTTTGCTGAAGCCAGGGGATCTCTTATCCATGGTTCAGGGGGAAAGGGATCACCCAGTGTGGGGAGTCTAGAAGAAGTCAAAGGAGCCAAAGCTTAATTTGGACCATCTAAACCTTCTCCTGATGTAGTAATATGGGGCAACCTAATGGACCAAATATAGCCTTTCTTCAAATTTCCTTAGAACCAAGGTTTTCCTTACAGGGAAAGAGATGTTTAGAAGTTAGTTATTAAGCATGTAGTTTTATTTTTTCCTTTTTTTTTTTTTTTTTTTTTTTTTTTGGTACCTGGGATTGAACTCAGGGGCACTCAACCACTGAGCCATATCCCCAGTCCTATTTTGTATTTTATTTAGAGACAGGGTCTCACTGAATTGCTTAGTGCCTTGCTTTTGCTGAGGCTGGATTTGAACTCACAATCCTCCTGCCTCAGTCTTCCAAGCCACTGGGATTACAGGCATGCACAACTGTACCCAGCCAAGCCATGTGGTTTTCTTAATATGACTTGACTGAAAATAAAGACTAGAAAACAATTAGAATGCAAATTATGCTTGTAGGAAACAGGACCTTGGGAACCAGGGACTTCCACAATCCTTTCTATCAATAAGAAAAGAGGGCAGGTTTTACAGTGAGGACATTCCCACCCTGTCTTAAGAATTTTACAGCAATGAGCTTTTGAGCTACAAACATCTGAATTAGTGGTGTATCAAAATACTCGGAGGTATTCTCATTCTGAGTCTCAGATGCTGCTGCCTTCTGGAGTAGGAAGAATACTGCTACAACTCAAGTAAATTCAGGCACATGAGCTGAGAATGAGTGTGCTGGGAAAGGGAGAGTCACCAGACAAGGTCAAGACTGGGGCCACCAGCTCCACTCAGTTCAGTGCAGAAAGAATTTAATGAACACTCGTTCCTGGACTGACCTCCATATGAGAATATAAAGAAAAAGATAGACATAGCCTTCACCGAGCCCATAGGCTTGCGCAGAGAGGCAGCCAGATATCCACATGTGGGTACGATGCATGCCATAATAAAAGCAATACATCGCTCGAGCTCAACACTCCAGCCCTACCCAAACTCTTCTGATATTTTCAGTAAGTCATCCCACATCTTACTCCCAGTCATCCCACATACTCATCTCTATGCCTGCTGTCCTCTTTGTCTTAGTTTGTCCAGCTAAACCCTCCTTCAGATCCCATGTTAAAAACGCACAGAGACTTCCCTGATCCATGGCACTAGGTGTCTCTGCTGTCATAAAGGAGTTAATACTCAGTAATGGATGTGGGACTGTTTTATTCACCACTGCATTCCCGGATCCCAACCAACTGCTAGATATAAGAAAGAGCTCAGTAAATGTGTAAACAAATGAACGAGGAACTGAACAGAATATAGGTCTCTCTCTCTCTCTCTCTCTCTCTCTCTCTCTCTCTCTCTCTCTCAATGGTCCACAGTCCTGTCTATCTATTACAGAAGTCCAATAAACCCTAGGTTGACTTGGCCAGATTGGTATCTCGAGAGATCAACTCCAGTGGGTAGGGGACAGCAGCAGAAAAGCTCAAGGAACCCTAAGTTTAAAGTTGAAAGAGCAGTGATACTACATCTGCAAGTCTATCACAGCAGCAGCATTACTGGGAACTGAGCCCAGCTTCTAAGAGGGGAGAGCCCACGAGAACAGGGTACAGCATCAAAGTTCAAGATGGGCACCAGTACCATGGGCAACTGGCACAAGGACAGGGATTGGGTAGGGAGAGTTCATGGAATTCACCTCAGTGCTGACTGCATCCAGCTCCTAGGAGTGATGTGCTGAAATGAGTTCTGAAGCAGATGGCGATCCTTCCTGGTCGAGTAGCATGTAGCAACTTGGTGGACTTGTGGACAAGGGACTCTTATGCAAGGGACTCTTATAGCAATGTCTTTCCACCAAAAACCCAATAAAGCTACTCTCCAAATGTGTTTGCTATCTCGGCTGGTTGGGAGCTCAGAGGACAGTATTTTGTTAGCTCCCCGCTCTGGCAATCTCTGAATACAGGCTTAGCATATGGTAACTCAGTTGGGGTTCATTCCCTCCCAACAATCTTAGGAACAGGATGATCTGAACCTGCTTGCTGCCAAATGGGTCTGGGAAAACAAGGGACTGAATGTGACAGGAGGCTCAATCACCAAGGTCTTTTCCAAAGATGCTTGCTCTGTCCTTCTCACCCGAGTTCACCTTAACTCCATAAGACCCAGGGCTACAATGCCACCAGTGTGCCTCATTGGACAAGGAAATTCAACCCCCTCATTTGTAAGATAGTAACAACAATGTGTGTGTTCCTGGATCAGTTGATGGTAAAATACTAGGTACAGTGCCTTTCATCCAGTAGGGACTCTGTTGACGGTAGTTAAGGCTGAACATAGCTGGCTAAAAAGGTACTTTGTCCTTGGGCTCCTGGTTCCTTTCATTGTGGGCCATCTTCCACCCCCTGGTGAACTCCCTTTCCCTGTTTCTCAAACGGCCTCTCCTTTCATGTTGCCAGAAGTTCCTTCTTCTCCAGTCCTGACCAGGTCTGCTGTTCCCACATCACCCTGTCCCCAGATCACCTCTTGCCCTTCTCCCTCTTCAGAATTCTGTACCTCATTGAATGATCTTAAGTGCTAGGACTCTGTGACTTCCCATCAAGGCCCAAGAGCATTTTAAATGAGGATTCTTGTTAATCCAAACAAAAGTCTGTTTCGTGGAATTGCAGGACTGACAACCTCTGGCAATAAATCAGAGCAAGTGAGCAAGCCGAGGCAGAGGCCTCTGCATGACCCCCTTTAATTGTACTGAGAGAGGAAGGCGCCATGGTTCCCAAACCTGCCTAAGCAGCTAATCGTCTGGAGAACTCTTAGAGAAGCAGATCCCTGGCTCCACCCCAGACCTTCTTACCCTGTCCCCAGGGTGGATGAAGAAGACAAGGACCCAGTGACAACTTCCCTTGAGAGCAAGGTTAAGCAGATCTGGGACTGCACCGCCTGGAATTAAGAGGTGCCCTCCCTCCTTCCCAAGTGCTAGGGCTGCCAAGGTCCAGTGAGCACACACCTTGATTTTGAGAGAAGTCTGTGGGCACCAGCTTGTGTCCTGGCCATCATCTCTCCCTCCTGCTTCCTTGGAGATTTCCCACTGCTCTGGGATGGGGAAACATTGCCCCACAGCTCCCCAGCACAGACTCTGTAGGCAGGTCTTACTAAATGCAGTATAGCAAGTGTTACTGCCATAGTTTCACTGAATCATCAGAACTGTAAGAGGGTGTTATGACCATTACCTTCATTTACCCATAAGGATACTGAAACCAAAGGAACTAAGTAACACACCTGAGGGTGTGCAGCTAGGAAGAGGCAGGAAGGGAATGGAGGATAATGGTTGTTAAGCCCAGTGTTTGCAGACCTGCAAAAAAGACTCATGGAGGCCTTTGTATCCTAGACAACCGCCCCATTGTGCTTTGGAAATTCTACTCATCCTGCCTGCTCAGGGCTGGCAATGGATCAATAGCTTATAATCAGCAGCTTGGAGACTCTGATCCTAGAAATAGGATCACAGCTCCATTTGCTGTAGGGACCCTTCAAGACAACCCAGTGAACCCGAGTTCCGGTCCTCCCAGGTTCCTGAACCGTGCCGGCTGAAGGGGCTCCTTTGGGGCTCACAGGCAGCCAGGAGCCACTTGCTCTCACCATACAGTGGCTGGGGCTCTAATCCTCCAACACAGCCAGTGACTGAGAACCAAACAGTCTATATGAGCAGACAGTTATATTCCCTCCCATACCCTAGCCAACTCTGAACTATGAGTATAGGGTATTGATTTAACATCTGAGCAGAGCAGCCGTCTCAAATGTTAACCACCATCTTATAAGTTCCTGTACTTCCTCTTACCCAAACTCCCACTCCCATTAGTGATCTACCCCATGGTACCATAACCCTAAGCCAATCCCAGAAGGACACAACCCCTTTGCTCTGGAAAGCCCCATGGTACCACCAACCTCAGCCAGTCCTATGCTGTTCCCACCCGCTTGGCTCTGATGCAAGTACCTGAGCCTATCCCACAAGGCCACAGCTACACCTCCCCACAAGAGGTTAACACCTGAACATCTTGGGGCCTCTCTCTCCTCTCTATAGAGCTCTTCTTTGTCAGCTCTGACAAATAAACTCTCGTGTGTATCTCTTCCTGGTCTCTGTTTTTCATTTCCTGCTTACCCATCTCTCATTCCTCGCTTTCCCTTCAATGAGAAAGATGGCAAGAAGGATGGAACATACCAGCTATACTACTTAGATGGTGCTTCTTGGCCTTGGATGCACTTTTGAATGTCAAAAGACAAAATGACAACAAATTTAGTTATAGATCTAATTGGCTTTTATTTGTGCTTCAGGAGTTGAGGCAGCCTCTATGCTAAGAAATAGAAGAGTGCTCCATCTGGGCAATAGAATAACAGTGAATTTTGTTTATTTATTTATTTTTGGTACTGGGAGTTGAATCCAAGGGTGGTTTACCACTGAAATACATCCCAGTATTTTTATTTTATTTTAGTTTTTATTTTGAGACAGCGTCTCTCTAAGTTGCTAAGGCTGGCCTCAAACTTACAATCCTCCTGTCTCAATCTTTCAAGTCACTGGGATTACAGGCATGAGCCACTGAACCAAGTTATAATTGTAGATTTTGTAAGGTGGCACTATGAAGACAGCAATAGGGGGAAAAGCCAATTGGTTAACATCAGGTTAGTTTATCCATAAGGGTTAAACAGAGGGGACTTGCTTATCTCATTGGCTAAAGCAGGCTTGTTTGAGGATTTGGCGATTAGTTTTTTGCTCCATTTCTCAGAAGGTAAAATAAACAACTTGGTTTTAGCTTGGTGTCATGGAATTTCAGTATTCACAGCTCCATTTGGTTTGGTCTGTTGGACCTAATTTAGGAGCTCAGTACAAACCAAGTTTCCATACCAGAGATAATCAACTTTCAAAGAGAAAAGGTTAATTTTAGCTCACATTTTTAGAGGTTTTGGTCCATGATCAGTTAGCCCATTGTTTAGGGGCCTGTGGTGAGATAGCATATCATGATAAAGAGCATCTGGCAGAGCAAAATCACTCACCTGATCATGAGCCAGGTAATAGAGGAGAGCTAGCAGGGAACAGGGTCCATAATCCTCCTCAAGGCCACACCCCCCAAAGACCTACAGACCTCCCAATAGGCCCCACCTTTTAAAGGTTCCCCCCCCAATAGTACCACCCTCAGGATGATGCCTCTAACATATGAGGCTTTGGGGACATTCAAGGCCCAAACTATGGTTCCTATTATACATTTATTTAGCATGAATCACCTGCGAAGCAGTTTCAAAATATCAATGCCTGGGTCTTACCGCCCACACTTTCTGATTTAACTGGATTGGACTAGGCCCAAAGACCCCAGGGATTCTATGGTGCAGCCAGGTCTGAACACCCAGGTTTAGAACACTGCTGCTGGTCTGATACTAAGAATATCTTCTAAACTTTTGAAGGAGGTTTTCTGGCCCCCTGAGAAACCTAAGTAGCTTTTTCCAAATGAGGGAGTGAGAACCACTTATTGTGAAAGAAGGCCGTTTGTCTTTCCCTTCCCCAGGGGGATCACAGAATCCCTGTGGGTTGGAGTCTCATGAGAGCAGACACACTCCAGTGGAGACAAAAACTGTCTCTGCCTCAGCAGACATGGCTGAAAAGCCTGCATCAGAGGCCATTTCGATTAGACAGAAGAGTGAGTACAGAAAGGGTTGACACCAAGGACTGGATCATATCATTTCTCCACCTGGAAGAATTAGCTTCGGACATCCCTGGAAGGGTGCTATCTCTAAAATCCTTAGGTTGAAGACTCTGTCACTCTCCCTGTCACTCACTCCTCGGTCTCACAATATTGGAGTCCAACAAATCTTTCTCACATCACACCAAATCCCCCCTACTGCAATTAAACTTCACTTTTCTAGTCCTTGTCGGAAACAAAAGACAGCTGTTCTTACTTATGCAAAGCTCCTAGGGCCAATGGAGAAGCTGGTAGTAGGGGGTAAATAGAATTGTCTGACCTTGGTTTTCAGTAAACCCTCAGGTAAAATTCTCTTCCTGCAGGATCCTGATGAGCTAAACAGACGGGCATTTGAGGTGAAGGTCTTAGATTTAATTCCTGGAATGAATAATAGTGACCTGAGGTTGTTATTGCTGTTCATCCCTAGTGTTTTCATTTATAAAGTCAGACAAAATTGTGTTGAGGAAAGCCCACTTTTAATGAGCAAACCCTCCTGATTTGCGTTCATTTCCACTGTTCCCCCTCCCACCCCCACCACTAACATCTGCACCTGAACTTCATGAGCCAAAAGGAAGGAAAAATAAAACCAGTGTCTGGCCTGGCTGTTTGCTGGAACCTACAGAATCCTGGACAATGTGAGCCACACAAGGCTGTTGTTTAATATCTGTGAACCTGTTCTAAAGGACAAGTTTGGATTGTGTATGAGTTGTCGGCTGAGTACCTTTGGGGACCTACTTCCAGGGTCATGTTTCTGTTTGTGACTGTGGTCTATGTTCACGATTTGTAATCACTCCAAGGACATGGGGTGAGGGAAACACACACACACACACACACACACACACACACACTCACATCCCCTGCTGCTTTGGTGACTAAACAGTGGAAGGGAAGTCTGAAATCTATTGGGCAGAGTGTCTCACCCCTTTCCCCCTTGTCTGACTGCCGTGCTGTTTGGTTATGAGTGTCTCTTTCCAGTTTTCCCCATCAGGATAGCAATGTTCTCAATGTTGTCTTCGGCAAACTACCAAAATAGAATTTATGATTCATTGACCCAAATTATGTTCCCACTGACAATATCTGCAGAAATTCTGTTCAACTATGGCTTGCTGACTTTACAGAAAACATACATCACTCCCTGGAATTCACCCTCCCCAACAAGGCCAACAGAAGAGCAAATTAAATCTTATCTCCTCGGAAGTCCTTGATGAAGAACATTCTAGTCTTGGCAATTGACTGCATATTTTCAACAAGTTTCAAGAAAGCAAGATTGTGAGGCTTTTTCTGTGAGGCCACTCTGAGCAGCACTCTGTTGACTTACTGTCCTGAGCCACAGTTCTGAGATGCAGGTCCCAGGAGAGCTTACTTTGCACTCTGAGCTCCATAAGTGATCACAAACATCTTCTCAGCAGGTAAGACAAAGTGCACAGTAGCCAGGTTCTGTCTTTGATTTCTCTTGCCCAAATCTTAAGAGGAAGCAAAATCACCTAAAAAGCTAAGAAACTAAGAGAGAAACTTTTCCCTAGTGATTTCTGCTTTCGTAAATTTGTCTCAAAATAAAGGAAAGTAAAAGTTAAAAACCTAGTCCATTGGTTTACAATCTGGCAGAACTAGATGAAATCCTTGTAGAGGAAAATACAGATGCTGCTTGACTTATGATGGGTTTGTGTCCCAATAAACTCATTGCGAATAAAAAATATTGTCAGTCAAAAATGCATTTAAAACACCTAACATACCAAGCATCTTAGCTTAGCAGTTCATTGCTGCTGCCCAGTATCACAAGAAAGTAATGTGTCCCCTAATGCAAGCCTAGAAAAAAGTCAAAATTCAAAGTGCAGTTTCTATCAAATGCATATAGCTTTGGCACCATCATCAAATCTAGAAATTATCAGTTAAACTATCTTAAGTTCAGGATCATACAAGTATAAAAGATGGAATGAGAACATACTCCCTTCTCCCCCAGTGCATTCAGCAGTAAAAAACTGAAAAGAATGCATGCAGCAGCGAGTTGAGGACTCTGAACAGTAAGGATGGCGGGTAGACTGGGAAAGAGAACCAGAATTCAAAGTACCAAACAATCAGCCGTGAGTTCTCCCTGTTTTTCACCCTTGGTATTCCCCCCTGGTGTGAACTCAAGGTGGCCTCCATGCTGGAAGTGACAAGCAGACATAGGAACACTGAGTCCCAGAGTCCTCTCTTCCGGCTCAAGGAACAGAAATGAAGACATCTAACACTAAGGGAAGAGGGGGCAACGGTCCATTTTCCTCTTTTCCTGAATTTTGTTGTAATCTAGATAATCCTAAGTGGTTGGTGGCAGTGGCAGCAGTGGACCCCGCAGATTCCTAATATTCTGGGGAAAGGGATTCTCCCTCTTGGTTCCAAGAGTGAGGAGGGTGTACCTGCCCTGGATGGTTTTCTGCCTATGTGTCCTCTTCCTGCCACTTGGTCCCAGATGCAGGTGCACTCATGGAAATAAGCAGCTGAGGGGACAACTAAAGCCCCCACTTTCTGCTGGGAGGGGCAAATAGCAGAACCCCAGGGAGCCAAAAAGTACTAGAAAGATCACAGAGAAGAAGGCACTCTGGAAAGTTGTTTCTGAATTCCTGAGTTTGCTCAGAAGCTGCACATGCATGGATCTGGTAATAAAAAAAATACCCCAGAGACTCGAAAAAACTAATCTATAAGACCATTTCACTGATCTGTCTCAGACTGGCTCCTGGGTGATATACGCATGGGGTCAGATCTGAATAGCACTGCAAAGGCTTTGAAAATTGGGCTGATGTTAAACTGCATGAACAGAAGTGTGGTTGGAACATACAACTTGACCCAACCAGGTTGACTGCCTATTAAAACAAAAATATTGACATCATACATAAGGTTCAAATGAGATCTGGATTCATAACAATATGAAAATGTCCAAAATGTAATTTGAAATTATTTGTTGTACATAAACCAGGAAAATCTCAACTTGCACAAGAAAATCAGCTGATGTCAACAACTAGCAAGACAGAGATTATCAGGCGGATACTTTATAGCAGCTCTCATAAACATTCTTCAAGAGGTAAGACTGATCACTCTTGGACTGAATAGAAAGATTTTAAATCCTAGAAAAGAAATAGAAAACAAAATGAACAAAATGTAAATTTTATAATTAAATAATATAATAACTAAATTTTAAAAATACATGGGATGGGCTCAATAGCAGATTGGAGATGACAGAAAAGAATCAAAGAATTTGAAAATAGATCAATATAAAATATACAGTCTCAACAACAGATAAGAAAAATATAGGGAAAAAAATAAACAGAACCATAGAGACATATGGAATAATATCAAAAGTCTAATATTCATGTTGTTGGAGTCCCAGAAAAAAACAGAGAATGGAGTACAGAAAAAAAATTGAAAAAATAATGTCCTAAATTTGGTAAAAGACATTAATGTATAGATTCAAGAAGTTCAGCAAATTCCAACAGCATAAAACCAAAGAAATCCAGCTGGTGTGGTAGCACAGGCTGGTAATCCCAGCTACTCAGGAAGCACAGGCAGGAGGATCTCAAGTTCAAGGCCAACTGGATAAATCAGTGAGACCCCCATCTCAAAATAAGATAAAATGTGCTGGGGATGTAGCTCAGGCAAAATACTCCTGGGTTCAATCTCTAGTTTTAAGGAAAAAAAGAAGAAAGAAAAAAGGAGAAGAAAGAAAAAAATTCATACCAAGATACATTATAATTAAATTCCTGAAAACTTAAAAAGAAAAAAAAAAACTTGGAAGAAAAAAAGAGGGGGGGGGAGGAAGAGGGTTAGAGCACAACAGAAAATAATCAAGGCAAGAGCAGAATCAATAAAATTTAAAACAGAAGTCAATAGAGAAAACTACAAATTTTTTTTTTTTTTAAAAGAGCAATAAAAGGGCTGGGGCTGTAGCTCAGTGGCAGAGCGCCTGCTTTGCATGTGTGAGGCACTGGGTTCGATCAGCACCACATAAAAATGGATAAATAAAGATTGTGTCCATCTACAGCTAAATATATATATAAAAAAGAAAAGAGCAATAAAATTGAAAATTTTTAATAAGACTAGTAAAGTAAAAACAGCAAAGACACAAGTTATTAATATCAGGAAAGAGGAGATATCCATACAGACCCAAACATCAAAAGGATAAAAAAGAAATACTATAAAAAAACATTAAGAACATGTAAACTATAAACAAGTCAGCAAAACTTACCCCAAATGTAAAGGACCTTTCTAGAACAACTGGTTTTGTTTCTTCAACACAGCTTCATGACAAAAAACTAAAGACTTCCAGGTTAAAAAAAATTTAAGAGGGCTGGGGATGTGGCTCTATCGGTATCGTGCCCGCCTGGCTTGCGTGCGGCCCGAGTTCAATCCTCAACACCACATACAAACAAAGATGTTGTGTCCGCCGAAAACTAAAAAATAAATATTAAAAAAAAATACTTAAGAAGAATAATTGCTAATGCAATCACTGCAAGTGGATTACAATTAAATAATGAAATAACAACAATTTTAAAGACACATGCTCATTTCTGGGGGAAATCAGTTGTAAAATGTTTTGAAGTAAAAATAGCTTGATTACAGACTAGTTATTATATGACATAAAAGAATTATTATTAATTTTGTTTCATGTGATAGTAGTGTTTTGGGTAATAGAGGAAAATTTCCTTGATTTTTTAAGATGTATACTAACATGCTTAATGGTGAAATGTTGGTATGTTTATCATTTCTTTAAAAATATCAGCAAAAGTGAAAGATTAGAATAGATATTTCTCTGAAAAAGATATGAAATGGCATCAAATGTATGGTTAGATGTTCAACATCACTATTCCTGAGAGAAATACAAATCAAAACCACAAAATATCATCTCACACATAAGAATGACACATACATATGTCATATATATGTCATATGTCTGTGGTATATTTATAAATACACATGTAAATATAAAAGCTAAGTAATAAAAATAATAAGAACATAAAACAAAACAGAAACCTAGAAATTAATAAGTATTGTCAAAGATGTAGAGAAATTGAAACTCTGGGGCTGGGGTCGTGGCTCAGTGGTAGAACACTTGCCCAGCACATGTGAGGCAATGGGTTCGATCTTCGGCACTGCATAAAAATAATAAAATAAAGGCATTGTGTCCATCCACAACTAAAAAATATATTTTAAAAAAAGAGAGAGAAACTGGAACCCTTGTGCACTGGTGATGAAAATGTAAAATGGCACAGCTATTAAAAAGTGGTGCAGCCTGATGGGGTGGTGCATGCCTACAATCCCAGCAGATCAGGAGTCTGAGACAGAAGGATCAAGAGTTCAAAGCGAGCCTCAGCAAAGGCCAGGCACTAAGCAACTCAGTGAGACTCTGTCTCTAAGAAAAAATGTTCAACAGGGTTGGGGTTTGGGCTCTGTGGTCAAGTGCCTCCAAATTCAATCCCCAGCACCAAAAAAAAAAAAAAAAAAAAAAAAAAAAAGTGCATCTATGGAAAACAGTATGGAGGAGAAATTTAAAAATAGAATTACCATATGATTCAGCTCTCCTGCTTCTGGGTGTGTACATATGCACACAAAAACATCACAACCCATGTTCATAGCAGCACTATTTCTAGTAAACAAATAGACATGTGATACATCCATACATTCCTTGTTCAGCCTCAAGAAGGAAGAAAATTATGCTAAGTGAAATAAACCAGACACCACACACACACACACACACACATACACAGAGCAAATACCATGTGACTCCCCTTACCTAGAGAAGTCAGTATCAGAAACAGAAAGTAGAATGGTGATGGCCAGGGCCCAGGGGACAGAGGTTCAAGAAAGGGAGCTGTTCAATGGGTATAGAGTTTTGGTTTTAAAAGATGACAATGTTTTAGAGATCTGTAGTACAACAATGTGGATATACATGACACTACTGAACTATACACTTAAATTAGTTAAGATGATAAATTTTGTTATATGTATTTCACCACAAGTTAAAAAATTAAAAACTCAGCAAAAGGGGAAAGAAAGCAAATCTGGGAAATATTAGCAATTGTTCCACCCAGATGATGATTTTTATAATTGTTTGCTTGAGACAGGGTCTTGCTATGTTGCACAGGCTGGTCTTAAATTCCAGGGCTCCAGAGATTATCCTAGCTTAGCCTCCCAAGTAGCTGGGACTATAGGCATGCACTGATTTTTTTAAATTATAAGTATGAACATATAGTAGGGATGGGGAATGTAGCTTGGTGGCAAAACACTTGCCCAGCATATGTGAAGCCCAGGGTTCTATCTCAGTACAAAAAATAAGGAAAAAATAAGCATACAACCTGGTACAGTGGCACATGCCTGCAATCCCAGTGGCTCAGCAGGCTGGGGTAGGAAGATTGTGAGTTCAAAGCCAGCCTCAACAACTTAATGGGGCTGTAAGCAAGTTAGTGAGACCCTGTCTCTAAATAAAATATAAAAGGGGCTGGGGAGGTGGCTTAATGGTTAAGCACCCTGGATTCAATCCTCAATACAAAAAAAAAAAAAAAAAAAAAAAACCCATACAGTAAGGTCTGATATATTTTGTAAATGAACATCTGTAAGTGGGTGTTCTTGGGCTTGTTATTCTCGTACCCTGTATTTATCTAAAGTCTCACACTATAAACACCTCTCTCATTCTCATGGCAAAGATACAAAGTTCGACTCTGGCAGCACTGAGGAATGATAGGGATCTACTGAAGGTTTTGAATGAAGACTGAGAGGGTAATTTCTTGAAATCTCTCTCCCTTCCTGCCCCTCCCCACCCCCCCACCCCCGTTCTACTGCCAACCCTTCAAAGCTCCCTTCCCAATGGCAGTTACTGCAGACCCCTCCCCTCCCTCTCCCTGTATATAGATAGGGTCTCTCTTCTCTCTGGGCTGCCTTTGGTTTTCCTCTCCACTCCCCCTCTTCCCTATCTCCCCTAATCCTGTTGTGATTCATTCCCAACTCTGTAAGAAAAAAGCCGGTCCTTAGTCTGCTCAGGCTCTGCTCGGGAGCCTCAGTTCATGTAGCTCTAGGT
Organism: Spermophilus citellus; assembly: GCF_964194105.1. Classification (NCBI taxonomy): domain Eukaryota; kingdom Metazoa; phylum Chordata; class Mammalia; order Rodentia; family Sciuridae; genus Spermophilus; species Spermophilus citellus. Next base: position 147,408,189 of record NC_138183.1, on the reverse strand, counting down.
ACAAATTCTAAGGAACTACCGGGTAAAGTTGCATTGTGTGCCCTTGGGTGTACTTAGAGAAAGAGGATTTCAAGCAATGTTCTCGTGTCCTCTCTGAAGTTTTTATCTAAAATGCCTTAATCTGTGAAGACATTTTTAGGTATTGGGGCTCAGAAAATAACAACCCAAAGCATGGTGCTTGGGCACGCTGAGTACTTTCAACCGGTGCACATTGGAAGGACCTTAGAACACAGTCTCTTTCTGACCTTCTCCTGCTCACCTCTCTTTTTTCCTTTTTCCTTCCTGGAAGGCAGGTCTTAGAAATTAGAACCCCTCTTCCCAAAGCCAGCCGTAAAACCTAGAGTTGCCCACTCTGACCTTCCCTTGCCTTTCTGTGCAAGATCTGGCCATAAAATAATTCTCTGACCTACCTTTCCTAACAGTAGATCACAATACCCTCAATCTAGAGGGGGTGGTGTCCCATACCTCAAAGGAAAGAATGTCACACAGAGAGGCCAAAAAGAATCAGGATAGGACTTATAGAATCCCCTTCGGTCTATTAGCCTCAAGTCATGCAGTTTGTGGTCAAAGTCTGCATGACTTTCCATCCTTCATCAAGTCTAAGCATATAATGGACAGTTTTCCTGGGTCTTTGGGTCTTTACTTCTGAAGTTTTCCATGTTGCATAAAACTTTGATTAAAGAAATTTACTATACTTCTTTCTGGTTGTCCCGTCTTTTGTTGTAGGGGTGCCAGTCATGACCTTTACGGTGGAGTGAGGAAAGTTACCTCACCTTTCCATCCCTGTGCATATAGGTTTTCTATCCTTTTGTTCCTTCACAGAAGTGGCACGCTTTCAAAGCACCAAGGATTTCAGGTCTGATGGCACACACCTGTAATCTCAGCTATTCCAGAGGCTGAGGCAGGAGATGCAAGATCAAAGCCAACCTGGGCAACATAGGGCGACGCAGTCTCAAAATAAAATAAAAAGGACTGGTGTACACTTGCCTAGCACGCACAACACCCTGGTTCAACCCCCAGTACTGCACAAAAAAAAAAAAAAAAAAAAAAGCAGGATTATTGCAAGTCACGATGGGGTAATATTCTGGTTTAGATTCAGAACACTGAAACATACGAGAACATTACTACATCCCCATGTCTTAAGGCAGACTATCGTTTTATATCTAGTTATCATTTACTTTCAGAATGATAATTGATCTATTGTCATTGACTGGCCACACAGCTACGGAGAACCAGCTCTGTGCAAAAACACTGTTAGGACTTTGAGAAACTGCCTCTGACTTATAAAAGAGGATTTATTTGCACAGCTCCATCCTAAAATAGCAAAGTGTTATTGCCTGCTTCACTGGAATCCTGGTTGGAGTTGGGAAATTAAATCTTTTGTGATGTGCATGGAAGTGGGAAAATGTTTCTCCCCTATGTGGGGGGACAAGCTAAGCCTGAAAGACAATAGAGTTCCCTGATGATCTACTTCCATAGTCAACAGCTCCATTTGGTTGGGACCTGTGTCCTCCTGAGCCCCCTAGGACTTTGGGTGAAGAGACCTAGTTCCCCCAGGGAAAACAGAGCTCCCAAAACTGACTCTGGACTCTAAGACCAGTCAGTTCTCTCTGAGTCCCACCCTCTCCCAGTGGCTAAGTCTGTAGGACTTCCTGGAGAAAGCAGCGCTCTGCCTCAGGCCAGCTCCCTCACAGGACTGACTGATCCTTGCCTGCCTTGGCACCATGGCCCAGCCTTAGACCCAGTGTCCCTCTCAGGCCAGCTTCCTTGCCAGCTGGACGGATCTCAATGTCTAAGCTAAACCCCCACCTACCATGAGTTGCTTACCCTGAAGGACTCGTGTCTAGTAACGTGCAGTAGAGGGGGGAGGTTTAGGCTGGTCCGGTCAGCATTTCCCTACCACATGTTTCTCTGTATAGCAGCATTTCAGAGTCCCATGCAGGGGCCCCGTCAGAAACCTGACTAATGAGAAGCTGAGAGGATCCAGAGCTTCATATTTGAACCCTTTGAAGCCAGAGAGAATAGCAAGTCTTTCTATGTGTTAGCATCAGGCTGGTAGAGATGGGAACATTTGGTGTGTCCCATATATAGAGTTTATAATGTCTGAGCTTCCTGGGATCTAAATGCAGTCATGTTTATCTGCACTGTTGCCTTGGTAGAGTTCCCAGAGCTGAGGACGCTTCCCAGTTACCTAGGGAGCTTATTATAGATTCTAAAAAAGGCTTATTTCATTGGTCTAATGCGGCAGGGCCCAGGAATCTGTTTCTGAACAACGCACGTGGGGCGATTCTGAGGCAGCAGGTGCATGAGCCACCATTAAGAAGCAATTGGTGTACACTGTGTCTCTGGATAAATTAAGAGGCAAGTTGGGGTTGGGGGTGTATCTCAGTGGCATGCTTACCTAGCCTGCCTGAGGCCCTAGGTTTGATCCCCAGCACTGAAGAAAAAAAAAAAAAAAAAGCTAAGTTGATTTGGCCTCCCTGAATCTTAGATGGTGATTTTCATTTAGGCTATTCTGAGTTGACCTAAGAGCCCCAGGAATCCACTTATCACAGCCATAACAGCTTTTCCAGGGCACCAGTTCTGCACCTCTAATTCACCCTCTTGAACAGAAAGTGCCAACAGGAGTAGAGCAGAGGTGGCTAATGTGGAAAAGCTCTTATGCAAGAAGACATGCTTGAACAAATGGGGGCATTTTCCCTAAACAGTGCTCAGTAGTCTTTTAAAAATGCAGCACCGCTGATTGTGGGTTGGTTTTTTGTTTTGTTTTGTTTTGTTTTGTTTTGTTTGATGCTGGAGATTGGACCCAGGGCTTTGCTCATGCCAAGCATGAGTTTTACTACTGAACTTTATTCCCAGTCCTGATTGCATTTTTAATCATATCATTCTGTTCCCTTCCCACCACCCTGCTATCCCATACAGCTACTTCTCAAGGCCACTTAGAGCATAAAATTCCAAAAATGCTGGACATAAGCCGAAACCAGTGTCTTCATGGAATTTTCTGTTTGTTTTAATGTTTTGAGGTTACAAACTAAGACAAAGACTCCAATCAGAAGATAATAGAGCAGTCATTGTCAGCAAAACATTCATAAGGCCAAATTTGGGGATTCATCACTGTGTTCCCACGAACCCTCTCTAGATTTAATTATACAAGAGCAAAAGAACGGAAACAAATTAGATGGCTGCCAATGGGGACGGATTAAATGAGTTGTGATACATCCACACAATGGAAAACCATGCAGCCCTAAAAAAGAATTTAAAATTATTTTATGACCTGATTTGGAAAGATCTTTAGATATATCATGTTAATTGAAAAAATAAATGCAAAATTTATAATTAAGGACAGAACATACGTATTTGTTTATATCACATTATATGTTTATTTCTGAAAGGACATGTTTTAAAGTAACATTATTTGCCTCTGAGAACTAAGTGGCTGAGGGAGAGGGCATAAGGGAGGATTTACATGCCATCATTTAAACTTTAGTTAATGTATTACCCATTCAAACAGTAAACTAAGAACACGTGTATACATGAACAACTCACGAATCTACATTGATTTTGGGGACACAGATAATCTAAATGGAACTTAAAATATTTCTATTTAGTTTTTATTTGGTTTCATTTTTTATTTTTGAAACAGATTTGCCACCCTGATCATGTTTTGTTCTCCCTAATTTTAGAACAAGTCTGAAGTACAGGAACATACACCAGTTGGACAGTGGGAGGGAGCAGCTAAGAAGCCAGACTTGGAAAGAACATTTGCTTGGGGTGATTAATGTGCAAATATTGATGAGTGACCAGGGTTTGCAGCCCAGGTGCCTCCTGAAGGTGACGGCATTCAAGTCAAGACCATTACAAGATTGCTGTAGCATATGAATACTCTCTTAGTCACAGCCAACGAATCACATGCAATGTAAAATTATAGCAGCTGATTACTGAAATGACCCTGATTGTTCCCCTCCTTGCAGTCATGCTTGGTAACCTGGTTACAATTTAATTTGCAGCTCTTCTTACCAAACAGTAGAATCTGTTTCCCTACCTCCTGGCCTCTGGGCTGTCCTTTTGATTTGCTTTGACCAATAAAATGAAGCAAAATTAGTTGTGTGCCATGTCCACTCATAGGTATCAGAGAAGGTTTGCACACTTCACTCTCTTGGACCCCTGCTCTGGACATGAGTACAAACCTGGACTAACCTGCCCTGATGAGAGACTATGAGGTCCTGGAACTATGAGAGGGCATTCACATGCAAAGATGTCAACTGCGTGCAGACTCCTGAGAGAGTCTAGCTGGATCAGAGCTGCCCAGCAGACCCATTCTCTCTCAACTTCAGCAAATGCATAGTGTTTTACAGTGTTCCATGGTTGTATCTTAAATGATATTATTGTGACCCCAGACAACTGACAGAGAGCTCCTTTACTGTCTTTCCTTCCCATCTCTAGTATTAGATGGCTGCCTTCTTACTACCCATCAAAGGGGTTCAGACACACCATTCCAAAACATGCTGCTCTGGCATATTGACTATTTTGAGTTAGAGGGACTTTGAAAAAGCAGAAGGTGCAAGATTGTCCTGACCTCCCTTCTGTTTCTTGAAAGCAGGAGATAAGATTCCCAAATGAAAGATGCCCTGTCTGCACCAGAAGTATCTCTCATCTCAGCAAGAACAGAATGCTGAAGCGGAGGGGAGTCTGCTCAAATGAACCTTGTTAGACTAAGCTTGCCTTGCTAGCCACTTCTCCCCACCATGGGCCACCCCAGCCCAAGCCACTTGGTCATGCCACATTTTCATGATTTACTCCTCTTTGTCCATGCTCAATTGTTTCCTTGGATCTTCAATTCTTTATGAAGACTCCTATGCCATGGAAAGCTTATATTAAAATAAACATGTATGCTTTTATCCTTTGGATCTGTTTTATGTCAATTGAATTCTCAGACCCAGTCAAAACACCATGAGAGTTGTAGAGGTCAGATTTGGCTTCCCTTACGTGACCTCTCAGTCTCAGTTATCAGCTCAGCTTATTAAAGGGCACACACCATGTGTCAGATCATTCGTACATAGTCCCTGACCTCAAGGAACACACATTTGGGGAAACAGAGACAGAACTGCAGTGTGCACTGGTTGTCATGCTTAGGTAGGAGAGAAGCACTTAAACAACCTGGAGGTTCAGCACAGCTTACTGGCCATGATCTCAGAGCTGCCTTAAAGACTGAATAATAGCTTATTGGGCAAAAGAATGGGCAAGGGATTTCCAAGCAAAGAATACAAGAGGGGAAAGACATAGTGGCCTAAGTGTGAGAGACCAGCAAGGAATGAAATGGGCTCCCTAACTTTCTCCCATAACTGATCCCCCTGGCTTCTAACCTCCATGGTCCCCCTTCTGATTCCTTACATTCCAGGTTGCCCCACATATGCAGTTTGTAGTGCAGTCCCTTATGGCCTTGCTACTCAGAGTGGCCAGCAGTTATAACATTACCTGGAGCTTATTAGAAATACAGATTAAACTCACCCCAGACCTATAGCAGACTCTCCATTCTAACAAGGTCCCAGGATGGATCAATGCACAGTCGAGTCTGAGAAGTGCTTCATTATAGCACTGGTATTAGTGAGAGGGCTAGCGACTTACCCTATAACCTAGTCAGGCTTTATGAACCTTTTAGTAGCAACTTTTGCAGAAGGTTGAGTTTACCAGAAAGTATGGTCTTTGTACCAACTTTTAAACTTCCTTTTAATATAGCTGTTTTTCTTGACAACATGACTTATATACCTAATTAGATTGTGATCAAGGGCTACATTTCTTGGATTCATTCCTTTTAAGCATCAAAGGCAGAAAGACAGGCAGAATCTTTCCTTTAAAAAACTACAATATAACAAAAGAATGAGGCCTACTATGAACCTTAACTCAGGACTTCAAGCCTTTTTCTGCTTCTTGCCAAAGGGTTTCCTCAAATGAGTTTCAGCCTCAGTTTTCTCACCTACAAAATGGAGAGAACTGCTAAGGTGTAGCTTATAGATGATGAATATAAAATGCACTGCATGGGTACTAAGTGAACACTCCCCAGTGGTAGCCATAATGGCAAATACCAATAATAGGTAGTATGACATTGCAGAAAAGGGAGTATCTACATTGAATTGAGGAATCAGAGCGGCCTTATGAAAAAGCAGGTACTGGAAATGGCAGCTGAGAATAAAAAGACAGAAATTTGGAAGAAAATTAAGGAAGTAAACGTATTTTCAGAAAAGATTGCATAAGGCAAACTTGGGAGACCGAGACTTCATCTGATTTCCCCTCCTTGTTTATGAATTTATTGCTAGGAATATTGTTTCAAAAGGAAAAAAACAATTAGATCACTTCTAAAGAAATATTTACGCATTTTATGCATTTAACAAGTTGCCTTTACTGTAAAGATGAAAATGACGGGAAATAAGATCTCCCAGAAAATCTGGGCCATATGTTACTTTGCCTTGTGGTTGTACATGCAAATTCAGCCGTTGTGTTGGCTGTGTTGGCTGCCTGCTGCCCAGACATAGCGGGGTGAGCTCAGGACAGAGCCCTGCTTCAGCATGAATGCCTCTGCCTTCTCTTGCTAACACATTCCCTCCGCCACTCAAGAATGCACAGAGCATTTGCCAGGTCGGGAATGCCTGGCTATGACAGCACCATTTGCAAAGTAAAGAGTCTATTTATGAAGATAATGGCAATACCCAGGCCAAGCCCACCGTGGGAGAGCCTTGGCTTCTAATTAGCAAGAGCAGTGCATTTTAATGAGGCAGCCTCGGTAGGCAGTTGGCTCCTGCTTTGACTGCCAACGAATCTGGGGCAGAGGGAGTGTTGGCAGGGAGAACGCAGAGCAGGTGAGGAGAACAAAACAGAGAAAATGTGCTCATCCCTTGGAAACTTCAAGTCTTAGAATTATTTCATTCCCCCATTATCCTGGCTGTCATCCCATAGGCTGTTTCTCTGAGAGCCAATGGTCCTTAGAAGAACCAGTAAATCTCTGGTAAACCAGCAACCCTGAAACTATTGCTGATATGAGAAGCAGAGGTTGGGGGTTGGGGAGGAGTGGTGCCTCAGAAATGTGACCATTGGATCCCTTTTGAAAGGCAATTAGACCATTGCTAAGAAGCCTATAGAGGAATCTGAATTCTTTGGATTTTTCTGGAAGGACAAGAAAGAACAGTCATAGTCCCTGCCTCTGTGAATCCTCTGGAGGTGATCTGTACCATCAAAGCCAGAACTTCAAATTCCGTTGCTGGATGGTGATGGATTACTGCTGCTGGATGTCATAAAGAAAGTAGAACTCCTTGGCATCTATGCTGAGTCTGGATTCTGGTTCAAGGAGAATGATCTTTCTACCGAAAACGGTGAATGACCATTCATAGGTGGGGATAGCTACTCCAAGACGCATGAGGAACAGGGAGCACACCTTAATGCTTTAATGACCTCAGTTTTTGAGTCATGCAACTTGCATCCCTTAATACCAAGAGGATGCTGTGAAAGGACAGAATCCTAATTAAGCATTTCTCTTTTATTGCCCCTATAATCTAACTCTTCCATACAATGTGGGTGCAAAAGGGGAGGATCTGATTTCACATAACCCAGATGGTTGAAACCTTTGAAGAATTTAGTGACACCCCAAGACGTGCTAGAGGACTGTGTTATTTTGTAAGTAGAAGGACTCTTAGAACTATAGACATTGAGTCTGGCCATACCCTCAAGCAAGATAAACCTTGGAATTTTTTTTAATATTTACTTTTTAGTTGTAGGTGGACACACAATATCTTCATTTCAATTTGATGTGGTGCTGAGGATCAAACCCAGTGCCTCGCGCGTGCTAGGCGAGTGCTCTACCACTGAGCCACAACCCCAGCCCCAAACCTTGGAATTTTTAAAAGCATGTTTATGGGCAAATTGACAAGAAAGAAAGAGGTGGCCTTTAGGAGTAGGCATATGAATCATCACCAAAAAAACAAAAACAAAACAAAACAAAAAACAGGACAAGGGAGAAACTTCTAATTATCTCCCAGTGTCTAGTCTCTTATTTCCCCATAGTAACAGAAATTTCAGCAGAACAAAGAGATGCTCTATTAGTTTCCAATTGCTGCTGTAACAAATCACCACAAACTTAGTGGCTTAAATCAACACAGATTTACCATTTTATAGCTCTAGAGGCCAGAAATCTAAAATAGATGAGCAGGGCTATATTTCTTCAAGAAACAGGAGCTGGGACCATCTGTTTTCTCATTTCTTCTAGCTTCTAAAGGCCACCTGCCTTATGACCTCTTCCTGTGTCTTCACAGGCAGCAGCGTGGCATCTCCAGCTCACACTCCTCCCCCCACCTGCTTTCATCCTCTGTCCTCACTCATGCTGAGTCTCTAGTATCCCTCTTAGAATGACCCTGTGATTGCTTTGGGCCCACCCAGATAACCCATGGTAATCTCTCTGCCTCAAGATCCTAATTTAACCACATCTGCAAAGTTCCTTTATGGAAATATATAACGCAACTTATTTACAGGGACATTGGGTATCTTTAGGGAACCAGGAATCAGCGTCTACCTCTGTTACCCAAAATAAAATCTGAATTTCCCAACCCCACCTGCAGCTAGGTTTAGAACATGTGACCAAGTTCTGGTCATGGATACAAACTGTGAAGACTATCAGAATCAAAATGGAGTTGCTGTGTCGAGCCCTAAAAAAAATAAATGAATAAAACCAGGAGATTAGGAGATCTGGTGCACACACCTGTTAAGATAAAGGATTCTACAAGAACCACAATGTTGCGCGCGTGCGCGCGCACACACACACACACACACACACATACCCCCCCAAAAAATACTTCTGCACAGACATCTACCTAAGAACTATTTAAGCCCAGCATGGTGGCACACTCCTGTAATCCCAGTGGCTTGGGAGGCTGAGGCAGGCAGATAGCAAGTTCAATGCCAGCCTCAGTAATAGTGAGGTGCAAAGCAACTCAGTAAGACCCTTTCTCTAAATAAAATACAAAAAAAGAGCTGGGGATGTGGCTCAGTGGTTGAGTGCAATCCCCAGTACCCCTCTGTGAAATAAAACTGCCTATTTAATCTTGGACTGACAGCACTCTCATTATTGATACTTGTAACCAAGGATTATCATTTCAGAATATGTGATGTAATCCTCTTCATTTTGCCTTTAAAAATCACCCTTACCTCAACCTCTTTGAGAATGCTCCATTTACTAAGACAGGTGTATTCCCATTGCAATGCTACTCCCAAATAAACTTATTTGTCTTCGGAGAATCTCTCTCAGTCTGTTATTCAGGTTGACAGAGCAAAGTGAAGTATTCTCCTCCTGAGTCATGCCCTTCAAGGAAAGTGCATGTTATTTGCTAAAAATTGGCAGATTGAGCCTTCAGGAACTGGTGGATGAGACCAGTATCTGAGTGTTTTTCAACTGCAAGCACCTATGCCCCTGAACCTCTCTTCAAGCCACCATACCAGCTTGCAATTTTACATGAGAGAATAATACACTTCTAAGCTATGCAGACAGAATCATATTCTGCTTAGTACATATTCAGGTAGGCTAAGGACCTATAATTGGCAAGGCATTTGGGGACTTGAGCAGCATTTATCAAGATCTCTTATTACATCTGTGTGCTCAAGATGGAGAAATACCAGTTAAAGCCAAGAAAACTCATGTGGGTTTATTAGTGTTTGAGTGACCTTAAGGGTACAGATTAATGAGTTAGACTTAATCTCTATGGAGAAATTTTAATGTTATGGCTCTGTTACAGTCCATGCTCCTGACTGGTGAGACCACAGCTGAAATATTTAATTTCCTTCCCTGGGCTCCACTAGAAGAGGCTTACAGACATGGGAGAAAATGATGATGAAGGGACTTAAAACCACTTCGCCTAAGGAAGGGTTGAAGAAGCACAGTGGGCAGAGGGGTCAGAGGCTTATGGAGCACTTATCAGGTGTGAGGCACAATATTAAGTGACATGGGATAGAAAAGAAGAGGACACACTTCCTAGACCTCATAGGAGATAGGAGGCAGGAGGCATTCATATAAATGTAAATTTATAAATTTATGTAAATGTACTTAAGGTCACCTTCCTGGGCTTAGCTTGTAGGGTAGCACAGTAAGAGACGACTGATGCTGGTGCCAACTCTCACGAATACAAACAACAGTTAACGCTGGAGAGGATGTGGAGAAAAAGGAACGCTTTTACACTGTTGGTGAAATTGTAAATTAGTGCGACCACTATGGAAATCAGTATGGAGCTCCCTCAAAAGTCTAGGAAAGAATGGGAAAGACAGTAGAGTGGATTGGACATAACGTTCCTATGTTCATATATGAAGACATGACCAGTGAAATGCCACATCATGTTCAACCACAAAAATGAGAAGTTATACTCTTGTTGAATAAAATAACAAGTTTGAGGCAAGTCTGGGCAATGTAGGGTGATACAGACAGGGGATATAGCTCAGTGGTAAAGCACTTTGAAATGTATAACATGTCAAAATATATTGTACTGTTGTGTATAACTAAAAATAATAACAACAAAGACTAGGTATGGAACCACCCTATAACCCAGCTATCCCACTCCTTAGTATTTACCCCCCAAAATTAAAATCATCATGTTACAGCGATACCTGCATACCCATGTTTATAGCAGCATAGTTCACAATAGCCAAACTATGGAATCAGCCTAGGCGTCCATCAGTGGATGAATGAATAAAGAAAATATGGTATGTATACACCATGGAGTTTTATTCAACCATGAAGAGGAAGAACTTATGTTATTTGCAGGAAAATGGATGGAATTTGAGACCATTATGTTATGTGAAATAAGCCAAACTCAGACACTAAAGTGTCATATGTTTTCTCTTATATGTGGAAGCTAGAGAAGAAAAAGGAAAATAAAGGTAGTGGGGGGAAATCTCCTGAAAACGGAAGAGAGGTCTGTAGGAGTAAAAGACAGGGGAAGGGAGGAGGAAAGGGAAAGTGGAAATATTGGGGAATGATATTGGCCAAATTATATCATTGTATCACGTTCATGTATGGATATGTAACAATAAGTCCAATCACCATGTATAATTATAATACATCAATAAAAAATATGGGGGAATAAAAAGTATCTATTCGTCCCAGTTATAGTGGCACACACCTGTATTCCCAGGTACTCAGGAGGCTGAGGCAGGAGGATCACAAATTTGAGGCCAGTCTGGGCAACTTAGGGAGATCCAGACAGGGGATATAGTTCAGTGGTAGAGCACTTGCTAGATTCAGGGTTCAACCTCCAGTACCCAAAAAGAATTTGTGGAGGTTTTCTCATTTCGTTTATATTTCCTTGCCCTAGGGGAAAAAAAATCTTTCTGTCCATCTACAAGTCAACTTTCTATTGCTATAACAAATAGCTGAAATAATAAAATTATAAAGATAAAAAGTTTATTTGGCTCACAGTTGTAGAGGTTTTTGTTCATAATCTATATCAGCCTCATTGCTTTGGGCCTCTAGTCACCATCATGGTGGATGGGAGCATGTGGTAGAGCACAACTGCTCAGATCCTGGTCAAGAACCAGGGCAGTGGGAGAATGATAACAGATCCCAATATCAACAATATACCACCTAGGAACAATTTGTTGCTATTAAGACATTTACAGTTTTGTCACAGTGTACAGACTGTTGGATTCAATTATTATCTATAATATAGTAAGTAGGTTTGTAAAAGGTTTACTGTTTCTGACGGTGGACAATGAACTGGGGTGAGGTGAAGGATGATATGCTGAGGAGGTAGGATGTGAGGGTACAAAGATAATATATTTTAGGAAGTATGAAAGGGAAATCTTATGAAGAGGGTTAGTAGCAAGAGAATAGACAAGAGGTAGTTTGGGGTAGACAAATACATGAGAAGACAGTAGAGTACATAAAACAAACATAAATATGTATTTAAAAAAATAAAGGATGTTAAAATAGTAAAGATTGGAGGAGAAAAATAAAAGAAGCAAAAAGGGGGGGGCATATACAACATCTCTATATTATATTATTCAGATGTCCCAGTTCTCAAAATCCTAATTCATGCAAAGTCCTTGGTTTCACATATGTTGGGGATGTGAGGGTGGTAAGATAGAGGGAGAGAAGAAAAAAGAGAAAAAACATTCTTGAAGGAAGAAACCAGGATTGTTGCTAGTTTTAGAGATCTTATCTTTCCTGCTTCCCTTCTCATCCAATAGGTGGAGTTGTCTGTTGTTAGCTAGTGTCTCTGTCCTCAGGATTGTAGAGGTAACCAGGGTGGGAATGCTGGTCCTGGTGCAGGGTGTCTGGAAGCAAGAAGCGGCACTCACCAGTCTCTGCAGGGAGACTGCACTTCAAGGGTCTCTTTTTGGGTCCACTTGTAGGACTTGAGCACCTGGTCCTATCTCCCTATCTTGCCCACAAAGGAGAGGTCTGGGAACCCTACAAAAGCACTACAAACCTATAGGGTAAAAACAATAACACCCCAGACCCACAGAGCTGGAAGGGAAGACACACAAGCAACATGAAAAGCCAAGGGAAGAAAGTGCCCCAAACAAATCAAGATACTGCATTATTAGAATCCATGGCAACCACAGCAGAATAAAAGACAGAAAAGAAGATCAGGATGTACATGATTAAAATGTTCTGTGAACTGAAGGAAGATATAAGAGAGCAAATACAGGCAGCAAGAGATCATTTCGACAAAGAGGTACATAAGCAAATACAGGAAACAAAAGATCACCTCAACAGGGAGATAGAGGTTCTAAAAAAAACCCCACAGAAATCCTTGAAATGAAAGAAACAATAGACCAAATTAAAAGCTCAATTGAAAGCATCACCAAGAGAGTAGACCACTTGGAAGACAGAACATCAGAAAATGAAAATATATAATTTTGAAAAGAATATATATAACATAGTGAAAATGGTAAGAAACCATGAACAGAACATTCAAGAAATGTGGGATAGCATAAAAAGACCAAATTTAAGAGTTATTGGGATAGAGGAAGGCATAGAGTTTCAAACCAAAAGAGTGAACAATGTATTTAATGAAATAATATCAGAAAATTTTCCAAACATGAAAATAAATTGGAAAATCAAATTCAAGAAGCCTACAGGACCCCAAATGTACAAAATCACAACAGATCCACACCAAGGCAAATTATAATGAAAATGCCCAACATACAGGATAAGGAGAGAATATTAAAAGCCACGAGAGAAAGGAATCAGTTTACATATAGGGGAAAACCAATTAGGATAACGGCAGATTTTTCAACACAGGCCCTAAAAGCTAGAAGATCCTTGAACAACATATATCAAGCTCTGAAAGATAATGGGTGCCAACCAAGAATCTTGTATCCAACAAATTTAAGCTTTAGATTTAATGATATAATAAAAACCTTCCATGATAAACAAAAGTTAAAAGAATTTACAGCTAGAAAACCGGCACTACAAAACATGCTTGGGAAAATAGTCCATGAAGAGAAAAAGGAAAACAGTAATGAAAATCAGCAGAGGGAGGTAGTACCCTAAAGGGAAAACTAATCAAAGAAGAAAATCAAGTCAAGTTAAGAAACAAAAATAAACAAATATGGCTGGGAATACAAACCATGTCTCAATACTAACTCTGAATGTTAATGGCCTAAGTTACCAATCAAAAGACATAGGCCAGCAGATTGGATTTAAAAAAAGAGCCAACAATATGCTGCGTCTAGGAGACTCATCTGATAGGAAAGATATTCACAGACTAAAGGTAAAAGGTTCAGAAAAATCATACCAGTCACAGGGACTGCGGAAGCAAGCAGGGGTTTCCATCCTCATATCAAAGAAAGTAGACATCAAGCCAAAGTTAATCAAAAGTGATAAAGAAGGACATTTCATACTGCTCATACACCATATGCCAACCATACACCAATAAAAAAAGGAAACTATACACCAACAAAAACAGTTATAAATATGTATGCCCCAAACAATGGAGCATCTAAGTTCATCAAACAAATTCTTCTCAAGTTCAAGAGCCAAATTGACCACAACATAATAATCTTGGGTGACTTTAACACACCGCTCACAACACTGGATAGAACTTCTAAACAAAAGTTGAATAAATAAACTATAGATTTAAAAAAATACAATCAACAACTTTGACTTAACTGATAAATATAGAATATTTCATTCTTCATCAAGCAAATACACTTTCTTCTCAGCAGCACGTGGATCCTTCTCTAAAATAAACCATATAATATGCCACAAAGCAACTCTTAGCAAATACAAAAAAGTAAAGCTGCTACCCTTCATTTTATCAGATCATAATGGAAAGAAATTAGAAATCAATGACAAAATAAAAAATAAAAATTACTCCAACACCTGGAGACTAAACAATATGCTACTGAATAAACAATGGGTTGCAAAAGACATCAAAGAGATTAAAAAATTCTTAGAGGTAAATGAGAACATAGACACAACATATTGAAATCTTTGGGACACTATGAAAGCAGTACTAAGATGAAAGTTTATTGCATGGAGTTCATTTCTTAAAAGAAGAGAAAGTCAACAAATAAATGACCCTAACACTACATCTCAAAGCCCTAGAAAAAGAATAAACACCGAAAGCAGTAGAAGGCAGGAAATAACTAAAATTAGTGCTGAAATCAATGAATTGAAACAAAAGAAACAATTGATAAAATTGACAAAACAAAAAGTTGTTTCTTTGAAAAAAAATAAACAAAATTGACAGATCCTTAGCTATGCTAATGAAGAGAAGGAGAGAGAAATCTCAAATTACTAACATACAAGATGAAAAAGCTAATATCACAACAGACACTACAGAAATACAGAGGATTATAAATTGTTTTGAAAACTTGTACTCCAATAAAATAGGAGACATTGAAGTTTCTTAAGTTATATGATGTGCCCAAATTGAATCAGAATGATATACACAATTTAAACAGACCAATATCAAGCAATGAAACAGAAGACACCATCAGAAGTCTTCCAACCAAGAAAAGCCCAGGACCAGAAGAATACACAGCTGAGTTCTACAAGACCTTTAAAGAAGAACTAATATCAATACTCTTCAAATTATTTCAGGAAATAGAAAAAGAGTGAGCACTTCCAAACTCATTCTATGAGGCCAATATCACCCTAATACCAAAACCAGGCAAAGACACACCAAAGAAAGAAAACTTCAGACCAACATCTCTAATGAATATAAATGCAAAAATTCTCAATAAAATTCTGGCAAATTGAATACAAAAAACATAACAAAAAGTTAGTATACCACGATAAAGTAGGATTCATCCCAGGGATGCAAGGTTGGTTCAACATTTGGAAATCAATAAATGTAATTCATCACATCAATAGACTCGAAGATAAGAATCATATGATCATTTCAATAGATGCAGAAAAAGCATTTGACAAAAGACAGCACCCCTTCTTGTTCAAAACACTAGAAAAACTAGGGATAACAGAAACATATCTCCACATTGTAAAGACTATCTACACTAAGCCCCAGGCCAACATCATTTTAAATGGAGAAAAATTGAAGGCATTCCCTCTAAAAACTGGAACAAGTCAGGGATGCCCTCTTTCCCCACTTCTATTTAACATATTTCTTGAAACACTGGCCAGAGCAATTAGACAAAAAAAATAAAAATAAAGGGATACAGATAGGAAAAGAACTTAAATTAGCACTACTTGCTGATAATATGATTCTATGCCTAGAAGACCCTAAAAGTTCCACCAGAAAACTTCTAGAATTAGTAAAAGAATTCAGCAAAGTAGCAGGATATAAAATCAACAGCCATAAATCAAAGGCATTTCTATATATCAGTGACAAATCCTCTGAAAGAGAAATGAGGAAAACTACCCCATTTACAAGAGCCCCCCCCCAAAAAAAATAAAATACTTGGGAATCAACTTAATGAAAGAGGTGAAAGATCTATACAATGAAAACTACAAAACCCTAAATAAAGAAATCAAAGAAAAGCTTAGAAGATGGAAAGATCTATCTTGCTCTTAGATAGGCAGAATTAATATTATCAAAATAACCATACTTCCAAAAGCACTATACAGATTTATAAATTATATAATTCTGATCATAATCCCAATGGCATTCCTCATAGAAATATAAAAAGCAATCATGAAATTCATCTGGAAAAATAAGAGTCCCAAAAGAACTAAAGCAATCCTTAGCAGGAAGAGTGAAGCAGGGTGACATTACTGTACCAGACCTTAAACTGTACTACAGAGCAATAGTAACAAAAACAGCATGGTATTAGCACCAAAACAGAGTGGTAGACCAATCGTACAGAATAGAGGACACAGAGACTAACCCACTAAATTACAATTATCTTATATTAGACAAAGGTGCCAAAACATGCATTGGAGAAAAAAAAATCTCCTCTTCAACAAATGGTGCTGGAAAAACTGGAAATCCATATGCAACA
This sequence comes from Spermophilus citellus, assembly GCF_964194105.1. Lineage (NCBI taxonomy): Eukaryota > Metazoa > Chordata > Mammalia > Rodentia > Sciuridae > Spermophilus > Spermophilus citellus. The sequence continues at coordinate 147,391,749 of NC_138183.1, read as the reverse complement.
AAATGAAATTAAACCCCTATTCCTCACCATGCACAAAAGTCAACTCAAAGTGGATCAAGCACCTAGAAATTAAACCAGAGACACTGTGTCTAATAGAAGAAAAAGTAGGACCAAATCTCCATCATGTCGGATTAGGCCCCAACTTTCTTAATAAGACTCTTGTGGTGCAAGAATTAAAATCAAGAATCAATAAATGGGATAGATTCAAACTAAAAAGTTTCTTCTCAGCAAAGAAACAATCTGTTAGGTGTATAGAGAGCCTACATCTTGGGAGCAAATTTTTACCCCTCACATACAAGATAGAGCACTAATCTCTAGGCTATGTAACGAACTCAAAAAGCTAAACACCAAATAATAATAATAATAATAACCCAATCAATAAATGGGCCAAGGAACTGAACAGACAATTCTCAGAAGAGGATATACAATCAACCAACAAATATATGAAAAAATGTTCAACATCTGTAGCAATTAGAGAAATGCAAATCAAAACTAGCCTAAGATTTCATCTCACTCCAGTCAGAATGACAGCTATTATGAAGACTAACAACAATAAGTGCTGATGAGGATGTGGGGAAAAAGGTACACTCATACATTGCTGGTGGGACTGCAAATTGGTGCAGCCAATTTGGAAAGCAGTATGAGATTCCTTGGAAAACTGGGAATGGAACCACCATTTGACTCAGCTATCCCACTCCCCGGTCTATACCCAAAGGACTTAAAAACAGCATACTACAGGGACACAGCCACATCAATGTTTATAGCAACACAATTCACACTAGCTAAACTGTGGAGCCAAACTAGATGCCCTTCAGTGGATGAATGGATAAAGAAAATATGTCATATATACACAATGTAATATACTCAGCAATAAAAGAGAATAAAATCATGGCATTTGCAGGTAAATGGATGGAGTTGTTGAATATAATGCTGAGTGAAATTAGCCAATCCCAAAAAACAAATGCCAAATGTTTTCTTTGATATAAGGAGGCTGATTCATAGTGGGGTAGGGAGTGGGAGCATGGGAGGAATAGATGAATTCTAGATAGGGAAGAGGGGTGGGAGGGTAAGGGATGGGTATGGGGTTAGAAATGATGGTGGAATGTGATGATCATTATTATTCAAAGTACATGTATGAAGACACAAATTGGTGTGAATATACTTTATATCAACCAGAGATATGAAAAACTGTGCTCTATATGTGTAATATGAATTACAATGCATTCCGCTGTCATATATTTTAAAAAATCGATTAAAAAAAAAGAACCAGGGTAGTGGGGAGGGAGAAGAAGGAAGGAAGAAAGGAATGAATGAATTAATGAACAAACTGGAGTCTCACAGTTCCTTTAAGGGCAATGACCTAAAGACCTCTTACTAGGCCTCACCTTCAAAAAGTTCCACCAACTTCTAATAACACCACCCTGGAGAGCACCCATGGACCTTTGGGGGATAATTAAGATCTAACCACAGCACCATCCTTGGAGGATGACAACTCATCAGAAAGGGCTGGAAACATGGTTCTTCTCTGGTAAGACATCAGCTTGTGCTGAGCATGGTGGAACTTGCCTGTAATCCCAGCGGCTTGGGAGACTGAGGCAGGAGGATCATAAGTTCAAAGCCAACCTCAGCAACTTAGTGAAGCTCTAAGCATCTTAACAAGGCCCTGTCTCAAAATTAAAATAAAATAAAAAGGGCCGAGATGTGGCTCAGTGGTTAAGTGCCTCTGGGTTCAATCTCAGCTTGTGCTTTTAATAATTGTGGGAAAGACCCAATTTGTTATACACAGGTATGAGGACAAACAAGTTTGAGGGAGTTTCTAATGTTGTACAAATTTCCCAAGCCACCATTAACCATTAAGGTCTTTAGAGGGACCATCCATGGTTAAAAACACATGAAATAAACTGTCAGTCAGAAGAATAAAGACTTTTGAGAGAGGCCACAAAAGGACCTGGGTAGGAAGCTGAGGAGGAGAAAGGAAAAGGTGTCCTAAGCCTGGGGATGTCCATTCCTGAGCACTGAACCCATGTCAGGTGCCTGTTTGAGAGGGAGGTTCTGAGCTATCCACCAATCTGGTTTAGAATAAATACCAATTAAAGACAATCCAAAGTCCTTCACAGGCAGGAAGAATATTGACCCCTCTTGGTTTCCAGCTCATGCAAGTATTTACTTGTGTAGAGGATGGAATTCTGGGGACTGATGACAAAATGAGACATGATGGCTGATTGATAATGGTGGATTAGAGGCCTCTTCCCAGGAACCTGGACTAAGTCTGCAAATTGCTCAGGAGTCTGCAGTTTTCCGACAGAGTTTGAAAAATGTTCATTCCTTCATTAAAAAAAAAATTCCTAGTCTACCTGTCTTAGCAAACACAGCTTAATAATCTTAATGACTGGATGCTCTTTGTGTTTTACCAGCTTCACATGCACCATGTTAGGTAGACAGCATCTCTGCTTCATCGAAGGGGAAACAACTGTTCAGAGCTCTTGAGTAATTTGTGTAGTGTCATTTGGGTTAAGATGAGAAGCTGGGGTTGGAACCCAGTTTTGTCTGGTTCCAAAGCAATACATTCATTCCATGATGCTTCCCTAGTATCGTGGTAATCAAAGCATAAAGGTAGAAGTCTGAAAAGGAGTCCTTTCAATTTTCCACATTACCCAACACATTATTGTCCATGTAATCACTTTGACCTCCTTTTGCCACTCCACACTATAAAGCCCAGGAGGTTTTACATCAAGCAGTTGACCCCAATCCTTTTGCAGTCACACACAGAGAGCTACAAAGATTCCAAGGGCACAGACACACATTTGCCTTCCTATGTCTGATACATTGTGAAATATCTTAACTGTTCCCACACAAGCTCCAGTAACCTTGCTTTGAATGAAGAGGAGTCCATCTGGGGACAAATGATCATTCTTCCTTGGAGGGCCTGGAGGGCAGGTTCTGATGGCCATGAAAACCTCAGACTTTTCCTGAGCACACTGAGTATTTGTAGACACTGCAAAGGGCAGCAAAGGAGTAAATAGTGTCAGTTCTTATACCCTACATTCTCTTTCTCCAAATGGGAAATTGGGCTCTCTATTCAATCCAGTGTCTTACACTAGAGAAGCCAAGTAAATATTTGTTGAATAAACAAATGCTAATTACCCACGCACCCATAGCATGTGAAACAAAGCAAAGAACAGGTTCTAGATTTTCTTACAATCAGAACCAAAATCCAAAGCACCAACATAGGATAAGGTCACGGAAGGAACTGGTTACTTCGCTATAGCATCATTGTTCTACTGGTCGAATTCTAACCTTTCTCACTGCCTCAGTTTACTTGGGTGCCAAATGGAGAGTCTTGATTGGGTGATTTACTAACATTTCCACCACCTGGGTTTTAGAAAGTTATAATATCACGTTTTAGGAGAAATAAATGATCATTCATTCTCTCACTGAGAAAAGCCTTTTTCTCCCCTGAACTAAAACAATTTAGGGAATTACATCTGAACTTCTCGTTCGAATTGCTGATTTTTTTTTTAAAGCAAACTGGCAGAAATGATGATTTTAAAACCAAGAACAAAAATTAAGTCATTTCACAAAATTAGAGCCTTATTCTGAGTGACACATTAATAATGGAATGAGAGTACTGAATAAATTGCATTAACTTTGTCACTCCATAACAATAGGACACCAAAAGGGTGATTAAATTTATCTCCCTGACACAAGTGATAATGCCATCGCAAATGCAGTGCTACACTGTGTGGAAAACAACATCCTTCCCCTTCCTGTTTTAAAATGTTAGGTAATGACACATAGGAAGTAATTAATTGACTTCCAAACCGGGGCTTATGGATCAGCTCAAAATAATGGAGTTTTAGAGAGAGGATGGGAGGGGAGGGGAGGGGGGATAGTTGAGGATAGGAAAGGTAGCAGAATACAACAGTCACTAATATGGCATTATGTAAAAATGTGGATGTGTAACCGATGTGATTCTGCAATTTGTATTTGGGGTAAAATTGGGAGTTCATAACCCACTTGAATCTAATGTATGAAATATGATATGTCAAGAGCTTTGTAATGTTTTGAACAACCAATAAAAAAAATAACGGAGTTTTTAAAAAGTCATGTTTATTTTTAAAAAGTAATAAATGTACATAGTGAAAAGGGACAAAAAGTCAACCCGTACTGAAAAGACAAACAAAAAGCTACTGTGGACTCCTATTCCTAACACAACTCCTCAGACACATTTACTTTCAATTTTTTAAGCCGTGTCTTCCATTATTTCCTTCTGTACTTATAAATAATTTGTTTAGACTATTATATATTTGTTCATCAATTTTAAACACCTATTCATTTTTCAATTTTGGAGGATGAGGAATTTGTGCTCCTGTGCCCTTCTTTTAATCTCTTTCATTATTGCTTATCTTGATCTCTGTTAATTCGTACTCAGTGCTTTCCTATATTATAGCAATACAAGTAGCATTCAGTACTATTCATTACGTGAATTAAGAGTAATATATCTTAGGTAGGATTAAGAAGTATACTCATTTACAAGTAAATTAAGAATAACAGTATGCCATTATTTCCTTTGTTTAACAACATTTTGTTTTTCCTAGAGTTAACAATTATTTGGGCTTTAATTTGTCGTTTTTTAATGTTTTCTAGAAGTTTTAATAGACTAGGTATTGACATTCTGGAAACTTAGGCTAAGAGTAGTAAGATGAAATGTGGTAAAGATAAATGTACATGTGCTGCATTTAACCTGATGAGACGGGTTGCGTAAATATCAGATGGAAAGCTAACCTGACCTAGGTCTGGGAGACTGAGAGCTGCTCTTTCACTAACCTCAAACTCCACATGGATCAATGGTGTAAATCGGGCATTAACATACAATCTTGGGCTATATTAATTGAAGTATACTCTCCAGAACAGAAAAGATGGATCCTGTTCTAGTCATGTTGCCTCATGTATCCTATTGTGATTCCACATTCTTAGAAAGAAAAACAGACTGGACAGAATACTGAATATGTTGGCCACAGCCATGAGAGTTTGAAAAACATGTCATATGAGAATTAGTTGAAGCAAATTGAATTGTTTTGCCTGGAAAAGTCTTAGGGGGAAGTCACAGCTGCCTTCAAATACTTTAAGGGTCACTGTTTATGAAAAGACGGATTTGTGCTATCTGGTTCCAAGGGGTGAGCATTAGAGGCAGGCTCCATTCAGTCAGTGCAGACCTTTCACAACTGGATCCACAGCAGTTGTGGGAGACATGGCTCTTCCCCCTCCGGCATCCATTCTCCTATTGCTTTTGATAACACAAGTCTAATCTGGGCCTCTGGCTGTCCATCTGAAGATGACATGGGTCATGTATGGAAACGATGTTCAAGCCCTTAGAAGGAAAGGAGTGGGCCGTCTTTCTCTGTCTCTGCCCTCTCTCCAACCTGGAATGTGGTCATGATGAGTTTTCTTGATCTTTTAAAGGCAACCTAAAAACCACTGAGCAATATGAAGGAAGGAGCTTGACTTTCCAACAGCAAGGATTCACCTTCTCAGTCAGAGAAAATTTCTAACTGATCAAACTCTGCTCTGGTTAAAATTTCCCTCAGGTTAAGTAAGTCACATATTTGGGTCTTCCTTACCCAAATCAAACCAATGCATGAAATGAGAGTGATATCTCCAAATAGTGGTCTTCAGGACCTCACTAAGGCCTCCTTTACCCTGATGCTTAATCAGCTGCTGCCCTAGTCCACCATCCTCTCTTGCCTGGATTTCTGGAGAAACTTCCTAAGCTGTACTTAGTCTCCAGTCCTGTCCCACACCCTCTCTATCTCATTTACCATATCTGAAATAGTGAAATATCTTTCCATAGACCCAGTCTTGAATTCTTCCCATAGCTTCTTATTATATTTAAGACAATGAATAAATTCCTAGAAATGGTGTTGAAAACATGATTCTCCCTACCTATTACCAAAGATGTCCACCTCCTAATTCCCGGAACCTATGAATATGTCACCTTACTTGGCAGAAGAGTCCTTTTAGATGTTGACTAAATTAAGGATCTTGAACTGATAAGATTACCCTGGATTATCTAGATGGATTCATCACTAGGTTCCTCTGAAAAGGGAGGCAGGAAAGTAAGAATCTGTAAAAGAGACAGAAGCAGAGGGTATTATGTGCTTTGAAGATGGAAGAGGGTGCCATAAGCCAAGAAATGTGAATAGCCCCTCAAACTTGGAGGAAGCAAGAAAAGAGATTCTCTCCTGGAGCCCCCCAGAAAAGAACACAGCCTTGCCAACACCTTCATTTTAATTTCCTAAAGTTTTTATTTTAGTCTCATTTTGGACTTTTGACCTCCAGAACTATAGTGTAATAAATCTGTGTTATTTTAAGTGACGTCCTTTGTGGTAAGTTGTTATAGCAGCCATAGAAAACTAATACAGCTGGCTTTGCTCATCTAACCTTTGCTCATTTCTCTCTACCTGTATTTCATGAATCTCCTGCTTCCACCCTCTGTGTTCTAGCCTCTTCGAATGATTTGTAGCACCCAGGAAGCAGGGCTTTTGTTTATGCCTTTTAGCTATGATAATTTCTCCTGTTCCCTTGCCTCTTTATTACTGTTTGGCTAATGTTTAAGTGTAGGCTTTGGTAATGAGTTCCTCTAGGAAGGCTTCGCTGCTAACCCAGTGGCTTCGGTGCCCTTCCTCTGTCTCCTTGGCCCTTCCTGTGTCTCACATGTAACACTATCACAGCACTTAGCTCATTGCATTTCTGAATTTCTTTGTTTATAGTTACTCCAGAGACTAGCATATATAACAGTATGTATTTGTAGAATGATTCATTGGAAGCAGTCAAGTGGAAGTGAGCTGACTAGTAAAAATACTCAAAAATGGACCTCTGCAGCAGTTGGGGAAGGGACTCTTTCATTCAAAATGTCTTAAATGGAATACTACCCATCCTTTCCTCACAGTCTGATCAGCTCCTTCCCATCTTCCAAGTCTTTTTTTTAAAAAACAAGTAACAGCTTTATTGAAATAGAATTATCATATCATATAACTCACTCATTTAAAATGTGAAATTCAAAGATTTACAGTATATTTACAGAGCTGTGCAAACATCATCACAAGAAATTTTAGAGCATTTTCATCATCCCTAAAAGAACTTCATATCTAACAGTAGTCATGTTCCATTTCCTCCCAAGCCCTTCCCCAGCCCTACTTAACATTAATCTACCTTCTGTCCCTATAGATTTTTCTATTCTGGAATTTTATATAAACTGAATCATATAATCTTTATCTTTTGCAACTGGTTTTTTTCATTTAGCATAATGTTTTCTGCATTTACCTGTGATATAGCATGCGTCAGTACTCCATTCCTCTTTATTGCCAAAAAATGTTCCGTTGTATGGATAAACCACACTTTCAAATGCATTCATCAGCTGATAGTCATTCCGATTTTTGAACTCTTGAGCTATTTTAAATAATGCTATTATGAGCATTTGTGTAGACAATTTTGCATGGATATATGTTTTGATTTCCCCTGAGTATATACCTAGGAGTAGAATTGCTGGGTCATAGGATAACTCAAGGTTTAACTTTTTATGGCGCTTCTAGACTGTTTACCAAAGTGGCTGCACCATTTTACCATCCCATCAATAGCGCATGAGAGTTCCCATTTCTTCACATCTTCATCAAAACTTGTAATCATCTGTCTTTTTTATCATAAATATCCAGGGCATATGGAGTGGTATCTCATTGTGTTTTGTTTTTTTTTTTTGCAATGTCCTGATGGGTAATGACGTGAACATCTTTTTGTGTGTTTATAGGGTACTTGTATATCTTTATAGAGACATAACTATTCAAATCCTTTGTTCACATAATAATTATATTATTTGTCTTTTGTTATACATTTGTGAGATTTTTCAAATATATTCTAGGACTGGGAATGTGAGTCAGTAGTAGTGATCCTTATTAACATGCATGAGACCCTGGGTTTGATCTCCAGTGCTACAAATAAAAAGAGAGAGAGAGAGAGAGAGAGAGAGAGAGAGAGAGAGAGAGAGAGGGAAGGGAGAGAGATTGTACAATATCTTTAGCAGATGTATGACATACAAGTTTTTCTCCCATTCTGTGGAGTTCTTTTTACTTCTTTGCAACAGTTATAGAGGCAGGAGAGTTTTTTTCTTTTGAAGATGTCCTATTTTTCTGTTTCTTCTTTTGTTGCTTGTTCATTTGCTATCATATTTTCAAAGGTTTTGCATGATCCAAAGTGAAGAAGATTTATGCCTATATTTTCTTCTAGGAGATTTATAGTTTTAGCTCTTATAATTAAGTACATGATACAGTTTGAGTTCATATTTGTTTCCAATGTGAGGAAGGAGAATGACTTCATTATTTTGCATATGGATATCTAGTTTTCCCAGTAATATTTGTTGAAAAGATTGTTCTTCCTTAACTGAATTATGTGATGATTTATTTCTGGACCCTCAATTCTGTTCTACTGATCTCTACAACTATCCTTATTTCAATACCACATAGTCTTGGTTAACTTTTAAAATGAAAAGTGAAAGTCCTCTTATTTTTATTTTTTGATGGTGCTGAAGACTAAACCCAGGGCCTTGCATAGGCTAACAAGTGTTCTACCACTGCGCTAGAACCCAGCCCTATGTTTCTATTTTTGAAGTTCATATTAGTTGTCTGGGGTTCTTTGCATTTCCATATGTATTTTAGGTTGTCAATTTCTTTTTTTTTTTTAAAGAGAGAGTGAGAGAGGAGAGAGAGAGAGAGAGAGAGAGAGAGAGAGAGAGAGAGAGAGAGAAAGAATTTTTAATATTTAATTTTTAGTTCTCGGCGGACACAACATCTTTGTTTGTATGTAGTGCTGAGGATCGAACCCGGGCCGCACGCATGCCAGGCGAGCGCGCTACCGCTTGAGCCACATCCCCAGCCCCGGTTGTCAATTTCTTAAAAAAAAAATCCAGCTAGGATTATGATGTGGATTGTGTTGAATCTGTAGATCAATCAGGGAAATAGTACCATCTCAATAACATTAAATTTTCCAGCTCATAAAATGAAATATCTTTTCATTCATGTCGGTCTTTAATTTTTTTCAATGATATTTTGCAGCTTTTAATATAGCTTTCAATATATAAAAAAGTGTTGCATTTCTTTTGTTAAATTTATTCCCCAATGGGCTTGTTATTTTTGATGCTATTGTAAATGGAATAATTTTCTTAATTTCATTTTTTATTGCTCTTTGCTTTTGTATAGAAACACAATTAATTTTTCATATGTTGATTCTGTATCCTGCAACATTGCTGAAATGCTTTTTTAGTAGTTTTTTTTCTTTGTGTGTGTGTGTGTGTGTGTGAGTGTGTTGTGATCAGATTTTCTACATAAAAGATCACATCACCTGTTCAGTGAGAGAGTTTAGCATCTCCCTTTCCAATGTGAATGCTTTCAAATTTTCTTTCTTTTTATTTTTTCCCAACTGCCTTGTCTGGAACCTCAAATGAAAAGCTGAAAAGAAGACTAGAGAGCAGTCCACCTTGTTTTGCACCTGATCTGAGAGGGTAATCTTTTAATCTTCCATCATTAAATCTTGTGCTAGGGCTGGGGATGTGGCTCAAGCAGTAGCGCGCTTGCCTGTCATGCGTGCAGCTGGGGTTCGACTCTCAGCACCACATACAAACAAAGATGTTGTGTCTGCTGAAAACTAAAAAATAAAACATTAAAAAAAAATTCTCTCTCTCTCTCTCTCACTCTCTCTTAAAAAAAATAAATCTTATGCTAATTTAGATTTTTCATAGAAGCTTTTATTTGGTCAAGAATGCACCCTTTGGTTCTCGTTTATTGATTGTTTTTATCATGAAATGATGCCACATTTTATGAAAGTTTTTAAGTGTCAACTAGATAAATGTGGGCTTTTCTTCTTTAGTCCACTGACACAATGTAGCACATTAATAAATCTGAAAATGCTAAACCAACCTTAAACCAAGCTTCCTTCCAAAACCAAGTTTAGAGATGTTATGTTTTTGTTTTCATTCACTTTAAAGCATTTTCTAATTTCCTTTGAGATTTCTTCTTTGATCCATTGGTTATCGAGAATCTATAGTTCAATTTCTACATATTTGTGATTTCCCCAAATATCTCTCTGTAATTGACTTCTGATTTCAATCCATTATGGTCAAAGAATATATTTCATATGATTATGATTTCAATTCCTTAAAATTTATTGATGTTTATCTTTGGCCTTACATATGATCTATCCTGGATTGTGTTTTAGGTGCTTTAAGAAGAGTGTGGATTTGTTGTTGCTGGAGGGTTTATAGATACCTCCTAAGTCTCTTTGACTGATAGTATTGCTCACATCTTCTATTTTCTTGTTGCTGTTCTGCTTTGCCATTCTATCCATTTTTGAAAGTGAGATATTGACGTCTCAAGCTAGTATTACTGAATTGCCTTTTTCTCCTTCATGTACTTTGGGGCTCTGTTGTCAGGTACATATGTGACTATTTATTATTTAACAAGTTATTAGCCCATTGAATTCAGCAATATATAGGATAATGCACCATAATTGAGTAGGTTGCATATAGAAATGCCAAGTTGGTTCAACAATAAAAATCAGTCAATGCAGTTTACCACATTAATGGAATAAAGGAAAAATTCCTAAAATATAACTTAATAGATGCAAAAAAAGTAATCATACTTTGATAAAATTTAAGACTTTGATAAAACTTAAGACTCTCAGCAAACCAGCAAAGGAAGAGAACATCCTCAGTCTGATCAAGGGCATTTCCAAGACCCACAGCTAGCATCATACTTATTGGTAAAGGACTGCATACTCTCCACTGGGATTGGAAATAAAGCAAGAAGGTGTGCTTTTCCATTTCTATTAGCCCTAGCCCATGAAATAAGGCCATGCAAAGCAAAGGAACCTTACTGAATAGAAAGAAAAATGTATAAGTACTTCATTCACAGGCAACAAGATACTGTATGTGGAAAATAAATCATAAAAATCTGTACCTCAAACATCTGTCTACTAGAAATAAACGAATAAAGCAAAGTCATGGGCTAAAATTTTACATTAAAAATCAATTTAATTTCTATATGCTACCAGGAATCACTCTGGCATGATGTTTTAAAGTAATTTTTATAATAGTAAAAATAAAAATCCTTGGGAATGAAATTAATGAATGATGTGCAAGATCTCCATACTGAGAAATTAAGGAAGACCCAAAGAAATGGAGAAATAAACCATGAGAATTGATAATTCACATTGGAGGTGCAATTGAAAATAGCACTGTTGTGTGATGTTTTTTACTTTTTATAAATAAACAATGTTTAAACTATTACATAATAATAACAGTTATCAATTATTAGTGCAAAGTGTGACTGACAAATTCCTAAAAGGGCAGCTCTGATCTTGACACTTTTCTGCTCAAGAATACCTTCTTGTTCGTAGGATCAAGGACAAACTCTGGCATTAACAGGGTTTTTATCACTGGCTCCAAGCTCCCTTTCCATATTCCCTTCCCACTATTCCCCCATTTGTTCTACACTCCAACCATCTCCTTGCCATGTCCTAGCCAGATTTGGATCTGCATTGTGCCTTGGCTGGGATACTCCCTTCCTTTAGCTGACTCTTCCCCTGCCCCCACCTTCACCATCTTCAGCTGAGGTCAGGCTCCCAGGGCCTTGCAGTACTTAGCACAGTGAGTGACATTTAACAAGCATGAAGAAGGTGTGGTCAATAGTTGCTGAAGAGAATGGTTCACTGATATCAATCCCCGAGGAGAGGGTAAATGGATACACTTGGTTCTAAATAAAGACAAATACGGGTAAAATGTAAGTCTAAACAGTCCAGGCAATCTCCTTCACCGGCAGGTCACAGATTGTCGTCATGAGCCAAACCCACAATCACTACAATTTTGCAGGATTTTAAAAAATTTATTCATTATTGGTCATTTGTTTCTTCTATTGTTTACTTATAGAATTACAAAGTTTTAGTATCTAGAGGATCAGTGAATGTTTAAATTTTATTTATTTATTTGTTTGTTTATTTATTTTTGTGGCACTGGGAATCAAACCCAGGGCCTCATGCATACTAGGCAAGCACTCTGCCACTGAGCTACATCACCAGCCCTTTTATTTCATCTTATTCTATTTTATTTTGAGACAGTTAAATTGCTCAAGTTGGTCTCCAACTTGTGATCCTCCTGCCTCGACCTCCCAGGTAGCTGAGATTACAGGCATGTGCCACTGTGCCCAGTGTTAATTTATTTTTTTAATTTATTTTAAGAAAGAGAGACGAGAGAGAGAGAGAGAGAGAGAGAGAGAGAGAGAGAATTTTTTAATATTTATTTTTCAGTTTTCAGTGAACACAACATCTTTATTTTATTTTTATGTGGTGCTGAAGATTGAATCCAGCGTCCTATGCATGCCAGGCGAGCGTGTTACCGCTTGAGCCACATCCCCAGCCCAGTGTTAATTTATTTTTGTGGTGCTGGGGATGAAATCCTGGACTTGGTACATGCCAGACAGGTACTCCATCACTGAGTTATACCTGGACCCCTTAAAGTATCTTCTACTGTAACCAAAAGAGAGTTTTGAAATAATCTAGATAACAACGTCCAATCCACTGGTGTTGTTTTGGCTTTTGTTTGTTTGGCTCCAAGCTCCCTTTCCATATTCCCTTCCCACATATTCCCCCATGCGGTTTCCCAGAGCCCCACACTTAGGACTCAAGCTTGGCCCAGGATTCCACTGCTGTTGTCTTGACATCTTATTAATTTTGAGCATGAAATCCTGCATTTTCACTATGCACTGGGCCTCATAAGTATGCGAGCCATCCAACATATATTCTCTCAGGCTCCATCATGTCCTACCTCTGTGCACCTCTTCTGCCATAAGACAATTCCACTGGCTGGAGACGCTAGAAGGCATAGTATATGGAACACTAGAAATCACAGTTTCTCACTTCTCCATCTTTAGAATTCCTCCTCAGTCTTCCCAATATGATCTCTGCAAGGAAAGTCTGGAGATCTGAGATTGTTTAAGATTCCCATTTTACATGTAAAAAATAAGTAAATAAATAACAACCCCGCCCCCCACCAAGATCCAGAGAGGTAAATTCCTCCAGCTACCACTTAAATAATTTAAGCATCTGTTTCTAGGTATCTTATCTTTCTATTAGACCAAATAAAAATTATTACAGGCAGCAGTGAATGAGCATAAACTCAAGGCAGCTAATGACCAGTCTCTTGGCATGGCAGGATGCAGGATGTGGACCTGTTTCTATTCAGATGGAGCCTGGTTCCCAGCCTGGGCAGAGCTCCTTGTTCCTGAGCAATAATACCCATTTTCATCTCCATTTCGGCATCATAGATGCCAAGGAATGCAAAGGGCCTTAGGTTGTATCCCTCAGAGTCGTGAAAAGATAATCTCCAAGTCCCTTGAAATCCTACTTTTCAGGGGAGGCCTTTTTCATTTTTGGTCCACCTTGGCTATTAGAAAATATTTTCTTTTAATGAAGAACAGAAATAAGCCTCTCTACAAATTCCGACCAGGGGAATTGCTTCCCTGATAAGATGACAAATAACAACTCTATTTTGCTACCTAATCGCTTTTCAAATAATTTCAAATAATTCCACATCCACCTCCATTTTCCCAGGGATGTTCCCCTTTAGTTGAATACTCCATTGTCTGTAATGTTCCATAGGGATGCAGTTTCTAAACATCTTCCTATCCTCATCTCTTCTCTCTGGTGACCCTCAAAGTCAGTAAGAGATCAAATCATTTAAAAGGAAAGAAATAAGGCAAAGCAAAAGATCATGGTATTTTTATAATTTGCTAATTAAAAAATCAGTAATAAAACTAGGACCAGAAAAACTGTGGGCAAGATAATAGGGCCAAAGTAGATATATGTCAAAACTTTTTGTTGAAAGTGGCAAAACCTATCTAGGACTTGCTTTAGCAAGTAAAAGAACATAGTAATCAGAGAGCAGTGGGAAAATTTACCTGAAAGGGCTCTGATTGGCCAAATTGGGTCATTGCCTATCCCTGGACCAAGAAGTCATAATTGGGTAAGAAGAGGAAAGTGCCATTTAGATTACAAAAATTCAAAGAAAGACACTGAGGATTATTATTCAAAGGGAAAGGAAAGTACAGAGCACTATAGTTCTGTAAGAATAGAGTTGATGGGACAGCCACAATGCCAGATACAGACATTTACTGGACTAATGAGTAGCATATATACTGTTGCCCCCATAACCCATGAGGGATGTGGTCCAAGCCCCTAGTGGATACTTGAAACTGTGGCTAGTACCCAACCCGACCTACTGTTCTTTCCTCTACACACACATTTTCCATAAAGATGAATTCATAAATTAGGCACAGCAAGAGATTAACCACGATGACTAATAACAAAATAGTATACTGTAATAAAAGTTATATGAATGTGATTTCTTTTTCTTTCAGAAAATCTTTTTGACAATGGGATGATTTACACCCCGGTGGGATATAGAAAGACGGTTGGGAGAGCTCATCCTGCTACTCAGAACAACACGCAATTTAAAACTTACAAATTATTTTATTTCTGAAATTTTCCATGTAGTTTTTTTCAAACTACAATTGATCATAGGTAATCAACACGGTGGAAAGGGAAAGTAAGAATAGAGGGGACAGTGTTGAGTGTATTGACTTTTTAATTGACATCTACTAAGAATGAAATTGAATGTTTTGTGGAAAAGAATTACATTTTACAATAGATTCTGAAACCTGCATTAATAGCATGAGTTAATATATGCATGAATATGTGCTTTGAAAACTAAAACAGAATCTACTTGTGGCTACTTGGTTGTTGAGGTGGTAGGCCTGGCTGCAAGGCCCTGTGGTTCCCGCCCTGGGTCGCAGTCCCAGGGAAGAGGTCAGGAGAGACACTGAGCATGCGCTGTGGGCGGACACCAGGGCTGCGTTTCTGCTGCGTTGTTTCCTTAAGCACTGGGGAAAACTGAAAGAGGACCCTTTATTTGCCCAATTAAAGATGGGCTCTCATTGAGGGCTGCCCCAGAGCCCGCAGACCACAGCATGGAGGCATTAGTGGCTGCCCAGAGCCCATATGTTGGCGAAGATGTCAGCAAGCCGGGCCACAGAACGGGTCTGGTTTCCTTGTGGCTGCAGTCCTTTAAGTTAAGGCAGGGCTTGCCAGGAGAAGCTGGGGGGGGGGGCATAACTGCTTCTCAGGAAGGCATAATGCAGGGCCACCAAGTGCCGCAACTGGTCCACCACAATGCTTCCTGCACCCCAAGCCTCCAGGCAATTGCTTTGACTTGTGCCTCCTGAGCTAAAGGGAGATAGAAAGGCACCCAATAGGTAATTTTGACCTGGGGCCTTTTGGATGGCTCCTCATGTTCTCTCAGAGGACTTCAGCTATTTACACAAAATGAAAAAAAAAAAAATCTGTTGAACATTGAACCTTTTGGTATTTTATTTTCCAAAAGGAACCTCAGTGGACATTTTAAAAATCAATCAGCAAGTGTTTATCAAGCAGTTAACTACCTGCAAGGCATTGGCTATTGTGGATTCCAGGAGTGGTGTAATTTAAGATGAACTGCACATATAAGATGAACTATTTTACATCCAGCATACCTGGGTGTATGTGTGGGTGGGTATTTCTTTGTGCCTAAGGAATATTGTCTTCTTCAGAGCACTTACATTGGGAGACAGTATTCTTAATTCAATGGTGTAATCTGTGTAGAAAGTATTTATAAAAAAGCTTTTTTGGGGGGGCTTAACCTTCAGAGCCTAAGCTACATTCTTTTGAATATGCTTGATGTGTAAAGCTATTACAAGATAGAATTGAGGAATACATTTTCTGAAAGAAATGCAGTCCACACAAAATCTTCTATGTGACTGGTAGAAACAACTTTATCATCATAATCCCAAACTGGAAACAACCCCAGTGTTCTTCATCTGATGAATGGATATACAAAATGTGGTCTAGACATATAAAGGAATATTATTCAGCCATAATAAGTAATGAAGTATTGATACATATCATCATGTACATGAACTTTAAAAACATGCTAGCAGAGGATGTAGCTCAGTGGTAGAGTTCTTGCCTACCTTGCCAAGGCCCTGGGTTCAATCTCCAGCACTGCAAAAGCAAACAAACAAAATTATGCTAAGTGGAAGAAGCCAGACACAAAAGATCGTATATTACAGGATTCCATTTATGTGAAACATCCAGAAAAAGCAAATCTTTAGAGACAAAGTAGATTGGTCATTTCCTGGGGTGAAAAGTGGGAAAAAGTCCTGGAGATGTTCTAAAATTGGACAGTGGTGATGGCTGCATAATTCTGTATCTTTCCTCAAAATTGTTAATAAATTGGGTATGTACACTTAATATGCATGAATTTTATTATATGTAAATTATGCCTCATTACTGAGGCCTTTTTTAAAAAAAAGAAAGAAGAAAGTATCCAAACTGACTTTGGAGTGATTCATGAAACATTTCTATAGTAAATATAGTTAATGGAAAGAGCTAGAAAATTCTCCCTACCAAAGTCCCAAAATCAGCCAAGAAATGGCAGCACCTTGGGAAAGAGTGCATATCAGCCCCAGGTGACTGACAGCCACTTCTCATTTGCATACTGTCTGATGGGCATTACTCCAGGAGAGCTGTCACTATCATAAGCTACTGCCTTTTCTCACACTTACAACCCACTGGGGAGATAAGACATATATGAAGGTACTGACATCTATGAATAAGTAAAGTAAAATAAATTAGTTAATGTCAAACTAGTTAAAGCACTGTTTCTTTTCTCAGAGTGTGAGTTGACGGCAGAGTAAAACAAAATGAGGCTTTCTTCCTCAGCCAGTTTGCAAAATCCCTACAAACAGGATTTTGAAAGATCGGTTATGGGGAAGAGAAAACGCCTCCATATGGGGAACATATTGTTGTGCCTCCTCCCTCCCTCAAATATTGCTGTAATAATGGACAATCTTTCATTTGAATCCCTTTGCCCCAAGTCCAAGTCTGACTGATATTGCATTTTCAAAGTCTCAGGTACATAAAAATAATTTTCACACTAGTGTCCAAATGGATGCTTGCATTTGAGATTTTAGCTGACACGGGATTGAAATCCCCCTCTCTCTGCTTTCAGCCCATTTTCCTTTAGAGCTGACATTGGCAGCCTCCGGTCTTTCTTTAGTGGATGTGCCAAAGGCAGTTGTCTCTCCCCCACCTGTTTCTTTTTCCTCCCTGAAATCCAGAATGACCACCATACCAAACTCCATGCCAGGGGGTGGAAGTAGGATTAGCAATTTCTAGGTCCCAGCTTTGTGTGATTTTGAAAGGCTTAGCACAGCAGGGAGGTAGGTTTGTTAATTGCGAACATAAATGCTAGTTGACCTGTAAAATGCAGGATTAAGTTGTTTAAATCCATTCCCACTGGCAATATGGAAAGATGGAGGGACTCAGGTTGTGGTTACAGTTCTCCTGAGAGATGGACAGATGTGTGCAGGTACCAACTGCAAACTAGATTGCCTTTTGGCATCATGGGGGAGCTTCCTCAGGGATATCTGAAGAGTAAGCCTGGGCTCTATGAATGCATGCTGTGAAAAAGCTGAAGTT
This sequence comes from Spermophilus citellus, assembly GCF_964194105.1. Classification (NCBI taxonomy): domain Eukaryota; kingdom Metazoa; phylum Chordata; class Mammalia; order Rodentia; family Sciuridae; genus Spermophilus; species Spermophilus citellus. The sequence continues at coordinate 147,374,136 of NC_138183.1, read as the reverse complement.
GCATAACACATTGTAGCCAGTTGAAACCTAATATTGAATGAAAGCATCAAGCTATCCTTAACTAAGGAGGGGAGTCCAAAGTAAAATGTGTTGGAGAACTAAGAAGCAGCCACTGAATGTTCTCACTTTTACTGGGACCAGTGACTGAGCACCTGGACATTTCAACGTATTTCTTTGGTCTGGGAGAAGGGGAGGCTGAACACTTAGTTTCTAAAACTTTAGTTAGGAAGCAATTGTGCATTAGTCATTATAACTCATGCACATATTTCATGTTTTATGTTAAACGTGTTTTGTGATTGTCAGCTTTGGAATATAAATATTCAGAAGACACAGATTGTATCCACGTGGACTTGATTGGTAGTGTTTAACATAGATTCTATGAGGATGCTTAAACAATGCTATCAAATTTTTCTGACTTTATACAGGTCAGTAAGCTCAATGGAAAATTTTTTAAAAATAACCTCTCACCTCCATAAAATAAATTATTCTAGTCAACAGTGCCTCCCAGATTTGCCATATAAATTAGCAGGGAAAAAAAATCTCTCCAACAACTAAGCCAGGGAATAAAATCCCCATGTCGGTCACCTCTTTTCTAATTATCACTAAAGCCTGACTTAGCTGGATGAAACATAGCTCAGGAGGGAACATTAAAGCTCAGACATTAACCATGATAACTAGAGTGGAAATGTATCTCTAAGAGATTGGGCAATGGTCTGAAGATAGTCTAGGTTTTACTTGAGGATTACCCGGAGTACGGAGAATTGAATCCGTGCCCAATGGCAGCTGAAGTGGGGGTGGGGCCTTCTGCCTAGTAAGGATGGTGCCAAGGAGCAATGAACTTCAAGTCAAACAAACAGCTCTACCAAGAATCAACCAGTCTCCATTCTTAAGGTCTCAGAGGCCAGAGAAACATGGATCAGAACTGCTTGAGCATAGCAACCCTATTTTAAGCACAGCACAGAGAAAATTATGTTAAGAACAAAGGGAAGGAAGAGGTGGTTTATTTCAGCACTGGGGATTCAACCCACTTGCTAGGCAAGTTTTTCTTCCACTGAACTACATCTCCAGGCCATCTATTTTTGATTTTGAAACAGGGTCTCTCCAAGCTTCCCAGGCTGGCCTCGAATTTGAAATCCTCCTGCCTTAGTCTCCTGAGTAACTGGAATTACAAGCATGCGCCACATATCCAGTTAGGAAGAGATGGGTTTTTTTCTTTTTCTTTTTTAACCCAGAGAGGGAGGAGAGGAAGAAGTATCTTGGGGGTGTCTTGGTTGGATGGATAGATAAGATTTTTCATAGTTGAGAAATCTTGAGAGATATATTCTGCACCCCCTTGCAATAGCAGAATTTGCCAAATGTAGACACTAAATTCCCTGTGCTAGGTTGTGAAATGTCTTGGTAAGAGGTTTTTCTCCTCTTCCTCCTCCTCCTCCCCCTCCCCTTTCACTCCCCCTCCCCCTTTCCCTACCCTCCCCCTTCCCCTCCCCTCTCCTTTCCCTACTCTCCCTCTTCCCCTCCCCTCTCCTTTCCCTCCCCCTCCCTCTCCCTTTCCCCCTCTCCTTTCCCTCTCCCTCCCTCTTTTCCCTCCCCCTTCCCCTCCCCATCCCCTCCCCCTCCCCTCCCTCTCCCCCCTTTCCCTTCCTCTCCCCCTCCCCTCCCCCTCCTCTCCCTCTTCCCCCTTTCCCTCCCTCTCCCCCTTCCCTTCCCTCTCCCCCTTTTCTTCCCCCACTCCCTCCTCCCCTTCCTCCTCCTCCCCCTCCTCCTCCTCCTCCTCCTCTGCACTGAGGATTGAACCAGGAATTCACACATGCTAGGCAAGCACTTTATCACTGAGCTGCATCCTAGCCAGAGATATCTATATATTTTTTGGTTCGGGCAGTTTTTGTATGTTTGACAAGTACATACACTAATGTCATCATCTTAACCTTGATCTGTTTCCTTTTTTCTCCCACTAACTAGCATTTGAAATACATGCTGTTGAGAGGATCTTGATTTAAGCACATCAAGAGTTGCAAGTAGGATTGGGGTTGTGGCTCAGTGGTAGAGCACTTGCCTAGCATGTGTGAGGCACTGGGTTCAAGTCTCAGCACCACCTATAAGTAAATGAATAAATAGAGGCCCATTAACATCTAAAAGATATTAAAACAAACAGAAAAAGAGTTGTAAACAACAAGATTTATTTTATTGTGATAAAATACACACAACATAAATCCTACCACCTAAGCACGTTCAGTTCAGCAATGTTAAGTGTAATGTACACTGCTATGCCATCAGTCTCCAGAACTTTTTCATCTCACAAAACAGAAACCATCTACCCACTGAACAATTCCCCATTCCTTCCTCCCCAAAGCCTCTGGAAACCACTATTCATTCTATTTCTCTTTCCATGAACTTGAATACTTTTAAATATCCAACTTAAGTGGAATCATAGAGTATTTTTGTTTTTGTGTGACTTATTTCAGATAGCATGACCTAAAGGTTTATCAAGTTGGTAGCTTGTGAAGGAATTTCCTTTCTTTTTAAGGCTAAGTAATAGTCCATTGTTTGTAGGAGTCACACTTTGCTTATCCATGCATCCATCAGTCATGATTTGGGTTGCTTCCACCCCTTGACTATTATGAATAATGCTACCATGAACATGGAAATGCACTTATCTCTTTAAGACTTTACTTTCAATATTTTTTGGAACATATACCCAGATGTGGAATTCCTGGATTATGTAAGATTTTATTTTCAATTTTTTGAGGCACCTCCATCTTGTTTTCTACAGCAGTTGCACTATTTTACATTCCCACACACAGTGCACAAAGTTTCCAGTTTCTTCTCATCCTCTGCAACACGTATCTGCTCATTTTATGGATTTTTTTTTAAATGGCAGTCATCCTCATAGGTGTGAGGTGCTGATCTGTTTATTATATTTGCAGCAAACTGGCTAAGGATGAAACCTGTCCTCATTTAACAGGAATAGAGAATCCAAATGGAACTCTCTGGTAGGGAGACACAATCCAGTGGCTTCCATCGCTGTCTTGGTCAGATTCAAATTTCCTACAAGGACCATATAAGGGTCTATGATACTTGATCCTCTCTGCCCTAGCACAGTGATAATTTTATGTAATAGCCTTAATTATTTTATACATAAAGCAGAGTTTTATGATGTGGCATTTTTTACTCATGGTGTCACTGTAGTACTCAAAAAGTTTCAGATTTTGGGCTGGGGATGTGGCTCAAGCAGTGGCGCGCTCGCCTGGCATGCGTGCGGCCCGGGTTCGATCCTCAGCACCACATACCAACAAAGATGTTGTGTCCGCCGAGAAATTAAAAAAAAAAAAATATTAAAAATTCTCTCTCTCTCTCTCACTCTCTCCCCTCTCTCACTCTCTCTTTTTAAAAAAAAAAAGTTTCAGATTTTGGAGCATATCAGATTTCAGATTTTCTGAGTAAAAGTGTTAATTATGGTGAGAAGAGCACCTCTTGAATCTGGCAAGAACCAGGCAAAACTGTTCTAGCTCCCAAACTCTGCTTCTCCTAGCTCCAAAGCCCTACACTGCTCTCTACTAATAGTCTCTCCGATGTTTCCAAAGAAGCATGGAATGTAAGAACCAGCAGAGGCCCTGGAGTTTACCCATAATACTTCAGTCCTCCTTTTTGGTTAGAGTAGAAAACCAAAGTTCATAAAAGAGAATTGATAAGCTTAGAAATCCAGTTTGGCTTTAGTGTGTTATAATTATAATAAAAGATTATACTAACTTTAGGCACTAATAAGTGACTTTTAGTTGACCTCAATGTATTTGACTATCACTTTGTGAATGGCCTTGTGCAGGCTTATAAGTGTCAAGATAAAACAGCGAACCTTACAATTCCAGCTTATGTTTAATCCCATCATTGACTTGACTGTATCTAGTGACAGGAGTCTATGCAATCAGGTAAGATGACAATTCAAGACTTGCCAATAATTGTGTCATTATTAGGGAACCTGACTGTGGATGTGTCAACCCAGAAGTTGAGGGTTGAATGAAGAAGAAAAACTTAGTCAGGAACATGGAATCAAGGGTCTGGAGTCATAGTTGACCTTAAACATAACCTAATCCCTATTTCCTGTCAAAAATAGGGGAATTAGACACATGGATTTTGGAACAAAGAAATGGATCAAAGTCGACAAAGAAAGGAAGACAATGAAGATAAGAAAATGGAACTAGGTCAACAAGAAACATGTCCATGAGGCAATCCTTTCAGTTCAGTCCTGGAGGAATACATTTGTGCATAATGGTTGCAGCTTAGAAAATGTATCAGCCTAGAGAAGTTGCATCTTTTCTCTCCTGGTGCCCTTTCTCATCTCCTCACCCAGAAATAATTGCTCTCTTATTGTTTTCCTCTAATGTACCTCTTACCCTTAAATCAAATCCTGCTCTTTGAAAAGTAACCAGTGTCCATGTTGAATGTCTTAACATAGGTGGAACAATAAGGGCTTAATATCACCTCTCACACTACGATTGGTAATGTCTGTCAAGCATCCTGTGCAGAGAGCTCTGAGGCACATCACAGGCTGAGGGGGGGGATAACAAATAAAGCTGTCAGTCGCAGGTAAGGGATGGCCAATTACCATTCTCAATCACAGGCAAAGGAAGGAAACTTGATGGGGTGCTGGGCCAGGTATTTAATGTATGTGGCAGAGTGAACATATTTAAGTTCATTATTACTTGCCTCAAGATTATTGGCAACTTTAATCTTACTTCTAATTTGCATAACAAGTTTTGTCTTCTGGAAAAGAATTTTAGATATCAACAACAAGTGAGAAAGATATTCCATGGACTCAGTATCTTCTATGATCATATCACTAAGCAAAAAAGGGCTTTCCAAAAGATCTATAAACATCTTTACATGCTTTTGAACACATCTTATTTAACTCTCAGACAAAGCCTCAAGAATCTTCTTTATGTCAGAAATCAAGCTTTTAACTAACTCCCATGCAGTCAGTAAATAAAGCTGGACTTTCACCTAGGCTCTGGCAATTTCTGGAGCTCAGGATATCCTCACTACACCAATAAATAAGTTTCTCTTTTGTCTTTTCTTAAAGCAAAGAAATGAGGGGCAAGGAAAGGGAAGATTCTATAGAAAAAGAAGATGCCTGCCTAAGAAATTGGGGGTGCAAAGGATACATTCAAATCCCAAGACTCATGAAATTTCAAATCCACTTAGGAACTCAGAAAAGGTGAACATAATACACTGCTGTTATTTATATGATGAGAAAAATAAGTCATCAGACCTGGGAGTAATTAATCAATGAAGACTTCCTGGAAGGAATAATTTTAGATTAGGGTTTTGAAAGATGCATAAGGTGGAGGAGAAGACTCTGAAAATAAGAAAATGAGAATGTCATTTCATTAGTTCTAGCTTTTCAGATGGACCACATAGGCAAATGTGTTTAAATGTGAGAAGCTATATTAAAAAATCATCTTTTATTTCTTGAGAAAATTCTATTATGTTCTATTTCAATGACCAAAACTCCAGGGGGCCTGCAAAGGTTATTAAAAAGAAATTGGTCATTAAATTGAAACTATCTAGTAGACGACTTTTAAAAGCCAGCTGTCAAAAAAAAAAAAAAAAGCTTCACTGAAATATAAGAGGTCATCATCAAGTTTTCACAGAGGAATTATATGACTAATATGGCATGATCTCTTTTCTGTCTGTCTTCTTGGTTTGACCCCAGTGGAGTCAAAAACAGATTGGTGAAGTGAGAGTATGAAAGAATACATGTGGTTAGTGTACTGATATAATCTGTGCCAGATGCTTTCTTTTCCTGTGTCACAGGTGTGGCCTTAGTGACCAGCTAGGGAGGTAGGAAGGAAAGTTGGGGCAGTGGTGCAGCCCAGTAACCTTCCAAGGTTTTAAATCTCGATTTCAATATCTAGGCAAAGCATCACCCGCTGATCCACCATGGGGGAAAGAGTTCTGAGAGGATGATCCCTGGCCTGTCCTTGATGCCTGAGGTGGCATCAAATACACCATGGGAGTAAAAATAAGTTCATTTCATAGTTTAGAGAAGTATTCTAATCAGAATTACAGAATTGAGATTGCCTTGGATAACTGGGAAAGGCCTCTCCCCATACCATGTGGTTATTGTAGGCATAAATCTCAAGTTGACTAGTCAAAATATCTCACCCTCTTGGATCCAGAGAGATGGACACAGTCTCATCAGGGTCCTCTGCAGAGACTGATATCAACTGAATGACATGCTGGGGAGAAAAGGTTCTCTGTTTTCTCTTTATCTTGAAGGATGGCACAAGCTAGGGATATCTAGTGATTATCTTTGATATCACATGGAGGAATTCTGGCGGAAATCAACATAATTAGCTGTCTGTAGAACTAAGAGATGTCAGAGAAAACAAAGTCCTAATGTTGTAATTCAAACCCCTGGATCCAGCTCACCTGAAATCAGTTCACCTCTTAGTCTTCCTGTTTATTGAAACCTACAATTTCCCTTTAACACTTTGGCTAGTTTTCATCTCTATCATTTACATCCAAAAGACTCCTTGCTAATGTAGAGGGAAGAGCCTGGGAGAAATCAAGCAAGGTGCCTGTTCTAGAATTTGTTTATATGTACCATAGATAAGGAGCTGGATCTTTTCACCGAGGCTTTTAGAGAGCATCCCTCATGGACATTCCCTTGGTACCAGCTTCTTCTCTCTCATTTTTATTAGCTTTCTCCTCTAACCCCCATCCCCACCAAACACCTTTTCTCTTAGAATCTACCCTTTTCTCGAAAGAAATAGTCAAATTTCAGACCCCTTGAGTTTTTTTTCTTGTATAAGTAACATTTACATCCTCAGACTTCACAGGGTATCAGCAGATTTACTCACATATTCAGAATTTCTGCTCTCAGCTATGACTAAAAGGCTCTGGTGTTGGGGTCTGTTGGCTCCTGTATGAAAAGAGGCACTTTAAGCTTCTATCCAGAGGACAGGGGAAGGGAGCGGTAAGACAGCAATATCTACTCTGGGCCTCAGGCACCTTCGTCTGTGTACCGGAACACAAGCCACAAAATCAAAGATGAGTTTAGTCATGAAAACACTTGCCTTGTCTAAATAAGGAATTTCATATTCCCCATTATCATAAATTTGACACCTGGAGAGCAGGAACTCTGGATCATTGTTTTAAAGAAAGCATTTATCCCTTCACTATTCTGAGTTATCTCCAAATTTAATGCACATAAATCCCTAAATTAATGGAGAATCAACTGCTCCAGTTCCAGTCATTTCTTTCCAATCACTTGTTTTCCAGATTTATGTCACTGGGGTGGGGGTCAAGGTGAGAAGTTGGCTTGGAAAGCAGGTCCAATTGTTCTACCATAGTGGTAGAAAGATATATGGGGGGATAGGGCTTGAAATCAAATTCCTTGCATGTATGATTTTGTCAAAATTAACCCAACGGCTATGTATAATTAACATGCTCTAAAAAAGATATATATGATCTCATTTAGGAGTGTGGGTATTGTGGTTTGGATTTGGAATGTCCCCCAAAGGCTAATGTGTTAAGGCTTAATCTTCAGTGCAGTAATTATCAGAGCAGGCTTTAGGGAACTGATGAGGGACATTGATGAGGGACCTGACCTCATCAATGGATGTATCCTGTGATGTGTTCAAAATTGAATGAATTATTGGGAGGTGGTGGAAATTGTAGGAGGTAGGGCCTATTGGAAAAAGTCAGTCACTGGGGGTGTGCCTGGAAGGGTATATCTGGTCCCCAGCCCCTTCCTCCCTCTGTCTCTCTTGCTTTGCTTCCTGACCACCACAGCGAGCACCTTCGCTCTACCACATTCTGCCTCACTAAAGGCCCAAGGCAGCAGGGCCAAGTGACCATGGACTGAAATCTCTGAAAGTTTAAGTGAAAATAAGTCTTTCCTCCTTTACGTTGATTTTCTTGGATATTTTGTTATAGTGAAGAAATGTTGGCTAACATAGTGAGGAATAAAATATTCAAGAAAACTTGAAATAACTTTTGACCGTAAACTGACCTGATGCAAAAAGTCAGAACTTAATTATGTATGTGCTTAGGAAGGTCTATAAACCTAGGAAAAAAATTTCAGGATGAAATCATATAATAAACAGATATGGAGAAAGAAAGTGAATTGTTCCTAGGTATTTGTACTTAAATAATACTTGTGTATTAATTAACACTCACATAATTTTTGACTATAGTAGTTTCCTAAGTATTTTGGAAATATTAACTCATGTAATCCCCACAACAACTGTATGAGATAATTCACTAGAATGTGTCATGATTTTAATTTTTTTAGAGTTTATTTTATTGGTTCTTCTTAGTATATATCCCTCATTTTAATAATACTTTAGTATCGAAATAGCAATAATATTAAAAAAATGAGAAAATAAGGCACAGACTATTAGCAAATATCTGTAAATGACATATCTGATAAAGGACCATTATCCACAAGCTACCAAGAATTCTTAAAACTCAGGGATAAGAAAATTAACAACCCAACTGAAAAATGGGCAAAAGATCTGAATGGATACCTCACCGAAGTAGACAGATAGCTAATAAGCACATGAAAAGATGTTCATCGTCATGTCATTGGAGGATTTCAAATTAAAACTAATAGCAATGATGACAGTTAACATTTTTCAAGTCCTTACTGTATTCCTATTTTATAAATAAACCTCATTTAGCTTTCACAACACACTAAAGTAGTTATGGTTATCAGGTTAAGTTGTCTGTTAGATGTACTCAATTGAAGTATTTGCCCCTGAAAGGTTATACTAAAATCCAAAGTCAAAATATCATATTAGTTACCAGAAATGTGTTTTGAGATATGCATTAAAAAAGAATTGAAGCATTATTTCCATATTAATTGCACCATATAAACTCAGTCAAAAATGAGTTTAATATATCTGGATAAACTCTTCCCATGGTCTTGGACCTTGCTTTACATTTGCTCTAATATGACTCAATGTAAGAAGTGACATGAATTGCTAAACTGAGTATGTTGAAAATTAAAAAGAGGCTGAGAATTATTATACATAGATCATAAATTGGAAAGAATGTACAGCAAGTCTGAATTACGCATTGCAAAATAGGCAGTAAATTTTGGGCAGAACGGTTGCTAACAATTTCCAAATAACTAATAGCTAGCTGATGAGTGGTATCTATGATACCAAAACCCCATATTTCCCTCTTGGGAGAACAGCTGCAACGATACTTGATTTTGTGGCTAAAACAGGACTTGTGGATTTGCAAGTAATAACCTGGACCACCAAGCTGTATCCGATGCAGTTTGTAGTAATGCTTGCATACCTTTTGACATGAATTGTACATATTAACTATAATAGAGTAGAAATTCTAGTAATAGCTGTATATAGCTGCTTTCTCTCTGACTTCTGTAGACCATAAGACAAGAATATAGACTAGTAGAATAATCAATTGAAAAAATTTGACCTCCAGGGACAAATTTTTCGATTGATCCCAATTATACAACTATTCATGGAAGAGAAAAACCAAGGCTTGGAGAGATTAAGTAACTTTTCAAAGCCCACAGTTAAGATTTCAGTGCCTATCTGTCTGACAGCAAGCTTGTACTCTGAATTACTGCACTATAATCTATTAATATTTAGTTACTCTTAATAATTTACGGCTTCAATACAGTTTTAGTTTTACATCTTTGCGCAATTGAGTGAAAAAGCAAGCATATATCTAACACCTATACATATTTAACAAGGGTATTACCCAGGTATTACTATTCATCTGAAGGGAACTTATTCAAACTGGAAGTATAGGACACAGAAAAAATTAAGGGTTGATGATGTGGCTCGGTGGTAGAATACTTGCTTAGCACATGAGAAGTCTTGGGTTCAATCTCCAGTACCACCAAAGGGGGAGAGGGGACTTTTGAAAGTCCCCTTTGTAAAAATTCAAACTAATAAAATTATAGGACAAAGTCTGGGTCAGTACTTAAACTTGTCTTGGGGGCAGTTTTTATGATCTTAATTATCATGCTGTCAGTTTGATGGATGTTGATTGACTATCAGAAGTGGTCTTAGATGGCACATGCAACTGGATATTTCAAGAAGAGCTTAATAAAATTGGGATTTTCAAGTGGGGGACATTTACAGAGGTAATACAGAATTCTGAGCTAGTTACTGGAACCCAGAGAGGGTAGCTGTATTGAGGAGTGAGGACGGCCCATAAGAAGCTGGGACCTTCAGTAGAGGGACATGGCTGACCAGTAGCTACTTGTAAGGCAGAGAACTAGAGGAAGAATTACCCTGACTTCCTTTCTGTGTCACACTATGATCTCCTGCCAGCACTTCCAATTGGCCACAGGCAATAGGAAGCCGGAGTATTAGGGATCCTGGTGATGCAGTTGGCATTGCAGCCTCCTAAAACACATACAATAAGGAGAAAGAATAAAGACATCTTACGGGAAAACAGACAATATGCATGAAATTAGCAATGACCCACATCAGTGCAGGTGCTTTGACACAGCTCCTGAATCTAGCACTGATTGGGAATACCAGCACCATCCTGAGCAGCCCGCCGGCCTGACTACTGTAATCCTCTCAATCTCAATTCCCATCCTTTATATTCCCATCAACCTCCCACAGCTTTGGTCCTTTTCTGCTCTTCCTCCATCAGCTAGCACAACTGCGGAAGTACACAGAGCTGAAAGCTCCTCCCAGCTCAAAGTTTAGCTCTACATTTACACCTGGCCCTGATTTCTTGGGTGGCCCTGTTTAAACCAACAACTTCCTCTTCTCCGGAAATTTCACAATCCTATCTGCTCAGTAGACATCTGCTACAAGGTAGGTTCACAGTGGTTACAGACATAAACAAAGGCCAGAACCCCAGAATCTTCCCCTCTTCTGCAAAAAAAAGGTCAGAACTACTTTGTTCCTATTTCTTCGCTTGTGCAAAGAGCATGTGATTATTGCATAAGCAACATGAAGAAATGCTGGAGCCTTAGTGTTTGTTCAGGGCACTGGGTGGGGCATGAAAGTATCAATATGTGGGCCCAGTTCACAATTTTCTTACTTCATCCTTCCTTCTAAACCACTTGAGGCACTGATGGCCTAGTTTTCCTTTACTTGTACATGATTTTATGGCTTACCTTAGCCAGGATGCTCCACGGTAATAATGTTGTGCTCAGTTCTGCTCTTCTAGGTAATGCTCTGTGTTCAGGTTCTTTGCTCTGGTATACTTGTTCTGGGTCTCATTTTGCACCTTTAGTTGAAAACAAGAGGAAGAAACTAAAAGATAAAACAGATCAATTTTATTACTGTTTACTTGGTCACTGTGTGCTCTGAAGAACCCTAGGAAACTGCAAAGTTATTCCAGAATCTACCTTGATGAGAGGAGAGAGCCAAGAGAAAAGGACAAGTAAGAGAGCTTGGGATCTCCTACTTACACTTGAACACCACACATCTTCTTTCATTGTTTTATATACTGAGACTCCACGTAAGATTTTAATTATAAAAGATGTAGCTCTGCTATTTAAAAGAGAGAAAAAAATGGTTGCATACCACTGGTAAAAGCATTGGTCTTCACAGGATTCCTCTGTTTTGAAAGGGGATTAGGAATGTGGGTGGGGATTACAAATCAACTGGGGAACAACAAAGCTTTCCAGGTAAGAGTGTGCACACTGGGTCTCAACTGCTGGGATCATATTCAAGTTCTGCCCTTTACCAAGCTTCCTACCAGAGCTTTAAAACCTCACCCTCCCCAAGTTTATGGTTCTTGGGTTGCAACTCTGAGGATCAGGGTCAGGCTTTTGAGCCAAAGGACCCCTATGCTGGGTTCCCACAATACTGCTTTTGAACACAAGTGTTGTCTAGTAAGACTGTCACATGCACAGAAGAGGAAGAAGACAGGAAAGAGAAAACAGGGCCCAGTAGGTGCTAAATATACTAGACATGGTTTTAGTTTAGTTAGACAAAGTGATGGGGGTGGGGTGGGGGAAGACCACTGCAAAACTTCAGCATCTCATTACTACAGTTTTCAGCTCCTATTTCCCATGTCTATCAGACATGTGCCTTGCATTTGCCTTAGATGGACCATAGCTCCATGCTATCCTACACTCTTAGTTTGCTATAATGGAAGCTTAAAGAGAATGAGCCAATTTTCCACTCTTTTAATGAGCATTTGCTTCTTGTGCTATCATATTCCCTCATTGATCTCCCTTCATATGGTTCCAGATTACAGAAACCCGACAGACCTCAGAAAAACAGAAGGTGCACCCAAATATCTCAAGTTTTCACTGCAGCAGTTTCTGTATCCTCCTACCTCCCCTAAAAGTATAAGTATAAATGGAGTCTTAAGTTAATGCAAAATGAAGTGAGGAGAACACAGATTAAACACAAAAAAGAACATACTTGCTGAAGATGTGAGAGACAGCGCAATAGAATGTCATCAACCCCACTTCCCAGAAAACCTAAAAATAATAGCAAAGGGGACTGCCAGTTTGGGCTGGTTGAAGTACCAGGAGCCAAGAGACAGGGTTAAATGACTTTGGCAATTCCTTTCTAGGACACAGGAGAGACTGGTGATTAAACAAACAGACTTCTGAGTTAAACAGACCTGGAAACGAGACCCAGTTCTATCATTCACTAGCTGTGAAATCTTGGGCACCCTACTTAACCTCTCTCCTGAGAGTCATATGCAGACTAAATAAGATTAATGGGCACTGAGTGTTTAGCACAGAATCTGACACCATAGAATGTTCTTAGTAAATATTAGCTTCAGCATTTGGCCTTGAGTTTTATTCGTCCTTTTCTTTCAAACCCCATGTCCCTGGCATCCATAGAGATCTGTTCTCATGTAACTGCTGAACTTAAGTTTCTTTGCAACCCACCCCAAAATTGCAAGACTCCAACTCTACCCAAGTTCCACAGTCTCAACTGGTTCTTTTAGCTGGAAGTACTACTTCCAACCAAACTCTAAGTGATGTGGTTTCCAATGAAACAAAGGTCATGTTTTATCATTTGATGTGACACCTGTAGGACATGATGAAGATCTTACTGCTGACAGCTTGTCTACATCTCTTCATTCTTCAAGCCTGGAATCACACGTTCAAAGAGCTATGGTCCTTGAGCTGGAGGGAATCTTGGCATCCTTTAGCCTGGGATAAATGCTCTGCCACAGGTAAACCTAGTATGAGCACAGAGCACCAACGTGGGCAATGGTGTCTATACAGAAGTCTTACTCATGCTGTTGACTTCCTCATAGAGTCTTCAAGAAAGGGAAGAAATTGATGAATTGGTGTGTTAGGAGGGAAGTAGTTAGAGAAAATATTCTCTAACTGAAGTTCTCTAATTAGGAGAACTTCAGGAAAGAAAAAGAAACAAATTTTAGATGGTTTTCAGTTTGGGGTAGCATCCATTTCTCAATCCATATAGAATTTCCAAAATAGAAAATGAAAGTAGATTTTGCTTTTTATCAAATATATGATTAGTTCAGGATCATGTATATTAAAGTCCTAAAAATATGAGTTGGTTTGGTTTGGTTTGGTTTGGTTTGGTGGGTGGGCGGGGATGGGGGGTGGGGACAGTACCAGGGATTGAACCCAGAGGTACTTAACCAGTGAGCTGCATCCCTAGCCATTCTTTATATTATTTAGAGACAGGGTTTTGCTGAGCTCCTTAGGGCCTCACTAAGTTGCTGAGGCTGGTTTTGAACTCAGAATCTCCTTGCCTCAGACGCCCAAGCTGCTGGGATTACAGGCAGGCGCCACCAAGCCCCGCCAATTTTTGAGTTTTTAAAATTACTTAATCTAAACTTTCAACCTGAACCCTCTACAGTATCTCTGATAAGCGTTCGTCTAACTTGAATACTTACAATGCCAAGGAGCATAATACTGGGAGATGCAACTCATAAGCAAATTTTACTTATTTTTGAAACATAATTAAATAAAGGAAAATGAACAAATGTGAAATATATAGTTTGATGAGGTTTTTTTTTTTAATTGGTTGTTCAAAACATTACAAAGCTCTTGACATAGCATATTTCTTACATAAGCTTTGAGTGAGTTATGAGCTCCCATTTTTACCCCCAACGCAGATTTCAAATTCATATCAGTTACATATCCCCATTTTTACAAAATGCCATATTAGTAACTGTTGTATTCTGCTACCTTTCCTATCCTATACTATCCCCCCTCCCCTCCCCTCCCCTCCCATCCTCTCTATCTACCCCATCCACTGTAATTTATTTCTCTCCTTATTTATTTTCCCATTCCCCTCACAGCCTCTTATATGTATTTTTGTATAACAATGCGGCTCTCCCTCCATTTCCATGTAATTCCCATTTTCTTTCCCTTTCCCTCCCCCTTCATGACTCTGTTTATTGCTAGTCTTTTCTTCCTGCTCTTCCTCCCTTCTCTAATCTTAATTGCTCTCATTATATCAAAGGAGTCATTTTGTATTTGTTTTTTAGGGATTGGCTAGCTTCACTAAGCATAATCTGCTCTAGTGCCATCCATTTCCCTGCGAATTCCATGATTTTGTCATTTTTTAGTGCTGCGTAAAACTCCATGGTGTATAGATGCCACATTTTTTTAATCCATTCATCCATTGAAGGGCATCTGGGTTGTTTCCACAGTCTAGCTATTGTGAATTGTGCTGCTATGAACATTGATGTGGCAGTATCCCTGTAGTACGCTCCTTTTAGGTCTTCAGGGAATAGTCCGAGAAGGGCAATAGCAGGGTCAAATGGTGGTTTACCTGTGTATCCAATGGCTGAATCAAAATGCAGAAAATTTCATCACCCAGAAAGTTTCTCCATGCTGTTTCCCAGTTATCCATCCCTTCTCTTCTGTTTTTATTCCCGGAGATTAGACTGGCATGATCCTGGACTTCATGAAAGTGGACCACATTCCTGTGTGCGTGGATTTTTTTTTCACTTTACATAATAATTTTGAGGTTCATCTATGTTGTATGTTTAAATAGTCTGTTCCTTTTTGTGGCTGGACAATGTCTTACTGTATGAAAATACCTCAATTTGTTTACCCATTCTCCTTTAGTGGACATTTGCATTGTTTCCATAGTCAGAATTTTAGAAATAAAGTCACAGTGAGCATTCTTATACAGATTTGTTTTTGTTTCCTATAGAGAGATAATTTCATTTCTTTTGAAATTCCTGGATCATGAAGTAGAGAAACATTTATATGAAAAACGTCAGTTTTCCAAACGGCTAAAGCATTTTATATTTTTCCCCAGCATTACATAAAAGATCCAGTTGCTCTGCGGCTTCTCCAACATTTGGTATTGTGAGAATTTTTAAATTTTTCCCCTCCCAGGGGGTAAACTTTGTGGTTTTAATTTGGTTCCCCTGATGATCAAAAATGCTGAGCCTTTTTTATGTGCTTGTTGGTTCTGAATGTATTATCTCTTGTAAAGTGTTTGCCTTTTAAAAAATTGTCTTTTATTATTGTTTGCAAGAGCTCTTCATATGTTCTGTTTATGAGTATCATTGCCCTATGGAAAAAATTTCTAGTTTGAAGTTAGATACCCAGGGTTTAAATCTTGACTCTCTCTCTCTCTCTCTCTCTCTCTCTCTCTCTCTCTATATATATATATATATATATATAATGCCAAGGAGCATAATACTGATGCTCACAGTATGGACACAATACATTTATTTTATTTATTTATTTTTATGTGGTGCTGAGTATCGAAGCCAGTGCCTTACATGTGTTAGGCAAATGTTCCACCACTGATCTATAACCCCAGCCCTTCTGTATGTCTTTTACAAGGAACTCAATGTCTGTGAACTTCAGCTACTTTTTGGGTAATATGAAAATCATTTCCAGCACACAGGGTTCCTTTGAGAGCTTGGAGAGCACATATAAAGCACTGAACCCTGTTCAGGTCTTGGCACATTATAGGCACTTAAAATAAAACTTAAAGGTAGTATTGCAAATGTTTAAAAGTGTTAGCCAAGCTGCCCATCCCCAAAACTTTTCTATATTAGGTTAAGTATCATCAACTTTTTCATAAAATATGATTTGCAGATATTGTTGCCATAAGTTGTATTTGACACATTTTACAAGTTCAGTAAGACAGTCATGTGTGGTAGCACACACCTGTAATCCCAGCTACTCAGGAGGCTGAGACAGAAGTATCACAAGTTCAAAGCCAATCTCAGCAAGTCTTAGTAAGTCTCTGTCTCAGAATCAAAATAGAAAGGACTGGAGGTGTGGCTCAGTGATAGAGCACCCCTGGGTTTAATCTCCAGTACCAAATAAGTAAATAAATAAATATTCAGTAAGACTTGAGTACCAACCAAACAGAGAAGAGAGGCCACTAGGCTGGATCAGTCTGGGAGGCCCTGGTGGGGCAGTAATTCGTGTTTCCTGATCCTAGGGGAAGCCCACAGCATCCTGAGGAATGGCATATTGGCTGAGATGGTAAGGGGGTGGTGTTGCAGAAATAACTATTTAACAAAGAGTATAATAAGCATTTCAATGTTTTTAGAACCATAACACAACTATTAAAAACTTGCCTACTGATTCTCACTACTGTTTTCTTTATGATCTTGGAAGGAACCATTGACTGTTTTTCCAATATTACTTTTCACTTCTAATGGGAAGAGAACTCTTCCATATGAGTGCTCAACATTAATTCTCTATCTTTCAGCATCCTTTGCAAGTAGGTGGCCCTGTGACTAAGTTTTGACCAATGGTCTGTGGGCAAAAGTGATGTATACATATGAATTTGTGCATTTCCCCTCTCACTGGATGAATTCAGAATGTGCTGGTAGAACCATTGTGGATTATACAGACAAAGGAGGCACGCTGGGATAGCAGAGCAGGGAGACAGAAGAAGCCTGAACTTCTGACAGCTGCCTGGAGCATGGCATAGATCTAGCTGATGTGTGAGAGAAAATGGACTTCCGTCTCATATAAGCCACCATCTTTTTGAGTTTCTGTGATAAGCAGCTGAAGTTTTATTGCAGCTAATACACTGATCCTAAAACTTGTCTCCTGCTACCCCAGCCTCACTCTGGTTTTCTAACATGATCACATGTTGAAATTGACCTAATTGAGTTTGGTCATGCCTATCATTAGTTATTTGAAAGATAAAGATAGCTGCCGAGTTACAGCCTGTGAGGGTTTGTTACTCTCATAACCTCACTGCCAGATTTTAATGATAGCAAAGATCACATCAAATTCTACCACACATACAGATGCTTATTAAATAAACAATTGTTACCAACAGAGCATATGACGGCCCTCCCTCTCTGTTAGGTGCCTTTGTCCTTACTTGGTGGGTCCTTTAGCTTATGCATGATAGAAATCAAACATGGCTCACAAAAAGACTGTTGGTAAGAATTACTTTATTGCATTGATTCACATATTCTACTCTATAGACAGAATAGGAAGGAAATCCAAGGGTGAACAACATATTACCTGGTCTTTTCTCCTTCTGCATAATGGGAAACTGTCACCTGATGTGATCAGGAATTTATTGTATCCTTGTCTCTGAACACTGCTACATCTGCCTGGGAACCAGACTTTCCAGGGTAGAAATCAACATGTTTCTAAGCTCTATTGCAATGCTATTACTGTGCCTGCACCATGTTTGCACATAGTTCAAAATGTGCCCAGCATTGTGTTTTTCTCTCTCCCAAGTGTATCTTTTAGCATGTACATGGATTTAACCTAGGGTCTTACTTTCTGGCAAGCAGTTTTGGTCAGATCTGCTTGTACTGTTTGTACCAGTTGGATGCTTACTTCTTGTCTGTCTTAAACAATGAATGTTTCTGCCTTACCTTGGCCTCACTTTCATCACACCTTACCTGAATGTGCTTTATTAGATGCAAGTATAATATTCCAGAGCTGGTCTTCAGTTAGGGTTGTAACTGACAACAAGAATCTTCAGACCCAAGGACACAGGAGGAGTTAGTGATCAAGATTCCATTGCTGCCTCTGAGGCTAGAGGAACTTAATATATTCCTAAGGGGTCCATGCGATGGAAGGGTATGTCTATTAAACACCTTTGACAAGTCATATGTCTTGAATACTTCTGAATTTACTAATGAAAACCCATTGCTAGTGCTCACTTAGCTAATTAACTAGCCACTAATGAAAATCCATTCTCTATAGCTGTTATGCTAATTAGTAAATAAAATCACTTGTATCGATTGAGATTAGGATATTCAAATACTTGTAATAGCTACTTTGGAGTGTGGGCTTTCTAATATGAGGCATGAATTCCTGACTGGGACAAATGACTGCCCTAGGGTAGTGCCCAAATCAGTGCAATAATACCTGGCTGTAGCTTACATAAATCCTAGGCATCACAAGGCCACATCAAACATGTAAGAACCCAAGGCACAAATATTCCCACAAAAAAGAATTTATCTTTATACCTCCTTCTTTTACCATGGATGCTAGCAGCTTTTCCTTATTTATAATTGCTTCATTGCCTATAATTGGCTGTGTGTGTGTGTGTGTGGTGCTGGGGATTAGAACCCAGGGCCTTGTGCATGCAAGACAAGCACTCTACCAACTGAGCTATATCTCCAGCCCTATAATTTACTTTTAAATATTTTAACATAAACAGTGTCAGGTACATGTGCATAAATGAACTTTATGCTGGGGGTGAACAACTAGTATTTGAAGGGTCCTTATCAAGAATCTGTGCTCTTAAGTGTGATCAGCATTTAAGCATCCTGAATTCAAGTTAGATAGGTGGCTCCACCAAGAATGTCAGATACAGTGATCAAAATCTGAATCTAATGATAATTTAATTAATATGGCCAGGCACGGTATGCATGTCTGCAGGAGGATCAAAGCCAGCCTCAGCAATTTAGTGAGGCCCTAAGCAACATAGCGAGACTTTGTCTCAAATTATAATATAAAAAAGGACTGGGGATGTGGTTCAGTGGTAAAGCACCCTTGAGTTTAATTCCTAGTACAAAAAAAAAAAAGTAAACGATAGTAGAAATATCCCTTTTTTATTGGCAAAATTAGTGCTGCTCTAGAAACATGGCTAGCAGGAGTAGGTTTGCAAGGAGGAGACATAAAAATCTAGCAAACCAGACAGGCTAACTCCTCCTCCAGAGCTGTGCTCAAGGTGGTCTGGTTTTTGGTCCCACTCCTTAATGGGAAACTGTTGGCCAGGAATCTGATGTATCCTGGCCTTAGAACACTGATACATTTATTTGGGATCCAGGGTTTCCTAAAGGTACTCAGGAAAGATAGCAAAACCTGAGAGCTGAGCTTGCCCTGCGCCCCCTAACAGGCTGGGTGACTTCCTCATGCCTATTTATTAAGAAATGTCTTTTTTTTTTTTCTAAGACTAGTGTTTTGTTTTGTTTTTCTTTCGGGGGGGGGGGGGCTGAAAGGGAGTGAGGGTGTCCTGGGGATTAGACCCTGAGCTTTGTACATGCTAGGCATACCACTGGGCTATATACCAACCCTGAGACTAGTTTGTACAGCAACATACTACCTGGTTGTGAGTTTGAAGGGACACGTACAAATCCAAATAGAAACCTGACAATTGCCAAATAGCTAAACAGCAGCAATATCTAACCTGCACTTTCCAAAATAACAACGGGTATTGTTTGTTGAGCAAGTTTTCTGTGCCGGGATTTGCTTTAAAGATTGACATGTATAATCTCATGAAATCTTTTAAATGTGCAAAGGTGAGTAATTCATTTGAAAGATGAAGAAAACTAGGCTCTGGGAAGGTACCTGAGATGCTGAAGCTCATCCACAACAGAACTGAGATACAAACCCGGGTGAGCTGGCTCCTGGATATCAAGCCTACCGCGTTTCTCCACACCATTCCTTGGTACAGGTTAAGTCCTTTTCAACCACTTGTTCTCTCTTAAGTGATCTTGGCAAGATTAAATGATGAGGAGGAAGAGGGAATGAGGAGTGGGTTGGATCTGACTTTAGTGGGCAGAAAAAAAAATCCTAGGATAAGGACACAGTGGGTGTCCCCCTGCTGAGAGGCTTATAAAGCAGATGGGGGGAGCAGCAACCACACAAGGAGCTTGGCAGACTATGAAGTATTCTGTGGCGTCATTATCACAGAATAGCAGCCTTTTAGAATTAAGAATAGTCTTAATTTGCACTTCGTTGGGTTTTTCATTTACATAATGTTAGAATGCAAAGAAAATTCATACACAAAACCCACTGCTAATTTAGCACTGAAATTCTTGTTTAAGTAACCACTGAAAGGAAAATGGATATTTCACTTCACCCTCAACTTAGGTGGTTTTTTAACCCTGGTATAGAGTCAAACCCCAAATGAGACTGCATGTGCCTCTGAGTAAGTCTGTTGGTATGATCCAAACCCTAATTGCTGTTTCAATAATTTATTTGGTGTGGAGGATTTAATAAAATTTGTTTAAGGGCTTGGAGAAAATGTATTTTTATGCAGGGCCTCATTAAAATCGCTTGCAGGCTTGAGTCTAGTGGGAATGATGATTTTTAACAGGTGTTAATTCTGCTGATGACACCCTGTAACATTTCCGGTGTGATGGATTTAGAGACAGCAGACAGTGAGAGGGACGATCAATCTGTGGTGCCCTGCGGAAGACTATCTGCATGATGAACAGGTGCCACCCAGTGCTGTAGCAGGAGATGGACTAAAGTGGCATTGTGCAGCATGATTGTCATTCTGATGAATGGATCCTTGAAGAAGTGCTTCTCAAGACAAACTGGCTTCAGAGTGTCCACGATGCCCCTGGGTCACAGCTCTGAAATGAATTAAATGAGGTGCTCCATTCCAGGTTCTGCTATTCCCATACCTCTCCTCTGGTTTTTCTTATCCTTGACCTTCCCAGCCTCCTGCAACTTGAAACATCCTCCTTATTTGCTCCTATACCTTCCCTTGCTGCCATCCCTTCCCTTGAAGTCTTTTCTCATTCTCCTCAGACATCTAAAATAACCTCCTGCCTCTTCCTGGCTGGAGCATCATGGATTTCCCCACTCTCCCTTCCCCTCTGACCGTGCACATACCCGAAAGCAGAATTCCAGTCGTCTTGTTCTCTACAAAGTTTGCCCAGGCACCTTTCCCAAAGCCATTTATCATCCTCTTTTCAAAGCAGAACTCTTTCTGAATTGACATATTTCTGCTAGTTTTATATTTATCTGACTTCTCTTTCTTCAAGTCCCTTGCAGGTACTGTATCCTTTATGGACACTTATGTCCCATTTTTAGACAGGGGATAATGAGTAGGACATTCAGGAAAGTATCTTGCAACAAAAGGTCACATTTTTTGGCCTGGCTGACTTACCTGGTACTGACAGCCCCCTCAGCTGTCTTTCTAACATCCTTTGGAATGGAAATAAGGATGGGAGAATCAATCTACCAAGAGCATTGAATTCAATTTTTTTTCTTCTTTACAGAACTAAAGGGTAGGAGGTGCCAAGGTAAAGGTGTCCCCGCCTCCCGGCACATGCCCCTCACTGTTACAGGCCAGACAGGGGAATAGGTCCAAAGCCATTTAGAAAAGGTGGTGAATACCAAAATAGATGCTACAATGGAAGGCAGACCATGTCAATATCTCAATGGGGACACAAAGCAGGATTTAGGGCTTCTAGAGGTCAAGAAGTGGTCTTTTAGTTGATGAGTCGACAAAAATCAGAGACAGGAGCATGTTGGTCTGTTTAGACAGGTACAGAATGGAAAGAGGGGCTTGGAGAATCCTAGGTGTATAGAATGCAGGCAGGAGAGGAAAGGCTAGGAACTGGTCTAAGGATTTACTTTCCCTGTCTTGCTAACCCTGAAAGAGCATCCAGGCATCGGTTGAAATAAACACCCTAAATTTAAATAGAGTTGCATCCAAGTTGATTGGTGGCCTCCTATGGCACTTTTGTGCCTAACGCAACGTTCCTCCAGGTAAGGTATTGCAAAGGTCCCTGAGGGAAGAACATCTAAATTTTTGAATTATAGTTATTCAGGAGTTTTCAAAGAGTCTTCAGCTTAAGATCTTCCCATTTATTGTAGACCCAGGAGGGAGAGCTCTAGTCTTCCTCCTTCAGAGAAGGAGGAACTTCCCAGCGACCCTCAGCAGATCATCATCTTATATCAGGAGGTTTTTGTCCTTATTTGTACCTAACAATAATAGACATTTCTGTCTTCACTTCACACACTCTGTGAGGAAGTTCCAAAGGCTTCCTTGTTCAAGAAGTTGAGTTTCCACGGGATCAGGGTAAACAGTGAAACCATAGCTTGAGACAGCCTTTAAGGCCTGTGCTCCTTTGCAGAGTTTGAATCACATTGGAAACCAAATCCCTCATCAAATTTATCTCCGAGAGCAGTACAGAAAACAAGATTGGACGTGTGAGCTCTAACAGTAACACTACTGTCCAGTGGCCCAATCTGGGCGTGAGGAGACAGTCAGGAGATGGAGCATCACACCGAGGGAGGTGCCTGTAGGAAGGACAGCAGTGATTTGCAGAGGGTAAAGCAGAGCTGAACAATGAAAATAGGTGACCACTCTCTTTTCTCCTTCCTGCTTTGGTCTCACTGTTCTAAGGACTTGAAACTCCAGCTCTTCTATTTGGAAGGGGGATCACAGATGTGGTAAAAAAAATCACAAAACCTGGGTTTAAATATCCTTTGTATGTGTAGGTTAATTAGCCTGTGTAGTTTTGGGGAAATCAAGTAATATTTCCTCCTGAGCCTCAATTCTCTCTCTTTTCCAGTACTAGGGGTTGAATCCAGGGGTGCTCTACCACAGAACTATACCCCCAGTACTTTCTATTTTATTTTGAGACAGTGTCTCCCTAAATTGCCAAAGCTGGCCTTGAACTTGAGATCCTCCTGCCTCAGCCTCCTGAGTAGCTGGGATTATAAGTATGAGGGACTGTGCCTGGCTCAGACTCAGTTCTGAGTAGCACTAGCTGCTCTTTTGAGAGTTGTTCTTCTCAGTTAAACTTCCCCTCCCTTTGCGGGTCTAGAAGTTTGCTTCCCCTCATTATGCGTTTTGCAATGATATGTACCCTCCCTTTTGCTTTGCATTCTAAATTCTAAAGGAAGCTGCATCTAAATGAT
This sequence comes from Spermophilus citellus, assembly GCF_964194105.1. Lineage (NCBI taxonomy): Eukaryota > Metazoa > Chordata > Mammalia > Rodentia > Sciuridae > Spermophilus > Spermophilus citellus. The sequence goes on along the minus strand of NC_138183.1, from coordinate 147,351,122 downwards.
TAAGATGTTGGTTGCTAAATAACCTTTTTTTAGATTTACAGAATCTAATGACCTCAGGAAGGATAACACCCTTCTTTAGCCTTTAGTTCTGTGTATCAACTAATGCAAAGCATGTGAATTGCTGTGAGGTTTAACTTACAGAAGTGTACCATGTCTGTTTTAAGAAAATATAGGGTGTAGTTCCAGGAGGTTGAGGTAGACTTTGATATTCTGGCCAGGGAGGGGAAGGGGAAGGAGACACATGCCCAAGATGACAAAGACCCCACTCAGTATGTAGCCTTCCTGGTCACTGTCTCACTGCACCTCCTTTCCCTCCCTATAAAAGCCCTTTGTACCCCTGCATTCTCCAAAAAAGGAGCTTTGAGGACTACAGTCTCTCTATCTGCTTAAGGCCAGCCCTTGAGTAAACCTGATTCTTTCCCACCAACTCTTGTCTCCTGAGTATTGGCTTCAGAGTGGCGAGTAGCCCAGAACTGGGTCTGGTAAGTGTAGCCGCAATAATTCCTGCTTGGGCTCACTTCAAAGGGTTGCTATGAGATGATATAAGATAGATAATGCTGTTATAATGATATGCAAATGTAAATCCTGATATGCAAAAGTTATGTTATTTCTATTTCTAAAACCTCCTTTTAGAATTTATTTAAAAGTGAGAATAAAAATTATTTGTTCTGCGCTCTGAGTCCATCTGTAGTTTTCAACTTAAAAATTCTTATGAACTGTGCCTTAACTAAAGTAGTTTTTGGCATCTGCAAGAGGAAGAGTTATTTCTTTGGGAGCAGAAGGGTATTTTTATTTTGCCCTGGCTGTTGAGATAAATGGTAATTATTTGGCTAAGGTTATATAGAAGAGGGAGTAACGTTTACTACCCCAAGTTCAGGAGGATCTCTTTTCTTCTTTAATAACTGTGGACTGGCTGGGACTCAGAAGCCAGATTTGGGAGAAAGAAATGGTGGGGAGCAGGTAGTGGTAAGAAAAGATTTTTAACAAGGGAGTGTACACTGACCATTTAGCCAACTCTCACCCTGAGGGAAAAGAAGGTGTCACCTCTCCCTTCATTCATATATGTGCATTATCATTTGGGTGATCAGAAAATGATGCCCCTAAATGTGGTGACTTGACATGCTAAGTACTTCCAGCTAAAGAGACTAAAGGGCCACAGAAAACAGCCTGGAAACCAAGGTCTCTTTGACTTTCTCTGCCCTGTCTTCCACACCTTCTTTCCAAAAGCACAGGGTTGGGTTTTCTCTAAAATGTCCTCTTCTGACTAAGGAGAGTTCCTCCCATAGAAAGGCAAGTTATCTTAAACCCCCTCCCTATCATCTCACCAAACAGAGCTTAGGAAAGGCAAAGGTCAACATCATCCCTTCTTTGGAGGAATGTTTTATCTAAGAGACTATATCTGCATAACATAACAACAATTATTTGCCATTCATTTCCTCCCCCCATTCTCCCATAACCTGTGATTACTTCCTCTCAGAAACCCCAAGTCCCTATTCTTCTCTGAAGTTTTGGCTGCTGTGTAAACTTCAACCGTTTGTTCTTTGTTGGAGTCATCTATTATATATGGCTCTTTTGCACAAGTGCACATAATAAATTTGTATATTTCTTTTCCTGTTAATCTGACTATTGTCAGTATATTTCATAGGCTCCAATATCAAACCTTCAAAGAGAAGGACAGTTCTTCGCTCCTACATATTCTATAAATATCACTGAGCACCAACAGTGTGCTAGGAATGTGTTGGACCCTAGGAACAAATAGGATTAAGACAGACGGGTTTCACCCTTCTGCTGCTTGCAGTTTGAGAGGAAGACGGAGTTAAGTAATGTGACCAGAGAGGAAGTATCAAAGGCTGTGTACAGAGGACTAGAGTCTTAGAGCAAGGGATGTAACCTAGCCTAGGTACCGAGGGAGATCTGAAGGATGATGTTGGGGTAAACACTGGTCAGTGCCTAGGAAAGCTTGTTGTTCCTGGCAGTGAGATAAGAAGGACTCTAAAGAATGTGATAACGAAGGAAAGGAAGAGAGAGGAAACTGGTCACTTCCCTTGTCTCCAATCTTCAGGTCAGGATCAAATAGAGTGACCGTGGTTGTGAAGTAAGAGAATATACTCATAAAACGTCTGAAGAAATTGGTGCATGCAGTGGTTGGTCATGCACTTTCTCCCGCCTGAAGGTGCAAGGTGGCCCTTCATTTTATCCTAGCTTGTCACTGCCAAGAAGTACATGGTCAACAAAATGTCCACGATCTCTCCGTTGCATCCTCCAAGTTCTTTCTTTGGGATTGAAAACCAGTATGCTGGGGACTTTGCAGCTCTAGGGTGGAACAGATGAATAGAGGTTGGCCAATAGGGGACTGGGGGAGGGGGTGAGCATGTGGGAAGATGACTGGATGAGAAGGAAGTAGCATTAGGCTTTTGGCATTTTATTTTCCCTTTTTCTTTGTGGCTATCCTTAATGTTCTTTTAAATGTGACTCCATCTGGATAAAAAGTGGCACACTATGACCTGTTGTCTAGCCCCATTTCTTGCCCTAGTTTAGAATGGCCTGAGATGGGCAGGGCAGAGGCAATTTGAAGTCTGACCGTAGGCTCAGGAGTTTTTTTAATACAGAGATATGAGTCTGTCATTGAATCACTGCACAAATTGGACTAGAGATGTGGTTCACTGGAGGAGGGCTTGCCTGGAGCATTCACAGGGTCCTAGGTTTAATTCCCAGAACCCCCCACCCCCTGCCCACATAAACACAAACAGGCTCACATACAATACTGTGCATGTTGACTTTTGTCATGATGTTGGGCAGCATCAGAGCAAGGCCGTGCAAGTTGGGGTAGAGGGGATTTGAGTGCTGCCTTGCCCTCTGTTTATATCCCCACCCCAACTTCGGTGTTATTTCAGAGGGATGGAGGAAGTGCTGGCTTGTTTACAAACCAGAGCTGGTTTTAAAAATTGCACAATTCAGTTCTAATTCCCATCCAGGGTGACTTTGCCTACAGCTGTTCCTGTCTTGTGGTCCTCTGGGGTCCAGAAGGAGTGGGGGATGGTCAGGACTGCCAGGTCTTTTTGATCAAAACAAAAATCACACAGTAACCTGGTTACACACCCAGGATTAGAATTGATGTCTCTAATATGACCTGCAAGCAATGCTTTTATGTGGGGGGTTGGGGGACTTTATAATTTGTACAGCTATTTTATATCCATGTTTTCATCCTAGCTGCCCAACCTATGAGACAGGTAGGGATTAAGATCCTTATTTTACAGATGGAAAACTGAAGGTCCTGGGAGGTTACTTATCCCAGTCCCCACAGTTGAACCTTCAGACTTAACATTCAATGTACTTTCCTCTGTGCCCTGTGGTTGTACAGCACATAGTCTGGTGGGTTGTTGATTATCCACCTGAGAATGGCTTGGAAAGTAGATAATGATTAGAGAGGAGGGCTGGCAAGGAGTAAATTAACCATGTTTGAGCATTTTTGCCAGTTTTCCTTTGAAATTGCCAATCAAAATCAAAATGAGCAAGTAGCTGGCCCTACTCTACTAATCGTTCCATGCAAATTGTCACCTCAAGTCAGCAGTTTGTGTGGGCAAACCAGTGCACTATCTTTAAATCCACACTTCACCATGTATCTCTGTTTTCTGTGGGGTCTTCAACACTTGCAGTCTTCATTTCTGCTCTTGTAGAAAAGTTTTATGTTGGGGGAAAAAAAAAACCCAGAAAAATTAAATCATCTGCAGGGTATGCTGAATCTAGGCATTTCCCTTCATTTCCCCTTGGGGGCTATACAGTGCTAGAGATATTTTTGCATTGGTCTCAAGAGACTTCTGGGTGATCCACTTCTGGTAAGGTGATACTGACCACAGAGGGCTGGTCTAGATGGGCAGTTGGAGGTAGCAATGGTTCAGTGGCCGGGTGAGGAGAATTAGATGGTTCTATAATTACATCAAAAGGACATAAAGACATCATTTGCTTTGGGGGAAAGAAGCAGATGTAGGAGGAGGTGGGAAACTGCATAATCTGTGGCTGAGGTTTCTTCAAAGTCTGGCATGGGTGTAGCAGGGTGGTAGAATGCTGGATTTAGGAAGATGAGGAAAGGTTGACCCTCTGTCTTAGACCATTTTCTTTTGCCATAATAGAATACCTGAAACTGGGGGTTTATAAAGAGGAGGTTTTGGTCCACAGTTCTAGAAGCTGGGAAATCCAACAGTATGGCCCTGGCATTTGTTCAGCTTCCAGTGAGGGCCTCATGCTTCTTCAACTCATGGCAGAAAGTAGAAGGAAAAGCAGGTGCTTTGGAAGAGACAAAACATGAGATGTGGCCTTGCTTTATAATGACCTACTCTTGGGAGAACAGACCTTTTTCAGTGAAAAAGGTATTAACCTCCCTTTGTCAGGAACTGGTCTGGAAATACACACCCTAAAGTCCTGAGCAAGAGATACTGAACAATTACACTGCAGGCCCCCCGCCCCCCCCCATGACTTGGGCTTTACCTCCACTGGGATAATGAGGTGTGGTTCCAGGAGTAGGTGTTACCCAGTGGGATTGAGTTACACTCACCTGTTCCTTTGTAATCCTACCCCTTACCTCACTTGAATGGCTTCTCCCCAATAAACCTGGGTTCGAGGTGTGCTCAGAGGAGCCATCACAGAACCCAAAGAAAAAGGTATCTGTCTGTCTCTTTGTGATTATTTCATGCCAACCTAGTTCACCTGGAGTGACCCTGACTGGTTTAGTCATGTCTCATGCAAATGGTGGCCCATACAGGGACTCCAGCGTGAATTTTAGAAATTTAGTGGGTTTAAGTGTGCTTAGGATTTCAGGGTATTATGGGTTAAGTTGTAGAAAGTAAGTGAATTAGACACAAGAAATATTTGTGACGTTAAACTTATAGCACCTGGGAATCTGTCATCTTTAGAAAGACCAAAAAATTTCTCTTTTTTTTTGCCATTCTAGAGACTGTAATTAAGTATAGAGAATCCTCTCCCATGGGAAAAGTGCTTTGATGGATCTTTTTTTTGGATTCTTTTTTGTGAATTTTTGTATTTTTAAAAATTAGGTAAAGATTTTTGGGCTATATGCCAAAAATCTGCGCTTGGAGAGTAAAAGAAAGGAAAGAAAGAAATATTTGTGGTTAAGACTTGATACAGGAATCCTTTACCTGTAGGGAAGTGAATTTTATTTTTTTATTGTTTTTTGTAAGTACTCAGTCTGTACTGAACCCCTTTACTACATTCTTGTACAGCCGAGATCAGGAGTAGCTGTAACTCAGCTGCTGTTTGGGAGGGGTGCAAGCCTTTAGCAGTGGTTACTGTTCCCTATGCAACCACTCATAATCCTATGCCTCCCACCATTTGGAGAGCACTAACGTTGGCGTGGGAATGGAATGAAAGTACACAGGTCCAGGGCCCAGGATTCCTGCCTGTGGACCAGGCACAGTGCACCCGGGGCTCATGGATGGAAAAACCAAGGCATGTTGGCCTGGCCACCCAGGGGTAAGCCCACTGGCACCTGCGTAAACCTTTGAAATTGCCCAGGGGAGAGCACACATTGTTAAGGGAAGGTGCACGGAAATGGTCCATTGACTGAGAAAGTGCTACCTGCTTACCCTGACCCTGGAACTCCCCCAGACCCCAGGGGACTGGCAAAATGCCCACAAGATGCAGACACCCAGTGGGACTCCAGGCAGGAGAAGGTGGACAAATCTAACCAAGTGCCACAGACTCACTGGCGCTTGCCCAAAAGGGACCCTGCTTTGGGCAACAAGCCCCACCCTGGTGGGTCCAAGGCAGCTGCAAAGCCTGCCTGCTGTGGATGCTGGCAGTGGCCATGCCCACAGGCTCAACACTGTTTCATCACCATGATAACTGCCCGCAAAAGCACAGACTGAATGGCGCCAAGCCGTGGACTCATATTGACAAGCCACAGGAAGGTATTACCAAAACTGCTAGTAATCAGACATGTGAAATGCCCAGGACCCCAGGCAAAACTTTGGGCTGCACTTTGGGTCCACGTTTGTGCATGGCGAAATCCTTCAGCCATGTGGCTGCTGGACAAAATGATGGGAAATTTCCCGCCTTTTGTGTTTTCATTGGCTTTCCTTCGGTCCTTCCCTCTGTCAGTGAAGCAGGGCTTCAATTACTAACCCCGTACTTTGCCTTACGCAGGCAGACACACAGAGCTACAAAACCTGCCTATTCGCAGCTCCCTTAAGGATGCCCACCTGTCAGAATCCTACCCGCCCCCCTTGGTTTTTCATTACTAACAAAATAATTCCTTTTTCAGGCAATATCTAATTTGACAAAACTCTTTATTATACCCCTCCACCTGATTTGTTCGTAAAGCTAAACAACCTAATTTGTTCTCTCTATGGTAATATTACTGAATGATACTGCATTAATGAAGGATTTCATGCATATGCTTCCTTACATGATTTTTAAAAGCTATGGGAAACAAAAATAAAAAATAAAAAAAAAAAATAAAAGCTATGGGGACACGTTTGATCACCATGAGATTGAAAAAAAGCCGGCAATCTGAGATAATTTTCTCATAACCTCTCATGGCAATCAAATATCCTTATTCTTCTTGGTTTCTAATTATGTAAATACAGAATATAGACAGATATGTTCACAGGAATTTTGTGACATCACATAGAGATAAGAGTGTACTCCTAGTTAACAATAAGTTAAAATGGATCCAAATATTTTTAAGACCCACATGGTTTCCATAAGATAATTATAACTGTACCTTTTATTCTTAATGCATATTTTTCCAGTTATTTAAATAATCTATATTCTTTAATCCATAGGATAATTAAAATATGTCTATTTGTTTAGTTAATATGTCTATTTGTTTCCAATCATTTTTCTTCATTAGAAAACACATAATTTATACCTTTTATACATGCATTTATCTGATGCTCTGCTTTTTATAGTTATAAATATTTAAGATAAATGTATTTTACTATAAATTTTTTTCTTTCAAAAGATAATATAACAATCAAGTAATCTCTATTCTCAAATTATAGTACAAACTTTTATAAGATGATAAACATGATTCTGTCAACAAAAATGTCTAAGGGCTTTAACTATATTTTCATTGAGATATTTCTTCTTATCAAGGTATAAGAATTTGTTTAGATTCTAAGATTTACAGAATTGTTCCAAAGTATAATCAAGAAAAATTCTAAACGAAGAAGAAGATACTTCTACAGAGAGGAGGTGCATATTGGAGGTCCTAAGAAGGAAATCGTCTTTGAGTAAAACAAAGGTCTTTATATTCTAGATTTTAATGTTAAAAGGATTTTTCTAAATAGGGAAATCTTTATATCACTATCTAGATAGATAATATAGAAAGTTAAAACAATTGAAAAACAGATTTATGTATAACTGGACTGACTATAAGAATTTGAACTGATTAATTCTAGGGTATTTCAGGCGTTTTCCCATGATTTTATTATGCTGATGTAAGCTAAGATTTTTGTCCACATTCTGACATGACAGAGCTTATTAAAATATTAAGTTTACATCTAATAATTCTTGCTGTTTGAACAAAGACAAATTTTTAATGAATCAAATTCATACATCCTTGATCAAACAATAAATGTTTTAAAATACTGAATTGAATTCCAATTTTGACACTTCTCCTCAATTTAACTTAATTTGGAGACTTAATTTGATTGATTCAAAGACATCAGTAATGATTACTGCTGATTCTTGCATATTACTTCTGTTTGTTGGATATTTGTGGGATTTGGGAAAACATTTTATTGGGACTGATGTTCTCCAAATTAAAGTAATATGTTAGTTTTAAGCAATAAAAGTTACACACTTTGTTGGAAATTCATTAGTATTATAAAAGTTCTCTGACAGGACCTATTATCCATAAAACATATGGTGAGACTTATATATTAATCCCTACAATGGGATGTAACCCTAATCATATTTTCTAAAATACAATTAAGAGACACCTATCTAAAGAATAATATTCTGAGATATAGGGATATTTTGAGAACTTCTCTCAGGAAGAGAGTGACGGTTCTTTTTAAATTGTCCATTTACATGTAACATCGAAATGGATCACCTAGTCAATATACTGGGAAATTACAATGATCAGCAAAAGGTATTTATCTTATTTTCATATCTAGTCTCAATTACTATTAACAGGGAAGGCCTTAAAAATTACCTACTAGAAAGAAAGATCAAAGGGGATCTCTCAAACTTAACATAGACCAGAACAAATATTACAATACATGAATTTGGAGTTTCAAGAGATCCAAATTCATGTATTGTAATATTTCAAAATTTATGCCAAAATGTCTAACCTTATCTAGAGAGAGATTATGCTATTACTTAGCTAAACTTTAAAATAGAGGCCATCTTAAAAACAGTTTTCAAGGAAATTTATCTTAACCATGCCCCAATAACACAGAATAGGAACAAACCTAATAATCTGTTTGGAGCACAGACAACTCCCCAAAACAGATATCTAACAAGTAAACAGAATGCCTAAAAAATAATTTTAGTAAGCCTTTACAAAAATCCTACTGTTTTCATAGACTCAAAAGACAGTATAGCACCTTGGATTAATAGGGGGCCACCCATTTTCCAAAGATGAGTTTATCATCCAGTTAGCCTCAGACATTCCAAGGGATTTACAAAGGTTTACATAGTCCTAACCAAGTTTGGATGTTACCCCATAGTTGAACAGAGACCAAAAATGAAGAAAAGGAAAGGCAAACATACAGACAGAAAGAGATTAAAACGCTAATCTTACCCCAAGAAAAATAAACTTCCTGGTTGAAAGTTTTACTCCTCTTCTAAGTTATAAACACAGTTTGGAAGCCTCTAAACATTGAAACGGTGTTACTTTGAGCCCCTGTCAACAGTTTGTCACTGAGGAAAATAACCCTGAAAATATTACCCCTAAAATATTAGACAGCCATAAATAAATCAGTTCAACAGCCGATAACTTATTTCAATAAGAAATTTAACATAATAGACCTTTTCTCAACTTTAATAATGTGAGATGATGCCCTACATACATTGATATTTTTGAAATTAGTAAAGCCATAAATTATACATAATTATTAAAGCTAGTTTTACTACATTAAGTTATTAAGGATACTCACACAACTGTTTCTTTATACATAAAGATTGTCTTGACATGGATCCCTCAAAATGTCCTAACTCAATGTCATATAAAATTCTAAATTAGATCACTATCTTAAAAAATACTGTTGACTTATTCTTACCACTAATATTTGAGATACTAATTCCCCAAAGTCAACATTGAGCTTGATAACAATAATAACAACTTTTCATAGATTGGTAAATAAAGGCTATTCATTTTTCTATTTCATTTTTTGTTAATGATAGAAAACAAAATGTCTTTCCTACGCTTATTAAACATGTATACTTTCTATTCTGGAAAGATGTCTCTACATACATATTTCTTATGCCCTTAGTAAAGGCCAGAGCTCCTAAATTAAGAACTCTGTCTCTTGCTTCTTTCCAAATTAAGATAATTACTTAAAATTCATCTAGAGCTAATTTAAAAGTAAAAATTTTTATATATAACTTATTATATTCTTCATTATTGGTAATTCTGTTAAAGTAAAAAATCAAGTCATACATTTAGTGAAGGCTAAGATTCTATTTAACATGGTCCCTTTCCAATTCATTAATGTTGAACTCAACTAACAAATGACTTGTCAAATTTCATGAACAACTAAAGATGGTAAATCTTTTTTTATTTTTTAAATACTTGTACTATTGTCTATAACTCAAACTTGATCTCATGATCCTTGAAGTAACTACTTCAAATATTATTCATTGCTACTATGACTTATAGGCCTCTACTCAATTTTACTGAATAAATAAAGGAGGAAAACAGGACCCTATATGCACATACTAGATCTTACAAATATTTCAAAAATTTTTTTCTTAAATTGTAATATTGAGAGTCTTACTGTCACTGAATATGATTCAGTAAACTAAGTCAGATTTCATAGGAGCGTTTAAACCTGTCATTGTGAAAGTGACTGAAAAACCTTGCACAGGAAGGTAAATCTCCCAGCTATAGAGTTTACAGCCACGTAAACACCACGAGCTTGTCAGGTAAGTCAAAATTATGAAGAAACTCCTGTGGACTCATTTCTCAAGTCCAATTTTAATGTACATTACAATGTGGACTGGAAAATCCATCCATGTGACTAGATTAATTATACTGACTATAATGGTCACTTACCTATATGTTGATCCTATGGTAAACAGGCTGTTTGGGAATATCTTTTGAGAAAAAGACAGCATATGAGAAACCTAAACCAGCCAATTATGCTGGTCCTTATAAATTAAAACTGTTTTTATATATCTGGACAATTGTCAAAATAGAAAGATTGTTAAAATAGAATTTTCCTATATAGGCCAGTTATTTACAGACTGGTCTCCTAGAATTGACAAGGACAATTGCAGAAGCCTTAACCTTTAGTGAGATGGCATCCAAAAGGATGTCTGGTGCTTAACTTCTGTCTCCAGAACTTCTGCATTACTGACAGACCTAAGAGACTCCTTAAATGTGAAAATTAAGAGAAAGGATAATAAATATCCTGAAGCCTATAAAAATGCAACTTGTCTAATTTTTATCACTAGTTATTGTAGAGAAAAAGGACATTGATCCTTCATCAACATTCCTTTGTCCTATGGCCAAAGTTAAGATTCAGGCTTGGAAACAGGTGCATACCATTAACCAGATCTAGGCAAGCTCTTGATCTCATGATCCTTGAAGTAACTACTTCAAATATTATTCATTGCTTCTACAATTACAGCCTTTATGGCTATGTTTTAAAACTTACAACATGTGAATTTTCTTAATAATTTGACTTAAATTACTTCCAAGATCCTTCATAGTCAGATAAGTGCTGACGGAAGGATTAGAACTAAGTTAAATGCTCTAAAAGCCACTATAATGAATAATACAAATGAGCCCTCTGTTCTATGGTTTGAGGAAAGGCTTAAATGCCATCCCAATTAAATATGTCTGTGTTACTGTGGCCAAACACAATGCTTCCCAATAAAATTGGGAAAAGATTAAGAATATTCTGATGAGTGTTTGGCAGAGTAATAATAACAACCTGGATCTTTCAAAGTTAATTAAATGACTTTAATTTTAAAAAATGTTAAAACATTCTATATGATATGTTATTAGAATAATATGTGTTCTACTAATTCCTTTTGTGTCTCAATAGTAGGTCATGATGACCTCGGACCAAGAATCCAGTGACTGGAAGATATAATTCCCTAATTGCCTTTTTATATTAAGAAAGGGGGAATATGTCAGGAGCCACTCTGGAAATACAAGCCCTTAAGTCCTGAGCAAGAGATACTGAATTATTGCGCCTGGCAGTAACTTGGGCTTTACCTCCACTGGGTAATGAATGAGGTGTGGCTCCAGGAGTAGGCATTACCTGGTGGGGTTGAGTTACACTCACCTGTTCCTTTGTAATCCTACCGCTTGCCTCATTTGAATGGCTCCTCCCCAATAAACCTGGGTTCCAGGTGTGCTCTTTGTCTTTCTTGCTTGCCTTGCCTCCTTTGTGGGAGCTGGGTCAGAGGAGCTATCACAGAACCCAAAGTAAAAGGTATCTCTCTGTCTCTGTGTGATTATTTCATGCCAGCCCAGTTCACCCAGAGTGACCCTGAATGGTTTAGTTGTGTCTCATGACACCCCTTAATCACCAAATCACCTCCCAATATCACCACAATGGCAATCAAATCCAACATGGTTTCTGGTGTGCACAGGCAAACCATATTCAAACCATAACACTGTCTTTTCACAAGTTGTTAGTGGGTACTGTTGGGTATGGGAAGGGGGCTCTCTGCTAAGATAACTGGAAAAAACTCATGGACAAGGGACAAAATCTTGCTACTGTGGCTTGTTGAGAAGAAGGAATATTTTTTGGAGAATTGTACTGGCCATTCCTTCCTCTAAACCAATGTTTTTAAGCAACTATAGAAACAGTCTTGCCTTCAGCAGTGCTTTCTTTGGGCTCGGACCAATAACCAGGATATAAGCCCACAGCAGGGAGAAACAGAGGAGGCTGTATGTAGTACATAAACCATAGCTGTTCCCACCAACCTGCAAAACAAAACAACTAAACAAGCAAATAGAAAAAAAAAATTGTACCTCAGCAGCTCCAAGCACAGGACTTTTATCTCCTCTGGTTCAGAGAGTCTGGCTCTTCTAGCAGAATTTAGGTTTTATTTAAATTGTATTTCTCCTTCTCTTTAGGCGTCTGTTTCCTCCTGCTACTGGCCACAGTCAGAGAGTTGGGACTGGCAGCAGTGTTGGCTTTGGGCTTGGGACTGGTAAATATGCATTTTACTGCTGGGGTGGAGTGGCTCAGTGCTTGGTCACCTTGGAAGGATCACAGTAAGCCACTGTGCTGGGGTCCTGAGCCATGCATAGGTATTCATGCGTGCAAGGACATATTGTATAACCGTGCAATTGTCCAGGTGTGGTGGAGTTACTTGTTAGAAGTGCTCTTGTTTTTACTGCCTCTGCCAGGGGTGTACGTTTACTATGCTAGAAGCAGGGGCAGTTTGGCTTTTTGGCTACGGCCACATTTGATACGTTTTAGTGCCATGAGTAGTTCAAACTATGTGAATTTCACAATGGGGCGGGTTCATCCAGATTCTTAATTGTCGGTGGTGTTCCCAGAGGTAATTCTTTGGCTTTCAGCTCTCCCTTGGAGGTAGGCGTGAGGCCAGGGGCGGGGAAGGTGGTCGTGCAGAGGAAAGGGGGACTACGCAATCTGGAGAGGAAACTGGCCAGTTTAAGACGTCCTGGATGCGACCCAGTAGCGGAGGCAACTAACTCCAGCAGAGCAAATGTGGGAGCCGCGCACAAACTCTTAATTCACGCAAGGAGAACGACGAGGTGTGCGCGCCGACAACCAGACGCACGCTCGAGGCGCTTGCTGCCTTGACTTCCCCATCCTTGCGGGGGAGGGGCCGGAGTCGCAGCAGAGGCCGCAGAGCCGAGAAAGTGCGCGAAGGGGACGCGCTGCGAGCGCACACGTGACGGCGCGGCGCCGAGCCGAGCGGGACCCGGCGGCGACGGCGGCGGCGGCGGCGGGCGCAGCGGGGTGGCCCGGAGCGGCGCGGGCGGCCTGGAGCCCCGGGAGCGGCGCGCGCGGCCCCGGCCCCGGCCCAGCCGCTGTCCCGGCCTCGCGCTGCACATTCTCTCCTGGCGGCGGCGCCACCTGCAGTAGCGTTCGCCCGAACATGGCGACACGGAGCAGCAGGAGGGAGTCGCGACTCCCCTTCCTATTCACCCTGGTCGCGTTGCTGCCGCCCGGGGCTCTCTGCGAGGTCTGGACGCAGAGACTGCAAGGTGGCCGCGCGCCCTTGCCCCAGGACCGGGGTTTCCGCGTGGTGCAGGGCGACCCGCGCGAGCTGCGGCTGTGGGCGCGCGGGGATGCCAGGGGGGCGAGCCCCGCGGGCGAGAAGCCGCTCCGGACGCGACGGAGCGCTGCCCTGCAGCCTGAGCCCATCAAGGTGTACGGACAGGTGAGCAGTTTTGCAGCCCTCTTCCTTCCAGCTCTTTCCTCTCTCTGCACTTCCTCACCCCCGCATCCATCCTTTGCAGTCGCCTCCCAGGTGCAGGCACTATTGGGGACTTCCCGGCTTGCATTTGTTTTTTTCCTCCTCATATGAGTATAACCGTCAGCCCTTGAATCGCATTGATCTTTCTTCTTCTCGTCGATTTTAGCAAACGTATTCCAGGTAACTCTCTCGGGGTGCAGTGCACATTTCCCCTGGGTATGTGTAGACCGGTTTAGTTTCCGGCAGGTACAGGAGGGGTGCAGCTTCATTTTCACATCTGGATAAAAAACGGGCTTTCTTTAGTGTATTCTCAGTTGAAGGCGAGTACCCTGCAGTTGCAGTGCACTTAACACAGGGGCGGGCGGAGGGGGTTTCCACACTTAACCATCCTGAACCCCAGTGAAGGTGGGGAAAACTGAAATCTCAGCCCCTGTCCTTGTACAGTCAAAAAAGAGGGTGTGTGTGCGTGTGTATGCACACATGTGTGCACGCACGCAATGGCTGAATTTTTTGTTTATTTTTGTGGGGGTGTGAGGTTCGATCCATCCCCTGTTTCAAGATAAAGACTTTATTTTGGTCAGGAATATTCCTCATGGCACTTGGGAATTTGAAAAGACTGCAAGACATTTGGTGGACATTATTATTCAGTAAGTGATATATTTCTATCCAGGCATTGGGTTTATTAGATCATAAGTAACATGAATTTCACTTTTGTGGCCAGACTTATGGCTAGGAAATGCAAACCAAGTTTGTAGGTTAGTATCAGCACTGGCAATATTGATTTGCCCATGTTATTGCCTCGTGAGACTCCCAGTTCTGCAGTGAAGGTCGGTGGGGGAGAAAAGGTGGGACCCATGGAGGTGGTAAACGTTCAGAGTCAAACTGTTCCCTTTTAAAGTGGAAATTAAAAGATTAGCCTGAGTTCTGTCTTTCTTCACTTATTTTGCCAAAGCCAGTTCCTCCTTCAGGAAATATGTAGAGTTAAATGTTCAACCCTTGGAGCCAGGAAGAACCTTATAAACCATGTCATCCTATTGTGTCTATTTCTTGGTGAAGAAACCCAAGTGCCAGAAGATGAAGTGACTAGTCCAAGGTCATTCCAGGAAGGGTTGCTTGCTCTTTTTTGTTTTTGTCTGCAGTTTCACTGATCTTTGGGTGCTGGGAGTCAACCTGTCTTTATACAGGGCTTCTTAAATAATTCCTTTCTAAAATCAGATGTATGTGGTTCTAAAGGGAGAGAGTGGTGGTGAGTGGGCAGAAGCATTTAATTTTCGCCATCAGCCCCGGGACAGGAGGAGTGTGTGTCAGGGGTCTGTTGGAGCCCATCTGCTCCATTCCTCTTGGGCGCAGATCCTTGTCCCTCTTCTCACCCCCATCTGAAACTTGTATTTTGTATTGTTGGAAAGATGTCAGCAAGGTCCTTGCTTTCCACAGGGAGCTTGGGGCTGGTGAGTGAGTGTGAGTGTGTTGTGTGTGTGTGTGTGTGTGGGGGGGTAGTGGGTAGGGATAGACACTCCCTTTTTCACTGAGTCTTCCCAACTGGCCCAGTTCTAGGGGCTTAGAGTGGGAGGGATGGTGGACAGTCCCTTCCAGAGCTCCATTCTCCTTAAGACGTAGTTTTGGTTGAAGGAGGAGCTTTCTGGTTTCAAAAATACGTAGGCAGGTACCATTTCTTCTTTGGGTTTGGTTTGTGAGTCTCCTGGGGATTTGAGACAGGTTAGAGATGAACTCTGTTTTCACTGGGAGTAACTCCAAAACTCTTGGCTTTTGTGTTTCTGGGCCGGCCTGACTGGGTTTAGTTCAGCTGAAGGACGCAGAGGTATCAGTGGAGCTTAATGAGGAATTCGCACCGAAGAGTGAAAACCCAAGACAGTGTTTTTCCTGTTCTGTTGCTGCCTTCCTGGGCCCTTATTCTCTGTCACCTTGAGGTTCATGAAAAATGGCATTGACTTTACTCTTTAGTGATGTGAGTCAGATAGAAGGAAGAACTTCCTGGTATGGGCTTTCTGCCACAGGTCATATATGTGTGGACCTTTTAGACTGCAAGATTGGAATCAGTGACTAAAGGGGTTTAGGGCTCTTTTGGGAGCTCCAGATTCACATCTATTATGGCCTTTCTAGCAAGGGGAAACATTTGTCTCTTTTTCCTGGGACAGACACAGTTATGAATAATATCCCTTTCACTCAAAAGTGTCAGGATGCAACTATAAATCATATGGTCATCTTCCTCTGGCCTCATGCCAAGTTCCACTTTATAATCCCCTTTCAAGTTTTAAACCTAAGCAACTGAAGTATTTTCTGTTAGTGTTGCTTGGAGTTTGGTTCTGTCAGGGTACAGATGAGATGAGTACAATTTTATCCCTGTTTTCTGGAAACTTACAGTGGTTTTTTTTTTGTTTGTTTGTTTACCGGGGATTGAACTCAGGGGCGCTTGACCCCTGAGCCACATCCCCAGCCCTATTTTGTATTTTATTTAGAGACAAGGGTCTTACTGAGCTGCCTAGCACCTTGCTTTTGCTGAGGCTGGCTTTGAACTCACAATCTTCCTGCCTCAGCCTCCCGAACTGCTAGGATTATAGGCATGCACCACTGCAACCTGCAGGAAACTTTACAAAGTTAAACTTAGTTTAAGGAGGAGATAAAGCAGATGCAGATAGGGCAGGTAAATGTCCTGGAAGTGAACAAGTACACATGGACACACTAAATCAGCCCCACCTCCACTGTGATACATTAGTAGTCAGGGCTCAGAATGTTAAGGGGTGGATGGGATCAGATGTGCAGCTCCTTGTCTTCTGATCTTGGTGAGGCTAAGGGAACACCAAGAGCTGCAGGCAGAAGCTACTCAAAAGAAGAGGGCTGAGAGGTAATGGGAAGGCCACCCACCAGCTTCAGGGAGAAGAGAATGGAAGGCTTTTTCAGGAGAACATACGTGTCTGAGGAAGAGCCTGTGTTGGCATTGATGTTGTTTTTTTTCCCCCCACCCTGCTCATCAATGGAGTAAATTTAGCTTTGTTATTTTGTGCATATTTCTCCTTGGATTCTCTCATGTGGGAGACTGGTTTTTGATGCCATTACTTAGAGGCATGTTTGTAATAATCAAAACCAATGTGCTATCAAGTATTAGGACTTCTCTGCCCAAGTTCAAAAGTTTAGAAGATAAGCCTTTTGTTAGAAGGCCAAGTTCAAGAAGGGATACCATCCTTCTTGCCACATTGATTTCCTCCCATCCCATGCTTCTGTGCCATTATGCCTGCTTTGTCCTCTGCCTGAAAGGTCTTCCCCACTCTTGTCCTTGCCTGGAAAACACCTGTTTCATTCTAAAATATCCAAGGAATTCCTCTGGTTACTCCCAGGCTCCAATGGGAGTCTTGTGTTATAATTACCTAAGTGTCCCATCCCTCTGTGTGCTCCATAGGGCATAGAGTTAGCTTTTCCATGTTTCCCCAGCTGTGGGAATATCTGTGGACCAACTGCATACCTGGAAGAAGAGAGGCCTGGAGGGTGGGGCACACATTCAAGTCATATAAAAGGTATTTGTAAGGAGGACCCTTGTGAACCCACCAATGAATAGTCAAAGTGCATTGGCTCAGCCCCTGGTGAGGAAGTAAATGGCATGGCCCTGGGGTCGTGGAGCCCTGATTTTCCTGTGCTGTCTGGGAGGACTGTCATTGGTTTGTGCTAATGGCATTGTTTTGGGGGAAAAATCCTTCGGAACAATGCGCAAAACCTAACAGGATTTACAGGTTTATTTTGCTTCCAACGAGCTCTTACTTCATAATTTCTATATCTTACAGGACAGGGCATATTCAGTGTCCTGATTTGAGACTGAAAATAAAGTGTCTGTTACAGCACAAGGCCCTGGGACAAAGGATGTCCTTTGGGAGTGGCGTACTGCTTGGCTTTAGATCTCTTTTTGAGTAGATTGCATGACACACTGGCTCTGGAAAGAATTGGCTAGTTGATTCTGAAGTCAGGATGTTTGACCTGTGTGCTTCCAAATGAAGATGAGAAGGCAAAGCGTTTGCTGTTTTGAGTTGGCTTCTACCTCGGAGAAGACTTGCTTGGCTTCTTGGGTTGGCTCAGTAAGGGATGTGACCTTGAAAAACTTCCTGGTGGCACTTGGCATCTCTTATTGAATTCTATGCAGTCTCTGGCCACTGTTTTAGTTCATTTGGAGTTTGCCTGTCATGGGGTTGGAGAGTGGATGAGGCTTTGAAGGGTGAAAGTGGGCCAGGACAGGAGTGAGATTGAAAAAAAAGGGATAAAATAAAAAAATTATCTAACTTGTTTATTTAACCTTCAACAGGTAATGTGTGTTTATAAAAGCAATTTGTGCTAAGGAGTATGTAGTGACAAGTAAATTTCCTCCCATTTCCTGCCCTCATTTATCTCAGGCCCCTTCTCAGTTGGCAACCAATGTCATCAGGTTTTTGTATAACCTTCTAGAGTTATTCTATGGATATATAATACAGATGCATGTAAAATTACAAACTTGAATTACCAGTGGCTTTCTGTGACCTGTAATCCTGGCATCATGTGTAATGAGATTAACTTTAGTTGTAAAATATGTTTTGACACTATGACTGTGAATAGTCTGGGTGTTACCTGAAGACTCATAGCATAAAACAGACGGTTGGTTCTTCTCCAGGCCAGGTGAAAGAAAGTGTCTTTCCATTTCCCTTAGAGGGTTCCTGTGGGCCAGGAGAGCATCATTCTGGAGTCTTCTCCTAACTTGGAGAAATGTTGGCAAGCAGCTCTGTAGAATGTAGGGCCCAGGTTTGTGAGAATATCAGAATGTGGAGATCATAGATCTTGCTCTTAACTTGCGTTCTTTTCTAGAATGTTTTCATTATATTCTGTAAAATGAAGTTAATAGTATGCTTAATAAATTGCTTTGAGACCTGGGATCCATGAGGCAGATCCTAGCAGCAATGAACATCCCAAAGCAAAGGATAGATGTTGTAGGAATATTTTACCATCAGAGTTTAGTCTGTTAGAGATCTCAGCCATCTTTGTAGTGTCATTGTTTAATCCCAGGGCAGAGATAGATGGAGCCAGCCTTGTCCTGTCCACTGTAACAGAGGGACACAGGGGAATTCTAATAATCTCCAGAGCAGGTAATCCCCAAAATAATTTATTCGCTTTTGCTATGTACTTTTTTTTTTTAAAAGCATCAGTTTATACTCTTAATTAAATTTTGCATAGGTGAATATTAAATGAGTTTTCATCCTTCAAGTGCCAATATAGGAAATGGTGGCATAGTGTGTTTAGGGAAAGCCAATTTAGAGTTTAAAATATTCAACAATAATTCAGTTGTAGATAACACATAGAAATGTATTAAAACTGGGGTATTGTGATGACCTTTTCTTCATTTATTTAGATTTAAATAAATGTTATGGAAAGTCAAGGAGAGCTCACTATCTTTTGGACTGAATATTTGGGGATTAGCATCCTCCCCTCCAGTGATCTGGTCTAGAGGGAGGAGATAGTCTCTTTGTTAATGAGAATGGGCTCTTCCTGTTCATTCTCTGGGTATGCCAGAATCTACTGAATGGCATATTCAGTCCAGCCACGTACATGCAAAAATCAATTTCCCTCCGTTTAAAATGAGCCACAGTTAATTTCGACCTAATTTATTGGCTTATCGACCTGTGAACCTTGGGCCTTCGAAGAAGTAGCCTGGCCGGTCTGCTCCCATCAAAGTGGCTGATGATGCTAAAAACTGGAAAAGGCAGGGTGGGCTGCTGGTCATGATTAAGATTTGGGTTTCATCCTATGTTACTATGTGATGCTTAGTTTTTAAATTAAAAATGAGGAATGCTTTATGCATATTGAGGTGGGTTTCATGAAAAAAGGACTTCATAGCAATCACAACCAGAATAGTGAATTAAAAAGCAAATACAAAATCATGTTATCTACTGGGTGTTTGTATATATATGTGTATATATGTATATTATTATATGCTTATAATTATATACATATAAAATCTATTATATACATATAAAATAATTATGTAATTACATGCATATAAAATCTGTATCTGTATCTTTGTGCTAGGGATTGAACCCATGGCCTGTGCATGCTGAGCACTTGCTGTATCACTGAGCTGCACCTCCAGCCCCGGGTGATGGCTAATTATAATGGTGACAGCAGTGCCCATGTTACTGATACTAGTTAGGAGCCAGATGATCCTACTTTTCTGGCCTTATGACAGATCCTCAATAGAACGCCGTTTGATAGATGTTTCTGCAGTGATGATGTTCAGTAGCTGTGTGTTCAGTATGTCTAGTGGACAGCCATAGGTGGCCATTGAGCACTTGAAATGTGGTTTAGTGTGACTGAAGAATTTTCTTTAATTTTAATGAATTTAAAGTTGTGCCATAGCTGCATGTGGCTCTCAGCTGGCTGCTGGATAGACACTGTGGTTCTGATGGGTTGCAAGGGGGGCTCCTTTCCCCTACTGTAGGCGACCTTTGCTTCACCCAAGAGAGGTTAGAGCCCAGGCCTGCGTTTCTGAGCATCACAAACAGGGGGAGTGGGAGCAAGTGCTGAAGGCTTCATCGAAACCCAGGGATTTGGAGGCTGCTGACTAGCCCATTGAGTGTTAGGAGATGGTGTTAGGATGTAGGGATGTGTCAGGGGACCTTGGAGAGCAGGTAGGCACAGTGGTCATCTTTGGGGGATGCTGCACAGTTGTTTCCTTGAATCAGTCACTTAGGCCTCAAGGGGTGACTTTTCACAAGGGCCACCCAAACCTCTGTGCCTTCGCTTGTGATTTGGCCTTGTGCAGACAGCCCACTCGTGTCGGGGCTGAGCTGAGGTGCCGTGCAGATCCCGTGCATTCTGTGTAGCAGTGAAAGATGTAAACAGTGCCTTAACAGCAGGGCCATCTCCCCGCCCCTGGCCTCCACTTCCTGCGCTCTTGTTGACTTACCTCACTGTAGCTGGGTCTGTCTTTCATCCCTTCAACCTTTCAGGCTGGCACAAAGACAAACAATGGAGGCGTGTGGTCTTCATCATTGCATGTAAACCTCCCCCCTCCTCGCTGGCTGGCCCTTTAACTTAGCATGCCATTGCTGTTGCTGCTGCTGCAGGCTCTTGGCTTGGAAAATCGGGACCCTTCATGATGATTTATCTCCAGTCCCCTGAATTAGATTAAAAACACAGCTAAGAATGCTCAGAGAGGCAGGCTGATGTGATCATATCCCAAGTCTGAGTGGCAGACAAGGGCAATAAAAAGATGTACGTATATCAAATGTGTTTTGTGTCGTGTAGGGGCCAAGGTACTGCTTATTACCCCCCCCCCCCCTTTGTTTTTCCCCTGATGAAGGTAATTGAAAGAGCTTCAATTATGTAGAAAGGAAGGCTAGCCTGGTGAGTGAAGATGTTTTCCCCAATAATTGTGGATTGGAGAGAGGCCTGGGGAAGATGGCCAGGGTGATACTGAGGTGGAATAAATGTGTGTGTGAACAATGACTGGGTCCTCAGTAGGGATTTTAATATGATGGGGGACTGAGATGAAGAGCATCCTACTTTGATGGGCAAGTGAGCTGAGAGGTAGGGTCCAGATCTTTAACTCTTGGGAACCTTTGTTTTCGGAAGTGCATGTGCTGATTTCATAGGTCCTGGGGGGAGGTAGTAAAAGCCACCTGGGGAGAGAGGCTA
Source organism: Spermophilus citellus (assembly GCF_964194105.1). NCBI lineage: Eukaryota > Metazoa > Chordata > Mammalia > Rodentia > Sciuridae > Spermophilus > Spermophilus citellus. Next base: position 147,329,861 of record NC_138183.1, on the reverse strand, counting down.
GTTCAAGGAGTCACTGGGGAGACTCAAGTGGGTGCCTGTGAGGTGTCAAGCTGCGGAGTGAGGGGCACAGATAGCCAAGGACCTCATTTCTCTCATCCTCAGAGGATGCTTAAGAGGCAGTAAGTACCGTGTAGGCCTGCCCTGGGAACTGAGAAGAAAGGCTGTAGCTCATCAGTTGTGCTGCCCCAGGGGCTCTGCAGAGGAACCACTGAAGGCAGGGACAATAGAGTTGGGTGAAGGCCTGGGGAAGCTGGGAGTTTTCACAAGCACTTGAATATTTTAACCCTGTGTTCAGCCAGTGCAGCGGTGCACACCTGTAATCCCAAAGACTCAGTAGGCTAAGCAACTTAGCGGAGACCCTGTCTCAAAATAAAAAATAAAAAGGGCTGGGGATGTGGCTCAGTGGTTAGGTGCCCCTGGGTTCAATCCTTGGTACAAAAAACCTGTGCTCAATTAATTGCATAACATGAGACTCTGTACCTGTGACTTACCTTCCCCAAAATTCTCTTGAGTAGTTAAAAACAGCCTTTCAGTTCACTGTGCACAGGGATTTGCTGCATTTGGCAGGGTGTGCTGGGTGAGCAGGGGTGGTAGTAGTGGCGATGGCAATACGTAGTTGATTGCAGAAACCAGCCTGGAGTAACTGGAGGAGAAGCATTAGGAGTGGATGTGGGAAGCTGGGGAGAGGTAAAAGAGCTATCAGAACCAAGCTAGAGAGTTCAGCAAGCTGAGGAGTGCTCTGCCAGTGCTTCCTGTTGCTGAGCCCTCTTGCTAGCTCAGAGGCCACCTCTGGTACTGAGAAATTGGCCATGTTTTGGGGGTTAACATGCTGGTCTTTCTCCCTTAGTCTTGTTTAGAGCTTCTCTCCCAGTGTGGGAAAGGAGCCTTGGGTAGGTCTCATGTCTTTGGCTCTGGGATGTCATGTTTAATTGCTTTCCCTTTGGTGAGGGAAATCTGGAAAACGGAGTCATCTGGGTGCTGTACCCTCAGGACTTGGATGGAGATAGGGCTCCCCCCAGGTTTCTGAGCCCTGTTGTGGAAGATTTCCCGAAAGTGTTAGTTGGCCACAAGGTCTGAGCTTGACTCAAGCATGTGGTGTTTTGTCATTTTCCTTGGGTTACTGCTTGCTCTTAGGTCCCCATGTTCTGACCCCGGTGCTGTGAATGTTGATTTTTTTTTCTTTTTCTTAAATGTGGAGCCATTTTATGAAGAACCACTTATTTCAGTGGAGAGCCATTTGGACTTGAAATGATATTTATGGACTTTGAAGTTTATGAAAATACATTCATGGTTTACATCTCATTTGCTTCTTTTACAACAGTCTTGCAAACTTGGGAAGAATTATTAGTCATCTCATTTTACAGACGAGTTTCTTATAGTTCAGAAAGAGAAGTGATTTGCCCCAAGTTAGACAGCTGGTAAATTGTAAAAACCAAGACTTAGACCAAGACTCAAACCGAGCCACTGATGCATTTGCCCCTCACACATGATCTAGTGAAATTTTTGCTCTCAGGCAGGATCCATGGCTTTTTCACTGTGCACTCCCTTTTTTCCCTTTTAAAACCCAGAGGACCCAGCGGCTCTGGAGGCTGAGGCAGGAGGATGGAGAGTTCAAAGCCAGCCTCAGCAATGGTGAGGTGCTAAGCAACTCAATGAGACCCTGTCTCTAAATAAACTACACATAGGGCTGGGGATGTGGCTCAGTGGTGGAGTGCCCCATTTCAATCCCTGGTACCAAAACAACAACAACAACAACAACAACAACAACAACAACAACAACGAGCCCAGAGGACTCCCGTAACCCTCCCTCTTCCTGGGCTCTCCTTGCTGCACTGGTCTTGTAACTCTTAAAATGCAGCAAGTTCCAGGTCCTTCCCAGCCCAGCCCTGGCTCTCCTCTAGGTCTGGGTCACTCTTCTCTGCCCCACCTTCTCTACCCCTACCTCCTCCCTGCTCCCTGTCACCCTTAAGTGATAACATCACCCAGAGGTCCTCTCCCCCTTGCATTGTCACTCCTCTGCAACAATCAGGTCTCTTGCTTAACAACTGGAGTTTAATCTTATTCATTGAATTTCTTGTTTAATGCTTGTTTCTTCGACTAATTTAAGGGCCATGAGGCAGGATTTAGAAGTCGGCTGTTTTCCAGGCACCTAGCATAGCATCTGGTTTATAGTAAGTGCTCAATAAATATTTATTGAATGAATGAAATAAGAAGCTATTTATAGTGAAGCTGCAGAGCCAAACAGGAGAGAAAGTGGGTGGTCTGGAACCCTCTTAAGGGCCCCTAGAAATGGCTTTGGACTCCTGGGGAAGCCTTGACTTATCTGTGTATCTGTGTGCCCTGCATGGGGCCCACATTTTAAGGCATCTGGAATACCACCTCCAAATCTCTGTCTGAGCTGAACCTTGTCAGTGGCAGTTTAGATGATCTCTAAGGTTCTCTCTGGTGCTGGGGTTTCCTTCCTATTCTTACCCATTGGTAAATGGAGGGGTGATCCTGCTCATGACAGATTTTTTTTTTTGGCTTCTTTTATTAGGGACCACTCCTAGAAGAACACATGTCATCATGTCATCACTGACTGACAAAGTGGTTCACCTGGAGGGAGAGGCACATGGCAGATAGGGTGCCCCTGCCAAGGATCAGTCAGGAGTGACTAAGTCAGTGAGAACATGGTAAAGAGGAAGGAAAAGGTGTGTGTGTGTGTGTGTGTGTGTTCAGTATTTTTTTTTTTTCATCTAGTGGAATGCTAAGAATGACTCCAAGGTCACTGTCCCTTTGTTTCCTGGTCTGTAAAGTGGACAGTGTGAATTTGTCAGGCTTGTTGAGTTCCTCTGGTGAAGACAGCATCTTGAGGTACACCAAAGTCGAGGGAGTGCACTGAGATTCCAGGCACAGAGCTGTCTTTAGGGAGTGTCCCGGAAACTAGATTCCAGCTCTCCTTCGGTGGAGAGTCCAGGGATGGTAATGAGCTTTCTAAATATAGTGAGAACAGGGTCTTGAAAGGGGACACTGGGAGGCGATTTGCATGCCTCGCATTTGGGTCTCATGGTTTGAGAAAACCTTGTTGTTCTTGGACCTCCGGAGTCTGTCTTTGGTTTCTGCAGGCCCTGTCGTATCCTCCAGTTCAGGGGACTGAGCGGCTGCCTCTGTCCTCAGACTTGAAGGACAGGATATTTGTTTTAGACTTCATTGTAGAATTGTAAAAATACTTCTTTGTATTTTGCTGCTAGTGAAGCTGAGAAATGAGCCAGACTGCCTTGTTTGTAGGGCTTCATACTGTGTTCTAGAAGAAAGCTGCGTAGGAGTGAGGACAAGCTGTGGGTGTCTAGGACATCCTGAGCTTTGGGTTTGACCAATGTGAAGGAGGTAATGACAGAAGAAGTGAATGGGCAGAACATATGTGACCCATTCCAGGAAGGGCCCCATCTTCCTGAGTAGCTTAGACCACCATACAGACTCTGGTAGTTTTATTGGCAGCTTCTCAGGGCCGGTTCAGACTTGGCAACCCTAATTTTCCCTGGAAGTACTCTGTGCATTCTTGCAGGTAAGAAATGATTAAAGAGCCTACAGGGTGCCTGTCACCCTTAGACCTCCGTGCATACATCATTGGTAGGTGAATGCATGACTAATCAGTACCTTCATACAACAAGCAATTTATTTCTTCCCTGCTATTTATAACCACCCAGAGCAGGAGGATTGGGTGGCAGCAGATTGTTCCTCCTACTCTGAATAATATGAGGCACATCGTTTCACCTCTTTGGATCATCAGGGCATGCTGGGGACCAAGAGATAGCCCTGGGGGTGGAGGTGATGTTTGATGAAGACACTGAGATGTGTCAGGGTGTGGGTGCTGACGATTGTTGTGAGCTGGCAGTGGACACTAGCCCCAAGTCTGCAGCCATCGCTCCAGCCGGGGACAGGAAGACTTGTGTGGCTGCTCTGGCTCTGCAGATGATGCTGACAGCACTTTGAAGGATTGCCTTGGCCAGGGACCCAGTCCCCAGCCTGCCTTCTCTATGACTCATTCTAGCTGCATATTTTGGTAGCATGAGGGCTCGAGATGAGATGAAATGAAAGAAGTACGTATTGAGAGTGGGAGCTCCTAGGTATTGGATCCACACTGGAGAAGTATAATGTTGTATAGGTCAGAGAGGTTTTTTTTGTGTGTTTTTTTTCAATTTAGCTTATATTTACATAATATTAACAATTTTGAAGAGAACAATTCCATAGCATTTAGTACATTCACTGTTGTGCAACCACTAGCTCTCTCTAGTTCCAAAATGTTTTCATCATTTTGCAAGAAAGGTCTCCTCTCTTCCCCTAACCCCTGCTTTCTCTCTCTGTGGATTTACTGCCCTGGATATTTCATATAAAGAGAATCATGCCATATGTGTGTATTTTTGACTTGGCATATTGTTTTCAAGGTTCATAAAGTCTTAACTGTAAAATCCCCAAAGACAACCACTCCCCTGAAAAAGAGTGACTCTCTAGCCCCTCTCATTTAGTCTCAGGTCCTGACTGAAGGCAAGGGACTGGATTAGATTCATTATTTCCCAAATAGGCTGCTTTGGAGACACTGGGCATCTGTCAAAAATACCAATTCCTGGGCTCCGTTTAGGGGGCTTCCCAATCAGTAATAGGTCTGGGTTGGGGCCTGTCCTGGTGATTCAGATCCTGGGCCAGGTCACCTCTGGGGGTTATCCTAACCACCTGCCTGTGAACCTGGCAGAGTCCTGCCCTCCTTCCAGACGTTTGTGGTTCCTGGCTGCGGGTTCTGTTCAGAGAGTCCCCTGGCATGCGGTTTTTCTGTTTGCCTTCTGAGGGGAGGCACTGGGTTCCTTCCCTGCTGGCTTTACAGCTCCAATTAACTGTGTCTCATTTATCAGGCTCCAGCTATGCCTTGTGAGCCTGAGACGGAGAGGGAAGGTTGTTCACGCCCTGGGGTTGTCCTTATGACTGACTGCTCCTCAAGGTTATGTTCCTGCAAAAGCCACACTCCCACCTCCTCCCAGGCCCAGTCTTCTGGGTCAGTGTGTGGGACCTGAGTGGGAGAGGCTGGTTGGAGCATTTTGGAAGCCTGCAGCTGCCCCCAGGAGGCTGGTGACTCTGGGGGAGGACAGGGAGAGATCCCCCAGGAAGGAAAATCATCCAAACAAACTGGGAAGCATCGCTGACCTAACTAAAGGGCTCTTGCTATGGGGACCTGGTTTGTTCTTGTTTGGTTTGTTCAGGCTGCTGGGGGTGGGCCGGGCTGCTGGCTCCCTGGTCACATTGCGTGGACAGGTCACTGCTGCCCGGAGAAGCCTGCTTTGACTTCTGCCTGCTTATCCCTGTGGGGGTGAGGGATAAAGAGGAGGAAGGTGAGGCCAGAGTAGAATGTATCTTTTGGCCTTAATCACATTGATAGCCTGCCCACCTCCCTGCTGGCTCCCCTGTCCTCTGGGTGCATCCATTCCAGCCTCTGAGTTTGGTCCTGAGCTTTTGGGGGATGGGCACCTGGGCTGCCTCAGGGATCAACCCTGACTCACCAGGGAGTTATTCTCATAACCAGGATGTGCCTGACATCTTGGCAAGGGGGGAGCAGAACTGTTTGTGTGCGTGCCTGGTGGCCATTTCTTGCCAGGGATTTGTTTTCTTTTCCTCCACTGGGCTGCCTTATACAGCCTGCTCTTAGGGACATCTGATAGAAGAGGATTTTTTTTTTTTTTTTTTAAATAGGTGTCTCACCAAGCTTGCCTGCTTAAGGCTTTCTTCATAAAACAGCCCTTGGGTATTTTGATGCTTGTTTCTTGTGTTCAGTCTCACCCTTCACCCTTAGGACCAGTTGGGGGGATCCCATAAATCTCATGTCCTCTGCATCGAAAGCCCACAGTAAGTTGTTTTAGCCCTCTTGCCCACTCTGATCCCTGAGAGCTTTGTAGCCTGTTCAAAGAGTTGTCTGATGGTTACCTGCTAGAAGGGGCACTTTGGCCATCTTCTTTGAGGATGCCTGGACCAAACATTGGAGAGCTTTTCATCCCAGACCCAGGGTGAACTTGGGTGGTTCAAGTAGGTCTCCGATCCTTTATCATATTGACATTTGCATAGTTCTCTATTCCCCTCTGGTTCCATGGGTGAGGGTGGATTTGTATGGGAGAGGACTGGTGAGCCTGAATTCCCGGGGTCACAGATGCTTCCAGATTCTTTCCAGAAATGTGGACTGGAAGTAGAGCAAGAGGAAGAGGGGAGGTTGGAGGGAGACTTTAGTGGTTTGGGGAGATTCCCTTAGCTGCTTTTGCCTGTAGCATCCTAGGTTAAATAATTTATTTCTGTTTCTTATTTGCACTCTTCTGTTGATGCTTGCCTGGACTTATCTATAGGGAATGGGAAGTGACAGTTTGGACTAACCTATTTTCCTAAAAATATATCAAGGGTCTTTTTCTTTAAAGAGGTCTCATTTCAAATGTTTTTCAAAAGAATTTGGATCCTAGATCAAATTAAATGCAGGTGCTTAAAACCCAAAGCAGAGCTGTTAGGGATTAGCTCCTTGGTGTATGGGGCTGCCAAGTTTGTGGCCCAGGTGTTTCTCTTTTCCCTGGTGACATCTGAGAGCACCCCATGGAGTGGGTGTGGCAAGTTAGGGTGTGGTGGGGAGGAGGGGAAGGAAGGAGAAAGGAGGTGTGGGGAGGGGAGGGTTTTCCACTGCAGAGTCCTGATAAAGTGGCTTCAAGAGCAGGTCGAGCCAGACTTGAACTTTCATTAGTCCAAGAGTTGGTGGTGGGGGTGGTGCTGCGTGCCACCCAGGCTAGACCCTGCAAGGCACCATGAGTCCCCAAGCAGCCAGGATGGCTGATGGAACAGTCATATCTCAGATGTCCTGATTCGGACGACCTTGTTCTGCTTCTAGATATTGCACCAGCTGCCAGAAGATCTGTTTGTGTCTTCATCAGTTTACTCCCCACACAGGTTTTGTGAAACAAAATGCCAGCCCTCAAATTGGTGTCCATCAGTGAACAGTGACACAAGATAAGATCCTGTGTGCTCAGGGTAGTATGGCCTCTGGGTGGTAAAATAAGAAGAAGAAAAGTAAGGCAGTTAGTGTTAGGTAAAGTAAACATGACCAAAGAGAAGTAGCCTTTTTTCTGAGGCTATCTTTCCTCAGTTTTAACAGATGGGTCCCAAAAGTCCGGTGGTGTAAACATATCTTCCAGTTACGAGAAGTTCAAGGTGAGTGTCTCTCCTCCATGGAGGGCCTTCTCCCAGAGACCCAGGCTCCTCTGTCCTGTGGCTCCGCCCTCCTCCAGGACTCTAGTCCTTTGAATGCAGCCTGCAGATTGGGAAAGAAAACAGGACTGTGTGTGGGCCTGTAGTGGCTCTGAGAACCCCCTCTCACAGACCATTGCCTGGAACATGGTCCTAGGGCCACACTTGATGCCAGGCAGCCCGGGCAAGGGTCTGCAGTGTCATCAGGAAGCAAAGGAAGCAGATTGAGAGGGTGGCTCAGCTCTGACACCATGGCTGTTTTTGTCATTATCCTTACCTAGCAAAATAGAAGGTGCCACCCAGTCCTCTGTTGGCCTTTCTACCTATTTTTATTTTATTGGTTTACAGAATCAAAAGCTTGGGAACGTCTGTTAGCAATAATCCAAAGGTCATTTCTGTTGGGTTCTGGTAAACATTTCCTTACTTGCGACACTTTAAAAATAAATTTAAAGATACCTCACAATGATGACTTCCTCTTGTTTCCCATCATGAATCGAAAGTGAATAATGGTGACCCCCAGGCCAGGGGAAAACATTTCCAGAATTGGAAAAGCATGCGGTCTTTCTGGCCTGTGGATTTTTAAAACGTATATTTTAATTTTTATTGACACAGTTACATATTTCTCAGGTACACACTGTAATATTTCAATACATGTACACAATGGAATGATCAGGTAATTGGCATATCCAGGTAATGGTTCTGATCACTGGTGGATCTATGACCTCAAACATTGAACATTTCTTTGTCTTGAGAACATTCAAAATCTTCTCTATTAGCTCTTTTGAAATATAGAATTAATTGTGGTTAGCCTTCGTTATCTCACAGTGCTGTATAACATTGGAAGTTATTCCTTCCAGCTGCTCTCCTGTGCCATTAGCCATTCTTTCTCCGTCCCAGCTTCTTTTCCATTTTTTTTTGAATGGGAGAGATATTTCTTTTTTTTTTTATTATTTATTTTTTAGTTCGAACCCAGGGCCTCATGCATGCTAGGCGAGCACTCTACCACTCAGCCACAATCTCAGCCCTGGGAGAGAGTTTTCAATATTTTGGTTTATGTGCCACCCATATGGACTAAGGATCAGAGGAACAGGGGATTGATGTGACAAAGGACAAAAGTGAAGCAAAAAAATTGGTTAGGTCAATGAGACCCTGAGAAGATTTCTGCAATCTAATGATACTCACAATTTCATGGAATGTAATCAGGGCACTAGTATTTCTTCTGAGGGAAGTTAAGTCTGGAAGAGCGTGTGTAGCAGGGAGAATAGACCCTGCTGGCTCAGTGACTCACATCTCATCTCAGAATTCTGTCCTTTCTGAGTGACCAAGGAGGAAAAAGTCTAGGTTTTCCATGGGTGTGGCCGTTTCTCATGGGGGTCCTGATTCCTGTATTGGTCTCTTTCAGGTCAGTCTGAATGATTCCCACAATCAGATGGTGGTGCACTGGGCTGGAGAGAAAAGCAACGTGATCGTGGCCTTAGCTCGGGACAGCCTGGCCTTGGCGAGGCCCAAGAGCAGTGATGTGAGTATTTGTGTTACTCTGGGCACTTCTCAGTGCTGTCAACGTGCCCTTTCTGATCCCCTGGGATTAATGTGCCAGAAAACATACTGGGTAATTGGACTTATATGAGAGGGAGGAGAATCTGGAGTTAATACATATATCCCTTGTTTACTAAATATGGAGAGGTGCAGTCAGTGTCACAGGCAGCGGGGAAGGTGTGATTACCTTCCTGAAGTGATGAGTGGTCTGAATCTTTCCATCTGCTCAACAAAGTGCCAGAAGAGTGTTCCTGAGCAGAGCTGCCTGCCTGGAGCTGTGCCAAATGGAATCAAATTGGTCTTTTCCATGTGCTGATGTCTTCTAACCTATCACTGATGGGGGAGCTGTTGAAAATGGATTTTCTCACATTCTTAAGGGCATGTAATAGATTGGGTGCTTTGAAGACAGGAGATCAAACTCAAAGGCCTTCCAGAGGCCAGGCAGATAAAGGGCAGGAGGGAAGAAGCCACCTGGCATTTACAACACTCTTTACATCTCTAAAGGAAAAAGGTCTCTCCCATTTTTTTGAAGTCTGTGGCCCACTTGGCCAATAGGCCATTTCTTCATATCTTAGTTCAGATGTGGTGACTGGGACTTGGTTGCTGTTGGAGAGGTACTAGTGTTACTGCTGTTGACCAGTGACGAGTCCTTGCTTCCCCAGTGTTGAAGAATAACACCAGAGAAGCCCGCTGAGGCAAGGTCAGAGTAGAAATTAGAAGTTTATTAAAGGACACCAGAAAAGACTTCTCCTGGAGGAAGAAGGGGACCCAAGAGGTGGAATCCGTGGAAGTGCGGTTGTTTCCCCTTTTTATAGTTTTGGTGATGGAATGTAGGTGGGAAGGCCCAGGGGTGGGACACTGGTGGGCCAAAGAAGTAATCTGGGCAGGAAGGACTCCAGAGGCAGCATCTTCAAGTTTGCTGTTCATTAACATTTCTTTGGGATGAGCTATCTTCAAATCTGCTGGGGCTGTTCATTAACATTTCTTTGGGATGGGCTATCTTCAAATCTGTTGGGGGCTGTTTCCTGGACTTCATTAACATTTCAAGAGTTGCTCAACGGGAATTCATTCTCCTGGCCTCCATTTTAGATTTCACTCAATATTAGACCCGATTTACCTAACTAAACTGACTACCTAACTTTAAATCTGGCTTCACTAGTAAAAAGAGAAGTACTTCTGAGGGGCATTGCTGATTGGCTCTGTGCTCTGGGTGCCACACCGGAGGCAGAGTCCAAAATGTCCAGATCTGACTGTTCAGGAGAAGCCCAGAGGTCTGAATTTTTATGTGAAACTGCTGAGTCTTACCAGTTGGCAGCTGATGTATAGTTTTACAAACACCATGCGGGCCAAGTAAAATTTATGAAAGGGTCAGGACTGGCCCGTGCATCCCCAGTCTGTAGCCTGTGTTCCAGACTTCTTGAGGGCAGGAGGAACAGCCCTGCCCCAGATCAGGGTCTGCCATGGTAAAGAAGAGTGAGTCTGTGGACACATCAAACACCACAGAGCTTCCGTCACCCGTTGTCCTGGCCAGAGGAAACCTGATGAATTTACTAGCACTCACACCAGGCTTTACGTAGTTTTGTAATTTTTGAGTACAGATTTGGTCTTTGTGAGGTACCTTCTTGAATATCTGCTGTTTGGGTTGGATGTGTTCAGAGGTAGGTGACTGGAGGGAGCCCCGGGAGCTATTTTCTAGTGAGTTGAATTAGGGCAACCACAGGCAGGGAGGGCCAGAGAAGGACTGGCCATCATGATGCATTGTGTTTGGAGCCATGGTGCGTGGGAAAGCTCTGTAGCTCGCGGCCAGTCTGGGTATAGAGCTTTGGAGCAGACCTAGACTTGTTTGGGGCCCTGACTCTGACCCATTTATAAATGAGGTCAGAGTTTGTGAGCAGCAGCTCTGGCCACAGATGGCTGTGAATGGCTGCCTGCTGGCTCCCGAGTACTCTGTAGGTACTACCTGTGTGTGTCAACTCCATCATTGCTCCGTGGTGTCCCTTTTGGGCACAGGAGCCAATTCTGGATTCTACTGTGTTGAGAAATCTTCCTTAGGGTTTTTATACACTTTTTTTGGTCTAAAAAATATTTTTTTGCAAGGTAGGGAAAAGAACAACATTGTTTTATATTTTTCCTGCACAGATGGGAGCTTAGAGGCATAAAGGGATTTGCATGAGGTCACTCAGCATATCAGTGGGGGACTTTGGGGCTGATGAGAATTAAACCCAATTGTGTATGCCATGTGTGAGCCTGTGGTTTCACTGCAATGACCAACCTCCGCACTGACAGCTGCACATGCTGGGACTCCCCTTAGTCCTGGGTGAACCAGGAGGGTTGGTCTCCCTCAGCAATGCCAGTCTATCTAGCCCGGCTCTTACTCTGTGTAAATATTTGGGTGTGTCTTACTAAGGGCTCATTGAACATTTGAAGTGATTAACTATTCTAGAATGAAATATGAGATAAAATGAAATGGAAAGGAGACTTAATGCCCAGAGTTAATAAACAGGGATGGCAGAAATTTCCTGCATCGTATACAAACTGCATTAAAGAATTGATAGATGAAACTAAGATGTTCTGATGTGAAAAGTTAATGCAAAAATAAACTATGACTCAGAGGCAGAGTTGTTGGTGTTGAGGGAGTGGTAGCGATCCAAGTTGTCTTTAAAGAAGACTGAAAGCATGGTTCATAAGACTGGGTCAGAAGCCTGAGGAAAAAGAACTTACACTGATAAGAACCTGCAGGAGAGGTGGGACTTGGCCAACATCATCATGCATATTCAGTATGTAAAGTGGGGTGGATCTGGATGCTGGAATCCCAGAGGATTTGCTCTTAAGCAGGAAAAAAGAGAAGTCATCACCTGTTGAACTTGTAGCCTGGTGATTCTGTGAAGAATGGAGCCCATGGGACTGATTTTTTTTCTGTGATGAGGTGATGAAGTGAAACAACAGATGTGGCTTATCTTGACCCTTCCTTAATCTTGATTCCTTCTCTCTCATGATATGTATTACAAAGTACTCAGGTGTGACATAATTGGCCAAAGAGCATCCAAGAGCATCCCGAGATAGTGTCTACCAGAAGATCAGAATCGACCAGGAAAGATGCCATGAATGATTGGTTTTACCACCCTTATTAGCCCCGGAGTCTGTGTAGCCTGCGGGAGGCTGGTGTCTGGCTTAGCACAGACTCTGAAATCAGAACTTCTGGGTTGGAATCTTGGCTCTGCCATTCATTAGCAGTCTGCCCTTAGGCCAGGTTGTTTACCATCTCTTGGTCTTTGTTCTACTAAACTTTCTGTTACCATAATAAAATACTTGATATTATCAACTTATAAAGAGAAAAGATTTATTTTGGCTCAGTTTTGGAGGTTCCAGTCCATAACTGTTGGACCCATTGGTTTTAGACCTCTGGTGGGGGTATTGGATGGCAATAGTGGGGAAGCCTATGGCAGAGCCATATCAATGACATCATGTGCCAGGGGACAGAGGGAACAAGGAGGGGACCCAGCCCCTATAGTTCCCTTCAGGGCCACATTCTCAAGAACCTAAAGACATCCCATTAGGCTCCACTTCTTAAAGGTTCCACCATCTTCCAATGTACCCCTGCCTGGGGACCAAGCCTTTCATTCATGGGCCTTTGAGGGAGATTTAAGATCTAAACCATAGCAATGTTTTCATTTGTCACTGAGATGGTGCTTGTAAAACCTTGCTACCCAAAATGCAGTATCTGGGTTGGCCACATGGGTGTTTTCTGGGAGCTGGTTAGAAATGTAGAATTTGGGTACTGGCGATGTAGCTCAGTGGAAGACTAGCAGGCACAATGTCCTGGGTTTGATTCCCCAATACCACACACATAACAAAAGTGCAGAGTTAAATGTCGAATTTCAGGTTCCACCCCAGACTTGAATTAGGTCCTGCTGAATTAGTGTCCTGCTGGGTGATTTGTAAGCATATTAAAATTTGAGAAGCACTGCTATAAAGGACTTGAGCAGTGCCAAATGTGAGGTTTTTTTTTTTTTTTTTTTTTGGTACATTACAGTTGTCTTCTTCCTCCTCATTATTATTGTAGTTTTAAAATACAGGGAAAAGAATTTTGAGCTGTTCACTTTGAAGGACCATATTTATAGGAAAGAAAATGGTCTAACTGGCAGCTTGGTAGTTTAGTAACTCTTCTGGTGCTGAATTTTGTTCTTTAGGGAATAGTGTCGTGTTGAGGTCAGAGAGGACTAATTAGTGCAAAGCCCTATCTGGATGAAAACAGCGATTGCAGCATAAGACAGGGAGAGCAGGGCGTCTGCCCCAGTTTGCTTGGAGGTCACGGTGGACAGTGTGTGAGCCACGTCATATTGCCGGGAATAGAAGACAGCAAATTCTGGTTGCTCCTGGGGGTGCTGTATGAGGACCAGGAAGCCATCAGTCTGTCAGAGGCCTTTAGTATGCTGTTCAGTGTGTGCAAGTGGGTAACTTGCCTTATGGTCTTTTGTCAATTAAACACAAATAAGAATTGTGAGAATTATGGTTTGTGTCTGGAATGTACCCCAGAAGCTCATGTGTTGAAGGCTTGGTCCTCAGTGCAGCCATGCCCAGAGGTCAGAAGTGATCTGATAATGAGGGCTGTGACCTCATCAGTGGATCCATAGCTGAGAGGATCCCAAGGAGGAGGTGGCAACTGTAGGCAGGTGGGGCATGGTTGGAGGAAGCAGGTCACTGGAGGTGTGCCCTGGGGCTCTGTTTTGTTCCTAGTCCCTTCTTTGATTTCTGCTTCCTGGCTGCTGAGAGCTGAGCAGCTTTCTCCTGCCACCACACCCTTTCGCCTTGACTTTCTGCCTCACCTAGGGCCCAAGGCCATGGAGCCTGCTGACTAAGGTCTGAAACCCCTGAAACTGTCAGCCAAAATAAACTTCTCTTTCTTCAAATTGTTTTTGTCAGGTTTTTGGTCACAGTGACAAAAAAAGCTGACGGACACAAAAGGATAAAAAAGATTATGTTGGAATTGTTCAACCTATAGAGGGCCAGGAATGTCAATGAACAATCTTCCATAATGTTCAGGCATAGGGTGAACACTTACATATCTACTCTTTACTTCTATTAAGTATAAGACCCGAGAGATTTTTATTTTTAACTTCTTTTGTGGTGCTGGGGATTGAACCCAGGGCTTAATGCATGGTAGGCAGCGCTCTGCACTGAGCTGCTCCCTCAGCCCTAAGAGATGGGGGTCATTTGCTGGTGGGAAATGAGGAGGGGCTTTTTGGTAGTGAGGATGTTTTTTCCTGGAAGTGTGAGAATCTCAGAAAGGCTTTTCCTGCTGGCCAGCACACCTTCTTGTGCGTGGCCTATGGATTTGGTGTGTGGCCTTTCTTTTTAACAGAGAAACATAAAGTATGGAGAAGAGAACGTTCTCCAAAATGGTAACTTGTGGAGTGGAAAGACAAACGGATTTAGAAGAAACTAACCTAATTGTGTCATTTACTAGTGGTAGTCATTCACTTCTCTGAGTCTTACTTTTTGTTCTCTCTTAATGGACATAATTATAGTCAACCCTCCTTGATCCACAGGTTTTGCATCCATGATTCAGCCAGCTGCAAATTGGAAATGTTGGGAGAAACAAGTGCATCTGTACTGAACATGTGCAGACTTTTTTTGTTTTTTCTTGTCTTGTTCCTTAAAACAATGCAGTATAACCAGTCTGCAGAGCATATATGTTGTCTTAGGTATTGTAAGTGATCTAGAGATGATTAGAGTAAAGGAGGATGTGAGTAGGCTGAGCATCCACAGGTTGAGTATCTCTGGGGGTCCTGAAACCACTTCCCCACAGATATTGAGGGAGCATGATGTTCTCTCAGCCACTCACTAATTCATTCCATTCACTCTCTTTTTTTGTTCATTTATTCAGCATATTCAGCGATTCTTTGGTTTATAATCATATCTATTTGTTGTAGAAGTCTTTGTTGACTACCTAATGTGTTCTTGGTGCTCTGAAGACTAACTTATAGGGTTTTCAAAGATGAAGAGAGATAATACACACAAAGGAGTATTGTGTCCTGAAAAACGCTCCCCTGATATAAACACGATCACATTTGTGCATCTCAAGAAATTCATCCTAGTGGATCATCAAGTCATGGGATATTGGAGCTGAAGGGGGCCTCCCTGATTGTGAAGCCATGCATTTGCTCTGAGCAACTTAGGAACCTACCTGGACTCCCAGTGTCCATTCTTGGCCAGCGGAATGGAAGTGAGAATAGTTCCACTTTGACTTTTTCGCCACTCAGATTATCTGTGAGCTCTCAACCTGCTGGTTTTCTAGAGCTGCTTTCGTGGCAGCACCTTCCTGTGCGCTTGATAGTTGGGAACACGTGCTGTGTGTTTCTACTAGTTCCTTTCATGGTGACCCAGATAAAGGCAGAGGCTCTGTCTTTGCTTCTTTTAACCTTGATGTCTCTGAAATGTTAATGGCCCATCCTTGTGTGTTCAGTCCCTGATGGACAGCCTCCCGTCCTCATTGTTTGCACTGGGCCTTGTTAGCAAACATTTCCATGTTTATATGCCCATCCTCTCTAGTGGCCATGTCTGATTTGTCTTTGTATGTCTGGTGCCTGGCCTAGCACTTGGCTTTGGTAAAACCCTCCAGACATGTTGCTGTTGAATTTAAGGGGCAGGTATGGCAGTAAATTTGCTGGGATTAGTTCAGTTGTCCGTGTTTTTTTTGGAATTTACCTTCCATTTTTCTTTAATGCTTCCCTTGATTCTCTTTCTCATAAATCATTTGAAAACCAACTAACTTATTATCTTCATTGTTATAGTCATCTATCAGATGTGTTTCCTTGATCTTATCTCTTATCTGACAACTTCCATTCCACCTCTATAGTCTTGAGTTGTCAGTAGCTTTGAGATCCCTGGCTTGGAAGGCAGGCAGCCTCCTCTAGGTTCTACTCTGCTACTTGTTTGCTGTGTTAGTACAGTGGCAAGTAACTAATCTCATAAGCACCTGTTATCTTCTCTGTAAAAGGATTTTAACAATTGTGTTTGCCACGTGGGATTGTTGTGAGAGTTACCTAAGCTCATTCATTTGAAGAGGTTAGTACCATCTCTGCATATAGTGAGCACTTGATGAATGACAGCTCTTACCTTTTATCACCGTGGTTACTGCATCATCAGAAACCAGGAAGCAGTTGGCACAGACCTGGATCTTGTTGCTGTTCTCATCTCCCATGCAATGCGACGGAATCACAAAACGTGCAGGAGCGGGATTCTTCTGCTCCTAATTGATTCCTTCCTTCCTTCCTTCCTTCCTTTCTCTTTTCTTTGGATTGAGTCCAGGGCCTTGTGCATACTAGGCAAGCACTCTACCACTGTGCTATGCCCCCAGCCTACTGATATCTTCACCTGTGGAAATTTAATCATTTGCACTTTTTCATCTCTTGGCCTGTAGGGTGCAGACGCATGAAGGTTTTCTTTCTTTGAGTATGAAATTCTCTAAGCAGCAAACTTCTCTGAAGAGGGATGAAGGATTGGATTACCTTTTGGGGACATTTCAATAGATGGCAAAACATATTTTCAGCCCTTACCTCCTCAGACAGGCACATTTCTCTGTTTCTGGATGATATCTGTTAGACACTTAACCCTTGATGAGGATGTTACCAGTATTTCAGTATTTTTCTCCTACTGCAAGGACTTGACTTTGCCTTAGAAAAGAGGGAGAGTGGGGCTAGGAATATAGCTCAGGATGGTAGAGTCCTTGCCTCACATGCATGAGTCCCTGGGTTCGATCCCCAGCAACACACACACACACACACACACAGGCAGAGTACTCCAAGCAGGGGTGGCTGCAGTACTCCCTAGCCTGTCCGTGACAAGCCTGGGGCCAGACATAGAAGTGCCTTGCTTTCCTTGCTTTGTGAGTTATCTGGGAGCATCAGTACTTTCATGATGTCAAGGACCCAGTGGGAGCGATGTTCAGGGTCCAGGGTGGATGCTGGAAGGTGGAGGCAGGTGAGAGATCGCTGCCTGAATCCTCACCAACTCTTTTCTTCTTCTTCCCCTTCTCTGTCTTCCAGGTGTATGTGTCTTATGACTACGGAAAATCATTCAACAAGATTTCAGAGAAACTCAACTTTGGTGTGGGAAATAGCAGTGAAGCTGTGATCGCCCAGTTCTACCACAGTCCTGCAGACAACAAGCGGGTAAGGAAGCCGTCCACCCCAGGCTCCTGATTTCAGGGACTGTGTTTTGGAAAGATTGCTGCTCTGAGTGGGGCTGGGCAGCGGAGCCCTTTGTGATCCTTTCAGCATGACTTGTAGCTAGCCACTGTGTTTCTGCTAACCTGGGAATTTGTGACAGAGTACAGGTGGGTCTGTGTATAATCAGGCAGGCCAAGTACTGGTCAGGCAGGATTTCCAGACAAACAAGGCCAACTTAAACCACAGAAAATCTGCCAACCAATGAACTGCTTGATTCCCCCGTGGCAAAAATGTTTCCCAGGTACATTTGCCATCTACTCCCAGGCTTCCGAGAGCAGCTGCTGAACTTTTGCTTTTGTTGGCACCATTAGTATGCATGCAGGTATGTGTGTGTGTGTGTGTGTGTGTGTGTGTGTGTGTGTGTGCCCGTGCATGCGCATGGGGCATGGGCTTGCACGTGCCTGGGTGCCTGTATGTGTGTGTGCACTTCCCCCACCCCAACCTACAGGAATATAGAGAAGGAAAGCACTGGGCAGCCCTCCTGTGCCGCCCTTTGTTTTCCCAGCTGGAATGCCTGGGGCTGTGTGTCTTGGGTCAGAACCCGAAGGCGACTGGATTTGGAGGAGGCTTGACCCTGGGCCCCAGGCAGGTGGAGGGGAAGCCCAGCAGCCTGCCTGGCATTCCTGCTGGTTTGGTGACTCTTAGCTCAGGAGAGTTGTATTTGTTTGCTCTCTTTCCCGCTCTCCCCAGGGCCAGTGGCTTCTCCTGGGGAAAGACCCTTTGTAGAGAAACTCCTTAGGAGGAAAAGCATTCTGTGGGAGGGGAAGCTGCAGTTTTCTGCTCATCCAGAAAGGAATGAGCAAGCAAGATCTACAGGGTCCTCACTCCTTGGCCCTTGTGCCTGCTTCTCAGGTTGCCCTTGGTCTCCTAGCAGGGCTGCATTCAGACTATTTAGCAACTGTGTGTGTTCTTCTGATTCCCTACCCTGGTGTGGCAACTGGTGTGGCTTGGCCCCTGACCTGGCCAGAGGGAGCTGGGTCCAGGAGGCTCCCCACTAGGCCAGACATTAACCTTTTAATTGCTGGTCTCTGTGGAAGTCCTGGGGGCAGGGCCCCCACCTTTGGGGCTTTAGGTAGAGCCAGTTCGGGGTTTCCTGGCAGTGACTATTTACCAGCTGATTACAGAACATTTAAAAAAAAAAAAGCTTGAATTGTCATTACTGGTGATAAGGGTTAAATATCAGCCCTGCCTGATGATCTCAGAGGGAAGCACTGTTAGGTGCAGACTTCCTCCTCTTATCCAACTCTAGGGTGACAGAGCAGTTTTCCCCTGAGATGAAAAGCAAGGACACGGTATTGGGGGGACCTGGCTATGTCAACCAGATGACTGGCCTTTTTGTGCCTTCCCCCATGGCCTGTGGCCAGTGAAGCCTTGTCTTGGTGGTGGGGGAGCCACCCACCTGGGCTTATGAGAGGTGAGGAGCTTATCTAGGGCCTGGTTACTGGCTGTGCTGCCTGTCTCTGGATGGAGCTGTGTTCCTTCTGCCTCTCAAAAAGCAGATGATACTTGGATTGGTCACTTTATCAGGCTGTCTTATGTGATTATTGTTATTACCGTTATATTTCCACATCATCTCAGAGCTACCTCTGGCTGGAGTCATGGCCTTGAAATCGCCCTGTTGTTCCTTTGGACGCCCTTTTCAGATTCGCCGGGTGCCCCTCCCACAGGGCACAGATGTCTACAGGCAGGGCTGTCTTCCTTCCTGCCTCTTGTAGGTTGTGGTGAGCGGCTGCTAAGACCACAAGTCAGAGGAGTTGGGAAACCGGAAAGATGATGTTTTCGGCCTGCACGAAGAGCTTTAGTACAGGCAGAGGAGAGGATCAGGGCCTTTGGGAGCATCAGGTCTGCAGAAGGGGTAGAGCAGGGCCCCGGAGTTGGAACAGGAGGGGGAGAAACCTAGGGATGATTGCAATAAAAGAGGTTCAGGTGGTGCATGGTGAGATGTGGTGGGGGGGGCATGTGTGTAGGCCATGTTCTGTCAGCCATGCAAGGTGAAGCATCTTAGATTTCTTCTGGGGGAGCTGGAAACTACTTTCTTGGAGAATTTAATGGTAGTTGGTTGGACCTGAGGCCTGGAGCCTGTAGAGGAGGGAGGCAGCCCCCCCTGCAGTTTCTAATTCCCCAGAGAAGGCTGTTACCCTCACCAGACATCTCAGGAAGGAAGTGATGACTCTTATTGTGCTGATTGCTTTTGTTACTTTTACCTTTGTCCCCTGGAAGGCAAATCACCCCACTAGACCTACCATTTCCTGAGAAAAATCACACAGACAGGGTGCCTCCCCATTGACAGCAGGGTGCTAGGCCCAGGCAAATCACCTGTGTAAAAAACGTTCCTTGGGTTGTCAGTGCTTGAAGCTGTCAGAGCTGCTCTGGGAGGTTTAGATGTCAAGAGAGGACCTCCTGGAAGTCTGAGGGGATGTGTGCCTGTGGAGGGGACAGAAGGGGTGAGGAGGCCACAGGCTGTGGTCTGTGGCTCCGCCTGGTAATGGAGATGGGATGGTTGTGGGGACCTATGAGTGTTGTGGTCTATTTTTGCTCTAGCCTGCCATCCGATTTCCCTCTGTTGGTCCCCTGTGTGCTGTTCCCTGAACCAGTGTGCAGCTCCAGCCACCTGGCAGTTCCACCAGCCTCCCAGGCTCCACTGATCTGCCAGGCAATATCTAGCTGTATCTAGCGCCTTTTGAAGCCCCACTGAATGCAGTGGGCTTCAGAGCCTCAGTCTCCACACAGGCGAGATGTGATCATGCTTTTCTCCAGGCAGAGGTTGGTCCTGGGCAAGTTTAACCAATACTGTTTCGCTTTCTTCCTAGTCGCTTCTCTGCCCTTCCCCCTCTCATTGGACTCTCCAGCTTTCTTCACTCAAAGCTGGAGAAAGTCACTTGTGCTGATATCACGTAGATACACTTTGTAGCTAATTTATTATTTTTTCCAAAAGTATTTGTATTTTTCAGTGGAAACGTAGCTGTAGCCAAAGGATGGCGCTTCTGTGGAATATTATGCAATTGCAAACAGGGCCAGAGGAGTCAGAGTAGGAGAAGATGCTCCTGAGATTACCTAGTTCTGAAAGCAACACTCAGGGCACCTTTGAGGGGTTGGCCACCAAGGAGCTTGACAGCCAGGCAGTAGGAGACGTGAGAGCAGGGTAGGGCATTTTGAGTTTTCCTACCATGTGCATATGTGACAGTACATAGTTACAGGGTGCACCAGTGGGCGTGGTGAATGGACTTTGCTGTTGAGTGGAGGTAGGGGGTTCTGTGAGGTTGGGTCAGAGGAGTAAGTCTTCTTGGCATACATAGGATTAGGAATGGAACTTCAAGGATAGGCACACAGATATCTTTAGGTATAGCAGAACAGGTAGGAGCCTTCTGGCAGGTGGAAGGTGTGTGCAGAGGCTTCAAGGTGCCTGCATGTGGTTTCTGTGCAGGATACTCAGGAGATTTGCTTCTTAGGAGTTGAGTGTTTGCATTGAAATGCTTTGTAATGTCATCTAAAGATGGAGGGGATTTTTCTTTGCCTTGAGAACAGTGGGGAGCCATGGAAGAGTCTGAGTAGAGGAGCAACTGAGTAGTATCTGAGGGACATACACCTGCCAGCAGTATGCATGTAGGATCGGAAGCCAAAGATTCAAGAGTCTAGAAGGAGAACCATTGTGGCCACGAGGTTACTCAATCACTCAACCAAACTCATACCTTCCTCCAAGTGTTTCACACCCTGCTAGTCCTGGGAGACACAGGATGAATAGAACCCGGTGTCTGCCTCCAGTTTGCTCACAGTCTTAAATAGGGCCACAGGCCATGCTAGTAGAACTAGGTATAAAAAGGAAGGCATGCACACATTTTGAAAAAGACTTTAGAGGAAAATAATGGACTTCCAATGGCTGTTTGAAAATGAGGACTGAAGGGAGGGAATAGAGTAAAAACTTAATGCCTGGGGTTGGGATGTAGCACAGAAGGATCTTGGGGCATAGGGAGTGAGAATTAGGTTTTGTTGGGAAGGTGTTGAAGAATTCAGTTCTGGACACAGTGAAATATCTTGGTCCATCCAAGAGTAGAAGCTAAGAAGATCAAGAAAGTAATGAAAGTAGAACCTCAGTGAGAAGTCAGACTGTATATGTGAAAGTCACTTTATTAATCTGTTTTTCTTTTCTAAAACAAAATGCTTGAGGCTGGGTACTTTATAAAGAAATGAAGTTTTACTTAGCTCACAGTTTTAGAGCTGAAAATCGAAGAGGAGCCCCATCAGTTTGGCCTCTTGACTACTTCACATCATGATAGATAGCCTTATTGTAGGAGCAAGTGTGAGAGGGATATAGAGCATGTGGTGTGACAGGAAACCAGACTGTGAGGTGAAAACTACCTCAGTGCCCCTAGGGGCAGCATCCAAGTACCCTTCATGAGGTTCTGCCTCTTGAAGGCCCCACTGCCTCTTAACATCAGCACACTTCCAATTCATGGATCCTTGGGGGTCGCACTGCAAACAACCACAGCAGTCACATGATGTGTGTTTTCCAGGCAGCAGTCAAAGCCCTGTGGAAGGATGAGCCAGGTTAGCAAAGGATGGAAGAGTCATGAGGTGGCAAGAGTGCAGAGGGCTGGAGGTGAAGGGACCTGCAAAGGAGAACCAGGTCTGAGATGGTCAGGGGTGGGGCAGAGAGAGTTGAGTTGGAAGAGGGTGGTGGAAGGTGAGGGAAGAGAATTTGCAGTAAAAACAGGAGGACTGAGTTAGGAGAGGAGGCAGGCAAATGCGTCAGATAGTATAATGGGAGACTGACCATTGAATTCAGGAGATGATGACACCTTTTGGTTGGAAGAAGACAGAAGGATTGATGAACTGTTGAGATGGGCTCTGCACTGGTCAGGTGTGGGTGTAAGGGCTGTCCGCCCCTGTGTCATCTTGGGCAGCTAGCCACTGTCACGCGAAGCTTCTGAGTCCTCGTTATTAAAAGGGATGTAACAGCACTACCCCAGGCCCTGAGCTATGGGTGCTAAGGGGAGTAAATGAGGTGAAACATGCAAAACCTTTAGCTCATTTCTTGGCACATACAAAATGCTCTCGAAAAATTTTAGCTATTATCATGAGCAGCAATAAGTTCTGTGACTGGGAACATGATGTTTTTCTTTTTTTTTTTTTTTCCTCAAGATTCACAAATGTGATACTGCTGGAAACCACGGCATAGATTTCTGGAGAACTCTTTTCAAACCGAGAACACTCCCTTCCCCGGGAACCCAGATGGTTTGGGAACTGGAAGATAGGCTATTTCTAGGGAATGCTTTTCATGGCGAAAATTATGATGATCCTCCTAGATCATAATTGTTTTTATTACATTGCATTTGCTTAGAGTAGTTTTTTTGCTTTGAAAACATTTACTACCTTTCCGTTAGATTTAATTAGGCTTCTGTAGAATGTGGGGATTTACATTAGATGCTGGGGAGGAAACCAGAGGAGGACACACAGTGAGCTCTTGGGAGGCATCTGGTCAGGATTTGGGGAGAGTGTGGGAATGAGGAAGGAATGAGAGCATGTGAAAGCCACGTGGGAAGGAGCGCCAAGTGGTTAGTGCAGCCCAGCTGATGGCATGCAGAGGCGGACCTTGACCTGGATCAGGTATTCTCAGAGACTGTGTGTCCACTGGTGGAGTCCTTCAGATTGGTTGACTTCTAGAATGACAGGTTTTGGGTGGAGCTGGGCCCTGTGGCTCTGGTTTCTGGTTCATAGCCTGTCTCCTGGACCACCGTCCTCCTGGGGGGCTGGCCCCCAGGTCTTTCATGTGCCCTTCAGGCTTATTTCCAGTTATTTCCTCAGGTCCTCAAGGCTGTCATCAAACCCATGTGATAAATTTTTTTCCCCTCCTTTGTGCCCAAACGCAAACTGCGTCAGACATGGAAGTTCCTTCCCTGTGGAAGTCTTGCCTTGTCACCTCTTCTGTGGAGTCATTTCCAACGTGAATAGGTTCTTCTAGGACCCTGCCTTTGGTTTCTCTCTTAATCTTGAATTATGAACTATGTGAACTGGCTTGTGTCTGCTAGGTTGCAGTGAGGAAGGAAAGGATCCGGGCTTTTCATGTGGTACCCCATCATCTAGTCCATGGTGGGTCCCCAGTACACCTGTGAATTGACTCTCTCTCATTCTGCCCCCCCCCCCCCCCCCCACAGCTCTGAGGCTGTATCCGCTCTCTGCACAAACTTGTTCAAAGTCACAGAAGCAAAATAAGGCAAGGTCCTGCTCATCAGAGCCACTTCCTGCCCTGATCCTCAGAGCTGCCCGGTAACCTGGTATAGTAACAAGAAGGGGCACTTTCTCTTCTTAGAAGGATGTGATCTTAGTGATTTTCTTGGAAAGACATCCCATAGGTGCTCAGAGCATGCAGGGAGAGACAGCAGTCTCATTTGTGTTCAGCCAACAGATAGTTACCCTCTGATTGTGACCGAGTGACCTGCCAGGAAAGGCTTGCTCAGCTTCATTACCTGGTTAAATAAGCTCCCTGGGGCTTCCCCCGGCCCACCACCACCCTTCTCCACTGAGTCTGCCCTGGTGTGGACAGCATTCTTTCATTGCCAGGAGAGGCTGGGAGATGGGGAGATGTGAAAGCCAGTCCCCCGTGACCTGCATGTGTCAGCACATGGGTTGGGGAGGTGCTGGGCGGCTCTGGCCGGGTGCTGCTCTGAGTACCTGTTTTCTCTTGCAGTACATCTTTGCAGATGCTTATGCCCAGTACCTCTGGATCACTTTTGACTTCTGCAACACTATCCATGGCTTTTCTATCCCATTCCGGGCAGCTGATCTCCTCCTCCACAGTAAGGCCTCCAACCTCCTCCTGGGCTTCGACAGGTCTCACCCCAACAAGCAGGTAAGACAGCTTCCGGAGCTCAGTCGTCTGGGGTTCCTGGGATTTTCTCCTGGGCCTGGGTGGATGGTGTGTCCTTTGAGTGACCTCGCCTCCTGCCCCTCCCTCCTCCTCTCTGAGGCTTAGCCTTTGGAGCTACTGTTTCACTTCCCACAGCTCAGGAAAGGGATACCCCCGGGCACTCTCCTCCAGCACTTGGCACCCAGCACTTGGCACCCAGCCCTTGGCAGGCCCTGGGACTTAAACACCATGCCCCTTTGTTAGCCCTCGGGGTAAATCGAGGCCCTGGAATTTAATCAGAGAGGGCTACCTGGGGAGGTCTGGAGTCTAAGCCCTCTGGGACCTCTTGTCACATTTCTTCCGTTCTCTACCTCATTTGTTTGTTCAGGTTTTCCAGAGGTGGGGATCAGACCCAGGGCCTGGCACATGCTAGGCTAGTGCTCCGACCCTACGCCCCACCCCGAGCCCCACCTTAAACACACTGCTTTTGCCTGCCACCTGTTTGAAGTCACCTTTAACTTTGATATTCTTCCTTTGTGTTGTGGGCAGGCACATGGGTAGAACATAAATGTGTATATTTTCCTCTTGGCATCTAGGTTTTTGAAGGAAAGCTAGCAGGTAAGGAGAGAGGCTGAGTAGATTTATACCTCTAGGCAAAGCTTGCCAAGTCAAGACTGTTGGTCAGGCATGAAACTCTGAAACCTGTAGAGCTTGTATGAGGGGACTGATGAGGAGCCTCAAATGTTTTTGTTCAGAAGAAACTTGGAACATTTCTTTTGCTTTGTGGGATGTTTAACCAAAACACAGATCTGTTTGCCTTTGCTTGCCTTCAGGAGTAACCCAAACTGGGCTGGGTCAGTTTACCAGGGGAGGTGGATCATTGTTATTTTTGGTCTCATGGTTCCTAATACACATTTGCTGGGGCCAGAGAAACCCTTGGGTCACATTAGTAGAAGTCAAGGGACTTTGGCAAAGACACAGGTCTTGTCTGTGTGTTCAGTTGATTCCTTTTGGTTTTCTGTACTTGGCTGATGTCGTCTGCTGTCAGCTTTGATTTTTGATGACCAAGGCTCATTTAGGGTTTTTATTTCTGGTGCTAGGGCCTTGTGCATACCAGGCAAGACTCTACCCACTAGTTACATCCCTAGCCCAGAGGTTTTCTTTTTTCTTTCTCCCTCCCCCCCCTTAAATTGAGGTAAAATACATGTAACATATATTTTACTATCTTAATCATATTTTCTGTTAATTGATATTAAGTATATTCATATTGTTGGACAGTGTTGCCACCATCCAGGTACAGAATTCTTTTTATCTTGTGAGCTGGAACTCTGTCTCCATTAAACGTTGACTCCCTAGCCCTCTCTCTCCTGAGCCCCTGGCAACCACCATTCTAATTTCTGTCTCTGTTTTTGACAATTCTAAGTACCTCACATAAGTGGAATCATACTCAGTTTGTCTTTTTTTTTTTTTTTTAAAGAGAGAGTGAGAGAGAGAGAGGGGGACAGAGAGAGAGAGAGAGAGAATTTTAACATTTATTTATTCTTTCTTAGTTCTCGGCGGACACTACATCTTTGTATGTGGTGCTGAGGATCGAACCCTGGCCACACGCACGCCAGGCGAGCGCGCTACCACTTGAGCCACATCCCCAGCCCATCCCAGTTTGTCTTTTTGTGACTGACTTATCTCACTAAGCATATGGTTCTCAAGGTTTATCCATATTTCTTTTCAAGGCTGAGTGATAGCCCATTGTATGGATATACCACAGTTTGCTCCTCTGTTTGTCCCTTGATGAACACTTGCATTGCTTCTATATTTTGGATATTGTAAATAATGCTGCTATCCATTACAAGTTTCTTTCTTTCTTTCTTTTTCCCTGTCACAGTGTTGGGGGAAATGTTTGCACTTGCTAGACGAGTGCTCTACCTCTGAGCCATATCCCTAGTTTGGCATTACACACTGTTTAAGGATACTATTTCCTGGTCAAGAAATACCATTAACTATGGGCTGGTCTTGAGTAGAATAAGTTTCTGGTAATCCATAAATGGAAGGCAAGTCACATTCATTTTTTTTCTTCCAGTGCCTACCAATGAAGAGTGCAAAGCTGCACATCTGTCCTTCCCTCTCTGTCTGTTGGCTCTGGAGTGCCCTTGCAGAGTGTGTGCTGTTGAGGTGGGGTTTTAGGGGGCTTTGCCCAGTGGTTCTGTTCAGATTGTATGCAGTTCTCATCTCATGGCCTCTTGTCATTTTGGTCTTTGCAGCTATGGAAGTCTGATGATTTTGGCCAGACCTGGATCATGATTCAGGAACACGTGAAGTCCTTCTCTTGGTAAGTTGTGTCCTCTCAGAAGTCCTGACTTCTATACATCCTTTCTGCACTTCCGGCTACCTCGTGATAGACAGACCTTTTATCCTCACCTGTAGTGTGAGGCATTTAGCTCAAGGAATAAAATTTCCAGGCCCAAGAATTAGCACTGCAAGTGTAATGAACTCATTAGTGGGGATGAGGAAGGAAAGTCGCTCGTGAGAGGAAGGGGAGAGCTCTTGCATTTTTCATCTTCTCCGGGGACTCAGGGGAAGCTTGAGGCTCTTGCGTGTCATGTCATAGAGCTCTTAAAAACTTTCATTTTTAGAGCATCATCTCAGGAGTGGGGATTTTCCTCTCTATAAAATTCAGGCATTTGTTCACTTATAACATTTAAAAAAAAACTCTGCTAAATATAAAACCTAGATACTTTAGGGTATAGGAAGTTGAATAATGTATGGATATGGTTATTAAGGAGAATATAGTTTAGGAGGTAAGAAAAGACATATTTCAGATATATAACTTGAATTATGAAAGAAGCACAGAAGTACCAGATAGAAAGAGAAGCCATAGAGGGATCGTGCCTTCCAGAAGGGATGGCTTCATAAAGGTAGTTGCCCTCCATCCAGGATGCACAACAGGTAGGGGGTAGCATGGCAGGAGTGGAGGAAGGAATTTCAGACAGGAGCAGGGTGGCATGGGCAGATGTGAGGCCATGGTACTTGGGTGCAGAACACTGGCTCTTCTATTGGGACTGGGTATTGGGGAAGTTTGAAAAGGGGAATTGGTATCCGAATCTACAGTGCTTGAGAAAGGGATTTGACTGAGTTCTGGGTACAGCGGGGTGCTTTGGAGGTTATTGAGGCTGATCATGCAATATGTTTCTGTCTGGTTATTTCCACTTGGCATAAAATAGGCTGTGCTTCAGGAAGGACAGTCATTTCTGGTCATGCTTGCCTCTGCCCTTGTGCCATGACAGTTATTCAGTGTATGACCTTGAACACGAGTTTGTGTGTGTGCAGTGCACGTGTGAGACAGCTTTCCAGAGGCAGGATTGTGGGGTTGGGGGGTGTATCTGAACTGCTCTTCCGCCTTGTTCACATGGGTGACTAGAAAACTTAAGGCCTCCCAGACTGACCCTTGGCTCTACCACCCTGAGCCAGCCCGTCGCCTCCCTCCCTGTGTCAGTTTCCAGCTGGTCAGGGCAAGGAGTGTGGAGTCCTCACTGGCTCCACCTGTCACGAGTGCTGTGGGCCCCACCCTCAGCATAAGTCCCAGGTTGACTGCGCAGCTGCTCCTGTGCTCTGCCGCCACTGTCACCCAGTCAGTCCTGCAGTCAGTTCTCAGTCCACAGCAGATCTGTCCTCCTCAGAACAGGTCACACCAACTTGTTGCTCCTCTGTGAACCCTTTTGATGCACTGAACTGTCATTTCTCCTGTGCATTTCTACCGCAGGATGTGTTTTTTCTGCCTACAGTGCTCCTCTGTAGGATGTACTTGCTGCTTATTCCCTGCTTCATTAGGTACCTGCTCAAACAACTCCTTTTAAAATGAGGCCTCCCCACAGGATCTTATGTGTTGATTTGTTTACTTAAAATAAATTTTACTGTGTGTATTTAAAGTATGCAGTAGGATGCTATGAGACAGGCATAGTGAGATGGTTACTATAGTGAAGCGAATTAACATAGTTATCCTGGTGTGTATGTATGTGTGTGTGTGTGTGTGTGTGTGTGTGTGTATGTGAGAGAGAGAGAGAGAGAGAGAGAGAGAGAGAGAGAGAGAGAGAGAGAAAGAGAGAGAAGAGCTGCTAAAATCTATTAGTGAAAATCCCAAATGTAATAGAGTATTTTCAAGTATAGCCCTCGTGCTGTACGTTAGGTCTCTGAATTTGTTCATTCTGCACACCTGGCTCTTTGTATCCTTTGACCTAGGTTCTCTCCACCCCCCATTTTATTCTGTCTCACTCTATATTTGACTTCTCTTCATTTTATCTATAAGTGAGATCATGCAATATTTTTCTGTCTGGTTATTTCCGCTTGGTGTAATGTCTTCTGGGTCTATCCACATAATACACGTCTCCTCCTTTACAAAGGTTGAATACTATTCCATTGGGTCTGTCAGTTTCTTCTTTCTCTTTTCTGTCAGAACACACGGGTTGTTTTCATATCTTGGCTGTTGTGAATAATACTGCAATAAACATAGGTCTCCACATAGCTTTATGAGGTGGTGCTTTTATTTCCTTTGGGGTACATACTCAGAAGAGAGAGTGCTGACTCATATTGTAGTTCTATTTTTTAATTTCTTAGGATCCTTCTTACGGTTTCCACAATGACGGCACCAGTGGGTGTCCCATAGACAGAGTTCCAGGTTTCCTTTTCTCCACACTATCCTCAACACTTTTCTATCCTTTGTCTTTTCGATAATAGCCATTCTGATGTGTGTGACGTGACATATAAGAGTAGTTTTGCATTTCTGGGGATCCTATTTAAAATTGCAACTATTACCCTATTTCCAACCTACTATATTATATTCATTTTTATATAGCACTCTTTAGTATTCTGACTACAATTATTATGCATATTAATTATCTTTCATAGAACAAAAGCCGCCCAAGGGCAAGGATTTTTGTTAGTTTTATGCACTGATAAATTCCCCCCAAATTGTGACTTTGGGAGACATTGCCGGTTTTTTAATGGAAAGTATCAAATTTATGCTTAGCAACTTAGAACAGTGTCTTTCTTCACAGCTAATGCTTTAGGTAAGAATGAGTTTTCTCATTGTAGCTTTAATTTGCATTTCTCATTATGAATGAGTTTGAACATCTTTTACTTGGCCTTAAGGATCATTTTTTTTGTGTGTGTATGTGTGTGTGTGTGTGACATGCCTGTTCATGCCCTTTGCTCTTATTTCTATCTGATTGTTAGTCTTTTCATTATTGATTTCCAGAAGCTTTTTATATCTTTGAGGTTAGCCCTTTGGTTGTGATATGGGAGGTTGTATGTGTGCATATTTATATTTGGCGGTTTGTCATTTGTCTTTCAACATTTATGTGTAGTTTTAGTTCTCATTAAATGGCCCAACATGATATAGATACATGTCTGTTCTTCATTTAAACCTGGGTTTAAAGCTAAGTGTCTTGATGTTACTTCCTTAGTACTTGAGAATGGTGAAGATGAAGCTGGTACAGGGAGGAGCCACCTTCTGACTCCTGTGCACTTCCTTCATAGAGGGAAGCTGTTTCTGATCCCTTTGTCATTTTCCTGAGCAGAGGTTGGGGATCTTAATGAAATGATAACTGAAGTATCATTCAAGAGCAGTCTTTACCTAAGGAATACCATTATAACTTTCATTTGCTTTTAATTTTAAGGGAACAAATTGATCTTTTATTGGTTTATGGAACTAATGGAATTAATTAATTAGCAGGACCACTAAATAAATTCAAGTTTAGGAATTTGTTGTATTTCACCTTCTGCAAACATGCAGGTGTCTTAGAAGGACCTGGTCTATCTACATGTCTGGCATTGGGATTTCAGGTTATGTTTGAGGGACATCCTCGTTGGAATCATAATAAGTGAGTGTCATCTGACCTCTCAGTATTATTACATTTATTCAACCATGCTTGGCAGCCTGGGAGCAGAAGGAGTGAGAAATGCCAATGGTTATGTTGTGCAGAGCTGGAGATGGGCAGCATAAGACAGCAAGATACCCATAAGGGAGGGACTCCAGGATGCCCTTCTCTTCTCCCAACATTGTGTTTGAAACTCTGTATGAAGTAATGAGATCCATTCCAAAATTCACCCAACCTGAGTGGTTTTACACCTTTGTCAGAGTTAAAATGGACACAAGGAGCTTGAAATTGAATGTGATGCACAGGGGCGAGGCACCCCTGAGGGATTGGAGGTGAGACTTAGGATAGTGCTCACAGATGGCGCTGGGATTGGAATTTCTGAATTGGAGGCAAGGAGAACAGGAAGCAACTATGAATGAGCCTAAGAAATTGGAAGACAAGGTAATGGCAAAGAACAGGAACTTGTATGTAGGTGGAGCAACTTCCAGAAATGGGAGGTCCAAATATGGGAGTGTCCCAGTTCTTTCTATTTCTACATGTGGGCCTTCTCTTTCAGCTAGGCAGGGAATAATACAGAAGAACTCATCTCAAAATACCTCAAGAAAGGTTCCTTCCTCTCTGCCTTTTAAAAACCCCAGCAGCCTCGTTTTAATTTGCATATCCTCTAGGCTAGAGGAAGTACTTTAATCAGTACTTCTAATTGTGGAAGAGAAGAGAACATGCCACCAGCCACCCACACTGAGCATCTGATAATGAAGAATAGATTTCTCCCACGTTAGGACCCAGGCTGCTGGTTTCTCCACTACTCTGCTCAGAGTCCAGATTGTAGGGTAAAAGTCAAGTCTTCCCCCCAATGTAGAAAGAGGCTCTTTTTCTATTTCTTATCTTTCTCCCCCTGCTTTTTTTTTTTTTTTTTTGATGTGGTTGATGTTCTCAACAGCCCATCTGTGAAGGAACTCGAAATGATTGCCTCCATTATTCTGAGCACCATTGCCCATATGGAGCCAGATAAAGACTGTTACCTCTGCCTCTCCTCAAGTCATCACTCTGAAAGCTCCTCGTGAAGCTCTCTTCCTGACTTTTCAACCCTTTTTCTCATTTGCTAAGTGGTCCGCCTGGTGTTGGTGTCTTTGTGAATGTTAGGAAAACGTGGGCAGGTCAATTCCCTTCCCAGCTGCCACATGGGGCCTCTTTCTGGGGATACTTGTTCAGAGCTGCTTTCCAGTGTAGTCTGACCTTATCATTCTGCAGTAAGAATCTGTCATTATGGACAATGGATCCAGTGCAGCAAGTGTGAGTTCAGCTGGGAGCCTAGTAGGCTGAAAGGCAATCTGAGAAAGGACCTTTGAGGGCATCTGTGCTTCCTCTGGGAAGCTTGGACAACACATGTACTCCATTGTGTTTGAAGCTCTGTATGAAGTAATGAGATCCATTCCCAAATTCACCCAACCTGAGTGGTTTTACACCTTTGTTAGAGTTAAAATTGAATGTGTTGCTCGTGTTGGGAGAAGAGAAGGGAGCAGTAGGAGAAAGATTCTGGGAAGAAGGAGCTTTGAACTTGATCTTGGAGGAGAGTAGGATTTAGTGGGGGTGATTAGAGTGTATGCTGAGGGTACTTCTGCACAGGGTGTTGTGTCTGCAGAAGCACAGAGGCCTCCCCTTTGAAGGACATCAAGGATATCAGTGTGTATGAGAGAAGGCTTGCAAAGGCACCTTGCTGGAGTTGAAATGCACTGGTAGGATGACTCCAGATGGTGTGAATCAGTGATGTCACTGGGGAGCAGAAAGGACAGGGACCCTGGGACAGAGCAGGTTCAGAGATTGCTAATGTGGTTTCCTCTAATGCTGCATCTTCTGAGGATGTAGCATCTTGGGAAAACTCTCCTTCATTCCTCAGAGGTTCTTAACTTGAGGCTAGAAACTTGCTGACAACCTCAAGCAATCCATAGTTTGTTTATTCTGAAATACTCCACCTTATGCTTTTCCTTCTTTTTGCTTTTCATGAGCAGGGTGAGAGCTTGCCTTGAGCTAACTAAACCCACGATGCTTTGGAAACAATGGTAGCGACACAGAACACTTTGCAGATGGCAAGTCCTCTCCCTCTATGCTGAGCCAAGGAACAAAGGGATATGTTAGAGGCACAGAGAGTATCATTTGTTGCTTGTAACAAATGGTAGCCCTAGATTCTAGTTGATTGCATGGCAAAACCTCTATGCCTTCAATGATTAAATATGAAAATGATAACACCTTTTTCCCCCTCAGGGGAATCGACCCCTATGACAAGCCAAACACCATCTACGTGGAACGACATGAACCCTCTGGTTACTCCACAGTTTTTCGAAGTACAGACTTCTTTCAGTCCCGGGAAAACCAGGAAGTGATCCTTGAGGAAGTGAGAGACTTTCAGCTTCGGGACAAGTACATGTTTGCTACAAAGGTGGCGGTAAGTTGAATGCCTTCAGAATAAACTCCTTTTAAATTTCCTTAGCAAGGTTTGGAATTCTGTGCAAATAGGTGAGTTTGCATGAGCAGAGATTGGCTCACATGCTTAGGGTAGCTTGGCTGAAGGACTGTGGACATTGATGAACGTCTCCAAAGGGCTTGGAGGTGCTGGGAGGTCTGAGGAGTGGAGTCATCAAGGACAAGCACTCCGAGTGTCTCCAGGCTTTAGAAATTTGGTCCTCTCCTGGTAGCCAAGCCTCCTTGACAAAGACATGTTTTGAAATCCCAGTGAAAAGAACATAGAAAGGAGGGGTGGAGCTCAGTGGCTTTTTTTCCTCTTAATCCCACTGCCTTATTTCCTTCAAATTTAGACCAATTTCTTTGAGATTTTTTTCGACACGTTCATTTACATGGCTAATAGGATGTGTAGTCATTGGCTAGTGGGAGTTAATGCTCAAAGAAAAGCAGTAATTAAGCTTCCAGCTGTCAGTAAGTAGCTTAACTCTCAGCCTTTGGGAAAATCTTCCTCTTGATTTGATGTGTTGGAGCCAGATGCTGAAATGGAGGGCTTGCTCATTTAAAACCAGAGTTGATTATTTAACAGGACTTGCTGTGCAACTATATCAAGTTCACTCTTTTATTGCCCTGGTGTAAAGGAAAAAACCAGACTCTGCCAAGAGTAAGTTGGGCCACCAGCCTGGGCACTGTAGGCTTGCTTTCTTAATAGCAACCATTTTTTTTCTCTGAGTCAGGCTCTGTTGAAGCCCTCTGATACCTGGGACGTTGCCCTGCTTTCTGTCACTGTTGACCTTAGGGACTGAAATCAGCTGTAATGCTTTCTTCCAGGTTCTCATTTATTTCTGTAATTATTAGCAGGCCACGCAGAAGTGGTATGGTTTCATAGATCCTACCAAGGTCAACCCTCTTGGTAGGATCGATGGTAGAGAGGGGGCCTCCCCAGCAAGAAAGCAGGGAGGAAGGCAAGGATAGTGAGAGAAGGTATGGATGCTAAAGGCAGGAGGCATTCCCCACTACGTCCCCTGTAAAACATTTTTTTAAAACCACTGAATTAGGGCTAGGGTTGTAGTTCAGTGCTTGCCTAGTGTGCGTGAGGCCCTGGGTTCACTCCCTGGTGCTGCAAAACAAAAACAAAAACAAAAAAAACCCCAAACCATTAGGTGCCATATGCATGCTTGTAATCCTAGCTACTTGGGAGGCTGATGTAGGAGGATCTCAAGATCGAGGCCAAACCTGGCAACTTAGGGAGACTGTCTCGAAAAGTTAAAAGGTTTGGGGATATAGCTCAATGGTAAAGCACCCCTGGGTTCAGTACCTAGTACCAAGTTAAAAAAAAGAATAAACTGACAATTTTTCTTCTTTTAGACTGTTTGCATTGAGTAATAGACATTGCATCACTCCCTTCCTGCCCTGTCTGCTTCTGTCCATTTCTCTTGTCTCTCTCTCATGGGTGGGTGTGTCCGCGCATACACACACACACACACACACACACACACACACACACAGCAGCCCAAGAACATAAGATGCTTGAATTGCCTTGTGCAGGGATAGCTGATGGGCATTATCAGGTGGAAAACAGGTCCAACCATTGGGCCTTGAGACCTCCTTGGGCAGTCCTGAGTTCCAGTACCATCTAAAATGTTGTCTCCAGTGGTCATGGGCCTTTCTGTGTGAGTTCTTTGAACCTGGAGTTATTATATGGTTTAATTTCTTAATCCTAAGACATAGCGCCCTGTGATCCCCTGGTTTGTCTTCCTTTTCGCCTGGGTTAGGCCTGAGCAGAAGAGCTGTTGTGCATTTCTGTCACCCTTTTATTTCCTGATCTCACACCTAAGGGTTTAAGTTAAATCTCTTTTGGAGCCTTTTGTGTCTTCCATTCCAATCTAACATCTATGTCTGCGGATCTAGCTGACTTATAGAGTACCTGTGGCGAGGTTTTATTGCTCCTGGTCACAGGTAAAATCAGGGGTCTTGTCTATTTTGCTGTTCTGATCATCTCTGATACAGTGCCCAATGTCTTGCACAACACTTGGTACACAGCAGATTTGCAGTAGAATGGAATGAAGGCCACCTTGTCTACCTAACTTAAAAAGCATAGACTGGTAGATTTTTGTTTTTACTTTGGTGGGTGGTATTATGTTACTGGTACTTGAAAGTCTGTTGTCAATTCTATATGGTTTATTTATCTGCTGCTGATAGCAAAGTGGTTGTAATGTGTTGGCCTCTCTCTCCTGGATGTGGACAGGCCTCCAGGTTCCGAGGGCAGTAGTGTAGCTTGAGTATGATATGCTAGGCCACTAAGGGCAAGTGTTTCTTAGAGCACCTGCAGCAGCATCACACAGGGACAGTTGTTACAAATGCAGATTGCAGGGCCCACATGCACTCTCCCCCCCAAGTATCCCAAAGTTTGAGTCACCAAAGTTTGAGACACTCTGTCCTGAGGCCTTCTGTAAATAGAAAGTTCACACAATAGTCAATTATAATGCCAACAGAACATTTCTCAAAGGATGAATTGATGGGAGAAGTAACAACTGGCAGTGGGCAATGAAATGGAGTTTTCTAGTGGACTGCTGAAGCACAAGGATAAACAGAGTTGGCCTCCGTGGGTTAACTCTCCCAAGGGAGTGCTGAAGCTTTCAAGTGGAACTTTATCTAGGGTCTGCTCACCTCCAAGGCTCTGTGGGTTTAGGGAATTTCTACTGGGGGATGTTCAACAGATTCAAAACAAATTTGGAAAATCAAGGAACTAATTTTACAATCTCAGATGGTTGGTTTGGGGTTGGTCACAATAGATAGCTGCTTCCCTCCAGTGCCATGAATTATAGTCCTTTTCAAGTTACTTTTTAAGTCCACCTGGAGATAGCCACCTGGGCTCTGGAAACTGGGTCTGGTGCCCAGGTCTTTAGAATCTCCTGGTGTTCTGTTTCCTTGCTCTGTCTTTACATGTGCTTTTTATCTGATGCCCTCTAATTTTCTTATCCCAAGTTTAATTTTTATTCCATCAAAATGGTAGGGCCATTAAAGAAACAATGAGGTAACTTTGTGATCTGTTAATTTGATAATAAACAACTGTTAGGTTCTTTCTGGTAGGTAATGGTAGTTGCCCAAGAGGTTGAGGTGGGTGAGGATTAGCTGCTACTTTGCAGTCTTATGATTGGTTGATGGAGCAAGCCAGACTTGGGCATTTCTTGCACAGATGTGTATCAGTTAACAAGGACATGACCTGTGGGTTTGTTGACGCCTTCTGTCCTTTTAGGTGATGTAGCCTCATACCTTACATGATGCAGACTCTGTGTTCTAGAGCAGTCACTGACCAGTGATGGCCTACCACCTGCTTTTGTTAATAAAGTTTTATTGGAATCTAGCCATATTTATTTGCTTATGTGTGGTCCCTGGCTGCTTTCACGCCCCAGTGACAGAACTGAACAGGCAATATGACCCACAAAGCCTAAATTGTCTACTACTGGACCTTTAGAGATACAGTCTGCTAACACCTGTTGTCGGTTACCCTTTCAGCAGGCATCAGGCAACCAGAATCCAAGGTCTTGACAAACATCATACAGATACAGTTCATGTTGCACGCCTTAAATTGTCATGCCTGATAATGTCAGGGTGGTGTCTTTAGAATATTAAGGCGATTCAAATATCTTAGATGCCACTGATCTCCCAAGTGAGAATCCATTTTTATTTTCATGATTCTGGCTAGCCAACCACTATTGTTACTGTTGAAACTCATTCCTAACCCTTATTCTAATTTAAAGTCTCTAATGTTGATCAGAGATAACAGAAAAGTTTAGTAACTGCCTTAGGGTTCTGATCTTCCCGATTAGTTTGCTGATCAAAACGGGGTATGAGTTTTAGGATAATGGACCAAAATTAAGTATTGACATATTATTTGAATTGTGATATTATTTAAATATATGCACCTATAAAGCCAGGTATAAGCACCTAATGCATATAGCTCTTTTAATTGTCTTATATGACAATTAAATTCAAAGAGATTAAAAATAAAACTATAATAGCAATACATTTGAAATTAATATCAATTTGTTATATCACCTGTATTGAGATATAATTTATATATCATAAAGTTCTGCCTTTTAAAGTTTAAAGTTGAATGATTTTTATTTTATTTATAAGATTGGACAATGATTATTACTACTAATTCTAAGTATTTTTATCACCCTCAAAAGAAACTCCATACCCTTGATATCTCCCAGCCATTGACAACCACTAACTTATTTTCTATCTGTAGATTTGCCATTTGTGAAGTTTTGGTGACTAGTTTCTTTCATCCATGTTGTAGCATAGATCACTTTAATCTTTGTTGTTGTTGTTCTAGGGATTGAACCCTAGCGTCCACTGAGATACATCCCCACCTCTTTTAATTTTTTATTTTGGGGTAGGTTTCACTAAGTTGCTGAGGCTGACCTTGAACTTGAGATTCTTCTGCCTCAGCCTTCTGAAATGCTGGAATTATAAGCATGTGCCACCATACCCAGTTACTTCAATCATTATAAGTAACTGAATGGTATAACACATTTTATTTATCCATACATGAATTGGTAACCATTTGGGTTGTTTCTAATTTGGGGCTATTGTGAGTGGTATTGCTGGGAACATTTATGTGCAATTTGTGTGGGGGTACATTTTTGTTCTACTGGACATGTACCTAGCAAGTGGAATCCTTGGGTTATATGGTAATTCTCTTTAACTTCATGAGAAACGAAACTGTACTCCAAAGTGATCACACCATTTTACATTCCCACCAGCAATGGAGAGGGTTCCAGTTTCTCTACATCCTTGCCAACACTTGTTATTGTCTGCCTTTTTGATCACAGCCATCCTAGTAAGGGTGAAGCAATATCTCATTATGGTTTTCATTTACAATTCCAGACGGCTAATCACATTAAGCATATTTTTCATTTACCTTTCGGCCATATATGTATGTTCCTTGGACAAATGTCTGTTCAAAACCCTTGTCTATTTTTAAATTGAGTTTCTTGTCTTTATTGTTGAGTTATTTCTTTATTTAACATATAAGTACACAGTTTGCTAATATTTTCTGTTACTCTGTGAGTTGTCTTTTCACTTTTTTGTGATAGTTTCCTTTCCAGCACAGAAATTCTTAATTTTGTTAAAGCCCAATTTTTTAACATTTGTTGTGCTATTGATGTTTTATCTGATAAACTATTACCTAATCCAAAGTCATGGAGAGTTCCTTTTAGATGTTTATATTTTAGCCCCTGTAGATGTCTATAATTTATTTTTAATTAATTTTCTATAGAGTGTAAAGTAGGTGCTCATCATTTTTAAAAAATATGTGAATAACTAATTGTCCTAGCACCAATTGTTTAAAAGACTATACTGTTCCCTTTAAACTATCTTGGCCTCTTTCTTGAAAATTAATTGATCATGAACATAAGGATTTATTTCTGAACTGCTAATGCTGTTCCTTTGATCTAAATGACTGTCCTTATGCCAGCATTACACTGCCTTGATTTCTGTAGGTCTGTAAGTTTTAAATGTGGAGGCTGTGAGCCTTCGACTTTGTTCTTTTTTGAGTTTGCACTGGCTATTCTGGGTTTCTTGTGTTTCCATAGTATTTTAAGATCAGCTTGTCAATTTTTGCAAAGAAAAGCAGATGGGATTTTGACAGGCAGTGCGCTGATTCTGTAGATCAATTTGGAGAGTATTGCTATTCTTAATAATACTGTTTTCTAATGCAAGAACAAAGGGTATCTTTCCATTTGTTTGATCTTTAATTTCTTTCAACTGTATCTTCTAAGTTTTCAGTATAGGAGCCTTGGACTTCTGTTATAATTTTTTCCCAAGGATTTCATTATTTTGACTCCATTATAAATGATTATTTTCTTAAGGAGGTCTCCCAGGCTCTGTTCATTTTTAAAATTATTTTTTTTCTCTCCTCTCCTCTGATGAATGCATCATCACAATTGACAGCTCTTAAAGTCAGTGCTGTTTGCTTTCCTGCCAGTTCAGATATGTTGTTGAACCCCATTAGTGAAAATTTTTTTTGAGTTATCCTTTTCAACTCCAGAGTTTGTTTCCTTTTTAAATAACTGTATTTACTTATTAATATTCTCTATTTGATGAGTCATTGTTTCCATACTTTCCTTGAATTCTTTGTACATAATGTCCTTTAGTTCTTTGAACATACTTATGGTAGCTGATTAAAATGTTTTGTTTGCTTAGTCTGATATTTAGGCTTTCTCAAGGATAGTTTCTATTGACTACTCTTTTCTCTTGTGAATGGGCTACTCTTGGCTGTTTCTTTGGTTGCCTTGTAATTTTTTTGGTCAAAAATTGACCATTTTAAATGCTTCTCATATCAAAATACCCACTGTTCAGGGTTTTTTTTTTTTTTTTTTTTTTTTTGTTGTTGTTGTTGCAGCAGCTTGTTGTTATAGTTTTTTTTTGTTCAGTGAGTTTTCTGCTCTGCTTCTGTAAAGTCTATATTTTTGATCACATATAGCCACTGAAGTGTCTGATAATGTAGTTTAGCAGTCAGCTAATGATAT
This sequence comes from Spermophilus citellus, assembly GCF_964194105.1. Taxonomy (NCBI): domain Eukaryota; kingdom Metazoa; phylum Chordata; class Mammalia; order Rodentia; family Sciuridae; genus Spermophilus; species Spermophilus citellus. Next base: position 147,291,139 of record NC_138183.1, on the reverse strand, counting down.
GTCAGATTTCCTTAAATATTTTGAATGAATAAGTCCTTCAGCCTTTCTTTAAGGCCTCTGGGTTTGTGTTGGGGGAAGTCTTCAATGCCTTGGCACACAGTTCCCAGAGCTGCCTGTGCAGAGTTTCAATGCTAGCTGGAAGTAAGAGGTTAGACCCTTTCCAGTTCTTTCCTAAGTGGTACTTGTGGCTCTGATGTGCTTGACCTTTTAGATTCTCAGGAATCTTGGGGAGCTTATCAAACACAGTTTTTCTTATCTTCCCTAGTTTTTCCTTGTAAGCTTAGCTCAGTTTAGCCCCAGCGGCTAATGCTGCCCCTGGAAGTTGTGAGCCACTGTTTTCCATAGAAACCTGGCTATCGGGCTGTTTGTACCTTGAGCTGAGTCAGGTTATTAAAGATGAGGCCTGAGAAGTGGCTTTCCTGTGAGTCATCAGGCACAGCAGGGACAGCTTAGTTAGGAACTATGGGGTTTTGGGGAACTGCAGACCTGTTCTGTTGGCTCCAGTAGTGAGGCTGCTGGTTTCCACGGCCATTGTGGTTGTGAGGCTGTGTGTTTCCAAGGCAACCGAGGTGCTAGAAGGAGGGGAAGGGATCAGAGCAAGTGAAAACATGGCAAAGTTGGCCATTGCCAAGATTCAGGCATTGTGGAACAACTGCTCCTTGGATTTTTGCAAACCTTTATTTGATTTTCAGAAATCTTGAAAAAGTTGATTCTGAGAATTTTTGGCAGTGTTTTTCTTGCATTTACAGGTGAGCCGATTTTAGAGTTCTTTAGTTTCTTTAGCCTGCCGTTTCAGAAATGCTTCCATTTATCACCTGGGAATCAACCCCTGGGGTGCTGTACCACTGAGCTATATTCCCAGACCTTAAAAAAAAAAATGCTAAATGGCCGAAGCTGGCCTTGAACTTGTGATCCTCCTGCCTCAGCCTCCTATGTTGCTGAAATTACAGGTATGAGCCATTGTGCCCAACTAACTTTATTATGGACCCTTTCCAAGCCTGACAGAAGAACAGTTAATAATGTTATGATCAACCCATGTGCCCTTATCCAGTTCCAATATGACCTATATTAGCCAATCTCTTTAGCTGTCTACTTGCTTCTTACTGTTTTCTTTAGGATATTTTAAAGAAAATCACAAATGTTATATTTTATCCATGTTTTTATTATTTTTATTATGTTTTGAGATGGAGTTGCCCAGGCTGGTCTTAAACTCCTGGGCTCAAGTGATCACCTGTGTCAGCTTGTAGCTGAAGACCTACAGGTCCCACCACCATGCCTGGTTTCCATGTTTTATTCATGATGTTCAGTATAAACAACATTCATGTGAATGATGAGGTTTCACTGAAACTTTAAAGGAGAATGTGGAACTAAATGCTAAGCCAGGGCTCAGGTGCTTGGGAACTGTTGTCCCTGTGCCACCACATGCCTTGGGACACCTCATTTCTTTCACCAGTTTTCCCAGCTTACTCTTTAGGTTGAATAGCTCACTGCAATATTCTTAGGCCTTCATATTGATAAGAATGTGTTATTTATTTACTTTCTCTTTTCTTCTTCTTGATCCTTAGTTCTTTTTGCTAATGATATAATCTTAAATATAAATTTAGGTTATTCAGATACTTGTATTAATTTATTTTTAATCATCAGGACCTAAACTAAAATTTATTAATTAAAACATTTTTAAAATTAATTAAGTTAAAAAGTCTTATAAGTTCTCAGACCCTGTAAGATTGGCCTAGATAAACACATTCAAATAATTCCTAGTTGTTTATGGAAGTGTGTGCTGGTGGATATTAACTAGCACAACCTTTTACGAGGGCCATTTTGTGATATCTGTCAAAAATAAAAAGTTTTGACCTAGGTATTCTTCAAGGAATGTATCCTGCATATAGCATTGTGCAGTTCTAAAACTGGTAAAATATGCGAGTGTGTTCTTTGAAGAGCACTTCTGCAAATAACCTAATATGCCCTGAGTATCTCTTAAATGGAAAGATGTCTAAGATATACACCTTAATGAAAAAAGTGTGGTCATGGAGCAGTAAGGTACACTATTCATGGGAAAAGTTGTACCACGGTTTTTATATCAAGACCCAGTTTGTGTGTGAAAGTTAGATTGCATGCATCACTTTGGAATTGTGTTTGGTGACTGATAACAGACTAGAAATAAAGTAACTTATATTCAGTTTTTAATGCTGTTTGGGGAGGCAGGCTAGGGCTGGTGTCCCAGGAATCCAGGCTTCTGTCTTTCCTTTCTACCATCCTGAGTAATGATTTCCATCTTCAAGATATCCCCTGGGCTTTTATCAGTTATGAAGAATAAGGAGGGATAAAAGGCCAAGTAGTACCTCTTCCTGATGATAAGTCCTCTCCAACAGCCTTCCTAGAGATGCAGTATGGCCCTGCAAGTTGCATCTTAGTGACCAGTACTTAGTCATATGACCATGCCCAGCTGCACACAAAGTAGAGAACTGTGGTATTTTATTCTGGGTAGCAATCAGGGGAACTTTTTGTCCATGAGGAAAGGGACACTGGGTGTCGAGAATAAGCACAGCAGAGTCGCTATGTAACCATGCCTGTGGGGGATGGCACAGATGGCTGGAAGGATGCATAAGAGCTGTAGGCTGGTGCCCCCTTGTATTCTGGCTCATGGTTTTAGAGTTTTCAGACCATAGTCATCTGCCTCCATTGCTTATAGGCCTGTGGCAGGGCGGAAACATGGCAGGAGGGAGTGGAGGAGAAAAGCTGCTCACTTCATGACAGCCAGGAAGCAAATAGAGAGAGAGGGGCTGGAGGCAAGATATAGTCTCCCTTCAGCTAGGTCCACTTCCTTGGTTTCCACCACCTCCCAGGAGTCCATCACTAGATTAATCCCCTGCTGAGGTGAGAGCTCTCATGCCCACTCACTCCCCTAAACATGGCTGCTTTAGGGGCCAGTCCTTCAACACAAGAGCATTTGGGGGAACATTCCAAATCTAACCATGATGTTTATTAAGAAAAGCATCAAGGCTTACAACTTATAGTCAGTAGTTTGTCATAGTGTAGTTACTAATGTTTTTCTTGGTAACTGTGAAATAATACAATAACTTTTTAAGAATGCTTTCGGGAGTGAGTCTGAATTGTCCTGGTTTAGGAATAATTCTCCCAGAAGGTAAGGGGCTGGATGCATTTTGAGGTTTTTTTCTTTGTTGATTGTATTATGTTTGTGATTTTTGCATTTAAGAAGTAAAACTGGCTTTGAGATATACATTCTCAATTCTCAGACTTCCCAGAAGTCATTATTAAGAACTTTTAACTCATGTTGAGCCTGATTGTCACTGAGAAATTTTTTAAGCAGTAAAAATGGAAGTAGTGAAAATAAATACTAAGTATAATATGTATATTTCATTAGTATTTGCATGTTCATATATTATTAAGGATTTATATATGTGTAGGATGATGTACAATAATCATCTGATATGACTAAATTTTATTAATTTAATGAGGGCTTTTAGAATTTATATATAACAATATTGTTATGAAGTCTTTTCTCACTCAGGTAATATGTTTTTACATTTTTTTTCCCTGGTGGGGGCCATGGACCTTAAACCCAGGAGCACTTTACCACTAAGCTACATCTCTAGTCATTTCATTTATTTTTTTAAGTTTTGAGGCAGGGTCTTCCTGAGTTGCTCAGACTGGCCTTGAACTTGAAATCCTCCTTCGTCAGCCTCTGGAGTCACTAGGATTACAGGCATGTGCCAACTGGCTATTGTTTTTATATTATTAATGGATTTATCATTTCATGTCACCTCATACACAATATAAGCTATGAACATGTTTTTCAGGGTGCTGTTTTTGAAATGCAGTTTCATGCTTCTCTACATCGTTTCTCTAAAACAATCTAGTGATTGTTTGAAATATTTATACTGTCCCAGTGAATTATAAATAACTGTGTTTTTCAGCTTGATCCTCATGTAGTGTTTATGGGACATACACTAATGTAGGGTACTCAGTTGTTATATTACAGATAAGATGGTGTGTTCCTGACTCTGTAGGAACTTAAAATTGTTAGTAAACAGCAGACTTGTCTAGAATAAATAAAGCCAAAGTCACCTCTCTGCCTGGGGAACCCAAATTCCAGTAAGTTTAATGGTCATTTTTGTGTGATTATGTCCATATAAGGGTGTGCCACCCTGTGTCTCTCCTGATAGATATACAGTATGTCCTTTAATTTTTGGTCATACACTTTTTTTTTGAGCTGGGAAAACAACAACAACAACACATAGAGATTTTTATGGCTGTAATTATCCTTTTTTGAGGCATAGGCCCTTTTGAGAATCTGATGAAAGATGTGGACTCTACGTTGCAAAATAAAGGAGTGTATATGCAAAAAATCATATGTATGTGTGTATGTATATATGTGTGTGTGTATGTATATGTGTGTGTGTATGTATATGTGTGTGTGTATGTATATGTGTGTGTATATGTATATATATATGTGTGTGTGTGTGTGTGTGTGTGTATAATATATATAATTTATGGCGTTCCTGGACCATTTAAAGCCATCCACAGGGAAGTTATGATCCAAGTAAACTACTCATTTTATGGATGGTAAACAGAGGGCTGGAGAGATTTCCTGTTTTCCTCAGGTGGTAGAGCAGCCTCTTAATCTATTGCTTATTTACCAAGATTCTAGAAGTGAGTTGAAATCTCCGAAATACAGAGATTCATCATTCTCCTCTACCACAAAATATGTATATTCTCCCCAAAGGCCATACCTAATGAGAAGTATTGAGAGATTGGAAAATAGAGTCAATGAAGATTCCCTCAAGTCTTGGTGTAAATTAATCTCATGACTCAAGCATCCTCGTATGCCAAAAATATGAGTAGGCAACTGTGCATGGTGGGATGGATCTCACCCAGGCTGGTTTGGAGGCTGCAGGCTGCTGGCACTGTGGCCTTATTTTACAACCGTCTCCATCTCCCTTGCTTGCTCCTCCTGAGTGTCGCAGCCCCATGGCCCACCCTAAGCCCACGCCATCTAATATCTGTGGAATATTTATTTCTAGTAGCTATTACAGTCCAGGTGTACAGGATAAAGTAACCCATCCAGTGAGAGCATGCATTGCAAAAATAGGAATTTTCAGGTACGGTCTGTATTTTGTGTTTTTAGTAGAATTGGAGGGGTCTGACATGTTTCCCTTGTCACTTGTTTTGAGCAGCTATCATCTGGCACAATTAACTTTTTCCTCCTCTTCCTTGGCAGCGTCTCCTGGGCAGTCAACAGCAGTCTTCTGTCCAGCTCTGGGTCTCCTTTGGTCGGAAGCCCATGCGAGCAGCCCAGTTTGTCACAAGACACCCTATTAATGTGAGTGAGGTCTGCTGGAGGGTGGGAAGAAGGCTTACTGCCTCCCTATAGACGCCCTGGGTAGGATGTCCTGTGGATGTCCTGCTGGGTGGGTTTTTTATGGAGGCTCCCTGAAGTCACTTTCCAGAGTGGTCTCTAGAGAGAGCCATTGTGCTTTGGGCATATTGGTCTCTTGTTTCCCACTTCACTGTTTGAAGTGGAACTGAACAGGAGCCTTAATTTGCTTGAAGTGGAGTAGGATTGGCAGAGGGGTTGGAATCAGAGTCAATGGCCTTGTGTGCTAGTACTGAAGCAGGGGGGAGTTTGGGCACAGCCTTTATTTATTAAGTACCTGCTGTATTGCCTACAGATGGCTCCGTTCCCAAAGGGATAGATTTGGGTCCTATTTGGTAGAAATGTAGAGGTTGGAGAGACCAAGAATAGAGCAGATGAGTAAACCATATATTATAGTCGTAGTGCTCGACCATGCAGTATTATAACAGGGATTGATAGGAAAGCCCAGCACAGCGTGTCGGGGGCTGTTGGGCTAGTGACTGCAGGGAGGAGGTGGTGACTTTGGGAGGCCTTGCATTAGCATTTCATTTTGAGAAAGGTTAGTGGTTCGGGGGTTACGTAATGGAGAACAGTCTCATCAGCACCTTGCTAGTTTCTGTGGGCTCTGCCTTCCTTTGTCCCCTCAGGGAATATAAAAGGAAATGAAATGCACATTAATCTACAATGTACCTTATACTGATGAAAGGTCTCTTGGGATAAAGAGGGAGACCTTATTACCTGAAAAGAGGTTTCTAGGTCACTTATGGAGTTCAGAGGCCCGCTCTTTCTCTGTGCTCCATTTATTTGCCAACAAGGGGCCTGCTCCAGCTGCAGACCAGCCTCAGGTTCTCCAGAGGAAAGTTGTTGGAGCTTGTTTGCCAAGATCGGGGAGCTTTCTCTGGGCTCTAGGCCCACATTCGTCACTGGGACTTTTGGAAGTATTGCTTTCATGTGTACAGAAGGCCCACAGGGCGTAATCATTTTTCTGACTTGTGTATTTCTTGACTTTTGATTCCTAAGGAATATTACATCGCAGATGCCTCGGAGGACCAGGTGTTCGTGTGTGTCAGTCACAGTAACAACCGCACTAATTTATACATCTCGGAGGCAGAGGGGCTGAAATTCTCCCTGTCCTTGGAGAATGTGCTGTATTACAGCCCAGGAGGGGCCGGCAGTGACACCTTGGTGAGGTAAGGAGACCACAGCTGCTCCCCTGCCTTCTTAGACAAGTGCAGCTGCCAACTTCTCTCTAGTTGAGTAGTTTTCAGTGTTAGCTGCTCGCACAGACTCACCTGGAGCATTTCCAGAGACCCCGATGCCTGGCTCACATGCCCAGAGATTACCATTGATGGGGTCTGGGTGTGGTTTGGTTTAAAGATTTTTAAAAAGCGCCTCCAGTGATTCTTATGTGTAGCCATGGCTGAAAGTTGCTGTTCTGTGTGACACTGAGGGGCACAACTACTTTGTTAATTAACCATTCCCTTGGGCTCCCTTCATTCAGTTATCTGGTTTTGTGGTCTCTGAGCCAATGGGAAAGAGCACTTAGAAAATAGCATCAAGTCAGAGAGAGCTGGCATATGTGGCTGTGTGGCCTTGCCTCTAGGTGACTCAGGTTCATTGACATCATTACTCCCTTTCTTAAAGGTAATTGCAAAGTGGTATTTTGTAGGAAAGGCACCAACGTCATTGATCCTCTGTCCATAAATCACATGTGTGGAAATGATTTGCAGTCCTATCTGGGTCTTCTCTGTCAACTACACTCACCAAGGAATCAGGGGACGGAGTAGACTTGGCAGGGATGTGTAGATTTTATTCTTCTTCTTTTTTTTTTTTTTTTTTTTTGCCGTGCTGGGGATGGAACCCAGGGCTTTCTCCACTAGGCAAATACTCTACCCCTGAATTATACCCCACCTTCAGTAGATTGTTAAGTTCCTTTCTGTGCCATAAGTCCATTTGTCATGTGAAAACCTTTATAGTTGTGATAGGCTTGTTCTCTGTTCTTGGAAAAAGCCATCTGTGAAGCTTACTGACTGGTCTGGGGTGACATCCACCAGGCCAGAGGACATGACTGTGCTGCCCACTCCCTCTCCTTGTGCTGGCCAGTCTTTTTTGTTACCAGTTTGTGCCATAGCACGCTGCGGCTGTGTACCAGATGGTGTTCTAGGTATGGCAGTGAAGTGTTGTGGATGATAGTAAAAAAATCAACCAGGTCCTTGTTCCACGGAGCTTATATTCTGTTTGCAGGGGACACAGGGTATGAACAAATGTGTCATCTGTTTGGTAATGTGCTGGGAAGAAAAATAAAGCAAGATAAGGGGCAGGGAATGAGGAGGGCATTATTTTATACAGCCTGCTCTGGGATGATGAATTTGAGCAGGTGCCTGAGTTATGGAGGGAGGAAGTCAGCTAGGCAGACCCTAGGGGCGGGGGTGGGTGGGGGGAAGAGTCCTACAGGCAGGGGTCAGCAAGTGCAGTGACCCAGAGGTGAGGCTGCAGTGCTGTTCCTTAAGAGATGGGGAAGGTCAGGATGCTTCCAACAGCTAAAGAAGGGGACAGAGAAATAAGGCACAGGATTCAGGGAGCAGGGGCTCAGATGGTGCAGGACTTCAAGGGCATAGAAAATACTATTTTTCTGATAGGTGGGATGGATAGCATCAGATTTATCTTATTAATTTTTTTTCTATTTTAAATATTTGAGAACTGTGTTCTATAAAGAAAAATGCAAAAGACAAATGAATGCATTATAAATAATTTTGAGCAAATACCTACATGCTTTGTTTTACAGAAATTATGCTTAGTGCTGTGTGGAAATTTGACTACTATGGGGACCAGGACAGGAATAGGAAGACTGATTGTGAAAAGTTGTCCCAGTTCAGGCCAATGGGGATTGATGTTGGCTGGTCCCAGGGCGGTCTCAGTGGAGAGTACAGAAATGGTTTGATTCTAAATATATTTTGAAAATAGACCCACAGATCTGCTGATGGATTGGAAGAGGTCTGGGAGAAGGAGTAGTAGCCAGGGGACCTCTGCTCCTTGGCCTGAGCAGGGATAGGGCAGTGATGACAAGGTGAGGCATGGAGGCCGGTGAGGAGCAGCTGTGGAAGAGATGTCCTGAGTTCCGCTTTGTACCTTGGTTGGAGGTGCTTATTAGATACCCAGCGATGGTCTTTCTACCCAGTCTCCAGCAGTGCTTTTCCACTTCCTGTTTCTCTTTTGGAGCTACTGTTATCTTTCATTCATTCCATTTCTCCCCCTGATATAGACTCCTAGGTTATTATTTGTTATTTAATGTGTTATTTAATATGAATCATCCTGACATTCAGATTGTCTTGGTTTGGTTGGTGGCGGTTTCCAGTTTCTTCTACCTGGCTTCTGTGTTTTTATTTTTTAAAATAAAATGAAATTCACGTAACATAAACTGAACCATTTTAAAGTGTGAACAATTCAGTGGCATTTAGTACATTTACAGTGTTGTACAACTGCCATCTCTAATTCTAAAACCTTTTCATTTCTTTAAAAGAAAACCCTCATTAAGTACTTTCTCCCCTTCTTCCAGCCCCTAGCAACCATCATTTAAATTTCTGTCTCTGTAGATTTACCTTTTCTGAATATTTCATAACAGTGGAATCATACAACAACCCGAGACCCTCTGTGGCTGGCTTCTTTCACTTAGCATAATGTTTCCAAGGTTTATTCACATGTAGCATATATTAGTACCCCGTTCATTTTCATGGGTGATTAATATTCTCTTTACATTTTTGTATAATTAAAAATCATAAAGCACTATCCCTTGGGCTTTTTTACCGACTCTTTAGTTTCTTCCCTACCTTCAGGAGCCTCAGACTGTGCGTGAGGTACATCACAGCTTGCCAATGGTTTCTTCATCCTCCTCATTGGTCAGATATTCAGGTGATATTTCATGGTAGGGCAGAGTTGAAGCCAGAAGCTGAAGAGATAGGCTCCCCAGGAAACAGTGACCTCATTTCTGTGGCCGTAGGACTTCTTTACACATGCAGATGGCCCTTTGCTTGTGGCAAAGTTTCTTCTTACCCTGCCTGAGCCGGCGGTTAAGAAATTGATGATAGATTCATGTCAGGAGTCATGGACCAATATCCTGCTCTGCTTGCTTACTCTTCTCTTACTTTATCTCAGGACCACAGGGGTTCAGATTTGCTTAGTCGAATGACTTTTTGTCAGCTGTACCTCAGTCTCTGCCAGATGAAATGGAAAGGATGAATTGGCAGATGGCATGGGCAGGCTGGTTTAGAATAAACTTCCGCGGTATTCAAAATGAACAAGAGGAACTGGTTCTAATTTCCTTCGAGAACTAAGGAAATAACTCTTAATAGGGGATTACCCTGGCATTTGTAGGATGTGCTGTGTAGGAATTTCGTAGAAAGCCACAGCTAGATACAGGACTCTTTGGAGGAACTTATGTGCTGATCACATGAGGCCTGTTGGGGCGCCTTAAGGAGGCGCACTGGCTCTCTTGGGTGGGAATGGCTACCAGTGTGTGCATTTGGCACTGATCATGGTGGAAGGGACCTGGTGAGCTGCTTGACAAGTCTTGGCCTAGGTCACTCTGGAAAGAAGAGCAGAAGTGCTCTGGTGAGGACAGTGAGGATAAGATGGAAGAAAATGGACTGTCCGAGAGAGTACTGGGCGTGAGGCAGCTTGTACCAGGGAAGGTCAAGGGAGCCAATGCCAGGATGGGCTGCACTGACGCAGAGAGGTTGTGAGGCTCAGGACTTCCGCTTGGAAAAAAAAAAAAAAGACTCCAGGATTATGTTGGGGGAAGAAGCAGGCTTATCTGATGAAAAAATCTCAGACCTCCCAGATGTGGGAATGAAGCCAGTAAATCTCAGAATGGTGGGTTCCATGATGATAGACTTAGAAGCAGGAGAGCTGAGGTAAATAGAGAGCAGGGGGACATAGGCCTTCAGCCACTTCCAAGGAAGTAGCCAGAAGAGGCTTAAGGAGTCCCGTGTCAGAGAATTTGGTCTCAACTCTGGCATTTTACTTAGGGCTGTGCTCCGTCTGCTGTTTCAAAGTGACTTTGTTGCACTGCTTATTTCTGGTTTCCTTCCTCAGAGGTTGGAGGGCACATCTCCCTGTCTGAGGTGACAGCGCAGTCTTCCAGTTGAGGAGATTTCCGTGGCAGATGACGGGGAGAAAACACTTCTCTGTGTTATCATGTCGCCCAGTGGCTCAAGACCCCTGAAATAAAGTGCATAGTTCCAATTTTAAAAGCCAGTGTGAGTCGTGGTTACCACTTCTCAGAGACCTCTTATATTTGCAGTGTGTACCATTGCAAAACCCCTTTCTAGGAAAATCACAGTGTCCTAGCATAGCAATTGAAGGCCTGAGGGTCTTATTGTATGCTTCCCTGTTAACCAGTACAACCTCAGACTTTCTAGAACCTTCCTTGCTAATATGCTATGATGTTTTGGGAAGTAGTTGTCATGCTGCTGGGCTTTCTGACAGAAAAGCATTGTGGTCATCTATCATCAGGGTACTGGACACCCTAATAAGTACCTGGACAATGGCTATGTAACCCTTAGCTGTATTTCTACAGATTGGCTTAAATGGTAAGCTGAGCATTGTAACTGGTGTCTTTTTTCAAGTCTGACTTAATGTTTCCTATTTGTCAAGCCTCACTGGTGGATTTGGGTCAGTTTCAATAGTGAAGAAATAGATGTGCTTTTTACACCAACTTTAATGGTATCTTCATCATTGTAAAGCCTTGGTTAGGAATTGTTGATCAGATAAGCATCTTGGCTCTTAAAGTTAAAAAAAAATCACTGTTTAAAAAAGAGTAGACTATATAGCCATTAAAAAAAAAATAGAGTATGGTACATGTTACATGAGTGAACCTCGAAACATTATGCTAGGTGAAAGTAACCAGATATAAAATATCATATATAACGTAATTCCATTGATATGAAATACCCAGACTTGGCAAATCCATGGAGACAGAAAGCAGATCAGTGGTTGCCAAGGCCTCGGAAGGAAAGGGGAAATGGACAGTGGCTGCCAATAATGAAAATGTCCTAGAACTAGGTGGCGATGGTGGGTATACAATGTGGTGAAGGTGTTTAATGCTGCTGATTTGTATATATTGAAATGTTTGGTTAAATCGTATGCTGTGTACAATAAACAAAATACCAAGCAAATATCTGTTCAGATTCACCGTTATTTATTTTCTCTTACTGCAGGTATTTTGCAAACGAGCCATTTGCTGACTTTCATCGCGTGGAAGGGTTACAAGGAGTGTACATTGCTACTCTGATTAATGGTTCTATGAACGAGGAGAACATGAGATCAGTCATCACCTTTGACAAAGGAGGAACCTGGGAATTTCTTCAGGCTCCAGCCTTCACAGAATATGGAGAGAAAATCAATTGTGAGGTATAGATGTTTTAATCTTGTTTGACTTTTTAATACAAGGATAGAGCTCTGATCTGTAGTTGTTTCCTACATCTAATATTTATTGGAAACATGCAAGATCACATAGTCTTCCACTGATACCATGTGAAGCAAACTTTTATCTGTATTTCCATCTTTGCTGGTCCCAGATTCTGCACCATATGGTATGCCATAGTGAACTCACAAGGTGGGGGGTGGTGGATATTTAAAAATAAGTGATTTTTTATTTTATAATAATAATAATTTTTTTTTTTTTTTGGTGCTGAGGGTTCAACCTAGGGCCTTGCACCTGCTAAACTATACTCCCAGTCTAGTATTTTAAAGTTTTGAGGGAAAACATTGTGATTCTCAACATCTGTTAGACATATGAATTACTTGAGCAACTAGCTTGAGTTAGTTCACAGTTTCAGCATTAGGTTATGTTTTATTTCTTTTGGTGACATCATATCTTTGGGAATAAAAAAAAAATCAGGTGAGAAAGTCAGGGTAGAACAGGACACAAGGGTAGTTAATGCCCCAAATGATTCTAACATTTGAGCAGTTGTGCCATGTCCAATAGGTACACTCATTCCGTTAATAGGTAATCGTGGTTATTTAAAAATGAAATAGAAACATGCTGTGTTCTTCCAGTTTACATGTGCTATTGTTTCAAATTGCTGTTTAGTTATTAAGACATGTATACTTAATAAGTTTTTTGGACTTAACTATGTAAAAAACAAGTTGGCATTTCTTTTGCTATTAAAAAATTCCTGATCCGGGTGAGGTGGCACACACCTGTAATCCCAGCTGCTCTGGAGGCTGAGGCAGGAAGATCATGAGGTCAAAGCCAGCCTCAGCAACTTAGCAAGGTGCTAAGCAACTCAGTGAGACCCTGTCTCTAAGTAAAATACAAAATAGGGCTGGGGATGCGGCTCAGTGGTTGAGTGCCCCTGAATTCAATCCCTGATTCCCTGCCCTGCCTCCCCCCACCAAATTCCTGAAACACCAGTTGTCCTTCAAGATTCTCTGGGGACCTCTTATGTAAAGTTATTATTTCTATGAAAGGAGTTTTAAAATTTCTCTCTGAGTATAATACAGAGATTATTCAGTATTTCCTGCCTGTAGGCCTGTCTGAAAACTTAAGAATGCCAAAATATATCATTTGGTTCCATTAAGTGCTCCATAAGTCTAAGTATTCTGTAGACTGTGCCCCTGGCTTTAAGTGACCCCCTAATACCTCTGTTCCCATTTCACCTAGATCCCTTAGAAAATGGAAATGGATCTTGGGTGTGGGAAGAAAGAACTCAGAAAAAATAAAAGTGCTCATTTTTGGAGAAACTATAACATTTTAATTCAATTCAGTTGGATTTTCTGATTTTGTTGGTCCTTGGTGAACTATGTTGAGTCTTCTCTAGTCTGTGACCCTTGGGAAAATGCTTTTGGAGACTCTGGCCTTAGAATGTACTTCCTGATTTTTCTTCCCTTTTTGGCAACATGTTTCCATTTATTACATCAAATCTAATTTTAGCAAGAGGCAAGCTATAAACGGATATACACACATTACTAGGAACTGAACCTACCTCAGTAGTGTCTTACAACCTCAGTAGCTCGGCACAATGCTGCTGTGGATGGGGCTGGGATAATTTTGAGCATGCCATGCATGCCAGGGTGTCAGAACTTGGTGTTTTAAAAATTCATTTTTTTAATTCCTTGACTGATCAATTTATGAACTATAGGACAATTAATCATCTTTTAGTTTCTACTTCTGAGTTTAAGTGAGGTATTAGATTTTTGTCACCGTGACAGAATGCCTGAGAAAATCAGTGTATAAAGCAGAAAGATTTATTTTGGCTCATGGTTTCAGCTCATGATCACTTGGTACCTACTCTTTGCCTTGTGCTGAGGCTGAACATCATGGTGGGAGCATGTGGTGGAATAAGCTGCTGATATTATGGGGACCAGGAAACAGGGAACAAAAATGAGAGAGAGCAAGAGGCTAGAGTCCCCAAATGCCTTTCAATGGCACACCTCCAGTGTGTAACTTTCTTCTACTAGGTTCTACCTCCCAAAGGTTGTACCTCCCTTCTAGTAGCAGCACAGGCTTGTGCCCAAGCTTCTAGCACATGGCCTTTGGGGGACATTTTAGATCCAAAGCATAACAGGTGGTGAAAAGAACATATAGGAATGTTTAAAGTCTGATTGTCCAAAGATACAGAAACACGTTCAAGAGTAGACTTCATCGTAGGCAAAACAATGTAAGCCAAAAAAGGTGGGGAGAGTAAATATATCTTTGAGACCCAACCTAATTTGGTCCAGTTTCCATTGGCCAAACTGGGAAGCTAGTAAGATGGATATTTGTTCTATCTTTTTGTGACAAAAATAAATGGATCCAGCAAACCTTGCCACACTTATTATTTGTGCCGTAAACATCTGCAGAGTTCTCCTGTTCAGAACACTGGACACATCTCAGTAACCCTGAGTATCTACTTTCTGGCCAGGAGAATGAGGCACGGCCATATAGCAGAAGCCTTATCCTGGTGGTTTACAAAAGAACTATGAAAATGTGGGCACAAGCGATGGAGGCCAGCTTAAATCACTTGAAGCCTTGCCCTGTACAGCCACATCTTTGTAAAATGTAGAACACCCTTTAACAATGTAATGTGGATCTTTGACGTTCAGATATCGTATTTTGTACTTCTGGGAGCTTATCTGTGGGACTTGATGACTTGTGATTCTTGTTTTTTCTTCTAACAGAATTACTGGAATCATATTTGAAACTCCTCTCCCCTGACTTAGAAAATAAATACCACAACATCATTTCACTTCTCTTTAACTCTGAGTCACTTGAGAGGATCTCTGGGTGATACAGGGAGATGGGTATCTTTCCGGTTGACCTCAGTTAACGTTGGTTTATAAATGTTATTCCCTGAGAGTCTTAGGGAGTTCTTAAATTATTTTTTTCAACCAGGAACATTTATGTGGATGCAGATGACCCGCTATGTCTGGGTGGCGGTGTGTGTGAGAACATAGCTGGGCTGTGAGTTTGGTTTCCTCAGGGCCAGGCCTCTGTGTTCTGTGTCAAGCCCTGAGGTCCCCACCCAGGCCTCTGGGTTTGCAGGAGATCTAGGCAACATGTTACACCACCTGAAACTTTATTTTGCAGCTTTCTCAGGGCTGTTCCCTCCACCTGGCCCAACGCCTCAGTCAGCTGCTCAGCCTCCAGCTCCGGAGAATGCCCATCTTGTCCAAGGAATCAGCCCCTGGCCTCATCATTGCCACGGGTAATGTTTTGTCTGTCTTGCCTGTTCTCACAGGGCTTCTTTCGGCTGGTTATGTGCAGCCCCATACAGAGTGGTCACCCACATCTCCAGAAGTACCCACTCTGGGTAGTTTTAAGACATTCTTAGTTGCTAGATAGTTCTTTGAAATTCCCATTGGGCAAGGTGATTCTGTGATATATCCTTGAAATGAAAAATAATTCTTCCTCTTACTTTTTAGGCTCAGTGGGAAAGAATTTGGCCAGCAAGACCAACGTGTACATCTCTAGCAGTGCCGGGGCCCGGTGGCGAGAGGTCAGTGCCCACCCTGCCTGGTTGGTGTGTGTGTGTGAGGATGTGGACTGCACCTTGGTGTTTCAGGGACAAGCATGGTTCCCAGTGGTCACCTGAGATGCCCAATACAACTGTAAAGTAAAGAGGGACCCAAAGCCACACATGAGAACCGGCTGCCCTGATTTTTATTCACCCCCTTGTTATGTGGACTCACAATTTCCCCAGATGTTACTTTAAGTGAAAAAGGAAGCTTTCACTTTTTGTTAAAAACAACTGTGAATTTGACCAAAATTTCCAAGATTATACAATCCATGAGGGCAAAGACAGTGTCTGCTGTGCTCACTTCTTGACCACCAGGCCGTAACCACGCCTGGCATGAGCGAGTACTCAGTCAATATTTGCCGAGGGTATCAGCAGTGACAGTGTAGCTGTGATGGTGGTATTTTTCTGTGTAATATTGGAGCAGAAGTCTTGCCTGTGGGCATTTCCATCTCATTCTGTGCTGTGGAAGGAGACCATTTCTGTGTTAAGGTGCCGTAACTTGCTTGTATCTTCAGCACTTATTATTGCCAGCTCTGAAGGTGCAGCTGGTTCTCCAGCCCCAAGATGCCAATTCAGCTTCAGCCTTGGGTGTTAGGGAATTCTCAAACCTGGAAAAAAGTATTTCTCATCTGCCTCCCGAGACTTTAAGGCCAAAGGAAATGCTTCTGGTCTTATTCTGAAGGGGTTGCTTTCAATGGTGACCCTGAGGATGCCAGGAACCATCAGGGTAAAACTCAGCCCCTCAATAGGCAGGAGTTGCTTGAGCATCATGTCAGGACACTTTTATATTTAAATCTGTAATGTGTTAAACAATAATTATGCCCTACATTTTTTTTTGGCTCTGTAGTTTATAGAGACTGTTACATACCTTATCTTATGTGTGTCCAGTCTTGCCACCCTTCCAAATGAGAGATATAGGGCCCAGACACTGTGTGTGTGTGTGTGTGTGTGTGTATGTGTGTACGTGCGTGCGTGTGTGTGCGTGCACGCACTTGCTTGCACGCACATGCTTGCACATGCATATATTAAGGCCTGTACACAGCATGGTAGGGAACATAGTACACATGGTGAAGTGAGGGAGGTTGATAAGAACTGAGTAGTTAAAAGTGAATGGATTGGAATTTTCTGGTCATTCTTTTCCTGCTTCCCCAGGAAAGAGTAAGCAGTTGCTTTCTCCTTCCTTGGAGCTGGACATTCCTTTTGGAATTGGGTGTCCTCTCCTCTGTGAATAGGCCTGTGATTTGTTTGTACCTTCTGCTGTTGGTGTAAGCGGGCGTCGGAACATGTGCAAGTGATTTCCTCCTGGGTAGAAAGCTGAGTCTTGTTCCTCCTCCACTGCTGTCGTCTGGCTGTTGCGGACGGCTGTCAGGGCCTCCCTGCAGCATGCTTGATGCCTGAAGCAGCCAGCACTCAGGAACCTTATTTTGGGGACTAGCAGAGAACTAGCAAGGGGATGAAAATGTTGAGATTTTGTCCCTGAGGGAGCGTCTATGCCTCTGTGGATGGCCTTTGCTTCAGGGGCACAGTCTGGGGCATGTGGCAGGCAGAGGCAAGGGAGGAGGTGGTAGGACGGAGGGGGACACTGCCTGGGACACTGGTGACAACAATTCTGGTTCTCCTCTTCCTACTAATGAATTGTGCAGTTCTCTGATCCTCAGAATTCTTTTCTTAAACTTTCTTCTTTAGCGATTTTATTGAGGCACACAGAAGTGCAGTAAACTGCTCATATTTAAAGAGTTTAATTTCATAAGAATTGATCACCACCATCACAGTTTAGACCACAGACATTTCCGTCACTCTCTCCCCTAAGTGTCTTTGTGTCCTTTTTCAATATATTCCTCTTTCCAGTTGGTATTTTCTAGAATTTTATATAAATTGACACACCGTATTTGTTCCTTTTTGCCTGGCTCCTGCCATTCATCCTGATGATTTTAATTCCTTCCATATTATTTCATGTGTCAGTGATTCCTTCTTTTTTTTTAAATTGCTGATTTGCATCCCCCTGTAGGGATTTATCACAATTTGTTTATCCATTCAACTGTTGATGGACTTCCAGTTTTCACTTCTTACAGATGTAGCTATAATGAACGTTCATGTACATCTTTTTTATGTGGATCCTTTTCATTTCTCTTGAGTAAATACCAGGGAATGGAATGGTGGGGCAGTGTGGTAGATGCATGCTGAACTTTTTAAAGGACTGTCAGATTGTATTTCAGAGTGAAGACACTTTACCTTTCCATCAGCACTGTGTGAGAATTCTGCCGTTCCACTTGCTTGCTAGAACTTCAGATCATCACTCTGTTTAATTTCAGTTTATTCCCCATCCCCCTGCCCCCGCCCTGTGTATTATTTTATGTATTTAATTGTCTTAGGCATTATGTTTAGGTTTATGATTCATTTGTTAATTTTCACATATGGTATAAGGGAAGAGTTAGTAACCTTTTTTTTTTTTTCCTAATTGACCCATTTATTGGAAAGCCTTCTTTTATCAATTTTTTCTGCTTATTGAAAATACTTTTTCCTGTTGAATTGCTTTGGAACTTATGTGAAAATCAATTGGCAACATGGTCTGTTTCAGGGCTTTTTGCTGTTGCATTGATCTATTTGTCTGTCTATTCACCAGTATCAAATTGTCTTAATTACCAAAGTCTTATTAATAAGTATTCAGTCAAGGAGGGCTAAGTTCTCCATCTGTTTATTTTTAAAATTGCTCTTTTCCTGTGAAGATCCTTTGTATTTTCATTCACATTTCAGAATCAGCTTGTTAGTTTCTAAAATCCCATTAGGATAATGATTAGAGTTACATTGAAGACAATCTATAAGCAATCATACCATCTGCAAAGAGGGGCAGTTTCATTTTTTTTCTGACCTTTTTTTTTTTTTTTGCTCTTTTTTTTCCCACCCACATTTTCCCTCTTCTGTCCTTTCTTTCCTCTTACCATAACTCGTATCTCCATACATTGTTGAACAGAAGTGGTGAAATGGCATTCTTGCTTTGTTCCCTGTCTCAGGGGGAGCGATTCAGCTTTTGTAAAGGGGAAACCATTATATATATTGTTGGCAATAGATTTTTATACATATACTCTATCAAGGTGTGGGGGATTCCCTGTAATTCCTAGATTGTTGAATATTTTAAAATCATGATTGGGTACTGAATTTTGTTAATTGCTATTTTTATGTCGATTAAAATAATATAAATTTTCTCTATTGTTTTGTTGATGTGACATGTTACATTAATTGATCCTTGAATATTAAAGCAACCTTTATTTGCTGGAATAAACCTTACATGGTCATTATGCATTTTCACTTTTATATATGGATAGGTTTAATTTTCTAAATTTGTTAAGAATTTTTGTATTCTTGAATTTTTATATTTTTGTAAGATAATTAATATATAATTTAATTGTTTGGTAATATCTTTATCAAGTTTTTATATTACTATTTGCTATCATGAAACAAGCTGATTAGTGATCCTTCTTCCTCTGTTTTCTGACAAAGTTTGTGTGAAGATTGGTGATATATTTTCTTTACTAATTTAAAGAAAGAGGGAAATTTTCTAGGCATGATAGGACTATTCAGACTTTTTCTTTTCTTTTTTGGTCAGTTTTAGAGTTGAAGAAATCTGTCTCTTCATTCAAGTTGTTGCATTTGTTGGCCTAATCCCATTAGTTGTGTTTCATTATTACCTTTTTAATGTCTGTAGTATCTTTGGTGGTAATTTCATTCCTGATGTTGGTGTTTTGTGTATTTTCTCGATTAGTTCTAAGTTGTCAGCATTGTTGATCTCATCATATAACCTACTTTTAATTCTGTTAATTTTATCTTTTTTCTGTTTTGTTGATTTCTTATTTTTATTGTTTTTTTTTTAAATTTATTTGCTTGTTTTGTAGCTTAAGATACAACCTTTAGGTCATTGATTTTAGATATTTTCTAATATAAACATTTAAGGCTACAAGTTTTTCTCTAGATACTCCTTTAGCTAAGTGCCACCTGTTTAGGTATGAAGCATTTTTATTATCTTTAAGGTCAGGGTTTTTAATGTCCTTTTAAAAATTTGAGATATAATTCACATACATAAAAATCACCATTTAAAAATATTCAGTTCAGGAATTTTTAGTGGCGTCACAGTGTTATTCATGTCTAATTCCAGAACGTTTTCACCATTCATTACATCTCTTGATTTTTGTCTTTGACTGGTAGGTTATTTAGGAAAGTGTTACTCAATTTCCAGGTGTTGGGAGTTTCATACTTACGTCTTTGATTTCTGAGGTAGTTTCCTGTAGCCTGGGAGTACTCTATGTAGGTTTCAGTTTCTTTCCGTGGGACCTGCCCTATGGTCCAGCACGTCTGCAGTGGTGAACGTTCTGTGAGCACTGGAAAGGCATGTGTGCTCTGTGGGTGTTGAGTCCTGGTTGTAGCTGTCATTTACATGAAAGCAGTTAATAGTGTTCAGATGACCTATGTTCATTTTGATTTGGGTGGTGATGGCAGGGAGATCCACTTAAATTGTTGATAAAGATATAGGAGGATCTCTTACTGTGATTGCAGAATTGTCTGCTTTTCCTTAAATTCTGTCAGTTTTATTTTTCCACGTATCTTGAGCTTCTGTTACTAAGTGTATTCACATTTACTATTATCTTTTCTGATGAATTGTCTCCTCTGTCATTGTGAAATCCCCCACTTCACCTGTGGTTATACCCTCTGTCTTGCAATGTATTTTTCCTGATATTCAAATAGTGTCTCTAAACTTATGCTTAGTGTTTGGATAGTGCATCTTTTACTGTCTATTTGTGCACTTTGTACCTATTCATGTCTTTAGATTTAAGGTGATTTCTGTAGGCAACGTGTTGTAGGGTCTTGCATTTTTATTCATTCTGCTGTGCTTTCCCCCCACCCCTGACCAGGGCCTCCTGCCTCCTGGGCAAGTGCTTTACCATGGAGCTACATCCCAGCCCACACTCTGCTTTTTAGCTGAATTACTTCCACCTTTAACATTTAATATAGTTATTGATGTGGTTGGATTTCAATCTATTATTTCATTATGTATTTTCTTTTTATTGCTTTTGTTTTTAATTTCTCTGTTTCTCATTTCCTGGATCCTTTTTTATTATTTAGATAGTAATATATTTTTATTTAGGTATTGTCTTTTAGTTTTTATGTTTTAGTGGTTGTTCTGGGGATTAAAGCATATACAACTTATCTTCCAATTTTCTTTGAGTTAATGTTACATTTAATATAAAATTTAGAAATCTTGCAACCATATCAGTCTGTTTTTCCTCCTGGATCTTTATGTTGTGGCCATTTGTATCACATCAGCTCACACTGCAAAGGTAAAGTGTTTTGATTTAAATCATCTTAAGAAATTTAAAGAATTTAAGGGCTAAAGAAGCAATCTTGAATTTTTCCCCAAATTGTTACCATTTCTGTCTTCCTTTATTCCTGAAGATCCTTCTTTACCTCTGGAAAATTTCCTTACTGCCTAACATTTCTTGTAGAGCAGGTCCACTGGCTGTGAGTTCTCTTGCTTTTCCTTCATGGCAATCTCTCTTTACCTTCATTGTCACAGGACATGTTTGCTTTATTATTGAATTCTGGGTTGATTGTACTTTAAAGGTTTGTCCCATTGTCTTCTTGCTTCCCTGGGTTCTGATGAGACACCTGCAGTCATTTCAGTTATGTAGTATGTATATAATGTCATTTTCACAGAATATGTTAGTGTTCATATATGCATATACCATGTCATTTTCATATATACATGTATTTTCATGTATGTATATAGTATGTAATTTTTCTCTAGATGCTTTCAAGGTTTTTTCCCCACCTCTTTGTCAGCAGTTTTGTCATGATATATTTAGGAGGGGTTTTCTTTGAGATTATCCCGTTTTGGGATACTGATCTTGAATCTATAAATTTATATCTTTCACCAAATTTGGGAAAATTTCAGCCATTATTTCTTCAAATAGTTTTTCTGCCTTGTACTTTTTTCCTTTTATTCTGAAACTCCAAATATGTCTCTTGAACCTTTTGTTTTGTTTCATAGGTCTTTGGTGCTCTCTCCGCCCCCCCCCCCATGTTTTCTTTCAAATGGATAATTTCTACTGATCAGTTTTATCTTCAGATTCACTAATTCTTCTGTTTCTCTTCTCATGTTGAGACTATCTGTGAATTTATTTCAGATATTATGTTTTTCTATTATAAAATCTCTATATAGTTCTTTTATTTTTAATAGTTCCTACTTCCATGTGGAGAATCCTTATCTTTCATTTATTTCACATGTGTTTTCTTTTGCCTTATGGAACATGGTTATAAAGGCTATTTTAAAACCCTTACATGGATCATCTTGGATTTGCACTTGTTGATTATCTTTACCCTTGAGAATTAGACTCCTTTTATGGATATGTTTGAATAGTGTATGTGAGTAATTTTGATTTGTATTCTGGACATGCAAATGAAATGCATGAAATTAAATTTTCTGGAGGATGTTGATATTTTGGTTTTAGTGTACAGTCAGGTAGTTTAGATTCTATCTTCTTTCTGTAGGTGGTAGCTCTTACGTCAGTTCAGTCTGCCAAGCCTTTGCTATGCTAGTTTGGTCTGTTTTAGGCATGTGTAGTTTGGGGGTTAGGCTGAGACTTATGTAAGTTCATACACAGAAGTAAGGGATTTACTCTTTTGACACTCTGCCCTCTGGGATTCCATACACACTCTCTCCAGCTTGTAGGGGCTCTTTTCCTAGTTCCTTTGACATAAAAAGTTTCTTATCAGCTTTTGAGCTCTGACTAGAAATGAGGTGCTCCACAACTGGGGCTTTCCCTTGGGTCAAAGCTGTATCAGGATACCCCTAAGTATGTGGGTAGCTTCTCCAGGTTTTAAATCTGTTCACAAGATGCCTGCTTTTGTTGACTTTTCAGTATCCTCTGGTGGCAGTTTTTTGTTTTTTCAAGTTTAACCCAGAATTTTTAGTTGTAATTGCTAGGAAGGATGAGCTATACACCATCAGAGTAGAACTGGAAATCTAGTTGGTTGATTTTATTCTTTCAGTGCTAGGAATGGAACTAAGGGCCTTAGGCGTGCTAGGCAAGCATCCTATCAATGAGCTATGCCCTGTAGCCCCAGCTGGTTAATTTTTAATCACTGATTAGTGAGAGTCAGAGATTTGGGTTTGAGTTTTACCTCTGCTATTTGTGGTCAACTTTGTTTCTTTGTTTGGGAAAAAATTGGAATCTGAGAACATGGCTCTGCCTGTGCCAGGATTGAATGGAGTAAATAAGATGATGGATGTGGATGTATTCTGTAAACTGAAAAGTTGTATTCAGATGGTTGACATTGCTGTGCGTGTACAGGCTCACATGTGCATGGTCTCTGCATGGTTACCTGCACACAGGTGGCCTCACCCTTGGTTTCTCTTCTCTAGGCGCTTCCTGGACCTCACTACTACACCTGGGGAGATCATGGCGGCATCATCATGGCCATCGCCCAGGGCATGGAAACCAATGAGCTGAAGTAAGTGTCTCTGACTAAGCCTTTTCTTGTAGCAATACATTGTTCAAGAAATTCATATCTGTAATCGTAGGTGGATTATTTCTCTATAGCACTAGGTTGTTGGCAGCACAGTTTGAGGCCTCTGGAAATTAAACTTTCCATATCTATAAAGTTGGCATAGTAACCTACTCTTTCTTCTCATAGGATTGTTGTGAGAAACAAGGGAAATAATTTATTGGTTTAAAAAATATAACTACATAAATATAAAGAATGTATAATGACTAAAATGGGACTCTTTAACTTGTCTTTGCTTTGCGTAAGTGTGACACACAAAGATTTGCTCATATGATGACTAATAATATATAATAACAATAAATAGTAATACATGAATAATAACTGCAGAATGCATCCACCATTGTAGCCAGTTAACTTTGATGGTGGTACATTTGGTCTCGGGGGTTTTCATACATAGAAGTTGAAGGGATGTTAGAGCCTAACTGCTTTATTTACAGATGAGGAAAATGAGGCTCGTCAAGATGAAGTCACTTGCCCAAGGTGTTCCCATTTGTTAAACACTAAGGTCTTCAGATTATGTCCTGTACTGTCTGTAATATATTGTTCTGAAAAGAGTGATGTCAAGGGTTTATAATTTCTGTTCCCTTAAGCCCTGATTTTATGAGCACCAGCTCTTTGATTAATTTCATGGAGTTATTGAACAATTGATGTTTGGTCAGGGCAGGCTGGCCTTCACTTCTCCTTGTTTTTGAGCTGAAGCTGTTGGCTAAATTACTAAGGGAAGTGGAGAGGCTTCAGTAATCATCTTGTTTAGAACAAGGAAGAAAGCTTTCTTTTCCTCAGCTCGTTTTAGAATCAGAGCCAGCAGCAAAAGAGAGGTGGGTGGTTTGAAATGAGAGATCTTAGCAGCTGGTTGTTCGCCTGTGGTTAATTGGACATGTGCTGAGCAGCCTGGCCTCCAGGAAGCAGATAGAAGCAAAGTGCTGCTGTTGGCTTTCCACCTGGCTGTCCTTGTTCTGTGTGGCACTGGTCAGCTCTCTCTTTGCAGCCAAGAGTCACAGGAGGCCCTGTTTGCACACAACAGTGCATTCATGTTCAGATTGGTGTTTGCTCAGACGATGATAGTCACAAAGCTCAGTGCTTCCCATGTTTGCGCTGACATTTGTGTATCTATTAATTCATACCTCACACGTTTAGCAAGCACTTCTTGTGCCAGGTGCTGTGTATCTGCAGAGGAAAGGGATGTTGTCCCCCCACCTTTACGCATTCCACCCTAGCTGTGAGAGAGACTCAGAAACAATTGTAGTGTTTAGTACACCACTGTTGTGTGGAAGTCACGCAGGGACAGAGCATGGCTTCCTCGGAGTACATTTTATTCTTTGTATGGCTTTCAGATTTTAGAGTCCATTCTTGATTTCCTTGTTGAACTTCTCCACAGATTACATTTGCATTCCAAGCTGGCTCCTCTGAAGGAGCGAGTGTGATTCTAGTTCTCTTACACCATCTGTCGGCGCATATGTGCTCCGGGATTGCAGCGTCATTCCACACTAGCTGGAGCAAAACACACCAGGAAAACAAACCTGCTGCCAGAACATCCTAACACCCTCCCCAGGCATTTCTTAATGACTTCAGGGTTGTAGACTTTGGGGGTTATGGACAGAATAGTCTTCCTCTATTTGTAGGTCATTTAGAGGTGTCTGTAATGCATAGTTCAAATAAGGCATTTGCAAATATGGAAAAAATGGACAGGCCTCCTCTTGACAGGTACATGTGTCCTAACTATCAGCCAGAACTTGGCCCAAATCCTTGTAGCCACCTGGTCTTTTACTCACTGTGTTGCTTCCAGAGGTGTTTGGCCTGTCCTCCTGCTGCTCTGGAGAGAATTAATATTGAAGTTAGTTCATGTCCTTAAACCACAGTGGTGATTCAGTGCAATACCCAGGCATGAGTGAGGCCATTTCTGACAAAACTGGATATCTGTTGCTGGTCTAGGGCTTCATCTCCCTCTAAGTCCGTTCTCCTCACCATGGCAATCTCTCTGTCCTTTGAACCTCATAGCCTTTATTGGCCATCCCATTAATTTAGCATTGATCACATTCTGGCTCCTTTTTAAAATTACCTTTTCATTAAATGCCTGAATTCTTCAGCTCATTACTAAGGCCTTTATATAGACAAGTATTTTTATTCTATACAAGTGCCTGCTAAGGCACTTAGCAAATATTTGATTGATCAATAAGTAGGTCAAGCATACTCTGTTTTCCAAGCTCGGTTATTTTTTGTTTTGCTGATTTATGACACTGAAAGGAATTGGGTAGGGTGCCATTTGCACAGCTCCAAGGGAGACCACTGCTGTTGTGTTCTCTGCAAATGTCAGCCTCTGAGCACAATGGGGACTCCCCAGAAGTGAGCAATATGGCGGTACTCAACAGACTTCAGAGATGATCCAGTCTACCTTCCTCAGTGTCCACATGAAGAAATAATGTGATTTGCCAGGAGTCAATACCCACACTGGAGCATAAGAATATTTCTGTGGGAAATTAATTCAGTTACACAAATAATTTTGGAAGATCTATGATGAACCAGATGTTGTGCTAGACATTAAGGACACAGAGGTGAGTGTGGTATGGCTTGGGTGAGGGTGGTAGCACAGTGAGGTTCCATGAGAAAGAGGGGCCAGGAAGAGGACCTTGTTTTGAAGGGATGCTTTCTGACCTGATACCCCTTTTAGGAAGGAAAGCCAAGCAGAGTAGCAGCTGGCATTCTAATTAGAGGTAGTGGGGACAGGTAGGAATGGTACTTAAGAGTTGGATCCCCCACCCCCTTGGTGATTGTTCATTTAAATTATTCATGTCTTTCTCTACCTGATTAGCACAGATAACTAAGAGTTGACTGTTATTTGTTTCAGCATCTGCCTTGATTCTCTGCTGAGACTGTTACCTTTGTTATTGTTAATTGAAATTGAGAGTAAGAAGTGGAACACTTTGTTTTGTTGTTGTGTCTACATGTCTGAAATGATCGAATGAGAGCCTGTGCTGGGGATTCACTTATGCATTCATTCAGCATGCTGCTAGCAGGAACCTGCTTGGGGGATGCATGGGAGCAGTTTCATGTATAATCAGTTTTCTTCAGGCTGTTGTGTTTTGCATCTTGACCAAAAAAAAAAAAAAAAAAAATCCAAACACATTTGTTGGCTTGATCAGGAAAGATGAGATCAGTTTCTGCTTCTTCTTGGCAGTTTGCCTGTCAGCATGGTGATATTATTGATAGTTAATAATATTTTGGATTAACCCCAAAGCATCTTTTATCTGAGGAGGTTTCCAACGTAGGGCTTCCCTCTGGGAATCCTGAACAGCCCTGCAAAGAGAACACACAGCAGAGCAGCTGTCTTTTCTGGACCTGAGTTCTGAACACAGCCCCACAGGATGTGGGAGGCAGTAGTTTACCTCTTATCTTGGTTCAGCCCTAACACTAGAAGTGACACTATGGGGCAGTTGCAGAGCCAGCCTCCCATTCAATCCCCATGTGGCTTCCTCTGCCCCTTGAGGTGGAGAGGAGCAGGTGTCTTTATCACCTTTTAACTGTTAAGAAACTAAGAGATGGGGTTAAAAAAAATTGAAGATTCAGTGCAGTTTATTTTATTTGCTTTAACAAGCCTGAATTATTGCCCCTTCCATCTGATAGAAAAGGTGCCAGGTGCAGGATAGGAAAGTGAGGGGAGAGGTCTTATTCCTGATGAATCGTAGTCTAGTAGAAAACCCTCACAGATCCAGGTCATTTAAATATAGTGGGGTATGAGATGGAGGTGAACACAGGGCGCAGTGGGAGCCACAATGAGGGCCTTATCCTGTATTTCTCAGAAGAGATGGAACTTGAGCTAAAGCTAGAGGATAAAAAGCAAGGTCGGATTGCCATCCAGGGTTAGAAAGAGCTTGAGCTTGAATTGGTGTGGGATGGCAGCTCTCCTGTGGTAAGAGTGCAGATTGGGAGCTGGCAAGGGGTGAGGAACAGGGCTTGAAGTAGGGGCTAGGGCCTGGGGATCTTACCTGTGCCTTACTGAAGAGATCAAGCTTCCCCTTTGAGGGGAACACATGGCTAGATCTACATTGTAGATATGTGGCTCTGGCAGAATGAGGAGGATAAACTCAAAAAGGAGCACGGCTGGGAGGTGAGAGCCGATGCTGGGGTAGGTGTGAGGATAAAGTCTGCGGGATAGGCTTTCTGACTAGCAGGGGTGACAGTCTAGGGAGCTCCCACTGAAATAAAGCAGAGGTGAAGGAGTGGGCTTCAGGGTGCGTAAAGAAGGCAGATTTAGGCAAGTTGGATCTCATGGGCTGCAGCAGGTCACAGGGGAGATCAGTTTCCACTTCTTCTTGGCAGTTTGCCTGTCAGCATGGTGATATTAATGATAGTTAATAATATTTTGGATTAACCAGGTCCAGGGACCTGGACCTATTATGTCATCTGGTTCTACTACCTTCCACTACCCATGACAGGATCATCCAGTCTTTGCTTGAACAATCCTATCAATGGGGATATTTGCCAGATCAAAAGCTTCCACTTCACTTAGTAACACTTTGTTGTTCATTCATTTGTTCATTTATTTATTCATTCACCCATTTATTTCATTCATTCATTTATGAGTGAAAGTTCTCTGGTAATAGCCCAAATTCTCTGCATTCCAGGTTTTAACCACTGTGCTTATTGTTCTGCTCCCTCAAGACACACAACGGATATTTCCTCTCATCCAAAAGCCTTTCAGACATTTGAGGACCCTGTGCATGTCCTCCCAAGCACCTGCCTTCTATGGAAACCATCCCAGTTCCTTTCCCTGTATGCTGCAGGTTCCTGAGTCCCACCTTCTGGGTTCTGCTATAGATCTGTCTCACAATGTCAATGCCTTAAAATATGGGTAGTCTGACCCCCATAGCCTGAAACAAGTGGAAAACATTGGTCTTAATATCTGTATGGTTGGGACACTATTTCTGTTAGTAAAAACCCAACACTGAATTTTCACTTTTGACAGCCACTCAAATTGGTGACTCTTATTAATTTTTTTTTTAAAACTGAGATACCATTTATGTACAACAAGGTGCTCAGATCTTAACTACACTGTTTAATCAGTTCTGAAGGATGTATGTCCAGATGTAGAGGCTCTCCATCTCTCCAGCAAATACCCTCATGCACCTTCCCAGGAAGTGCTACCCCCCATTTTTCCGCCCATTAGAGGCAAATGCTGCTGTGATTTTATTATCCCTGTAGGATAGTTTTGCTCATTTCAGATATTCATGTTCATATTTTTTTTTGTATATTTGGCTGTTTTTGCTCAGCAAACCATTTTTGAGATTTATCCTTGAAATTTGTGTCACTAGGCTGAGTTCAGTGGAACTTAAAAACTCAAGGTTCCTTTTTTTTAATGGATTTTATTAAAGGTCAGGTGTTCCCAATCCTATATTTGATCAGGTAAAATTTTAAAACTGTGAGGCATTTTGTTTTTCTTCTTATCTGTGCATGTCCTTTTGATGTAAGAAAGCATTTTGAGTCTCATTTTTGGCATTTATTGTATTTTCTGTGCAGTAGCCTTGTACCCTTGGCCAGTTCAGTACACTCACCTTGCTGATTAGTGTCCAGATCATTGACAGATGTGTTGAGCTCTGTGAGAAATAGAGTCTTATTTTGAGTTAAGATCAGTATATCAACCCTCTGGGATTTGTTTGTTTCCCCAGCAGCAAATGTATTTTATCTAGCTGTGTGGTCCAGAAAGATCTTCCTAAAAAAATAATAATGCTATCATTATTCTGTTCTTCAAATTAAGAATTACCAGCAGGAAAAGAAAAGGGATTAGTTTGTTGTGACATGGTCCCCAGCCCTGACTTTCTTTTTCCCTCAGTGCTCTCAAATCATTGCTGCACAAGCCATTCTCAAGATTACCATTTCTTCTTTAGGTATATTAAACCATTTTTCTTCCTCTAGTCTTTGAGATCTTTGTTCTCCGTGACTCATCTAGAGATTGAGACTCTCTAATCATCCTGTCTTTTCATTCCCTAGAATTTATTTTGTATTCATTTTTCTTAAACTTTCCTGACTTTTTCACCCCTTATTTAATTTGAAGATCATTCTCCTTGATAAAGATAACAAAAATAGAAATTTTTCTTTTCTATCATTATTATTTATACCATAGAAGAATGATCTTATTACTTTCTAATCCTTGATAGAATTTAGTAGTTAACCAACCCGCTATCCCACTGACTCACGAATATACCAGTTATTTTGGTAATTTGAAATATAATACTTGACTCATTTGAACTCGAGTTACTTGGCTGCTATTCCAGCAAGCTACTAGAATTACAGCTGGAAAGAACTGGCAGACTACTGGGCTCTTTATAACTTTTTTGCTCTTAGGTATATGACTCTTTTTCCATCTTGAACACATTGTTTAAAAACATCTGAGGTATCATGGATCTTTCTGTGCAGCTACACGATGGTGTCTTGAGGTTGGCTGGCTGCCACTGCTTCCCCCTTGTAAAGTATCTATGCTTACATTTTATTATTTTATATTATTGTAGTATATTATGGATTTTCCAGCCCTCTTGAGAGTTTTCAGCCCTGGGATTATCTATATTTTTATCTGAACATTTGGAATTCTCTATTTCTAGGGCATGGGCTCTGCATCCTCTCTCTCTCGACTTCAGAACACAAAGATGACTTGCCTTGTTTTCTCCCAAGGTTCTTGTTTCTGGCATTTCACCAGCACAATTTCTCCTTTAGCGGTCAGAATTCAGTCCAAAATAGATGTCCGCTTAAACACTACATATGTCATGTGACTGTCCTTTTTCCCCAAATTCTGAAGAAGTACCATTTTCTAAATGAGCAGTTATTCTCAGATACCAAGCTGTGCCTGGCGATGCACCTGCTGGCTAGTCTATTAATGATGTCATCAAAGTCCTCTGGGAATCTTGCAAGAAAAGGGATGATTCATTTCCCGAGGTTATCTTTGGTTCAAGGAGCTCCTAAATGGAAAATTAACTTGGCAGTATACAAATAGAACGACTTGCAACTTTTTCACAGACTGGGGATTACTCCCATCTAGTCTGATTGATAGGCCACCTCTGTTGTTTGGTTTAAAAGTGATACTAAAACTTTTAACTTGTCACATTAGTTCCAGAAAGAGATTGAATGAGTTGACTTATCCACAACGGCTTCAAAACTCACTTAAATGAAAAGCATATCTGCCAGATGAGAATTTCCACTCTTACAAGATCTGTGGACATTCATTGTGTTGCTGTGTAAGCCCACCACCTGGTTGAACCTCTAGCCTTATTGTAGAAGTATCAGTTTTAGAAATCTCAGCAGGAGAGGAAGTGCTTGGATTAAGTGATGTCATACAAAGATTTATGTCAAGTATTGGAACCCCAAGGAAAGAAAACTAAAATCTCAAAAATATGAGAAAGGCGAAAGAAAAAGGTTTGTGTGTTAGGAGTTAAGAGAGACCTAGTCTCATGGTTCCAAAGAAGGCTCCCATTGAGCGGTTTCTCATGTGGAGCTTCTCGTAGCTCACTGCGTACTGAGGCAAGTAGCAGGCAGGTTTTCTTCTCTGCTTCTCCTCTCTACCCACTCCCCTCTATACAGAAGATAATTTAAAGTTAGTACAGTCTCACTAGTGCTACTTTCCTCCAAGGGCTCGCTTGCTTTTTCTGATATATTGTGTCCCTCTCAGGACATGCCTTTTCTCCAACTTAAAATTTTTTTTTTTTGGTACCAGAGGTTGAACCCAGGGGTGCTTAGCCAATGAGCCACATCCCTATCCCTTTTTATGTTTTATTTTGCTACAGGGTTTCAGGGAGTTGCTGAGGCTGACTTTGAACTCACAATCCTTCTGCTTCAGCCTCCTGAGTGCCTAGGATTACAATGTACCCAGCCAACTTTCAAAATTTTCAGACCACATGAAAGTTGGAAGACCTGTGTAAAGAATACCCATATATCTTTCCCCAGAGTCACTAATTGTAAATATTTTGCTAGTTTGGTTTACTTCTATCATCTATGTATTTAGCTATTCATCTTTTTTGAGACTGAATCATTTGAAAGTTGTAGACTCATGCCACTTCACTGCTAAATATGTACTTAAAACCCATTTCTCTAATAAATATGAGCATTTTCCTATCTACTGACACTGTTCATGTTGCACCTAAGAATACTAAGACAAAGCCTATTAGTATTATTACAAGCTATATCAATATTTTCTCAGTTGACCCATGTTGTTGTTGATGTGTGGTTTTTGAAGATTTTCCCTCAATCCAGGATTCAGTCAATCCAGAACTGGATTTGCACATTGCAAATGTGTCTACACATTGCATTTGGTTGTTATATCTCATTAGTCTCTTTTAATCTATAACAGGTTTTTTGCCTCCTTTGGTTTGTTTAGTTTTCTTGACCTTGATTTTTTTTTCCTTTGAGGAATCTGGAGCAGTCATCTCATAGAATGCCTCACATTCTAGATTTGTCCAATTGTATAGAAGAGTGCTGAGATGATGTACCATTCTCAGTATTTTACTTAGGGGACACATAATGTCAGGTTGTCCTAATATTGGTGATGCTGAGATTTGTTAAGCTTTGACTCCTCATCCATTGCAAAAATTACAGGTTCCCCTGTGTGGTGAATGATTGGTCGGTGGGTTGATATCTTTATACCATGCAAACATCTTGGTCCCCAAAACTTTCATCCAGTGGTTTTAGCATCCAGTGATTGTTCTTGTCTGATTCAATTATTAACGGTGGTGTTATAAAATTATAATTTTTAAAATTCTAGTTGTTAATCCTTATTAGGTAGTGTTCTAATATAAATTTTTTCCTTGCTTCTCTTTCTTTTAGAATCAGTAGAGGTCCATATCCTATTTTCATATCCTATTTTAGTACATAATCTGTTACTATTCTTTGTTTTTTTATGTTCAGTTTACTCTAAATTTGGCCATTTGGGGCTCCATCAGCTGGTTTCTGTGTCCTCTTGAGGTGATTGCATTAGCTCAGGCTTCCTTGCTTTCTGACACAAACATGACTGCTCCACAGTAACCAGGAGCAGACATTTCCCAAGAGCTCCTGGCTATGTGATGTGGAAACCAAGCTCTGATGGTTGAGACTGTAACTGTATCATTCCTTTTATTTGCATTGGGCAGATATAGTACAAATGAAGGAGAGACCTGGAAGACGTTCATCTTCTCTGAGAAGCCCGTGTTTGTGTATGGGCTCCTCACGGAACCTGGGGAGAAGAGCACTGTCTTCACCATCTTTGGCTCCAACAAGGAGAATGTCCACAGCTGGCTTATCCTCCAGGTCAATGCCACCGATGCCTTGGGTAAGCTGTAGCCTCCTGGGCTCTTTGTCCAACATGTTGATTGACTTCCTGATGTGTGCAAAGCATCAGCTTGGGAACTACGTCCTCAGAAGAGTTTGTGATTCAATGGGGGAAGTGGGCATCTTTAAAAAGTCAGAGAAAAACACATGGAGGTAATATGAAGGCTTACTCAATCCTTAATAGGATTGTGTATTCTTTATATTGTGGTTACATTGTACAGTCCTGGCACACAATAGGTCTGAATATTTGGCTCTTGAATATGTGGATGGATGGATGAATGAATGAATGAATGAACAAAAAAAAAATTTCCAATTCAGCAGTTCCAAGGTGATATACCCAGTGAGTGTGCTTCACCGTGGAAGGCAAAGTGCTCAGTGACGCAGGGTCCTCTCAAAGCTGTCCAGAGCCCAGTCATGATCTGCTAGTGTAGATACAGGACAGGTAAGTAAGCAAGGAGGAGGGAAGCTTGTCAGCATCCCCTCACACTCCCCATGTTCTGCTTTTTTCTTCTTCTCTGCTGTGGCCAACATTATTCCAGCTGCACAGAGTTCCTGGTGTCTTCTCACCTCCACCCATTTAACCTCTGCTAGTAGAAACCCCTTTCATGTCTCAGAATCCAACACACTTGCCACTGTATTTCAACCAGAAGACACCTCCCCTCTTTTCTATGCCCAGAAATAAGTGTTGGGCGTGCCTGGAATTGTGAATTTGTGTTTGTTATTCCCCATGTGCCATCTTCCATCAATTAGCTCATAAGACCCTTAAAAGCAAGCACATGTTCTGTGTATGTTTTATTCCTATTGGGTGGCCTCATTGCCTCATAGGCAGTGGGGTTTTACTCAGTCTTTACTGTTTGAATGGCATTGAGTTGACAATTGTGAATCTACTTCAGGTAGAATTTAATCTGAACAAAGACACTTGGAAAAAAGATGCAAGTTACCAGTATAGACATAGGCATGCTCTGGAATTCCTGCAGGAATCACCCTGCTGACATTCTCAGTGGATATGGGCAGGTGGGGTGACTCTACATGTTGTTTCACCACTCCTCAGCATTTTCCACAGAGATACTGCACTTCCAAGTAGGGCAAGCATTGTCTGCAGTGCTCTGGTGTGCCTGCGCCACAAGAGGAAGCAGGCAGGGAACAGTAACCCCGAATGACATCATCACTGCGCTCTCAGCCTGCCTGTAGTTTCCTAGGAGAGAAATGCCCTTGTGTACCTATTTTTAAAGGAAACTGATGACTATCTTCAAATAATTCAGAAGTTTGGTGCTAAAAAGGGGCTTCTTCTCCCCAGTTTCCTCAGATGAGTGTTTGTGTTTCCAGCTGCATCGTTTTCATTTGTGTGGGTGCTGCCCAGCTTCAGCACAAGCCCATTAGAGGCTCATGATGGCGCCCAAGCTCTGCACCTGTTGGATGGCAACGGGATGCACAGGAAGTAGGGGGCAGTGCTGAGGTGGGTGGCGAGACAGGAAATCCTACATGGGCCTGGCTCTGATGCTCAGTGCTTTCTTTTCTTTAGGGGTTCCCTGCACAGAGAATGACTACAAACTGTGGTCACCGTCGGATGAGCGGGGGAATGAGTGTTTGCTAGGGCACAAGACTGTTTTCAAACGGAGGACCCCCCATGCGACATGCTTTAATGGAGAAGACTTTGACAGACCCGTGGTTGTGTCCAACTGCTCCTGCACCCGGCAGGACTATGAATGGTTCGTTATTCAATTCGGGGCATCAAGTTGTATTTTTTTCACTCAACAGACATGGTCCCATCCCCCGAGGACAGGAATAGAAGGAAATAAATATTTAGTAAGCATCTTTTATGTGCCCAGAACTATGCTAGGCACTTTATACATAAGTTGTTCTCCTTAATTCTGCAGGCCTTGTAAGGCAGCAGAGGTATTTTAACCCAGAGAAATTCAGATCCCTGGGATTTGTTTCTAGGAGGGTGTCCCAAAATGGGAAATGCTGCAGGTTTCATTATAGGTAACTTGTTTTTCTTAGGACCCCTATCCCACAGGGATTTATTTCCTCATCTAAAATGTTAAAATAAATATATATATATATATATATATATATATGATTCATTTATTGCTAGAGAAAAATATCCAAGGCACTCCTAGAAACATTAAAAGTAGAAGGAGGAAGAAGTGACTCTTTTCATTCTATTGTGATCTTTGAAAGGAAGGGGAGAGCTGTGATTTGCAGTTGGGGAATTGGGAAATCTTTAGAGGAAGCCCTGGTGTAGATGGTCTTTAAGGAGACATCTTAGGGAACTCTAAGACCATGCAACAGTGGACAGTATGGGGCAGGAGTGGTGGTGGTGGTTTAGTTTGAGCAACTCGTTGGGTGACTGCAGCAGAGTCAGGAGGCAGAGACGAAGTAGAAAATGACAGAAGCAGTAGGACTGGCAGCCCTGAAGGGGATGGACCTCATTCCATAAGCAGGAAGGGCCTTGATGACTTCTGAGGTGAGTTGGTTAAAACAATGCTTAACTATAGGAAGATGATTCTAGCAATTGAGTGGACAGGATTTCTGATCTCCCCAGCAGTCTGTCTTCAGCAGGAAAGTGTTGTAGGGGTATCAATAGAACTTTGTCTTAAACATATTCAGAGCTTACATTTCAGTGGTTGCTGGGGCACCAAGGAGCTAAGTTTTGTTTGGGGCAGTGCCACACTTGTCTAAAGCCAAAACCCTGTAATAGGTTCTAGATCAGAGGTTAGAAGAGGGATCTATATAAATGTTTTAGGCTTTCTAGGTCACATGAAGTCTATGGTCTCAGTTGTAGCTACTCAGCTATGCACAGCATGGATAAAAGAAAGCAGTGGGTATAGCTATGATTCAATAAAACTTTATTAAAAAAACAGCCCACTCTGTCTGACCACTTCTAGACCATACTCTGAAACTTGTAGGTGTGAATCACCTGAGGTCTTATTAAAATGCAAATTCTGCCTCAGGAGTTCTGGGGATCTGTAGCTCTGTCAGGCTCTCAGGTAAAATGATGCTACTTATCTGCATATCTGGCCTTAGAGCAGCAAGACTTAGAACATGCAGGACATTGCCTTCAGTGCCTACTGCCAAGGTCACAGCACAGGTGCTTGAGTATTCTCAGAACTTGGTATCTCCTGAGGATCTTGGAACCAGTCTCCCTGTAGTACTGCGGGGGGTACTTTACTTCAAAATAAAATTAAGACTAAATAAAAATGCATAAGAAAATCCAACAACTCTTTAGGGTTCTTCCTTGACTGCTATTATACTTAAAAACAAAAACCAAATGTTAAGATCATCTTTCTCTGCCTACCCCCTGCCAAACAAAAATGTAAACAAGTAGAACTTGGTGTGCCTCCCTGGGAGACTGGCTGGGCCCCTGCTGGTCTATCGTGCCTTCCCTATCTGGCTTTCTGGAACCTGCTGAGTGCTTATCCCTGTTTTGTGTTTTTATTATAGACCAGAATAACTACCTGCCCTTCCCCTCATGGAGTTGACTAGTAAAATAGTGACTGGCTTTTATGTCAGGTTGTGCTCTGTCTCTATTTGCTGCTAGGAAGGGGCCAGCTTGGCTGCATAGCTCTTGATGTGTTTGATGGGATAAGGACTGTGGCACTGAAAAGGGTAACAGTCTCAAGATGGATAGTAGGAGATGAGATGAGAACAAGCAAGCTGAGATATCTACTTGTGAGCTCAGCCACTGATTGACAACTGAATTTAAAAGGCTATTTCTGATAGTCCTTTCAGATCCCACTAAGAAGCCCAGTTTTCAGCCCATACATTTACTTTCGGGGATAGTTTATTTTATGTCTTTATGTTTCTTCACATGGCCAAGACGTGTGACTTTGAAATTCTTGATGTGCCTCCTAGTAAGCAATACATTTTGTATTATGACCCTGTACCTCATGTGTGTGTGTGTGTGCATGTGCTTGGCATGCGCACACACACACACACACACACGCACATCATTAAAACAGAAGCTTTATGGGACAACATTTAAATGTGCCATGTCTTTTGCTTTCTTCCATTCTTTTGGGGGAGGGAGGAAGCTGGGCGTGGCCCTCTAAAGTACTTTCACAGCACCAAGTTGAGACTGCAGCCACACAAAGCTGCCTAAGAATTGGGCACCTTGATTTGGAGGCAAATAAGTAATTAGTTAATGCTTCATCCAGTCCCTAAAAAGATGTAAAATAGCCTTTTGGTAGGAACTGATTGAACGAATTAGACCTGTTTGATAGCATAATAGAACTTGTCGCCTTTGGAACAATTTTCTACAAATTGCTAAATGTAGATTATGTAATACAAATGACTTTGCCCTGTGTTTGGTTGTACTTTTCATATTATAAGCATTTAATACATATTTATTGAATTAAATATAGCAAGTGAAGCTTTTCAAGCAGAGCATATAAATGTGGATGATCCCTTTGAGTTACAGAATTGACACCTTGGGTGAGGCTTAGAAAATTGCTGCCTGGCTCTAGAGTTGTCAGATGTAGCTCAGAGCAGCAGTGAGGGCAGAGCTGACTCATGGGTGCTGCCCATGGAGCAGGGAAGCTTGGTCCATGTGACCCCCAGATTGTGAGAGATCTTCTGAAGCCAGCTATTGTATCCCAAAGTGTAGCAGCCCAGGTGGTTTAGACAGTATGTGGGCAGGGTCTTCAGTGGCATTGAGGCTTTAGTCAAAATAATTTTGTTTTATAAAATTCTTTTTAAACTTTTCTTTTAATTCTTCTGGTTAGGTCAAGAGAAAGTTTCACTGAATGCTAGTAATTCTTTAACTTTTGTTAATCCCTTTTAGCCAAGAAGAGAAGGCACCACTAGAATCTTTGGACTCCAGTTAGGGAACTGGATCTACATAAAATTTAATATTATTTGGTTCGGAGTATCAGGATTTGTATTGTTTTGTTCTGTTTATGGCATGTAATAGTGGTTTTCCAATTCTGGTTTGGATAAAAATTGTCTTTTGCAGATGTACTTCAGTGTAAAAAATGAGTATTCTTTAAAGTGGCATGTCAAATAACCCATAATACAAGTGATGGTGTGGTAAAAGGAACAGGGTTGAAACTGAAGTGCCTCAAGTTTGTAAAGCAGTGGCCTGAACTAAACCCAATTGCCTTTCAGTGACTTTGGCTTCAAGATGAGTGAAGATTTGTCCCTAGAAGTGTGTGTTCCAGACCCAGAATTCTCCGGGAAGTCCTACTCCCCGCCTGTGCCTTGTCTTGTGGGCTCTACCTATCGGAGAACAAGAGGGTATGTATCACACAGGTTGCCAAGTGAGGTGCACACAGGATCTGCACAGAGGGTGAGAATCCAGGACCACCTAGGCTTCTTTCACTTTCTACATTGTAGAACTCTTAATTTATCAGATTGTAAATAGCTGGGCAGGTTTAAAATGGTGGTGCCTGCAGACTCACCTGTTCCCAGAGAGAAAACACTTGCAAGTCCGTAAGCTTTTCTGCAACATGAAAGTCATAAATGTCAGCAAGGACACATCTTGAGAGGAGATATGTCTAAATGTTTTGCCCAGAGCAGTACACTAAATGGCCTGGGCCTATTAAGTCAATTATGAGCAGAACTGACCTAGAATCTCCAAACACCTTCCTCCTCGTGCTGTAGGGAAATGTATGGGTGGAATCTGTTGTCCATGGTGGGAATTGTGTTCCCAGTTGGGGGTCCCTCCATGACTAATCTTTGGTGTTTCTGACCTCTTACTTTGTGTGTGCATGGGGGGGTTGACAGCTACCGGAAGATTTCTGGGGACACCTGCAGTGGAGGAGACGTGGAAGCACGACTGGAAGGAGAGCTGGTTCCTTGTCCCCTGGCAGGTGAGAGGCGATTTCTTCTCTATGGCTTCTTGAAATATCATTGAAGTCTTATCTGGATCTTACCTCAGTCAGGCTTGTGGCTCTTCTAACTTAGTGGAGGAAAAATAAGCGAAATTATAAGCATCAGAGTTCCCTTTTCCTCTTAAGATTAGCATCTAAACTAATTTATATATAGTCTTGCATCTTTAAAGGAATGGAAAATATTTACTATGGGCTCAGTTTTTTGAAGGATATCCCTCTGTTCATTGAAAAGGATATTTGGTGACTGTTGTGTGCTAGGCCCAGGGTGGGGGCCAAGGGTGCCCACAGGCTTTTGTGTTCTTCATCTGTTGTTGCCATTGAATTTAAAGATACCTATGGCTTCGTGGGAGGTAACTTAGTGGTTTGTCTTAATTTTGTAATAATTATAGCTAATATAGTAATGGAATTTTGCAGATTTTAATGTACTTTTCCATGCATAGGCAGTTTAATCCTTTTAACACCCAAATGAAGCACATATTATCAGCTTCACTTAATATGTACATATCTATGAAAAAGCAAGCATGTCCAGAAGAGAGGATAAGAAAACTTACCCAAGGTCACATATCCAGTAAGTGACAGAGTTAAAATTCAAACTCTTGGGTCTATTCCTTTCATTGGACATCACCCAAATGGCATTCCTATTATTCAGAAGATCATTATTCCTACTAATTTTGGAAGACTTCTTTGGGATGATTACACATGCCATAAAGGTGTACTATATTCCAAAATGTGTTTCAGATTGATTTTCTGGGAATGTAACATGAATATTTGTTACACAGACATGAAATTATAATACCTTAAAAAAGAGTTAACCTCATGGCCTCTCTTCTTTCTTCACTCTGTTTATTTATTCAGATCTTCCTTCTTCCCTGTGAGCCCTTCTCTTGCTCACTCTGCTCGGTGAGGGCAGAGGATGAGCTGACTTCCATAGCGTGGTGGTGTCCAGTGGAACAGCCACAGGTGCCAAACAAGTCATGAAAGCCGCGTGTAGGGCAGAGCAGCCTCTCCTGCTCCCTGTTCCCTGCTTGCCCTGGTGTTTTTCATGCTAAGCTCATTAGTCCTTTAATTTAATCTTCCATCACTACCAGAGTAATTAAAAAAGAACCACTGCTTCAGCAGATTCCTACAAATGAGCAGATAATATTCAGATATTCCCCTCACAAGTGCTGTTATTGATGAGGACTTGGTGAGGAGGCTTTGAGTGATGGCTCTAAAGGGCTTAGAGTACATACTTTTGTAATAAATATTTCCAAAGAT
Source organism: Spermophilus citellus (assembly GCF_964194105.1). Lineage (NCBI taxonomy): Eukaryota > Metazoa > Chordata > Mammalia > Rodentia > Sciuridae > Spermophilus > Spermophilus citellus. The sequence goes on along the minus strand of NC_138183.1, from coordinate 147,251,834 downwards.
AATTCAGCAAGGGACAAAACAGCTTGTATAAAGCCATCAAAACTGGCAGGAAAGCTATTTTCTCTTTTGATAGGAGAGGGTAGAATAAGGAATGAAGTAGAAAAGTCTCATTTCAGTATAAACCACCTCCTAAATGTCAAAGAAGCAGCAGAAGGCTAAAAAAGAAAGGAAATAGAAGGCAGGGAAGTACCCAGAAAGAAAAAGATGTTTTCATAAGGCTAATGGGAACCAGAACATTTTGCAAAGATGAGGTAGTCTGGGCATCTGGAAGGATTTTTATAATGCAGTAATTTTTCTTTTTTTTTGATAACTCTTAACAACACACATTTCCATGCTGTGCTTACATATGGTCGGCACTGGCCAAGCATTCTGTTCCTTTTCTAGATTAGGCATTATACACTGAGGCACTGCATGCTGCTCTCTGTCTAATCTTGAAGCAGGTTTTTCTAGACTTGGGCTCTTCTTTGTTTCTTGGAAGAAACAAAGCACCATGGGAACTACAGGGACAACTGAAAGGAGGCATTTGATTATCATTTGATAGCTTTTGAAGTAAAGTGAGCTCCAAAGAAAAGAAGGCATACTTACCTATTAGAAACTGTAGGTGGATTCACTTTTTGAGGTATTGTTTCTCCTGATGGAGTCCAGAGGGGGCTAATCCAGGCATGCAGCACTGGGAGTCACATCTTGGTCCCACGTGCACCACACTGTCAAATGGATGCTTACTTTTTTTTTTTTTCCTTCATTTTTTAAGAACTTTTTACTGTTAGACTCTCTGGGGAGATGACTCAAGTTAACAAATATCCAAATATAGGGACAGACTCAAAAAATAGCAGTTCAACTTCATCCTTAAGCCTGGCTTCTCCTAATCCTCCTTTGTCTAATCCCTCTCTGGTGCCATTGTGGCACACCTCTGGGTTTTGCCTGTGAGGTTTGTTTTCTCCAACTTCTCTGGGTTGGGTGCTCACATTTATTCATTTATTACAAAGGATTTTACAAAGAATGCAGGTAAACAGCAATAAGGAAGATCGTGCTGGGTGAGGTGACGGACTGTGAAGCTTCTGTTCCCTTGCTGGGTGCACTGCCCTCCACGCACCTCCATGGGTTGGGCTGACTGAAGCTCCCACATAGAGACTGTCGACAGGGATGCTGAGGTTTTGCTCCTCTCCACTCCTGTGGAAGAGCCTGGATGTCTTCCACGCTGTTTCCTAGGTGGAAAAGAAAGAGTGCTAGGTTTTCCTGTTACTGATTATCTGACTTAGGTACATCTCTTCGGCCGCATGGGCCTCTATTTCTGTATCTTAAGAAGTGGCAACCTGAGGATGTAGCTCAGTGGTAGAACTTGGTCTTAGCACCTGCAAGGTCCTGGCTTTGATCCTTAGTGTGTGAGTGTGCACACACACACACACACACACACACACACACACACAAAATAAGAGCAGCAGCAGGAGGAGCTGGGGTCCCCCTGTTCTCTTTATGTAGATCATTAGTATCTACATAAAAAGAGGCATCATAGTTGTCATGTTTTAAAATATAGACTATGAATACCTGGGTTCAGATCTTGGTTCTGCCACTTACTAGTTGTATGGTGTTAGACAAGTAACTTAGCCTCTCTGGTCGCAGTTTTCTCATTTGTAAAACTGGCTTCATGATAGCTCTTCTATCACGCAGTTGTTGGGAGGATTAAGCAGTGCCTAGCATGTGGCAAGTACATTGTATGTTTCTTGAGCAGAAAGAAAGTCTTTGTGATGATTATATTGCAAAATATCTTATAAATAGTCCAGAACAATTATTATTTTGAAAATCTGACAAATTGGTATGATTGCCACATGTCATTGTGAACAATATGAATGAACAAACTGGTTAGAAAACTTAGTGGATGTGAGGTAGCCTCTAAAATCTCATGTGAGACAATGCAAGGTGTTCAGAGGTGAAACGGTTAGATTTGAGAGCTGGAACCTACTCAGTGGATTAATCTGTTTGATGGATTCATAATCTGAAAATCATAATGGGTGGTAACTATAAGCAGGTAGTGTGTGGCTGGAGGAGAGGCTCCCTGGGAGGGTGCCTTTGGGGTTTTATATTTTGCCCCTGGCACTTGCTTTTGTGTTTCCCACTGCCGTGTGCTGACAGCTTTTCTCCACCATGCCCTTCTGCCATGATGTTCTGCCGCAGCTTGGGCCCAGAACAATGGAACCACTCAACCATGGACTGAACCTCTGAAACCATGAACTCAAAATAAACTTTCCCTTCCCTAAGTTGTTCTTGCAGGTATTTTGGTCATAGAGATGAAAAGCTGACACAGTTAGTTCCAAGTCTTCAATGACTAATGGTGTCTGGTTAATGAGATGATGATGTTGTTATTCAGGTTTCCTTCACGATAACCAGCTGGGAAAGGTTTATTTTAGCTCACAGTTTTAGAGGTGTCAGTCCATGAGTGGTGGCCAGGAACTAAAAGAGCAGCAGCAGGAGGAGCTGGGGTCCCACTGTTCTCTTATAAAGGTCACACTCCCAGTGACCTAAAACCTGTGAGGCCCCACTTCTTAAAGGTTCCATAACTTTCCAATAGCATCAAGCTGAAGACCAAGTCCTTAACTCATGGGTCTTTAGGTACACTTTGGTGCTATGGGACAGTCAGAAGGAGAGAGAGAACATGGTGATTGGTCTCATTGATATTGGCAAGTGTGACTCTGAAGACTTAGAGGTGGAATGCAAAGTGTGGATATTGAAGCAAGTATACTGGGGTATCTAGATTTAAAAAAACATCTAACGGGTAAAACATTTGCAGATGAAGAAACAGATTCACTGGCATTCAAATAACCTGCTCAAGGCAGAAATATCATCCATGATATATGCCTTCCAGGTTTGGATTCCTAGTTTTTTTCAGTTGATATAGACCATGTAACAGTGGTGTTGAAGTTTGTGTATTTTAAAAAAAAAAAAAAAAAAAAAGGTCAGATCAGCTAGGAGCTCTTCAGCATCCCCCAGGTCCACTCTCCGTTGCTTGTGTATCTGGCAGAGGAGAACGAATTCATCCTGTACGCCATGCGGAAGTCCATCCACCGCTATGACCTCGCCTCTGGAGCCACAGAGCAGTTGCCTCTTAGTGGGCTTCGGGCAGCTGTGGCCCTGGATTTTGACTATGAACGAAACTGCTTATATTGGTCTGATCTAGCGTTGGATATCATCCAGGTGAGTCAGCCATTGGTCTGCTTCTGGGGGTTGCAAAGCTGGGGATCAGATTTCATCCTCATACATGCTAGGCAAGCTGTCTATTACTGCATTTTAAGGGAGAGAGAGTTTATCTTTATTCATTGTCTATGTAATCATTTTAGAAACACAGTTCCAACAACTTTTACCTATATTCTTAACCCAACAGAAATTATACAGTGTCTGGGTATCTTGGGGGTGAGGAAGGGGGTGACCGTGAGTATAGCTGTCCCAAGGATAGCACCTGATGGCTAAGAGCCTTACAAGGGAAGAGCAGCTGTGAAGGCAGATACAGGAACTCAGAAATAGCAGCAGTTTGGTTTCATTATTTTTAAAAGCAGACACATGCATCTGAGTAATCTCTGACCTCATTAATGTGATATAGCACATAGTTTAGTAACCAGTGTTCATGACGCTAATGTAGAGTAATATAAAGGATTAAATTCTGTTCGTTGTTTTGTTTAAAACAGGAAACCATAATACATTTTGGAAATGCCCCTTATTAAAACTCAGCTTCATGTGCCTGGAAAATTTAACAGTGTAAAACATCTCATCCCTTGGCAATCCTGCCAGCTGAATAAAGGGTCACTGTCCACGAGACTGATTTGGCAGAAGATCATCTGAGCATTTCATAGCATTTACTGCTGTTTTTCTCTCTAGCGCCTCTGTTTGAATGGGAGTACAGGGCAAGAAGTGATCATCGATTCTGGCCTGGAGACTGTGGAAGCTTTGGCCTTTGAACCTCTCAGCCAGTTACTTTACTGGGTGGATGCTGGCTTCAAGAAGATTGAGGTATGTGTATCCCCATGTTTTTCTTGATTAAATGATCAGGGGAGCACCTGGGCTTTGATCCAGATTTGACACGGGGGTGGGAGCCAGTGTGTTAAGTTACTCTGGCAATTTTCTAAGAATTTCCAAAGAATGGAAAGGCTAAGCCCTTAGGAGAAGAGGAAAGGAGGGGGAGGGTTGGTCCCAGAATGATTACTCACTGCCATAAAAGTCCCAGGTGAGAACATGGTGTCTGATGTCATCAGAGATAACGTCATTAAGATAACTGAAAGTTTATACTTTGGCTAACAGAAGCATAATGCAATAACAATAATGATAATGTTGCCATATTGGTAACAGTCCAGTAATAATGCTAGAGTAATAATGACAGTGTCATCATCATCATTATTATCTGTAATAATAATACAGATATTATTGCCTATAATTTAGCTACCCCCAAAACGTATTCAACCTTACATGTGCAAGGCAACATGAGGGTAATAAATGACTTATACACCACCAAAAACATTGGGTTGAGGAATATAGGTCTGCCCAATTCCTGAAGGTAGTGCTGAGGCCAGGGACACTGCCTCAGCAGCTCTTTGTACTGGTGCTACATGGAAGTATAGCATGCGGGTCTTCAAAGTGGGAAGTATAGTAAAAGCAGGGAGGTGCAGAGGCAAGTGAGGTTGCAAGACCAAAGAAACACTTGAGAGGAGCTTCGAGTTCAAGCTTTACTCTACCAGCTAAGTGATATGGTGCAAGGAACTCGGCTTCTTTAGCTTCCGTCTCTTCATGTGTCAAATGAAGATTGATTTATTCACTCAGCCATTTGACAAGTGCTTTGGTGCATGATATGTGATAGCTCTGAACTTAGGCTCTAATGATGTCACACTGAGCAAGAAGACCTTGTGCAAGTTCCTGTTCCGATAGACCTTAAGTTTCAATAAGGACAAAATGATAAAGAAATAAAGAAACCCGTTCTGTTGTGATGAGTCCTGCAAAGAACTTAAGTGCAGGTGGTGTGATTACATGGCTGGGGAGTGGAGCATTAGGAAAGGCAGACAGGGGAGGCCTCCTGAGGCTGTGGCATCTGAGCTCAGCCTGCTGGTTGCAGTGTGCCCCTCATTGGGATGCTGACAGAAGTGAACAAGATGCAGAGTGCCTGGTATCTACCAAGTGCTGCCTTAGTGGTTTTGTTATTGCTATTTCTGTCCTTTATTTACTTATGTGTTGCCAGAACTTTGTGAGGTGCTAGAAAAATGCATCTGCCCTTTCATAGGCTTGTTGAGTGACTCCTGCTTAACTCAAATACTGTTTGTGCAAAGTGGTATAGGATGAGTCCACGAGCTCTTGGATGAAGTGGGTTAGAAGAGTTAGGAAGGGAGGTCAACCCAGAGCTGTTTTGAAGGAAAGTTACTGTGTGTTTAGAGCAAGTAGTCGGGAGGGCAGGCCTGTGATGAGTATGGCGGGAGCAGAGTAGTGAGTATATATCAGGCTCGAGGATCGTGGGGACTGCGCAGCTAGAGTGGAAGAGGGAGAATGTGGGGCTTGTTCTTGGACTTTTTGTTGCAAGGCTGCTACGTAGAGAATGGGCTGTATCGGGCCATTGGTGGAGGGTGGAGTAACATGAGTGTGTTAAATAAATAACACAAGATTAAGACAAGTCCTCCATATCTGTGGGTTTCACATCAGTGGATTAAAAATATTCAAAAACCAAAACGAAACTGTACTGAGCATGTACAGACCTTTTTTCTTGTCACGATTCTCTAAACAACACTGTAACAACTATTTACACAGGATTTACATTGTATTAGGTATTATAAGTAGTCTGGAGAGGATTTATAGTATATAGGAGAATGTGTGTAGGTTACAGGCAAATGCTTTACAATATTATATAAGAGACTTGTGCATCCTTGGATTTTGAACCAGCTCTGTGGATACCAAAGGGTAAAGCAAGGGTGACCACTTAACTCTGCAGATCATTGTGTGGTAGGAAGTGCACACATAGTTCCGACTACTCTCAGACTATGTGAAAATTGGCACATGAGCCTGAGGAGGGATCAGCTCATTCTGACTGGAAATGAAGGCAGGTTTCCAGATGGTCTGGAACTGGAATCATGCAGATGTGTGGGGGATGGGCTGGGGGAGGTACCTCTGTAGGCAGGGGCTGATAGAGGACTTTGGCAATGTGGGTCTTTTTTTTTTTTTTTAGTTGTAGTTGGACACAATACCTTTATTTTATTTTTATGTGGTGCTGAGGTTCGCACTCAGCGCCCTGCACACACTAGACCAGCACTCTACCGCTGAGCCACAATCCCCCCACCCCCACAATGTGGGTCTCTTAAGGAGCTCAGATCCATTCTGGCCTTTTCTTTTCCTCCTCTTTTCGTCAGGTAGCTAATTCAGATGGTGACTTCCGACTTACAATCGTCAATTCCTCTGTGTTGGATCGGCCTAGGGCTCTGGTCCTAGTGCCTCAAGAGGGGTAAGTGTGTCCCCAAAAGAAAGTCAGCATTGTGTCCAATGCTGCAACAGTAGGTTCTCATAGAAATGTAAACTTCTGGGCAAAACTCTGCTTCTCATGAATATGATAGAAATAACCTATTAACTGAGAATTTTGAAACCACACCTTAGCCATCAAGGCCAGGTAACTCCATTCACTTTTCATTAGCAAGTACCAGACTCTGGAGGCATCCAAATGTCTCACATCTGTGAGGTGTTTTTTCAGTAAAGGTAATGGTGAAAGGGACTCTCCAGACACGGCAGGCCCTCTCATGTATTATAAGGATTGTTTTATCTTTAGTTTCATGCATGGCACAAATATTTAATTCAATTCATCTTTTCTCTGCCTTCCCTCATATCCAGCACTTATAGGTTTTCTTACTCAAAATTAGTATGTACTCGGGCTGGGACTGTAGCTTAGTAGCAGAGCACTTGCCTAGCATGAATGAGGCACTGGGTGCAATCCTCAGCACCACAGAAAGATAAATAAATAAATGCATACAATAAAATAATTATTTAAAAAAAGTAGTATTGTGTTTAGGGAATGCAAAGTGGATTTTTTTTGTTTTGTTTTTGTTTTTTTGTTTTTTAATTAACTGAAGGGAGCACAACTAACAGGAAAATTCTGGATTAATTTTCCCTGCCTTTCATGTCTGCTAGTTTTTATGATCAAAATTAGTCCTTTTTTTTTAAAAAAAGAAAGGATCTTAAAATAATCTATGTACTTGGTTAAAATATTAAAAGAGAACAAAAGTGTATGAAACAAAAGTATTTGGTATTTGTTTTCCTCCTCCTCCTCTTTTTTTTTTTTCTTTTCTTGCATTTTGGGGATTGACCCCACTCGCTCCCTACCACTGAGCTACAGATACATCTCCAATCATTTTTTAAAAAATTGTGTTTTTAGACAAAGTCTCACTAAATTTTCCAGAGTTGGCCTTGAACTTACAGTTCTTTTGCCTCAGCCTTCTATGCCTCAGCTGGGATTATAGATGTGCAACACCATGCCCAGTTTCTCTGTTCTTCTTAACCCTTTACCCTCATACATCCTAGGGGTGGTGATTTTTAGTAGTTTCTTATGTATTGTTTAGAATCATTTTTACCCATGTACAAACTTTATCCTTAAGTCACAGGTCCCCCCCTACATTCATGCACCAGATTGAATCAGTGTATTTACAACTTTGTAACTTTTAAAAAGTATCTGTTTTGAAGATAGTTTCATTTGAACACATATAGATTTCCAGGTTTCATGGTGTTTTGTGGTATGTACTATTATATATCAGTTCCTATACCAATTAACATTTAGATTAATATACATATCTGTACATTTCTTTGTACATTATCTTTGCCTAATTTGACTATAGGTGAATTTTAGTAGAGGAATTTCTGAGTCAAGGAATTAAGTGGTTTCAAATATTAGGATTACTGATAACTAAAATAATGATTGTTCTAGAGGGATCACTTTCCTATATGGAGAGGAGTATTTGAGCTCCTCTTTCTCCCATTTTGACGAGGTATGTGATTTATCCCCATTTTGACCAGGGTCATGTTCTGGACCGACTGGGGGGACCTGAAGCCTGGGATTTATCGGAGCAACATGGATGGCTCTGCTGCTCATCGTCTTGTTTCAGAGGACGTCAAGTGGCCCAACGGCATCTCTGTGGATGACCAGTGGATCTACTGGACAGATGCCTACCTGGACTGCATTGAACGGATCACTTTTAGTGGCCAGCAACGCTCGGTCATTCTGGACAACCTCCCGCACCCCTATGCCATTGCTGTCTTCAAGGTGAGTCCTTATTTGTCCCACCATCAGGCAGTCTGGCAGAGTAGGTAAAGAGCATACTAAGGTCCAAAGCTGGGGACTTTTGGGGTCTCACAGAGATGCTGTCTGACTTAGGAAATCTGTTCTTTTCTAAATTTGAGATAATTCACTTCAGCCCATACCAGATATAGGTGCCGGAGTCCTGGCCACTACCACTACTCACAATTCAAAGGTTAAGAGTTAAGGTTATTTCTTAAGACTGTTCTGAGCTTGCCTCTAGTGCCAAGAGCCTCTGTTTCTTTGTATCTTGTGAGGTTTGCTCACTTTATTCCCTACTGAGAGAGATAAGCTACATACCACATGTATGTTTTAATTCAGAGAACAGAACAGTTCTCTCGATCCTTGGGAAGCAGGTTTTGAACTGAGCAGCTTGGTCAAACTTGAATGCTTCTCTAATAGTTTCTTTTGTGTAGTAGCTCCTTCATGTGGATTTGGTGATGTTTGGATCAAACCACTGATGCTTACATTCAAGTGGAATTTTGATCAGATCAGTCATTCAGACAATAACTGTTAGTTGTCTCTTGGGTAGGGGGCTCCTATCCTTTTAGAGTCTTCAGAATAAAGACCAAAGAGCTAGTGTGGTGGCACTTGCCTATAATCCCAGTGGCTCGGGAGGCTGAGGCAGGAGGATCGCCAGTTCAAAGCCACTCTCAGCAAAAATCAAGGTGCTGGGGCTGGGGATGTGGCTCAAGCGGTAGCGCGCTCGCCTGGCATGCGTGCGGCCCGGGTTCGATCCTCAGCACCACATACCAACAAAGATGTTGTGTCCGCCGAGAACTAAAAAAATAAATAAATAAATATTAAAAATTCTCTCTCTCTCCTCTCTCACTCTCTCTTAAAAAAAAAAAAAATCAAGGTGCTAAGCAACTCAGTGAGACCCTGTCTTCTCTAAATAAAATACAAAATACGGCTGGGGATGTGGCTCAGTGGTCGAGTGCCCCTGAGTTCAATTCCCACTATTAAAAGCTGGACTAACAGACAAAGGTTTTTATTCTAGAATGAAATCTACTGGGATGACTGGTCACAGCTCAGCATATTCCGAGCTTCCAAATACAGCGGGTCCCAAATGGAGATCCTGGCAAGCCAGCTCACAGGGCTAATGGACATGAAGATTTTCTACAAGGGGAAGAACACTGGTAAGACAGTGTCTCTTCTTAAGTCTCCCCAGAGCTGATCTCAGGAAAGGGGCTGCATGTGGGCAATCTCCACTCAGAGCAGGATCTGGCAGCCTGCGTCTTTGCTGTCACGACAACATGTGCATTATTTAATTTCTTCCTAATGACATCTTAATTTCTTTTCTAATGACACACAAACAGCTGGAAGACAGCATGTTTTTGCCTGCCTAGAGTGTTGTTGCGTGGTGGGTAATTACACCCTCCTCCTGCCCTTGGCCCCTCACTGATTGGTGGTGTGGCTTCTGTTGCAGCTGGGAGAGCCCAGCGTGTGCTTAATCCCCGTTTGGCACACTTACAGGGACCAGCGCCGGCTGGGTGCTCACACAGTTGCGTGCCCATTGAGCATTCCCACCTCTGTTGTGATGCTGTGTTTAGTTGTTTGTGGCTTCTATTTGTGCACCCACCCTGAACTTTTAAACCCCATGAAGGAAAAGATTGTGTCTGCTTTCTTTTTCTCCTATGGCAGCAGTGACTAGCACTTAGTAGGTGCTCAATTCATATTTGTTGAAAGAAGGGATGAACAGGACGGGGAGAGATGCCATGGGTATAGATAGTTGCTGTCTTCATGGCCTGTTGGTTGAGGTTTTAAGAGCTGCTATATAAAGCTTTGACATGCAGCTACTGGAGGCCGAGACTCCTAGTAGAAAGGATCTTCTTCCCCTTCTACCCTTTGCCCTTGCTTACCCTCAGCTGTACTGATGATGCTAGGGGAGAAGAATTCGAGCATTCCTGAGAAGAATAGTCCCTTTAAGCATTCCTTCTTATCTCCATTGGATTAAGTAACATCTTGACTTTCCTTTGTTGACAAACTTCTAGGTTTTCTGTTTTGAACTAGAATGTTGGTAGTGTTTTGTGGGTCTTGGCTTATCTTGTGCTAATGGAAAATTGACAAGAAAAAATAATACAGTTATAGATATCATTGTCATTCCTCTGGGACCAAGGAAGCTGGCATGGGAACACCCTTTGGAAACTATAAAGTGTCCTCCTGATGTAAGTCTGTCTCAGAGTTGCCTGCTTAGAGTATTGGTGCTTGGTGGGTAATTACGCAGTATCTTCACAGCTGACCTGTGAGGTGTGGAGGGCTGGTATTATGATCCGTGGTCTGTAGGTGAAGGAGTGAAATCTTAGCTATTAATTAGCTTTCTCAAAGCATTCTCACCAGTGTAGGAGCTACGAAATGGAGAAGTCACATTGTTTCTTAAGAGGAGACACCTGTTTTAAAGTAGGAGGAGGTGAAGGAATCTTGCTTCTCAGCTGCCATGACTGAAATCTCTAGGCCCCTGTCTGAGGGAGAATGAGAGCCTCACAGGCTCAGAGTGGGTTGTTCTCATTTCTCTAAGTTGTCACCTAGTCCAGAAGAGTGGGGCTCCATTTCAACCAGTGCTTGTAAGTGTGTTTGATGCGACGCAGCAGTTTCTGCAGCACCATGTTCAGGTGAAGCTGGTGGTCCCTGGGGTGCTTTTCCTACTGATCTCTTGCAGGAAGGGACCTGATTGGCTAGGTTTGGAGTTTGTCCCTGCCATTCCTCTCTTGACTGCCACTTCATCCCAGCAACTCAATCCCAGCTGACATGTGTCACCCAACCCCCTGGAGTGGCAGGAGAGGGAGTATATGCTCTGAGCAGGTGCAGATGTGCCTGGTGCTGGACAGACAGGTCTGTGATTCTCAGCTTAGGTGTGATTGATCCCCAAGAGTCACTTTCATTTACACTCCCCACAGTAATTCTGGGGGTTGGGATAGCATCATGGAGGAAAGACTGGTTCAAAAGGGAGATGTGTGCTAGTGGGTGGAACACTGTTCCTTAGGCCTAGTGCCACTGACTGCATCTCTACTCCAGTCTCCACTTGTCTTGCAGTTCTCTCTTATCTTCCTTTTGTTGTGAGCTGGATGTTTTCAGGAGACCTCCTACCTACAGGCAGGGCCAGAGAAGCAAGTGTCTAACTGCCGCAGTCTGGCTGGTCACAAAATCACAAGCCACTCAAGCAGGAACAAACTTTATTTCCAAAACTCCCGTGAACGCCACGCACGCGGCCTTCTCCTGGGACACACCACACCAACCCCAAATCCCTCCTACCGCACTTCCCCAACCAATGGGAATTCTCCGGGAGTCCCCGTGAGAGCTCCGAAGTAGCAGGGGGAGGCGGGCAGCAGGGGTCTAATATCCAATTGAATGCACATCTTAACATAATCATTATCATCTCAATGGCTTGCTGGTGTCACCTTCAACAAAAAATGCCATGTGTCATTCCTACTCAACTATGGCTCTCAGCATCTAACCTCTGAAATGGGCCAGTCTGAGTGAAATTGGAGCTTCTGCAGCCACACCTGGCTCAGTGCTGCCAGTGTGCACCGCATGCCTCTCAGCTTTGTGCTTGTTTGCTCTAACCTGCCTCCTTGTTCGAACACCCAGAGGGTTCCACATGTTCATGATGCATACTGGCCACCCAGGTGCCAGTCCTTCTGTATTCTTTTTGTTATTTGCTCCTAATATACACAGAATTTTCTATTAGCTAAATATAAAATAATGGTAAATACCTTTATTTAAGTATTTATTAAGGGTTATATCATGTATACCTGCTAGTATTTTTTGTGAACTTCCTTTGTTCTTCTCCAAATCCATTTGTGCTGTGAATATTCCCATTTTATAGATGAGACATAAAAGTCAGGTTTAGTAACTTGTCCAGGTCACACACATAGTAAGTGGTAAGAGTTGAGTTGTGACCTAGTTGACTTCAAAATTTGAACTTCAGTAAAACCATCAGGCTTTGCCCCCTCTGCCATCTGTTGCTGAAATAGCAGTGCACTGTTAATGTGACAGTAAGTTAGAATACTACATTTTGCTTGATTCTGGTTTGTGATAAAATATCTGTTTACATAGAACACTTATTAATTTGAGGTATTTGATGATAAGTAAATAATACATTTCTTGTCTTGATTCATGGCTGATTTTTAAGTAATGTCAGTGGAATTTATTCTTTATAAAGTATTTTTTCCCTTTAAAGAGGTTACTTTGTAAGATTTTTGATGTATTCAATTGATGCTACAATGTCTTAAAAAGTATTTTGGAGATCTTGAAATTCTTCTGATCCTGCAAGCTTTTAAACATCTGTAAATGAGGGTGAATATTCATTATTTGGTGTAGATTTGTTTTGGTAACTGCCAAGAGTTTCAATACTTAAGTGAGATAATAGCGTTTTTGGCTCCAAAATTGATTCTGGAGGAATTTTCCACAGAGGAAATTTGAAAATGTTCTGAATACGCCCATGAAGACATCTGGAGCTAAGTGTAGTATCCTAAGGGGACATCTTTGAAGATGGTCACCTGTCCTTTCTTCCCATCAGGACAGGGGTTTTCATAATGTATACCTTGCTTACATGGGGCAGTTGGCATCCTATAGAAGGGTCTCTGGCCGCAGTGGGACTCTGCTGAATTCTTCCATTTTTTTCCGTGTTCTCTGTAATGTTGTACCATTTCCTGTTCTGTGGTTCATAACAGCTGGGGTGCTCCTTCCCTGCTGATCTCTTGCAGGCAGGGACCTGATGAGCTTGGTTTGGGGTTTGCCCCTGGATACTGCCTCTCAGCCTGCGGTGTCCTACATCTTGGCCTGGATTAGCCTCCTGAAATAGGACACCCCATTTTGGGTTCTGTTCGTTTAGCTCTTCCTTGTTTGGGTAGGAACATTTGCTCTGCATGTGAAAATGTTAGTCACATTATTTTAGACACAGTCCACATGAAAATATCATCCTGTAATTGAGTATGTTTAAATAACATATTTTGTTATTGTTCATTTTCTTGGAACATTGAGTGGTATGTTGTCCTCAGAATACAAAGAACATGTCCTACATCCTTTTCCAGTTGTTTTTCATTAGTGGTGGCTCAATTCAATTTTGTATCCCCTTTTTCTAGCCAGTAGTTTGTGTATTTGAGCTAAAGAGCAATCTGTGCTCACCAACTATCAGGATGAGCTGATGTCTGGTCACCTGGATGTTCTACTATGGTTACTGTGCTGCTGTGGTTGATGGTTGAATGAGTTATTTGCTGAAGCTTTTTTGAAAGTTTCATCACATGAATTTCTCTACCTGGGTGTGCTTACTTTATCTATTTGGCAATGTCTTTATTCTCTCTTTCTTAGAATCAAAGTGACATTGCTGCTAAATCTGTGATTTTTATTTCTATTTGTAATATCACTTAAAACCGATGAGGTGCCAACACATCCAAAGCTATCGAGTATACTGTCACCCATATCATTACTCATTGTCATTAACCAGCACTCTTTGGGCAGGGCTTAGTTGTAGTCTTGGATGGAAGCAGATTACTTGGCTGCCTGTCTGATGGTGGAGGTGGGGTTGGAGTGTCTGACTAGACCTCACAACTGAACAGTCAGCAGTTGAATTTTTTCAAAGTTTCTATGTTGATTTTCTTGTTTTCATGATTAATATGCAAAGCCAAAAGAAAACAACATATATTTCAAAAGTCTTTGGCTTTTGTGTTATCCCATAGTTGTATCATGTTTCCAGTTGTTACAAAATAGGTTATACATTCTCCCTCTTTACCCTCTGAAAAGGTGTTGGGGATAGAAAACACCTTTGCCAGTTTTGTTCATTCACATAGGCTCTCTTAAGTGCAGTGATGGATTTTTTGAACTGTTACTTTATTTGCTGAGTTGAACCAGAGAAAAAATTGAACATATTAGCATAGATCAACTTTAGTCCTTTTATGGATTCATTTTTTGCTTGATGGTAGCTTAATGAGTACTTTGGTTGGTTCCTCATTTAGTTCTTTAGCTGTGCTTTGACACAAAGCAGTTGAGAAGGGTGATCTGGAATTTTGTCCAGGCCCCAGCTTTACCCACATGCCTGTTCTGAATGAAGGGCCTTTGGGTCCAAAGGAACCCACTCAAGATAACTCAAATGGAAAATGTTATTGGCAGAATCAAGGGAGGCAATAAGGAACCCAGAGATGGGAGATCTAGATAAGCCTTAAAGGTACTGCAGCTAGGAATGGCAAAGTCATTCTCTTTTTCTGAGGCCCTGGTGGTGTCCCCTTTTCTCCCCATAAGTGTCCTATCTGTAGACCCAGAGTACCTCTCCATGGCCGTGACTTGAGAAAGTTTTGACACTTACTCTGGCATCCCTTCTCCCAGTTCTAGCTCCCTGGTGGCTTAGCTTTCAGAAACCCAATTCCATTTTCCCAGGAGGAACATCTGCTCCATGGTTTGGGCAGTCCAATGGAGCTGAGGTGGAGAGGCAAGTCTGGAGAAACTGGCTGTATGGTTCAGGTCCTTGCCCAGGTTCTGGCAGAGCTTGTCATTTCAGGAGGTGCCTCCACATGTGCTGCAGAGCCTCTGTGAGCTTCTCTGGTCCTGTCTATAGGGTGAGGAGGCAGCAGGTCTCTTCCTGTTCAGTGGCTCCCTTCTGCTGCATATTATTAACCCAGTATGCTGCCGTGTGTCTTCTCTCCAGGAAGCAATGCCTGTATGTCCAGGCCCTGCAGCCTGCTGTGCCTGCCCAAGGCTAACAACAGCAGAAGCTGCAGGTGTCCAGAGGGAGTGTCCAGCAGTGTCCTCCCTTCTGGGGACCTGATGTGTGACTGCCCTCGGGGCTATCAGCTAAGGAACAACACCTGTGTCAAAGAAGGTGAGTCCCTTCTGCCCTCAGTCTCCTTCACTTCTCATCTCCTGGCCAAGGCTCCATATTCCCTATCCATTTGGGGACACTGGAAGAGTCCTAGGCAAAAACAAAATCCACTAGATTCTTAGAGGCATCCTGGTTTGGGTGCTAAGGCCTGTGGCAGGTCATTGCTCATTCAGAACAAATCCAAGCTATTTATGTGAAAATAATGGTTCTGCATTTTGGTTTCATGCCTAATGACACTGGCTTTCTGCAAGGGCTGACCTTCTTTTCTACTAAGTCTTCCTGTCCTTACCCACCCTCATATCTAGATTCTCTAACTTCTCCTGCTGTAGCTTTACTTTTTTTTTTTTTTTTTTTTTTGCAGATTGGACCAAGGGCCTTGTGTGTGTTAGATAAGCACTTATTATACTGAGTTAAATACCCAAACCTTTTTATTTTTTATTTGGAGATAGGATTTTACTAAGTCCCTCAACTGGCTTCGAACTTGTGATCTTCCTGCCTCAGCCTCCTGAGTAGCTAGAAGTAGCTGAGATTACAGATAGGTGCCACCACACCTGGATTCCCACTTTTTATACGTTGGGCCAACCTGCCTTGGAAACATGACTAGCTTGATCCCTTTAGAACTGACCACTCTAGCCTAGCAGTCACTTGTCCACCACCCCAGCCCGAAATGGTCTGAACTGTCAAACCAATCTGCAACGATCTGGAAGTTTTGACTTCCAAGCTGTGACTAAATGGCTGTGACAATCCCAACCTGATTTGAATATGGACACATGCATTAAAATATTTTCCTTTTAAGAACCTGTTTAAATTTTTCCCAGTTTTCTCCCTTATCACTTCCCCAGTCCCCAATCTCATATTTCTGTCAGTGAGAACCCCTAGAAGGGGGCCTTGCCATGACATGCTTGGACTGATGGCCTGAATTCCTGCACTTCCTCTTGCCCCAGGTTATATTTGCTTTGTAACCCTAACCTCACTTCTCATAGCAGCCTTTGAGACCAGGGCAGTGAAGTACACAATGGAGACCTTATAGTCTTCCTTCCTTAAGAAATAACAAGTGGAAGAAGATGAACCTCCCTGCCTTAGAATAGGAGACTTTCAGGCTCTGGGGATGTCATCTTAAAGCTTTTTGGAAAGAAATAAAGTCAACAACTAAATTGTAAGAGAAGGGCAGAAAGGCTTCTCCATGTTCCTGATTAGAATACTTGTAATTATCCAAACAAAGAGGACAGTCATCATGGGTCCTTGACCTAGTTGACTAAACAGTATATATATATATATATATATATATATATATATATATATATATATATATATATATATATATATATAATTTTTTTCCCTGTGTAAGTACTTGCTTTAAAGAAGTCATGAAGCAGAAAATACTTTTTAAATAAAATTTTAGTAGCCCATCGATTATTATGTGTGGTCATCCATTAGTACACCAGGGAATCTGTTCCTGGATTTCAGTGGATGCCGATTTCATGGATTCTCAAGTTCCTTCTATAAATTGGTGCAATATTTGCACAGGACTTACACATATCCTCCTGTATACTTTAAATCATTGCCAGATTACTTACAGTATCTAATACAATACAAATGCTATTCAAATATGTGTAATATTGTATTATTTGGGGAGTATTGATAAGAAAAGAAGTTTGTACATGTTCAATACAGACAGTCTTTTTCCCTGAAAATATTTTCAATCCATGGTTTGTTGAATTTGAGGATATTAACTTCATGGATACAGAGAACTGACTGTATAGATAATATGTCTATCAATGCATTGAATATGTGTGTTTTAATGCTTCATAGACACAGTCCAGGGTCACTTGTATAATGAGTAGTATTTAATGCTGATGTACTGTATTTGCTACCTAGTAGGCCCAACTGATGTCATCATTAACCTTTTTTATCATTGTAGCTACCTGTAAATATTAATCTGAACCTGCCTTTTCTTCAATTTTAATTTAAAGAGGAAAGAAGGAGGCTATTTGGGAATGCTTCTTCCCTTGTATGCATATGAACTTGGCAATTCTTCTCTCTTTTGCCATCTAAGGCATAATGTAATTTGAGGAAAAGAAATGGAAATTCAATATAGAAAGTCCCATGGTCCCGCAGTAAGAATAACATATGAAAAGTCCTGTGGTCCCACAGTAAGAATGACATATAGAAAGTCCTGTGGTCCCACAGTAAGAATGACATATAGAAAGTCCTGTGGTCCAGCAGTAAGAATAATATTGGTTTCATTTCCTCCCCCACCCATCTCTGATCTTTAGAGAACACATGTCTTCGCAACCAGTATCGCTGCAGCAACGGGAACTGTATCAACAGCATCTGGTGGTGTGACTTTGACAATGACTGTGGAGACATGAGCGATGAGAGAAACTGCCGTGAGTCTTCTGGCATGGTGGAGTTGCCAGGATGTTTAAGCATTGCCTTTACTCAGAAGGCTGGTCAGCTCCTGTGGGCAGGGCCCTGGAGTCTAGTTGAGAGGGCTGACCACCTGCTATTTCTCATGCCCATGTATGCTGACAGGGCTTGGATAACAAGAAGCACATTTCCATATGTATATGTATGTTAGGTATATAGCATTATCAGACATGCATACTTGTTTATATATACATATATATATCACATAAGTTGGCTACTCATTACAAAAGACTTTTATAAAAGCATCCCATGGCTGAATTACACTGATTTGGCAGACTGGGTTTTAATCTTGGCTTTTACACTGTAATAAAGCTGGTAGGTTGGGTAGAGGATCAGGTCTTTGATTTATAAATTCAATATTCTGCCTTTTCAAAGATGGGCAACAGGTGTCACCTTGTATGCTGCTCCAATTAGTTGATGCTGGCTCGATGCAGTCTCAAGAGAGCTTGTTGTAATTGATTAGTCATGTACAGTTTGATCTGTAATGTGGGGACATAGATGGTAGGTGTGCTGTGTAAATATCACCTTGTACTGAATAGTTCCTAGGTCTAAGTCATGTTTACGACTCTGTTTTGGAGGATTTAAAGAAAATCACAAAACTATTTATTAAGGATAATAAATTAACCACAAATCTTAACTAGTATTTCTTTACTTAATTTTTAATAGCTTTGACATCACCTGATAAAGTAGCCTCCTTTTTTTCCTCTTTATATTAAAATTGAAGAAGAGGCAAATTGGAAGGAGTTACAAAGATGAAAACGGTTAATGATGACACCAGTTGGGTCTGTTAGGTAGTGTCATCTGTTGGTCATATATTCAGTCAACAGCTATCGATTGAGTACCCTCTGTGCTGGGCTTGGGTTTATATGAGTGATCAAGGTGGAATCTGTTTACAGTTTGAAGAGCATGTCAGAAAAGTTAACAGCCTTGGACAGTAGGGTGATGAGTGCCACAATGGGAAAGCTCCATATGTGGGAAGGGCATCCAAATCCAACTTGAGTAGATGGTAATGAAGAGCTCTAGGAGGAAAGGATTGTGGGCAAGGGAGCAGACGGGGTGTCAGTACTTGTGTGGGTTTTTGAGAACATAGGTGCATTGGGGAGAAGGAAAGTTGAATGGGCAGGCAGAACCCAGCAGGAACTTGTGAACTTTATTAGAAGAGCAATTGGAAAACACTGAAGTGATATGAGAAGCTTTTGCCTTTGGAAAGATAGGCAGCAGGCAGAATGAATTAGATGGGAGAAAGACCAGAAGCAGGGAGGCCAGAAACCAAGTCAGAAGGCCTGTTTCAAATGTATTGCCTTTATCAACCCAGAGGCTCATTTACCAATTTGTACTCTTAAGAATGAGTTAATGGATACTGCTAGATGCCATCTGGCCCCTGCACATGCATTTAGGCAGTCATCCAGGAGCAGGTGCCAGGTTCCCATGTCACTTCACCCAGAAGCACCTTTAGAAGCATTCAGCTCATTAAGCTCCTCAACGCCCTGCAGCACTATGTCCTGGCCCTTTTAGCTTCTAGGAGGTTGTATATGAAGCTCTAGTTTCATCATTTTCCCTTGGCTTCAGGGGATGCCCTTCAAACCTCCGGAAAAGAGTGTCCCGAATGGCAGCTTCAGAAAGGCATAAGCCTCAATCTCTCTGACTTTTGCAAAAGACCACTGATAAAGCCTTCTTTGCCTACCAGAGTGTCAGGCAGGTGTGATATTTTTGGGGGAATAGCTCTTTAAAAAAATGAATACAGATCATTAACGGTATTGAAGCAGATGAAGGAACAGAGTTTATTACCTTCAGGGTGGGGGAAGAATTGTCCAGACATGACTAGGTAGAACAGAAGCAAGGAGATAGAAACCAGATGACCAAATGTCCCAGCTAGGGACACAAGACAGTATGCCATTCCTACTGTGTCCCTGGGCTGGGTGTCTACTAGATGAACAAGCTGGATCTCGGATTGGTTCATGTTTGGAGAGAAATAATGACCTCCGTCTTCACGGAGAAGCTTGCCGTGCTCAGTGACCCTCCTCTCTGACCCAGTTCTGTTGCTGGCCTTATAGCTTCTTGCCACACAGTTTTAAGTTTCTGCTCTGGGTGAAGTGCAGAGCTGGCTCTGCTTTCCTCCAGATTTGGCATGAATATCAGCTGGGATTGACATTCCTGAGGCCTGAGACTTGCTTTCTGTTCTGTTCTCTCCCACTTCCACTTGGTGCAGGTCCTTATCCATTGGATGAGACAGAGAAGAGAAGGAAAATACAGGGATTTAACACCACTCTTAGCAACCAGGTGGAGGGGCAGAGCTGTGCTCTTATCAAGGAGAGACATGCTTACTGAGATAGCAGGAGGTGCCCTGTGCACAGGCCAGGCTGCAGGAGAGGTCCAGGCGTGATGGGGAACTACAGCATGGGGAGTTGAGTGAGGCATCCCGCCAGCTGCCAGGAAGAGCAGAGGAGGGGTGGTGAGGCGATGCGGGAGGGATGTTGTCAGTCGATTTCCCTCCCTCTTTAAACAGACTCCTCCAGCTGGGTGGATGTCAGGCACGAGGGTTTTGATATGAATCCCCTGCAGTCTTGTCATTTTGCATTCATCCCCTGCCTCCCACCATGAGCTCAATTACTGAGAAGAAATGGAACCTCCAATAAAAGCTGCCGGGATGTCTAGCAGCACTGTTGCCTCTTGGCGTTTCATTTCACAGAACACCCCACCCTCCATCCCAAGATGCCATTCTGCCACATGGGTCCCTCAGCTGCTCAGGAGGGGTTTTTGGTGGGTTTTTCCTTGCATCCTAGGGTTTATGTATAAGCCTAGGAAATTTCTTTTTAGGAGAAAATCTAATTCCATGCTCATTCTGGTGCCAGAAGGGTGTGAAATATAACGAGGAAAAGATGTGACATGTGTTTAGAGCCCATTATCTTTACATCCTATTTAACAGGCTTTGGTTTCAAGCTTGTTTTCTTGTTTATATTCATAATAATGCTGCCAGGTAGTTACTATCTCCACTTTACAGAGGAGTGAATGGAGGCACAGGGGTTGGATTAAGGAAGTTATAAATGGAAGAATTCAGATCCACATCTCATCTTTCTGACTGTGATTCTGCATTACTTCATTTACTGTGGAGGAAACTGAAGTTCAGGGAGGTTAAAATTAATTGCCCAAGGAAGCTGTCGAGCCAGGATTTGAAGCAGAATCTTGACTGACTACAGACCAGCCTGTGTCTCTACTACAGATGTTCATGATCATCTGTGTGATGAAGTGCCTGCTTCACGCATGGAATTGGGCCTCTCTAATGGTAGTTTTGTAGATAAAGGTATTTCACAGCTGCAGACTTTATGTCTGGAGGGACCTTAGGTGGTAATCCCTGCCTCTGGCCCCAGCTAGATAGTAGTTTCTCACTTTGTCAGGACCTGTTCCTCTCTGAAGCTGTTCCTTGAAAGGATATGCCCTCACCTCCCTTGGTTATAAATTTCAGTTCTTATGTATTTGATTTCTTCTATTAAGTCTGGGTGTAGTTTCTGTTGCTATAGTTAAAGTCTGCTTCCTTTTATTTTTTTAATTGGTTTTCTAGTGGGAAGTTGGTATCTGAGGGGCTGTACTAATGAGTATGTCATCTCTCTTTCCCATTTCAGCTACCACCATCTGTGATCTGGACACCCAGTTCCGCTGCCAGGAGTCTGGGACATGCATCCCACTCTCCTATAAATGTGACCTTGAGGATGACTGTGGAGACAACAGTGATGAAAGTCACTGTGGTAAGGGAGCATGGCATTCAGAAACCCCTTCTGAAGAGGGAGCTACCATGTTTGCCCACTGGGCTGTACTAGTGTATGATGGGGGTTGGAAATGGAGGGTTTCTGATGGCGTTTCAGGACTTCTGCTCTTCTAGCTACATGACCGCCTCCACCCACATGGTAGGCTTGAGTCACTTCCTTTCTCCATTCAGAGCTTGCTTGCTGTTTTTTCATGAGAATTCAGTTCCTCTGGTGGAGTTCATGGATTCACGGGAAGAAAAGATGGAGCCTAGACTAGCTCCCATTATTTACTTGCTCTGTAGTTAGACTTTGTTTTCTAATCTGAAAAATGGGGAAATAGGACCTAGCTTACCTCGTAGAGGTGCTATAAGGGTGACATGTGATAGTAAATAGATAAGATTTCTGAATGAATTCAGTGGGTTGTTATCAGCTTTAGACATGTGGCCTGTACCTCTGAGTAGGTGTAGGATGAGTGTCTTTGGATCTCTATCTTTGTGAAGAAATGTGTTAAAACCAGTCTAATTCACTAAACTCTTAGAAATCAGCAGATGATATAAGCATTACCTGAGCATTTGTTTTCTGAATGGAAATTTTGTATACTAATTTCAAGAAATTATTGGAGATTCTCTGGTTCAGTCCTTTTAATTTCCACATTAAGCAACTAAGATCCATAGAAGTCAGGATCCTTGGTCAAAGATGATACAGTTAATTTGTGTCAGAATGGAGAAGTGGGACCCCATCTTCTGTTTTGTAATTCCTTGTCCTTTCTGTTACACAACACTGCCCTGTCTTTCTCATGAGCCCCAGCTTAGTTAATAGGCTCTGGTCCCAAAGTAGTAGTTGCTGACCATTGAGGGAGACATTATGCAATAAGGCAGATTGCAGGAACCATTGGCATGAAAGGGAAGCGAGAGAGGGGAAGCCAGACGCTGACCCACACATGGTGATGGTGTGCCCTGCTGGGCCTTCTTTCCTGTCCTCAGTGTCATGTCCAGCTGACCTCTGCATGTGCCCACAGACAGGGCTTGCTTTGTTATGTGCAAGTGGTTGGACTCAGAGACTGAAGTAAGGGCCGCAGGGGCTGCTTCTAAATCATTTTAGCACAAGTAAATTTATGGAGTATATCAGGGGTGACTTTTACACAGAAGATACCCCTGGCCTGGCTCCGGGAGGAATTTTTTTGTTTGTTTTCATAATTTTCCTTCATTAAGTGCCATAAAACATATTCTTGGGATTCACATCTGCTTTCCTTCATTCCTACGGTTTCCTCCCCAGCATTTTCAAGAGTGAAATGTGCAGCTAGTCTAGCTCTAGGAGGGAAGGAGCCCACAGGGCTCATGTGTCTGGTGCTGTAACTCCCTCCCTGCGCACATGTTGTTCATTCAATAGTTTTAGTCCCCCAGATCTTCCATCCATGCCCTGTTCTTGCTCCTTGGTTCCGAACTCATCCCAGGGTCCCAGTTGGACCCTTCCCTGATGCAGTTCCTCTTCATTCATCTCCAGACTGTCCTCCTAAATATCTCATTTACCACCTTTGTCTTTAACCTCCCTTCAAGGAGAAAAACTGGGACAATTTCCCTTTGCCCCAATTTTGGCTGCTTCTATTTTCTGAAGCTCTAGAACTAAATTCCACTTGGAAGTACTATGTCTCAGTCGTTTTGGGCTGCTGTAATAAAATACCTTAAAGTGGGTAATTTATAAACAATATACATTTATTTTACTGAGTTCTAGAGGCTGCGAAATCCAAGATCACAGCTCAAACAGATTCAGAGCCTGGTGAGAGCTATTCCGAGAGATGGCTCCTTTTCCGTGTCCTCAGGTGGTGGAAGGGGCTAACAGCTCTCTTGCGCCTAATTTTGTAATGTAAGATCACTAAAGTCCATTTTTAATTACTTTCTGAAGGCCTTGCCTCTTGATATTATTGCATTGTGATGAGGTTTTTACATGTGAATTTTGGAGGACACATTCAGCCCATAGCTTCTGTTCTTATGATCACCAAGGCTGGTGAAAGATGGTGCGGGACAGCCTCCCTTTGTATCCTGGTCAGGATACACTGGCTTGTTTGCCTAGGACCCACTCTTCTTGAAGCAGTACATGCACTAGTATCCCAGAGCTTTGCCCACAGAAACCCCTGAGCTGTTTACTCCCTTTTGGAAGCTTAAAACTAACCTCACTTTCTGGGAACTGAGCATCTCCAAGTGGTCAGCACACCCAGGCTCTCATTACTTCTTTTCTCAAACCAAAGCTGTGTCTCTAATGAGTCTTCTCTTTCTTGGAAATTCTGCTTCCTGATATCTCTTACTGCATTCTTACTTTTTTCCCCTCACAACAAGCACAGAAAATGATACTACTTGTGGAGTACATCAGGATAGACGGACAAGGCTATCTTGCCAAGAGGCAACCAACTGTATTAGTCTAGGATGTCAGTTATCTGAGCACATCTATAACCCATCTGCAGCATGTTTGGTGGGAATTATTCTAGATGACCTTATATTGCTGGTTAAAGATCTGTCTGTCCACACTCTACAGTTAATCAAGTGATAATCAAGTGATAAACATCAAAATTTCTTTTGTCCATGATATCTATGTAGTGATATGGTCCCTCTTATAAGGCCTAGTCAGATCTCTGATCCCAGAGGCAGAACTCTGAGTAAGTTTTTGCCTTAACATTTCTGTTGTCTCACCTGCAGAAATGCACCAGTGCCGGAGCGACGAGTACAACTGCAGCTCTGGTATGTGTATCCGCTCCTCCTGGGTGTGTGACGGGGACAACGACTGCAGGGACTGGTCTGATGAAGCCAACTGCACAGGTCAGTGCTTCCTGATTAACAGCACTCATCTATTAGGTGAACTAATTAATATCTGCTGCATGTACTAGTACTAGTTAACATCATATACTAGTTAACGTCATAGCCTTAAATGACCATGGTATCTAGACTGAGAATCAGCTTGGACCATAGAAGTCAGCTGGTTCAGGGCTTCCCAGAGAGCTGGTTTGTGATGAGATAAGGATCTCGTGCCAGAATACAAATGAATATTCTACTTCCTTCAAGAAAAAGGTCAGTGGAGCTAAACAGTGTTCTGAGTGATATAGTTGATTTATATTTGGGTCAATCTTTTCAACTTTTAGGGCCAGTAAAGAGCAGTTCACACACTGGCCCCTGGTGGGAACCATATTTTGAATAGGACCCAACTAGTTCATATTTTTTAAATGGAACATTGAATGGTTCCCCTATTTAAAATTTAATTACAATTAAAATTTAAGCTGTGCTTGTACTTATTTGAGATAAGATTTCATTAAAAGTAAAGTTAGAAACACCAGGAATGTGAGGGTAATGCTAGGTGGTATTAGTTAGAGGTAATATTCGAATTCTTCTGTTTTTTTCATCACATTACTTTAATGATTTAATGGGGGCCATACACATTTGCTTCGGAGTGGGGGCAGCAGATAAAACATGGAGTTGAGAAGGTTGTAGAGGAATAAAAACAAATCTCTTTTAATACTTATCACTTTATATCCCGTGACTTTATACAATTAATTTGCCAAAATGTAAAATAAAAAGTTTAAAATTCCTCAATTCCATGACCCAATATGTGGTTTGCTCTGCAGCCTCCTCTAGAAGTTGCCATTCGGTTCTATTGTAAACCCTTCCGAAATGGTGGCCATGTACAGCACACAGGATGTTCTGTGGTAGACCAAGTTCCCTTCCCATTTCTCCTTTCTGGTGTGGCCTCAGTGCTAGGCTTCTGTTAGAAAGACTGCAGGAAGTGCTTCTGTGTACACAAGTGTGGCCTGCAGAAGGAAGAAAACCAAGGTCGGTGAAGGAGCTGCCACCTGCCCAGGAAACACTCAACGCTGCCTGGAAGCTTCGGGTTTGGATGGATAATTAGTTAATGAATTAGAGGGGCTCGCTTGGGCATTTCAGTTTGTACACTACAGTATGATTGAACATCTTGTGAGCACTAATCAAACATTAATTAATCAAACGTGTATTTCAGCATCAGGTGCCGGTCTTCCAGAATGAGTTCACAACTTCATTTCTGTGGGCAGGCTTGTCTAAACTCCCGGTTTTATCTCTGGTTTTCTTCTGGCAGTGCTCACTAGGGATAATTTAGTGCTCTTGCCATTCAGCTGCAGCCTTATTCCAATGACTGTTCTTCCAAACCTTTTAAGGATGATTCTTTTTCTCATCATCTTAAAATAGTTGGAGGTTGAATGTGAGCTCATTATGATGTGTAGCACGACACTTCGTTTCCCGCTCTATTAAATTAAGCTGCATATGACACCAGAGAAAATGGGTCAGGGCTGCTGACCTGTTGGCCTCAGCCCCCATGCATTGTCTGTGCTGAGCGCTCCTCCTCCTCTCAGCCTTTGTTCTCCATGGGCTTTTCAAGCTTTCTTTATTCCCTTTAACCTGCCCTCCCTGCTATTGAAGGATACATTCAGTTTCTTTTCTCTTAGTTGTTACCTTTAGACACGTTATGTGCATTCTCAATATTTCCTATACATACAAGCACTTTAAATCTTTGACCACCAAACTGATTAGTAGAAGACTTAGTATCTTAAAATGCCATTTAGTTTTTTGACTTTACATTTCAGAAATTCAAAAATTAGTATTTGTTATTAGTTTTAGTAACCAACCTTCTTTATAGGCACATGTCTCTTTACCACCTATCTTTGCTTCTTCTATCCAGTACCTCCTTCCCTGGTTTTTGGAGCAGAGGTCTGAGGGTGGTTAACTTTTTCAAGGTTCTGTTAGTATCAACATGTCTTTAATGTTTAGCATGGAATCTAAATTGGTCTGGATTCTAGGTGTATAGTGATTTTTTTTTTTTTTGTAAGTTTATTATTAGAATTACTCCAGTTTCTTTCTGGCCTCTTTTACTGTTTGCAGTTCTGTCAGATTTTCTGTTCAAATAACAACAGTGTTTTCTTTGCAGTTGCCTTTAGTTTTTGTTGTTACACAGTCTCGCTTGTTTCATTTGTTGTTTGAGACTCATTTTCTTTTTAAGATCTTAGGGTTTATGTTTCTTGTAATTCTGGGATTTTACAGCTGTGGAATTCAGCCTCTTCTGCTTTCTTCTGTTTCTGATATTGTTGTTAGCACTTGCTGCAGCCATTTGTTGCACGGCTCCATGCTATTGTTCATGCCTCCTGTTTTTATATCTGCTGTCTTTCAGACTCTGTGCTATACTCTGATTTCTTTAGACTTACCTTCCAGTTCAATAGTTCTTCTTTCAACCAAATCTAATCTGCTGTTTCACACATCTGTGGAACCCTTTTTATTTTCATGACTATATTTTTGTATCTAGAATATTTGTCTCTCTCTTTTTCAACCGTGCCTTTCAAATTTTAATGCTCTTTATGCTTGCTTCATGGTTTTTCTTTTGTATCCTTAATCATTCAAATTGTGTTTATAGTCACTTTCCTTTTCCCTCACACACTTCCTAATAGTCCGTGCTTTGTAAGAAATGAGGCAGTACTTTTCCTTGTTCTAGTACGTCATTCATCTTTGTTCCCCATTTATGTTCAGTTAATGCCTTTATCAGATGTTTCAGCAGGTCTTGATGAGTCAGGGAAGCTCTAAGAACATAGGTTGTAGGGTAATGATCTTTATTAGAAACTGAAATTCCATGTCACCCTGTTGACCCTTCCAGTCTTAACACTTGTTTTTCTCTCAAAATTTTTAGTCTGGATTTAGAGTGTCAGTTTCTTCCATCTTTGTACTAAAATATTTTTATTTATAAAGCCTGCATTGTTTATCAGGCACTCAATGTCAAAGACTAATAAATTACTTAGGAGATAGAAAAATCCAGAAAAAGCATTTTGTTATACATTCCAGTCATGCCTGGCCACTTGAGTGAAATTGGGCAAACTGATTAATCTTTCTGATCTCAGCTTCTGGGATAGAATCTGAAGATCTCTGATATGCCTCCCAGAGTTGTCAATTAGAAACCCCGCTAGCACTTTGAAATAGTTTTCAATTAAGAATGAAATACAAATGCTGAATAATAACAAGTAGATTAGCATGGTAATCATTTTATGCAACTTTACATTTCATGAAAGTGAGCAAGGTGGTAAGGAATGTTTCAAAGACTATCAGATTTCTGACACCAAAAAAAAAAAAAAAAATCAAAAGCATCTCAGGTGATGGTTATTACTGGTGCAGAAACTCATGTAACTTGCATGCTTTATTTATTCCTTTTATAAGATATAAGTGTATTTTTAAAAGATGTTTAATGGATTCTAAGTACCAAAGGTTATAAATGTTGAAACTTCCCGTAGACTTATTTAAATGCTACCAAATTCAGCCTTGGTCTTTGGAGAGTTGAAAAGACAAAGATAATGGTTCACAACTTGTTTTAAAGTGCTTTGAAAAATCAGGTTCTTAGCATTTCTTATCATCACAAAAAATAGCTTCAATTTTAGTAGAAATCGTAGAGGACATTGTGAGGCAGTTTTCTTCACCCTCGAGCAGCTTATTGCCAGTCATCTTAATTGAATAAACAACTCTAGTTTTTTTTTTTTTTTTCCCCACAACAACCTGATTTTGTTTGTTTTACCTCTTTCTGCTGTGAAGATGTCCTGTTCACGGTTAAGCTAACAAGGAGCCTCTCTAGGTTATCCCCACCCCTCACCCCCATCCCTAGCTTTCCTTTCCACCATTTCAGTTACCTGGGATGAACCATAGTCTGAAAATATCAAATGGAAAATTCCAGAAATAAATACTTGATAAGTTTCAAATGACTTTTATTATGATATATCATTCATGTTCCATTTCAGTCTTAGCTTTATCTCTTCCTATGTCTATGACCAAATTTCTGGAGATGTATACATTGGAATGTATATCATTCATTGTAGGTATGTATACATTGGAAAAACATAGTGTATATGGGGTTCAGTACCATCCAGAGTTTCAGGCATTTATGCAACGTCTTAGAACATACCTGTGGATGGGGGCAGGTGGTTACTGTAGATTCTTTTATGCTGGTTGTAAATGAGGCCAATTCTTGTTTTTCTTCAGCAGTGAACAGACACAAGCAGCTTTCTATTTAAGAAGAGGAAGTGGAAATCTAATGAAGAAGGCAGTTATATTGTTGATTGGGTCTGAGGCAGATATTATGTACTTGAACTCATCTTTGAGATTTTGAGCTATTTCTAATGATTTGGTGGCCACAGCCCAAGTGTGCAAATGAAGCTGTTCATTTCTAGCAGTGACTCTGTTTCACTAACTGCTGCTGCTGCTTTTTAAAAGTGCTTGTAGTGGGTGTTATGTATTATTGGCTGGTAAGATGTTAGATGTTGTTCTTGCCTTCCTTGGTCAGACAGTTTTAGGTTCTGAGGCCTGTGTTCTTTGAGACTTGGGAAAGAATTTTTTTTTTTTTTTTTTTTTTAGTGTTCTTTGGGCCTGAAGTTTTCCACATTTAAAGTTGGGTAGTGTTTTGTGTTTTGATTTTGGTTTTGATATATAAAGTCCTGGTTTGTCAGAGCCGCTTGTAAGAGCCCTTAGATAACAATGTCAAATGGGAAATTGAGGCCTCCAGACTGATTGGACCAGGTCTAGAACTCTCTCTCTAGAGCACACACTGCCTCTCCTTGTTTGACAGCATCTAAAGGAGTCAGATTTATGGAGAGGATCAAGTAGCAAGGTCTAGGAGGAAAAGTAGAGGCTTTACCCTGGACAGCCTGATGCAATTACTTTATTACCAGAAGGTTTCTCAGTTTCTCCAAGCCTGTTTCTCCTGTGTAAAAGAGGAATAATACTTACCTCACAGGTCATTGTACAGAGGAGGGATTTTTTTGACAGGGGCACCTGGGCCTTTAGTGGCTGGCGTAACATTTTGTCAGCACAGACTCAAATCACTGCCTCCCTCTTGGGGTCTGCCCAACTGCTGCATTCCCCGCCCTCGGAATAACTCATGCTCCAGCCCTTTAAATCTTACTGCCTAGTGCAAAGCTTCCTTTCAGGTGACTTGTGACAGTTGATAGGGGTGGAGAGGAGGGAGGTGTGACTATGTCCCTTTTCTCTGTTGGCAGCCATCTATCACACCTGTGAGGCCTCCAACTTCCAGTGCCACAACGGGCACTGCATCCCCCAGCGGTGGGCGTGTGACGGTGACGCAGATTGCCAAGATGGTTCTGACGAGGATCCGGTGAACTGTGGTAAATGCAAATGCCTTGGCTCCCACCTGAGCTTCCCCAGTGTCTGCTGTTCAGGAAGAGGCAGCAGATGGGCCAGGAAATGAAATCACGCCCTGCCGCACCCGGGCTTCCACCGTGACACTGAGCAAGCCCACCCACTCTGTCGTGCTGCCATATAATGTAGTCTTAATTCTCAGGCAGCAGTTTCCCTCTCACAAACAAAAAGTGTAAAATGTTGCCATAATACAAAATTAGTATGTAAAGTGCTTTTATACACCAAATATTTTTAAGCTTCTCTGTCCTTATCCTTTTGCCAAACATTCAAAATTTTCACAGTATAGTTGTTGTCTACATGTCATTTTATATATTCTACTCCTTCCATGTTACAGGATTTTTTCTTAAAAAAGATGTTTCCATATATCAGTATTTTCTGTAATTAGCATTTTTATGCAAGATGCATATTCATTTCATGTTACCATTAACCCAGTTATGGGTTACTTAGTCCATTCCTGGTTGGGCATTTGAGTTTTACACAATTATGTTTTCAGTTTTACACAATTATGACAGCTGTTTATGTCCTTGGAAGCGAAGGCTCATTTTTCCTTGGAGATAGTTCCTGGAATTGTGGGTCAGAAGTGCTGATGGGTTCTCATGATTCTCTCCCAGTGTTTCTAGGTTATTTCCGAGGGACATCTCCACCAGCCACAGACTGCTTGCTTTCCCTAGTCTCCCTTGATTTTAGGTTTTATCTCTTTAGTAGTTCTCACTAATACTGAGTATACTTGTTTCTTATAATTTTAATTTATACTTTTTTAAAGAAACTTTGTTTTTCTTAGTGACATTAACCATTTCTCCAAGTTGTACTACTCATTTACTATTTGTTTCTGTGTGATGTCCTTTGACAAATTTCCTAGGTATATTGACTTTTTGCAGGGTTAAAACTCCTTGTGTTGTCTTATACCTACCTAATTCTCATGGAACTATTCACCAAGCATTGGGTTTGCAAAGGCCATGCCTGTCTTGGTAGAACTGATAAGTCCAGTGCCTGGCAGGGACTCTGCTTAGGAGAGAGGGACCTGGCACTAAGGCTTCTGGGCTAAGTATTATGGTACCTTTGTTCTAGTTTATTTCCCTTAGAACTCATTGTGAAATTTTGGGCTCTTAACATTTCAAGCAAACGTTCTCCAGAAGGGCTTCATGTTAGAATTCAAATTAGAATTCATGAAAGAAAGAAGGTGGCCAGTGAGCTCTAGATTTTTTTGAAAATCCAGGATTTTGTAATCAGGATTCATGTTTGTCTCTCTTTTTTCCTATTTGTAGAAGCTTTTTTCTTCTGCAAAAAATTACTCAGTTTTTGGATGGATCGGCCTTTCATCTTGTTCAAAATGGAAAAAACATAAGATGGCTTATAGTAAAAGTTGTTCTCCCCATCTGCCTAGTTCCTATCCTATCCCCACAAGAAGCCATGGTTTAATATCTTTTCAGAGATGTGGATATGCAGTCATCACTGTGTGACATTATTTTTGTCGATGATGGAGCACATTTACAATGGTGGTCTCAAAAGGTTAAATGGAGTTGAGAATGTTCTGTCATTAGTAACACTGTCATGTTCCCAACGTCATAGTGTAGCACAGTACTGCTGGTGGTGATGCTGGTGTAAACTGACCCGGTGTGCTACCAGTCAAGTGCCAGGGTAACACACACAAGTATGTAAGGTATCAGTGCTTGATAGTGATAGCAAATAACTAGTGATTGGTTTGTGTGTTTATCATGCTATACTTTTTTGTCATTATTGGAGAGTAAACCCCTTCTACTTAAAGAAAAGTTAACTGTTCAGTAGTCTCCCACATTACACTGGTAACAGCCTCTACATCTTTGTTTACCTCGCCTTTTGATTGCTTCAAGAGATCACATTGACTGAGTGACCTATTCTGTACTATCCAAGTTGTGCAGCATACTCTGTGACTTTCACATGGTGAAGAAATTGATGAGTGACATATTTCTTAGAATGCACTCATCATTAGATGACACATGATTGTAGACATTTAAAAATAGTCTGTATTTGTGTCCTATTTTACACAAATAATAATACACTATGCATGTTGTTTTGAGGTTTGATTTTTACATAGCTCTGGGACAGAATTTTTTACAGAGTTCTTCAGTCTCCCTCAGCTGTCTAGTGTTCCCATGCACAGCCATTTATTAAACAGTCCTCTGCTGATGGACATGGAGGTGGTTTTCCATCTGTTACACTTCTGCTTACATTAAGTACAGGTTCTGACCTTTTCCTTACACTATTTTTCATTTGTGTAAACAGAACACATTATTTCTACATTGGGAGTTACTGGTCAAAGTATATATACGTTGGTAATTTTACAGCTATTGCCCAGTTGCCCCCAGGGTGGTACAAATCGGAGTCCTGTGAACAATGTAGGTGAGTGCCTGCTCATTTCTTCTTTACCATTCTACTCTGAATTGGATTTCAGAGAAGAAGTGCAATGGATTCCGCTGCCCCAATGGCACTTGCATCCCATCCAGCAAACATTGTGACGGACTGCACGACTGCTCCGATGGCTCGGATGAGCAGCACTGTGGTGAGTCTGCTTCCTGCCCGGGAGGAACGCCAGGCCCTAGTGGTTGTGAGTGAGGAGTGCCTGTTGGACCAGATCCTTTTGTTTCTTCAGTACCTGTGTTCAAAGCTGTGTTTAGCTTTGAACCAATTCACACTGAGTCCTGGACTCAGTGGCTGATCAGAAAGGGAAACATGGTTTGGGTAGAGGAGAATAGAAAGAGGATTGAAGTATGTGGTTATGGGATTAGTTTATACTTTGGTGAAAGGTACTGTTTTGTTGCTATATGCATTATAAATTGACCGTTGTTTTCGATTGGGCACTTACTTTTACTTGATTGATTTTTTATTAGTGTTGCTGATTATCACTCCAGAAATATTTTTAGGCCAAATGATCCTTTCTAGTCCATTTTCTTTAGACCCTGAAAGATGGTCTTGGGTCAGTTGTACACCTCTTTGGTGGACATTGTAATCACCAGGGAGCTCTAAAAGCTGCTGGTACCTGGGCCTCACCCCTAGATATTTCAAATTAGTCTAGGGTATGACTTGGGTGTTGGGATTTTTTTTTTTTTCTTACAGTATTCCAGGAGATTCTAATGTGCAGTTCAGGTTGAGAGCTAATGTGTTAATACAAACTGGCCTGTAGGTGAGATTTGGCCCAAAACCTGTTCTTTTAAATGAAGTTATATTTCAATCCAACACTTCCCTTTGCTTACATATGCATACTGCCCTCATGCTGTAGTGGCAAAATCAAGTAGTTGTAACAGAGGCTGTTTGTTAAGTGTCTACAGAGCCTAACATTTTTGCTCTCTGGTTGTGTTAGTTTGGGGTTTTCCAGAGAAAGAAAATTAATAGCGCGCGAACATACACACACACACACACACACTCTCTCTCTCTCTCTCATCATACACAGCAGCCCTCCTACCCGCTATGTATCTGTGGAGAGAGACTTATAAGGAATTGACTTACGTGGTAATGAAGGCTGGCAAGTTCAAAATCTGTAGAGTGAGCCAGCAGGCTGCAGACCCAGGGATAAACTGAGGTCACAGTTTAAATTTGAAGGCTGTCAAGCTCCAGACCCAGAAGAGAGCAGCTGTAATTCAAAT
The DNA here is from genome assembly GCF_964194105.1 of Spermophilus citellus. Lineage (NCBI taxonomy): Eukaryota > Metazoa > Chordata > Mammalia > Rodentia > Sciuridae > Spermophilus > Spermophilus citellus. The sequence continues at coordinate 147,218,730 of NC_138183.1, read as the reverse complement.
CCAAAGGCCTTCTTCTTGCTATGCTCTCATGTGGCCTTTTTTCTGCCTATATCTCTAGATAAGGACACCAGTCATGTGGGATTAGGGCCCCAGCCTATGACTTCATTTAACCTTAAGGACCTTTTTAAAGAACCCCTCTCCAAATATAGTCGCACTGGGGCTCAGGCTTCAACATAGGAATTTAAGCTGGAGAGAGGAGCACAATTCACTCCAGAACTCTAGTCTATTTTGGAGAAAGCTTCTCGACTCCTTGTTAGAGTCAATATCATATCAGTAATGATTCAGATCATGGGTTTTGGTGCCAGACAGCTCTGGATTTCAGTTTTGGCTTCACCCTCATCAGCTGTGTGCTCTTGGCAAAATACTTAATACTGCTACCCTTGTTTTCTCGTTCTGTAAACAGAGACAGTAAAATCTTTTTTAATGTTGTTTTGAGGGTTTAATGATGCACTTTATGTCAAGTGCTTTAGCTGTGGGCTTGGCACAAGCAAGTGCTCGACCAACAGTGGCTGTTACTGTTGTTTCCTGAATGCACGTCTGAGCCAGTGTGCGATGATGCCCATGCCCAGTGCTCATGGCCCTTTCTCCTTGCTGGCTCCCTTTTAGAGCCCCTCTGCACGCGCTTCATGGACTTCGTGTGTAAGAACCGCCAGCAGTGCCTGTTCCACTCCATGGTTTGTGATGGGATCATCCAGTGCCGTGATGGATCAGATGAGGATGCCACCTTTGCAGGATGCTGTGAGTGGGGCAGCTGGGGGAGGTCACTCACAGCCATGGGGTTTGGCTGCCCGGGGACACGCCTCTCTCTGGGTATCAGGTCTGACTGAGTGTCCGAGCTCACCTTTTCTGAGAGTTACCTCGTTGCTTCAGAAGTGCTGCTTTTAGCTTTGGTGTAGGTATGAACAGGAGGCTGGTGAATGCCCACAGTCTTGGCTCCGTTTCACCTTATACCAGAGGCCTTTCTGGCCAGTCTGTATTGAATGCCAATCTCTGTAGTGCTCCCTGCCCGCTGTGTGCTCCAGAGGTCCTCACAGCATGCATCCCCACATTGCACACTGTATTTTACTGTCTGCCTCTGCTGCTGCCATGCAAGGGTCAAAGGAGCAGGGACTTTCCTTTATTCATTGCTATAGCCCTATTTCTCAGAGTGCCCTGCATTTGTGGTTGTTTGCTTAGGTTGCCATGGCAAAATGCCACATGCAGGGTGAATTGGACAACAGAAATGCATTTTCTCTTGGAAGAAGGAGGCTGGGAGTTCACAGTCAAGGTGTTGGCGGGTTGGTTTTCCCAGAGGCCTTTCTTGACCTCACAGGTGGCCATCTTCTCCTTGTGTCCTTGCATGGTCTTTCTTCTCTACATTTCTGTGTTCAGATTTCTTCTTCCTCTTCCATGGACAGCAGTCGTATTGGATTATGACTCACCCTGATGACCTCATTTTAACTTACCTTTTTAAAGACATTACCTCCAAAAAAATCACCTGTCTAAAGTATTAGGGGTTAGGATTTCAATCTATGAATTTTGGGGGGATAAACTCAGCCCATAATAGTACTCAATAAAGGATTGATAAATAGAATGTGTGCTCTGTTAAGATCAGGTTTGGCTTTTGCTTTCACGGAAACCTTCAGCACAATAATGGCTCTTGGCAGAGGATGTTTTTCCTCTCTCCCGTTCTGAGCATCACTCCTACTCTGACCTCTCCAACATGGAAGTAATCTGGACTTTATGGGTGTTTGTTCCTTATATAGCCCAAGACCCCGAGTTCCACAAGGTCTGTGATGAGTTCGGTTTCCAGTGTCAGAATGGAGTGTGCATCAGTTTGATTTGGAAATGTGATGGGATGGACGACTGTGGGGACTACTCTGATGAAGCCAACTGTGGTGAGCATCAGCCTCCTCGCACCCCAGCCCTGCAGTTATGGTGACTCCTGTGGCTAAGGAGGGGATGCTTGCCAGCATTCTCACCTGCACACTTTGCCCTCTCCTTCCTCAGTAGCAACTACCTCCAGCTCTTGAATCCCCACACGAAGAATTGAGTGAAGTGGGAACTTACACCTAGTAGATGTGGGAAATTTTTATTATGTTTCCTTTTCTTTGCTCAGTTGCAAGGACCACATTATATATATAAAGAATGCAGTGGGTAAAGGATTGTGGAAAATATTGTAGAATGCGTCATCGCCACCACTACCCTAAAAATTATAGACCACAGCATCTCAATTGGGCTATCATCAATAGTTAGACTGTTGCTTTGGTAAAGGGTCCGAATTACATGTCAGGTGATCATTCTCAGTATAACAATATGTAGTCATCGCTGGGTGCAGTGGTGCACACCTGTAATCCCAGCAGCTCAGGAAGCTGAGGCAGGAGGAACGCAAGTTCAAAACTATCCTCAGCAACTTAGGTCCTAAGCAACTTAGACCCTCTCTCAAAAAAATAAAAAAATAAATAAATAAAAAGGGCTGCAGATGTGGCAGAGTGTTCCTGGGTTCAGTCTCCAGCACCCCCCAAAAAGAAAAAATGTAGGTCATGAGTTTGGAGCTGGGAAGATGGAGTACTGTGAGTTTATGGGTATATTCTGTTGCCCCTGGGGTTCATAAAGTTGCCTTATCTTTTTTGAGAGGGAAATGCCACTGGCACTGGACATGGGTATCCAGGACAGTGCCTCTAGGTGGAGCTTGTGCTCACTGTGGTACAGGAGAAATGACTGATACCATTGTTGATCTCTGCAGAAAACCCCACAGAAGCCCCAAACTGCTCCCGCTACTTCCAGTTCCGCTGTGAGAATGGCCACTGCATCCCAAACAGATGGAAATGTGACAGGGAGAACGACTGTGGAGACTGGTCTGATGAGAAGGACTGTGGAGGTGAGAGGCTCTAGGGTGCTGGGTCAACCCCACAGCCGAGACACAGCAGGATAGGTTGACCTGTTTGCACAGATTATAACTTTGTCTCTTTAGTGCCTGGCTTATTCTGTACTTTTCTGGTTTTTTTTGGGAGAATCAACCCTGAGGAGTTTTCAATCTTTCCTCCCATTTGCAATCAGGGTGCTTGGTTTTTATTGCCAGGGTTATTCATTCCTGATTTTGCAGGGCACAATGAGATGCCCAGAGCCTTGCTGCTGACCAGCAGCATTCACATCTCCTTGGAGCTTGTTAGAACCTCAGTCTCTGCCCTTCCCCCACACCTACTGAATGGGAATCTGAATTTTAACAAGGTCCCCAGGTCCTGCCTGGGCTGTGATTCCTCTGAGGAACACTGATGTGGGGTGCATGCTTTCCCTTTCATTTTTGGCATTGTCTCCAAACCAAGTCTTGGGGTAGTTGTGATGAATTAACTAGAGCAGTTTGGCCTTGGTAGGAATTCTCTATCCGTCCTGTATCTTCCAAGTCAGCTGTTCACCTTTTGTTTGCTTTCAGAAACACCTACAAAAGCAAGGCCATCTGAACATTAGCTCCTATCCACTACAGCAGTATGTAAATCTACTAACCAGAGGGGAAACAAATATCGTCTGTTCTGACACTGCATCATGAATGATTTTTAGATGGGCTGCAGTACAGAGCTGTGACTGTCACTAGCCTCTCTTGGTTGGTGCAGCTAAAAGGGGGATTTGGTTTGGAACACATTTTAGTCTGAGGTCAAACTTCTGGTAACACTTTGGGTTTTCTTTTTGGTGTTTTTCTCAGATTCACATATTCTGCCCTCCCCAACTCCTGGGCCCTCCACGTGTCTGCCCAATTACTTCCGCTGCAGCAATGGGGCCTGCGTGATGGACACCTGGGTATGTGATGGGTACCGGGATTGTGCAGATGGCTCCGACGAGGAAGCCTGCCCCTCGCTTGGTGAGTCCTGGTCTCAGCTCTCCGTGGTACCTGTTCCTGTGTCGAGGATGTTCTGGAGCACGGTGTAGGCATAGCCTGACTGCCCTGTGCTGCTCACCAATAGGGTGCTTCCAGGGCCGGGAGACTTCAGTGCTTTTCCCTGGATCAGACCCATGGGAACTCAGAAAGGGAGCATCCCATCTTCTGTAACTGCCCTCTGAACTTCCTACTGGAAAAGGCCAGCCACCCTTATTTCCCCGCGACCGCAGCAGGCAACCTTTGCTTCCTTCTCTGTGGGAAATTATAGTTGGGATTACAGGGAGGTTTTTGTGTGTATATTACTCTCTCAGGGGAGAGGGCCCAATTTTCCTGCTTGATAGTTGTCGAGCTGGTCCTTCTAAAAGAAGGGTGAGCACTGCCATCTAGTGGCTGCACAGAGGCAGCTGAAGAGCTATGCGTAAACCATTGCTGTAGGTAGGGCCCACCTTGAGACCCCATCTAGTGCCGGCCCCCCACCACAGGCAGAGCCTGGGTGAGGATGCCGAGTTTCCCTAAGCAGGAGTCTATTTCAGATTCACTTATAAACTGCACTTTGTATCATCCTTGCCGTGGCTGATCTCCTGGTTGCCCCTTGATGACATTGTTCATCCCATTGCTTCCCTGTTTTTGATATGTCGTTAGCGATTCTCAAGGTATGGCACAAGGACTCCTCTATAATGGAATCACCTACAGTGTATAAAATGCATAGCATCAGAACTTCTGGTACGGAGCCCAGGAGATAATCACATGATTCTAAAGTTCATTAAAGCTTGAAATTCTTGCTTCAAACAAGTACAATGTGATTCTCCCTGTCAAACCTCACCCCTGCAGAGCTTCCAAGACTCCTTTAGCTGATGCCCGATCTCACTGAACTTAGCTGTTGTCCTTTGGGTTCTTGACTGTGATCTGCTGTGCATCGATTCCTAATGGCAGGTCTCCTGTTTGGGGATGATACTGTAAATTACTTGGGATTTTCTCCTGTGTCTACCACAACAACAGGCAAATAGCAGCCCATAAGTGCTTCTCAAATTAAAACAAATTGTAAAAAAGGATTTAAAAAGCCATAAAAACCCTTTTGTCTCTAACTGTTCCCACCTATGTATTGAATTATCCTTCTCTCACAGTTGATTTTGGTTCTTAAAACTCTGGCCAGAACTAGCCAGTTCTGACTCATCAGAAGAGCAAGTTCCTTGCTTTATGTCTCATTCAGCTTTTGTGTTCTTGGTTGTCTGTAGCTCCCTGATGCTCTTCCATGTAGAAGACTCCTAGCTGATTTTTCTTCCTGGCATCAGCCTTCTATTAAGATGCATGCAGGTGGATAGTCAGCTCTCCCCCACTTGGGAGCCTTCCCATGACTCCTATCTTCTTCAGGAACAAGGGGCCTGGTTTACTTGGCTTAGCTTTCTAGGACCTTGGTAATTTTAGGGTTTATCTCTGAGGCTGGTCAGCGTTCCCAGAGAAGATTTCTTCGATCTTCTGCCTGCACAATAGGATCAAGATCTCACTGATAGAGGTCTCAGGAAGAGAGTGAGGTCTTCGTATTTTGCTGTCTGTAGGTTTAATCCTCAGTTTACCAGTAAGATGTTCTTGTTCTCAACTATGCCTGTCTAAAACAGCTCTTGGTTTTCATTCTGTCCAAATAACAACCCACCAGTCTGTTATTGGGATGATGTATGGGTGATAGTCTCATGGGGCTGTTGGGGTGGAAGGATGTAGGGAGTGTAGCTATCCTTTTTTTCTTCACCAGAGATGGAACCTGGGGCCTTGTGCATGCTAGGCAAGTGCTGTCCCACTCAGCTACATCCCCAAGACCCTGTAGTTGCTTCTTAAACAGTTCCTCTTAGTTAGTTTCTTTACTTTGCCTTTCTCCCTCCTCATTAGACCAGTTTGTGAGCTTTTTGAGGGTTGGTGATGTTGACCTAGTTGCTTCCTAGCTCTCTCCTCTGACAGCTTGGGATAGGCTATGGCCTTCTCTGGTCTCTTTAATCACTTATCACTGTCTGCTTTCCAGCTTCCCCAATTTTTTCCCTTTCTTTCTTTCTTTTTTTTTTTTTTTTTTTTGTTTGGAGCTAGGATTGAACCCAGGGATGCTTAATCACTGGACCACATCCCAGCCATGTTTTTCATTTTAACACAGGGCCTCACTAAGTTGCTTAGCATCTTGCTACATTGCCGAGGCTAGCCTTGACCCTGGGATCCTCTTGCCTCAGCCTTCCAAGCCCCTGGGATTATAGGCATGTGCCACCGTACCCAGCTTCCAAATTTGTTGCTTTTGTCTTTTTTCCCATTATTTGTACCCTTTTGGGGTTAGATCTTAAAATTATCTCTCAGCTAGGTCTTTAGTCAGGGTCTGAGAGGGAGCAAATTAAGTGGCGGTGTCCAGAGCACACACGGGTCTCTCCGGGTTCCCTTTGCAATTCCTAAGGCACTGTGCTCTCCTAACACATTGAATTGTCTCTGTTACTGGCCAGCTTGCATAATACTGAGAACTGAATTTTAAAAATCTCTTTTTCTAGCAAATGTCACTGCTGTCTCCACCCCCACTCAGCTTGGGCGATGTGACCGATTTGAGTTTGAGTGCCACCAACCAAAGAAGTGCATCCCCAACTGGAAGCGCTGTGATGGCCACTGGGATTGCCAGGATGGCCAGGATGAGGACAACTGCCGTGAGTAGTTTGGGAGTGCTTTGGCCCCAGGCAGATTTCCAGAGTGTGAAATATCCCTTTGCCCTGCTTCGTTTCTGGGTCAGCACACACCCATGTGTGTGAGTTAGTGCAGTTTTGTGTACCCATGTTGCGACTATGTCGTCCCCAAGGGCTTGCTACATGGACCCACATCATATCATCTGGTAGCCACATTCTTTCTAATAAGTTGCCTGAGATGTTTTAAACAATAGGAACAGATCTAACAAAAATATTTTCTAAGTAAGTGAGAAAAATTAATAGTTTTTTTTTCTTTTTCTGCTTGATATGTTTAACTCTTTAAAAACACCAAGGGATCCAGCCTATGTCCTCTATATTTGCATTCATTCTTCTGAAAGTGTTAAGTGAGGCACAGAGACTACATTGTTGGGGGGATTACCTCTGCACCTTATTAAGAGGTTCAGTCATCGCCCCTAGGGTAATTCTAGTTGGAGACAGAGAATACTGGCCACATGTGGAATGATGACCAGGCAGTCTGAGCCTGCTCTGAGATGACATAGACACTGTATCAGTGTGTTGAGTTCAGAATGGGCTGTGGTGCCTGTTCCTTGCGGGGAGGTTCCTTGGAGTAGGTGATGAAGGGAGAGACACTGGCTTTTGCACAGACTGAGGTTCAAAGTGTCACGTTGGCAGGGATGGCCTACAGGAAGCAGGGGGTGAAGTCAGAAGTCAGACACAGAGATGAGCTCATGTTCAATACCTTTTGGTCTCTGGTTGCACTGAGGCCACCTTTGGCCTGATGGGTACAACTGTAATGGCCCTGGAGGGGTGTGACTGAAGAGGAGTGCCTCTGATGATGGGCTACCCTAGCTCAGGCCTCCTGCTTTGCAGGCTCTCCTCCATCTATCCACCCATGACTGCAGACAGTCAGTGTCCCAGCCAGTCACGTAGTTTTACTTCCAGAAAGAACATTTCTTCATGCTCATCTGACTTCTGCCCTGGTGAACCTAGAAGAGAATGGCAAAGTCCCTCCTATCTATCTACAGAGCCTTCCTGCCCTGACCCCAGCAGCGAGCTCTCCATTCTTTTTTTATTTTTTAACTTGGTGGCAGAGTGGAAGTTACTGAGGGTTGAACTCAGGGGCACTCGACCACTGAGCCACATCCCCAGCCCTATTTTGTATTTTATTTAGAGACAAGGTCTCACTGAGTTGCTTAGTGCCTCGCTTTTGCTGAGGCTGGCTTTGGACTTGTGATCTTCCTTCCTTAGCCTCCGTTAGGATTACAGGTGTGCACCACTGAGCCCAGCCTCTCCATTCTTTTTTGATCCCTGTTCTAATCTCACTTTTTCCTCTTAAAATGAAGATTCCTTAATGAAAAACTGAGCCCCCAAATGGAACCCTATCAAATCTTACCATTTCAAAATGGATTAGGGTCTAGGCAGAGAAGGATAGTTATCCCTTAGTTTCTCTAATTCAGTAGTGAAGAAATTTATGTAACTTAGAGGGATCACATGGAGAGATTAAAAAATGAACATTTAGTGATCCCACCTCAGTCTGCTGAATCAAGAGCAGTGGGAAGGGGAGCTTGAGAACTCATCCTTTTAAAAGAGAACTTTCTCATGCTTAGCATTACAAAAGTTTGCCAAATACCTGCCCTTTGTAGATATTTTTCCCAGTGAGGCTGGGAAGAAAGGGAAGTGGGAATTGGCCATCCCTCCTGTCTCTGTAGCACATTTCCCCACAGGGTGCCTGACTAGGCTTTCCCTGCAGAGTCTGGTTAGGAGGAGGGACTGTATGTCTTCAGAATCTTCAGTCTGGCGGGATGAAAATTGGTTGATCATGCACGATGTGGCCGGCACTGATCAACTGTGGGATACAGTCTGGTGGGAGGACCACAAATCAGCAGCTGTGTTTCAGTGCAAGGTGGGCAGTAGCAAAAGCATCTCCAAGGAACCAGCATAGTTCAGAGTGGACCTGATCATCCTCCAGAGAGGTGGCAGCTGGTCAGGAAAGGGATGATAATGTCTAAGGAGCAGGTTTTGTTTTTGTTTTAAACCTTTTTTTTTTTTTTCAGTTGTAAATGGACACAATACCTTTATTTTGTTTGTTTATTTTTATGTGGTGCTGAGGATTGAACCCAGAGCCTCACACATGCAAGGCAAGCGCATTAGTGCTGAGCCACAACCTCAGCGCCAGTTTTGTTGTTTTTAGGAGATGGGGTCTTACTACATTGCCCAGATTGGTCCCAAACTCTTGGGCTCAGGCAGTCCTCTTACCTCAGTATCCGGAGTGGCTAGGACTACAGTGTGCCAATGCAGAGTTTTAATGGAGAAAAGTGGGGAAAGGTGGCAGATGGTGGGCATCCCAGCCACTGGAGACAGCATGAATACCCAGAGGCTCAGAGACACTGGGAGCACCTCTGTAGAGGGCCATGGGCAGGGAAAATGGTGAGTACATAGAGACAAGCCGGGCACTTGGGTACAACGGCCATGCTTAGGGCCCCTTATCCCCTGTCACAGGGAACCATTAATTATTTTAGGGAGTGGTGTTTGTATTTTAAATCACTTGGACTTCATCATGAGAGAAATGGTTTAGAAGGGGAGGTGAGATTGGAGGCCAGGGACTACTGAGGCAGCCAATGTGATGGGGCTGTGAGGTGAGAAAGGAAGAAGGCACGTTGGTATATTGGAGGTGATGTTCATAGCAGCCATGAGTCCTTGGCTGTGGAGATCAACAGGAAGGAAGAGAGGCGAAACTAGAAGGAGGAGAGGAGAAACTGTCCAGAGAAGAAACTATAGGCTGATGCTAGCTTGGGTGGGGCATGGGCAGGTTTCCCTGTGGGGCCGGGGACCACGAGGGGTGGAGGATGGGCACTGGAGTCAGGGCTGGTGTTCGGCATCTTGGTTGGAAGCGAGGCATGTGGGCCAGCAGCCGGGAGGAGTTGCCCTTCCCATGTTGTATCAGCAGTCAGTCTTGCTGGAGACCCTCTGCACCTAGCCCCTCATGAGCCTTCGCCAGTTTTCACACTCTGTGGTCTCCTTTAACAGGCTCTGTAGCTATGGGCATGTGGAGACAGATTCCACCATGTCCTTTTAGGTCTTGACAGGCTCCTGACCTGAGAGAAAAATCGTCTCGAGATTTAGCCTGACGTGTCAAACGTATTTATTCTCACAGCAAATAGATTTTTCTCCTAAATGTACTTTTTCTACAGGGGTCATGAGGCCCTCTTTGTTCACGCCTCCTTCTTTTTCATGAATGTCACTCTGCTTTCATCTTGGCTGTCTGAAGGAGCCTTTCTTTGTCCAAAAGTCAGGGAGTTTGATAAGTTGCTTCCTAGGGGTCTTTGTTTCAAAAAATACCCTTTGACTTTTCCACTTTTTCAATTTGCAAGCTAGGGTGATTTTTGTTTGTTTGGTTTGCTTTTTTTCTTGGAAGCTGTGAAGGATCCCATTATTAACCTTCTGCTCTTGGTCAGTGATCAGGACCTGAATAAATTCAGATGCTTTTGGGGGAAGAACCCCTGTATATCATTGCACCTGCTCTTGTCACGTGGAACTTGGGAACCAGGAAGATTTGATTCTATTGCCTTATTTATTTGTATTTGTTTCATTATTATGCCTTTCTGCTTTCTTACCTTTTTGGGGATCTTTTTTTATTTTTCTCTTTGCTTTATCCTAAGCAGTCTTCTTCAGGCTGCTGCTACTTTGCTCTGTTTGCTGTTAGAATCATTTCTGATTCTTTGTAAATGGCCCTACTCTATTTAAAAGGTCATTACTAGATTGGATGAAAATTTGGAAAGCATGCTTGTTACATCTGCAGGTAATGCAGAGTCAACAAAAGCATTTATTTTCTGGTAAAATAATCAGGACTCAAAAAGAAAAATGAACACTTGGTAAGGGAAATGTACCTTCCATTATTCTCATGTAAATTATATATTTATTTCACTTAATTGTTAATTACCTTGTGATTTTGGTATTGTCTCCATTGTAGGGATAGGAAAATTGAGGCTCTAAGAGAGTCTTCCAGTCAGTACCAGACTGGGATATTTATTTAGATAGAAGGTCATGATCTTTCTGCCATGATGTCTGTATAGAGAGGTTTTTTTTTTAAATGCCAAGATAAGAAACAATTTATTATAGAGAGAAGAAAAATTTCTCATCCAAAATATAGAAATCTGTACAACTTTGCCACAATCAATATACATGAACATTACAAACTTATACCAGTTCATAATTTACCAAATAAAAGATGACTACCAAAGTTCACAAAAATAGATGGTGGTCTGTGGAAAAGACTTTTACCCAATTAAGTGTGTAGAGATTTTATCAGAGAAGAATACACCAAACCTAACAGAGAAATCAAACAGGACTTAGTACAAAAGTCTACACTTATGTTAAAATAATGAATGCAGTGGGCCTCTGGGATATTCAAAGAGCAGAGCAGGTTGATCCCACACTCACCAAAGTGATAGAACATCTGAGCCAAGTAAGAGATCATATGACAAAGTGAATGTTCAAAATAACCAACAAAGAGGCAAAGACCTACAATGTTCCTCCTGGTGATAGTAACCTATTAATTGGCATTCTTTAAATCTGTGTTTTCAGGCTGTTTCAAATTTGTCTTATTCACAAGGATGTTGCTTAATTCAGGGTCTTAAAATCAAGATGTGCTGTCTCCATAATTTTCCTAAATCCATTAATCCGATCACCTTATCAAAAACAAAATGGCTTGAGTGTGGCATGATTCCTCTCAGAGAAGCTGGCCCCTGCTGGCCACTACTTCTGTTCTAAGTGCCCATCCACCATCTCTTTAATAATCATTTAAGAATTTGCAGAGATTAATGGCAACCTTATTTCCAGAATCTCAAATCTGGGTTTTCTTGCTTTTGGAGTTTTGAGATATATTTTATAAGGAAGCCTCAAACATCTTTAACAATCCTACTCAGCTGTTGTTGGCAATAGTTTTCGCATATTCTTATCAAGTGGTAGACGTCTGTGATGGGAATCTTGTGTTTTCCAAGTGGTCCCCTTCTGAGCAGTATCCCTCTCTGACTGTCCTGTATGAAGTGGCGCGTCACTGCCTGCCCCTTTAACTCAGACACCATTACTCTATGTTCTTTTGTGGCTCTTACATTATCTGAAATGACTTATTTGTTGGTTGGCTTGTTTGTAGCTTCTCTCAAGAGAAGATAATCTCTTCGACAGTAGGTGCCTTGTCTTTCCTATACATGTTCTTAGTGCCTGGAGCAGTTCCTGATGCCTGCAGGACCTCCTTTAATGCTCAGTGCATGGGAGGGTGAAGTCTGTCTTGGGATCCTGAGACTGTTACAGCAGTGGTTCTTCAACTTTTTTGTAGAACTCCAGTATGCTTGTATATGGAATGCAGTTGTCCACCCGCCCCCACCCCCCAAGACAAACCATTTTCAGCTCAGTGTGTAATAGATTTCTGTAATACAATGATTTTCTTAAAGTGTGGGATTATAGTTTGTGAAAAGCCTCATAAGTGGTTTTTGTAGTTCCCTTCTCCCTTTGTATCTGCAGATTCTGTATCTGTGTATTTAAATAATTGTGGAGTGAAAAAAAATATGTATTTACATACATATATAAAATGTATTTATACTGAACATGTATAGACTTTGGTTCTTGTCATTATTCTATAAACAAAACAGTATAATACTGATTTGCAAAGCATTTACATTGCAATAAGTATTATAAGCAATCTAGGGAAGATTTAACGTATACAAGAGGATGTGTGTGAGTTATATGCACAAACTGTGCCATTTTATATAGGGGACTTGAGCATCTTTGGAGTTTGGTGTCTGCAGGGATCCTCCAGCCAATCTCCTGCAAATGGTGTGGGACCACTGCACTGTATTAGCTTTTTTTTTTTTTTTTTTAAAGCAAGTACTAAGCTGAAACCATCCTAGAGACTCATGCAGTGTTATTAATTCTTTTGTATGAAAATTCATCAATTGAGAACAATTGTTAAGTGTTCCATTCCTGCTCTCACTACCTTTCTCCCTGGCAATCCTCATATCTTTTTGCCTCTAAGAAAATATTCCTGGATCCTTTATCCATTTCTGTTGACCATACTGGTGGTTCTCCTATGAACACTATGCAATTTCTCTACCTCTTTCTCAAAGAGTGGTTCTGGCCAGCAGAGGTTCTGGCCAGCAGTGGTTCTGGCCAATTTTCCTGATTCACACGGGAGCTTTTAAATACTTCATCTGCTGAGCTCCTACTATGCTCTGCTACAGGAGGTTTGGGGCAAGTCCAGGAGTCTGTACACTTTAGAAGTTCCCTAGGAGACTGTTAAAGAATTACTGCTGTTGATTCTTTGCTCTTAGATGACTACAGTGACTGAGAAGTCCTTTTGGTAATTTCTTTTTCTATTAATACCCTGGAATAGAATTTAGAGAGTGTGATTAAAGAAATTTATTTAAACTATTTTAGATGAAGCTTTTTTTTTTTAACCTGGAGTGTAGGCATGGTCATCATGTTGATATAAATGGTATAGTCATGTATGGTAGAGTGCATGTATTTATTTGCACATGGGATGGAGGGTAAGAGCTACCACGAGTTTTGTTCCTGAATCCCAATGGAGAAGTTATAGTCCGGGCTCAGGAAACCAAGATAGAATCCCAACATAAGATCTGGACAAACACAGGGGCTGGAGTGCATATCGGTTTTCCGGCCACTGTAATGAATTACCTCAGACAGAGTATCATGGAACAACACTTTTATTTTCTGATAGTTATCTGAGTCTGAAATCTGACACGGTGTCACTGGGCTAAAACCAAGGTGATGGCAGGGCAGTTCCTCTGGAGGCTCTAGGGGAGAATCTGTTTCATTGCTTTTGTCAGTTTCTGGGGCTGCCCTCTAGAGGCTCATGGCTTCTGCCTCCACCTGGGAGTCAGCAGCGCTGGATCTCTGGGACCCTCCTACTGTCTTTACAAATCTGCCTCTGGACACATCCAGGAAAGGGTCTCACCTTGAAGAACCCATGTGGCTACATGGGACCATCTAAAAATCCAGGTCGGACTTCCTTCATCAAAGTCCTTTATTTAATCGCATCTGTGAAGTCCCTTTTGCTAAGCAAAGTAACTTACCGGCAGGTTCCAGGAATGAGAATGTGAAAGTCTTTGACTTGGAAGTGCAAGGTTAATTTTAGGTGCTGACTTTGGGTCTCTGGCATAGCCCTTCCTTGTCTGGGCTGGGGTAGGCAGCTTGGGTCTGGATAATGAAGGCCTGAAGTACCTGCATCTGGGCCTGGCCCTGATCATCCTTGGGCAGCAGATTTGCTCCCCATAGCCATTCCCTCCTTTACTCTTCCTTTAGTGTCATTTGCAATTGCATTGTTATCACTGCCTTTCTAGAGCCTTCCATGCTGGAGAGAAGATGAAGTTTTGGTTAGTAGCCTGCTATAGTTACATAACTCTTAACTGACTTTACCTTTATTTTGCATTATTTCTTTTTCTATGAAAATATTTTGAAACTTATACAATTAAAAATACTTCATCAAGTGGGCACACCTCTCAACATTATTGTGATACATCTCATTATTTTTATTACTCAAGCCAGAAGTCAGAGTGTCATTCTAGGATCTAAGAATAGAACAGAGTAATTAGTATTGTGGAGTTCTAGCTATAGCTTGTTGGTACCTGCCAGGAACCACTTAGGTGCTTGATCTCACTAGCTCCCTGCAGACACAATAGCTGTAGAATTGTCACCCACTTTTCATAGGAGAACTGCACTTTGGTGATATTAAGCAGCTTGCTCAAGCTTACACAGAATGAAGACTTAAACCCTAGTTTGCCTCCAAGTCTCACATCCTTCCTGAAGGGAGATCCAGTTGTTAACAATGAATCAGATGGTGCAATGGCACCGGTGCACATTCTCCTCCACATTACAGAAAGGTATTTTGAAGCAGAAGTTGATTAGCTGAAAGAATTCAAACTACTTTTTCTAACCATGGGTGAACCTGGACCTTTGGTGCAAATTGGTCCTTCCCCAGGTTCAGGAAGGCTCTTTGTGTTTCAGCCACACACAGCACCTTGACCTGTATGAGCAGAGAGTTCAAGTGTGAGGATGGTGAGGCCTGCATTGTACTCTCGGAGCGCTGTGACGGCTTCCTGGACTGCTCGGATGAGAGTGACGAGGCGGCCTGCAGTGGTGAGTAACTTGCACACTGTGGGTGCTTCTAGCTTGGAGCTTCTAGAACTTTCCCTAAGTCTGAAAATGAGGGTTGGGGCACAGCTCAGTGGTGGAGCACTTGCCTAGCATATGCAAGGCCTGGAATTCCATCCCCAGCACAGCAAAACACAAAACAGAATTTGGAACTGAAATGGATTTGTGCCCCGCTTCGTGGCACCAAGTGAGCTGGCCCATCTCTGATATAACTTCCCTCTACCTCCTACCTTTTGGTGAAGGGGCTGGTCTTGGATTTATCTTCAACAGACTTCTTGCCTTTTGCTGATATTCCACTGCTTTCTCAGAGCCTCAAACCGCTGATGGGGTTAACTCAGTCCTCCCTGGAGAGTATTTAGTGGTACATTCTGCTATGGCATTGTCCATGAACTTGCAATGTTCTCTTTTAGAATCAAGTTTAAATTGCCTTGGGCAGGAAGGAGGTGAAATTCCAGGAACAATACCATGATTGGAAATATGGGAACCCTAGGGAAGATTGTAGAGGGAGGTGTGAGCTATATTTTCTGGAATTTCTTTTCAGTTAGTGATTGTGATCTCCTGACAATTTAGAATGCAGCAGCCCTGCTTTAAAGCCGGGGTTCTTTGAAATTTGAGAATTTATAAGATATAACTTTACTCCTTATCTCTTCAGATGAGTTAACTGTATACAAAGTACAGAATCTTCAGTGGACAGCTGACTTCTCTGGGGATGTAACTTTGACCTGGATGCGGCCCAAAAAAATGCCATCTGCTTCTTGTGTATATACTGTCTACTACAGGTGGGTCCCATCTCTGCCATGGTCCTTGTTGCCACTGGATGATCCGTAAATTCTCTTGTGATAATCATTCTGGGGCTCTTGATTAGCCATCCATGCCACTTGGCTGAGACACTATCTTTGTTCTTTTGGCCAGGGTGGTTGGAGAGAGCATATGGAAGACTCTGGAGACTCACAGCAACAAAACGAACACTGTTTTGAAAGTCTTGAAACCTGACACCACATATCAAGTTAAAGTACAGGTTCAATGTCTGAGCAAGGCGCACAACACCAATGACTTTGTGACCCTGCGGACTCCAGAAGGGTGTAAGTTATAATCTTATTTTTGTGGCAATTACAAGACCTCATGTGGGATGTTGAACAGGTTTTCCCATGGATGCTCAGGAATGTGGAGACATACTTACCTGTGCCTTATCTGTGCAGAAGTCTTGTGGCTAAGTTCTGTGGTCTTGCCTGAGCTGTTTAACATTTATTCTTAGCATGGCAGAGGGTGCTCTTGCACCCTAAGATAGGATTCTCTCCACCATTGCCCTCTTGTGTCTCTTGTCATGTCATTTCCCTTGCTTAGGACCTCATCGTCATTGAAATACGAGGCATGTCAGTAGTTTTGTGACTAAGCTTTAAAGAAATTTGCCAAAATCATGTTTCTGAGAGAGCTCCCTGCTTTCTCCTTTCAGAGTAGCGCACTTGGTGATGATCTGCTTGTTCTCTTCATTTTCCCTGTTGCCTGAAGTATCTTGAATACATATCACTCATTAAGGAGTCTGTTGTGGTGGTGACCATATTCATTTGGATGTAGAATTTCTGTGATGTTAGAATTAGTCTTATTCCTTGACAGTCATGCCCATGGGTCTGTTCTGTGGTATGGGAGGCTGAGGCAGCAGGGGCTGTCATTGACAATTAAGATCACAGCATTGAAGTCCAGGGCAGTGGTGACTTGGCCTGCCAGGTGATCCCATCCTGCAGCCCTGTGGATGTGTGACCATCGGGCTCGACTGAGCCCTGATCTGATGTGTGGACAGCATACCTTGCAATCTGGAAGAATAGGAAATGTATCTTGTCAAAGTACAGAAAATAAGCTAACAGACTTCGTAGTGGGTAGGTCTCAGTACCTAGATTCCTTCTTTTTCTAGAAGGAAAAAGATTCCTTCTTTTTCCTTTTTTTGTATTTCTGGGACATAATGTGTTTTTTTTTTTTTAATTAGAGTATATAATATTATATATAATATTGAGGTTCATTTTGACATATAAGCATAGAATACAATTTTCTCCCATTCAGTATTAAGTGCTTCCTCTTTCCCTCCCTTCTCCCACTCACTTTCCTTTCCTCTATTCTACTGGTCTTTTTTCTATTTATAGTGTCTTTCTTTCTTTTTTTTTTTTTTTTAACTACCAATCTGTATTCCCTCTTATTTTTGTTTTAAGCTCAGAAAAATTCTTCTAGCTGACCACTATGTGATTCGGAAGTTAACTCTCTTTTAAAATATAATTTGTACAAGATTAATTGTCCATAGTTGTGGGGTATACATTTCAATACATGTATATAATATGTAATGATATTATATGATAGGTGATGGTAGCTTATCCGTCACCTCAGACATTTGTCATTTTTTTGTGTTGGGAACATTTAGTCTCCTTCTACTACCTGTTTTGAAATACTCAGTTAGTCGTCGTTATCCACAGTTACCCTGCTGTGCTGTCCTTCTGTCCAGCTGCACTGTGTATCTGCTCACCACTTTTCATCTTTCCCTCACCCTCCATCCTCCTCAGCCTCTGGTTGCCACTAGGAGATGAGGTTTTTAGTTTTTCAGTTTCTGTATGTAAGCGAGAACATGCAGTATTTGTCTTGCTGTGCCTGGCTTATTTCACTTAACATAATGTCCTCCAGGCTCATTCATGTTGTTATTTCAGAATTTCATTCTTGTGGTTTAATGATATTCCATTGTGTATGCGTGTGTGCGTGTGTGTGTACAAACCATGTTTTCTTTATCCAGTCATTCCTCACCTGGCTTCTGGGTTGGTTTCATATCTTGTATGTTGTGAATAGTGTGCAGTGAACCCGGGAGTGTGGGAACCTCTTTGACATATTGATTCGCTCCTGTTCTTTGGCTTATCCTCAGGAGTGGGCTTGTTGGATCTTGGGGTAGTTCTGTTGGTAATTTTTTTGAGAAACTTCTATGCTGTTTGCCATAATGACTGCACTGATTTGTGGTATTCCCCCCAGCAGCTTAGAATTACCCTTTCTCTGTATCTTTGCCAGCATTTTAAATTTTTTGTCTTTTTGATAATGGCCGTTCTAACTGGGGTAACATGATATGTCATTGTGATTTTGATTATCATTTCCTTGATGATTAGAGATTAGCTTTTTTTTTTTAAATTTACTTGTTGGCCACTTGAATATGTTCTTTTGAGAAATGTCTAATTGACCATTTTTTATCAGATTTTTTTTTTTTGCATTTGAATTGTTGAAGTCCTTGTGTATTCTGACTATTAATTCCCTTGTTGGATGAATAGGGTGTCCCATCACTCTAATAATTATTTATTTATTCCGTAGAAGATTTTTATCGTTACTTTTTTTGACAAATGAGACATGTAACCTACTAAATTTTTACTTTTGTGGCAGTGTTTTTTTGGGTCATATTATTAAAACGGAGTCTTTGCCCAGACCATTGTGCTAAAGTATTCCCCTGTGTTTTCTTTTAGTTTCATAGTTTGGGGAATCTTACATTTAAGTCTTGGATCTGTTTCAGACATTAAAAAATATATATATATATATCTTTCAAAAAAAAATATATATATATTTTGAAAGAAATCCAGTTTCATTTTTCTGCACATGAATATTTAGTTTTCCCAGCACCATTTACTGAAGAAACTATCCTTTCTTCATTGTATGTTCTTGGGGCCTTTGTCAAACATCAGTTGGTGTAAATATGTGGACTCACTCCTAGATTCTGTGTTCTGTTGGTCTGTGTGTCTCTCTTTATGCTTTATGCTGGTGCCTTACTCTTTTGATTTCTAAAGCTTTGCGATGCATTCAGCTTTGTGGGTTTTTTGTTTGTTTGTTTGTTTGTTTTTGGTGTATGTGTGTGTGTACATTTGGCCACTTAGGATCTTCTATGACTTCATACAAATTTTAGAAGGATTTTTTTTCTTTTAATATGAAGAACATTGTTGGTATTCTGATAGGGATTGCACTGAATCTGTAGATTGCTTTAGGGTAGTATGTTCATTTTAGCAATATTAATTCTACCAGTTCATGAATGTCTCTGTGTGTGTGTGTGTGTGTGTGCACGCGTGCATGTGTGTCCTCTTCAGTTTCTTTCATCAGTATTTTATAGCTTTCATTGTAGAGCTCTTTCACCTCACCTTCTTAGTTAAATTTATTTCTTATATTTATCTATTAATTTTTGGTTGCTATTGTAAATGAGATTGATTTCTTAATTTCTTTTCAAGCAAGTTTGTTGGTGGTTTGAAGAAATGCTACCAGTTTTGTATGTTGATCTTGTATTCTGCAACTTTACTGAATTCATTTAGCACTTGCAGTAGTTTTTTGCACCCTCCAGAGACTCTTGTGATCTGTGTATGAGATTATGTCTTCTGCACACAGGGATAGCTTGACTTGCAAGTTGCCTCTTTTTATAGTGCCAGATGCCCCTCGAAATCTCCAGCTATCACTCCACAGGGAAGCAGAAGGTGTGATTGTTGGCCACTGGACTCCTCCCATCCACACCCACGGTCTCATTCGTGAGTACATTGTAAGTACCTTCCAGGAGAGGATATGGGTGTCAGGGTGATAGAGATTTCTGCGTTGATTTATCATAATTTTGTGGATAATGACCCACGTGTCAGAACATCTGGTACCCCACTTTCCCCTTTCCTGACCTGCCACTTTATAAGATAACAGGGTGTTCTAGACCTCTGGTTATTTTTAATCATTTTTTCCTTCTCATTTTAGGTAGAATACAGCAGAAGTGGTTCTAAGATGTGGGCCTCCCAGAGAGCTGCTAGTAACTCTACAGAAATAAAGAACTTACTGGTCAACGTTCTGTACACCGTCAGAGTGAGTATTCACAGCTGTCCTGGCCCTCTGGTCAGTCTTGGAAACTAGAGACATGTCTCCATTTCATGAGCACTCCGTGCTTACTTTTAAGAGTGCGTATTGTTAGTCCATAAAATACCCAGCTCCTTGTCCTGAGGAGGGAAGCAGACTTCCCACAGATAATCAAGCACTTAGGCAATGCGGCTTTCCCAGCTTGTAACCAGATTTTCTGCTAGCTTTCCAGCACCTATAACTTTTGCACATACCCTTTTCTGCTTATCTTTAGCCCCAGGGTGAGGCAGAGCTATTGATAAATGGCATTTATAAACTGATTTTGTGAGGTTCTTATGACATGTAATGTTCCCTTTAACAGAAAAGAGAGAGATTTTTGTGTAAAGCATGTTTGAGACCATTACATGCACAACCTCCAGAAACCCCCTTGTACTAATTTCCCCAATACCCCTTTTATATATCTGTGCATTTAGAACTTGGATACCCATACATACACACTGGCCATTAGAAAAACCTTGACATGTGTCTATCAAGAGCAATTTTATAATCTTGGGACTATCATGATTTACTTTGCCCAGGCTCCTTCCCTTTGTTTCTTCCCCCTCTCATTTCAATTGCTGGGACCCCTGAACTTCACAGGTCACTCTCTATATAATTTTTCCACCCTCATTGCCAAAATTTCACCCCTTTAGCTCATTTAGAATTCTTGCCATATGGTGTTATTGCCTTTATTTCATACTAATTCACACTCTAATTTGAAAAGGTGGCTGCGGTGACTAGTCGTGGAATAGGAAACTGGAGCGATTCTAAATCCATTACCACCATAAAAGGAAAAGGTAAATGATTCTACCAGCATTTGCAGATTTAGAGAAGATAGGAGCCCTTTGGAAATGACCTTCAGTATGACTGGAAAGGAGCAGCATAGATTAGAAAACTTCACACAGCTTCTTTCTCCCCAGCACATGCACACATCTGGGTATCTCCAGGTGCTTTAGATAGCAGAAGTCTTTTTACATAACTATTGAGTGTATTTCTCCTCCTAGAATTGAAGGGATTTCCAAAGCCAGCAGGCCCATCCTTTTATGAACATGTACAATAGCTAAATAGAAGGAGTCCTCCTTCTCACTAAAGATGGAGATGGTTCTGTACATGTTCGTTTGTGGTGTCTTAAAGAAGGGTCCACGCTGGGGTTTGCGACTTCTCCCACTCACACCAACAAACTGTCAATGGTGGTTTCTAGCATTAGGGCTGACCTTGGGCATTCTGAGTGTGCACTCTTTTGTGTACATCAGCTCACCTAGTTGATCCTTTAGAACAGCTACCAGATTAGGCAAGAAGTGGAAAGAGGATGTCACTTCCCGCAGGCCACACAATCAGTGAGTGATATGCTTGGGACTGGAACCTGACATGCCTGTCTCTGAAGCCTGTGCTCTTTCTTAACCATCATGCTACACGCTACCCTCTGGGCTGAGCCACGTGTGACCCACTGGGTTTCTCTGCTTGCTGGGGTGGCTGGCTTGTCATTTTGCATGTGTGCCTCATGAGGACGGAGTTCTGGTCTGTTTTCTCCACTCTGTCACTAGTATCAAAGAAAACAGTGTTGGTGTGTAAGTGAACTGAAGCATCTGAGGGTTCTGGTACATGTTGGGAGATGGACAGTAGCTCAGCTTTCTGAATGGTTTTTCTCAGCCATGGCACCAAGGACTTTCATTCTTGGACTTGGAAATATAAAAATCACATGAACTCTGTGGTGTGGAACATGATTGGGGGACTTTGCTTTACCCAGAGCCTGTGAGACAAAAGCTCTGAGACATCAAGAGTCACTCTGATCCCCTCTAAAATCTGCAACGTGGAGGTCAGGGCACAAGGCAGCCAGACTTAGCACTGCCAGTTGATAGGCAGAATGCTTGTAGGTGTTGGAGAAAGCATGCTGCTGGATTCACCATCCATTAGTTTTTAGGCTTATTCTTTCTCTCCAAAAAATCTGGTTCAAAACATTCTGGTCATCTGTCCCTAATAGAAGGGATTTTTGTAAAGCAAGAGACTTCCTTGAGCTTTGCAGGCACAAGTCTTACCTACACTTGAAAATCTCAGGGGGTGGTTGCTTTTCTTAAGCTTTTTCTCTCTGATTTTGATGAGTTTCAGCTCCTCATGTGGGTTTTGGTTAGAGTATGTACAGAGACAACTGTGCTGTGTCAACAAGTATTGTGAGATATCTGTGACCTGGGATCATAACATAAGAAGATGAAGGTCAAAGGCAGCAGTGGTATCAGCCAGAATGCAGGTTCATTAGCGAATGTGGTGGATTGGTAATAATAGCCATGGAGGACCAACCTGTTAATGAGCTCTTTTGGTACAGTAAGCACCATGCTTCTTGTTTACTTGAGTTCATAGAGATAAGTATTTTTATCCTCATTTAGTAGCTGAAGAAACTGGGCTTTGAAGAAAATTGTGACATGTCCCTGATCACCATGATTTTAATTTGGGTTGGCTTTAACACAACATCCTTGCTGTTGGACTCTGATTTGGATTTCTGAAACTTCTCACACTCTTTCTTCTGGTTATTGTGTTTTCCTCAAGCCCAGTTTCATGATCTGTTTATCATTTGGAGGGACTCCTCCAGATTTTGACACATCTCTTTTGCCACCAGATATTACCCACTACTTTGAATCTCTCTTGCCTTTCCTATATAAGGGGCATATGTGCTGAGAATCTCATAAACACATTCATTTAAATGGTGTCTTCTGGTCACATGTATCCAGTGGGACCATCTTGAATTACGCTGGTCTCAGCAGTGACAGATTTCTTGTGGGCAGACCGTCCAATGATTGCACCATGCTGATCTGTTGACCTAAGGGTGGTCTTTTCTCTGGACTGCTCTCTCCTTGCCTACCTCAGCTCTCAGATTGAGCTCTGATCTTTTAGATAGTGCCAGTTGCTTACAAGCTCTTTAATCTTCCATAAATGAAACTATTAGAAAGGGATCATGAGTTAAGTGGTAGGCACCATACATTCATAGAAATGTGTATCTTTAGGCTCAAAGGAGATAAGTCACTTGCCCCAGATTACCCAGCTGTTAAATATCAGCAAACAGAACTTTGAACTCAAGTTTGCTGACTCCAGAGGCCACATTCTTATTTTGCAGCACATCTGTTTATCATTTCTGATTCATCTCATTGTCATCCTTCCAAAAGGGGTTGAGGCTGCTGGGACTTTGTCAGTGCCAGTAAAGGTGGTGCTCACAGTGATCTCTTCACCTTAAGAACCAGGTCGAAGCCAGGCTGCTTGGGACGGTTACATAATGGAACTTTTCTGCTTGACCTGATTTCCCGACTGAGCCAAGATTGCTGTGTATACACCAGGCAATGGTGGGCCCAACCTCAGCTTCAGGGTAACAGTGGTATAGAGATGGTAAAGACAGCTGAAGAAGTGCCCTTTCTTCCTCAACTGAAAGATCACTTTGTCTGTTGAGTTGAAAACTGAATTCTGCCTTCCTCCCTTTTCATTGCGTGGTTTCTCTTTGAATTCCCTTTTGTTTTCAGTGATTCCACCACCAGATATCCACATTGACAGCTATGGTGAGAATTCTCTAAGCTTTACCCTGACCATGGATGGTGACGTCAAGGTAATGTGGAAAGTTCAAACCATTAGTTGGGTGGGGCTTTCCTTTGTATGGGAACCAAGGTGATGTAGCACATTAAGATTAAGAAAAATGAATGACTTGATCTGGTGAAGCTAGAGTACCTGAATAGGTTGGTTCTTTCCCCCATGAAGAACAACTTGAGTCTCCACATGTAATTATTCTGCCTCAGCCTGGTGCCTTTTTTTTTTTCTTTAACCATATAATTAAATGGTTCACAGCTACAGTGCAAATAAAGAGTTGGTGTTAATAGAATATGTATGCCCTGTAATTTCCAGCTTTATTAGATTTCCTGGTACTAAGTGCCAATACAGAGGTTCCCACAGTGGAAGAGCAGCTTTCTTGTGAGCGTCAGATACCTTGGAAACACATCCGCCTTAGGTCCCCACCTAGCCACTTGGTTCCCTCCTCCTGCACCAGCAGACCATCTGCTTGGCCCCTCTGCACAGCCAGCTCCACTCTGGTTGTGTGTCCTCCTGCTCTCTCAAGTTGAACCCACTTTCTAGATGCTCTTTTTTGCCTGCTCCTCTTTGCATCCCTCCCCATCCATGAAGTTGTGATGGGACAAACAGCCTTCTGAGTCGTTGTGCCATCTACCTAACTGCAATTTAGTGTCACACCTTTGACTTCCAGAGAGGGTTGGTACAAGAGATGGGTGGCCTTAATGTCTTGCTCCTTATTTATAGTCTTTGGTCTTGAAAATGCTTTTATTTTGTTGATTGTCCCATATTTAAAGATCTATAGATCACAACCTTCTCTGAGCTCTGGACTTAGAAGAAGTATTTTTTCTTCGTGTGTGGATGTGTTTACTCCTGTGGGGAAGTAAGAGCTCACCAGCCAGCTTTGTATTGAACTGTTGGCCTTGACTGCAGGGATAGCCCCAGCTGAGTTTTACCCTTAATTATCTTGGCCTAATTATCTTTGCATTTTTTTCCCTTTTCCACCTTTATTAATTGGTTCTTGTCTTTCTATTCTGTATTCATTTTCTGTTTGTTAAATACATTTTTTATTATAAATGATCTCACATTTGTTTTTAGAAGTAGATGGAGGATGGCTAAATACTAATGGTAGCACAAATAGAACTTGTTTAAAAAGAAACCGCCCATCCATTGAAAAAAATGAGACATCTAAAGAAGCCTGCTTTTTGTAGTTGGTGAATCCCATGGCTGTTCGCTGATTATGATATGTGTCTCCCATATCTTGGCAGGTGAATGGCTATGTGGTGAACCTTTTCTGGACATTTGACGCCCACAAACAAGAGAAGAAAACCTTGAACTTCCGAGGGAGCATACTGTCTCATAAAGGTAACACTTTGCATCTCGTGGTACTTGAGCAGGAAGAAGCGAAGGTTGCACCAACACTTTCCTGGCAGCAGAGCATGTGTGGGGTGCTGGGCAGAGTTCTCTGGAGGTGGTTTTGCATGGCCAGGTCCTTGTCCACTGAGGGCACTGTAAAAGGACTCCTGACTCTAGTTAGAAGGCTTCACTCACTGGTAGCTCAATCCTCCTCCTAACCCATTGGCCTTAAGTGGAAGTGGCAGACTCCAGAGAAGAACTGGAAAGAGACCAGATTAACTGTCGGCACATGATTTTTGTGCTTCATCAGAACAGATTCCTAGATTTAGTTGTCTGTCTCTTTCTAGCCTAGTTCAGTCCCCTTCTAATAAGAGGTAGCATGAGACTTGGGACATGATTGGCATTCAGAAAATATTTGTTGACTGAATGAGTGGACAGACAAACCAAGGAAGGAAGGGGTCCAGTTCTTGCATCTGCAAAGAGCATGCCTCGACTAAAATTTGTGTGTCTGAAAATGGGCTAAAGGGTGAATTTTATTTCTAAGACAAAAAGTTGAGTACTAAGAGCTGTCTGTGAATGTTGAGAATGACACAGGAGCGTCCCCCGTCGCTCTGCTTCTAGCCTGTTTGAAAAGTACTTTCAGTCAGTTTTATTCATTTCTTGTTTTTGTCTTATAAGACGGAAACTATAGGTTTTCTGTAATTGTCCCTTTTTTTTCTTATTTGAAACTGAATATTTACTAGATTAAATAAATTGTATAAGGAGTCCATGCAAGGGGGAAAAATTACATTCAGCACCTACTGTGTGAAAGCTTTTACTAAGCTGTTACTGGGGCTGTTGTCTCACACAACCCAAATAATAATTCTGTGAGGGGTGCTCATCTTTTGGAGGCATAACACAGGTTCAGAGAATGAGCAGTGCTCTCACAAGGCAGCAGAGTCAGGATTGGAACCCATATCTTTCCAGTTCCAAAGCCTGTGACCCGTCGCCTCAGTGTTACACCAATATAATCAGCAAAGTTAGGCATAATCTTGGTAGCTGTTGCCTGAGATCTATGAAGAGGCAGCTCAATGCAGGGCCTCACGCCAGGTACTTTACACGTCTTTTCTTTTAATCCCCGCAACAGCCAGCTGCTATTCAAGTACTATTATTTTTCCTCCATCTTACAAACAGGGAAGCAGGCCAGAGGGGTTTAAATACTTTACCAAGGATGTTTTAGTCACTGCTGTGACTAAAATATCTGACCAGACCATTTTAAAGGAGGAAAAGTTTATTGAGGGCTCACATTTTCAGAGGTCTCAGTCCATAGAAGGCTGGCTCCATTCCTCGGGGCTCCAGGCAGGAACAACATGGAAGAAGCAGCTCACACGGTGATCAAGAAGCAGAGAGAGAGAGACTCCACTTGTCCGAAACGAGTATATACCCCACAGTCACACCCCAGTTCCCAGCTCCTCCAGCCACACCCTACCCCTTCAGTTACCATTCAGTTAATCCCTGTCAGGGGATTAATTTATTCATTGGGTTAATGCTGTCAACAACCCAATCATTTTTCCTCTGAACCTTCTTGCATTGTCTCACACGTGAGCTTTTGGGGACACCTCACATCCAAACCATAACAGAGGTACAGCCACAAGGGGTAAAGTCAAGCCTTGAACCCTCGTCCTTCTGATTCCAAAGGTTATCCTGTTAACATGTTCTCCCTTTGTTCACTCTTAATTTAGTTTAGGGAATACATGTTTATTTCAGAAAATGTTAGAAGGCATAAAATGTGTAATGGAATTTTCTTTAATTTCACTTTATATTTCAGATATTTCCACTTTTTTTTTTTTTACACGTTGATCTCTCTATCTTTACAAAATCAGAATGATACTATATATAGTTTATCCTTCTCTTTTCATGTAACATAAGGATTTTCCAGTGTCAATAAATATTCTTTGGAACAAATTTTAGAGGTTGCATAGTAGTTTGTGGGACACACATGATTTAGCTCTTGCCCTGTGGCCAGTCAGGTCAAGCAATTTATTCTACTGCAACAGACACTGAGATGATCTCCTCATTTGCAGATTTTTGAGTCCCTCTCTGATTTTGTGGCATAATTGATTGGAAGGGCATGATTTTTCAAGACTCCTCTAATACAGGGCCAATGGCTATCCAGGAGTGTTTTACCTATTTTATCCTGAGATGGTCAGCTGTAAGAGAAATTTCCCAGTGCCCCTGAGGTTGTATTACATGACTGCTTATCTATAAATAAGTGTTAAATAAACTTTTAAATTAACAAAGTCCTACATGACTGACTAAATTGAGAGATTATTTTTTTAAATAGCACGTGTATATTGACACAAATTCTGAATTAACACCCCGCCTCTCTTCGGGCATCTCCTTGTTTTCACAGTTGGTAATCTGACAGCTCATACATCCTACGAGATTTCTGCTTGGGCCAAGACTGACTTGGGAGACAGTCCTCTGGCATTTGAGCATGTGGTAACCAGAGGGGTTCGCCCACCTGCTCCAAGCCTCAAAGCCAAGGCCATCAACCAGACTGCAGTGGAATGCTCTTGGACTGGCCCCAGGAATGTGGTAAGTGGGCCACTTGTGTGGACCATCACAGCTTGAATGTGGACCCTCCCTTGATACAAGGCCACAGGACAGACCCAGGGCTCCTCTCTGCTGCTGGTTCTTCCTTTCCTACCCTACACAAGCCATCCTCTTGGTTAGCTCTGGAGGCACCTGCCATCCCAGCCCCAGTATCCCTTACCATGCTCTATCCTGGCTTCTAAGAAATAGTACCACATGTTGTTGTTACTGTGTAGACCTCATGCAGGTAGAGGGTGGCATATTTCTGTGCTTGGGGACTCAACTTGGATCACGGACTTCATGAGAAGTTTTATTTAACAGCCTCTGCTCTTTTATATGACCCAGAAGGTGATGCCGAGGCAGCCCTGAGCCCTCTTGGGGATTCCCTTTTACCTCAAAGTAGATTCTACTTGCAAAGGGACCTTTTTCTCTATTGAGAAACCCAGCTCGGGAGGGTCGTCTGTCACACCCAGCTATCTTCCCAGAGTAGGGCATAACGTAGGAATGCTGGAACATCACTTAATCTTAGGGTCACTGATTACGTGTGACCTTGGAGAAGCAGCCATACTGTGCTGGTCCTGACTTGTGCTCTGGTCACATGCATCGTAGCTTTCATAGGTGAGAGATCAAAGGAGCTGCCTGTGGGAACTTTCACTTCCGGCTCTTTCTTCAGTTCACTGAGCACTCTGCTCTGGCAGCCCTTGGTTTTCCTCTTCACCTCAAGAACTGCCATCGCCACTGTCCATGTGGGGAACCTTCTTATTCCTCGGTTCTTGTATTCCATGAACCCGTTCCTGCCCATCGCCACCCTACCCCATGGAGCCATAGGCCCCGTCACAGTGAGGCATTATCCTGAGCTCTGAGCCTCCACACTGACTGCAGCATCCCATCTGAGCTTTGTGGCTCCCTCGTTTCTCCATTCCTGTTCCATTTGCATTTGCTTTCTGACTCCTTTTCCCCACTTCCCCACCTATGCTCAGTTAATCACTCCTGGGGCCTCCTTTCCTCTTTCACTACCCTTGTTCTCCCCTCTCCAGTTCTTCTGATGCTGAGCAGAGTTAGGGAAAATTGCACTGTTATCTGGCCTTGGAAATACTTTGCACATCCTGATCAGTCCCCTGTCCCTTTCTGTCACTCCTCCAAACTTGTATAATTTTCAGCCCCATCTTTTTGCTCACGTGCTCTTGGAGAAAATGCTCTGATTCTCCTTACAAAGAAACTTCCTCAACTCCTACCCTCTCATCACAAGCTCACTCAGCTTTCACGCCCTGCTGCAAGCCTCATCAGATCCCCTTTCCCCACTGGAAACTCTGGGCGTTTCCTACATGTACCAGCAGGAGTAAGAATGGCTGCTTTAACAGCGGAACTGAAAGAAACCATTCTTTAAACAGTTTGTTTCCCTCTCAATTAAAACAAGTTTGGAGGTAAGCAGTCCAGGGCTCCTGTTACAGCAGCACAGTTGGGTCCAGGACAGGTTCCAGCCGTCTCCAGCCTGTGGCATCCATCTTCAATGTCACTGCATGGTCCAGGAGCCCTCCTAGAGCCACAGCTATTACCCGTACTTGAGGCAGCAAGAAGGGCCCTCCCTCCATTATAATGAGCCCTCCCAGACCTTCCCACAGGACACTTCTAGTTACATCTCCTTGGCTGGAACCATCATGTGGCCTCCCTTAGCTCCCAGGGAGTGGGAAGTGCAGACTTTCTTTCCAAGTAGTTCTCACTAAGAAACACGGTTCTACTAAGAAAGGAAGAACTGGCATCTTCCGGGAGCTGACAGTGCCTTTTCTCCTGTGTTTCCTCCACACACTTGTGAGATTCTCATGCTCACTCTACAAACTCCGTGGATTTCCTGTCCACTCTGCACATCCAAAATAAAATTTGGCTCTCCATGTCCCTGCTGCACTGTGCTAGCATGTACCCCCTCTTTGGTAAGCCCCCTCTTGGCTCTGGCTCATTATGCCCTCTTTTAGTGTTTTATCTGACGCTCTGAATGCACCTTGTTATATGCCTGTTTTTCTTCCATGCCTGATTCTCCTCAAGAATGAGCTCTCTGGGGACAGAGAGCGCATGGTGTTGACCTGTGCTGATGCACGTGCAGCTCTGTAAGTGCTGTCAGCGTAATGAATGTGGAAGGAAAACTCTCTTTGAGCTCTTTGGAAGCATTTGCAGGATCTTAAATGAGGGATTTTGAGATCATGAGGTCGCTGGCCCATGTGCTGATGTTGTTTCCATTCTCTGCTTTTATCAGGTTTATGGTATCTTCTATGCTACATCCTTTCTTGACCTCTATCGAAACCCGAAGAGCTTGACTACTTCACTCCATAACATGACAGTCATCGTCAGTCAGGATGAGCAGTATTTGTTTCTGGTAAGTTTCCCGAATGAGAGGCAAAAGGAGTTCCCATTTTTTAAGGGATGTCTTAAGTCCTGGGTTCCTGAGTTCAACCTGGATCTGGGGAGCTGGACATCTGGATTCCAGCATTGGTGTGCATGATAGCGGGAAAGTTCTCTTCATAAGCATCACAAACACCCAGCTGCAGCTCCCTAAGGGAGGACTGATAACAGAGACAGATAAATCAAAACCTTTTGTCAGATTCCATTTCTTGGAATTTACCCTACATACTTTTATACATGTGCCAAGACAGATGGAAAAAGATGTTTGGTCCATTAGCACTTGTGACAGTAAAAAGACTTGAAACAACTTAAATGTACATCAAGAGAGGAATGGCTAAAAATATTATGGCTTGTCCAGGAAATGGAACACAGAGCAACAAAAGAAAGACAGCTCCAAAGGTATTGATATGGAAAAACTGCTAACCTGTGTCAAGGGTCAGAAGTGAGGGGCAAAATATGTGTACTGTTTTCTCAGTTGTGTAAGATTATTTAAGAAAGACTACATAGACACACGCATACGGACGGGCATATATTATGAATTTATACACTCACATCTATGTCTGTGTGTGCATAGGATATTTCTGGAAGGAAGCATAAAAAACTGTGAGCAGTGGCAAATGGTCTGGGCTAGGTTGGGAATTACTTTATATTTTACTTCTTTTTTATGAGTTGAATTTTAGTTGGTGTACGTCACTTTTATTGAGAGCATAGTGAAGATTGTGTGAGCTCACATGGTATCATTTTTCTGTGTGTGTACTTGGCCGTAGGTCCGGGTGGTGGTACCTTACCAAGGGCCATCCTCTGACTATGTTGTGGTGAAGATGATCCCAGACAGCAGGCTTCCACCCCGTCACCTGCATGTGGTTCATACAGGCAAAACCTCGGCTGTCATCAAGTGGGAATCACCATACGACTCTCCCGACCAGGACTTGGTGAGCAGGCTAGGCATCTGGGCAGCCTGGCTTATTCTTAGCATGCCTTGGGAAGGGCTAAAGGGAGTCCAGCAATGGATAGGAAACACAGGCCTGGAGGTTGAGTCAACAGGACTCACCCCATTTCTGACTTGATCATATTCTTAGAGTTGCCTCTTCTTAGTTGGTGCTCCTCTGTTTTTCCTGGCTGCCATATTAATTTATCCCCTTCCTTGACCCTCTGAGACACAGGTCATCAAACAAAGGCCCACAGACCAAATTCAGCTTATTTTCTTTAAATAAAGCTTTATTGGAACCAAGCCACACCCATCTGTTTACATATTGTCTGTGTTTGCTCTCATGCTTCAAACAGCAGAGTTAATTAGTGACCACACTGGTCCTCATCTGGCCCCCAACACCTAAAATATGTACCTTTTCTGAAAGTTTGCTGACCCCTGTTTAGAGAAGGGGCCTTGATCCTAGGAAACACCTCCCAGTTCTCCTTGCTTCAGATTGCTTTTATCTTTGCCCCTCTTCATATTGGGGGTGGTCAGTTTTAACAATGCTTGATTTCTAAGACTCCTTGACTTTCCGCTTCTTCCTGATGACTGGGTTTCCTGTGCTTATTGCGTGTCCCTTTATTCCCTGCCCTCATATATAAAGAAGCAGCCTGGGAGAGTTACCTAGAGCTTTTTGTCCAGTAGAGCCAGCATTGAACACTTGTTCATTGTCTTTCCACTGACAATACCATAACTGTTGCAGTGTTGGAGATGCAGAAGTCAAGTACTGAATTTCAGTGTTCTTACTTGTCCTAACCTAGCTCCTGATGCCACAGTAAATGTGGCTTTTCCTGGTGACTTTTTCTTTTTTCCCTCAAATCTGTGTAAGTTCTGAGTACATATTTGTTAAAAAGGCTGGCCCTGGCTACCCCAAAGACATATCAAAGAACAGAGTCAGACTTTGGGACTCAGAATATTATGGAGGGTCACAGTCACTCTGTAGTCAGCCCTCTGTACCCGTAGGTTCCATATCATGGATTCAACCAAAGGCAGATTGAAAATATTCGAAAAACAAATTGTCTACACTGAACATGTACAGGTGTTTTCTTTTGTCATTTTTTCCTAAACAATACTGTATATCAACATTTACATTGTAATAGCTATTACAAGTAATCTAGTGATGACGTTGAGTATATAGGAAGATGTATGTAGACTGTAGGCAAACATTACACCATTTTGTATAAGGGATGTGGTATCCACAAGGGCCCTAGAACCAGGCCCCTAGAGATGAGGGATACCTGTACTTGGGTTACATTGTCTGCCATTGAACTATGAAGAATGAAGAATACCAAGTTTCTGATTACCACTCTGATTTTTTTTTTGTCCTAGTTCTATGCAATTGCAGTTAAAGATCTGATAAGAAAGACTGACAGGAGCTACAAAGTAAAATCCCGCAACAGTACCATGGAGTACACCCTTAACAAGTTGGAACCTGGAGGGAAATACCATGTCATTGTCCAGCTGGGGAACATGAGCAAAGATTCCAGCATAAAAATCACCACAGGTAAGTAAAAGAGAGATAAGAAGCCTTCCTGCCCAGCAGAATGCCCATGGTGCTGGACCACCTGTCAGGAGCTGTCCATCAGGAATTGCCCACAGCCTGCAAACACTGCTCTTCGGTGTCCACACTGCAGCAGAACAGCAGATCTGGGCTGCAGTGAGATAGCCAGGGCCCAGGGGACTGGGGAGTGGCTCTTGTTTTCCATATTCTCCACATTCTAAAAATCTCCTCTCTCCTAGCTCGTTTTGACATTAGTAGGGGAGAAGAGGAGGAAAGCACAAGAGAGTTAGGAAATATAACTGAATATTTACCACTCAGGCTGAGCATTGCATCTGAGGACCTACCCTGATGTCACAGGGGTTCATTGGTGCAGTCTGACATGGAAACA
The DNA here is from genome assembly GCF_964194105.1 of Spermophilus citellus. Classification (NCBI taxonomy): domain Eukaryota; kingdom Metazoa; phylum Chordata; class Mammalia; order Rodentia; family Sciuridae; genus Spermophilus; species Spermophilus citellus. The sequence goes on along the minus strand of NC_138183.1, from coordinate 147,186,459 downwards.
GGGAGACCAACACCCCGGGAAGTAAATTAGAGGGTAGTCAGTCTCAAGTTCAGAAAGCAGATGATAAGCGCAGTTACTTAGACAACATCAGACAGTATCAGGAGTACTAGTAGTGGAGGCTCAGCCCCATTTGGGCTGTGGTATGAACAGGGGCCCTGGGTCTGCTCAGCTGCCATTCAAAGGAGCTGCAGAATCCCTTTCCTGTTCCATCCCTCCCCTTCCCTCCACCCCCTGCCCCATCTTGGTTTTGTCCATCCTTATGTCTGAGAACTATTACTGTCCAAGCTTCTTGGCTAAGATTGTTCTATCCACAGCAAACAAGATGCCAATTGAAGGTATCTACCATGTGCTAGCTAGGCTCTATGCTAGGCAGGTATGTGTTTTTTTTTCCTTCCTTAACCCAGGCCTCTGAGGCTAGTATTATTTAATCTCTCTTTAACAACAGGAAAATGGAGGTTTAAGTATATATCTACTAACTGCATCCTATCTCATCTTTAATTTTCAGTTTCATTATCAGCACCTGATGCCTTAAAAATCATAACAGAAAATGATCACGTTCTTCTGTTTTGGAAAAGTCTAGCTTTAAAGGAAAAGCATTTTAATGAAAGCAGGGTAAGTTCCTCCCTTATTCACAATGACTTTGGAAATGTAATTGAAATGGTATTTTAGAGAAGAGCTCGTTAACAGCATGCTGGTGTAGAAAGTGTAAAAAAAGGGGGGTAGGGAAGAAAGAATAGGGCATCAACGTGAACTTGAGAATTAAAGGACCATTTCTATGGGATTGCTAATTAGCAAGATGTTTATATTGCACATTAAAGATGAGAATCTCTACACTAAGCACTTTTCAGTCTTGTACTTGTCTTCCCCAGAAGAAAGGGAAATGGGCTGGAGCCCTTGTTGTGCTTCCTGAAGCTGGGCCAGGGCTCAGCATTGGAACCAAGAGCCCACCTGCCCCAGTCACTCCGAGGCCTGGGGCTGTGGCCATGCTGCCATCATGGCACATCATCACTTCCTTCCAAAGGAAATAGAGGGAGTTGGAAATACTTGAATCTACTCTGTTGACTTATGAAAAACACCTTTTGCTTTGTTTTGTTTTGTCATTGGCAACCAATGCTGCATCCACATCAGAGGTTAGGGAAAGGAGAGCAGGACCTAGGTGATTTCCACCTGGTAGTGGGCAGTCTTGAGTGGATCTGGATTGGCTTCCCTGACCACAAGGCATGAGCTCAACAGGGACTCAACACAGCTGTGGCTCCCTGGAGGAACAGTGTAGACCAAGGGCCCAAGGGGCCTCAGCAGTCACAGTGCACTGTCACAAGCAAAGCTCAAGTCAAACTTGAAAATCCTCATCACTCTGTGAGAGTTTCCCAGCTACGACATGTAAATGGTAATATCTTTAGATACTAAGAATGTTGTTGGATCAATTCAAAATAAATGTTCCCATTTGAAAAAGGTATAGTTAAGGAAGTAAAAAATTCCAGCAGCAGTAAGCCAGTGGAGAAAGGTTTAACCTCACTGAGAGTCCAAACAAAAAGGATGAGGCACTTGTATGTTAAATCAGCAAAGACCCCGGGGGAAGAGTGTGTGTCATCAACGTGGGTGATCAGGGGAACAAAGCACTCAGAGAATACGTGTTGGTTCACCCTCCTGGAAGGTCCTTTGGTAATATGTATCAAAAACATTGAAAGTGTTCATGCTTCTTGATCCAGCAATTCTTCCAAAAGTTTTCTCTTAGGAAGCAATGTGCATAAAAATTTATATGCATTATTAATAATAGAAGAAACAACTCCCAACAGAAGAGAACTATTGAAATAAAGTTTAGGTTGTTGATGTTTGTGTAATTTAAATTATTTTCTTTATGTTATTGTGTGTTTTTCAGATGTCCTAGACTGAATATATGTTAGATAGTCAGTATAAATTGCTAGTTTATAGAAATAACTACAGGGATGGGATGCCAGGCAGGTGCCAAGAAGCCCAGTTTGGCCTCCATTAGCCATTAGGTGATGCTGCCTGGGGACGGCAGAAGCCCAGCTTTTAGGTTGGAGTTGCATGTAGGTCAGTGTTCCATTCCTAGGGGGGGGTCCTGGCATCAGCATAGCTTGCCCTTTCCCCTTCTCTCTGGCTTGGAGTTGGGAGACTAGACAGGTCAATGTAATGTGAACAAGAAATCACTGATTACGCAGTGCTCCCCTGTGAGGATAGAGATAATGGATGGAATCATTTTTGAGGCACTGGAAATGGATGTTTGTAGCTTTGGCACTGAAATCACTAGTGAAGTCCAGTAGTCAGCCTGATGCCATCCAGCATCCTGGGTCAGCACTGTCAGAGGGTGACTTCCCTCACAGGAATTCAGGCAGGAGTCTTCCGACACAGTCCAGAATATTATCCCATCCCCTTCTCCCATGCACAGGTGCCTGTGCCTTCTGAAATGTTGTTATCACAGCCAAGACGGTCAGAGCTGGGATCAGCTTAGGAAGAGCTAGAAAGAAAGGAAGCAAGCTGGCAGTGGTCTTCCTAAGTACTGCACTAAGGAGAAACGTGCTGTCCTTTCTGATTGTAAATTCCCTTATCTTACCTATTGCTGGAGGCCACGCCAAGGGTGATCTAGTATGAGTCAAATCCCATACTACCAGCTGTGGCTGAAGAGTCCAGGTTCTTTGTGGTATTGAATATTGCTTGAGACAAGTGACTGCTGATCAGAATTTTGAGTGTATATATGCTGAAATAGCTTTCCTTGGGCCACACTTTTCACTTTTAGTCTTCAGTTCCCAAGTGGGTGCCGTTGCTAGTTGAAATGCTGGGATGGGAAAAATTCCTGTTTTTTGAATGCAGTGTCTCCATGGTAATGTTTTTTTTTTTTAAAAGCTAGTGAGAAACTCAGAGTGCTTTAGCATCTATAAAAGCTGCAGTAAGGGGCTCAGACATGGCTGGAACCAGTAGTAGAAGCTGTTGGGTTCCTTATTTGACCTCCTGAGAAGTCTTGTATGTGTTTGTTTTCAGGGCTACGAGATACATATGTTTGATAGTGCCATGAATCTCACAGCTTACCTTGGGAATACTACTGACAATTTCTTTAAAATTTCCAACCTGAAGATGGGTCATAATTATACTTTCACTGTCCAAGCACGATGTCTTTTTGGCAGCCAGATCTGTGGGGAGCCTGCTGTCCTACTATATGACGAGCTGGGGTCTGGTAAGTTGCCCTGCACCCAGTTTCTGCTGTCCCTTCTGGGGAAAGAGGAAGGATGTAGAGTAGTCCCATGAACATGTGTCTATTTCTAAAGACACTTGAAATGTTCTCTTAGCTCAGAGGAAAGTCATTTAGGTCTCGATATCATGAGGTACAAATTTAGTTAACAAATTCTGAGCCAGGTATAGCATGAAGCTGAGTTTACAAGGTGACCATATTCTGATTGCAAAGTACGAGAAAGGGAACATTTTATTTAAAATGGAGGTGCAATGTGAGAAACATCAGCTTAGCAAGAGTTTTGTTGTTCATTTTTGCTGGACTTCTCAAAGCCTCTAACATGCTAACACACCCTCTGATCCTGCAAGTCAGTAGTTCTTCTCCTCCGTGTGAAGAAACTGACCATCTAGCCCTCCGGTCATCTGAGTTGTCAGCCTCAGATCTGGATCCCAATTTGGGCCTGGGCTATGTCTTAGGAAACTCATAGATACCAGTGCTGGGCCATGCTCAGGGTTTACCCAAAGTCTGTTTGCACCGGCATAGCTTGGCCAGGATTTCAACAAACATTTTGCCACTGGTCTTTTTAGTTACATTCACTCCCAGCCAAGAACTAACCAGGGCTCAAGCCAAAATCTTGTGTTAATTTGTTAAGTGTTCCAGCACATAATATTTCCTGGGTATGATCATGCAGAATACTCATCCTCCTAAAAGAGGGAGCCCTGCTTTCCACCTTCCTCTGGTGAATCATGGTGAATCAGAGGCTCTGAGAAGGTCCCACAAAAAACAGACAGCAGAACTCTTGTTAACCTCCTGTTTCCTTACTAGCTCCCAGTTTTCAAGTGAAACTAGCTAGCAACCTGTGCAGTATACTCCAGGAAAACCTGTTGTGAGGACCGGACCAGCTGCCTCTGAAACGAGGACCATCTGGAGCTCTCATTCCTGATGCTTCCACTGAGCTCCAGCCTTTTCTTATTTACCACTGCACAGTTGGGATGGCCTAGGACACATTAAATAAGAGTTTGACAGTATTTTTTCTAAAGTTTTTTTTTTTAAGAAAATAAATGAGAATTTTAAATAAAGGCATGAATATTAAATTGCTGGATTAGGTTTAGCAGAGATGACTGATCTCTGGGCCATCTTTGTGAGTATCCTGCCAGGCTGAATCCCTGGGTAGCAGATCCCTTGCTGGGCCACCTCCCACTACACTGGAGAATAACCCCCAAGCCTATGGAAACCTAGACCAGGAAAGTCCACAGTGCCTCCTTGGCTAAAAATGGACTCTTAAGCTCCATTTTCTTGGCTCAGGTTCAGACTGGCCCTGCTCCCTTAGGGGCTTTTGACATGAACAGTTTACCCCCTTTCAAGATGGCGGCCCCTTCCCTAACAAGGGTGTTGGAGAGGGATGGCTTGCCCCTGAGCCCCAGTGGTATGATTGTATCTGTAAATCATAATAAGACTTCATTTCTATAAGACCAGGGAAGTGGCCTCTTTGTTAGGTTATAAACATCTAAGTGGCTTTGCAGAGAACTTTAAAAAATGTTAAAGGTATATTGAAAGGTGATCTCCCTCATTTTTTTGTTTTACTTAAGTTTAAAAAAAAACCTTATAAAACTTCACGAGCTGTTAAGTCAGTATTGTAGTAAAGGAATCTCGTTTGTATCACTTAATGGAGCTTCAGGTAATTGCAGTTCAGAGTGACTTTGGTGCCAAGTAGGGGGAAATAATTGCAATCTCGTTAATTAGTGGTCTGATTTCACATCCTCTCATGTAAGGCGAGCAAGTGGTCTTAAGTAATAATGCTAATGAAATCAATGTTGATACCCCAACAAAGGTCTCCCTTCCAAGAGATTATCTAAATAACCAACTAGGCAGTGATTAGGAGGCTAATGTAATTACCGCATTAGCATGCGCAAGGCCCATGGTCTGTCACTCAGGGCGAGTGGTTGGGAAACATTCAGGCCTCATGCACGTGCAGGAACGCATCACAGCAGACAGGTGATTGGGTAGCTGTGCTGAACTTCTAGCTTTTTTGGTAGGTGGGGCCTTGCGGAGCCACCTGGTGCATTCTCCTACCCTCAGGAAGGAGGCTCATGGTTGGGAATTTTGCCTCTGCAGGGGGAGATACAGCAGCCATTCAGGCTACCAGATCTACTGATGTTGCTGCCGTAGTGGTTCCCATCCTGTTCCTGATACTGCTGAGCCTGGGGGTCGGCTTTGCCATCCTGTACACAAAGCATCGGAGGTTACAGAGCAGCTTCACTGCTTTTGCTAACAGCCACTACAGCTCGAGGCTGGGTTCAGCAATCTTCTCCTCGGGGGATGATCTGGGTAAGTGGCAGGGCCACTGATCTGATTGGGAAGTACCTACCTCCAGCTTACCTTTTGACATGAGAGGAGTTGTTCATTAGCTAGTGATTCCCTGCTTAGGGTTAAACCATTTGGAACTCATGGCTTGTACCTTGCTCCGAAATTAAAGTATTATGTTCTGTTTACTAGTGTAGTTTGACCTGAAATAGGGAAGAACTGGTAGGAGCGTGCCTTGTGTAGGAAGGCCATGGGCTTTAGACGCCCTGCTTATGGGAAAATTCTCAAGAACGTCCATCTGACTCGTCTTGTCGTGTTCTTCCCAGACCTGAGGTCAGACTGGTATATGCAGTGATTTTGAATTGTGTGGGTGCCTGGGCTGGAGAGCCTGGTAAAGACAAAAGTAGTGCTTCCCCAGTCGGCTTCTATCAGAAGATGCCCTTTAGTGCGACTCTTTCCCCTTCCAGTTGCTAGTGCAGCCTCATCAGCCATTCTTACTTTATGTTGTGATAACATGTATTGTGGGGGAAGGAAGGAGATCGTTTCGTCCCTTCTTAAAACCTTTGCACGCTGCTCTTCTTGAACACTAGGAGAACTTGTAAACCACTTTATATAAGAAAGTGGGTATTTTATTTAGCACCTCAACTCAGGCTGCTAAATGTGAGTTTGCATACTTACTTTTCCTATAAACCAGTTATGATTATTTTTCTTTGCTATAAAGACATTTATGTATTTCCTCTCACTGATCATATGAGATGAGCCCTGCTCACTTCTCAGCTGCCTTCCTTGCTTAATCAGTAAGGAATGGGTGGCTTCTTTGCTTGCCGCTGTTGGGGACAAAAAGTCTTACCCTGTTACCGAGCCATGCAGTCCCCACTAACTGTGGATCAGCACTTAGTTGCACAGGCTCATACCAGGAATGTCAAAGGGACAGCCATTAGTCTGGGAAGTGGGGCTCATAGTTCTTAATCCTCCTCCTTTTTCTCAAAACAGGGTGGGTTCAAAAGAGAAAGCAGACTGAAGTATGGTGTGCCAATGTTGGGTGTGAATAACTCAAATTGGGGAAGCGAAACTACCCATTTGTTTTAGAGTAGGCAATGAGATTCTTCTTCCTTCAAGTTTGACTTGCTTTGTTTGTCTAATAAGTTAAAGCTACCGCTAAAATAAGCTTGGTCACCTATTGATAGGGATGATGACCTAAGAGCAGCAGAGAGGAGCCGAGTTTAGGACTGATGGTTGTGAGTGGCCAGCGATGCTGTGGGTTTAGCTGGGGGTGGATAAGGTGGCGATGCTGTGGGTTTAGCTGGGGGTGGATAAGGTGGGGGTGGGCAGAGCAGTGGCTCATGGGCTCAGGTCCTGTGTGCTGGAACTCACAAAGCCTGACTGTTTTGTCTTTAGGGGAGGACGATGAAGATGCTCCCATGATTACTGGATTTTCAGACGACGTCCCCATGGTGATAGCCTGAAACAGCTTTCCTCACTAGAAACCAAATGGTGTAAATATTTTATTTGATAAAGATAGCTGATGGTTTATTTTAAAAGATGCACTTTGAGTTGCAATATGTTATTTTTATATGGGCCCAAAACAACAACAAAAAATAAAAAAAAAAAAAAGGAAAGAAAGGAATGAATAAACTTTGTAGGGATCAACTGTGAACTTCAAGCCAGGTTGATTTTAGTAACCAAATTGCTTTGATTTGACATTAATGTAGTCTTACACGGCTGTGCTTGCTGGGCATGCTTCTAAGTCTGTGAGATTATTTTTGGTTCAATAAATTGGCCGTTCTTATTATTTTTCTAAGACACAGAAATGTATTTAATAAAAAGTTCAAGAGAGAGTGATGGGTGGAATCCCTCCTCCTTGAGAGTGTGTTCAAATTTTACATTTTGTTTGGATTTAGTTTATGTGTAAGTGTTTGGGTGTCTTATGGGGGAAGGTTCTTTTATGTTATTTGTTAATTTATTGGGACTCTATATAAGGCCAGGCTTTAGTGGTCATCTGATACCACGTACTATAAGCCCCTCGTCCAGAGTGTTGGGCGGTAGAGAACAGAAGATTTTGTTGCCATTCCAAAAGAATCCATTTTTATTCACTTGTGTGTCATGTAATGGTCTTTGGCAGAAGAGAGCTCTGAGTTATTCTAGATTTAAGTTAGGCAGAGCTGCAGCTGGGGAAGCCCTGCAAGCCACAGGTGTTGATGTTAACCCTGGCATTTTACTGTATATGCCTCTGAACAAGGTGTAGCTCCAAAAGTTACCAGGTAATAGCACTGCTTTCTAATACACTGGGATCGTTGTCATTGTGAAAAATAAACTCTGGTTGTGGGAGAGAGTTCTAGATCTGTGCCATGATAGATAACACTGGCAAAAAATAGTATGTGATTTCTGCATTTTCAGTTTTTGTTTTTACTCGCCACTAAAGAAGCTCAAATATAAAATTTTATATTTGGTTTGAGGTGGCCACTGAATTGTCCTCAACAAAACATACTGAAGTGTGCAGTTATTTTGAATTGGGTCAGTGCCTCCTTTCTCTTTTTTCTTTTCATCCACCTCGCTTGTCTGTGCCCTCACCCGTTCTACAGAGAAAGAGCTCAACATGCTCACAGCGATGGAGGCGATCTAACCACTCCCTCCAGTCCACAGTAGCAACAGTACTGGGCTTTGTTCATTTATTCTCTCTAAAAGATAAGCTATGCTTTCATCCTTCTGCCATTAAAATGCCACCCCTGTATTCAAATCATGGTCGTTTGAAAGTTACATGGATCCGTTGTGGACTGCTGCCTGTCTTTAGACTTGGTGTTGTGGGCACCAATGTCTAGCATTACTGTGACTTTTACTGTATGAGCAACCTCACTGCAGAATTTCCTCCCAGCTGAGAAGCAGCAAGCTCTGGGAATATTCCAAAGTCACGCCGATGAATATGTGTCCTTTATATGCAAGCTTTGTGAAGCCCCATCTCCCCTTCAATGCAATGTGTCACCTTCTCACAGGTGTTTTGTTTGTTTTTTCTTTTTAACCAAAAGTATCATTCTTGGGTAGTAATAGAGTTTCATTCTGTCTAGGGATTGTTTGGAAAACAGAGAGCCAATTAAGTTTTTTCGTTGTAAACATTTCTATCTTAGGTGGGGAGTATTTTGACCCGTAGACGTCAGGGTAGGCCTGTTGTTCCTGTTATGGAATGGTGGTGATGATGGGCCTTCCTCTGACTTATTTTCCTTCACTCCCCCTTTTTGATTTTTTTTTCCTCTTCCAGACTGATTTTTTTTTTTTTTTGGCTTTGTCTTGTCTTGCTTTGGAGCTTTTAAGCTCCAAGCCCTACCACCTCTGCTTTAATAAACTCATTAAGATGAACAGTATGGTGGGAGGCAAGTCATTAATTGAACCACTAGAAAGTCTATTTTGTTCTGCCAACTTTTGGTGGCATTTATAAAAAGCCGATGTAAAAGGCTCTGACATATTGTTTTCAGTGATTCCACAGGCAAGCCTTTTTACAGAGCATACGTCTCCAGTTGGCAACTCCAGACATTTCAAGCATCCAGTTCTGGTCACCAGTGCCTCCCCATGCCTAGTGCACAGTCCTGTACAGGCGGCCATCACCCCTCTCCTTGGAAGATGCCACTGTGCTGTTTGAAAACAAGCAGCCTTTTAGGGTTAGAGTATTTTATATAAACAGAAGAGCTAAGGTCCTGAAGACTAAGCTAGATAGATGCAGCTAAGTGTAAATCATATATTTTTATGAACTTTTGAAGCACACATTCCTGTTTCCCTCCACATAGCTTTGTGGGGATTTTGATGTATCTATATGCCATCTGCAAGATTCCAGAGGTTGGAGTAACAGTAGGAAATGAAACAGCCTTTGAAAGTGAAGCTGGATAACTTCACCTTTTAGAGATAACTCTTCATGGTGACCACTGGACCTTCTGGTTACTTGCAAAAAGGGGGTTTTGTACTTTGTGGGAGATGCCCATTTAGAATTCCCAGTGCACAGGGAAAGAATTTTATTCTATCCCAGAATACCAGGAAAGTCAGGTGCTTGCATCCCTGAAGGGGAATTGTACATGAGTTCTCTCTGGAAATTGATTTTGCTCTTTTCTGCATTTAACACACCTGGAGCTTTGTGAGACATGGATCCATGTGGATGAAATGACATAGTTCCAGAGAGAGGCCATGTCCGAGCAGATGGGTTTCCAGAAAGAGAGTAACTACTGGGAACCCTGGTGACCTAGGTAGATAGTTGTGCTGCTGGGGAGCTGGCTGGAACCTCTAGAACCTTTTAGAAGAGTGGCTCCTAGGATTTCATCTCTGGTAGTATCACTAGGGATATTTGTGGAATGGACTGGGGCAGGAGACACATAGCTGCATGATCTCTCCTGACCATCATGTGTGGCCACATACTCACCAGTTTAGGGACTGTAACCCTTCCCAAAACACTGGGCATTTGGAAGGAGCTGGGGAGAGCAATGGAATGGTGAGCCCTTTATAGATGAACTCCCATTTCTCCCTAGAGAATCCTGCTTTCAGACTCCCACCCAGAGGTCACTGCATCTAATAATTGTGTCTCCTGCACTTTCCTAAGAGCCAAAACCCCATTCTTTTAGGTTTGGTTGTTTCCTCCCCCATTAAGGGGGTCAGGGTGAATTCCCTAGAATTCTCTCCCTTAAACAGAGACTGGGGATAGGGGTGGTTCCCATAGAGAAGAGAGCCAGAGATATAACCAAACTGAATGCCACCCCCCAGAGTGATTTTAGGAATTGACTCTAAAACTCTGCAGAATCTTCACTTGTGTTGAGATTGTATCTTGACATTCCTATCATGTTATTTTTCTTAACTGGAGTGTGTGCTGCCTTTCAGGTAAAATTTTTGTGTAATAAAAGCCAGTACATTAAGTTTATATAGACTACTTTCTATGCAAGACTGAGATATGGAATAGATAGCAAGATGTGCAAACTCTTGGGTCCATGGTCAGGATGTCAGCTTTTGGAAGAAGTCACCACCACCGAGCATGGGTTGAGGGAGGACAGATTGTGCATATGTTTCTTCCCACTAATTTTGAGCAGCCATATTATGAATTTAATCATCAGAGCCAAGTAATAACCCAAGAATGGTATTAGTTTCATGTGTAATAGCTCAAATGGAATAAGCATGAATGCTGAAGCGGAACATGATCCTCAGATATTCCATGTCACTTCTCATTTAAGGACTCTTGTAAAGAATTATTAGAAACTTTAGGCAAAGTCAAAAAGTATTTGCAGCAAAATAAAGGCCTATTCTTCTCTTATTTAAAGTGAAGCACTGTATACTCTTTCCTCTCCAAAGCAAAATTAGGTATTTATAATTTCAATTGCCTTGGTAAGTTTCCAAGTCACTGATTTCTGCTGAAGATTTTACTATATTGTTGCACAATTTTAAGATAATTTTTGTCTCAATGTCAACTTTTTTCACTGAATAAAATTTAACTGGGTCAAAAAACGCCTACTTGAAAATCCACTCTATGTGCGTCTGGAGTTGCTCTTTTGAGTGCAGTAAAGATGACTAACATGGTCTCCGAACACCATCGATTTGTTTGTCTCTTTTAAGAGGTGTGTATGTCATAGATGAGAGAACACTAAGACCTGGAATCGTTTTGGTATTAACCACCTGGTCTCAGATGTTGGATCCTTGAAGAACACGGTGTCTTCATATTAGCTGGAGTAGGAAGATGTCATGTGGTTGCTCTGTAGTAAGTGGAGTTCTTCCCTAGGGGTGGTGGCTCTCTTAGAGCTATAACTACATCTAAGAGACAATTTGCTAAGAGGGCAATTTTCAAATCTAAGAAAGCACAGCAGTGCGGAAGAGCTGGGTACCTAGGAACACTCTCAGGGGGGTTTCCATAAACAACGAGGCCATGTGCAAAAGAATGGTGAGCCAACCTCTAAGTCAAGATGGGAGCTGACTGGGTTGGGAGGGAAGGTTCTTCTGTTTTTGTTTTTAATTTTGAAAACTCTGGCATGTTGCTTTTGTTCAGATATTGAGCCAAAACAAAATTCTGGTGTATTATTTAGTTTCATGGATGAGGGAAAAGAGGCTGAGAGAGGTTGAAGTCATTTACTGAGGGGAATCCAGAGTGAATGGCCAAGCCAGCCTTCAGTCCCAGGTATTTCTGACCCTGCATCCTGTTCTGTGTTGCTTTGTCACACTAACCTCATGCCATCATTCAATGTCGGAACAAACACATTCAGTCCAACATGTTGCAGCCAAGGGAGACCTTCCGCCTGGGTGAATTGACCTGGTCACAGCCTTGCCTTAGATTTTCAGGCTTTGATAACTTGTCATCTAATGCATGATAGTGCATTCATCTCATGACTGAATGCAGCTTAACCAGTCTCCTGAGTGACCTGCAGCATCATGTTGTACATGACTATTTCCTTAAGAATTCACCACAGGAAATAGTTCTGGCACTTATAATGTCACATGACCAGTGCATCTTCCCCCTTTAGAAGGATTTACCTAAGAGGCCAGTCACAACTAGAAGGTGACCTAGTGACATGGATGAAGAATAAAGGAAGTGGGGGGGGGGGTCTGAGCCAAAACAATTAGTGCCCAGTAAATAATGAGTGACTGACTGACTAGTACACCACAACAGGAACCATCTACTCTACTTGGACTCTGTGTCTAAAACCCCTGGGTCACAGCTGTCTGTGTCCGTTGTTATTAAGGCCTTTCCAATTGGGGTCTTAATACTTGGAATCCATTTGACATGGTTTCTCTGGACAGGGCTTAGATACCATCTAGATCTGCCACTCTAACTCATTTCTGTTGAGTTACTGAGCAAACTCCTCCCTCCCAATGAAAAACCTATAGCTAATATTCACGTGTTCACATTGGGTTACAATAGAAACTTCCTGGCTTGAGAGCCACTGGATATGTCAGATTGTTCTTCCTATTTTGTGTTGATTTTGAAGTTTAATTCTGGGAGGACATTTCCGAGTCTTAGGAGACACCTTAGCGTAGTTGCCACATTCTGATTACATCAGTCAGCCATAATTATGTGGTTCCCCAGCCTACGGCAAATGAAGACCAGGAAGAGGTGGTCAAAGGCAAATGCCCTGAGGACAGCAGCAGAGAAGCTGAGAACCTTCAAGTTGGAGCTGAAGCAACTCCAACAAACACAACCAGCTGGGGCCATTTAACATAGGGATATTCCTGCACATTAAACAACCCATCCGATGAGCATTACAGTTGTTTCTCCTCTGTTGAGCACCCATTTGCTAGACCATTAAAAAAAAAAAAAAACTTGAATTCTGAAAGTGATCATTTGATTTAGGTATTGATTTTGTTTTAAAAGAGGAAAGTCAGTTTTAAGAGAGATTGATATAGAAGAATAAATATGGCCAACAATACTTGAAGAAATAGTGAACATATCTAGAAATTTAGAGAAATGCAAATTAAAACTATACTGAGGTTCCATCTCTAGTCAAAATGGCAATTTTCAAAAATACAAATAACAATAAGTGTTGACGAGGGTGTGCCCCCACAATGTACACTCATACATTGCTGATGGGACTGCAAATTGGTGCATCCATTATGTAAAGTAAAGCAGTATGGAGATTCCTTAGAAAACTTGGAATGAAACCACCATTTGAACCAGCTATCCCACTTCTTGGTTTATACCTAAAGGACTTAAAATCAGCATACTACAGTGGCACAGCCACACCAATGTTTATAGCAGCTCAATTCACAATAGCTAAACTATGGAACCAACCTAAGTGCCCTTCAACAGATGCATGAATAAAGAAAATGTGGTACATATACACAATGGAATATTAGCTCTAAAATTGATTATTATTTTTGCCAGTAGATTAATGGATCTGGAGACTATCATGCTAGGTGAAATAAGCCAATCCCAGAAAAACAAAGTCCAAATTTTCTCTCTGATATGTGAATGCTAACACACAAGATGGGGGAGGGGGTTGAAGTTCATTGGGTTAGACAAAGGGGAATGAAGGGAAGGGAGGGAGGATGGGAAAAGGAAAGACACTAGAATGCACTGGACATAACTTTGCTATATTCATATATGGACATACCACAAGTGAAACTCCGTATCATGTACGGGATCCTAATTAGAAGAAGTTGTACTCCATGTATGTATAATATGTTGAAATACACTCTACTGTCATGTATATCTTAAAAGAACAAATAAAAAAAATTTAGAAGGAGGTTGTGTAACTTCTACAAGCCTTCACCTGTAGTACAGTGGCAGAGTCAGAGAAGTCAGGTGCTATGCTGTTTCGTCCTGTGAGTACAATACTAGAGGTCTGTTACAATGACACTGTTCAGGGAATCCAAGGGCACAGGCAATACATCTTAAAAACATTCCCACTAGAAGGATTACAATGATGTTTGGAGACTATATAATAGATTTCCTCATGAAGTCATTTACGTAGAACACAATATTCCCTGCTGATGGGAGAGCAACGAAGCCTTTTTCATTTTTATTGGTAAATGCTTTTGTAAAGAGTTCCATAATTAGGAACTCGGAGGAGTCTTTGACTTTGCAATAAAAGATAAATTTTATCAAAATCCTTTGCATCTTGGGGAAGGATTTCCAGAGCATATTTTCCTCACCTGTGCACAGCGAGGCTCAGTATCAGAACACATTCTGTGGACAATAAGAGGGCTAGCAGCAGGCCACTAGGATCCCAGCAGGAGAATGGTTGCCCCTCTTTTCATACCGCCCCAACTGGCTTTGATGCTAGAGCCCCATTAATTTTAAGAAAAGATTACATGTAGGGTAATGTGAGCTTGCAACCATTTACAGAAGAACAATGGTGTTATGCTTTTTAAAATGCTAATGTTATAATTGTAATGTCGCAACCCTATTTAATGCCTTAATGACAACCGATAATGTTTGGGAATCCTTGTATGAAAACAATGACATTTCATACTTAAAACTTGGCATCAGCAAACTTTGAGGAAGAAAAAAGACTCGGATTTAAATGTAAATCAGCCTTTTATGAAATGTGCCCTTTGATTGTACACCAATCCGTAAAACCTTCAGGATCGATCAGATGACAAGGTTTCATAATTAAGACTTATTTTTCAATCTCTTCTTAGCAGAGGCAGAACCTATTAGTTACCCAGGGATTGATTCAGCCCTTGATGGTGCCGAACTGTATGGGCGTGCGTGTGCATGCGTGTTTAATGGAATTTTTCACAAGCAGTAGATAACAATACAAAAGCATTAGTCTCTTGGTTTCATAACTACACTTTATTTGAGACCCCGAACTGCTTGACTGCTCCCGAGAATTAGCATACCTCCAAAGGAGGAAATTTTATTCACATGAAGGTGGTTTATTCTCTGAAAAGAATGCTCCCCCAAGGTGGTTCAAAAGCACTTTGAACAAGGTCAACACTGCGACAATAAATAATAATAATAACGAATAGGTACTTATAACATGCTGGACACTCTTCTGAGGTCTTCTTGTATATGAACTCACTTAATCCTCACTACCAGCCTTTAAGAGGATGCTGTTATTCTCATGTTATGGGTAAGGAAGCTGAAACAAGAAAAAGTGGAGACATTTGCCCACGGTCACATCAGCTAGTTAGAAGCAGAACCGAGATTTGAACTCAGGTAGCCTGGCTCAGAGTGTGACTCCACTGAGAGCACAGATTTGGGTGCATACCCTAGGAGATTATTTTAACCAGCCAGTTTACCTTTTTAAATAATGTTCTTTGCAGAGGGTGGATTATAAAGGGAATTTGTACTCATTGTAGAAATTTGGGGGAAAATAAAAACACCGAGAAGAAAATGAGATTTCCTGGTAATCCCAGAGATAACCCCTGTCAACATCTGGTGCGTGTCTGTTTAGTGCTTTGTTCTGTGGGAGCAACTGTATCTGCTTCTGCTTCTGCTGTCAATCAGACCAAGTCTGCGTGGTGAAGTGCGCCAAATCTACCACTTCAGTGCTGGTTCCAACTAAAATGGCATGTCTGAATTCAAATGTCAGATGCAGAGTGACATCTTCTCCTTTGTCCCTGTAAAGAGTTTTGATAGAGACTTAACTCTGAAGGCCAATGGAAGCCCCGGGCATTGCCACCGTGCTGCCAGCTGCCTCCCTTCTATCCTTACAGTCAGGTACTTTGAGCCACCATGGTTCACACCATTGGAATTCCTAGGAGGGGTCATTCCAATCACCTCCATATCTCTGGATCACCAGATCTACACTTTGGAAGATGGGAGGAACAGGCTTTCCATACATCCCACCAAAGGAAGTAGTAGACAGAAAAGGGCATACGTAACATGGGCACATGAGCAAAAGATGGATCACAAACATGGTTGTCACATTAGATATGTTTAATACAAACGGGACCTAACTGCCCAACAGGGATGTATCTGAAGGGAGATCCCCAGAGGTCCCTAAAGGCTGAGTGGTGGGACCAGTCTCCACAGGTCTGTGTGATGGAGTGGGAGGAAGAGGAACTCGAAGGAGCTTAGGTACTTAGTTTTGGAAGGTGCACACTTTCTCCATTTGGACTGAGCAGGGAATTTATTAAATGGCAAAATGGGTTTCCTAAGTATTAAATTGCATCACAAGGTTATCAGAGGGCATGAAATGTGAATTCCATAGGAGGAGATTCTGAGAGAGCACCCTGTTGGTATCCCTTGTAGTAAATGTCTGCAGTCTAGGATAGGAAGGTAGCAAGCAGAGGGAAGAGAATCCTGAGGATTGGGGCAGTTCCTAGAGAAATTAAAGATGAATGTCAAGTCTCAAGCTCCAGTTGGCAAGAGTTCAAACTACCACAGGGTTGTTGGAATGTCTGAAAGTAACAGATGTGCAGCTGCTTTAAACTGGAAGGTGCTTTGCCAACATAGCTTCCATGGGTGTTCAGGGACAGATCCCACTTCTTTCTCTTGTGACTGACTTTACTGCACGACACTTACCACTTCTTCAGTCACTCACTTCATTATCCAGTCTTACATCAGCCCTCAATTGTTTCATCCAGAAAACTTCTCCCCAGGTTGTAGGGAATCTCTTTGAGCAGAGGTCAGAGTTTTATAAAACACCAGGGGTGACATCATCCCAGAGAGCTCCACACAGCTAGCATTGCTCCTAAAAGAGAGGGTGTCATGGTTCTGGGGTTTGGAATGTCCCACAAAAGCTCATGTGTATGAAGCATGGTCCCCAATGAGGCAGCGTTCAAAGATGGGGCTTTTAGACAATGACTGGATCGTGAGGGCTCTGACCTCATCAGTGGGTTAATGGACTCCTGGATGGGAAGTGGGAAGGAGTTGGAGGTCACTGGGGATAAGCCCTTGAAGGGTCTACGTTCTCTCCAGCCTCCTCCTCCCTCTCTGCTTCCCAGCTGCCCTGAGCTGAGCAGCTTTCCTCTGCCACACCCTTCTACCATGGTGTTCTGCCTCACCTCAGGTGCAGAGCAACGAAGCTGGCTCACCACGGATTGAAACCATGAGCCCAAATAAACTTTTCCTCCTCTAAATTGTTCTTGTCAAGAATTTTGGTCCCAGCGAGGAAAAGCTGACAGAGGGGCACAGGGATACAGCAAGGATCAAGACAGTTTTAACATTCCCAATCTATAAGACTAAGGGCCCTGATGATGCTATTAAGTAAGAAGGGTCAAGTCGGGGCAGGGGTGGGAAGGATGGTGAACTCTATTTTGAACATAATAAGAGGGTAGAGGTCCATCCCAGCAGAGGCAACCAGTTGGCAGCTGGCTCCCTTCATGTAGCAAATCTTGAGCGAGTATCTCTGTACCAGGCACACTCCAGGTGCTGGAGATTCTTCATGGACAAAACAAAACCCCCTGTCTTCAGGGGCTTAGCCACAGGTTCAGGGAGACACACAGTAAGAACAAGAGCCTGCAAAATGACATTGTATGTGGAGTTCAGACGCAGGTAGGCTGGAGAGTTATATCTAGAAAGAGGGTAGTTAGAGGGACAGGTGGAAGAAAAGTCAGGAGAAAGATGTCAGGAGTAAAAAGAGATTTCAAAGTAGCATCTGTATTTCAGGAATCCTCCAAAGTTGAGCCTGGGACAAGCTGGGTTGGACAAAGAGGTAGGCAGAGATCTGGAGTGCTCAGGTGCCAGGAGCACAGGGACCTGCGGAGGCAGCATCTATTTCTGCAAAATGCTGTGGGAAACCAAGGGTGAGGACCAGAAGTGCTCCTCTATGCTAGGCACACTTTGCATGTTAGTTTGTTTGTTTGCAGTGTGGGGATGGAACGCAGGTGTGTGTGTTCTACTGAGCTACATCCCCAGCCCCTTTCATACATTTTTTTTCCCCATGTGGAATTGCATGTGTTTAAGGGTCTTGGCTCTGGGGAAGAAAGCAAAGGTTTAAATCCTCACTCAAAAGCCATGTGACTTGTGAATTTGAACATGTTTCTGCACTATAGTTTCCCCACCTATAAAGACTCATACAGTTATGAGATTGCAATTAGATAATTAAACACATCAGATAATGTGCATCAAATGCCAGGACTAGACAGGTCACCCCGGTTTCCCTTTTTTTCTTCCTGCAGCCCTGTGTGAGGCAGGAAGTCACTGGTGTCCTTGATGAGAAGGTTTATGGGCCACAGTATGCATGGACATTGGATTAATACAGGATGAACAGAGAATGACAGGTGAGGAGGAGACATGACTTTGGACTCCTCACAAATGTTTCAAAGAAGCAGAAGTTCACTGTGAAAAAAACATCAAAGGAAGGGTGTGTTATCTGGGATAGATGGAGGCATGCTTGGTGGCAGTGGGCAAAGAGGAGAAGCAGGGTGTGCTTGGAGAGTGGGGGCTGGCCTTGCTGCCTCTGCTCCATTGTCTTTGTCACCTTGGAATTCATGACTGCAGCTCACCTCCACCTGCTACGGGATGCCAGCATCCCCTTCAGACATATCCTATCCCTTGAACTAGAAGGACCTGGCCCAGCCCTTGCAAGTATCCAGACAGATCCTTGCTACTCCGGAAGGTTTGCTGCTGCAGCTGCTGACAGTGCAAAAAGAGAGCCCAGTTGTCTTGGTCCATTGGGCTGCTGTAAGGGAATACTACAGACTAGGGGGCTTATAAACAACAGAAACTGATTGGTCATTGCCCTGAAGGTTGGAAATCCAAGATGAAGGCATTGGCAGGTTTGGTGTCTGAGCAGGACCCACTTCTTAGTTCATGGACTTCTTGCTGGACCCTTACAGAGAAAAAGGGTAAGACAGTTCTCTGGAGCCTCTTTTATTAATAACACTAATCCTATTCATGGGGCCTGCCTCATGACCCACTCACCACCCAAGACCCCTCCTCCTAATGCTATCACCTTGGGGTTTAGGTTTTAACCTACGTATTTGCTGGGGACACAGCATTCAATCTCTAGCACAAGTCATTATAGCACAAAGGGGGATCTGATTGATAATGGGGACTGATTAAGAGAGAATGGGGGACACAGGACATTCCCTCCATCACCATCATAACCTTGTGTGTGGGGGGGGTGTGGGGGTGCTGGTCTCCCAGCATCCATCAGTGACAGAGCAGGCTTTGGGGAGAGGCCTCTGGACCCAAAACCAGGGGAATGGAAGGGGCCCTGCTCTCAAGAGTCACTCCCTTTTATTCAACAGTCACTCAAAGACTAAGTCCCCAGTAGCAGGGTGAGCACTGGGGATGGAGGACAAAGGGGGCACTGGCTCCTGACAATCCTCAGGCTGGAGGGAACCAGCTTTCCAGGTGCTGGGACAGAGGCCGGCGTTCAACATGTAGGTAACACCAAGTGGAGAGGAAAACCTCCCAGCTTCTTCAGGGCAGTTGTGTAAGGCTTTGGGGCAGAATTGGCACTTGATCTGGGCCATGGAGGATGGGCAGGGGTTGGCCTCATGGGGAATGGGGTGAAGGCAGATGTGTGAACACAGTGGTGTGTGGCAGGATGTCACAGTTTGGTGTGACTGCTGCAGGCCACAGATCAGCAAGGGGTGTGGAAACAAAGTCAGAAGGACTGAAGGGACATGGTGGGAAAGATCTCCCTCCCCTGGACTTCCCCGGGGCTTCCAGGGAACAAAGATAATTCCATTACTTTGTATCTGGCCCCTGTTATCCATTCCTTCGTTTTACGCCACAAGAAGCGGAGGCATGCCCATATGGCATGACACACTAATATGTGGCAGAGCTAGGACACTTTCTGGAAGCCAGCAACATCCTTGAAGTCCAGAGTGAACCAGCTGCTTTCTCACTGTCCTCTAGGAAGGCAGCTTTGGGCTCAAGGACCTTGAACTTGTGCCTACTCTTCCCATCTCACAGGTTCTGAGACCTCCACTTTCTCCTACCTTATAGTCATGCTACTTAGGAGGCTTTCCGAGGAGGAAATATGGGTGGTGGATTGACTAGAGTAAGTACAAATGTACCATGTCATATGCCACAAATGTGTCCTGGAAATTTGCATGTCAGTCTTTTTTTTTTTTTTTTTTTTTGGTAAATTCAATAGAATCTTAACGAAATTAGGAGTTGTTGTCGTTTAATGGAGTTCAAATCTGCCCCTTTTTATTAAGTGAAGGGTCCTTTTGTAATGCAAATAATGTCACAGTTCTGTGAGCTGAGATTCTGTCTTGGCTTTCTTTAAATGAGACACACCTCTACTGAGCAAAATGTGGGCTCCAATGTGGCATTTTCAATTCAGGCTAGCGTCCACCCCTCAGCCTTTGTTGTAATCCTTGCTTTGGTGGTCTTTGTTTATATCAGGTATTATTTTGGCCACTGGAGGGCTCTCCAGCTAGAGAATGACTAGAGAATCCCAAATATGTTCCTGAGCCCAGACTTCAGCTCACACCTAGATTTTTGAGCATGCAAGCACTTCTTGCAAATCGGATTTAACTGGGGGAGACTAGCAGTAGCATTGATGTTTCTTTTATTTAGGAATTTAAGCATAAAAGAAACCTCTATTTAAAAGAGCAGCTTTTGGATTATAGTCTATTTGGAGCTGGAAAGGAGGTACTAATCTTGTCTGTGGAGAGTGATCTTGCAGAATTCAGCACAGCTTAGGAAATCGGAGCTTTGAACAAAGGTTATTTCTCTGTGTGAAGAGAATCACACCAAGATGGATGGAATGAAGTGGGGCAATAGAAATTATTTTTAAAGTGAGGAAAAGAGAGTACGGTTAGGACTGAAAAAACAGGTTGGGGGCTTGGCATCCCACATCTACTAAAATGCCAAATCACCAATGTTTATTTTTGTGCCCCCCTTTTTTTCCTGCCCTATTGTTGGAGGCTGGTTCGGAGATTTTACTTTGTTGAATGTCTGCAAAACATTCTAAATTCTGAGCTCAGAGATGTCAATGCAGGACATGAAATGTTTACTATCCAGTCCCTAATGGATCCAAACACAGACCTGTTACAAAACCAGGCAGAAATGAGAGAAAAGAAAAGGAAAAAAAAAAGAATCAAGATAAGAAATATGAGTTAATGACTAAGTTTCCTTACTTTATAAAATAAAGAAAATTCATCAAAACTCCAGGAACAGTCTAATACCAAGCCAGACAAAAATGAAGTCTCATGTTCTACTCTTTCAAGGTCTGAAACAAAAAGTGAAGTTCACTGTATTGATTTGCATGGGTCCCCTGCGTTAGTAATCTGCCATTACAGAGTGGATCACTGCCAGTGACAGATGGACCTGCAGGTGACTTTGAGGATTAGTTTGGGTCCTAATTTAAGAATGTGGCTCCTATAGAAACAGATTTTGGCCACTGGGGATATAGCTAGTGGCAAGATCTGCAAGGATCTATGAAATATTTGTCCAGCTGTAAAATGCCAAAGAGTCTTTTTCCAATTTATCCCTTAGGTGGCAGACAGGTTCCTAGACCCAAGATAAGGATAGTTTTTTCCTGTACTTATTCAGGGGCGAAATGAAAGAATGGCAAGAATTGGGTTCCAACAGAGGGCCTCAGTTTCCTTCTCAATTTGGGAGTTTATAGGAAAGGGAACAAAAAAGAGTAGACAGACTGACTTCAGTCTCATTTGCCCTTTTTGGAACCTCAAAGATGAGAAGCAGGTTGCTGCAGGTATGCTCAGCAACTGAGTATAAAGGGTGGCAGAGGTCAGCAAGCCTACATCTTTTCACTTGGAAGTTTCTTCCCTTTTTGATTTGCCCCTCTCCACCTGTGGGAAGCACTGTTCAGGTGGCTGTATCTCAGAATTTTGCAACTAGCACAGAGGAGATGCCTGGGATTTGAATCTAGGTCCCCATCCAATTCTGACTGTGGCTAGTAAGATGTAGTTTGGTGGTTCTGCGTCTCAAGGAAGGACTTGTCTTTAAGGCTGGGGGACTAGCAGCGAGTGCTATAGCAGGCTGAGGGCAATCAGTCACTCTGGGGACTGACTATCCAACTGATGATGGGGAGCATTAAGCTTCTTCTGAGAATTGTCCCCATGCACCAAGATAAGGTAGATTCAGGATCTGCAATCCTCTCCCTGCCTCTGAACTCAAAGCTGTCATCGTCTTTAACACTGATTTGACACTAAACATACATTTTCCTCTGACATATTTGTATTGTTTTTTAAACTATATGACAAATAGTTGCGCTGAGTGAGGGCTGGGCACCTTGCAGGCAGGCAGCAAATATTTGCCGAACATTGAAAGAATGCTGCATCTTGGCTATCAGAGTGGCTCCTATTCAGAACCCTTCCCCAGGGCTGGGTGGATTTCACGTTAAAGGGCTGGTCAAGCCCTGCCTCACCAGAATGCCCTCTGTGAATACCGGAACCTTCTCAGACCTGCTGAGTAAAAGCCATCATAGCTGGCTGGGGGAAGTGCAGCTGGAGCTCTCCTGGAGATGCAGTTCCTTTGTTCTGGTAGATTTCAGCCAGAAGGAACAGCAAATTTTACTGTCTGCAAACCACCAACGAGCTCCTCCCCTCCCCCTTTACCTCCTTCCTTTCCAACCTGGGAATTCATTTGCTGCTTCTCTCTTCCTCCTCCTCCTCTGCCCCAGAGCAGTCCCCAGGGACAAAGCTCTTTGTTGTGAACACTCCGAGACAATACGGAATCGCACAGTCCCCAGGGCACAATCAGGGTTGTCCTCCAAGGAAAGTGATCGCCAGGGCAGAGACCCCCACCTGTTGATCTCCCCCTTCCCGGGGTGAGCCGCAACCTGCATTGTGCTGCGGACGCACGCGTTTCTACGGCAGGCTCAGCAGATGGCGCTTGTGAGCAAAGTCGTTCTCGTCCCTTCCCCACCCCTCCCCACCGCGAGGGCCTCTCTGGTCTAAAGCAAAAACAGATGTTTTCATCATTTCTGGATCTGGCGTGTGACTTGCAGTTCACCAATGTGCCGACATAACCCAGAGTTGTGCGTTTCCTTCATCCCCCGCAAAATAAAAATTCTTTCTTAAACGAGCCTTCCTCCTAAGTGAGCCAGCGACACACGATCTGTTTCGTCCAAGGGGGTGCATGTTTAATGGAGCTCCAACTGCAACGGCCCTGGTAGCCAGCCCTGGTTCTATAATTGGGAGGTTGTCTTTTCTCAGGGAAGACACAGAGCAGCCAGACTAGCTATCTTTATACCAAGGGCTGCGGAGAGGCGCTAGCCTTTTAAAATAGCCCTGGTCTGGCTGACTGGCGAAGCTGTCTGCGTGGGAGCGGGTGGGTCGTGAACAAAACAGGAAGACCGGGTGGCGCGCCCTGTTCCCTGCGCCCACGGCAGGTGGCAGCATTGGCCCGAGCTGGCCTCTGCCTCTGGCCAGCCTCAAAGCAGGGCCCTTTTACTTTCGGTGGCCTCAAAATTATTAGTTCCAGATGAGTTCTTGCAATTGTAATATTTGGTTTAACCCAATCTGCCCGATTGCGTCAGCGCACGCTCAAATACAGCCGTCTGAAGTCTAACCAGACATCAGAGGCATGTTTCAGGGGGTGTCAACATTCCTTACCCTTTGAAAGAATTAAAACAAAACCAAAACGGAGGCTGATTTATCCCCAAACCAAAGAAGGGTGAACAGGCATGGGGCTAAAGTGCGAGAGAGGGAGCGAACAGTGGAAATTCAGGGAAGGCTTAACAATAGAACTTTGTGGGCTGCAGCCTGCTAGAGTGGAACTGGATTTATTTGTTGAACTAGGAAGGGACCTCTGGGCTCTTTGAAGGTTAGAGCAAATAAGCAAAACTGGTGGGCATTTGGTTTACTATGAGAAGAGCGGTCAAGTCACGGAGGCTGTTATTGTCAGGCACAGAGCATGCTGTGTCGGGATGGGCCTCTGCTTAACACTTGGCCTGGCTGCTCCAGGAGGGGCCCAGGAGGAGGGGACACCTTCTCCCAATGCACAGCTTTGGGGGCCCTCTGAATCTCCATGTTAAGGATGCAGACTGGGTTTCCTAAGGACACCAGCCCAAGCCCCAGAGGAGTCCTTTAGAAGACAAGGACTTCTCTAGGCCCTCGGGTGAGTGGACCCACCGGAGTCATCATGAGTCTTATAAACAGCCCTGCTACTGTGTCACTGCCACATCCCCGTGCTTGACACAGGAAACACCAGGGGGACCCACTCTAATGGACTTGGTTTTACAGGTCTGCTGGCTGAGACTAAAAGGCTCACTTGGAGCCCTGGGGCAGAGCGGCAAAATTTGCAAATGTAGCCTAAAAATCCTCCTCCAACCACCAGAAAAGAAAGGGGTGTGTTGCTTCCTTCAGCTGAAACCTGGCCTTGGAAGAGATGGTTGCCACCCCCATGCAGTTGCCCCTGTCCCTGCCTGCACCCCACTTTTCAT
Organism: Spermophilus citellus; assembly: GCF_964194105.1. Classification (NCBI taxonomy): domain Eukaryota; kingdom Metazoa; phylum Chordata; class Mammalia; order Rodentia; family Sciuridae; genus Spermophilus; species Spermophilus citellus. The sequence goes on along the minus strand of NC_138183.1, from coordinate 147,162,252 downwards.
TCTATACTCACATTCCTCAAGTGCCTCTCCCCAGGCTGCAAGAGGGATTCCTACTAGTGAACTCCAGGGAGCTTGGCCATTTCCCTGCAGGTCTCTGGCTTGACATGGTACTGACTGATCAAAAGCTGACGCCCATCTGGCAGTTGCTTTAAGTCCTATGTGTGGGGAGCCGGTCGCTGGTGCTGGCATGTGCCAGGCAGTCCAACTGAGTAGCCATCTTGTCCTTCCCACTTCCCTGCTCCAGGGGCCACCCCACTGTGTGGATGAAGCATAGGAAAGGCATGGGGAGCCCTGAACTGTGGCCAGATACCTTAGGAGATTTCAGAATCCAGGCTTCCTGAATCTTCCCTTCAATCTGAAAAATACACGTGTCCCCTCAAATTGCTAGCAGAGTGCAGATCCTTGAAGATGCTCGACCTCGGATGGAGATGAAGAAAATAACCAAGGTAAGCAGATACGTAAGCACATTACTGGCGGCTTGCCTCCCCTGGGAATAACTGAGAAATTCCGGGGTTCCTTTCCACTTTACACTTTATTCCCTCTTGGACATTCTTTATCACTAGGTTCTCAATCTTGGCTACTTGAGCATCACCTGACCCTGATGGTAATATATAGCCAAGAGTTAAAAAAAAAGATTATACTGTGTGTGTGTGTGTGTGTGTGTGTGTGTGTGTGTGTGTGTGAGACAGAGAGAGAGAGAGAGAGAGAGAGAGAGAGAGAGAGAGAGAATGTAATTTTAACCAAACTTCCCTTGTTTTACAGATGAGGTTCCTAAGAGTTAAGCAGCTCAGCCAAGGTCACACAAGTTCAAGTCCAAGGCTGGAATTTCTATATAAGACCTCTGGCTCCTCAGTGATGATTGAGGCTTTTCCTCAATCTTCCAACTGCTAATAACTGAGCCAGTTATTTCCTTTCACTGTTCAATGAAGCCTTCTACCAACTATTAGCCTGTATTGCAGCTGCCTGTATGAAATTTTGAAAGAACAACTGATCTATGGTTACTGAGAAATTTCCAGTTTTGCTGCTTTAAATAAGTGCTTATACTCAGAAATAAGAATCACCCCTCACCCTGATTTCTTCATTTGTCACTTCTGTTTACAAAAGGGATTCACACCTGCAAATGGCTGTCATGGTGGCAACTCTGGGTGATATGTTCTTTTGGGTGGGGCTCCTGGGCCCTAGAAAAGTTCAAGGATACCTTTTGGCTAAAGCCGACAGTGGAAACAATGTGAAGGAGGCACCCTACCTCCCAGCATGATGAGATGGGTGGCTTTATTCTCATCACCTTCCGCTGGGGAAGGGGCTGCTCAAGGGGCTATTTGCTTCTTAGTTGTTCCCCACTGGAGGCAACAGACACCTCAGAAATAACTCTGACCTGCATGGGACAGGTAGCAGTCACTGGCTTATCCCTCTGTTTCTGAGACTAGGTTTGCCTTGGATACTTTGAAGTTCATCTTTGATGCTTGAAGATTGAGGAAATTACCATTGCTCATTGGTAAAAAGAGAAAAAAGATCCTGGACATGGTGTGGTAACTAGAGAAAGTGGAAAGGAAGCTGAACAGGGAGTTGTCCTGTGTGACCTTGAACAAGCCACTGTAGCTCTCTGGGCCTGAGTCCTCTCCTCTGGAAAGCCTAGGAGTTGGACATGATTTCTGAGGTCGATTCCAGATCGGATATCCCACAAGGCAATGAGTTTTTGCTTTCTGGACCTCTCCCATCTTCAGTCAGGTGTGAGATCCTTGATCCAAGGGAGAAATGTTAAGAAAGATATTTTTGAGATAATTGTGGAAATCTATAGATCTCATAATGGCATTATTGATAATTTTTCAGATTTGATAGTAGCATTGTGGTTTTATAAAAGAAAGTCCTTACTGCTAGGACAAACATGCTGAGGTATTAGTGTGAGTGACATGATGTTTGCAACTCACCTTCAAGTGACTTAGGGGAAAAAAAGTGAATGTACCAGAATGTTAGTGGTTCATTAATAAAGGTGGGGTGTATCAATTTTTGTTAGCTAATAACTCAACTTTTCTGTAGATGAAAACTTTTTAAATAAAAAGACAGGTCAAAAAGAGTATGTCCCTGTCTACAAGGAGCTTGCAATTTACTATTTTCTTACCATTTACTGCTCATCAAAAGCAAACAGATGTGTGAATCACTGTTTAATCTGAGGCAGAAGAGAAGCATGGCCAGTAAAGAGAGCAGTGGTAGATCTTGGAGGTCCAGAGTAGGAAATGGCTAATTTTTTCTAGGGCATTAGTGGTAGTGAGAGAAGGCTTTCAAGATGGGGCAGTATTTTTAAAAAGTTGGGTATTTAAAAAAATGGTATGTACAGTTTTAATCAAAAGAGGGCAAGGCAGGGTATTTCATTCTTAGGGGACAACAGAAACAAAGTTACAGAACTTGAAGCTGCATAGGGAACAAAGATCAGTCCATGTGGGCTGGGGTTGTGGCTCAGTGGTAGAGTTACTTGCCTAGCATGTGTGAGGCCCTGGGTTTGATCCTCAGCACCACATAAAAACAAACAAAATAAAGGTATTGTGTCCAACTACAACTGAAAAAAAAATATTTAAAGAAAAGTCAGTCCATGTAACTGGAACATAGTGGATGTGGGAAGGGATGTACTGAGATACAAATGACGATGGGTGGCCTTGAATGCCATATAAATAAAATTCTGAAGAAAGATAAATAAATACATATTTCATTCCATATCAACATCTGGCTGTTAGGTAATCGTCAATGCTCAGTCATCAAATTAATGAATTTTCTGTGGAACACTCTTTCTCAAAACCAGTGCACAATTCCTCTCTAAAGTTTATCCCAAGCTCTGCAGACAGCATTCGTCACTGGGGACCTGTTTCCTGTTCCTGCAGTCACTCACACTCAGTGCTGATGTCAGGGGAGTATACAAGGCCAATCTTGTCAACCGCTGCTTCTGACTACTTTCCCTAGAGTGAACCAACTTTCCCTTCGCTTCCAACTTTTTGATTTTCCAGTCCTTCAGCTCCATAGCTCAGATCCCCACAGCTGCCCCAGGCTCGGCTTGCTAGGATAACCAACCAGTGATCACAGCATTCTTTGGTTTCTTCACCTGGATTGCCAGCTTCATGGCTCCACAGTTGCAGGAAAGAGGGCTGACTGCTGTACAGGGACCCATATCAGAGTGATGGTTGTCTGTGGGACTTCACCAGGGTGGAAATGGGAGCATCTCCTCCCCATGCTCACAGAGAAATTTTCTGTACATTTATTGCTATAGTGTTTACCATATTGAGCTGGGATAGTTTCTTTGTCCATTTCCTACTAGACAATGAGTGACTACAGAGAAGTCCCCAAATCTTACCTTTGAATCTCCAGGATATAGAACAGAGTGTGATATGTAAGGGCCCAATAACCGCGTATTGAAAGAATGAATGGACAAATGAATGGACAGAAAGAAGTAGTTGCCATCCATATAGATATTTGCAGTATCAGTTCCTTATCTGAGTGCATAATTAAGAATTGACTGTTGGAGTAGAAACCAACAGTTATCATCAGGTTGCGGAGAGTCTCCCTAATGGAAACTCTAACTCTGCATTTGTTTATATTGGCGTGAGTTCTGAGGGTGGCTCCTGAAGACAGGCAGCGAGAGCTCCTAGTGGTTTCCAGATGCATATTAGAGATCAATGCTGCTTTTGACATCACAGTGGGATTCCAAAATGTACCAACACAGAGCCTGAGAGTTTAGTCATAAACCATAATAACAAGATTTTGCTTATAGATGTGGCCCCTTTTCACTAGCAGATCCATTAAATATGTAGCAAACACTTATTAACTCAAAAGACTGCTAGAGTCATCTTCTTGTCCAATCTGTATAGAAAGAGCATCACCATCATATTCACACATCCACAGAATCATGGCCCTTTCACCTCTGTTTGACACACCCATGAACCAAAAGTGTCAACTTCAGAGCACAGAGCAGTTGCCATGAAGAGCCCCGGCCAGGAACCATGGGGTCTGTTCTGATCACTAAATAACCACTCCTAGTCCACACAACAGATGGTGGGTAATTGGGTTGGCTGTGTGTTTTGTTCTGGCCATGTTTCCTTGATTACTATTTTCAAAATATTCTCTCCATCCCTGTGCCCCTATTTCTAAAGGACAAACAAAGTATCCAGTTGCTTTCATAATCCAGGACCAAGCTGACCATATTTGTGGGATTCTTGTAGAAATTAAGATTTTCATACTAAATCAAGTAACACCTTAAATCTTATGCAGGACAGCTTGAAGTGGCATTGGTGTACCTTTGATTCTCCTGCCCAGGAATGTACACCTGGAAAGCTGATGGGGTGTGAGAACTTTGTCAAATGAAGGAGAAGCCTTGTCATCCCTATTCTACCTCCTCAGACCAGGAGCACTGGGATCCTCTCCCCATAAATGACAAAGCCTGTGAACCACATACCACACCTTCCTCTGAGCATTTCTTGAAGAGTCGTTTGGGCTCAGCCCCATCAAGAAATGCTCTGTGTGATTCTTTGTCTGACGTGGCTTTGACTGACATGCAGCGCTCTATGCCATGTGCTATGAGGCTGTGATGCTCTGAGTTTGACACTGATGTCATGCTCAAGGTTAATTAAGTAGACAGCCATCTCAACTCCAACTTCTAGAGCTCCTAGTGGTGTAAGACCACAGAACTTCTTTTAGCCTCAGATTCTATTTGATAAATTGGGTATAAAGGAAGAAATCTCCAGGAAAGAGAAACATGAGTGAGGTGGGAGAGATTGTATTCACTTGAGGGTCTTAAAAGAAAGAAAGTTGGCATGCAAAGGAATAGTTCAGTTCTGAATTAAGTTTTCCAAGACCCATTCCCTTAGAGATATTATCTCGAAATTCTCTGGCTTCAGAAATAGTGCTTTCCACCTATTATTCAGGTAAGTGTTAAAAAGAAAGCTGTGTCCAGCTGACTTTCACTATTTGGGGACATTCCTCTAGTTTGATTCCAGGGTCCACAGCAATCAAACAGAGAATTGGAACTATAGGCACTTGGTAAAGACCCTTTAAAAGAGAGGCAGGACTGGGCACATATCTGCAATTCCAGCAACTTGGGAGGCTGAGTCAGGAGGATTTTAAGTTTCAGGCCAGCCTTGGAAACTTAGTGAGACCTTGTCTCAAAACAAAAAGTAAGAAGGAATAGGGTTGTGGCTTAGTGATAGAGCACCCGTGGGTTCAATCCCCAGGCTCAAAAAAAAAAAAACTATATCTATATCTATCTATATATCTATATAGAGAGAGGGGGAGGGGGAAGGGGGGAAGCAGGAGCTGGGGATGTGGCTCAGTGGTAGAGGGCTTGCCTGGCATGTGTGAGACCCTGGGTTCTATCCCCAGCACCCCCCCCCCCCCACAAACACACATTAATAAAAGAGAAGCTGACATTGACAAGCAAATCTTCAGTGGTTGAAAGAAAATTGTTAGTATGCTTTACCTCAGGGAGTGTGTCAGATTTGTATTGCTCTGACCAAAATACCTGATAAGAACAATTTAGAGGAGGAAGTGTATTTTGGCTCACAGTTCTTTTGCTCTGGGCCCAAGGTGTGGCAGAGCGTTATGGTAGAAGGGCATGGTGGGGAAGCACTCCTCCATTGATCCTCCATTGATGGCAGCCAGGAAATAGAAAGAGAAGGGGGAAGGGGCCACAGGGCAGAGGCACCCTTCCAGGGCCTGCCCCCAGTGACCCATTTCCTCCAGCCACACTCCACCTGCCTTAATTATCACCCAGTTAGTTCATTCAAACTTGGAGGCACTGATTAGGTTGCAGGTCTTATGATCTAATTATGTTACTTCTGACCATTCCTGCACTAAAACAGGAGCTTTAGGGGAACACCCTATATCCAAACCATAACGGGGAGCTTAGGCACCCCTAGTTAAAAGGGGTTGATAAATTTGAAATTAATTTTGCTCAAGTTTCTTGAGATTTTTTTCGTATGGGGGTCTTTTCTTGAGTCCTTTTGACTCTGGATGTTTTTGTGTTCTGTGTTACAATGAAGGGGCTCACAAGCCAATTCTGCCACTGCAATCCTGCCATGTCTTAAAACACAGATTCAAACTGAATTTATTAAATGTCTGCTGGGTATTGCTAGTGGTAAGGAGGCCAGCCCCATCCTGTTATCCCGCCGTACTTGTTTATCAGCAAATTATTTAAGTCTTCTGAACTTCAGTTTCTATACTGCAAATCAGGAACATTCCTATTATCCATTTGTCCATTGTGATTGTGCTGCTATAAACATGGGTATGCCTGTATCACTGTAGTATGATGACTTTAATTCTTCAGGATAAATACTGAGGAGTAATATAGCTGGGTCATATGGTGGTTTCATGCCTATTTTGTGGCTCTTCAGTGGAGAACAAGTATACATTTGGCACTGGCACTTAGTTGATACTCAGTAGTCGGAGTTCCCTCTCCCTTTCTCTCTCTAAATCTGGGTTTCCTCATTGTGAAATATAGCTGGCTAAAAACAGCACCTTCACTGGGAGTTCCTAAGAATGGAGTCAGATAATGCATGTTTTACTTCAGGGCTGGGGATGTAGATCACTGGTAGCACATTTGCCTAACATGCACATGGCCCTCTGTTTGACCCCCAGCACTGCAGAAGAAAAAATAAAAGTTTTATTGCAATAATGAGATCCATAATAATTATAGTCATTCTTAAAGAGCTTACAATCACGCTAAGAAGCCACAAGAATGCCTACAAAACACTTAAAAACACAAAGTACATGACTAAGCACCCCAATGCCCTCGTGCCCTCAGTAAACACCCGATGCCCCAGTGCCCTGGAAAGGGTTTGGTTTTCCATCTTTCAGCATGAAAATGGAGGAATAAAGGAGGCTACCCAGCACCTTTCAATAAATAATGGATTTTGAATGATGCCAAATTTTCCTCTCTGCCAACTTCAAAGGTATTACTTGAGTGGATTCCACTACTCCTTACCTCCCAGCCTTGGCCCTACTGAGCCCTTCCTCAATCCCGCTGTTCTGGCCAGGCTGGGTGGCCTCAGTCCAGCACACCTGTCTTGCCCTCTTCCATTGCTTCATCTTTGCTAAGGCTGACACGAAGCTGGAACCCCAAGACCCCTTCCCACCCGTGCTACTCATTGTGTGTTGACTAACTTTCTCTTTATGTTTTATTTAAACCTTTGTATTCCTCATGACAACCAGCACAGGGCACTGCACATGGTATGTATTCAATAAATCAGTATTGGATGAATGGTTAATTTTCTTCTCCATATGATATTCAAAAAGATTTAATTAAGGGATTAGTTGTATGAGGCACTATGCCAGGTGCCCTACAGAGATAATTACATGAAGGATCCCTGTCCCTAAGTAGCTTAACATCTAAAACTATTAAACAGATATAAACACTCATTTATAGCATCCAATCACCTGGGTTCTTAATCTAGAATCCATTGACAAACCCCTCCTCCAATAATCGGTGAAAGGCTCTATGAAACCTCTGAAATGATATGGAGAATGTTGCATGTGTGAATATCCTGGGGGATAGGGTCCATGACCACTGTGTCTTGGAGTAGAAGAAGTGGTGAGAAGCATTAGATGCTGGATTTTATTTTAAAAGATAAATTTATATGTGTGTGTGTGTGTGTGTGTGTGTGTGCATGCATCTGTGTGCGTGTGTGTGTATGTTTTACAGGAATTGAACCCAAGAACCCACACATGAGCACCTGCAAGTTCTCAGGACAAGAAAGTAAGGACAGAAGCAAAGATAATTTTTGGATTTTTCTATTTGAGCACATAGGTGGATGTCCTGCCTCCTACTGAGAGGGTGATGGTGTGGTGGTGGAGATGGGAGCCGACCCAGGGGAGAGGAAAATCAACAGGCAATTGATAAGTAAGCTTTGAAATGTCTATTAGGCATCCAGACACAGATGCCAGAGAGCAGCTGGGTGCATGAAATAGAGCTAAGGGGAGAAGTGGGCTGGGGATATAAATTTAAGAATTTCATAATTAGCACTTAAAGCCACTGTTACATCAGTTAGGGGAGGAGAGAGCTAAGGAAGAACCCAGAAGACTTTCTGATGTGGAGATATGGAGGAGGAGGAGCCAGGAAAAGAGGCTGAGATGGAGGAGCCACTGAGGAGGAAAACCAGGCAAGTGAGGTACCCTGAGGCCTAGAGATGACACTGTTAAGGAGAAAGCAGTGGTCAGCTGTGTAAGGTTTCACTGCTAGAAATCGCATCACTTTAGTGGACTTGCCTATGTCATTGACTAAACTGAACTTGATTATAGGAATTTTGTCTTACTTATCTCAGAATCACCCAGGGGTTAGCACAAAGCTGGGCACTAACAGGTGCTGGCCTATTGTCTGATGAATGCAAGAAGAGAAGAATTTCAAAAGCCAAGCAGGAGAATAAAATACCCCTAAACCAGAGGCCTCTGTGACTGGGATCAGCACTGTCTCTAACATGCTTTGTGTGTGTGGTATCACGGGTCTCCATCCAGCAGGAGGCAGGACAGTTGCACTGCTGTGTCAAAGATCTGGAGCCCTTGGTAGGACACATACCCAACAATGTCATTTGTGCACAAGGGCACTTGGCTGGGGAGCAACTGCACTTCAACCTCTTCCATCTGCTTAGTGAATTCCCAGCCCACTGGCTCCAGTGTCACTTACCTCTTAATTACCAGCCTTGGCTCCCACCTGGCTTGAGAGGCCAGCTTTGCTTCCCTGCTGCATTTTAAGCAGTGACCTGACAAAGCCCATCTTTCTTGGCTGAGATTTCCTTTGGTCAACTTCAGCCAGCCCTGTCCCCTGGGATATCCTGACCTTGCCCAGTTAGTAGTTTCTAGCAGACTGACATCCTGGTGGCCCTGGCAGCTCTGAACTGATTCTGCCTACTCGGGGCAGTGCCCCACAGGGCAAACTGGCATTCAGAGCCTCCAAGAGTAGCTGGCATAGGGATAAAACCAATTAAGAAGGCAGTTGAGAGACAACTGGGACCTATGGTACAATCTACCATTGGGGTACTTTCCAAGTTGGGGTGATGGTAATTACCTGAGTCCCGAGATGTTCTGTATAAAGCTCTGACATCCTGGAAATGAGCCCAGGATTTAACATCGGTTCATCTTACCTCAGATGATATCCATTCTTGAAATGTTTCTCTTCTAAAAATGTTCAGCTTTTTTGCTTTCTCGAGGGTAAATGGGCTTGGGTTTAAGCATCTTGGTTCAGAGCATGAACCCAGAATGGAGAACTTTCCACATCTAAATTGACCTAATCTGCCTCCTCTGAACACTCATGGTTTTTTTTTTTTTTTAAAACCCCAGTCAATAGAGGAATCCTAAAGTTTACCCTATTCCTTCTGAATCGAATTGCTTTTATGCTATAGGTATGTTACCTTTTCCTGGGTCAACTTCCTGTGACCCTGATAGTGAAGGAAGCACAATTCTTAGATTTCTGAGTACTGTGTTCTCATCAGAAATTAGAACATATGCTTCTCCAGGTGCATTTGAGAACAACCAGAGGCAGATCTGTGTGGGTGTTCTATGGGATAGGGGCTTTTTAATTTTTTTTTAAGTTGTAGATGGACACAATACCTTTACTTTATTTGTTTATTTTTATGTGGTGCTGGGGATCGAACCCAGTCCCTCAAGCATGCTAGGCAAGCGTTCTACCACTGAGCCACATCCTCAGCCCTAGGATAGAGGCTTTTTATTGAAAAAACAGAAGTAAAATATTCATGTCGTTTTATTTAAAAGTTTTTCCCCCATTGCATCCTATTTGATCTTTACTGAAACAATTCTATAGGGGGAAAAAGGGAGATGGATAGCTGCCCCCGCCTTTACGCATGGTCACCAAGACACAGAAGGGATGAGGTACCCACTAGGAGGATCCTGGGACTTGGGTTCTCAGATTCTTTGATGATGAAGGAGTCACATATGCTAGCTGGTGTGTCCATCTGGAATGACGACAGAGACCTCCATCCATCTGGTGGTTGTCAGAATCTTTAGAGTAAAAAAAATAATAATAAAATAAAAATAAAAAAGCCTTTTTAGAATTATGTTCCTTCTACTTCATCTTTAGAAGTAGAAGTAATATAAACTGCCTAGCAAATGTCCTAGCAAAATATTGACTGATGGGTTAACAATATTTCAAAAACAAATATCTATTTGTCTTCTATCTCAACCAACGAGGAGTGTGGTCTCTGAGCTGGGATAACAAGTGCATTGCTTGACCATCACCTCACTGTATTCTGATATCACGTGGCATCAGAAGTAGTTCCAGTGGAATCCGCCATCACAGGAGCACTTGCCACTGAGCTGTGGTCTCAGACGGAATAGACTTCTGGTGAACTGTTGAACTGAGGCTGGCCCTCTGGTAACCAGCAGGTGCTAGTAAGCACACGCCCAGTCCTGTATATGGTTCTTTGGGCAACAGAGAAAACCCATGCGGACTGTGCACTCTAGGTAAGGAATCAAAATAAAAGGTTTGAATTTGGACTGATCAACATAAACAAGTAGACCAGCTCATAAAAAAGAGCAATTTTGTATATCATCCATTAGGCATCTGAATATTAAATGACTTCCTATGTGCTAAATGTCCTATATCAGGTGTTGAAAAGATGGGTGTTAAATAAGATTAAGCAAGACTGTATCAGTGGAGTAACAGATTTCAAAACTTTAACACAACAAAAGTTTATTTGAACACATGCAGCAAGGTTGTTAGGAGTTGTCTGCTCTACACTGCTGCTCAGGAACACATACTGATGGAAGCTCACCATCTTGTAGCAGAACTTTCTAGGAGTATGATATTCAAGGTTTTGGGGAAGGGAAGAGAAAGATGACATAGCCTTTCAGTCCTCAGCCCAGAATTAACATGTCACTTCTGCTCACAGCCCATTGGTCTAAACCAGTCACATGACCCCAAGGTCATGCAAGAGAGGTTGGGAAATATACAACTGAAATATTTGATAAGTATTAACTGTGTCTGCTACAAGTGGGAAGTGGATATAAAGACAACTATCTTCAATAGCTGTTCAAAACTGTGTTGCAAAGCAGATGGTGCCGAGCATCATGAGAGAGATACAAAGTACTGGGGATACTAAGGGGCTGGAAAGATGGGCAGGCTTAAATCCTGGACAGAATTTTGGAAAACGTAGTATTACAGTGGTGACTGAAGCATTGGTAGGTTATGATAAACTTTTGGAGCAAGATATATTGTCAGAAAATCAGTGAAAAACAGTAAGTAGTTTGCTTGAGACAGAATGTGTGATAAGGAAAAATAATACTAATGACAGCTATAATAAATAGCATTGAACCAAGCACCCAGTATGTACCAGGCCCAGATCTAAGTATTTTATGTGTATTTAACTCATTTAATTATCTCAATGGCCTTTCATCAAAACTGAGGTTCAAAGAAGTTCACTAACTTACTGAAGGCCATAGTGGAGTTTGGCTAAGGTTCTGTCAGTGGGTGTGATAACCAGCCATTGGAGGAGGAAGTGAAGGCCAGATTCCAGAAGGATATGAACATCAGGCTAATGTGCCTGAGTATTTATTTTAAGGCAGAGTGTGCAATTAAAGGTTTCGAAGCAGGAGGAATAATCTGATCTGATTCATAATTAAATCATGGATGGCACAAGTCCACCTTGGAGAACTGAGAGAAATGAGGAAGGGGACTCAGAGCTGGCATCTCAGTGATACAGAAACTATGGTCAAAGAGAAAGAATTTTCCAGACAGGGAACAGAAGATGGTAGACGTAGGAATTAATATGAACAAGATAGTGAGACCTGTCTGACTGGTGTAGTGTGCAGAGAGATGGGGCAGAGTACTATGGTGAGGGATTCAAACATCAGGCCATGGAGTTCAGTTTGATTTAGTAGGAAGGAAAGAGACATTTATGCTTTGAAGACAGGGCAGAGGAATGTGTTATGGGGCCTCTTTGCCCTTCTCTATTGCCAGTCTGACTCTAGTCATGGGTCCAACAACACCTGTCCTCTTAAGACCTAGGGGCATTTTCAAAGCAAACCTGAAAGGCTCCTTGCCATTCTTTCAAAAGAGCTCCTCTTCTCTACAAGCAATAAAATAATTGAAGTCAGGTTGTTGTTCTCCCCTCCCTTTTTTTTCCTTTTTCTTTTTACAAGAGCCATTACAAAGGTGTGAAATATTAGACACTTACGCATCTGTGAATAAGATTGTAGGCTAAAACGTGTTAGTTCCCATCTCAGCTAATGAACCAGAATATGGTTTTAATTTTTGAACTGCAAAAATGTTCTGCCTTTTTTTGGTCGTCCCTACAGAAGACTTCATATTTTAATAATTCAGTGCAGTCTAATTACTTTAATTAATCACCTTCTTTTCAGAGATGTCAGTGGGCTTCATTATTTTCTTGTTACTGTAGGTACTGTTGGGAGTTTTAAGGGATTTTTAAAATATATATGTAATAACCATATGTTAACTCTTTCATGAGACCTGAAATGTGTATGCTTGTCCTTAGAGTGCTCTGTCATTCACAGATGAGCCAGGCCTGCCCATAATGCCTGTCTCTTCTGTCACATTCCCTCTCTGTGACCAGTTAACAAAACCATCTCTATACCTTAAAAATTGCTGTCCAGAGACAAAAGTAAAATGCTATTTAGAGCAAGTCAATGTTTTTGCATCTTTCTGAGTCATGATGGATATACTGGGGATGACAATAGCTTTTATTGTACAATCAATATAATTTGCTTCCCTTGCAGGAAAATATAATTAGGTTATAGTTCATGCAATGGCAACAATGAAGATGTGCTCATTTCTAAAGTCTGTTGGTGGGTGGAAGGTCCTTTCTTGATCCGAGCGGGATGTCCCTTTCTAGCTTCTGACCCAGGCTGACTGGGTGACACGAAGAAAATCTCTTTACTTGTGGGGCCTTTGTTAATTCCTTAAAGCAAAGAATGACAGTGCTTTCATACAGAGTTAATAATACATCATTTGGAAATTTGGAGGCCTGACATGAGAGCTTGGCTTTGGATGCAACCTGTATGGCTTAACTGGAAGAGGTGTGCTATTGATTGTTTAACTAGTCCCAGGGTCCTATTTTATTTGTTTATTTTTTTACCATGAAAAAGAGAACTCAGATCTTATGATTTTCCACCCATTTCCATCAGTCAATGTAAAAGGAATCCTAATTAATGAATGCATTGAAATATAGGGAGAGAACTACCAGGTCACTTTCGTTCTTTTTTCCTGGGACACTTTTGTCCCCCTAGCAGCTGCTTGGCTCCTCACATCCCAGTGCAGGCTGGCTGCCTGCAGCATCATTCCTATGCATTTTACCCTTCCTGGCACTGGTCTCTGGAGCCTCCACTTGGTTGGGGCAGGGAGTTCTGCAAGCAGTTGGAGATCTCCTGAGAACTGAGAACAAAGTGGTATGTGAGTAGAGAGCTTGACTTGGTGCATCTTTAAGATTCCTTGCAAAAGGTTTTGAGGAGACCTCCTATTTAGAACTCAGGCTGAATACTTTTATTTTGAAATGCTGACTGTCTGAAGTCAGATTTATTCAACCCTGACTTTGGGTTTGAACTGAGGCACACAGGCTACCTGTCACCTGAAGGGTGCAATTAGGGTCTGCACTTGGAGCTGTGTTTTCTGTCAACACGGAGGGGTGGACATGAGCAAAGTCCAAGATTTGTTGGCTGAAAGAAAAAGAAAGACCTATTTTAAAAAACCTCTTTTTTTAAAAAAATCTTTTCCCATTTTCTGCCCAGACCCCACCTTCTAGCTTCCCTTTGACAACCTGGAAAGTCACAGAAATCAGCAAGAAATAAATCAATAATCACATCAGTTGCAGCCATGGATCCAAAAAAGGGCTTGTGGTTGAAAAACCTCTGGATTCTTTTGAGTTTCCTAAAATTTTTGTATTGCAATCAGAGATGTTAATTGGTTGAAACTGCCTGTGGTTTTAGGAAGTGCTCCGATTACAAGGAGAAATCCTTTTATGTTGTTGGACTCCAGCCACAAAATCTCTGAAGTTAGGAATCTGGCAGAGGTTGAATCCCCTCCAGGGTGTAAATAAACCGGTCAGGTCTATAACCCAATAGAAGTCAATTTATTTTGTGTGTTTCAAATCCCTCAGTCCAAGCCCTGCCCATTTATTAAAGAAAAGGTGTGGGATACAGCTGGCACTCAGACAATAGAATATAGCAACTGCAGTGATTGTCAAGTCTACATAGTCAATGCAGGAAAAGAAGGGCCCCTGCCAGGATCTACTTTACTTCCTGCCCAGGTTTGCTAGAAACTGCCTAGAATCAAGCAGCTAATCATGACTGGCACCCAGAACTGCTTACTCTGCTAGCTGGGAGGCTGAGGCTCAAAAGGCTTAAGTGGGTGAATGTTATATAGCCCCAGTCTGGAAACCTCAGTGACATTCTCTGTTTGTATTGTGCATCCATGTGAACGTTATCAAAACTGGAGGTTTTGCTGGACCAGATCTTGCTGTGACTCATTGCAATGCCCAGGGCAGTATGGTGGTGGGAGGCTGCTTCGAAGCCTTGGGCTGAGAACAGGATGAGCCCGTTTACACAGACAGAGCTGTTCACGCACATTGCAGAAGGTTGTTTGGGGTCCATATGATGCTGATCAAGACAAGAGGAAGAGACCCAGCGCCCCTCCACCCGCACCCCCGCCTCTCTTGCCTCCAGCTCTAGCATAATTGCATTCCCCAAACGGTGTGTGGAAGCAGAGTAAGGGTGTGAAATGTGCCCAGCCTCGTTTGCATACTGCTCCAGACTGCCGGTGACAGTGAGTTATTAGTGAAACCTAGGACAGCTTTCTCAAAGCTGCCTCTTAATTGCTTATTCTTCAGCATTGATCCAATCAGCACCACTATCCACCTACACCCTAAAAAAGATAAAATGGCCCCCAATAACTTTACAAGACCCCACTTTACTTTAAAGTATCAAACGCATAATAGTCCGGCTGGAGTCTTTTTTTTTTTTTTTTTTTTGGTGGCTCCCCCGCCAACCCCACCGCATCCCCTTCATTCCCATTGGCTCCTGACAAGTTGCAGAGAACCAATGGGATTCTTCTTCTTCATTCATGTCCTAGCAACAAGCCCTGTTCCAATCTTTCTCTGCCAAACTAACACCTGAAAAATTACATCATGAATAATGGCAAAAGCAGCGAGGGCCAGGGAAGGTTTTTTTTTTTTTTTTTTTTTTTTTTTTCATCTGTCTGCTGCAGAGTTCATTTAAGGTGTTTTAGTCTAGATTCTTAAAGCGACAATGTCCTAGATTTTAGTTGGTCTTTTTGAGCACATTGGTTAACATATAAAATATAAAAGAACAGTAATTGAATGTAGCAAAACCCCTTTAGGTGAAATGAGGGAAATACATTTTGTTCGTGGTGTTGCTGTGTATTCCTTCCAAAAAATCAAAGCCCCCAAAGTGGAGAAGTAGATTGTTCATGTAATATATTCTCTAGGAAAGGACCAAAATGTTCCAAACCACACAAGCCGCCCACCCACTCTCCCATACAAAAAGGCAGTCCTTCCTGGTGGTTTTTCTTGCTCGAGTTAACTATCCCCAAGGCCTTTTCTATTACTACTTTGGAATAAAGGGCTCATTCTTTAAGGGGGTCCTGGAGCCAGCGAAGGAATTGTCTTGAGAATCTGCCAAAGGTGTGGGGTTGTCAGGGTACAGGGCCACGGGGTGGGGGTGCTGGAGCACGTGCGCATCTGTGCACGTGCGGGGCTGCGAATGCAGACAGGCAGCTGGGGAATTGCAGGAACAACGAGATCCAGATGACCAAGGAGGGAGGGGGTGGTTCCCGGAGAGAAACCGGGAAGGCGAGGTGAGCTTACAGGGAGGGGGCGTGGGGGAGGGAGAAGTCAGGGAGGGTAAGGCCGCTGCCCACGTACTCTTGTTCTCTCCAAATGGGCAAGGGTTTCTAATGAAAATGTCCACCCTTCTAGGCATTTTTCAAGACCCAGACGCTGATTTGCTGCTTCCGGCTTCCCCCACCCCACCCAGTCTAGCGCAGACGGGGAACAGACTCAGACACAAAGAACTGCATCCTTGCGCAGGCACCGAGAGGAAGAAGGGCGGGGATTAGCACCTGCCTGGCGTCCCAGTGCTCCGTGTGCACCCCGCCAAGTGCCGCGACCCCTCAGTACTAGGCACTGGACCATGCACTCTGGCATTCTGGTTTCGTTGTCAGCATGTGTGTAGTGCTGGTGGCTGGTGCTGGGAAGGGGCCCCTGGGGCAGTTTCGGGTGCCTTGCTTGAGAAGAAAAAATAGATCTATTGGATGTCTGGCTCAGACGCCGAGTTTGCAGCTCGCTTCAGCCATCGCCTTGGCAGCTGGGTGATTAGAGGCGCTGGCAGACTGTCGGCCTGGTTACTTGTGAAACCGCATTACTATATAAGGCCCGGGGAGGAAAAAGAGGGATGCCAGGCTAAGAGGTGCAGGAATGGGGAGAGTGCAGAAGGGGCCATTCCTAGGATGGACCTAGAGATGCGCCCCTTCACCATACCCACACCCCACCCTCCACAGGATGCAGGGGTAACTTCTGCTCAAGTTCTGATGTAGGAGGAATAATGAAGGCTGGGGGTAGGAGGAGCTCTGCACCAGGATCTTGTGGAATAGAAATACTTTCTCCCTTGAGACATACTTGGTTCCAGTCAGTTGGCTTCAGGGTAAGCCAGGAAGGAGACCCATAAATCCAGTCTCAAATATCTTTGGTGAACATTGCATCCCATAGAACAGAGAATTTGGGTCACCTGGCCTGCGGGACAGTTTTGGAGAAATAGATGGGCAGGCAGGCTAGGCCAGTGGGAAGGAGTCCTGGAAAAGGAGGTGTATTCTTTCTGGCTTGAGCAGGGAGACTAGAGCATTTTGACCCCTTCTTGCATCCAATGCTACTGCTCTGAATGACGGGCGACATGAATATATTCTCAAAAAGTGGGGAGTGCCTAGTGAGTTCTCAGTCACATTAGACATTATCATCATTATGCTCCCACTGATCTTATGCATGGGTCTGGAGCTTTGAACTACAAAGCTCCTGTCCCCAACTACATCTTCCTTAAAATGCCCTCTTCCAAGGACTATGGGGTATAACTTTTTTTTTCTGTCTTTCCTTCCATTTCCTGGATCCCCCTTTCCATTGTTCTTTGCTTCCTCTGGACAGGCTTTAAATATTGATTTTCTCTGGGCTCTTTCTTAGTCCCTGTTCCTCTCTCCTCCTGCCTCTTGCTTTTGTGGTCTCATCCTCTCCAAGATTTTGATGATCTATTCTATCCTGATGGCTGCCTTATCTACAGCTCCAGCCCAGATAGCCAAAACTTTAGGACCATGTGTCTAGTCATGTGTCCTCTAGGTCTGTTAGATTCAGTATGTCCCTCATCTTCTTCTCCACCCCTCAGTTTGCTTCTTTTCCTTGTGTTATGGTTTAGATGTGAGGTGTCCCCCAAAAGCACACGTGTGAGGCAATGCAAGAAGATTCAGAATAGAAATGTTTGGATTGTGAGAGTTTTAACCCAATCAGTGAGTTAATTCTCTGATAGGGATTAATTGGGTGTGCCTGGAGGAGGTGGGAATTAGAGGCATGGCTTTGGGGTGTGGATTTGTATCTGGCGAGTGGAGACCTCTTTCTCTGCTTCCTTCTCACCATGTGAGCTTCTTCCCTCTGCCACCCTCTTCTGCCATGTGGTTCCTGCTTCACCTGGAGCCCTGAGGAAAGGAGCAGCTGTCTATGGATTGAGAACTCTGAAACTGTGAGCCCTTGAATAAACTTTTCCTCTTCTACAATTGTTCTGGTCAGGTCTTTTAGTCCCAGCAGCAAAAAGCTGACTAAAACAGCTTGGAGAGTTATCTCTGTGAAAAAAGCTTTCTCCCTCAGTTGTCCAAGACAGAAACCTGGCTGTCATTCTTGACTCATTAGCATCTCTCATCCTCTTCCACCCAGAATTACTGATTTTACCTCCTATTTTTTTAGTGCATCTATTCCCACCTTCCTGATACCATTGCTATCAACCTAGAAGAAACTTGTAATTCTCTCACTAGACTGTAGAATTAACCCCTATCGCTTCTGCTTACGGTCCCTGGGTAGCTTGCACATGGCTTTCTGCCTTTCATACATCATCTCAATTCATTCTTAGGGTTTCAGTCACATGATCTTTCTTTAGTTCTTTCAAAGCGCTTCTCTCTCTCTCACAAAGGGACTGTGTGCCCCTCAATTAAATAAGTCCTACCTGCACATGCTTAAGCTCCCAGAGGGGTGGTCATTGCCTCAGGGACTCTTCCCCTGCCTTGTGGTTCCTTTTTATAGATTCTCATAGAACTGCTCAGTTTCTTTCCCCCTTAACATTGCGCATTCTGCTTATTTAATTAATATCTGCTTCCCTTCGAAGGATGTAATGCCACTAGAATAGAGACCTTATTTTTAATTCATCAGTATAGCCGAACACATAGTAAGTGCTTAAATAATATTTTTTGATAAATAAATAAATAAAATAAATTCTTCCAGCTATGTGTCAACAATAAATTTGATAAACTCAATTTTCTGTTATATAAAAACATGTACAGGGAAAAGTCAAGAACAAAGCCCTGTGCTTTTAACTCACTGTGTACCATCTTTTTCCTTTTATAGAAAATCATTATTGAGATATATTTTACATATAAATGATATACATTACAAATGAACTCACTTAGAGTGTATATTTTGGTGAATTTTGACAAATGCATGCACTTCAGTGAACACCACCAAAATTAAAACATGGAATATTCCCACCACCTACCAGTACTCTTTGTACATCATCTTCATCCCTTGATGGACCCAGGCAACCACAAGCCTGTTTTCTGTCACTACATCAGCACATCCATTAGTAAAATATTGTCCTTGAATCTCATCTAAAGGGAGCCATACAATATATAGGATTTATTTCTGGGTATTTTTACTCAGCATAAAATTTTTGAGATTTACTCATGAGACAAATCTCAAACAACAATGTATTAGTAGTTTGTTCTTACTATTGCTGAGAAGTGTTCCATTGTATGGATTTCTCACAATGTGCTTATTCATTCACCTGTTGATGGATGTTTGAGTTTTCTCCAATTTGGCCTCTTGTGATTAAATCAGGCTCAGACATTTCTGTGTGAGGCTTTTGAGTAGAAATATATGTCACTTCTCTGGGTAAAATGCTGAAGAGTAGAATTGTTACACTAAGCTAAGTGTATGCTTAACTTTATTAGAAACTATGCAACAGTTATCCAAAACAGCTGTCTCATTTCACCCTCCCAGCAGCAATGGGTCGAGTTTGAGCATCTTTTCACATGCATATTGACCATTCATAAATCTTTGTTTGGGAAGTGTCTGTTCAAATCTTTTGTTTGTTTTTATTTTGGGTTGTTATTATAAATAATCTTATCGCCAAGATGTGAAAAAGTTTGGTTTTGTTCTATGTAAATTTTGGGAAAAAATATTTTCTCCTCACCCTGATTTTCAACATTCCTATTTCCTTTCTTAAAAGTTTCTTTCAAAAAGAAGAACAGAAAATTTTAATTTTTGGTATTCAGTTCATCATTTTAATTTAATGGTCACTGTTTGTTTGCTTGAATAAATTGTGCCTACCCCAAGATTTGGTATATATATATATTTTTTTTTGTCCTATGTTTCCTTCTAGAATTTTCATAGTTGTAAATTCTAGGTTGAATTTAATGACCCATTTTGAGTTACTCTTTATATGTGATATGTAGTAAAAATTGGGATTTATGGTTTTCTCCATAAATATTCAGTTCTTCTAACATCAGTTTTTGAAATGTCTGTTTCTCCGCCTGTTGAATTACCTTGGCAATTCAACTGAGTTAGCTGACTGAAACGTTGAACAATCAGTTAACTTTCCTCGTGTGGGTGCTCTGCTCTCCTACTCTCCACCATCTGCATGCTTGTCCTCACACCTACATCTGACTATGCTGCTCAGCACAGCTTTCCAGTCACCATAAAGTCAGATAGCACCGTCCCCCAATTCTGTTCTTCTTCATCTAAAATTATATTATAGGTCCTTTGCCTTTTTATGAATATTAGAATTAGATTGTCGAATTCTACAAAAAGAGATTAAAACTTTGAGTTACATTATACTGATTTTAGAGATTTAACTTGAGAAAGCATTAATTTGGGAGAGAACATTTAGTCTGCTACTAATCCATGAACGTGGTTCATCTGGGCATTCACTTAGGTCTTCTCTAATTTTTCTCAGCAATGTTTTTGCTTTTCCATTGTCAATGTATAGGTCTTGCAAATATTTCTGTACTTATTCCCAAGTATTTAATGGTTTTGGGTACCATTGTTAAAATTTTATTTTCCATTTGTTCATTGTTCATGTATAGAAATACAAGTGATTATTGTATCCTGTGACATGCCAAATTCGATTAGTTCCAATGATTTCTTAGATTCCTTAGGATTTCCTATGTACATAATAATATGGTTTGTAAATAAAACCTGTTTTACTTCCTCTCCAATATCTAGTCTTTTTATATCTTCTTTCTTGTGTCACTGGCTAGGACCTCCAGCACCAAGTTGACTGACTGTGGTGATACTGGTAACAAAGCAAAAATAACACCCAAGTGTTCATCATTGGTTATGAAGTTAGCTGCACGATTTCATAGGTTGAAAAGTTTCCTTTACCAGGTTGAAAAATTTCCTTTGCTGAGAATTTTTGTTGTGAAGGAGTGTTGAACTTTGTTAAATACTTTTTCTGTATATATTGAGATAGTCATATTGTGTTTTCTTGGTTATTATGGTGAATTTCAATGGTTGATTTTCATTTTTAAACAGGTTTCACGGTCTTGTTGTAAACTTTGTTTGATCATGATACCTTATCTTTTTTTATACTTTGCTGAATTAGTCTGCAAATATTGGTTAATGCTCTTGTGTATATATTTATGAAGGATATTCACTTGAAGATTTCTTTCAGTTTAATTATTTGATTTTTGTAGCATAGTATTGCTGAATTATACAATGAGTTGATGTATGGTCCCTATTTTTCAGTTTTCTAAAAAAGGTTTTGTGAGAACAATGTCATTTCTTTTTCTTTTTCTTTTTTATTTTTAGTTGTAGATGGCACAATACTTTTATTTTATTCACTTATTTTTATGTGGCGCTGAGGATTGAACCCAGGGCCTCACACTTGCTAGGCAAGTGCTCTACCACTGAGCTACATCCCCAGACCAAAATGTTATTTCTTCTTTGTAGTTTTTATAAAACTCATAAGTGACACCATCTGAGGTTGGAGCTTGCTTTTTGGAAAATTTTTGTTATTAATTTAATTTATTTAATGTGTTTTACATTTACTCTTATATTTACTATTTTTGTGCTATTCATTTCTTTGTGCAAACTAGATGCCATTTTCCTTCAGCCTAAGATTCTTTAACATTTCCTATATGCAGATATGCTGGTGACAAATTCTTTTAGTTTTGTTGTTGTTGTTGTTTACATAAAATAATTGTTCACAGTGTAATAATTTGATACATGTACAACATGTTAGTTTGTTAGTTTTGGTTTTTAAAAATGTCTTTATTTTGTCTCTATTTTTGAGTAATATTCTCAATGGATATAGAAGTCTGGGCCTTTTCTTTCACCTGAAATGTGTCATTCAGTTGCTTTTTGGCTTGTGTTTTTTCTGAAGACATCTGTAGTCATTATTACTATGCTTCTTTTTGTACATTTGCCCATTTTTTTCCCTCTGAATACTTTCAAAGTGTTTCCTTTCCCTTTGATTTATAGCAGTTTTGCTGTAATATATCCATTTCCTCCTCTTTTGAAATGTTTTTATCAAGTGTTTTGGATCTCTGGATTTATAATTTTCATCAAATTTGGTAATTTTTTGACCACTATTTATTTAAATATTCTTTTGTGCTTGCCCTTATGGGACTCCAATTACTCATATGCTGGATTGCTTTGTACTGTCTTAAATATTGTTGATGATATACTCATATTTTTTCAATCTTTTATCTTTCAGTACTTCAATTTGGGTAATTCCTATTGCTTTGTCTAAAAGTTCACTCATCTTTTCTTCTGTGGCATCTGCTCTGCTTTAAGCATGTTCCTTTAGTGAGGTTATAACTTCAGATATTATAGTTTTCAGCTCCAGAAGTTCCATGTTGATTCTTTTCTATCAACTTATTGCATTATTATTTTTATTATTTTTCTTTAAATTCTTAAATGTATTTATTTATTTTTAAGTTTGTAAAATTTTAATTCACACACAATAACTGTACATATTTATGTGATGCATGTGACATTTCAGTATAGGTATACAATGTGTATGCTCTAATAATGGTGATTCATATATTCATATCTCAGTCAAATATATTTATATTAGCTGTTTTAAAGTCATTGTCTGTTTATGTCACCATTTCTGTCTGTTCTGTTGTTTTTATTGCCCACATTTAAAAAAAAACTGGCTATGAGTTCTAGATCTAACAATTTTTGTGTTGGATGTCAATTAGATTTGGATATTGTGACTGTTACATTGCTGAGTATCTGGATTTTGTTGTCTAAGCTAACCTTTAAAGAGTGGTGCATTTTGTATTGGCAGGCTATTAAGTTATTGTGTGTTGGCCTGATTCTTTTGTGACTTAAAAAAAAAAAACTTTAAAAGATGAATTTAAAATAGTCTCCCCCCACCCCCAGGAAGGTTTTGCCAGCTTACTAAGGTGTGGCTCTCCTGGGGTCTCTCCAGAATGTCCTGAAGTCCAGTGAATTCTCTCCATGGAGATATAAGAATTTTTTAGTTTACAACTCCCTAGTATTTTTTCCCATGCATGGCCTTATGGAGTTTCTTCCTGAACATGTGCAGCTTAATATTTAATGAAAGACTGAAGGGGACTATTATGCAAATTTCTGGAGCTCTTTTCCTGTGTAGACTCTCTATAGATTTCTATTCCACAAATTCCCGCTGCCTTAGCCTGTTCAAACTTTGATTTCTGTCTGCTCAATTCAGCAAGACTGTGCTTTGCTTGGACTGCTTTTTCCTATACTGTGGCCTTGAAGATGCTTCCAGACGGAATGCCAAGCCTACTGGAGGATTCATCTAGCTGGCATCTCCTTTGTCAAGGATCACAGTTTGGCATTGCTCATTCTCTAATGTCTAAAAAAATAGTTTCATTGATTTTGTCCAGTTTTCTAGTTATTTATCACAGGAGGGTTAACCTGCTCTCACTGTTTATCACAGCTGGGAAAATCTGGCCTCAGAACCATTGATATAATCTATGATAGACAACAGTATATTTTTAACCAACTTACATAAGAAATGCTCATTGAGTCTATATTTCTTCTAAAGAAATTACTGAGGAGAGTATAAAACTAACCAAAAATGAAGATGTATGACTTCTGTATGATCACGTTAATACACCTGTTTAATAATCCTTTCCAAATAGGAAACAAGATTAGGGCATTTTGAGTTAGTGATAATGAACCCATGCTAGCCTACAGGAATCACCTCTTTCTCTTCATTAGTCAGTGTTTAATAACATTTTCTAAGATTTTTCTAGAGAATGTTCACCATAAAGCAGTTTTCAGAATTTAATTTTTTAATATGAAAATATTGTTTTATTTCTAGTGTTTTGACATAATATTTATTAACATCATTTATTCACTTCTACGTGCTTACTATGTGTTAATACCTAGCAGTATGCCAAGTATTTTACATATATCATCTTCTTAGAGTCATCACACACTATGAGTTAGGTTCTTCTATTATCTTCACTTAATAGATGAAGAAACTAAGATTTAGAGATATAAAATAACATGCCCAAGGGCACACAGCCAGAAAGAAATGGAGCTGAAATCTGAATCAAAGCACATTGGCCAGAAAATGCCTGTAACCTTTCTCAGCGTCACCTTTCCCAGTCTTCATGCTTTTTCAAGAACTTGCCTTTTTAATCAAGTATCTTAACTCTTCTTTTGTTTCTACTCATTTGAAGTACTGAAAGAATGACAAATATGAGCAATAACACGGGACTCTTCAGTGAATACTGGGTGTGTTCTACTGATTAATTCACTTCATCTCTTTCTACTTTTAGGGCATTCCTAGCAAATGGCACTATATGTGAAAAACAGCAGAAGCACCAAACAAAACTCTTTAGTTCAAATGAAATGTGGTTCTGTTCACAGCACATGGGTGCTGTGAGGGCAGAAAAGAAGGGAACACATTTGGGATACATAAGGTACTCGTAATCAGAATGCGCATCTAAAGTTCATAGATATATTTGGTATAACAATGGCTACAACACCTGCATTGAGTTAATTAATGCTTTTCTTATGAAGAACATAGTACCTAAATATATCATAGAATTTTGTTGTTAGTGGTTTTAGGAGGGGAATCATTCACCAAATAGGAGACAAGAAAAACCACAGAGTAAGAGCTGGGCAAGTACAATGTGCTGGAGGGAGAGGAGACCCAAGGGACGGACAGATCAGACTAGCTCATCTATTTAAAGATGAGTAAGAATTTGCCCAACAGATGGGAATAACTGGACCTGGAGAGAGGGCATTCCAGGTGAATGGAACAATATTACAATAGCATGGAGGCATGAAACAGACCATGTTCTCTTTGATAAGTAATTTAACATATATATGCCATGTGCATAGACCAAGTTAAAATTTTAATCTTCTCTTCTAACGAGTTTACAGTATAATTGAATGGAAAAGGTATGAGTGTGGAAATAAAACATTGATAATAATGATGGGGGGTCCAATAAATTATCTGTGAAATGAATGAATGTCAGAGAGTGCTAAATGCCTAATCCCTAATGCCTAGTGCCAACAGGAAGACCTGCAGGAGGACAGAGCAGGGGATGTTCATTTTTGCATGACATGATCTGCAGAGTCCCTGAAGGAGAAGCAGGACTTGGTCTAGACTTTGCAAGGTGGATAGAAGTTGAATAAATGGATAAGAGAAGATATCCAAGGGAGTGAAGAGCATCATGAACAGAATGCAGCAGGACAGAGGCATGAGAGGAGGCACGAAAGGAGCAAGAGAGAGAAGGAGGAACCAGACGGTAGGCACCATAGTGGGCATGAGTGCCAGCATGGTGCACTTGGAATCTGACTTTGTCTAAGAGTTTGGGGGGAGTCCTTAAAGGACTATAAGAAAGGAACTGATGACATAAAAGTTGCCTTTGGTATTTTTGGACTAAAGTGAATCATAAATAATTGGATGCATTAAAAAAAAAACATTCTCACAATATTAAACACCTATTGAGTACCACGCATGGGGTGTATACCAAGAGAAATAAATGCAGTCCTTGCTCTTAAGGAATTTTACAAATGAAAGTAGAGGTTGGGAGGGATGACTCTGCAGTGATAAGGAGTGAGGGAGAGGCAGTCATACCACCCAGTTATGAAGCAGTTAAGATGATTTCAAAACCATGATCTAAGGGGGTGGATGGTTACAGGGGCAGAAGACCTGAAATGCAAAGGATGGATGTTTGTGCCTTCAGAGAGTGAGGAATGGCAGGTTTGGTTTTTGACCAAAGATAGCAGGCTATTGAGACCAGAGGAAGGCCAAGTTTTTGAGCTTTGATGAAGAGAATGTTGGTGCCACCAATGGCAGAAATTCAGTCAAAATTATTGAGTGTTGGGCTGGGGATGTGGCTCAAGCAGTAATGCGCTCGCCTGGCATGTGCGGGGCGCTGGGTTCGATCCTCAGCACCACATAAAAATAAAATAAAGATGTTGTGTCCACCAAAAACTAAAATTCTCTCTCTCTCTCTTTAAAAAAAAAATTATTGAGTGTCGGCTGGATGTCTCGGAGCACACCTGAAATCTAGCAGCTCAGGAGGCTGAAACAGGAAGATTGTGAGTTCAAAGCCAGCCTCAGCAACTGCAAGGTGCTAAGCAACTCAGTGAAACCTTGTCTCTAAATAAAATATGAAAAATAGTACTGGGGAGGTGGCTCAGGGGTTGAGTGCCCCTGAGAGTTCAATCCCCGGTACTCCCCGCCAAAAATTATTGAGTGTCCACTAGATGCCAGACACTGATCTGTTATAGGGTTGAGGACACATCTATGAACAGAAACAAAGCCTAAAGCAGCATGGTGTTTATATTCTGTAGAAGACAGTCCAACCATCTTGACTCCTGCTAGGCTTTATTCTTCTCTTACCAGTGTTTGCCATATTATGTCCTCTGTATCCATGCAATAGAAACATAACAAGAGTCACATTTGTAATTTAAAAACTTCTAGCAGCCACACAAAAATTGGGAGAAGAAACATGTTTTTATTACTATATTTCACCTACTGTATTAAAAATATTATCATTCTAACAATTGATATTAAAAATTGTTATAAGATATATGCATTCTATTTTCATACAGTTTTTGAAATTCAATGTGTATTTTAAAACTTATACCACTTCTTAATTTAGAAGCTAAATTTCCAAAGACTGATGTAAAATGTAGTTCTGTCTAAACAGTAATGTGTGTTATGAAAAATAACTCTCACTGTTCCAGTTCCTTAGTTGCACTGGACCCATCTCAAATGGTCAATAGTCACCGGCTATGGCTACCATATCGACCGGCACAGTCTCTCTTTATTCTTTTATGTTTCCCTATGTCCCCAGACACACCTGCCTCCTATAATCAGCAGATTCCTGCATTACCTCGTGAGCACAGCATCAGAATTGAGGCTCAGTTTTCTCATCTGTCAAATGGAAAACCGGAAGCAGCCAATTCACAGGTGACTATGAGCAGCCTATTAGGTTACATTTCCAAAGTCACCTACAACGTGGCTGTGAATAGAAATGTCAGTGAGTATTAGTACCTCTCTCCTCCCTTCTCCATTCTATCTCACAGAGACATGTGATCCATTTTTCAAGGCTTCATTGAATCTCAGTTTTCCATAACATTGTGCATCATTATTATGAAACATTCATTAATTTCCAGAGTTTGGTCCTTACAGTTTGACCCTTAGTCATCACGAGTTTTTTCTTTGCATTTGTTATATATGCCAATCTTGTTTTTCCAACATCATTGTGATTCCTTCAGGTCAGGAACAGAATCCCCCTTTTTTCCTTAGCATTTACCAAAGTGCTAAGGTCAGAATTTAAAATAGACAAATAATCTTCATGTGTTTTGATTGACTGATTGATTGAGGTTGTCTTTGAGATGTTTTTAGTGACCACGGGAATTCTATTTGGATTTTTAAAATTGTATTGGGAATTCAGTGTTGCATGGATAATTAAGAATTGACTGTGATTTTCTCTTCTGTAGTGTTCATCAATATCAAGTTACTTTATGTTAAATTTTATAATAAATTAATGTTTCTTGAGTGAATTATTGTAATCATATTGCAGAATTCATAAAAAATAAAGGGGAGAAGAAATTTGGTCTATTAACCTATTGCAGTCCTTTTTACTCTTTTGGTGTTATTCTCCTGCTATTCAAGTTACTCTAATATTGTAGATATAATACGTCAGTAAGTTGCTAGATAGAAAATAGACTGAGTTTTATATTTTATAGATAGTAAAACTGAGATTCAGAGACTCAAGAATATTGTACAATTTTTTTTTAATCTTCAAAAATCAAGTGAAGACTCAAGAGACAGCAGGTGTCTTGACAGCTCCTCCCAGCATGGAACCCTCAGGTGACATTAGCACAGCTCCCTCCAGGAGTCACTATTTTGAGTTTCCATGACTGATAGGAATTAGAGCACAAGGCAATCCCAGGAAATTGCACTGTCTTTATTTTCTTGCATGTTTAATTGCTTTCTAAGATTATGCCAAGGTTTCTTAACATCTGTACAAAAAAAGGAGAATTTGCCAAAACCAAATGACTATGGTGTTCTATTGCATCCCATTCTTGAAGAGAACCTGTTTTCAACTAGATTATTGAGGCTTTGTTAGACCTTAACCAGCTTTGACAGTTTAAATTTGAGATTTAACCTCTCCATAAGGCTGTTAAACCAGCCAGAAAATCTGGAGCCTTTGAGAAATTCTACAAGTTGAGGGGACACAGTGTACTGGAGGAATCCTGATGCTGGAGTCCAGGACTCAGGTGCATGTGGAAGCAGGAGAGTTGTACTGGGGTGCTAGAACTGTGAGATCCCTCAATTCCAGGGATCCATGATCTTCAGTTTTGCTTTTCCCCAGCTAGCTCCCACCTTTCTGGTCCTTTCCATAGAATGGGTCTCTATCACCTCAGCATTTTCAGCAAGAGGCAGGAGAAAACTATACCAGAGGCATGTTGCTATGTCATATGGAATGCACTGCTTGTCCATTTAGTGAGCATTTAAGAACCCGTGACATACACAGAATGTGTAGAGGTTCAGAAATAGATTTGAATGCCATCAGAGGTGGCAGGCCTCTTTATTTGTAGATGCATAATGGGGCTCAGTGCTGCTGTGACTTGCTTGATGTCGCTAACTAGCCAGTCTAGCACCATTCAAATAATCCCAGGTGCCCTATTTCAACATACTTTGATTTGACACTGCCTTTGTTCAGATTTACAGTTGGCTGTTTATAATCATCAACAGGGGCCCAGGCTTTCCCTCTAAAAGGGGACAGAGGTGGAGTAAACTGTAGCCAAAAAGCCTGTTTTCCTACCCATGTGGGCCCTGGTGATGCCTCTCAAATCTATTTTCACACAAGATCCCGCTCCTGCAATTCAGACTTTTATAGGATAACTTTTGTTTTACCACAGTTTCTTCTGTGTCTCTCCAGCCTCCCGGCCAGCATTCAAGTCCTGAGGATTCCTGCATGAGCCTGCAGCCCACTTTATCCAAATGAAGCTTCAACTGTGGCAGTGAATGGCCTTTGGCTACCTGTGGAACTTGCTGCATTCTTGGATGGTCCCAGACGAGGAGGGAATCTTACGGGCCGATTCTAAAAGAATTGAGAAGTCAGAGACACCCAGAAAGACAGGATTGATGCCCCTACCCAGTGCATGCCCCTGTGTTCTTGATCCGGGATGGATGTGACAGTGACCTAGAACTCAAAGGCTTGTGGTTTGCACGTCTGGCTTCTCTTGATCCTTACCTTTCTCACCCTCCAGAAAGCTGAGAAGCGGCTTCCAAACAACTCCAGCTCCACTGGGGGCTGGAGCGGGAGGCAGGCTGGTCTGGCTGCAGCAGTAATCTGTTTGGTTTACTGGGTCAGTTTCCTGTCAGGGCTCACTGTGGTTGAAAGCTATTGTGGAGCCTGGTTTCTTATTGACAGAGCCTTTATAAGCCCCCACCCAGTATGTCTGCTCCTGCCTCCTTCCAGGACGCCCCAGCTTCTCCGTAACCTTCTCCAGCTTTGCTTCTGTTATTGAAGGCTAGACATGGTTTTCCTGGGTGACCCTATGCAGGACCATAGGAGAGCCTGAATTCCACATTTGGGGGGCCAACAAAGGGTGGACGCTGGTTTCTCAGCTCCATTTCCAGCAAAACATGTCTACAACACAATTTCCTTTTTTTTTTTTTTTTGGAATTTCACTTGATTTATAAATGACACCTGTGGTCTTATTCTCCTTTATCTATGTCTGCACACTGCCCTATATTAGCACATATGACTACTGTATACTCAAAATGGGGCTGGTCCAAATTCAGATTTCTATAGACAAAGTGCACACTAGATTTCAAAGAAGGTAATTTACCTTATTTAAAATTTTTATATTGGCTATATGATGAAATAGTAATATTTTAGTATATTAGGGTTAAACAAAAAATGTGAAATTAATTTCACCTATTTCATTTTACTTTGTTCATGTGACTACTAGAAAATATTTAGCTCATGTGTGAGACTTGCACTATATTTTTGCCCCATGGGGCTGATGTGCACCAACTTATTTTCTCTAAGATGCAGATCGTTCCTGTACTCCTGTTACTATTTGAAAGGTGTGGGTTCATCTCCCGGTTCCTGTCTGACTAGTATTTCATCTCCAGCAAGTTACTGAACTATCTACTCAGCTTCAGATTGCTCACCTGATGCTAATAGGATCCTGCCTGTGCTTCCTATCTCTCCTGGAATTTTATAGATGGAAGGAAACATTTTGAAATGTGTGGCATTGGCTATAAGGGATCGTAATTATTATTAGGTGGTAGCGGCTGCCACCTATAATAGAGAATCCGGTAGCCTAGAGTTATTCTTCATTTTCCGCTTTGTACAAGGAGAAAACTGTGAAAGACTTTTTCTTCCAAAGAGTTAAGAACAGCAGTTGGAGAGACTCAGACTCTCCATCGGTTCCTAGTCCCAGAATAGATCTGAATAGGTAAAAACAAAAAGGCTGTGGACTTGGATGAGGACGGACTGAAAGCTGCTGGCATTTCATTTCTTTTGTTCTCATTCTTGGCCATTGGAATAGAAACTGATGGGCAGTTGGTGGGGTGGACGCCTCTGCAAAGTGGCCTGATCAGATTCCTGAGCTTCTAGGTCATTGGGCAGGATGGCGCCTGGCCGGAGCCACTGTTCCTCCCTTCTGACCTTGAGAGGTGTGACAAGTGGTTCTGCATTCATGGCTCTGTGAGCCTCTATTGAGTGTGTGTGACGTGCTGGGCATCGATCTTATCTTATGGGAATTTAGTGAGCCTGCAAAGAAGTAAGCAGAGGACGTGAGAAAAGATACGCATTGGACATCAGTTAACATCAACAATAGAACAAACTGGAGAAAGGGACGAGTCTGAAAGAATCTTCCCTTCCTGTACTTTTTGCTCCTTTTTTCTTCAAAATCCCTGGCATTTATGAATGAATGAATGAATGAATGAATAAATCTTTTGTATCAAAATGAACATATTCACTTGTAAAATGAAGCCATTTGGGCTGTTGTGATTGACCTTTTAAATTTCCAAGTAAGCTGCCAGAGATGTCAGAAATCAGTTTGGAGCAAAGAAGGATTCAATAAATACTGGACAGATTAACAGTTAACTGAAAATGTTAGGTCCCTGAGAAAGTGAGCTCATCCTGCCTTTATCTGATTTCCTATTTTTTTTTCAGATAGATTCAGGAAATATTTCCCTTTAATCCAAACCGATATAACTTTATATCAATACAAAATGCTATCATTTTATATGTATGCTTTGTTGTGTTTAGTTGATGTGGTCATTCTTTGTTTCCGCTTTGCTGCTTTTTCTCTCTCTTTTCCATCAACTTCACCTCCTTCCCTGAAACACACGTGAGCATCCTGATCCACGTCTGTGTCCATCTTTTTCCATGTTCATCACACATGTACACATCATAGTCATTATCCTTATCATGATGCATATATAATAGACCTTTTGTCACAGCATGTTTTAATTAAATGGAATAAAATTTTATCACTTGCTTACTTCTCTCCTCAACAAATGACCCTTCAGAGAAATTCCACCAGGACATGTAGTAAACTCTGCCTCCTTTTCACTGACTACATAATATTTCACTGTGGAGATTTCATATCATTTCACATATATTCCCTTAGCAATAGGCATTTTTAAAAATTTCCAGTGGGCTGGGGATGTGACTCAAACTGTAGCGCGCTCGCCTGGCATGCGTGCGGCCCCGGTTCGATCCTCAGCACCACATACAAACAAAGATGTTGTGTCTGCCAAGAACTAAAAAATAAATATTAAAATTCTCTCTCTCTCTCTCTCTCTCTCTCTCTCTCTCTAAAAAAAAAAAAATTCCAGTTATGTTTGTTTGTTTCTCTTTGACAATGTGAACAATCCTTTCCATTCATCTTTATTGGGTTGGGGGAGGATATTGACCTTTTTATGTATATTAGCTAAATGTGCAAGAGTGAGGTTTCAGACTATATTGTATATATTTTAAAATTTTAGCATATTACCACATTACTATTTTGCGGGGGGGGGGGGAACTGGGGGGCTGAACTCAGGGACACTCAACTACTGAGCCACCTCCCCAGTCCTATTTTGTATTTTGTTTAGAGACAGAGTCTCACTGAGGTGCTTAGGGCCTTGCTAAGTTGCTGAGGCTGGCTTTGAACTCATAATCCTTCTGTCTCAGCCTCCTGAGCCATACCACATTACTTTCTAAAAAACTAAAAGTTCTCATTTAATCAGGTACATAAGAAAGTACTCCTTTGTCACATCTATTTTTTAAAATATATCTTTCGGCTTCAACATTTTTAAAATATCTTTATTTTATTTTATGTTGTGCTAAGGATCGAACCCAGTTCCTCACGCATGCCAGGCGAGCACATTACCACTTGAACCACATCCCCAGCCCCTGTCACATCTATTTTTTATAAAAGTATTTTGCCAGGATGATAGATACAAATGAATAATCACTCTAGTTGCCAAAGTTTTTAACCACTATTTTGGGGAACCTGGACTCCTTTTCAGAATATTGCTTTTAATGAACAAAATAAATTACACAAAATTACAAAGGAAAAAGTAAAAGTATGGTTGTCAAATTTCTATAAAATTCAATTTGTGATATAAAAATGTGTCTTTATTAATATATTAAATAGCAAGTTCTGATTACAGGTTTAATGGCTACTATAAATTCAAAGAAGTGATGAATGTGATTGATATTTTAAGATGTGAATCAACTATAACTTGATATAAAAATATCTGTGATTTCTATTGGAGACAGAGATACTGTTCACAACACTGATTTATTACATGGAGTTGACATTGAAGTAAACACTGTGTTTCATTTAGAAATCAATGGAATTCAAAACCTAATGTTCGTTTAAGTTTACAACCACTCACTTTATCCACAGACTCCTTAGGGCATCCCTGTACCACAGATTAAGTTCTCCTGCTCTAGACTATTGTAGAAGAGAGGACTTGGAGACCATCTTATGCCTCTCTTCCATTTTATGGGTGAGGAAAGTGTTTCAGGGATATCATCCTAGAGTCTGTGGCCAGACCAAGAGCTGAATTCAGATCCCCCTACTCCTTCTCTAGTCTTATTTTGCTACAAATATTACATTTCATCAGGGAATATCTGAGCAGATGAAGTTTCCTTAGACTCCTCTGTTTGACTCCAACCCCTTCATCAGATGAGGGTTTGAAAAACTGCAGCTCATAGGCAAAATCCTTCCGCCTGTTCTTGTAAATTAAGTTTTAATGAAAGCTGTGCCCATGTGCTTACCAATCGCCTGCGGCAGCTTTACTGCTACAATGGAATTGTTAAGTAGATGCAACAGACCACAAGGACCACAGAACCTACAATATTTACTATTTGGGCCTCAGCAGGAAAAGTTAGCCAGCCTTAGCTTAGTCCCACCAGTGACGTGCACTCCTGCCTCAGCTGTTCTTTGATGTTCTACTTCCAACTTGTGGAACTCAGGGGCACTGTAGTAAAATGATCTGTCCTCTGCCCAGAGGAGATATGTTCCAAGGCCACAGAGTGGGTATCTGAAAACTAAGTACCACACCTTATATACAAGCACTGCAATACGGTGGCTATTGATCTGATAATTGAGATGGTTACTAAGAGACTAGCAGTGGGGTAGCATATACAGTGTGGATACACTGGACAAAAGGATCATCCATGTCCCAGGAGAAGGACAGTGGAAGATTTCAGCACACTACAGAGAAGAGTGTATATTTTAAAGTTTATGAAGTGTTTGTTTCTAGAATTTTGTACTTAATATTTTCTGAGCATGGTTAACTGCAGGTAACTAAAACTGAGGAAGGTGAAATTGTGGATCAGAGAGGACTACTATGTTCTTTTTTTTAAGGAATTGTGCAAATGCTGTTCCCATTCTCAGAAATTCTAAATCCCCAGTCCCTAATCCTGTGATTTTGCTCCCTTCATGAAGCTTTCCCTGTCTTCTCCTCCCCGTGTCTGGGTTTTGTGTCCCTAATGTGTACCCTTTTAGTGTCCTGAGCCTACCCAGAGTAGCACTAGTCAGGTTTAACTGAAACTGTCTAGTTTGTTATTGGTCTCCTACACTATAAATAAGCTTCCTGTCTTGTTCATAGTTGTATTCCCCGTCCCTGGCTCTGAAGAGATGTTTAATACATTTATTGAAGGTGAGAATGATGAAAGCAGGTGAAACATCCTCAGGGGTCCCTGCCTCAGCATTCTGGTTCTTTGCCTCTCTGTTCAGGTCTAGCCCACCCAACTCAGCTCCTCTTTAGGTGGTCTCATTGTAGTCCTCTTCTTCTGTTAACATATGCTTCCAGAAAATAATTTGATAGACTCATACTTAAATGTCTGATATGGCTAAATGCTGAGAGCAGAAACTGTCTAGGTGGTTGACCCCATCTATCTAGTGCCCAGCACAATGCAGAACACAAAGGTATTCAGTAGATGCTTGCTGGATAAATTGCTATGGCAGCTCAATATTTGGGTTAAGCCAAATGAATACATCTCTAATTGTGGGATTTGTGGTATCAGAGAGCCAAGTATGAAATATTTTTGGAAATAAAACATCTTCTATTGTGCTTCTGAAATATCACTAATTCAAAATTATACGTTCACCTAATTTTATCTGTTAGGCTGGCCCATGGGTAGTTTTCCACATTGGATTTGGGTGTAGGTGATAGTTTGCACAACTTGGACTAGGAGAGGTATGAAAACTGAGGAAAGGCAGCTGTTTTGTGAGAAAGACACTGCTATCTTTATAGGTCTCAGATTTCAAAGTTTGTTCTACACCTGGAGTGCAGAGTTAGTATTTTTCCATGTTTATGAGTAACCTTGAGGGTTCAGATTCTGAACTCCAGTACCAGCTCTATTCAGGAGACAATCCTGCTGGCTCCGCACAAGAGAGAATGTGTGAGGGCCCAGGGAGGTGAGACCAGAAGCCTTCCTCTCAGGGCCAATCCCCCAGGCCAGCCAACCCCCTCTTTCTTTTACCAGGGCCCTGAGGGTTCTTGGCTTCTGGGATTTGGGCTGTTCCCAGCCATGGAAGGTGCCTCAGGCTGCTGCCCAGTGTCTTGTTCACCCAATAGTAGGTTTATGTCTTTCTCCAGTGCCTGGTTGGTGTGTTTTTAATTTGATATGACTGGGGATAAAGTATATACTGGTGAAGGAACCTTACCACCCTTTCCACCTGCTAGAGAGGAGGGACATTTCTCAACAATGTTCCCAGATCTTTTGTAACCTTCAGGAGGAGGGGGAGCGGATGTAGTTACCACTTACAAGATTTTTCCAGTTATCAGCTCAGAGAGAGCCTGTGGTAGAGAGGAAGGGCAGGTAGGAAAGGGAGAACAGAATGCATTTCCTTCCACATCTATGGTGTTTTTTAGCTTTGCTTAGGGGGCTGAGACCAGGCAGAACAAGCTAGCTTAGCTAACAGGGATCCTCTCTCCATCTTCATAGATTCTCAGGTAATATTTCTTCTTGGGAAAGTTTCCACAGATTCTCTCTGAATTTAAGGAATCTTGCTCTGTGGGTATCCAATACCAGGCCGCTTTCTTTCCCAGTCTACCCTCTCCTTGTCTAGCCTACTTGAGAAAAATACATTATTCCCAACTCTCACTAGCTCTAGCCACCTCCCCATGCCCTGCCCCAGACAGAGGGTATGTGCAGTTTACCTGAGGTCATTTGGTCTTAACCGCTCAATGCCTCCTTTCCTGGGCAGCCTGCCCACCTGGACCTGGGTTTATGAGGTCTTCATAAGATCTCCAGGTGGTCTAGCTTGTGGGGTTACATAAATGGCCCATGCACACAGATGGTACCCTTGACCAAAATAATGCCTGTACCATGTCAGGTCAGGGAAACTGTGTAAGAGCCACAAACTTCCCAGCTCGCAGGGTGACTACAGATCCCTTCCTTTCTGGAACATACCACCAGCCCGGGGATGGACTGTGACGAATATTTGGCCTCAGGCAACGCCGGAGCCCAGGGAAAGCTTTAGTTGCATGTGTGTTTTCTCACAGAATTATAAAGCCCAGCGGCTCTCGGTGCCAGAGGCTGCAGAGGGTTTCTGCGTTTTTTGACTATTCATTAGTGATTACACACCCCCCTGAACACCTGCAAGACCAATTCATAAAGCAAGCATTCATGGACTTTGGCAAGGGCTTCATGGGAACTGCAGGGTACGGGGTACAGTCATTGTATCTCCAGATAAAAAACATTCTCTTACCAAGGAGGCCTCTGAAAATAGGAGCAGGCTGCAATTTCAGCTCAACACCACGGGGTATTAAAAAGAAAAGTGTTACTTCACCTCGCCTCTTTATGAAGTCAGCTCACTGTGGGGCTGTGGCATTCCCGGACAAATCCTCTTTCAGGACCCTTTCGGGGGTGAGGAGAGGGGAGTGGTGGGCACTGGGTTGATTGTGACAGGGGACGGCCGGGCCGTCCGTGCGTTGAGGCATGCTCTCCTGCAAGCTACACTGATTTACAGCAGGATAACAGGAAGCACAGAGCCTGGGTGGCCTGCTGTGTAATTCTGGGTGACAGATTGCTCCTGCCACTTATAAAAACGGCACCATGATTAATCCAAAAAGACCAACAATAATAAATAACCAATGTAAAAAATAACATCTTTATACGGAATATGGGATTGGCCTTTAACAGGATTCTTTTTCACCTTTATATTTTCTGCTGAGTGCTCTCCATTAATGACAAAAGAGCAGAGGCTGGAGCAGTCGGGCTCTGGCAGACAATGCCACGTACATCGCATCTCGCCTGAGCCTGAGCTGAGGGGGCAGAGCAAGGGGAGCCTGAGCAATACTGTGAGGACCATTCCACAGACTAGGGATGCTGAGTTTTGTCTGGGTATTTGAAAACATAAAAATATTTTGTCTATAGAAGCAAGCTGAAATTTATTTTGATCCACGGTTGGATGAAGTTGGCCTGCCTAGATGATTTACCGGGGCTTTTCGAGCGAGTGAATGAGTGTGTGTGTGTGTGTGTGTGTGTGTGTGTGTGTGTGTGTGTGTGTGGTGTGTGTATGGGTGAGAGGGAGGCTCCAAATCTCCCCTTTGCTCTGCCAGTGTAGACAGCCCCCAGTGCTCAATTAACCTCCCGAAGAGCCTTATTTTCTGAGAACAGCTTATGCACGAGGAGCAACGGTGCTCACAGTATGTTTTATCCTCACACGTATAAACACGCATCGTCGCAAACTCATTTTGGTTAGAAAGGACTTTTAATGGGACATCTGGCTCTCTTCCACTACTTCTTGTCAAGACAAAGTAGGCTTACTTGTTAATATCCTCTTGCCATCACGTGGATGGCTAGAATCTGCAGAAATAATTTTTTTTTGTCTCTTGTGATTGATTTAGCTAGTACAAGGGGGCAAAAATAAAATGGTTCAACCTAAGAAAGGATGGTCAGAATGCCTGGCTGCAGCACTGCCCTGGAGGGTGGGGGAAGCTCAAGGGGAACATGAGAAGCTCTGGCCAGGGACTTACAGCAGAGGGAGCGATGGGGAGAAGGGGTGACGGGTGGATATGAAATGGTACTGAACATCCTGCTCTGCTGCTGCTGTGGGAGGTGGAAGAGAACCATGTTTAAGATTATGGGTTGTAGAGTGATTCCCTGGGTTCGAATCCCAGTGCTGCTACTTACCAGCTGTGGGACCTTAGACTTGTTTCTTTAATCTCTCCTGTTTTCAGAGTTGAAGGAATGTCTTCATCTGCAAATGGCATAATGGTACTTCCGAGGGTTATTCCAAGTATCAGTTAAACAAATTAACATGTGCAAAGCACTTTAAACAGTGACCAGCTATATAAATGTCAACTGTCCCCAGTTAAATTATCCAGATTGTTGGCTATTGATGAAGAATCATGTACATCATCCATCACGTTCCTGGTAATGACTGTTGTACTCCAGGTTTTGTAATCACAGATTAGTAAGCGCTTACTGCATGCCAGATACTGTGCCTGCCTCGACTCTGTAAATACTTACCACGGTCCTCACTTAGCAAAGGAGAACACAGAATTTAGAGAGTAATTAGTTCAAGATAACACAGCTAATAAACAGTAGATCTAGAACTTGATCCAGTTTGACTCCAGTGACCGTGGATTTAAGCAGCAAGCTGTCCTAGCTGTATTTGCCTCTGAAGTGTTAAAAACTATGGCAGATTTTTCTTTTCTTTTTTTTTAAATTATTTTTTATTAGCTACACATGACATTACAATGGTCTTAGCAATTCATACATTTGAATCAATTGGGGTATAATTTCTCATTTTTCTGATTGTACAGATTGCAGAATCACACTGGTCATACAGTCACCTATATACATACAGCAATCATAATATCTATTCTATTCTGCTGCCCTTCCTATCCCCCCTTCCCCTCCCCTCCCCTCCCATCATTTCTCTCTATCCAATCTAATGTGACACACTTTTTTTTTCTTTTTCTCCTCACAACATCATACATGTATTCTATATAACAATGAGGGTCTCCTTTCATCTTCCGTGCAACTCCCCTTCTCACTCAGATTTTGCTTTTCATCTTTTTTTTTTTGGTCACTGTTTTTAGTATCCTGGTCTATACTTTTGGAAGTACAGATGTGTAGGCAATGCTGGAAGTTGGAGATTTCTGTTCACATAGCAGTGCTCTGTGTGAACAGACCAAAGGCAGACAACACCCATCCTGGACTCAACCCAACTTGAGTTCATAACTGGCCACTGCCCCTCACTGTCCCATTATTGCTCAAAAAAAAAAAAAAACTCTGTTTCCTCAACAGTAAAATGAAAACTGTAAAAAGATACTTTGAGGGGATTTCTCCAAGTATAAATGAAGTTATAATTGTCAAAGACCTGGCATATGTTTGGAACTTAATAAAGATATGTTTTATTGCTATTAGCAATGGCCAACTCTTGAAAGATGTTCTGAAGAAGTAGAAGCTGATTAATAAAATGAGAAAATTCAATCAGCTGCAATAATAGTCATCACATCAGACACAAAAATATTATATTGACTTGATCTTCTAGGGTCAATATATTAGCAAAGTCATTTGAAACAAGCTGTTATTCAAATAATTCAATCTGTGTAAAAAGTCAATAAAATCAGGTATCCACTTTATCTGATTTCTCCCAATGGTAGGAGTTCTTGTTTTCATGTGGATAATGCCCTCAGCTTTGTGTATGGAGGTAGCTGTGTCTGAAGTACTTGAAAAGAGCAGTTGGATTTTTAGCTATTCTCCTCTTCATGTCACCTGTTAACTTGAGGCTTGATTCAGCCCCATCCACAACGTAAACTCCACGTTGTAATAATGGAGAAGGTTGTCAGTTACCTAATCATGATGAAATGCTGGATAATTTAGGCAGGATAAAAAGCTTGCTCTTTTCTGGATGATCTGGTTAATTATCTGGTTAAATTAGGTTAAAACCTTTTTGTCAGGGTCTTTAATTATCTGGAAAGCCAGGTAACTGTGTCCTTTTAAGAGCTTTTAGGCTTGAATTATTCATCAACATAACCCAGCATCCTGGGAAGATTCCCAATTCTTCACCTGCCTTTTTGTGCATAGATTTGGCTTGAGACTCTTGAGATGTTTTATTTACACTTTTTTTGTAGATGCAAAATACTCAAACCATCTCCATTTTTTTTTCTTACACAAAAGAGAGAACCAACTTTGAGCCGTGAGGATGCTGGTGCTCAACTTGGAAGATCGGTAGCAAATTTTCCAGAGAGACACAAACAAACACATACATAACTGGAATATCAATGAGGTCTTTTTAGAAGCGACACATTAAAATGCAAGGCAGGAGATAATGAGATAAGCAGCAAGTTACAGGTTTCTTAATTCTAGCGTGAAAGGAGAGAGGGAAAAAAAAAAGAGAGAACAGAAAACCCTCCTCAAGGAGCTCAGCACAAGGAGGTGCTGAGCTTGGTATTAAGCATTATGTGGGGGCGAGGGGGGTTCTCTCCAGTGACCTCAGTGACACAAATGTAAGTGGAAAAAATTATCTTGTAAAAGGATTTTTTTTTTCTCAGCTTCTGGCTTATGTCTGTTTCCTAATTCTACCAGCATATGCCTGAGACCAATATAGGGCATCTCCTCTGGTCCTCTTGACTCCTCCCTAGTATGGAGAAAAAATTGTTACCATTTCTTGAAAGCAGACCTTGTACCAGGTATTGCACTGGGGGCTTTGATCTCATTTAACCCTTACCACAACTCTGGTGAATGACATTGTTGCCCTTTAGTGAAAGATGAAGAGACTGAGGCTCCATAGTTATTGCTCAAGGAATCAGATCTAGGTTGCTCAGATTGCAAAGTCAGGCTGTTATCCATAGCTGACTTCTGAACCAGTTGTGACCAGGCTAATGGTTGGAAATGGGAAATAAATACAATCAGTAGTCTGGGGTTACCTAGTGGATGTGCAGTTGAAAGATCACTTGACTTAGAGCCAGAAAAATCTGAGTACCAAGTTACTGCTGCCTCTAGCTGTGTGCCTTTCTCTGAGTCATGTTCCTCATTGTTGAAACCAAGATACTAATAACTATTTGTCTGGGGTGTTTTGAGGTGTAATTGACATGAAAAACCCTGAAAGTTCTTAACATGTCAAAAAACAAACGAAAAACAAAGTCCACCCTCCAGGAGGAAATCAGGAGAAGTAACTCCATACTTTGTTCCACTGTTACCACATTCATTTAGATCTCTTCTTCTTTTCTTTTGTAAAATTCCCTATCAGTTTAACTGTCCTGGAACTTGGTCTCTAAAAAGTATGATCATGTGACTCCCTTGCCTGAAATCCTCCACTGGCCCTCATGGAGTTTGGGGCAAGATCTGGATTCCTCACAGCAACGTGCATCTGCAGCTCTTTGGCCCCTGTCTCCTTGATAAACCCTTGGTCATGACAGGCACTCCCCCACCAATCGCCCACCCCGCCCATTCTATGGAGCTACTTGCAATTAAAAAAAATGAACAGCAATCCTTCTTGCCTTCAGGTCTTTGCTCACACCATCCTTTTATTTTCGTAATGTCCCTCAGGTCCAGCACCGCCTCTGCTCCGAAGCCTTTGCTGAGTCTTCCATCCAATGCGCTGTATCCTAGCACCTTAGCCCTGAATTTGCCACGTGGTGGTGTTTCCCTACCTGTGTCTCACCTGTGGGGAGGGGAGGTCCTTGAAGGCAACACTGGACTGCCGTATCATTAGCACCAAGCGCACACGCACGATCTAGTCTATCAAAGACGGTGTGTGGGAGTGGGCTGGGGACCCAGGCAGGGGACCCAGGCAGGGGATCCACCCAGAGGCTGCTCAGGTCATCTGGGGATGACCTCTCTCTCAAGCCTGCTTCCTCCACTATGATTGGCCAGTTAAGTGGGCATTCCCTCTCTCCTGCCTGCCTCTACAGAGGAAGCACGACTTTCTCCCCAAATGGAGGATCTTCATCTTGGTAGTGGCCATGGGGATGGAAAGGGAGGAATGAGTTTAAGAGATTTTTAAACATATTCTAAAATAGAATAATTAACAAAAATAATCCTCTGCGAGGTTTGAGGTAGAGCGCTGAGCACGCCTTATCCCGGTGAGTCAGACAGGCAGGCAGGCTGTCTCCAGGCCGAACAGCAGCTATTAATCCTTCAGAAAAGGGGGAGAAACGCACTGCCTGTGGGGTCATGCCCGAGCTGATCTGAATGATTCAGAACTCACAATAGAACAACAGGAGCTGAGGGGGTCAGGTAGAAACTAGTGGACTCCGTCTTTCACTGTGGAAGAAAGAGAAGAAGCTCAGAGGGATTTGTACTCCCTGCCAACACAGAAAGATTTCTGGCCTTATTATGGCTGAACTGACAAAGGGGTTTCTCCCTTGTTCTGTTGTCCAATGTCAAGGTGAAGATCTTGTAACTGGCTGGTTCACCCCGAACTTCCTCCAGTTTTCTTCCTAAATATTTGGCAATTCAGGGAAGGGAAGAATTTATTTATTTATTATTATTTTATCACTTTTATTAATTTTATGCTTCGGTGACATTATTTAATGGGGAGGGGGTTGTTGTTTTACACACTTGGGTTGATCCCAGAGCTCCCCATTTGAAAGACTCTCATTCACCCAACTCCATGTTCATTTGCAGGTGAGGAAATGAAGATCCAGAACTTGAACAGGTTTTTTTCTCATCGGCAGGAGCGTTGGAAGCAGCCTGGCAGGACTGTCCATCACCATTCAGCTCTTGCACGCTTCTCGCTGCTCTCTGGAAGCCTCTGGCCTTCACAAACCAGTGCTTCAAGGATGGGGCGCTGGCATGCCACAGATGATTTAGGTCCACTTTCTGAGGTTCTGGCTATGCAACTCGGTTGAGAGGACAAGTCTTTATCTCAGGACTTGGATACTTTGAAAATTTCAGTTTCAAGAAAGAAATATTTTGTATCTGTATTTCCTACACACTGGGGAATGGGGAAAAGACTATTCACCTCAGTCTTTAAAAAAATACTGAGGGTCTTATTCCCAGAACTGGCAATTTAATTGGTCTAGGGTACAAGGTAGGCCTGGGGATTTTTTTGCAAGTTTCTCGAGTGTCCCCAGTAGACAACCTGGGCTTCCATGAGCTTGGAATGATTCACAGGGGACACAGGCCTTGCCTTGCCCAGGTGGCCGTTCTGAGAA
Organism: Spermophilus citellus; assembly: GCF_964194105.1. NCBI lineage: Eukaryota > Metazoa > Chordata > Mammalia > Rodentia > Sciuridae > Spermophilus > Spermophilus citellus. Next base: position 147,119,874 of record NC_138183.1, on the reverse strand, counting down.
CTTGAGGAGAAAATCAGAATGAGAACAAAGAGGAAGGAAGTTGAGATATAAGAAAGTATGCAGGATGGAGTTGCGTTATTAACCAAACCCAGCAAAGTGGGGAAAAGATATTTTCATTTCTGCCAAAGACCATATGCGAGTGTCTGTGGGGAATGCATGGCCATAGCTTTGTGACTGAACCAATAATTCATATCTGATTCAGAAGCCGACTTTGTTGGATTACAGCTCTACAGCTGTTCTCAGTCTAAGTCCAGCCTCTCCCAATGGGATTGATTGTAGCAACACGTCTCATTTATAGATCTCATATGCAGGGGCTCTGGGACCTAAATTAAAACCTTGTGTAGGTTACTTTGGTGAATTCAATTCAAAACATTTTGACTTCTCCAAATAGGTCATTTTCATTCAACAGGGGAGGGGAAACACAATGGAGAGGAAATAGTGCTTTTATATTCATCTTTCCTGCTTTGGGTAGGAGGTCTTGACACAAAGACAATAAAAAACAAGTTCTAATAAAATATCAAGGCTTTGGTGAGCTTGGAATGGGCATATTGCAGAGGAGGTAGGGAGGGGGGAAAGCAGGCAGATAGGAAAGAGAGAAGTACAGGATTCTGGAACCGAGTGTTGGAGTTAAGAGAATCCTTAGCATCTTCCGGTCTAGATATTCACTTCTAGAACGGGGTAAAACCAAGATTTTGAGAACATTTTCAGAAGTTTCAGGTCAAGAGGATTCTCTAGGGGATAGAAGTGGGAGACAATTAGAGGGGGAATTAGTAAGACCCTTGACTGATCAGATTTCCGAGAAGAGGTAAAAGGACGGTGAATCAGAGCAGGATACTTGTTCTAAGAATGCTTTGGCTGTCCATGGCCTGGGCTCTCCGTTCACCCCGCTGCTCCATTTTCACCAGTTTCTCCTTCCTCATGAGAACATCAAGGTGAAAGGCAAAGAACACAACCCTGGGGACAAAGCAGAGTTGAGGACTGAGGTCAGGATGGGACTGGATGGGGTGGACAGCCCATTAGATACTGCATGAGCATGCCATGTGCCCTCTATGTGCTGAGGATGCTGAGGCAAATAAGACGCTGTCCCCACCCAAACCAAGAATGTCATCCCACCAAGAATGTCAGCTAGTGACTGTGAATGACCTCTGTGAGGAAGCAGAGGAGGGGGCCAGGGCCTAGGGTGGGAGCCATGGTTGCAGAAGTTTCCAGAAAAAGTGACTTTTAAGCTGGTCTTTATGGGATGAGTGGGAGGGTGTGAAGGAATTTAACAAAGACAGAGGGTAAAGACAAGGTCATGTGAAAAGACACCACACGTCTGGGGTTTGGCGACCAGTTGGACACATCTAGAGGGTAAGATGTGAGGGGTCACAGGAAAGGCGATTTGTGGCCAGGTTAGAAACCATGGGAAGGAGTACAGACTGCTTCCTTAAGGGCATGGGGTGCAGGGGGGTGGGCAATTCATGGCTTAATAATCCAGGAATGGCTTGCTTAGTTGGGAGGTTTTTTTTTTTTTTTTAATACCTCTATTTTATTTATTTTTATGTGGTGCTGAGGATCGAACCCAGGGGCTTGCATGTGCTAGGCAAGTGCTCTACTGCTGAGCCCCAGCCCCAGCCCCAGTTGGGAGTTTTAAGAAGTCGTCAGCCTTGACCAAATGTATCCAAGAAGGGGGAAATGGGAAACATAGCAGAGGGAGAGGCACCAAGCCAGTGACTTGCTGGATTTTGAAAAAGAGGATCAAGGTCAGGGTCAGGAGATGATGATTCTTTCACTTTTATGCTTCCAAGATCTATGCTTCTCTGACCATCTGGTTTCCTCTGATTATTTGGAGAATGGCTTCAATTTTATGAACAGCTCTTCTCTCTACTGGAGAAATGCTTTCTTCCTATCTATCAAGAACTCAAGGGCTACCTTGTCACTCTCTCTCCTCCTTGGTTACTTCCACCATTCTTACTGTTGATGCCACCGATAGATGTGTTGTTGAGGAAGATAAGCTATTTATATCCTGAATATAAAGATGAGCCCAAAGCAAAGTTTTAGGCTGCTCTTTCTAGCCACCTTACTCCCATCCTATGTAATGACTTAATTTCTTATATGCACATTTTGAAGAGCTTACGAGCTTATTATGTATCAAGTACTGTGCCAAGTTCAAGGGAATAATCATGGGGCCAAAATGAAAGGCACTGTGAGTGAGCCAGGACCTGGGCAATGGGGATGCCAGGGAGACTGGAGCATCAGGAATGGCCCTGTAGAAGAGGCAGCAATTACAATTTAAGTCCTTTGAACTGAAGTTCTGCAGGAGACAAATGGAAGTCCAAAGGGATGGGGGTAGGGAGGAGAGCTTAGCAAAGATGTGCATTGGGAAATGCCTTTGCCATAGTGAATGACTGTGGTGGACGGGGAAGAAAAGCATCTGGGAGGCAGAACAGGAGCTGGATACCCCTGTGGGCTTGGGATGCTTCCCAAGCATCTAGGTGTGGCACTGTTCAGACTGAGCCATTTGCACCTCGCTCTGAATTGCCTCATGACCCACACTGTGCACTGGCAGGATGAACAGACAGGATTCTATAGCTTCCTTTGTCCAGAGAATCATGCCAGGTAACTGCTTTTTGGTCTGTGAATGAATGGGCAGGAGATTGAATCTCTCAACTTGGAGGCACTAGCATCTCACTCTAACCAGCTCAGATACAGGTCACAGCCTCTTCCCTTCTTCCTGGGACCCAGTACAATACATCTTCATAAATAAAAGTCCCTTTCTGACACAGTTGTAGCTAAATGAATGTTTTTGAAATGCGGCACATCTTGTGTTTTCTCTTTCTTTATCTTTGCTTATGTGTTTCCCATTTGGAATTTGCTAACCGTGGTGAAACATAATCGGATCGCTTTAGGTAGGGAATACCATGCTGGGCAAATATATCCGCTTCCTGTAATACACCCTGAAGTTGAATGGGTGAGATCAATGTAAATATAAATGAGAAGAATATAACAATGAGGAGTCTGAGGGTCTAGGTAGTTCTACGGTTGTGGGGTAGCCAAATGATTCCTTATGAATCTCTACGATATGGTAGTAGTCAGGGCTTTTTTCAAAGCCCATTATGTCCTATTGGTAGAAAAATTCTGACCACAGTTGGCCTCAGCTAGGGGGCCACAGGAAGGGGTGGTTTGTGAATTCCGTTTTATCTTGGCTTCATGTGAGTCTGAGCAGGGGCTTGGGTTAGCTTCAGCGACATCCTTGTCTTGTTCCTGACCAACCTACTCACTATTTGGTATGGTTTGAATGTGTTCACAAAGTTTATCTGTTGGAAAGTTAACCCAAATTCATATACTGATGGCACTTGGTAGTGGAATATCGGGAGGTATTGGATGAGGTCATGAGTGGGGAGCCCCAGGATGACATTATTAATGAAGAGGAAGAGAGACCCTAGCTTGCATGCTTGCTCTGTCTTGCCATGTGAGCCGCCATGTTGTGATGCAACAAGAATGCCTTCATCATGCTCTTGAACTCCCAACCTCAGAACCTTTATTATTTGCAAATTATCCAGGCTGTGGTATTCAGTTACAGCAATAGAAAGTGAACTAAGACAGCATTCCAGGGCAAATCACTTCTGTCCAAATCACTCCGCAGACTGAGATTGTTATCCATTTTAAATTCATAAATCTCATTGTCCTTACCTCACACTTGCAAGTAATTACATATTATCTTGCAAATCACTTGAAGTATGATATTTTCTATAATTTAATCCTTGAATTGTTACTTAAATATGTATGTTTATACTTTGTCTAAATCGGTTGCAAGTGCCTTATGAGCAAGGGTCAGATCCACCGCTTCATTGTACAGTAATGATACTTTGTGTTTCTCTGGCATTTAGCATTTATAAATCTCTTCCACATATATTACCTTACTTGAGCTTCATAATAATTCTGTCAGTTTAGGGAAAGCCAATATTATTAGTATCCTAATTGCTCAGATGGGGAAGCCTGGAGTAAGAAATATTAAATGATTTGGCTAAAGTTATACTATACCATGTTTTCCACAGAGCTGGAGACACCAGAGGTGCTCAATATGTATCATTGATTTATCTGTTCATTAAATCCCCGCTCAATCCCACAGGCAGCCTGATGATTTGGACAATAGGATTTGTAGTTTGGGGAGATGATTGACTGAAAAGATATCCTGAACTCATTGTCTTAATATGCAACCTTCTGTTTCACCCCATCTGAAATGTGTTTAGTGGATCAGGACAACATGGATGGTGAATCATGTTCACATCACCCTCTCCCTCTATTTCCCTCCAAAGAAAGTTTCAGAGGATCTCTTTGCTGCTTCACCTTTCCCTTTCATATTGCCTATAAAGGCACAGGTGGGGGTAATGAAACCGTGGGTTTTAAATTCTTCTTTCCAGATGTCAGCGATTTAGTTCTTGCAATATTAGTTGGCAGCCATATTCGATTTTAGAAGTGTGAGGATTACTTGGAACCATATGACAGAACCGTTTTACTTATGGAACCAAATGTTGAAAAAAAGGCTTCAGTAGTAAAAGTGGTGCAACAAAAATGTAATTCATAAAGAGGGATTTTATACCCTTTATAGTTCCAGGAGTCTGTCACCCTGGGAAGGACAGAAGTATGGCACACTTGTTAAGCTCCTCGGTGTGCAGAGGGCCCTTTTCTACCCAAGTCTATGCGGCACAAAGTAAATCTAGAAGTTGAGTCAATGAGCTGTTCCGACCCCCTCTGCTCCTGTTCTGTCCTCAGTGTGTTTAGACTGAAGTAGTTTTCAATTTGTCTGAATTACCTGAAAAGTTGTAAGGATAAATGAGGTGTGAAAGCACTTTGAAAGTAGAGAAGTGCTTTGATGAACCCAAACCCAATCTAAACAGAATTCTCTGCAGTCTACAATCCAAGAAGAAAGGAAAGACGACAATGATTAAGATTAAATTGAGATTGAGGTCAAAGAGATTTGGACTGACCCAGGGTGGGTCCCTGAGTCAAAGGCAGAAAAAAAAAAAAAAGTACCTCAGTTAGAAGGTTTGAAGCCCAACCTCACTTACTAGTGGCGTAACCAGGATGATTCATTAGGTTTCTTGGAGTATGTTTCCTTATCAGTGAAGTGGAATAATAACACTTGCCTCATAGGATGATTGTGAAGAACAAATGAGATAAACTTTGTAAATTGGAAGGTGCTATCTAAAGGTGAGGGATTGCAGATATTATTCAGAACAGCGTCTACAAACCTTTGCATGTGCCTTTATGGAAGTATGTTGTAGTTTTCAATGTTCCAATGGATGATCCAGGTACCAAAATGCCTATAATAATTGAGCAAGGACTCACTTATGACCATTATTTACTGATTCAGAAAGCAAATTAATGCCTTTGAGAAACCATGCCCACTCCTTCCCAGGAAACCCTTTGCTCTTGCTAGAAAGATCTCTAGTCCTCAGAAAATCCTGGGCTTCCTTGCAGCCTCTTCTTCTGTCAGGATTGTGAGTTCTGAGGGACTAGGGGGGGGGGGCGGGTAGGGATGTGAGTGGGTGGAGGGTCTTGTTGAACTTGGTACCCTCACTGCACAGCTCCTGTTTGCACCCACTAAATGGTAGTTGTCTGGAAGCCCTGCAGGTGCCTGGTCTGGGTTGGACAACAACAGTCCCTGGAGCCCCTGTTGAAGTATGTGGCATATCCTCTGGAAACCATGGCTGGCTGACTGCTTCATTTTCAGCAAAGACATTCAGAAAGAGATTCCTAATTAATCCTGTTTGTTACAATCTTAAATCTATCAAAACCATTTCCTTCCTTGGAGCATTTGGGTCCCCAGAGTTCACACAATACTGAAGTCTTTAATTTTAGCTCTTTATTTCTATGTTTTTTTTTTCTTTCTGATTTTAAAAGCAGCAGACACCCGATTTGGAAAAGTTAGAAAGAAGTTAAAAGATAATAATAGTAATAACACAATATTGAGATACATTGTTCTATTTTTATTGGGTGTGTAATTTTTAGATTAAATTTTTACACATAATTTAATGACACTTTTCTCTCAGTAGAATATTTAAGGCATTTTTCACATTATTAAAAATTCTGATAAAGTATATTTTTAGTGACCACATACTGTCCCTGATATAGATAGACCAACATTTACTGAGCCATTGCAGCATATTGGTCATTTGTACTTGAAGATCTTTATTTTTTAAAATCTTGTGTTTCAGATATTTTCCTTTGGGAATTTTATTAGAAGAGGAATCACTCAGGTATACATAATTTTAAGTTATTTGAGTACATTTCCCCAAACTTATTTCTGGAAAGATTGCACCAATTGTATCTTTTTTTCATTAGTGGGTATGTGAGTAGCCATTTCATTGTGATCATTCTGTATTTTACAGCTTATCCTGTTTTGTTGGCTTCATTGTTTTTTAAAGAGGGTGTTCTTGGATCAACTTAATATATGATTCATGTAATACATGATTCATGATTCATCTTAATACATGATATTTAGTTAGTGTTAATAATTTATTTTAGAGTATTTTTTGGGTGAAATTACAGATGCTATCTTCTGAATTGGTGATCTAGTGCCACAGATATAATCCTGATGTGCGTGTCTTTAACTTTAAAAATATGGGCTACAAAGTGATGTACAAGTATGAGATATTATTATTATTTCCTAAGAAACACTAGAATTTGGGCCAATGAGTTGTGGAAAATAAGTATACTATAGCAAATTAGGAAAGAAATAGTAGATCACAGTAATGTTAGGAAATATATGAATACTGAAGGATAGATCATGATACACTAAAAATGGAAGAGGAGATCTGCATTCACTGTTTCACTAATATTGTCAAGTTTTCCTCAGATTAATTAGAAACTCAAGGCCAATTTGATCTGGTGTTTTATATATATGAATGTGTATGTGTGTGTGCATGTGTGTGTTTACATACATTCATATATATGTGTCTTATTATTATTTGACTTTCTTCTAAAGCTTTTACACCATTATCTTATTTTCCCCAAGTGTGGAAAATAAGGATAACAAGTGCTTGCAGAAGGCATATCTTCATAGGAAAAAAATGCCTTGAATGGGAAATTTATTGAACTCATATCACAAAACCCATCAAAAGGGGTCAGGACAGCGATGTAGAGTCATAGTCACTATGAGTTCCAAGAGCGTTCAAGACAGTATGATCCTTCTTTTAGAGATAAGGCAACTGAGGTCCACTGTAGTTAAAATCATTTGTCAAAGGAAAGCTAAGAGGGTAGTATCAGAGATGAGTCTTAAATATAGATATTCTTGGTCCTGGTGTAGTCTATTTTCTACAAAATCATTTTGCAACTCAAAAAGTAATTTATTAGAAGGTGATTTTGTGCAGGGATTTGTAAACTCTTCTTTAAATCTGTCTTCTTAAGACCTTCTGCTAGTTAGGATGACTGTGAAATGAGGTCTAAATGAGGTCTTTTATTCTACTACCTACGGAAAAACATCAGAATGAATTCAATCGTATTTGACCAAAGAACCATCAAAACAATATATTGGAGGGGTCCTGCACTGGTCCTGAAGAATTTGATGGCATGTTCCAGTAGAAATATTCTGCCTATAAATCTGTGTGCTCTTGCTTAAGACTCATCAGTGAAATCACCAGGAATCACTGAGCTTTGTTCTGTGTCTTCCCCAGTCCAAATGCTCTTGTGTAAATGTCAGGAACAAGGACAAAGATTTTGGATGAAAGGGGTATGATTCACATAAATATAACATTAGGCATTGATGGGCTTGTCTCCAGGAAAATATTTGGACTTCATGACTCAAAGCCTGGGACTTGGCTTACTGCAGCAAAGTAGAGTATAAAAATGATTCCTATGATTTGGGAGTGGAGGTAGAACATTCTTAACAAAAAAGCAACATGAGGGCTTTGGATCTTTTCTTTTTTTATATCAAATAATCAGCATTGATCAATTTCACAATGGTTCAATTTTGACTTCCAGTTTCTAGATTGAAACTCTCCTTGCTCAAGGAAAGTCTCCCTGGCCCTGGTCATCAGATTCATTGCCCTGGTTCATCTGGAGAAGGAAATACTTCAAACCTTCCTGGTGGAGGCCTGGCCTTTGTTGTCCATCCAGAGAGGGAGGGCAAGGAGGCCGTAAAACATTAATATTTTCCTTTTGTACAACTTGTCTGATTTAATTCCCTATTAAATTAGGTGAGCCACCCTTGGGCCATCTCTACTTTTAGGCTGACCATTCAGAAGGCTGTCTCTGCTCCCCCCACTCCCTCACGGGCAGGTTTATTCAGATACTGGAAGAATTACTCAAGTCCTAAGTTTCTTTTTATTACACTTCTTAGGAATACCAGGTAATAAATCAACCGGGGAAGGACAGATACAGAAAAGCAATATTTAAAATGAGTTATGATGTAAAAGAGAAGACTTGCTCTTATGTTTTATCAAAGGCAGCCACTAACAATCATAATGTAATTCACAATGCTTAAACAGGGTGACTTTAATTGCAACAGTCATTAAGCTTACAGGATCATTAAATGCATTAAAGGCAGGAGCCAACGAGCTATCATGAATGAAATAGAGCCCCCCACTCACCCCACTTCACCTATTTAACTGAAATTGAACTCAGTCTGGGTCTCTGATAGAGTCATAGCCCTTTGGCTTCCTCTCCTCCTCTCTATACCAAACCTCTGTGGCATTTTGGAGGAAACAGAGACAAGCAGAGGTATCACCAAACTGCAGTTTAAATTTACAAACAGATTAAATTTTGTCCGCTATCACATTTTTAGCATTCTGAAGTCTAGCCACTTGTTATCTATTTCTGATGTGTTCATTAACTTTTGAAGCTTACAAAACAAAGAAATTCCAGCACAGAGAAAGTTCAGTTTCCCTAATAATTTCAGAACTGCAAATGAAAACTTATGAAATTGGCAAAATTAGAAACAAGATACTTTTTCCTACCAAAGGGAAATAGGTAGGAAATACTCTTTGCTACATTGCTGGTGGTATTACACATGAATAACAATTTCTTTCTTTTTTTTTTTTTTAAGCATTTATTTTTATTTTTTTTTTATGACTGGTTTCTTTTTTTTTTTGCCTATGTTTTTCTTCAGAAATTTTATTTTTTTTATTTTTATTTTTTTTATTGGTTGTTCACAACATTACAAAGCTCTTGACATATTATATTTCATACATTAGATTGAAGTGGGTTATGAACCCCCAATTTTACCACAAATGCAGATTGCAGAATCACGTCGGTTACACATCCACAATTTTACATAATGCCCTAATAGTAATTGTTGTATTCTGCTACCTTTCCTATCCCCTACTATCCCCCCTCCCCTCCCCTCCCAACTTCTCTCTCTACCCCATCTACTGTAATTCATTTCTCTCTTTGTTTATTTTCCCATTCCCCTCACAACCTCTTATATGTAATTTTGTTTAGCAATGAGGGTCTCCCTTCATTTCCATGCAATTTCCCTTTTCTCTCCCTTTCCCTCCCATCTCAAGTCTCTGTTTAATGTTAAGCTTACAAAACAAAGAAATTCCAGCACAGAGAAAGTTCAGTTTCCCTAATAATTTCAGAACTGCAAATGAAAACTTATGAAATTGGCAAAATTAGAAACAAGATACTTTTTCCTACCAAAGGGAAATAGGTAGGAAATACTCTTTGCTACATTGCTGGTGGTATTACACATGAATAACAATTTCTGAATGATTTGGCACAGTGTATCAAAAATCTTAAAAAATGCTCTTTGAACATGTGGACTCAGAAATTCTGTATCTAGGAAGTAACTGAAATCTGCCAAGGTCTAACTATAAGAATACACCTAAAGGGAAATTGAAAACACCCTAACATATCCTTATGGCATTGGTCTGTTAAAGCATTATTTTGGAAGTGCATTGATTCAAAAGGAAAAGATGTGTGCAACATTAAGCTGTAAAATGTGGATCACAAAACCTTAAGAATGGCACTGACCCATTTTTGTAAATTTCTTTAACAAAATGAATGTTTAAGCTATGTGGGGTAGCCTATGCCTATAATCCCCAGCAGCTCCAGAGGCTGAGGCAGGAGGATCACGAGCTCAGAGCCAGCCTCAGCAGAAGTGAAGCACTAAGCAACTCAGTGAGACCCTGTCTCTAAAAAAAAAAAAATACAAAATAGGGCTGGGGATGTGGCTCAGTGGTTGATTGCCTGAGTTCAGTCCCTGATACCCCTCTACCCACCACCACCCTGCAAAAAAAAGTGAATTTTATCTTCATATAGAAAAGAAGTAAATTTGTGTGCTAGCTTTTTTTGTTTTCTTTTCATCTTTCAACATCCCCATATTTTTCACTATACTTTTTAGATGGGTTGGAATGAATTTTTTTGTGTGTGTGTGGATGCAAATTCATTCTCTCTCTCCCCATCTCTCTCTCTCTCTCTCCTGAACCATCCAGCAGATTCTGTCCATGTTAAATGTTCGGACACTTGTCTCTTCTGTCTTCTCTTTTCTACAACCAACTCAAACTCCACCCTGGGCTCACACAAAACATTTCCTATTCCACAAGTCCTTCTAGATCTCCCAAATCTTGGCTGGGCTCTCCTTAACGTGCCCCTATTCCATAGCCCACCTCCTCTGTCATTGTGGGTATCTCTGTACTCATTTATACCATGTGTCTATGGAGCAGGGACTGTGTCCAGATTGCACAGCACCAGTGTGGTGGCTTTTCCTCAATTCACTTGCCATCGGGTCTTTCTCTCTCCAAACCTGCATGCCACACCCTCTTGGAGAGGGGAAGTCTATTCCTTCCCTTCCCTTAAATCTGGGGTGTCCTGAATGGCTCACTTCTGTTTATGGAATGTGGCAAAAGTGACACTCAAGGACTTCCAAGGCTTCTCCCTGGGCTTCGTGGAACACTTGGGGGGTGAGGAAGCTTGTCACCATGTAAGGATTATTACTATGGTGAAAGTACCATGCTGTGGGGAACCCATGAGATGTGGAGAAGCCCTGGACAGAGAGGCACTGTGGAGGGCAGGTGGGGTAACTGGAGGGAGAGCGCAAGAGCCAGAGGTCAAGGAGCCCTGAGGTTCTACAGAGGGGAGTGAAGTTGCCATCTTGGAAGAGTTTCCTTTAGTCCACCTGCCCATCAGAGCCAAGTGGGTTCCCAAATTCTTGACTCCCAAAATCACAAACATAATATGGAACTTGTATAAGTCACTATGTTTCAATGTAGTTTGTTACAGTGTAATATAGATAACCAAAACATCAGCCTCGTCTGTAATATGTAGTACACCCTCGATAAATATCTTTTAAAGGAATACTTAATTGGAGTTCATTTATTTTTGCTGTTTTCCCATTACTTTTAAAATTTCTATAATGTATATAAACAAGAAACCACAAAAGTCCTTTTTCAATGAACAAAAAGAAATTCCATGAAATCTAAAAATGAAAAGAACATGAACAATTTTGGCCAGTAGACCAGAGACTACCCCTTTGATTTAACTCCATTCTGTTGCAATATCCTAAGTTCTTTCCGGAAGTGTGACTTCTCCATGATGGCCCCGTCTCACTAGGAGAAATGAATAGTTATCTCAAAGCTCAGTTACCAAGACACAGGGAAATAGAAGCATAGGATTGAATTTTTAATCTCAGTTTCTAAAACCTCAAATTATCACAGACAACCTCCACCTGTATGGTTCAGCTTCTGCTGAAGCTGACATTTCCTGTTATTCAGGGAACAAAAAACATCATGCTTCTTTTTACTGTTTCAGACAGCTTTAGGTTTTTGAAGGCTAAGAGCATGAAAAGTTTTCACTTTTTTCTAATGAGGTTTCTGTCAGTTGGGGAGTGGGGGAAAGTGGGGAGTGCTTATTGCAAGGGGGTAGGGGCATTGCACCAACATCTTTCATATAAAAAATTTTTTTCCAGCCTGAGCAACACCTAACTTTTTCTTATGAAGCCTAGGGAAGGCAACTTACTGTCAATGATGTCTCTAACCAGTTAGCACAACTGTGTCTAGGATGGATTAGGTGCCTGGGATGGATGGAGTGAAATGCTCCTTGGTGACAAGTGGGGGTTTAACTAGATGATCTATACTAACACTTTAGCCCCCAAATTCTCTGGCAACATGGATTTCCACTTGGAGAGCCCAGTGCATTAGGAATCCTTCCAACTTTAGCATTTTCAATCCCATTATCCCACAGTACAGTCTAGATTTTCCTTTGAGACTAAAGTAAAATAAATGGTGAATAAGTGAAAGCATGAGAGATAAATAAACTAGATTTGAAACGTGTGTTTAATTTTTAGGGTGGCAAAATCTGGAAGAGGTTCAATTTACTATTTAAATCATTTTTGAGCGTATAATTCAATGATTTTCAGTGCAGTCACAATGTTGTGTAACCGTCACCACTATTCCTAGATCTTTTTCACCAACCCTATAACTTATTTTAAACACATACACCTGCTCAAATCTACTGTTTCTTATTTCTAGGTTCCATATGGTTGATGTGGTCAAATAACCGACCTTAAGATAAGAGTTTTATTGCCAAACTCCTGGGTGGATGAAATCTTTCAGAAATCTGTTTGCTGAAGAGTAACACTGAGATTTCTCAGTGTGGCCATTGTGCCTGTGGTTTTAAATCCCCTGTGAAGAGGTAACGTGTAAAAGACTAACAGACATAGCTGCTAAATCATTTAGATGATTTTAGGCCAGGCTGTGGGGATCATTGCTCTATCTGTCTGCCCTGTGCTGGTCTTCCTGCCTTCTGCTGATAGACTTGGCTTCCCTGGCTGCTGAGTAATTGGTGGCTACACTTCGTGCAAGGGATGGGCTTAGCATCCAAACCAGGGTGATCAAAATTTTTCTCTTGGAATTTTTTTAAATTTCAGTTGGGAGAAGAGAGTCTTTGTTTTCATCCTTGGTTTTGGAACATACAGGTTATAAATCTGGAGTTGCTAGTGCTCAGGTACCCCATTCTATTAGCTAAGAAGGTTCAGAAGAATAGATCTAATATTCACAGGGAAGCAGAGCTTTGATCCTTGAGTTAGTTGGCCTTTGGGCTGTATCCACAGCTACCCATTCAGCCATTGCTTCTCTTTTGTTTGAATTGCTTTGAGTTGTATTTCTCACCTTCATAACCAACAGTCCTGATCAGTACAATAAGATCTGTAGTTGTAGCCAAACTACATTATTTCTGATGAGTGACAGAGATGCCCATGGGTGTTGCTGTGACTTTATGGGACAAACACAGGAGGACAGGAAGAGAGTGTTTCCCAGGACCATCCAGCCACAAGTTCAACCATCTCTTCATCCATTCTACAGCCCCACAGTTACTACATATATGTCAATATAAAGCAACACCATTTAATTGCTATGATCTTATCTGTCTTGGGAAATCCTACTCATTGTTCAAACTGGTCATCACATAACTGTAGGAAACAGAAGACATGCCATCCTTTTTAAGTAGTGAGGAATTTAATATGAGGAATTGGACACTGACAAAATTGTTTGATGTGCTAGAGGAGCAGGCTGTAGGTGGGACCTCTAGAAATGACTTTTAAAAGAATACTGTGGGATTGATCTTCCAGGGGAGTTTCTGTTTCTGCCGGTCAGGATGAAGAGGAATCATGAGGTTAGCCCTGAATTATTGACTTCACATAGGAATTAGGAAGCTACTTCTGATGTCTTCGCAATGCCTTTATTCACCCACAAAGTTGGTGATCAGGAGACCTCAAAACTGTTGCAGAGAATCCCAAGTCTCCACCACTGTCCTTGGTAGTGGCAGAATTAGGGAATGTACTTTACCCCACTTCCACCTCCCCAAACTTGTGAGGGCATAGAAATGTGGATCATGTTTAATTAGGTAAAAGAGACAGTGTTTAGAACAGAGGCGGGAATGAACTTGCATTCAGTGCTGGATAAACCATCTATTTGCACTGGGTTTTAGGGTAGCCCATTTAAAAGAAAGAGAGATAGAGAGATGTATCTGGGGACAGTGGACCAAAAGCCACTTATATAAGGAGGAAATGAAGGATCCGGGAACACGAAAACCTGGGAACAGGGAAAACTCAAGAAGACTCTGCAAATCATTGTTCCATAGTTGATAGGCTGGTTCTCTGTGATCCTTAGGAGTAGGGAGGCAGCTCTAGAGCTAGAGTTACAGACACAGAAGAAGCTTCTATTAGAGCTATGGAATGATTGCACTGGCTGGGGGTAATGAATTCTCCATCTCTAGAAGCACCTGACCATTGCTTGCATGACCAGGTGACAGGGATATTGTGGAAAATATTGCATTTTTAGATACTAAAAATTTGATTATGAATTCATTATGCAACTATTTAGTTTTTGAAAATCCCTTCCTCAATTTTCCTGGGTAGCTATGTCTCTGTTAATACTAATTTAACTCAAGAAATTGAGTCCAAGGAACCTACATCTATTTTTTTGTAATCCAAAATAAGACCTTTGTGAAAGGGTAGTGGCTACGTGGAAGGGGAAGAAAAATAAAATGTTTGAATTAAAAACCCTTCAAGGATTAGAGAGGAATAAGAAACAGCAGCACCACCTAAAAGAGTAATTCAGGAGTCAGCCCATGGGAGATTGAGGTGTGTACCGGTCAGCTTTCTGTCACTGTGACAAAATACCTAATAAAAATCAACTCACAGGAGGGGTTGTTTGGCTCATAGTTTTAGAGGTTTAGGCTATGGTCAGTTGACTCCTTTGCTGTGGGCCCGAGGGGAGGGGAGGCAGGACATCATGGTGTGGAGACCTAGCAGGAGCAATGGTGCTCCCCTAATGATCTATGGGAAGGAGAGAGGGAGGGGGGGAGGGAGGGGGAGGGAGAGAGGGAGGGGGAGAGACAGGGAGAGGGAGAGAGGGAGGGAGAGGGAGAGAAAGGGAGGGAGAGAGGGAGGGGGAGAGGGAGGGGGAGAGGGAGGGGGAGAGAGGGAGAGAGGGAGGGGGAGAGAGGGAGAGAGGGAGGGGGAGAGGGAGGGAGATAGAGAAGGAGAGAGGAAGGGAGGGAGGGAGAGAGGGGGAGAGAGGAAGAAAGAGAGAGGGAGAGAGGGAGGGAGAGAGACAGGGAGAGGGAGACAGGGAGAAAGGGAGGGAGAGAGGGAGGGTGAGAGACAGGGAGAGGGAGAGAGAGGAAGGGAGAGAGGGAGGGAGAGAGGGAGGGAGAGAGGGAAGGAGAGAGGAGGGGAGAGAGGAAGGGAGGGAGGGAGAGAGGGAAGGAGAGAGGAGGGGAGAGAGGGAGGGAGGGAGAGAGAGAGGGAGAGAGGGAGACAGGGAGAGAGGGGGGGTGAGAGGGAGAGAAAGGGAGGGAGAGAGGGAGGGAGATAGAGAAGGAGAGAGGAGGGGAGAGAGGAAAGGAGGGAGGGAGACAGGGAAGGAGAGAGGAGGGGAGAGAGGGAGGGAGGGAGGGAGAGAGGAAGAGAGAGAGGGAGAGAGGGAGGGAGAGAGGGAGAGGGAGACAGGGAGAAAGGGAGGGAGAGAGGGAGGGAGATAGAGAAGGAGAGAGGAGGGGAGAGAGGGAGGGAGGGAGAGAGGGGGAGAGAGGAAGAAAGAGGGAGAGAGGGAGGGAGAGAGACAGGGAGAGGGAGAGAGGAAGAGGGAGAGAGGGAGAGAAGGAGGGGGAGAGAGGGAGAGAGGGAGGGTCAGAGGGAGAGAAAAGAAGAGGGAGAGAGGGAGAGGAAGAGAGGGAGAGAGGGAGGGGAAGAGAGGGAGAGAAAGGGAAGGAGAGAGGGAGGGAGATAGAGAAGGAGAGAGGAGGGGAGAGAGGAGGGGAGAGAGGAAGGGAGGGAGGGAGAGAGGGGGAGAGAGGAAGAAAAAGAGAGGGAGAGAGGGAGGGAGAGAGACAGGGAGAGGGAGAGAGGGAGAAAGGGAGGGAGAGAGGGAGAGGGAGAGAGGGAGAGAGGGAGGGTGAGAGGGAGAGAAAGGGAGGGAGAGAGGGAGGGAGATAGAGAAGGAGAGAGGAGGGGAGAGAGGAAGGGAGTGAGGGAGAGAGGAAGAAAGAGAGGGAGAGAGGGAGGGAGAGAGACAGGGAGAGGGAGACAGGGAGAAAGGGAGGGAGAGAGGGAGGGTGAGAGACAGGGAGAGGGAGAGAGAGGAAGGGAGAGAGGGAGGGAGAGAGGGAAGGAGAGAGGAGGGGAGAGAGGAAGGGAGGGAGGGAGAGAGGGAAAGAAGGAGAGAGGCAGAGGCAGAGGATGGACAGACACAAGGAACCAGCAGTTGGGGATTAAACTTTTAACATGAGCTTTTGGGGACCCTTAAGATCCATACCATAGCAAGGTAGAATTCAGATTTAACTGAGGGATATAATAAGATTTGGTATAAATAATAATTGAACAATTATAGTGAATTGTATGATTATTGAACATACTGCAGATATAAAACACATCGTTTAAAACTCATAGCATCCTGTGAGAACTCTTTGATTTACCCAGGAAGACAATGAAACTGAGAAAGGGTGAACATCTCATCTAAAGACACTAAATTCCCAGGGGCCAGGGCCACAATCTGAACACTAGACATAGGGGCCCAGAGCTTATGCCCATGCATTCCACCACACCATGCACCATATTCAAGTGGGAAAGAACAAACATCCGGCGGGTAATGGAGCCCAGGCTAGGAACATCCTTATCTATGCAACAGAACCAGGAGGCTAAATGAAGGCAAACATCACAATCATTTAGACAACAAACCACCCACTGTTCCCCCAAAAGGGCATCATAGGCCAAATCTATTCTTAGCCAAGGAATGCTATTTTTGAGACACCCTTAATAACTGATTTTGGCACCATTTATTCCAGTCAGTTTTTCATCCATAAAATAGAAATGAAAGCAATAGCCTCAAAAGGTTAGCGTGAGGATTCGTGGAGATACGGTGTATAAGTGCTTGCCTAGAATGCGGTTGCTAAATAAGAGGGAGTTGAGTTGTTTTGCCTTTAAGAACTATATTAGCTGTATTTTTGTTACTATGACCAAAATACCCAAATAAGAACAACTTACAGGAGGAAAAGCTTATTTTGGCTCATGGTTCCAGAGATTTAGTCCATTGTCCACTGAGTCCATTGCTCTGGGCCCAAGGCAACAGGCAGAACCTCATGGCAGAAGGGCATGGTAGAAGAGCTCTGTTCTGCTCATGGCAGCTGGGAAGCAGAAAGAACAAGGGGGAATCCTTCCAGGGCATACCCCCTGGGACCTGCCTTTTCCAGCCATGCCCCACCTGCCTACAGTTACCACCCAGTCCATTCAACCTTCGATGGACTGATGGGTTATAGCTCTCACGATGCAGTCATTTTACCTGCAAACATCCCTGCACTAACACAGGGGCTTTGGGGAAGACACCTCCTATCTAAACCACAATAAGGACATAGTCCTGGTCTTAAGACTATCTAGTCACAGGTCGAGGAACAATGGGAAAAGACATATCTGGGAGATGTCTATTCAAAAAAAACCAACCACACAAAACAAACTGACCTGTGCAATATCGAGTCTACCTGTCGTTATATCCAAACAGGCAGGCAGGCAGGAGAAGCAGAAATTCAGCTTGGAGTCAATGAATCCAACTTGATTTCAGGTCAAAACACTTGTGTGTAAGGCCAAGTGATGTATTAGGCTGTACAGTCACTACTGCCATCAGAGTTGGTGGTTGCGTATGTGATACAATCTGAAAGTCCCTGAAGGGCCTCTGTCCTCAATCTTTCTTCTTCCAAACAGGCAGGGGATCTGAAATTCCATCTGGGGAAATCTATCCTTGTGTTATAGCCAAGAGTCTCAGACTTTGCTGTGTATCAGAATCACCTGAAGAACTTATTTTAAATATTGACCCTCGAAGTACCGTGTCAGACTCTCTGGGCATGGGGTCTCCAGACTGCATTCTTGACTGATTGAGTTTAATGTACAACAAAGTTTGAGAAATATCAGATTAAGGTATTTTATCTTCAAAGTTCTCTGTTAAATTCCAAATTGTCTCTCAGGGAGCTTGCTGTGTTTCTCTAATTGCAGTTTCTACCTCATTCTTCTAAAACTGCTTCCATCAATATCATTGAGCTCTTGTGGCCACCTAATGGCTTTTTTTTTTGGGGGGGGGGTACTGGGGATTGAACTAGGGGCAGTCAACCACTAAGCCACATCCTCAGCCCTATTTTGTATTTTATTAGAGACAGGGTCTTACTGAGTTTCTTAGAGCCTCATATTTGCTGAGGCTGGCTTTGAACCACAATCCTCCTGTCTCAGCCTCCTGACCCACTGGGACTACAGGCTTGTGCCACTGTGCCTGGCCACCTAATGGCTTCTTTTTAGTACTCACACTTTGGGTCCTCTGTGCAGCATTTGACAGTCTACCATCCCTCCCCTCAATCTCTTACTTGTTTTCTTTCCCTTCTCTTCTCCATGTCTGGAAACTCCTCAAGTCTTTTTGCCAGAACCTGGCCAGTAATTTCCAAATTTTCCAAATTTTTATCTCCTATCTAATCTTCTCCTAGTACCAGTTTTGCAAGACAACCACCTGCTCGACAGACTGACATGTATATCTTATGAGGATCTAAAGCCCAGTATCTCTGCATCCTTCTTCAAACTACACTTAATCAGGAAATGGTCCACCTCAATGTGCTCAATTTCTGCTTCTCCCACATCCACGCCATCAGCAGGTCATGTCAATCTCTACCACCACCGTCCAGCAAGCCACCATCTTCTTTCCTAGAGTCCTTCCTGACACTGTTTTGTCTCTTGCCCCATTTACATCATTCTCAGAGAAGCCAGAGAATTCTTTTGAATATAGTCTCCAACTTACAATGGTTTGACTTTCATCTTTCTGATTTAATGATGCTGTGAAAGTGATACACATTGAATAGAAAACATATTTTAAAGTTTGAATTTTGATCCTTTCCTAGGCTCATGATCTGTATGGTACCACACTTTCTTTTGATGTTGGGCAGTGGTGGTGAGCCTCAGCAGCTCCCAGGTGGACAGCCACCCCATCGTGAGGGGAAAGGACCAAAGCTCTGCAGCTCAGGGTGTTCACTCTGTTAGGTATGTTAAATTCGTTTTTGATTTATGGTGTTTTCAGTTTAAGATGGGTTTATTAAGACGTAACCCTACAGTGAGTTAAGGAGAATCTGTAAAACATAAAAACAGGGGTTGGTGCTGCAGCTTGATGCTACAGTGCGTGCTTCGCATGAGAAAGGTCCTGGGTTCAAGCAGCCTTACCCATCCCCACGCCTATTCTATAGCTTCTTGCTGCATTTTGACACAATTGATTCCTTCCTGGGATCTGTACAGCACCTAACTAACTTCTTTGTTCGGTCTTCAATACTCTTTATCTTCTGACTCACTCCACTGATCACCATGTTCCACTCACACTGGCCTTCTTTAGGTTTCTCCAATACTTCAGATTATTTTCAGGGCCTTTGCCTGTGCTGCTCCTTCTGTTTGGAATGATCTTAACCTCTATGACTGGCTACTTCTCATCCTTCAGGGCTTAGTTTAAATCTTGCCTTCTGTGAACACTTTCCCTAAGCAGGGATTCCCTGATATTTTTCATTCATTCTACACAGTGCTTTGGATTTTATTTATTCATTCATTTAATGTCTGTCTGTCTTGCACCCTAGAACATAAGCTCCATGAATTACAGAAACTATGTGAATTTCTAAATTTTATATATATGTATATATTTAAAAACTCTAAAAACTTCTTACATCTGACCTACGTTACTGGCTTAATAAAAATCTGCAAAATAAAATGAAAAAAGTCATGACAATATCAAAAGAAAATATAGCAGACTATTTTAATTTTCAGGAAGTTTGAGAAAGTTTTCTAAGCATGATGTCAAACTTAAGAACTGTAAAGATTGACAAATTTGATGATATTTTAAGCATTTAACATTTCTGTATTTCAGAATTAAAAGAAGATGAACTGGGGAAAAAACTTTGGAAAGTATTCGAATGAAAACTTTTTCAAATAAATAAGAAAAGTTGAGCAAAGCAATAGAAATCAGGCGAAAGACACACTAATTTACAGAAAATAAATGACAATCATTAAAAACATTATAAGGAATATTTAACTTCACTCTTGAAAGCACCAGATTTTATTCTGGTGCATCAGCAAATACCTGGATCATGTGTTTGGAGACTGGTAACTTTCATATACTGTTGGACACTAGCCATTGACTTTCTTACATCCATTGTATTTTAGTGCCAATGCTTTTTTGTTCAACAATTTGGACATGTCTACTGAAGTTTAAAACATGCTTTTCCTTGGGACCAACACCTTTCAGATTAGCAATTTTAGGAATTTATCCTAAAATAATACTTTCACAATGTGCAATAATATATTCAAATCTGTTCATTGTTTTAATAAACAAAAACTGGAAGCCATCTGCTTATTTAATAGCAATAATAACATCCATTCAAAGAAATACAATATAGCTGTTAAAAAGAACAAGGGTGTAGATTTATACAGTATGTTTTGGAAAAACATTTTTGATGTATGGCCAAAGGGAATGGTATGTGTAGCAAAAATCACATTAAAAAACAAAGATGCATGTATTGAAAAGTTGTATAAAAATATTTAGGCATGCATGGAAAAAATAAGGACATCACTGAAAGTCTGAACCATGTGGCTATGTTTGGGGAATTGGAGTTTGGAAAAAAATTTCTTTTTTACATCATGATTTATGTATCATTTATTTCTGTGTTGTTTAGATTTTTTCTTTCTTTTTTTTGAGAGATAAAGAGAGGAATGTGTGGAAGACAAATGATTACTATTTCATGCATTTTGGCATTAGTGCAGTTGGAGCTGCCCGCTGGGCCTCCTGGAGGGTCAGACTACAAGGTCAGCCCTTTCCCTCTCTGACTTCACCCCAAGAAGGGAGAGGCACTTAGGCTTCGTATGTTTTTGCAAGAATCAAATGGGACAGAGGTTGTGAGAAGCCTTTATCAACTATAAAGCTCTTTCAAACACAAGAGATTATTATCATCATCAAAGTCCACTTCCCATCCCAGGCAGGACTGCTGGTTACCGCAGAAAACCCCCGCAGTGTGCACAGGGTGCCAGAAACCTGCAGTCTCCTGTATCCTAAACAGCGTTTGCCCCAGGGTTCCCCAGCCCCTGTCTCCTAGGGAGGGAGTCCGGAGGCCTCCCGCTTCATCACTTCATCCCGGCCCGGGCCCCGCCGCTTCCCAGCAGAGCTTGGCTGTTCCTTGAACTTTCAGGGTTGGTTCGATTTCCTCCAGTGGTACCACATGCTGCTGTGCAAACAGAGCACGTGGTCCGGCCAAACAAAGGAACATGTGTGCTGCAGCCCTCCCCCTCTCACTGGAGCGCCCAGCTCCGCCAGGAGAGGGCCCGGCCGGCGCGCTCCAATTTTTCACTGCAGTTTAAACACCCAGCAAGGCTCTCAGGAAGCGGCGGGGGTGGGGGACGGCCGGGGAGAAGGGCCTGCATCTCTGCCGGTTCCATCACGGTCCTAGAAATAGCATCCGAACGCGCACCGCCCGACCAGATTTCCCCCAAGCTGCTAAGATTTCATTTCACCTCCGACAGGCTTCGTGGGGACTCGCTGTTAAAAGATCACTCTCCCGGGATGCAGGCAGTGGGAGGGGGCCCGGGACTGTATACAGCTGTCAAAACGTCTCCGACAGGAGGCTCGGGCACATCTGCACGAGCCTGTCTCAGGCTGCGGGGCACCCAGGGAGCGCCTCCAACCTATCAGGGTAATGCCGAGCGGTAATTGCATTAGGATTAGTTATCTCCTGTGCTCTGCTCATTAGCCCGGAGGATGGCTCGCGTCCAGCGAGAGGGTGGCACAGGGAGAGGGGTAGGATGTGCGCCGAACAGGTCGCGATAATGAAAGGCTCGCTCTCCTGTAGTTTGCCTCCCCCCACTCCCCCGTCCCCACCCGGCCCCCTACTCTCCGCCTCCCTCTTCCTCTAAACCTCATTTCCTGACTTTTTCCTGAAGGTCTTATGAAATGTGCAATTTAGGAAGATTACAATGAAAAAAAAAAGGGGGGGGGGACTGGGTTTAGGGCCTGGTTGCCAGAGTGAAGGGAAGGGAAGGAAGCGGTTGGCATTCTCTGATGCCCAAATCAGTGGCACGAGAATGCTCAGGTTCCTTTTTCTTTTCTTTTCTTTCTTTCTTTCTTTTTTCTTGGCGGGGCTGGTTTTGACACGTTTTAACTTCCTTCCCTGTGGAATGCCTAAAACCAAGCTGAAGCGAGAGGTGGCGATTTCCAGGAGATTTGGCTCCCCAGGAGAACCACTAGATTGTGTGAACTCCCAGGGCCACACCCAGCCCCTCTGAGCTAGTTGCTTACTGCCTGGAGAAGATGCTCCTGCACACACACCCACACACACATACAAGCACCCCTCAGAGGAGCTGTCTCCTGGTTGCTTGGGGAACAGGCACCCAGTCATCTTACTCTTCACTGCACCTAGCACGAAGCCTGGCATACAGAAGGTGCTGGCAAAATGCATGATGTTTTCTACAAGTGTGAGGCACGGTATCCGCAACTTTAAGATCTACCAAGAACAAAGCTCATTTTTTTTTTTTTTTAGGCAGACTTAGGAGGCATGTGACCAACATCAGATAATCTAACCTCTCTAAATTTATTTTTCCCATCTGCAAACCAGCATTCAAAATTTACCCATAGGCTTCTCTGCATATGTGTAAACCACCCCACACAGATGGGAACACATAGTAGGTGCTCAGTAGATGTTAGATCCTCTCTACATCTTGCCTTATTCATCCCTAAAATAGGGATTAAAAGGAAAAAAAACTCTTTGATGTCTCAGGAGGAGGTAATTAACATTCTCTTAACCCATCTGAAAGGGCCAATAGAGTACAAAGTTGTTTTATAATTAAGAAATGTATCAAACTCTGGGCAGGACTAATTGCTGTGCAAATTTGATTGAGGCCTGTGAGGACAAGATTGCCTTTAATGGGTCGCAGCATAGGGGACTACTTAATATGCTTCAGGGAAGTTCCAATACCCAAGTCTCAGCATCGAGATTGCATCACCAACCATTAGGAACACTGCTCAATGGTTCAGAGTGAATACACCAGGGCTTTGCTTAAATAATCATTTTGAAACTGGAAGTTTTATTGAGAGTTCAGGGTTCAGATTTAGAAATGTCAGAAATAGAGTTTTATTTGTTTCCATTGCACGTAATGAATTGCCCTTTAAATAATGAAGCAATGAAAATGCCAAGTACCACATACTCCAACGGATTGCCAAATGTTGAATTAGGCCCCCCTGGGACACGGGCTTCAAAGCCACACACATCAGAGAATTGGGGCATTTAAAATTTTCACAGAAATCATTGATCCAGGGGGAGCTCAGTGAGGGACACACTCCCCCACCAGTCTATGATCCAAACTTTTCAACTTCTACTTGGCCATCCCTTATAATTGGGCAGCTGCAGCACTCTTTGGGGGAGGTGGCAACTGAGAGAATCTGCTTCAATAGCTCAATTGGATTCACTTAATAGAACAAAAATATTGTCCCTTTGTCATGAAGGCTACGTCTAGGTGTTCAACTGGGAAGGAGGGATGATCTGCTCCCCTCCGGTGGCCTGAGACCTTGTTTCTGTTCTAACTAATGGCAACCTGAAGGATGGGAAAATTTTAGCCTCACAATCACATCTTTCTTCACCATCAACCAAAGCCATTGTTTCTTTTTACATCTTATCTTGGCTCTTCTGCATCCTCGGTCCAGAGAAGAAATTTACTTCTTTCCTTCTCAGGCTAACTCCTCCATGTTCCCCCCTTACCTTCAATGTGCACTGCCTTTCTCTGGAATTTTGCCTGTTAAGGATCATTTTTCTCCTAAGTATATTTGGTACTTCTTTGTTCATTGAACTTTTACTTCAGCTCAATTGTAGTCCAGTCTTCTTGATGTTGAAAATAAATTTTGATTTGAGTTTGCTCTTTTCCTGATGACTGTTCTAAGAAGTCTCCCTTTCCTTTGACTGCCCAGCTTGTTGGTCTGTATTGATTGCCTCCTTGTGACCAGGGTCCCTTTCGGCGTCTGAAGTTTGGCTTTACCTTCTTTAGTCTATTGATTGACAATGTCATTGCCCCTTTGTGGTGATGTTTATCCATCTCTCCTCAAGACCCTCCAGCTGTGTATCATGGGGCACTTTTCTAAGTCTTTTCCAAATTTCTCTGATTGCTCATCATCTGTGTTTTTTGGGCCTCCATTCTCTGACTTCCCCCCAAATATGAACATGCCTTTATAATGCAGTACTGACATTACTACACATTTTAATTCTTCTATCTACTCTTTATTTTATTTTTTAAATCTTATTACTTTTTTTAAGGAGAGAGAGAGAGAGAGAGAGAGAGAGAGAGAGAGAAATATTTATTTTTTTTTTTAGTTTTCGGTGGACAACATCTTTGTTTGTATGTGGTGCTGAGGATAACAACCCAGACCACACGCATGCCAGGTGAGCGCACTACCACTTGAGCCACACCCACAGCCCCTTCTATCTACTCTTTAAACCAGATACATTCATTATTTTACTTTATTGAGGAAGGATTTAAGGCTAAGATGGTAAGTATCTACTATGGTTTGAATATGGCTTGCCCCCTCTGAAACTCATGTTGAAATTTGATTTTCATTGTGATGGTGTTGGGAGGTGGGGCCTTTAAGGGCAATTAGGCCCTTAGGAGGAATTAACTTCTTCTTTCTCTTGGGGGTAGATTGGGTTTGTTCTTATGAGAACTGGTTGTTATAAAATGAAGCTCCCTTTGTGTTTTATCTCTTTTTCACTTACTAACTTTT
This sequence comes from Spermophilus citellus, assembly GCF_964194105.1. NCBI lineage: Eukaryota > Metazoa > Chordata > Mammalia > Rodentia > Sciuridae > Spermophilus > Spermophilus citellus. The sequence continues at coordinate 147,095,131 of NC_138183.1, read as the reverse complement.
CTTTCACCTCTGCCATGTTCTGACACTCACATCAGCTGTCACCACTATGCCCTAGGACTTCCTGGTCTCCAGAACTATGAGCTAAATTAAACCTCTATTCTTTATATTTAATCACACAGTCTCAGGTAGTCTGTTATAGTAACAAAAAACAGTCTAAGACAGTGTCAAATTCTGGTCTGTTCTGACTCCAGAATTCAAGCACTTAATGAGTTGCTCTGTTGTCCAAAGTTTAGCTTTCTGATCTCAAGCCCTGCTCTTCTATCATGGTCATGAAGATCTCACACTATCTGCATGTCACACCAGTCTTCAAACCTCAAATGTGCTGAACTGATTAGTTGACCATCATCCTCTTCTTCCTGACTTGTGTAACAGACCCGCCTTCCCTAGCTCCAAGGTCGTACCCCTAGTTCTTTTTGCTCAATTGTTCATTCTAAGTCTTGAAAGTATTTATTTTAAAGTGAATATTTTAAAAAATTCTTCAACTATCCCTTTAATTTAGTCACACAAATAGACCCTATTGGAACTAATACAGTATCCCAGTGTTGTCTTATTCCTTATTTCTGTGGTTGGTTCCTGCCTAGTTTATCCTATCCATTATGTCTAGAAATTCTAGAATTCTAATGACTTCTTTTTATCTGTAATAAAATTGGTACTTCCTGGCAAATATAGGAGTTGTGCAGCTGGAGGCAAAGTTCAACTCTGCCTTTGCTGGCTGGGAGACCTTGAGCAATTTCTCCAGTTATCTTCTGTCTTCATTTCTTTACTTGTAAAGAGAGGAAATGTCCTGAAGTTTAATGAGGAAGTAGATGTAAAGTGGGTGGCAAAGAGAAGACACTCAACAAATGGTATCTATATTTAATACTTTTGATTTCCCCCAACATGTTTGGAGCTTTTCTGATTCTGTGCCTTTGGTTAGGATATGCCCTTACGAAATTGTCCTCTTTAAGTCTCTCTCCACTGATCAGAATTCTCTCTCTCCTTTTAAAAACTCGTTATATATGCCTGAGTATTAAAAGTGGTTATCTATGGATGGTAGACATACAAATAATTTTTATTATTTTTCATGTTTCTGCATACATATTTTCCAGATTTTCTAAAATTACCTAATACTACTTTTTAAAATCAAACTTTTAGTTCAAATTGTGAGAGAATGATAAATTCACATGTAGTTACAAGAAATGATATAAAATGATCTCATGTACCCTTAGTCAATTTTCCTAAAAGCTAATATCTTATGAAACTAGTACAATACCAGCACCAGGATATTGACATTGATACAGTCAAGATGCCTTCATCCCAAGAACCTCTCCTGTTGCCCTATCTATAACCACATCCACTATCTTTCCACTTCTACCTTCTCCTTAGTCATGGCAACCACAAATCGGTTCTTCATTTCTGTTTTGTCATTTCATAACTGCATGGAATCATACAGTATGTAACTCTGGAGATGCACAAATGTTTATTGCTGGGTGATATTCCATAGTATGGATATACCACAGGTTTTTAGCCATTCAGCTATTGAAGTAATGTATGGGTTGCTTCCATTTTTTTGCTGTTATTAACATTTGTGTTTAGTTTTTATGTGAATTTTAAATTTTAATTTCACTGGGATAGATGCCAGGAGTGCAATTTTTGTGTAACATAGTACTTGTTTGTTATTTAAGTAAACAACCAAACTTTTCCAGAGTGGCTGTACTATTTTACATTCCTACCAGCAAGGAAGGAATAATGCAGATTTTGTGCATTTTGTGAGGTGTATATTGTTATCTAAGCATGGTTTTAATTTGCATGTCCCTAACGCCCAACATCTTTTCATGTGCTTATTGCCATCTGTATATTCTCTTGGATGAAACATCTCTTCATGTTGTTTGCACATTTTCTAATTGAATTGTTTGTATTTTATTATTGAGATTTGAGAGTACAATATATACATATATATTCCAGCACCTCAACTCCTTAAAAATATCTATGTCTCAACACCTTTAAATACATACATGTGTGTGTGTGTGTGTGTATATATGTGTGTGTGTGTGTGTTTGTGTGTGTACATGTATATATGTATGTATACATGGGTCTTCTTTTCCCCAACAAAGTTGAAATTTATAATTTTAATGAAGTCCAAATTACCATTATTTTTTCTTTAAATGGATTATGTTTTTGGTGTTAAGTCTAGGATTTCTTTTCCTGGTAGAAAGTCATGAAGTATTTTTCCATTAAAAAATAGTTTTAATATTTAAGTCTATGATGCATATTTATTTTTTTGTGTTCTTTGGCCCTGTGCATACCCTAGAGCCACATTCCCAGTCCTTCTGATCTATTTTTACTTAATTTGTATAATTTTGGGTTAAAGGTAAAACTGAGGTTGAGTTCCTTCTTCTCCTTCTCTCCCTCCTTCTTTTCTCCTCCTTTTTCTCTTCTTCTTCCTCTTCATACCTGTCTCCATTCTCTCCTCCTCTTCCTCTTTTTCTTTCTTCTTATTCTTCTCCTTCTCTTTCTTGCCTATTGCTCCAAATTATTGAAAAGCTTGTCTTTTGCCCATTGAGTTGCTTTTAAATGTTTGTGGAAAATCAGTTGGAATATTTGTATGGGTATTTTTCTAGTTTTTATATTCTATTGCAGGGACATATGTTTCTGTCCTGCTGCCAATACCACGTGGTCTTGATTTCTGTAGCTATGCAAAACATCTTGCAATCAGACTTATTTCTCTTACTTTATCCTCCCTTTTGGAAATTGTTTAACATTTGCAGTTCCTTTGCTTTCTATATAAATTTTAGAGTAATCCTATCTGTATCTTCAAGAAAAGAGTTTTAGGATTTGATAGGAATTATGTTAAACTCATAAACAAATTCAGGGAGAAAGGACATCTTTTACTATGTTGAATCTTCCATACGGTGAAAACAATATGTTGCTTTGTTTATTTAGATTTTTTAAAAAAATTTTCAGCAACGTTTGGTAGTTGTCAGCATACAAGTCCTGTATATGAGTTAAAATAGTTTTCTTGAGTGATTGTAAGTGGTATTACATTGTTAGGGTATTGAAATATAAAAATATATCAGTATATATTTATATGTATAATGTTAAAACATAAAGAATTTTTTGATGTTTCTGTTGGATCCTGAATTTTTCCTGGACTCACCTATTAGTTCTAGGAGTTTATTTTATTTTCTACATAGACAAGTATACTATCTGTAAATGAGACAATTTTATTTCTTTCCTTCCAAATTTGTGTGCCTTTTAGCTTTCTTTTCTTGTTTTATTGCACTGTCTAGAACTTCCAGCATGATGTTGAATAGGGCTGGAGGGCAGATATTCTTACCACGTTCTTGATCTTAGGAGGTAAGCAGTTAGTTTTTCACTTTAAGATAATGTTAGCCATGGGTTTGATGTAAACCTTTTATCAAGTCCAGAGAATTTCCTTCTATTCCTATTTTATTTTCTAAGAGTTATTTTTAAAGTCATAAATAGGTTTTGAATTTTATCAAATGCTTTTATGCATTGATTGATGTGATCATATGATTTTTCTGCTTTAGCCCATTACTATGGTGAATTTTATTAATTGGTATTTGAATGGGGAACAATTTTTGCATTTCTGGGGAAAAAATCTACTTTGTCATGGTATGTTCTTTTTATAATTGCTGAATTTAGTCTATTGACTGTTTGTTTAAAATGTTTATGTTCTTATTTTATAGGGATATTGAATTATAGCTTTATGTTTTTGTACTCATTGTCTGATTTGGGGATCAGAATATTTTTAGCATTATAAAATAAATTGGGAAGTGTTATCTCCTCTTCTATTTTCTGGAATGAATTGCTTAGAATTAGTGCTGCATCTTTGAGTGTTTGATAGAATTTTTCAGTAAAACTACCCAGGCCTGAAACTTTTAGGAAGCTTCTTCTTTATGAATTGCATTTCCTCAATAGTTATAGGATTAGTCAGATTACCCATTTCATATTAGATGGATTGTGAGAGTTTGTGTTTTCAAGAAATCCTTGTATTTCATCTAAATTATCAAATTTTCTTATGTAGAATTCATAGCACTGCCTTATTTTCTCTTTGATGTCCACAGGGTCTGTAGTGATTTCCTGTTTTATTCCTAATACTGTTAACTTGTGTTTTCTCTCTTTGTCAGTTTTGCTAAATGTTTGCCTATTTTATTGCTCTTTTCAAAGATTTTTTTGTTTCATAGATTTCCTCTATTGTTTCCCAATTTTATCTCTTTTCTGTTCTTATTTTCCTTCCCCTGATCGCTTTGGATTTACTCTTCTTTTTCTATGTTTTTACATTATCTACATGACGCCATGAGACTGTCCCTCTTTTCTAATGTGTGCATTTAGAGTTATGAATTTCCTTCTCAGCCTTCTTTTGCTGCTGTGGTTGTTAGGGCTTAAGACTGACATTTTTATCCTTTGTTTTCTATTGTTCTGTACTGTTCATTTCTCTCTTTTCTTTTTCCTGAATTCCTGTGGGTTATTTGAACATTTTAAAAGAATTTCACTTTGAGTTGTCTGTACTGTTTTTGAATGTGTTCTTTTACAATTGTTTTTATTTGTGGTTGCTCTAGGTATTATATTATTTATACATAACATATCTCGTTCTACTGATATAATCATTCTACCAGTTCAAGTTAAGTATAGAAAACATAACTCCTTTTACCCTTTGCTGTTTATACTATAAATATTTCTGATACATACATCTGGAACCACATCAGATAGTATTATAATTTTGGTTCCATCATCAAACACGATTTAGAAAACTAAGAAGAGAAGAAAAATGTATTTTGTTTACCAGGCAAACATTTTGGTTTGCTGTCTTCTTTGTTCATTTCTTATGTTACAAGATATTCATTCATTCTCTCTCTCTCTCTCTCTCTCTCTCTCTCTCTCTCTCTCTCTCTCCCTCCCTCCCTCCCTCCCTCCCTCCTTCCCTCCCTCTTTAAAGTTACTTTCTGTTTAGAGAATTTAGCCATTCTTTTAGGGTGGTTCTACTGGCAAGAAAGACTCTCAGCTTTTCTTCATCCTAGCAGATCTTAATTTCTTTTTCCCTGAAGGATACTTTCACTGGGTATAGGATTTTGATTTGACAGTTATTTTCTTTCAGCACTTGAAAAATATGTCACTTCTGTCTTTCGATTTTTGATGAGAAATTTTCTGTTATTCATATGTTTTCCTTCTGTTTCTGTGATGTGATTTCACTCTTGTTGCTTTCAAGATTTTTCCCTTTATCTTCAGTTTTCTGCATATTGACTCTGTTTTGTCCTACTATGACTTTTTTTTTTTTAATTTCTTTGTCTTGTTTTGGTTCTCTCAGCTTTTGGAATCTGTATGTTTGTTGACAAACTTGGTAAGTTTTCAGCCAGTATTTCTCGAGTATATTTAAAACTCCACCTTATGTCTCCTCTCCTCCTGCAGTTCTGTTGACACGAACATTAGAAAATTTTTTGTTGACTCAGAATTCTCTAAAGCTTTCAATCTATTCCTTTTAACTTTTTCCTCTCTCTCTTTAAATTGGATAATATCTGCTCTTGAATTTATCCACTAAGGTTTTATTTTTAAAAGTTACTTACATTTTAATAATGATCTTTATTGTGGCAAAATATGCTTGACATGAATTTTACTGTCTTTGCCTTCTTAGGTCAGCGGTACTCAGTATGTCTGTGGTATTGTGCAGCCGTCACTATCACCCATTTCCAGAATTATTTTCACCTTGCAATTAAAACTCTACATGTTTAAGATAATACCTATTCATTTCCCACCTCCCTTCAATCTCTGCAAACCACCATTCAACTTTCTGTCTCAATGGATTTGACTACTTTAGGTGTTTCATATTTAAGTGGCAGGTACTTTGACTCCATAGCACACTGGCTGGCCTGCCAGGCTTTCCTTTATAAATCTCTGTGGAAGACTCCACAACCCTTTAACTCTTGCATCCTTATAATCAGCATCATGTGGACAATGGCAAGATCTGCCATTGAGTTCTAGCTGGACCAGTTTGAAACACAGCTACAGTGACCCTGACAAGTTTTCCAGCTAAACACAGTCAGTCCTAGGCTGTAGAGGGCATGCCAGTGTTCTTTTCTCTAATAATTCTGCTTTGGAAAGTTTTTGAAACAAATTTGCATTTCTATATTTCTGAGCTTATGGTGGGTGTGGTGGCCTTGAAGATTCTTGAGATTCCCATGAGGTAGTCTTCCCACTGTCCTACAACAAAGCAATTTACTTCTTTTTAGTGATGCTAATAGCTGTGCCCTTCTTCATCAAGCTCCATATTTTCCAATCTTTCTACTCTGTTCCTGATTTTCACTGTAAGTTTGGCTAAATGCAGCCAGTAATGCCCATACTACAACCTAAATGCTATAGTGCCTTGAAATGTATTTTGCCAAGCAACTTGGTCTAAGACCTTTAAGCTTGGCCTCCCAAAAAGTATTGGTACATTGGGCTGGGGGTGTGGCTCAAGCGGTAGCGTGCTCGCTTGGCATGCGTGCGGCCCGGGTTCCATCCTCATCACCACATGCAAACAAAGATGTTGTGTCTGCCGAGAACTAAAAAATAAATATTAAGAAAAATTCTCTCTGTCTCTCTTTCTCTCTTTAAAAAAAAAAGTATTGGTACACGGAGAAAGTGCATTCAACTTCTTTGCCATGATAAAATAAGAGTGACCTCTAATACAATTCCAATAGGTCCTCATGTTCATTTGGAACATCATCAGCATCATCTTTACACTCCACATTTTTGTTAGCATTCTGGTCTTCTAAGCCTCACCAAAATTTTTGGTTAAGTTCCGCTTACAGTCTCCTAGCCTACCTTTAGCCTGCTCCTCTAAACTTTTCCAAACTCTTCCCTTAAACAGTTCCAAAGATCCCTCCACATCGTATCATTATAGCTATGGTCAATTGCCCTTCTTCTTAGTATCAATTTCTTTCATTAGTTATCTTTCTATCAGTACAATGAGATACTTAAGTAGAAAGAGTTATTTTGACTCACAGTTTTAGGTCTTCCAGGCAATGATTGGGCAGACTTATTGTTTTTAGGTCTCTGATGATGGTGCTGAATGGTGATGGTGGGGAATATATGGCAGAACAAAAAACTTTTTACCTTATGGCCAAGAGGCACAAAGAGAGAGAAAGGGGCTGGAGTCCCACATCCTATTTAAGGGAACACCGCCAGTGACTTAAGGATCTCCTGCTAGATCAAACCTCCCAAGGGCTTCGCTACCTCCCAGTAGCACCACCCCTGGGACCGAGTCTAAAATATACAGGTCTCTGGGGACACTAAAGATCCAAATTATAGCACTGCACATAGAGGATGTCCCTCCTTTTTTACCCAGAATGCTTTTCTGCTGTGTGTGTATATAATATATTTTACTTATTCATTCATCTGTTGATGGACATTTAGGTTACTTTCATATTTTAACTGCCAGGAATAATGGGTGTATAAACATGAGTGTACATGTCTCTTTAGAATCATACTTTTGATTATTTTTATGTATCAATACTTTTGGTGAACAGAACTAGAATTGCTGGAACATATGGCAATTTATCGTCTAATATTTTGGAACATCCATACTGCTTCCTGGAATGGTGGCACCAATTTATAGTCCCAACAGTGTACATGGTTCCCTTTACTCCACATCCTCACTGATAGTTGTTCCCTTATTTTCTGTGGTGTGTTTTTCCTTCTTCTTTATAGTAGCCATCCTAATAAAACTGTGAGGTGATAGCTTATTGTGTGTGATTCAGTTTGCATCTCTCTAATAATTAGTGATGCTGAGTATTTTCAGTGTGCTTTTTGGTTGTTTATGTACCTTCAGAGAAATGTTTATTCAAGTATTTGCCCATTTTTCAAATTGGTGTGTTGTTGTTTTTAGGTTCTCTCTACATTCTTGATATCAATCCCTCATCAGGTATTTGATTTCCAAATATTCTTGTCTCATTCTGTGGGCTTCTATTTTAATTTGTTCATAGTATCTTTTGTTGCACAACAGCTTTTAATTTTCATAAAGTTAAATTTGTCTATTTTTTCTTTCCTTGCTGTGCCTTTGGTATCATAATCAATAAACTATTACTAAATCCAACACTATGAAGTTTTTATCTCATGTTTTATTCTAGGAGTTTCACAGTTTTAATTCTTATATTAGCCTTTTAATTTATTTTGAGTTAATATGTTGTGTTAGGTAAGGTTACAACCTCATTCTTTTGCATATAGATATCCAATTTTCCCAGAACCATTTGTAAAAAGTGTGTCCATTCCTCATTGAATGGTTTTGACACTCTTGTTGAAAACCAGTTTATTACATGGCTCTACAGTCTATTCCACTGGTTCTCTCTCTCTCTCTCTCTCTCTCTCTCTGCCAGTACTATACCATTTCAGTGTATGTAGTTTGTAGGAAGTTTGAAACAAAAATGTGTGAGTCCTCCAACTTTGTTATTTTACAACCCTGCTTAGGCTACTTAGGACTCATTTGAGGTCCTTAAAAATTTTAGGATGAATTTTCTGCAAACATGTGGTGTTTTGATAGAGATTGCATTGAATTTCTAGAACATATTTGATAATATTGCCATCATAACAATATTACATCTTTCAATCCACGCACATGGGATATCTTTCCATTTATTCATGTCTTTTAAAATTTCTTTCTGAATTTTTTTCTAGCCATCTTAAGATAATTACTAATTATTTTATTTTTTATTCTATTGTAAATGGAATTATTTTCTTAGTTTTCTTTTCAGTTTGTTCATTTATGGTGCATAGAAATTTACAGATTGCTGTGTTGGTTTTGTATCCCTCTATTTGCTGAAATTGTTTGTTAATTCTAAATCTTTTTGTGGAACATTTAGGAATTTCTACATGTAAGGTCATGCCATCTGCAAATAGAGATAATTGTACTTCTTCCTTTCATTTTGATGACTTTTATTATTTTTTTTTCTTGCCTAATTGCTCTGACTAGCACTTCCAGTATTTTGTTGAATAGAATTGGCAAATTGAGTATCCTTGTCTTGTTCCTGATCTTACAGAAAGATTTTAGCCTTTCTTCACTAAACATGGAATTTGTTGTGGGTTTTTCACATATGTTTCTTATTATGTTGAGGTAGTTTTCTTCTATTCCTAATTAGTTTTTATCATGTAAGTGTGCTGAATTTTGTCAAATGTTATTCTGCATCAATATACATGAACATCTGATATTTATTCCACTTGTTTTTTTCCTTTATTCTGTTAATGTGGTTTATTATGTTGGTCAATTTTCATATTTTGAACCAGCCTGTATTCCAGGAATAAACCTTAGTTGGTCATGATGTATGAGCCTTGTAATATGCTATTGAATTCAGTTAGTTTACTAGGGTTTTGTTTAACGTTTTTACATCAATGCTCATAAGGAATATTGTTCTGTAGTTTTTTGTTTTGTTTTGTTTTTCCTTCTCCTTTTTTCTTTTTGTTGCTGTTATTGTTTTGTACCAAGGATTGAACTCAGGGGCACTTAACCACTGAGTCACATTCCCAGCCCTTTTTATTTTTATTTCTTGAGACAGGGTCTTGCTAAATTGCTTAGGGCCTCCCTAAATTGCTGAGGCTGGTTTTGAACTTGCATAAGATTATCCAGTCTCAGACTCCTGAGTAGCTGGGATTAAAGTAGTGCACTATCAGGGTGTCCAGTTTTTTTTTTTTTTTTGGTAGTATTTTTGTCTGGTGTCAAGGCAATTCTGGCCTCATTGAAGGAGTGAGGAAGTACTGCCTTCTCCTTAATTATTTGGAAGAGTTTGAGAAAAGGAGTGGCATAAGTTTTTTAAATGTTTGTTAGAATTCCCCAGTGACGTCATCAGGTCTATCGATTTTCTTTGCTGTGGGGTATTTGATTACTGACCAATCTCCTTAGTAGTCATAGGTCTATTTCAGTATTTCTATGTCTTTATGACTTAGTCTTACTAGATTTTGTGTTTCTAGGAATTTGTCTATTTCATCTAGGTAATTCAATTTGCTAGGATACAATCATTTATGGTTCTTTCTTATAATCTTTTAGAGTTTGTCATGTTAGTAGGAATGTCCCCACTTTAATTCCTGATGCTCATAATCTGAGTCTCCCTTTCCCCTTTCCTTCCTTTCTTGTCAATGTAGCGAAAGGATTTTTTCAGTTTTGTTGATCTGTCCAACAATTTGTTACCACCTGGCAGGGATGAACATGGCAGCTCCTTACTTGGCCTTTTCTAATATCATGATGTCCTTGCTGAGTGTCTTGTTGGAGCCCAGCAAGGGTAGAAATCTAGGTAGACCGCTGGCCTTTGCTGGCTTGGGTAGGATGGGGCCATAGTGTTTTCTGTGCTTTTTTATTGAGATCAGACTGGTTATTTTCTAAAAGTTGTCTGTCATGCTAAGCTACTCCTTTCTTGGTCCTATGGCTCAAGAGAGCTGTTTATAATCTATGCCTATTGGTATTTCCATGTTGCTGCCTTCTTCTGTTCCAAGTCTGGGATATAAGAAGCAAATAAAAAAGAAATAGAGGGAGCTCAACACCATCCTGTTTTTGTTCCTAGGGTCCCCAGTTAGCTTGCCATCTTCCCTCCACCTATGTTTGTCTTTATATAACTTACAGGGTTTTTATTTATACCTAGTGGGAAGAGCAAGGAAAGTTATGTCTATTCCATCTTTCTGGAAGCAGAAGTATATCCATATGTTACATTGATAATCTAAAAAAAATAATTATTTTAAGAAAACAAAGAAAGTCTTACATTGAAGCTAGGGCTAGATGAGTAAATCAAGAGGTGCTTGTCTGATTGAATCCAGAGGCAGAAAGAATGCCATTCTTTGTTGAGCACATGCTAGGAGGATTGCAGCATTTGTCATCTGTAGTGATCTTCACCAAAAATCTTCGAGGCTGGTATCGTTCCTGTTTTAAAGTGAAGAATCCTGAGATACAGATAGTTCCAGATGATTTTCCAGTGTCATATCTGTGATGATTGAGATAGCAGGGACTCAAATCCTGCCCTGTCTTCATCCAGAACCTGCGCTATCAACCCTTGTGCCACTTCCTCTGTGGACTTCTTTCAGGAGAGGGAAGAGTGAACTATTTTGGTGCTGTCTTTGGAGAACAGGAAATGTGCTATGTGTCTGAGCGGTTTCCATCATCTCTGTTTCTGTAGAAAGCACTTAGGGGCCTCTTGAAGGGAATTATTTTTGCCTAGACTACCAATGGCATTTCTACAGAACTTGGGTTTTATATTACTTCCTTAAAACAACCTCAAAGTGTAGGTGGAAGCCAGACTCACTGTGGAGCAGATGGGGAATCTGTAGCCCAGAGAGGTGGAATGACTTGTCTAGGACCATATGGCAGTTAATGCTGGAAGCAGAGCCGGGAAGCAGATCTTCCCAATCAGGAGCCACTGGGCCCTCCTCCCTGGCGCTGCCTCCAGCTTGGTCTCCGCACCATCACTTTGTTCTTACCAAGCAGAGCTCTGGTTCAGGCAAAGCCTGCTGCCCTTGAATCCGGGCCTCTCCTGCAGCAGCCTCCTGGCTTCACCAGCTTGCAGACTGAATCTGATGGAAACCTTATGTGGAACAAAAAAACAAACCTGAAAACCAGGCCCATCTCAATATCTCCATCCACTGGATAAACATCTCCAAGACAGACACACAGGGAGGCCAGACGCCCTTCGCCAAGTTTTTAACCTAAAGTTTGGAAGCAGTTCGCATTTTCCATAGAGCAGTAAACTATTTTCATTCCTTTTACAGTGAATGACTCCTTATGGGGTGATAATTTACTTTTAACCTCTCTTTCAAGACCTGATGGTTTTGCCTTCTTGCCCGAAAGGAGTCCTTGGTTAAAAGAAAAGGCTCACTTCTTGTAGTTTCTCTTCTTTCCCATCTTTTCTTTCTCTCCCTTTTGAAAGCCTGCTGTTTGTTTCAGATCTTTGGGAGTCTTTGGAGTCCTGCCTCTTTATTCGGAGCGAACTTGGCTCCTTCTTGGTGCCCCCATTCCTCTGCCGAATCTAATCTGACTGTTCTATTTATAATTCTTGAACAAGATGAATCTAGTCTTTGTGTTTTTTTTCTGAGCAACAGCGTCCCCTCCCTAGGATTTGAGCCATTTAACCTCGGCAAGAATCTCTTTAATTTCTCTTCAATTTGCCAGAAAGCAGGCAGCTGAAACCCTATCAGGTCCTGGATCATATCAGACCTGCTTCAAACTGGCACCCTCCTCCACCCCCCAACCTCCTGGGAGTTGATTTAGGAACCTGGCTGTGCAGAGAATTCCCAGCAGCACTTAGGCTACGACGCCAGCGCAGTCTGGGAAGGGCCCCTCCCTGGAGGATGGAAGGGCTGTCAGACCGGAACCCTGCCCAGTCCACTGGCCTCTGTACCCCCAGGCTCCTCGAGGTGTACCTATATGTTGTGTGCTCTTACCCTGAAACTTGAGATTTATCAAATTATTTCTCCTGGAAACTATCGAGCCTATACTTCTTTTTTTATAGAGAAGAAGAAGGAGACTAAAACAAGGGAACTGACTGATCCAAAGTCACATGGCTTAGTTCCTTGGGGATTCATGATATCACATGAGTATGTCACATCCTACCTAACCCTCCCTGGATTAGTAAAGGTACTATTTTGATCTCACATTCCTTGAAACTATCCCAATTAAATGGCGTCTTTTAGGTGAAATCAGCCTACTCCAGTGAGATAGGCATGCCAATGTTTATAGCAGTGCAATTCACTCTAGCCAAATTGTGGAACCAGCCCAGGTGCCCAGATGAATGGATAAATGAAATGTGGTATAGCTGTACAGTATGGAGTTTTACTCAGACATAAAAAGAATGCAATGGCATCTGCTGGTGAGTGGAGAGAAATGGAGAACCTAAGCTAAGGGAACTAAGCCAAATTTGGAAAGTCAAGGATTGAATGTTTTCTCTCATATGTGGAAGGTACAGCAAAATAAGGAAAATTTTAAAAGAGGTTGGGGCAGGGGGGATCCTGTGAAAATAGATGGGAGATCAATGAAGTAGAGGAAGAGGAATTGGGGGGTGGGGCAGGAAGAAGGAAAGAGAAAAGGGAGGAATCACCGAATGAAATTGACCAAATGAATTGACCAAATTATGCTAGGTATATTTGTGAATATACTACAGTGAATTTCACCTTCAAGTATGTCTATAAAGCACCAATTTTAAAAGTAAATAAATAAATAGAAGGATGTCCAGTAGAAGAAGAGAAATAGAGGAAGCAAGAAGGAGAGAGAAAGAGGATGTATCAGGGAATGAAATGGAGAAAATTATATTCCATGCATGGATGATTATGTCAAAATGAACCCCAATATCATGTATAACAACAGTGCACTCATAAAAACATTTAGAAAAATAAATGTGGTATTTTGTGTGTCTCTTCTGTTGTCTCTCCTCCTTCCCTGTCTCCCATTCCTCCTTTTTGCCCAGTTCTCTTTCCTACTGTACTGTCTAGAGCTGTGAATCTCCTTTCTCAGGTGACACAGTGAGATAGTGACCTGCCAGGATTACAGTCTGAGATTCTCTTTTTTTCCTGTCCAGCACATTTTATTCTACTCAAAGTTCCGTCTGCTCCGTGTAGTTCCTGATTTTGACCTGGGTCTAGAATGTCCATTTAGACAATTTATTTTAGCTGGGGCTCACTCTGAACCCCCCTGACTTCTAACCTTAGGTTCATGTGTGGTAGGAAGATGTTCTAGCATGCCCTTAAATACAACACCATTTTAACCTCATTTGCTATGAGCTTCCTTGTAAAATTAAAGAAGAGAGGGCCAAAATATTTACCTTGACCTCACTAACACAACAGGATCTGCTTTTCTAGCAAGATAAACTAAGATAGTCTGTTAAGTTTTTAAGGGCCAGGAATCGGTGTGTTTAGCTGGACACTTAAAAGCACATTTACCATTCAAAGCTACTGAATTCACATTTGAACATGACACAAATGCTATTTTAAGCCATGGCTAACTCTGTGTAACTCCTACTGAGATCCAGGCGAAGGAAAGTCTGTGATCAGTGGCTTCCTAAGCTGTGACTCTATCCATGTCTTTGTCTCAGTCTTTCCATGACAAACCTTTTGCTTCTGGTTCCAAATGCTTTGGGGTGGAGTTGAGAGAATGACACAGTGGACTCTCTGGAAAGCACTACATGAGAGGAAATGGACAACAAAGAGGTCATGATGTAGACTCCTTTACTTCCAGTCAAGGAAAGCCTAGTGGTCAGTTAAGGATATGAACACTTATTTAGTACAGGGAGAGACAGGAAATATTGCTCTTGGAGATTCAGTGAGTACCAATGTGCGACATTCTTCTCTTTTAATCTGCACAGCATCTCTGGTGGCCACGTATTGTTATTCCATTTTAATAACAGAAAAATTAAAGTTAAGAAAGTTGTAATGAGGCTACTCAGAGAACAAATGGTCTAAACAAGATCTAATCCAGCTCTCTGACTCTAAAACTAGCTACTAGTGTAAACATTCTTGTGGAATACATGTGTGAATATGTTTTTCTTGTGGAATACATGTGTGAATTTCACAGTGTGTACATGCATCTTGTGTACAGAAATGGGTCAGGAAGAGTGCATCTCTTTAACATTGTTATACACTGCTGAATTGCTTTCCATAATGACTGTACTTACTTACATACTCCCCAACAAAGTTTAAGAATTATTCTTGCTCTATATTCTTGCCAACACTTAGTATGATTCAAAATTTTGTTTTCCCTGGTACCATATGAGTTCATTGTGTTTTTAATTTACATTTTTATTACAGTGTGAATGATTGTCTTATAAAGGTTTATTATTGCCTGTTCAGGTTTTCATTGTGGATTATCTGTTCATAATTTTTGCCTTCCTATTTCAAAACTGTGTTTTCCACATCTAGTTGTTTTGTAAGAACATGTATATACATTCGTAAATGTGCATATTCTGGATTCTAATCTTCCTATAATTATATAAATTCCAAATTATCTTCTTGCAATCTGTGATTTCAATTTTTTTAATGATCCCTTAAAAAAAGATACAAATGGTTTCATTAAGGTAAAACTTACACACCAACATTTACTTATAATAAATGTAGAGATGGTTGTGTATGTGTTAGTAAATTCACATGATTGGGTAACCACTGTCACAATCCAGTTTGAAAATAATTGTCATCACCCCAATCTTGCTCAGTTCAGTCTCTCTGCTTCTGCTCCCATACCCAGTCAACCACTGATTTGCTCTGGGTCGCTAATGTTGCCTTTTCTAGAAATATCATATAAATGGAGGCTACTGCATACCACAGTATGTAGTTTTTGTGTCTGACTTCTTTCATTTAGCACGGTATTTCAGAATTTCATCCATGATGTTGCATAAGGTTTTGTTCCTTTTAATTGTCAAATGTTTTTCTGTCCTGTGGTTATTATGCTTATCTCTGTATTAGTTGATGGCTACTTACGTGGTTTCTAACTTTTGAGTATCGTAAACAAATTTTGGGGTTGATTTTGGGGGAAGCAATATGTTGATTTTGGGGGAAGCAATACATAGAGTTGGCTTGTTTGGTTGCATGTTAATTCTATGCTTAACTTTTAAAGAAACCACCCAAATATTTTTTGAAAATGAGTTTTTCATCTCTACCAGCAGTTCTTTTTTTATGGGAAAATTATTTAAATAGATATTTTACCCAAGAAGATACAAGAATGGCTAATAAGAACACGAAAAGACACCCAACATCATTAGACAATAAGAAAATGTTAATTAAAACTCTAATATAATAAAAATAAATACTCAGTAAAATGGATATAATCAAAAAGTAACAATGCCAAGTGTTGCTGAGGATGCGGAGAAACCATTTCCCCTAAGATATTTAGTCACTAAAGTATCTGCTTAAGTATTTTATTTCTATCCCAGCTTGCTAACCCTTGTGTCTGCATAGCTAAGTGGTCAGCTAGGGATTTGGTAGAGATTGTGCTTAGTTTGGCAGGGCTTTGACTCTGTGCTGATTGATGGGTGTGTGAGTTGGGAAATCATTTAGACCTGCAACCAGTTCTCAAGTCTCCCTTGGCTTTCTTGGGTCACCCTTGCACAGGCCTATTCTCTAATCAGAAAGGTATGTGTAGAGAGTTTATTTCAACTCTTCTATGACTTTTTTTTTTCCTGTGGT
The DNA here is from genome assembly GCF_964194105.1 of Spermophilus citellus. Lineage (NCBI taxonomy): Eukaryota > Metazoa > Chordata > Mammalia > Rodentia > Sciuridae > Spermophilus > Spermophilus citellus. The sequence continues at coordinate 147,079,015 of NC_138183.1, read as the reverse complement.
CTTCCCATTAAATTTATGACTGGTCTATCACCACAACTGAAGGTGTAGTCTTAGCCTAGCAAGATGTGGTAGGTTTTCTCCATTCATTTCCTGCAGAACTCACTGTTTTCCCCTGAAAAGGCCCTGGGGTTTTATTCCTCACCTTGTTCTTCCAGTCTCCATGATGACTTGAGCTGGGTTTCATTGGCAGCAAAGGTTATGATTTTGGAGCTTGCTCAGGACGGGCATAACTATAGTTTTTGGTAATCAAGCTGGGGCAAGGGATGAGCTTCAGACAAGAAGACCAGTCCCTTGTTGTCCTTACCCAAAGCTCCAGTAGCATTTAAGGAATAAATGGTCCCCAATTTATTATCAGTCTTTAATTGATTTTCAAAGTCTTGAAGTGGTGGATTGTGATAATTTTATCTAACATTACATTTATTTTCATAGAGTTGTCTCCTTCATCCTACCAAACTCAAAGTCTCTCTGGTTAAATCTTTTGGTGCACAAAATATTTTAAAACAGCCAAATTTGTCACTATTTTCTTTTATGGTGCTATGGTTTAAATGCTTGCATGCCCTCAAACATTCACGTTGAAACTTAATCCCTGATGCAACAATATTGGGAGGTATGGCTTTTGGGAGTTGATCATATCATGAGGGCCCCACCTTCATAAGTGGGATTAGGTACCCTAATAAAAGGGCTTGACTGACAGAGTTCACCCCCTTTGCTCTTCTATTTTCTGCCACGTGAAGTCATTGTATTATCCCCTCTGAGAACACAGCATTGAAGGTACCATCTTGAAAACAGAGACACTGGGTCTTCACCAGCTGGTAATATGATATTGGACTTCCCAGCCTCCAGAACTGTTTAAACTTTCAGTGGTGATATAAGCCTGTTGATTATTGAATGGGTGATCTTCTTCAAGGACTCTATTAGGGTGGGAGTAGTGGAATGGAGCATGTGCTAAAGAGAGTAGAAAAGAGAAAGGGAAAGAATTTAGCAAATCTCAGATTCTGAAAGTGAGAACTTGAACACGAGTGCTATCACAAACTAAGAGACAAAAGAGGATGTAGAACTGTTCAAGGTGAAGGCTAATAAAGAGCTGAAACATGGATTTGAAGTGTTGAAGTAGGTAGTGGAACTGAATGATAGGCAATTAAGAGTTCAATTTAGAAATTGAGAAGTTACAACTGGAGATACCGCCATGGGAACTATGTGCTTATAATCAAAATTATGAAGAAGGATGAGATGATCAACTGTGATGAGTGTACAGGGAAGAGGATAAAGGATGGAGGGTGATGGCTGTGATGGGACAGAGAAGGACAACAAAGATAAAGGGAACAAAGGTCACAATTTTCTGAGCTGGGTCTCACAGTAAGAGGTGACAGATGGGGTCTGGAACCTCCTCATTTAGTTCACACATTTGAGAAAAGGGATTATTGCATTTCTCAAAAGAAATACTCTGAAAAACACTGCCTCCCAAGACCCAGAAAAACCCATCCTAGCCCTCTAGATCAAAGTCAGTCAGATACATCTGTCATCCACTGGCTTCAAGCTTATTTGTCTTTTCAGTTATTAATCCAATCTCATGAAAAAATCAGTTTAAGTGTGACTTTGAACTCAGACAGTCAAAGAAATAATCAAACACAGACTGTCTATTTTTCAACACAAGTATCCTATAGGTTAAGACTTTTTAGCTTCATTGTGTATAAAATTGGTAAGTAGTGTGTGCTGTCTTCTTTGACATCAATGTGTCATTGATGTACATCACTCAGTTAATACAGGCACAAGATATTTCAAAGTGAAAAGGGATGGCAGAAAGCATCTTTCTCACTTCATAGAAGAGAATGCTCAGGACCAGAGAGGTGAGTTGGAGGCAGAGGTTGGACTGGAGCCCAGATCCCTTGACCTGGAGCCTTCATGACCCAGAGACTCCCAAGAATCAACAAATGAATCCCTTTCACCTATGACAACACTCTGTTACTGAATTAATAACCTGTTCATTTTATTGATGGTTATTTTCTTAGTTATGAGTCTTTGTTTATCCAAGTGGCAAGTGCTGGTGCCTATGAATAGACAACGAGGAATTTTTTTTTTAAGTTGTGTTTTTCATGTGTGAAAATACTCTTTGGATATTTTGAGGGACCATAATGGTGACAGATAAATGAGTGTGCCCTTAGTGTGCACACAGAAATGTCAGTGGAGTCAGGATCCATTAGTTTATGGTAAGTGATTCACTGTATGAGTCCTGCACCATATGGACCAACTACCTTTAACTTATCTCTTCTGAACCAAGAAATTACAGTCTTTAAAAATATATAAACTAACATTTGAATAGTTCATTGTGTTTACTAAAGTGGAAGCTGTTGACATCTGCTTTTCTTTTATTCATAAATATAAGTGGATGCCTACTGTGTGCCGTGTTCTAGTGTCTGTGGCAGTAGGTAAAACACACAAAGTCCTTGCCTTCAAGGGACATGCATTATAGCATCAGGGAGACAGACAATAAACACACAAATAAATAAATGACACATTTTTCAGGTAGTGACAGGGCAGTTATATAGATGGTGACAGACAAGAGGTAACTCCCCCCCCCCCCCCCCCCCCCCGGTACTGGGAATTGAACCCAGGGTTACTTTACCACTGACCTGTATCCCTAGCCCTTTTTACTTTCGAGAAAAAGTCCAAAGGCCAGAGGCTGGCAAACTTGTGATCCTCCTGCCTCAGCCTCCCCAGTCACTAGGATTATAAGGTGTGCTACTGCATCCTGCTAAGGAGAGATGATTCTGTATCAGTGGCCAGGAAGGTCCTCTGTTGCAGGTCAGGTTCCCTGGAAAGCTGACTCTGAGGTAGTTTAGCATATAGAGAGTTCATTGTGGAGCTCTTTCAGAGTTGAGTCCTTGGCGAACTGTAGGGGATGGGACTGGCAGAAGAAGTTGGGCTGTTATGGAGTCACACACAGCAAAGCCTCAGCCTCCATGTTAGTCAGCTTTGCATTGCTGTGACCAAAATACTCTACAAGAAAAACCTAAAGGATGAACAGTTCATTTTGATTCACAGTCCCAAAGGCTTAGTCCATGGCAGCCAAAAAACAGAGGGGGTGGGTAGGTGGGGGAGAGGCCACAGGGAAGGTGAACTCTCCCAGGGTGTGCTTCCAGGGACTTACCCCCTCCAGCCATGCCCCGCCTGCCTACAGCTACAACCTGTTAGTCCATTCAAACTAGGACAAACTGATTAGGTTACACATCTCATACTTGACTCATTTCACCTCTGAATATTCCCGCATTAACATAGGAGCTTTTGGGGAACACCTCATATCCAAATATAACAGCCTCCAAAGCCACAGGATAGCCCTGCAGAGAATCCTGAGATGGGGCTACAGGGCAACTTTTAAATTGAGAGGCTGCTTTGAGGGATGAGAGGGAGATCTTTGCAGAGGTGGATAGCTGAAGACAATCTAGGGAGGGTGCCCAACTGTGAGGGAATGATGCTTCATTCCTGAAAGGGGGGATCTGAGTAACATACTGGAGTATCCACTATAGCCTCGTGAACAGAAAGTATTTGGGCTGAGATGTGGATGACATGGTCCTATTTAATACTGGGGTTGATACTGTTATTATCTCCATTTTGTATTCCTGTTTACCTCTCATCAACTCAAAGAGGTAAAGTGACTTTCTCCAAGTCATATAGCTTCCAGGAAGCAAAACTTTGTGTCTCTGAGCGCAGGGGATTTCTAGTATGACCTGGGTAGACCTTGTTCCATTTATGCTTGGACTTGTGAAAGTGCTGAGGGCTTGCATTTTTGTAAACATTTTCATAAAAGATTTGGGCACATTGCCAGCATTCTATGGGGGTCAAGTTCTTTGTGTTTCACAGTATGATACAATGACAGAAAGCCCATGCGAAGACGTTTGCATCGTTGTTCAGATAAGTGATTAGATATATTTCTACCAAATAGAGCTTTAGATTTTTAAACAGTTTTCAAATAATATGCTGACAATGTAACTAAAAGAAAAACAAGCAGAACGAATTTCACTGGATGTTACTTGTTCCAAAAGTCAAAAGGCTAACCGCAGCCATGCCAAACATCTGCAAGTGTTTTTAGCCTTCTAATTCTTAATCTTCCTTTGAATTCAGGTATGAGTGGGGAGTACCAGGGTGCCCTGATACTGGTAGTCAATTGCTCCAAGTTCGCGCCTTGCCTGGCGCTCAACCTTTGACCCATTGGGCTCATCTCCTGGCCAGGCTGAGCCTCTGTCAGACAACGTGCTCCATCTCACGTTCCTCTGTAGTTTTAAAAGTGCTTTTGTGTGATGGCTTCATTCAATCCTTACAGAAACACCGGGAAGTGTGGATCTGTATTCTCCTTTCACTGATAAAGGATCCAAAACCCTGAGAAGTTAAGTGACTCAGATGTATTCTTTGAACTCAAGTCTTTTGGTCACAAGATCACATGTTCTTCCCATGATCTCTCCACTCATAGGGCCTGGGGTTGGGGGTAGGGGGCTTCTTGGGGGTGAGAGCAGGGAATGTGTGGGAATCAAGAGGACGTAGACATGAGGCAGACAGGGCAGAGTCTATTTTCAAGCCTTGGGGCAAGTCAGGTAACTTCCTGAGACCTTGGTTTCGTCATTGAAGTGGTAGGTCTGAAGTAGGTCGTGTTTTAGGACTTTCCTCTGCTTTAAGCTGCTCTGGGTTTAAGGGAAGCAGCAACAATGACAACAACAAACAGCCACGCTCTCCCAGGTCTATAACCATAGCGACACCACACCGTGGCTCCCTCCTTTGGATTTTCTCCCGTAACTGGAGTACCTTCATTTTGAACACTCCACTGCGCAGGTAAGCTGCTACCAATATCACTGTTTCACACATAATGGCGAACAGACTGAAGAGATCAAATTAAATCCATTTCCACTTTAGGATGGGAAATCTGTTTGGAACAATCAAGCGGGTTTGGAGCAGCAGGCATGGGTTTTCAATTGCCATCAAATGGTAAATTGCTTAATGTCAATTGGCAGTAAGTGGACCAATTTGTACCCAATTAATACACCGTGGTTGGAAAGAAAGAAAACAATTTCATTTAGCTAGATTGTTCTTCTCTAGGTTCTTCCTGCGTGGAGCTCCAAGCAGTCTGCTGACATTCTCTCTCATCCCATCAATCCCCTGCCTATTGTGAGCACATCTCTCTTCCTGGAAAAACGGGCTTGCAGCAGCTTAGCTTTTCACATGTTTCAGAGTTCCACTTATGTCATGGCTGCTCCAGGTCCCCAAATGGAACACAGTGGTGTAAAAAAGGGAACGCAGCTTCAGAAGCATTTTGTTTCCAACCAGAGCTCAGCTTTGGCCCTGGACAAAGCTGGTTTACCAGCCATGAGATGAGTTACTGGGCCAAGCCGCTGGAAGAAGTTGCCAGGAAGACTCATGCTGGAGAAGGCAAGGGATCATAACAGGGTTGGTGTGACAAGTCATATGTATGAAGACCTCAGTGACTCCATAAGATCTGGAAGCCCCCTGACAATGACAAACCAGCACAGAGGAAGCAGGTCCCCATCACTGCCAGCTGAATGTTGGCACGCCAAAGCTCAGCTCACTCCACGCTGAGAGACCACCCAACTTGAAAGACACCCTGTGAGCCTACACAGGCCAGTGGGAGCTGGATGAGGAGAGAGTAGCTTCATTTTCACGTACATAGATTTATGCTCCCTTTGGTTGGTAATTTACATTTATATAGACTTTTCAGACTCTGGGTTCTAAAATGACTTTGCTGGTTTACGTGTACAGGGCACCACTTTGTATGAGCTGTTGGCTCTGTATACATAAACAAAACCTGACCATCTGTACTTAAGTGACAGCATGTGGCTCAGTTTAAACTTGGTCATTTAAAGCCATATCATACTTGAATGAATTTCCCTAAGCTTCTTCTTCTTCTTCTTTTTTTTTAAGGATACATAACCATGGTGTATGGTCCCTCCTGAGGAACTCTTTCATCTGACTCCAATGTGAAGCAAGATGACTCTGTCACTGTACTTCCTCCATGATTGATGTATGAATATATATAGATGCCAGGTGACTGATAAAAATACAGGTGACGACTCTCTCCTTCAATCTAAGTCTAAAATATACCTTCTACCACTTTCCATGCACTTGCCTAAAAAAAATACTAGAGAAAAAGAGTATACAAGGAAATCATTTTTTGAATTGTCAAGCTCTGTAAGGACATTGAAATCTACTATAACTGAGGAGAACGGCAGCTTTGCACAGTTGGAAGGATTTTTCATTGGGTTGTGGCTCAGTGGCAGAGTGCTTGCCTAGCATGTTTGAGGCCCTGGATTCGATTCTCAGTACCACATAAAAATAAATAAATAAAATAAAGGTATTGTGTCCAACTATGACTAAAAAATAAATATTAAAAATTCTCTCTCTCTCCTCTCTCCTCTCTCACTCTCTCTTTAAAAAAAATAAAAATAAAAATAAAATAAAAAGAAAGCCTGGAACTGTGCCAAGATGCTGTGAGTTAGGAGCATTGAGATCTTAGTCATGTCACACTAAGCCTCAGTTTCCAAATGTAAATTGGAGATATTCTGTTTGCTTAAGAGAGTTGTTAAGGATGGATGGACATCTGTCTAGGGCATCTGTCATCAATGACTGCCAGGGTCAATTTGGCCCTTGTAGTTGGCTAGGCAGAGGCCCCTGCCTCTCTCATTTGGACAGAATAGCTTTTCCAAGTAGGAAAACTGCTTTTCAATTACAATTATGCAAATAGACAGATGACCTTAAATAGAACTACTGTGAGGATCAAATATGAAGTATATACATGAACCTTGCTACCTCCAAGAGGCCAGAGAAATGTATACAAATACCCATGTAAGAACACAATGAGCTTTGTTCTCTCTGGAGCATAATTTCCAGGACCAACTTGAAATTATTGCTAGTGGGACTTAGCTACTGAGTATAACGTGCTGTCTCTTTATGAACTTGACAGATACTCAGAAATACCTAATATTTCTTATCACGGCCTCCCTTCTTTTAGAATAACCTGTACATGTGCTACACTGTGGATTGAGCTAGCATTTCCATCTCAGTATTATTGACATTTTAGATGGGATAATTATTTGGGGTTGGAGACAGTCCTGTGCATTGTAGAAAATTTAACAGCATCCCTGGTCTCCATCTACCACACACCAGTAGGAATTTTCCTTAGTAGTGATAATAAAAAAAATGTTTGCAGTTATTGTCAATGTCCCCTGGGTGCAAAATCATGCCTGGTTGAGAATGACTCACTTATATCATGGGCTTCACCAAACAAATTCTACTTTTTTATAAAAGTTGTACCCATGTACCAACTTAGTTTGTCATCTAGCCCCAGTAAGTGCTCAATATAAAGATGACTGGGTGAAAATTCAAATAAACAATGAAGTTTCACTTTGGTGCAAGAGCCACCTCCTGCCAACTTTTAAAACTTGGTTAAGGGGGCCAAACTGAAAAGTGGATGAAGCATATTGTAATTGTTAAGCAGGCCCCCAGGCTCAATGAGGGAGCACTTTTTTTTGAGGATATATATTTATATTTATATATGTATATATGTATATGTACCTCTTCAGGAGGTTCTTTAGCTAAAGCAGAAAAGTGTTTGCTTTTTCAAGCTATTATTTCTCTGCAAAACGCCTTGAAAGGGTGATTATATATATATATATATATATATATATATATATATATATATATATATTTTTTTTTTTTTTTTTTTTTTTTTTTTTCCACAGCATGCATAGGTGCAGATTTAAAAGTGGTAATTGAAGCGATCTCAGATTGCTGCATGGTTGCCCAAGTACACTGGAATTGAAAGGGCTCAGGAATCATTTGTCCCTGTCTGTTCCTTTTCATATCCTTCATTTATTGTCATCCTCTTTACCCGGAGATTTGCTCACAATGTAATTTTCTGATTATTTTTGGGTCCCTGAACTTTTCATGTTTTGGGTTCCTGGCAGCCTTCCTGAGAAATCTATAGGGGCTGTCATTGTACTGGTGGCTAGTGACTGACTCCCACTGTGCCTACCGATTCAGGCAGGCAGACAAGGAAAGGAGCTAGGTGGTGTTTAGTGATTCTAATGGATAAGGGGCCACTGACCGGGGCCACTGATCTTCTGTGTTGCTAGTGGATTAGAAGGACCAGCCCTTCCCAGAGGCTCTAGACACAAGCACATCCTCCGAGTGTGCCCAGCTGGCCTTGGAGCACATCCCCTCCCTGTAAGTAAAGTTTGTGCTCCCAGAAGGTGTGAATTTTCTCCAGGAGTTTCTTTAGCTAAAGCAGAAAGTGTTTGCTCTTTCAAGCTATCATGGTTTTTCTCTGCAAAATGCCTTGAAAGGGTGATTAATGTTAGTTGCTCCAACTCCCTCTGTCTCATTTTCCTTGAACTCACCATAGTCAGAAACTTACCCACCTCACTTAACAGAAAATTGCTCTTGTCAAGGCCACCATGACCTGCCAGTTGCTAAATGCATGGCCAATTTGCATCCCCATCTCAATCTATCAGCAGCATTTAACTCAGGTGTTCATCCATCTTCTTTGAAACACTTTCTGCACTTGACTTTCAGGACTCTGTGTTCTCCCAGTTCTCCTTCTCCCTCCCAAGGCCATTCCTTCTCTGTGATCACTGCTGGTCCTACCTCATCTTCTCCCACCACTCCAGGACTCCATTCTTCAAAACTCTCTTTTCCTCTTCTCTTCTCCCCTCTCATCTCCTTTCCTCTCCTCTCTTCTCTGCATTAGTCTCATGGCTTTACATACTACTTGCTGGCAATTCATATATGTATGTATCTGACTGAAATCTTTCCTGAACTCCAATATATTATGTCCAATGGCCTACTTGATTGACATCTCTACTTGGATGACTAAGAGGATCCCATACTTATCATCTCTGTAACTGAACTCCAGATCTCTCTCTTCCCAAAATTACTCCCTCATTCTTCTCCATTTCAGTGAGTATCAACCCTTTCCTACCAGTTGCCCAGGCCAAAGCCCTTGGAGTTACTTCTCTAACTCCATATCTAATCCTTCAGCAATGTTTGTGGCTTTGCCTTCCAACATAAACCAGGAGTCCACTTACATCTTACCAGTCTCACCACTAACCTCCTTGGATGACATCACCAGCAGCCTGGATGGTTGTGGTGGCCTCCCTATTCGCTTCTGTGCTGCATCCCGTCCACCAGTCCACCACTCCAGCCATCTCCTAGTCTATTTCCAACAGAGCAGCTCATCACTCTCCAGCTCCACATTCTCCAAATGGGGATCTTATTCAGAGTAAAATCCCAGGGCCTCCCTGTGTCTGTATTTCCTACTGCTGGGCTGCTGCTATTCCTGCAATCTCACCTTTTGCCACGGGTCCCAGCACATCTGTGCTCACTCCTCTCCTGCTACATGGTTCTCCTTGTTATATTTTCTTCCACCAACACACCAAGGATGCCACAAAGCCTTTGCTGTTCTTTTTGCCTGGAATTCTTTTTCCTCATCTATTTTCATGGGTCACCTATTCACCTCCTTCAAGTCCAATTGTCATCTCCTCCAAACAGAATTCCCTAACCATCCCATCTAAAGTACCGATTTCCCCATCATTCCCCTGATTCCTTTATATCCCTCAAGTCACATTTGCTATTTTTTTTAACCTTCTTATTCGGTTTTCACCCCTGTAATATCATCTCCATGAGTTTAAGAACCTCATCTTTTTCTGCCCTGCATCCCTAAAAAAAAAAAAGTCAACAGCTCCTAGCCCATAGTTGGTACTCAGTAATACTTGTCGAATGCATGAATGAATCTGTATCTCCAGCTGTGAACATTCGACATGACAAAGTGGCCTCTGTCAACAAATTCCTGAAAGATTACACGATAGTAATGCTTCCTTATTAAAGTGAACCATCTGAGCTTCACAATGAGATTGCACATGTGCCATTTCTCTTTCTAGTATAAATGGGCTTTTTTTTTTTCTCCAGCTAAAAATGAGGGATTTAAGTTTGATGAACATTTCCAACTCTAGCATTCTGCTAATGTGTTAATTGTGCCAAGGTGTCTTTTTATCATGTTCAGCTGAATTCACTAAATATTGATTGTTCTTCACTACATGCCAGTGTCTCTGCTGGGAAATAGAAATGTGCACTGTCCTGCCCTCAAGATACTTAAAGACCTCTTCGGATGAGGAACACAGGCCACAATCCATGTTTTCAAAAATGTAAAAATATTGCAGGGTGTGGTGGCACATACCTGTAATCCCAGCAGCACAGGAGACTGAGGCAGGAGGATCAAGAGTTCAAAGACAGCCTCAGCAACAGCGAGGTGCTAAGCAATTCAGTGAGAGCCTGTCTCTAAATAAAATACAAAATAGGGCTGGGGATGTGGCTCAGTGGTCGAGTGCCCCTGAGTTCGATTCCTGGTACCAAAAAAAAAAAAAAGAAAGAAAAGTAAAAATATTGATAAATGCTAAAAAGTTTCTATTCCCATGTAGAGATAAGCCAAATGAGAGCACTGATGTCCTTGGGGGAGATTGTGTGTCAACCTTAGGACCAGATAGATCCATGTGGCCAAAAAACACCCAGCATTAATGCTTTAAGGGAGCTGAAAATGAAGGGCAGTGTGAATTCTGGAGTGAGTGCGATCATATCTTTAAAAGGATACTGTGTCATGAAAGAGGCCACAGCTGAGCTTGGCAGCTAGGAGAGTAGGGTCATGAGAACAAGGGGGATTTCCAGACAGAGAGAAGATGCATGTAAGTACAGGTGTGTGAGTGGGAGACACCAAGATTTTTCTAGAAATGTCTGTGCCTAAGAGTGAATAGGAGGGCTGGGGATGTGGCTCAAGTGGTAGCGCGCTCGCCTGGCGTGCGTGCGGCCCGGGTTCGATCCTCAGTACCACATACCAACAAAGATGTTGTGTCCACCGAGAACTAAGAAAAAATAAATAAATATTAAAAATTCTCTCTCTCTCTCTCTCTCTCTCTCTCTGTCCCCCACTCTCTCTTTAAAAAAAAAAAAAAAAAAAAAGAGTGAATAGGACTAGAACAGGAATAGGATGGAAGTTGGAAACGGGGCCCGAAGGGGAAGCCAAATCATGTTTGGTAGCATTATTTGTTGTTCTTGTTTGTTGTACAACAGTACTGTTAAATAGTAAGTAGCCTTTTTGGTTTCGCAAAAAATAGGGAAACAATATTCCAAATCTCATGCTCCTCACTTGCTATGTGATGCCTATGCAAAAGATTTTGGAATCATCAAAAAGAATTTATTTATAGCAATTTTGGGTTTATTTTCATGTTTCCTTTAATCTCTGGAAATTGATAATCCATGCAGCATTTATAAGACTTTCTATTAGCCATCCACCAGAACAACCTATTGCTCTCCCCTGATGGATAACAGAGTTTACTGTAAGTGCCTTTTCATGATCATGATGAAATTTCCCCATTCTTTCACTTTTCCCATAAAGCCTGCATCTGCTGACCTCCAGGGTTTGATAAAAGGTCTCTCTCATTAGTTCAAGCAGTTCAAGATCTGTCTGAGCAGGATTCCAGTAAGGGTGGCTACAGACTGAATAACATTCTGTCTTTCCCAAAAAAAAAAAAAAAAAAAAAAAAAGTGGGCCTTGAATCCTTAAAGGAACACTGCATTTTGGTAGTCTGACACAGCTTATATATCTAGAGCTATTATAAACAATATAGCTCCAAATGCAGACCATTATGACAAAAATTTAGTAACCTGGTTTCCAAAAGCAAAAAAAAAAAAAAAAAAAAAAAGCATCTGACATTTACCTGTATCCACCGTCCATTTTAACACAGTTTTATCATGATGTGGGTCACAAAGCAAGGGTCATCAAAATAGTCACAGGTTCAAAGAATTTCAGACCCAAGAGACATTAGTGGTTCTTTGTTTCAATTGCCCTGGTTTATAATTGAGGAAACTAAGGTCAGAAGAGGTTATAGTCTCACAAAGGTCTGTTAAGGGGAGAGCTTGAACTTGAAGGTGACTGCAGTTCTTTTTAAAAGGGTTGGTAATCAAGTCTCAGGGCTCCTCTGTGGGAACATTTCCTTACTGGCTGGACTTTGGCTCTTATGTTTTCTAAGGGCCTCCACACATTTCACTGCCTACTTTCAGGACAGGCCTCCCCTGCCTTGGTAGGCCTGTGTGTTAGGTAGGAGATGCAGGCGCAGGGAGTTTGCCTGTCTGTACTCTGGATTGCTGCAGCATGCTCAGTACTGTGTTGAAGCTCACGAATTTTAGTTCCTTTCATTTCTATTGCAGAATATATTTGATCAATTGAATTGATGTGGTTGAGGAAGAAGGTGGTCATTTATGGAGGGGGGTTCCAAGTGATTGTGTAACCCACCAAGTGTGAGAGATTGGAAGAAAACAAATATCAGGAGCGGAGGGGAGAGCAACTGAACAGAAAGACAAAGGATTGGGAAAACTATCAGGAAAAGACCACACTTAAAGGCACAAAACCAGTTCCTGTTTAAATGCAAACATGAGTCCAGAGTGTGGCACATGTGTTCAGCCCGTGCAAGTGATTATGCAACTTAATTAAAAAGAGGGAGAGCAGGGGAGCCTGGGTCTAAATGGAAGTGGTCCCAGAGACTCCTCACAATCCCTTCCTTCCCCTTGTGCTGTTGCTGGAAGAAGAAGGTGGCATTATCCTGGAGTGGTCACAGGGAGGCAGCTTTCACTGCAAAATCATTTGGGGACCCTCATCTCCCACACTTTGCAGGTCGGGTCAACTCCCATGAGATTAGCTCAGCAACTATCCAGGAGACCCTGTTCACTGCTGTTCTTTCATTGTTCCGTGGAAATCTCTCGAAAGTATTAATTCTACAGTCAACCAAGCCAGAGCCTCAGGGCAGCCCAGAGGCCCCTCTGCCTCCCTGGGGTTTGGCTGGTGTAGCAACTCTGAGGCACAGCCTGCAGTGAGACTTCCCTTCCTCTGCAGGTGCCCTGGAGGTAGCGGGAGAGCAGACATCTCAACTGCAAGCCATGGGGTTGCAGTGGCCGCCTCTGCTAGGGCTTTGTCCCTGCTTCCCAAGCAAGCCCCATGGAACCTGGACAAGTTGGGGCTGGGGCCCAGACACCAGGGATGCTTGGGGGTTGTACCCATCAGAGTTCTTGGCACCAGGCCAGGCCAGAGCAGCCTGCTGCGTGCAGGAAATATTGAACATTCTGAGTCTTAAAGAGGGAACCTGGAACAGTTCCAAGATTACACTTAATACATCTGCTGGGAGCTACAGAGAAGGGAGACTGCGGGAATCTGCAAAAATAACCCTTGCAGGGCCAGGAGAACACAGCATCAGCAGGGCTCAGGTAACGAGTAAAAATAAAAATCATCTCTTAACTCCAGTTGCACATACAGTTTGCAAAGTTCATTCATAATGTCTGATCTGTTGATTCCTCTCCATGACTCAGAGGTAGGCAGGGAATATTATTTTAGGTTAAATTGCTAGATCGTGCATCTGTGTCTCCTTCAGTATTAAACCTAGCAGGCTGTCCAGTGAATGGGCAAAGCTCTATCTTATAGGGGATGGTATTGACTCAGAATAGTTAAACTCATTGGAAAAGCACTTGACATCTTTCATGGTGCATTTACAACATGCTAGTCAAGATGTCAGACCCTGGGAAGACATGGCCCCCTCCCTTGAAGCGCTCAGCATGTAGAGGGGGAGATGGCCAGAAACAAGTAATCAGCTACCAGGTCATTATGCAATCTGATACATAATGCTATTTAAGATGATTGCAAAGGCCATGCAAGACAGAAAATGGGCAGACTGACTCTGAGCAAGAGGAAGTGTGAGGGATTTGCCCAAAGGACTAAGAAGCAGCTCTCAAATTGCCATCCAGGTGTTCAGACTCCTCCTTTCTTTGTTTTACTTTTCCCAAACTAGGAAAGCAAGAGTCTCTTTCCAGTTTCTCTATTCCCCCTCCTCTCCCCTTGACTTGTTGCTAATTCATTCCTGAACCTCTCTGCCATCGTCAAAACTTTATCTTTCAACGCTAGCATATACTAACTGCTTAAATGAAAATAATTCAAGGGAAGGATATTTATGTAAATTAGGGATAGCAGATAAATTTTCAAAGGAGTACAATGGGAATACAGAGATGAGGAGCTTGAAGGCTCTAAGCTCTCTGGGGGTTTGAGTGAAATAAGGTGAATGGGGGAGAGGAAATAAGAAGAAATAAAACAGGTGACTGGGAATTGCTAGAGAAGCGCTGTCTTGACAATTTTGCTTTCCCTCCTCTAGTACATCAATATAAATACACCATACATATATGCATGCACGCACACACACATATAAATATACACATGGATATACATACAGATATATGTATATATACACTCACACACACAAACACCAACACCCACATAATCTTTAAATCTGTCACCAAAATGGGCTGCAACATTTTTATCCACGCTTCTTATACTAAACAATTCTGTAGTGATGTTTGCTTCATCTTTGAGCATGAGGCTTCATGTAGCTTGACAGCTGTGGGTTTCAAATTTTATTAAACTTCTGCCTTGTTCACAGTCTGATTTCTTTAAGACCTTATCTAATTGCCTTGGGCCACAGGGGCTACCACCTTGGCCATGTGCAAAGATATAAATTTCACCACATAATTGAGGGAAGGTAATAAACTAATGTATAATAAATAGCAAAGAATTTTGATGATCTGTGTCCTTGTGAAAGAAGAATAGCTCATAAAATTAATTATTACATGATACATGCTTGCATTAATTACAAGGTAGATGCCTGCACTTCTATTCACAGATGCTGTTGGGCATTTGGATATTGCTATGGTTTGGATATGGTTCGAATGTGTCCCACAAACGTTCATGTGTTGGAAGCTTGGTTCCTAATGTGTCAGTATTAAGAGGTGATGGAAACACTATGAAGTGGGTGTAGCAAGAGGTAATTAGGTCATTGGGAGCCATTGTTCTCAGAAGGGATTCATGCTGGTCTTGCAGAGTAAGTTAGTTCCCCAGAGAGTGAGTTATAAAAAGAGCAATACCAGCTCCATCCTGCTCTCTTGTTTTCTGTCTTACCATATGATTTCTCTCTCTCACAGGAATTCTTGGTATGATGATGCCATTCTCCATGAGGCCTTACCAGAACTATGCAGAAGCCAGTGCTATACTTGTGAACCTTCATAACTGTAAGCTAAATAAACCTCTTTTCTTTACATATTATTCAGTCTCGGGTATTTTGTGATGGCAATGGAAAACTATTAATACAAATAAATTTCCAGAAATCCAGGCATTTCTAAATGTGTGCTGACATGGAGCACAAACCTCTGAGTTGGTGACTGAGAAATGTAATCTTCAGAAGACCACTGAGTCCCAGGTGCCCATAACCTAAGTGTGACAGTCATCTTTTCCTGGAAGGCTTTTGTGAATTCCCTGTCCTGTCTACTTGCTCTTCATTCACATCTCCAGAGGAATGTGAATTTACTAGTCTGTCTCACCCCAAAGGGATGGAAGTACATTGAGGGAACCGATAGGGAAATCTTATTTATCATTTTACGCCCAGATTTTTCTTGAATGAATGATAAATGAATGAAGTGACTTCCTACCATGGATCCAGTTTGGTGCTCTGCACAAAGAAAAAACACAATCAGTGCTTTATGTCATCTACTTATTTGTAAAGAGATTCAATCAGTTGTGTTGTAATACATGTTTTTTTATTTAATATCGCAAAACCTACGAAGTTCTTTTTATATTGCTTCTCCTAGCCCAAGAGAGAAAATAGAGAAAGACAACAAAGACCTTGAGGCACCAGAAGAAGGGGGTATAAATTCCGCATGTCTGCTGCTGCAGGAATGTGGCCCAGAGCCCATGGTTTGGATGTCAGTCCCACCTCCTCCCACCCACTCTGCAAACGTGCCTCCCCCTCTGCCTGGCCTTTCTCTTCAGGTTAGAAGGCTGCCCTACTATTTATATATGACAGGGTCTTTCTATGTAAATCCACATTCCATAAATCCCAAAGTTTTTCTTCTGTTTCAGGGTAAGAGGCTGAACAAGATATATGTCTTTTTTTTTTTTTTTTTTTTTTGTAACTAGCAAATGGCTTTTTAAAATCGATCTACCTCTCCTAACAGCAGGTTTGTCTTCATGCAGACTTGGGGAGTCTGTGGCCTCTCTCTTGCAAGCTCTCTCTCTCTCTCCAGCAGCCCCTCCTGTGAGTTCAGAAAGCCGGCTTCCACTCCTCCACCTCTCTTTTTCCACGGATTTATCTGATCTCGGCTGTGTTCATAAACCACCAGTTTCTCCTGAGCCCTGTACTTCCCGCCTGCTGTGGCTGGAATTTTATGGCGCTAATCAGATTTCGATGGTTTTCCTCACACTGCGCCCTTCACCATCCACTCGACCCTCTTGACTCTTAGCCCCCACCCTCACCTTCATGGTGTATGGGCCTATTAAATGGGGTCCAGTCCAATTTCTGGCACCCAATAAATCTAAATTTTCAAGCTTGGGAAGCCGGGCTCACCCACTGGCACCCAGATAAATGAGTCCTCCGTGAGAAACCTACACTGGTCATTACTCAAGGCTCTCTGAAACCCCCACACAGGGCTTCCTGCCTGAAGAAGTCCATGTCCCCTAAGCCCCTCACCTTCTGGGAAAGATAATGGCCCCCAGCTCAGGGGTGTGACTCTGTCTCTGCACTCTCTCCGGTCCACAAGGAAGCGCAGAGGGTTGGCGCCCCCAGGGCCACACCCAGCAGGCTCCCACGTCACTCCTGCACCGCAGTGTCTTTGAAAGGAGACTTAATATCCAGCACACGTGCTTGCACCGCTCAGCTCCCGGGGCTCTGAGCGTGGAGCTGAACAAAGAACCTCGGAGTAGAGGTTTCATTGTTCGCCAGGAGCACAACCAGTGAGGGCCCCTCTCCCCAGCCAGCAGGCAGGAATCCTCGCCTTTTGGGGGAGTACGGGTTCAACGCCCTAGATCTGGCTCTTCCATCTGATTGATGGCAGCCCTAAAACGGTCCATGAGGAGGGGTAAAAGGAAGGTTGTTGAGACTGGGGACTTTTGAACCCCGGGGACCTGGTGGGAAGGAGGGGCCAAGAGTCGGGCCTGCTGGGAGGAAGCAGGGGTCAGGGGCTAGGTTTCATTCAGAAGCAAGATCTAGAGACCGCCGTTCTGCTCTTGGGAATTTGGGGACTATTTGTATTTAATTATTTGTTATTATGACTCGTGAAATTACCCCCTTTCAACTTTGCCAGCCTTCTGCTTTTGCACAATAAAAATTAATTACAATGAGCCTTTATGAACCATTCTTGTGTACTGTCGTCCAGAGACAGCTTCTCCTCTGGCCTCTCACTGTTCTACAGCTTAAAATCTGATTAGCGAGTGATAATTCCAGAAGATGAATGTCTCTAAAATAAAGTTTCTGTTTTGGGCTTCTATGGAAGGAACTGGAAACCAGTAGGATATGGTAATGGTTAGCTTTATGTTTCAACTCAGCTGGGCTGTAGTACCCAGTTATTTAATCAGACACGAATCCAGGTGTTGCTGTGAAGGCATTTTGTAAATGTGGTTAACAACTATGTCAGTTGGATTTTAAGTAGATTACCCTTGATGATGTGGGTGGGTCTCATCCAATCAGTTAAAAGTCTCATGAGGAAAAGCTGAGCTTTCTCTTAGAAGAAAAGACTTGTCTCCAGATTGCAACCTCATCCCTGCCTGAGTTTCCAGCCTGCTGGCCGCCCTACTAAGTTCCCACTTGCCAGCCCCCACAATTGTGTGAGCCAATTTCATTTCTTGATACGTAAAGAAATCTCAATCTCTAAATCTCTGTATTTAGGTAT
Source organism: Spermophilus citellus (assembly GCF_964194105.1). Classification (NCBI taxonomy): domain Eukaryota; kingdom Metazoa; phylum Chordata; class Mammalia; order Rodentia; family Sciuridae; genus Spermophilus; species Spermophilus citellus. Next base: position 147,061,210 of record NC_138183.1, on the reverse strand, counting down.
TCTCGAATCTGTTTCTCTGGAGAACCCTGAATAAAAAAAAGGTATTTAGGAATCTTATGTTGAATCTGAATTGTTCATTGTGCAAGTACCTTCAGGGCAGGATGGTGGCTGATCTGTATTTTCCAAGCATGAAGCATTTGTGCTTTCATGTCACAGGAGCTTAATAAGTGTTCCGCGATGTGACTAGAAACCCAAAGAACCCATCATGTTTTTCTCAACTTCAGCCACTGTACTTCCATCTCAGGGGGAAACATTTGCTCCTTCCTGTCCACAGCCCAGCTTGGGAGCCCAGCCTGGGAGCCCAGCCCTACCCAGGACCTTCCTATGTCATTGTCAAGCACCAAGACTCTCATCACCCTCTGTCTTTAAAGGCTGTCAAATGAACCCTATCTTCCTCAAAGACCTCACTGCAGGGGGTCCAGGTATAAAACTTACTCCTGCCTCCCTCACAGTTGAATGTGGGATTCCTGGATTCCTTAGGGTTTTGTTAGTTGTATCATTCTTAGTCTGGCTTATTTATTTATTTATTTTTTGAAATTGTGAGCATTTTTTGACAACGTTTGAGGATGTTCCGATTTCTCATAGCTGATGGCTGGTGGACCCTCTGAGGGAATTCTAAGCTCTAATATTGTGGAAATAAATGTTTTATAGTTTCTGGGATCAGCCATTCCCAGTTTGGATCCTGGTTTTCATACAAGCTCTGGAAACCTGATGGAATCATGTAAATTTTCTAAGTCTCAGTTTTCTGATTCATTAAATGGGGTAAACTGATTTAGAGGAACATGTGAGGGATAAATGAAGCACTTGTTATAAGTTGGCTTCTTTTTTAAAAGATGGCAACAAAATACACATTTCCCCTAATGAAATTCTCCTTGAAACTGTGAAATACAAAGCAGATGAGAATTACTTTGGTTTGCTCTAAAAAACCCTTCTTACTTGTGCACTAGAACTTCTACCCTTTTTCCTGTTTGTGCACATACCTTCAGCAATTCTCCCCTTGTCTCCTTTATCAACTGCTTTACTAGGTCCTGTTCTACTAGATCATCCCTATCAACTGAAAACACGGTGGAACAGCCCCCATCTTTCAACCAATTAGGCAAGCAACCAAAATCATCTTCACCCTAGGGCTGATACTACCCCACTCTTCCTTTCCTCTTTACAGTAAAACTCACTGACAGAGTGGTCTGTACATTCTGTTTCCATCTTCTTTCTTGATGAATCCATATTTTTTCTTGTATCTTGAACCAAATCCACTTAGGTCTTTGTTCTCAATACTCTCTTGCCACTCTAGTTGAGGTTGCAAAAGATCTTCATGTTGCCCGAAATTACAGTTGATTCCCAGCCACCATCTTGCTTGGTCTACCAGTGATATTAGCCATGGTTGATCACATTTTGACCTTAAAGTAGTTCCTCCACCTGTTCCTGGGGAGTCATCTTTTTCTGGTTAACCCATGTCAAGGACGGTTCTTCTTCGGTCTTTTTTGTGTTGTTCTTCCTCAGACCCCTGACTTCTGAATTTTGGAGTATCCTAGGACTCAATCCTCAATTTACAAACAGTGGAGGTGGGAGGCTTAATCTGATTCTGTGGTTTTAAATAATATACACACACACACACAGACACACACACACAGTGATATCTCCTAATATAGATATGCATTTAGGTCCTATGTCTTGAAAGCCAGATCCATACAGTCACCTGTTTATTTGACATTTCAATGCTTGGATGTCCAACAGATACCCCAAATTCACCATGTCTAAAATTGACTCTTCATATTTTCCAGAAACCTGTTATTCTGAAGTTGTCTCTATTTCTACAAATGACCTTTCCATTCTACTATTCATTCATTTCTAAAACCTTGGGATAATCTCTGATAGCTCATTTCTAATCCCTCCTTACATCCAACCCAAGGACAATGCTACAGAGTTTATTTACAAGATTTATCCAAACTCTGACCACTTCCACTGCCACATAAATCTAGCCCAATTCAGCACTTTCTCAAGTGGATTGTTTTTCATTCTTCTAATGTCTACTTACTTCATCCTCCACTCAACATTATTCTCTCCACCGTCCTGAGCCATCCTCTTAAAGCATTAGTCATAGCATGTCTCTCCTCTACTCACACTGTGCCAGTAGCAGAGATTAATTTCTACCACTTTCCTTACCCACCCTTACCCACGTATGATCATCTGGCTTCAAGCATCATCTCCTTCATGCTATTCCTCAAACACAGTGAAAGATGCATCTACCTCAGATGACATTTGCCTCCTGGATATCCACATGAATCCCCTCAGATACCCATGGGGCTCACTCCCTCCCTTCAGAGAAGAGACCTTCTCAGAGATCTGAACCCCTGTCCTCTTCTCATAGCCTCCTGACCTTGCTTGGTCTTTTCATAGCACTTACCAATACCTATCATATTACATGCTCTTTTGTTTATTTGCCTATTGTCTATTCCTATAAAAATGTGAGCTCCATGATGGTGCTGGATCTGCCTCTTTTATTTGCTGTTGTATTCACTAGCACCAAACACAGAGCCCAGCACATTATAGACTCTCAATAATTGTTTGTTGAATAAGTGAATGAACCTATGAAGTCAAGCTGACAGCTCAAGATCCCATCCACTAGTCTCCATCCCTGGAGCTCCACAGATTGCTACCTCCCTGGAGATGGATTCTGTCTCATCATCTCAGGTCTTTGCTTGTATGGTAAGCATCTCTGGATCTTCCCACACTTTTTTTAAGCAAAATAGAAGTTCTGATGGTGCATCTGAGTCTTTTCATATACTTCAACGTGGTTTGTCTGAGTTGAGGAATTTAGACCCTTAAAATAACTTAGTTGTTTTCTGGCTTTTCTGGATGCCTTTGGACTTCAGCCTCACTGTAGCCACATTGGTTCCACCCAGGACATGAGTAAATGAGAGCTTCCTGACGAGTCAAAGATTGGAACTTTGAACTCAGAGGGTGGATTAAAATCTTGTTTCTTCCAGTTTCTTCATCTAGAAATTGTACGTAGCTCCTAATCCCATGCAACAAATGTGAGAATTAATGTCTAGTAAGTGTTTAACACAGTGTCTTGCACATAGCAGACTCCTGATAAATTCCCTTGACTCTAATAAGTCTCCTTTACCCTCCCTGTCTTATACCTATGGCTTCAAGAGTGAGTCTACTCTTTCCATCTTGTTCTTTCTCCATGTGAAGCTTTGGAAAAGCTCTGCTTGTGTAAAATATCTTGCACATGTGAGACCAACTGAGAAAAGATAAATGAGTTTTCCAAAGCACCTGTATACACAAAGTCTGAAATTGCAATAAGAGAGATTTGGCAGTCCATCTAAAGTAAGTTCAAATGGTAAAAATAACTTAAAAGCTCGAAGATAGTATATTACCTACTTTGAATCACTTGTCATTGTGTTTAAAGACCAGGATGAATTAGGTGTGTAGATGACTTAAGTGTACTTTCGTTAGGAAGAGGTGGTACTTCAGTGTACTATGATTTGAAAGAGGTGGCTAATAAAGAAGCCCTCCAGAAACAGTCAGTGTATCACCTTGGAGCAGTTTGGAGCCTATACATACAATAGATGCAAAAGCATTTCCTATAAAGTCTGTTTAAAGGAAACTGGGTGGTGGTCAGGGGGCGGAGGACAGGCAGCACAGTCAAATGGGGCAGTTGAGGGGAGTTCAACGAGGGGGTTGTTTAAAGCTGTTGAAGCAACTGGGATTGGGGGTGGAGTGTGGAGTGGGTAACAATCCAAAGCTGAGGACTCTGCCCACATGGTCCTGAGGGAGAAGGAACCATCCTCCACCTGGAAAGAGGAGCTGGCTTTAGGAGAGAGCTGCCTGAAATGTAGTTCCTTCTCTCTCTCTCCCCCACAGACAGACAGACAGACAGACACACACACGCACGCACACACACGCATGCACACATATGCACGTGTATGCACACACACCAAACCTGGGGACTAAATACCCCATGCCCTCCTGTCTACAACTGATGCCTCCCTTTGGCCGAACCCAGGTGGACCCTGCCCTTGACGAGCTCACAGAGGTCGGCCTCCAGGGGCCCATGGCAGGGTGATGAGGTGGAGGGAGGGGCTGAAGGAGCCAATGGGGGCTATCCAGCAGGTTTGCTTTGTAATGAGGAATATTGACAAAGATAAGGGTTAGGACTTTTCCAAAAAAATTTTTTTTAATGTTTGAAATCTCTCATGATACATATGTATTACTTTTAAAAATTGTTTTAATCTTAAAGGCTTTTAAAAAATGTTTCTGGAATTATGTACTTTTCCCTTTGTTTTGCTTTTCTATATTAAAAAGGTAACATTGTTTTTTAACTGTCAACTGGGGGACCATGTGATGTCATTCCCATGAGTTAGGACAGGCTGATTCAGAGTATGGTGACAGAAGTCAGTATAGTGGTGACCCCTGGGAAAGGGATGGTGACTGACTGCAAAGGGCCCAGAGAGGCTTTCTAGGAAACATTCTGGACCTTGAACTCTGTTGTGCTTACATGGGCATCTGTATTGGTCAAAATTCTTTGAGCATTGAGCTATGCACTGAAGATTCTGTATTTTATTGTATGTAAATTGTGCCTCTAGACAAAGGAAGAAAACATAGTAAGGTGATGTCCTTAGAAGTGCAATGTTTGCATGCAATATTTTTACATGTTTATACAATCTATATGATCATTTGTATACCAGATCTGCATTGTCTTATCTGCCCTCTCTATGCTTGTAACCAGCACTCAGTTTTTCAAGGAGCCAAGACAAGGGAGGGGTATAGACTCATCTCAGTGAAAACTATAGACAATTACCCTGAGTTGAAAATAAACATAATAAAACTATAGAAGTCTAATTTTTGCAACTTGAGAGGGTTTTTCTGCAGCTATTCACTTCTAATCACTCTTACCTAATAAATGAATAGAATAGCTAATGTGATTAGACTAATTCACTATTCATCAAGAATATTAAATGAATAGAATATTTTGCATTTCACCAGTCACACATCTTGAGTATTTACCTGATATTACAATCAGACATGTGTTAGATTTTATCTCTACTTCTGGGCCATAGCTCATGGATAATTATAGTGTTTAATTAGCCCCACACAGCATTTGGCTCTCCGGTGTGGATGGAAATTACAGGATACAGAAAGAACAAATCAAAGGCTGCAAAGGAAAGTGGCCGTTTGCTATATTCCCACGGAAGCATTAGCAGGGGCCATGGGCAGTGCAGGGTAAATTGTGTTATTCCACTTGAATAGAGAAGAAGTTGCTTTTCATCAAGATTTTTAAAGTACAATGTTTTTGAAACACAGCTAGTGAGCATGAAATGGAAAATAGTAGAGTTGAGTCTGCTTAAAAAGTGGATTCTCTCCCCATGACCATTCCTGACTTCCTCTTTCATCTGATGAAATCCTAGACTCCATAGTTGGTTGGGAGCTGCCCATAAGCAAAGTGGACAGATGACCATTGTCTTAAGCCATTGAGTCATCAAGCAAACTGCTTCTGAGGCCCTCAGTTTGGAAATGCAATAAAGCAATCTGCTGGTTAAATGCCTGACTTCCCAATTTAAAGCCGTAATTTGAATCAACACAATCCCATCTTATGAACATATATGAACATCTTCTCTGGGTAGGACATAGTGTTAAGGCTAAGGAAGATAAGACAATACCATATCCTGGAAAATGTGGGAAGAGAAAGGGGTAGAAAGTACACAATGAAAGCCACGTTAGGGGATTCTGGAAGGTCTAAGACAAAGATTCCCACACCTGGCATAGGTGCTTTTGGAAATATTTGGTGATGAAAATGATGTTTCAGGTGGTTCTTTGAAAAGTAGAGGTGAGGCTAGGCCAAGAAGAGAGCCATGGGAAAAAAGATGTGGAAGCGGGAATCTAGTTTGGCTTGTGGAAGAAAAAGGATCAGGAGGCTGAGAGCATCTTTTGGCTCCCATCAGTGCATATTATCCTTGGCTGAAACTCACTCTCCAGCCCTTGACATGAAAGAAAATGGTAGCTCATTTGAATGAATGCTTTTCTTCCATAAAAGCCTGCCTTTGTTCTCACCTTGATGTCATGTGAGTGAATTTGTTCATGTTCTAAAGAGAGTTATAAGGTTATCTTAGTTTTCTCCTTCCCACCTTTGCATTTTCTACTAGAAACTACCATGGGAAGAAAATCCATGTTCTTTGATGGATAAGAGATTGTACATCTTTTTTTTTTTTCCCTTGGTACTGAAGATTTACCCAGGGGTGCTTAACTACTGAGCCACATCCTCAGTTCTTTTTTATATTAGAGACAAGGTCTTGCTGAGTTTCTAAGTGCCTCACTAATCTGCCGAGGCTGGCTTTGAACTCTGGATCCTCCTGCTTCAGCCTCCCATGTTGCTGGGATTACAGGTGGGCACCACTGCACCCAGCTGTGATTGGACATCTTTCATTCATTCAGCAAAATTGTGCATTGAATGCTCTTACTATGTTCCTGACATGACTAATTGTGGCTCTGGGACACAGCAGTGAACTGACCAAGTCCCAAGTCATCCAGCTTACATTTATATGTGGTAATGGGAAATAAATATACACAGTGGATTACTTCATGGGTAATGAAAGGAGGTGATAGTATCCTGATGAAAAGTAAAACAGGCCAAGGGAGATGGAGTCCCAGGATGGTGTCCTGATATGTAAAATTGTCCAGGAATTTTTTTCTGAAAAAAAGTCATATTTGAACGAACACTGGAAAAGAACATGGAAATGAGCCTGATGAATATCTGAAGAAAGAGCAACAGAAAAACAAGTGCAAACGCCCTATGGAAGGCATATGCTTTGTTTTCACAGTGGGCATCGTGGAGCGTGTTATGGTAAAGTGGAGTGAGCAGAGTGGGGTGGAGACAGCAGCATGACAGGAGATGAGAAATGGCAGGGGGGAACTCATGGAGTATAGATTGATATTTTCTTTGGGTGAGATGGAAAGCTGTTGGAGCATTTCCAATAGAGGAGTAGCATGATTCATTTCATTTTGAAAGGGTCATTCTAGCTGCTGTGCAGAAAACAGGCTAGAATGTTAGCAGGTGAGAAAGGTGGAAATAAATAGGTAGTTAAATATCTACTACAAGAACCCAGGCAAGGTACAATGGTGGCTTTCTTATAGTGGAAGTAAGCAGTTGACAGATTATGTACATAATTTTGCTTTTGTTTCTTTGTGTTTTCTTTTTGTGGTGCTGGGGATCAAAGGCCTTGCACGTGCTAGGTGAACTCTCTACCACTGAGCTACATGCCCAGCCTTCGGAATACAGTTTGAAGGCAGAGCCAACAGTCTTTGCTGATAGATTGGATCTGTGGTATGTGAGAAAAAGAGGAGCTAAACATCACTCCAGAAATTTTGGCCTGAAAAATTGGTAGGATGCTGGAGTCACCATTTTCTCAGATGGGGAGGACTAGAGGAATGTTTAGGGAAAGTTTCAGAATCAGATTTATCTTTAGAAATGTTAAGTTTGATAATCTTATTGAACATCAAGTGGAGATATTGGGGAAGAAATTGGTTACATGAGTCAGGAACTCACAGGAGAGGTCTGAACTATAGAAATAATTTAGGGAACCATCTGTTAATGGATGGTACTTCAAACCCTAGGGTGGGATGAGATCTCTAAGGAATACTTTATTTATAATTTTTTTAAATTAGTGCATTATATATATATACATAACAGTGAAATTCACTGTGGTATATTCATATATGGTAGGTTTATTCCACCATTCCTTCCTTTTCCTGTTCCTCCTCCCTCCCACTCAACCTCTTTCCATCTGATCTTTACTAATCTCTCTTCTATTTTCGTAAGAGTGTTGTCCCCACTTCCTTTTCCCCTTATTTTGCTCTTGCTTCTGCATATTAGAGAAAACATTTGACCCTTGACTTTCTGGATCTGGCTTATTTCACTTAGCATGATGTTCTCCACTTCCATTCATTTACCAGCAAAACGCCATAATTTCATTCTTATTTATGACTGAGTAAAACTCCATCGCATCTATAGACAAACAGAAGAGTCATGTGAGTATCCTGAAGAACCAGCATTTAGTATCCAGAGATGAGAAGGAACCAACGCAATGGCTGATGGAAAAGTGGCCAGAGTTAGAAGAGGTCCAAGAAATAGGCATCTGAGAGGACAGGTGTCAAGTAGTAGGGCAGAGTCATGAGAGGAGAAAGAGTCTTGTCTTGCTGTTCACACTGCATCCCACACACCTGGGTACTGCCAAGTGAAGCAGGCAGAATCTAAGATGGGGCCCAGAATTTTCCATGCCCCTGACTGCATGTCCTGCATAGACTCTGGGACTGTGGGTGTGATGGGTTTCACCCTGTGATTAGCTTATGTAACACGGAACAGTTGATCTTAAGATGGGAGATTATCCTGGTGGGCTCGATTTAGTCACAGAACACTTTAAAAGCAGAGTTTCTTTCCACTGTTGAAGAAAAGGAAGTCAGAGAGACACTCTCCAGGTAGGAAAAATAAATATCCATGCTGTGAATTGCCACTGGATTGCCCATGGCACAGAACTGTGGGCAGCCTCTGGGCACTGAGAGTCGTCGCTGGCCAATAGCTATCAGGAAATTAAGCATCTCTCATCTTAAAGCCTCAAGGACATCTAGCATCAACCAATGTGTTTTAAAGAGGACCCAGATGAGAACAGCAGCCCCAGCTAGTGCCTTGACCTTAGCCCAGTGAGACCCTGAGCAGACCATGTAGCCATGCTATGCCCAGACCTCCGACCTACAGAAGTTGTATGATAATAGATGTGTGTTGTTTTAAGATGGGAATTTGTGATAATTTTTAACAGAGAAATAGAAAACTAACACCCTAAGCAAGATTGAGGATCTAAAAGGCCCTTCTCTAAGGAGAGAGGGAAGAGAAACGGAGGAAGAGAGGGAGGCTGGAGACGGAAAGCAGAAAGAGAGGAGCGAGGGCAGAAATGAAGAAATATACCTACGTGGATATTTTCAGAGCACTATTAATCATAAAGTAAATAACTTTTCTCATGGCAAGAGAGAAATTTAAGAACGGAAGCAATGATTTATTGCTGAATCCATCAGGATTTCAGAGTGAATGCTTGGCCAGACCAGAAATCAGGCCGCTGTGGCAGGCCCACCGGGCACCTCTGCTTTCCTCTGTTTAGTCTAGGATTCAGGGCTTTTTCCTGACAGTCACTGACCTGAGTTGGGTTTAGAGGCACAAATTCCATGATGCTCTCATCACCAGCTGCCTTCAAAGATCCTAACTTTTCCTGATGGAGTCCCAGCTGTGACTTGTTAAGGGGAAGGCCTCCAGCCACTGCAGTCTCAAGTTTTCTGGGCTATTTAGAGCCAATGGAAGAAGGCTTAGAAACCCAGAGAACTTGGCTTTAGTTTTGGCTTTACTATCTGTAGCTGTGTGTCCGAAAGGTATTGTTGGTCTTCCTAGAGTCTCACCGTCCGTAATTGGGAGAAAATAAATATCTGACTTATTCCTCACACAGAGAGTAGCAATGGTAAAATGTGAAATATGAAGTCACACAAATTATTATTAATATTTCAACTTTTGCTGTGAGCTCACCATCTTATAGTTTATTTTAATTCCAAAGGTTCTACAAAGTCTATTAACATCCTAGTCACATAGGGCCTACACTTAAATATCACAATGTTAGGATGTTTCTCCAAGTAATTAGAGACACAGAGAATTGGGGAATGAGATTGGTTGCCAGTGTAGGTAATATTATCATAAAGGTAAAATTCCATTGCAATGAATATTATTACAGTATTATGCTTTAAATCTATCTTGCAAAGAAGAACTTTCTCAAACTAATTATCTAAAACAAAACAAAACAAAAAAAGCTGTATCAGAGAGTGAACACTTTTAAGTGCTTGATGGTGAGCTGTGGGCAGTAGACACAGAGAGCCTGAATGGAGGTGTTTACACCTCTTTTGTCCTGCCACGAAGTACACATTAGTTTCAGGGTTTCTTCTTTCACCCTTTTCTAACATCATAATGGCTGTAACAATATTTTACTTAACATCAACCCACTAGCAAAATCAAGAGGTGAAAGGAAGGAGAGGAGAGGAGGAGGCCTTCACAATGCCTTCCTCTCTAGGTGCAAAGCTCGCTTTCTGACCTTTTGAGTTGACTGAAGAAAGAATGCACACAGCTGGGTTTTCTCTCCAGCTCCTGCAGACAGGAAAAGTAGTAACACATCATCCCTAACCAAACCCCATGGCATGTGCGCACACACACAAAGACATAAGGGAAAAGAAAAGAAAACAAAAAAGCAACCTCATAGCTTTTTTTCCAAGAAGTACGTTTCTGGAACACAGCGCCATTGAAATGATTGCTAAAATGATTTTTTTCCTCAGGCACAACAAGAGGAAAGGTAGGAAGCAATCTTATTCCTATGGCAATGGTTAATAGCCAAGTTCATTCATTCAACAGATATTAGTTGAGCACCCTTGACATTCAGATGTAGCAGGGCATGATACAGACAAAGCTCCTGTTCTCAAGGAGTTTATGGCAGGAGAGGCAGACAGAGTAAATGAATTAACAGGTGTACTTGTACATGTGTGATATACATCACACCAACACATACACACACACACACACACACACATACACACACGTAAGGTGGTGGTAAGTCTGCAAAAAATAATGGAGCTGAATAAAATACAGAGGTGGTGGTTGCTGGGGTTTTGCTGTTTCTGTAGGGTCACAGTGAAGAACATACTCATGGAGAGAAATTCAAGCAGAGAGCTGAAGAGAGGGCTGAGGAAGCATGCCATGTAATGATTTTTGGAAAAACCACTCCAGATAGCAGGAAAAGCAAACACAAATGCCCCGAGACAGAGCTCATCTGACTTTCATTCACACATTATTTAAACCCATCGACACGTTCTCTCTTCCATTCATTTGTGCATCCTCTCATTGTTCTGTTTTTTAAATTACTTAATGTCTATTACATACTTCTAGAGAACATATGTTTGTTAAATGTGCACTTCATTTTGGTTATAAAATGCATATTTTTTTTACTAATATATGTTAAGCATAGGAGGAGGAAATCCTGATGGATCAGGCAAGATACATACTCTTTAAGGAGTACAAGCCAACCTAAGAGTCATATCAGCACATAAATGTAGTACTTCCTAAGGTTTTGTGGTATTGAGAATATAGCAGGGACTTTGGAAACCATAACTTAGTCTAACCATTTGTGATACACCTACCTCTGGGCAGTTATTGTCTCTGAGTCATAGAACCTGGAGAAAGTGATATCTACTTTATAGAATTCTTCTGAGGACTAAAGGAGAATATGTGTGTGTATGTATATATATATATATATGTCTGTGTGTGTGTGTATGTGTGTGTGTGTATGTATGTGTGTATGTATGTATGTGTATGTGTATATATATGTACAAATATATATGTATATACACATGTGTCTATATAAACACATATATGTACATAGTAAATACACTGTGAACAGTACATTTTCAGAATTTTGGCATATGGATTATAGTGAGCTGATTATAGGCTTAGCTCTCATATAAACTAAGGTTTTCTCAAAGATGAGCAATATCTGTTAATGCCACTGTTTCTGTCAGACCCAGCCCAACAGCTGGCACACACTAGGATGTTCAGTAAGTGTTTATCAAATGAATGGAGCCAGTAAGTGCTCAAAACAGGATGTTCAGGATCACTGTCTGCCATAGATAGTGACATTGAATCACAGAAAGGTTAAGTTACTTACCCTTTATTATAATAGTGGTCAGAGGCCAGGTTTTCTATACTGTATGGCCTATAAGGAGTCCAGGCCATTCATAAAATATTTAAAATCTTTCTGAATGTATTTCAGAGTACAGTCTATGTTTGGAACCAGACAGGACCTTTACAGGCGCTCCTTTTACAATGTGTTTAAGTAATGAGGAAACGCTAAACCCTTTAGTCTTAAAACAATGGAAACAAATCAGTACCACAAATGATGGAGAAGACTATGTTGTCCACTGGTATCAATCTCTATTCAGTGGACTTAGTTAATTTCATTTTCTCTTCCCATTCATGTTCACTCTCAGGTAAAAACTAAGTTGCTTTGAATAGCACCTGGCACATATTAGATTCCCAATAAGTATTTGTTGGATGAACAAATGAATGGGATGCTGATTTATTCTTTTACCAAGATCTCCATGCGCTCGACATTCTCGGGCACCAGTGTTGCTGCACCAGGGCCCTGGCTGGGCTTGACACATGGTCATCTTCATCAGCACATCTCTTGTTAACCTCCTTTGGACTGAGGTGCCCATTGTAACTGAATCAATCCCAGTTCTGCTGCCCAATGGCAGAGAATCATTTGGTAGGGTCTCAAAACGCTGGTGACTTGACTGTCACGCATCCTGGCCATCTGACATTCAGTGGCTCATTTGGCTGACCCTGTTATTCATGCTGCTCATTTTTCTTGGCATCTGTGCTCTACTTTTCTCCATTTGTTTTTCATCTCCAAGCTACAATTTTATTTTCTGTCATCTACTAATGTTAGCAGATTGTCTCCTTCACCACTTCACCAGGAGTCTGGAGGCCAGGGGTGTTCATCTCAGAAGAAGTCAGGCAAGTCCCATGGATGTGTCCTCTAATCTGCCCACCAACTTCTTGTTTATTAGGCTCTACCCATCCTGGCCCTCACTGTGCTGTCCTTGCACTGTGACTTTTCCATCTTAACTGATCCAGAACTTGCCATGTCCTTTCTTGGCTCTGTTTCTGCCCACACTTCCAGTTATCTGTTGCTGCATATCTGTTGCTACTTGGAAAACGAGGGACATTAAACAACTGAATTTTATCATGTCACACCATTTTGTCAGTGTTTAGCAGGGTGTGGCTGATGGGTATCAGCTGGGTCACCTGGTGGTATTCAGCTGGTGGGTAGTTGTCACTCACTTGCCTGGCAGCTGGGTGAGGATGGCTGAAGGCTGGGCTCACACGGGTCCTTTTCCATTTCCAAGTCATCTTGGAGCTCTTCTGTATCTCTCCAGCAGCGTAGTCGGACTTATTTGAGAGAATAGGGCTTCTAGAGAGTAAATTCTCTTGAAGATATACCTAAGAATAGCACAGTGTTTCTTCTGATATAACCTAGAGACCAAAACACTCAGAGGCCAGTCCATTCAGGGAAAGAGGATACAGCCCCCACTTCTTGATGAGAGGTACATTAAGGAAGTTGCTGCCATTTTAAATTTATTACATCTACTCATACTAGAATTGGAAATATCTTTTTCATGGACTCATTGGAGGTTCATGTGAGCCCAGACACCCTCCACTTAACTTTGCTGCTCCCAGACTGGCACCGGCGTAGGGCAGTGAGGCCTGGTAAGGGCATTTGACAGAACTGCTTCCTCTACTCAGGGATTGTAGACATGCAGAGGCACTTTGTGGATCCCTCTTTTAAGGAGTTTTACTGCATAGTACCGAGGAATGCAGACGGCAGCCCTTAGCTGTCAGCATCATCTCTCTGCCTCAGTTGCAGAGAGCTTTCCCGGCAGCATCATGCCTTTCCTGGGCCGCCCACATCCAGCAGTGAGTGAGGCAGGAGGATCAAGGCCTGGCCACTTTGGTCTAGCCATTTCCTTCTGATGTAAGATGATACTTACTAGTGACACTTGTTCCAGAACTCTCTACTGGCTTATACAGGCTCTGTCAGGCTGCATTGAAATTTTACTGCCAAATACAACTTCTTTTTTCTTCCTTTCACGGGTGCAGATACCTAGTGAACATGTTGTATACCAGACCGTCTCAGCCTCTGCTTCCAGAGTACTTGGCCTAGGACAGACTTCAGTAACTATATACCCATACATAGGTAGGCACACATAAAATACCTACATATAAAACATTCACATACACAGTGTCATAGAGGTGCCTCGGTTCCTGTCCAAGGCTCACTACTTTTAGTTGACACTGATTGTTTCTGTGTCCCTATGCAAGATTTCTTCCTAAGCTGGGAGGTCAATGTACCATACCTTCTGTGGGAGAGTGAAGAAGAGCTTTTCCATCCATCCTGTGTTTTTAATGTGGACTATCAATCATAAGACTTTGTCTTCTCCCTCTTTCTAAAGCTTTAGGGCACAAAATAGACAGGACAAATCAGAATACTTATGGCATTTAACTGGACCTGGGGAAAAACTCTTTCTTTTCTGATGAAAAGATGTGTGCCAGGAGCAGACTGTGGAGTGGGTCTAGCCTATGCTTGGCTTTATAGAGAGAGTATGGGCCCTACACAGGAAGTGGCAGAGATGAGCCAGTGGTCCTGAAGGATCGTGTTTTGGGAATAGCCATCTCCATCCACACTCCTACTCTTGCTGGTTATACAAGTCAATTTATTTCCATTTGGGTCTATGTGAGTTGATAAACTGTACTGTAACTTTCAAAAAGAGTCATATTAAATGGTCTCCTGCGGTTTTGCAGTACATATTTTCCTATCCATTACAACTCTTTTTTTCCTTCAATCGTCCCATCTTCTAGTAACCTTACTCCATCAATCTCTACTAGATGCTCTCCCTCTGCATAGAGCAAACACAGTCTCACCAACGGCAGAGAGGAGTCCACCCACTTTACTCTCTGTACAGCACTCCTTTCATCCTTTACTGCATGGATAAATTTCTTTTAATGGTGGAGCAGGCACACCCTTGCATCTTTCCTACTATTCCCTTAACCTCCTACAATCTTTCTGACCTTCTCAATCTCTACCAAAATCAGTTATCTACAAACAGCCACCACAAAACAGCTCTTCTCCAGGTCTCACCTGGGATCTATTTCTCACCTATGACACTGTTATCCCTCAACTGCCTCCCCTCTCTGGCAATATGCAGTCTTGAACTTCTCCTCTTAGAGACCCTGCATTCCACTGGCATTCCTGAGGGGCAAGGTTAGTGGGGTCACAAGGAGGGGAATCAGCACCTGCAGAAGGTGGCTCACCTCTACCGCAGTGTCAGGCAGATCAGCTAGAGAGATGGTTTGGAGACCAGCAGATGGAAATTGAAGGAACTTGTTTGGGTGACTTTGTTCTTTTTACAGAATCAAGGTCATCTGCCCACAGAGTGGAAGATTAAGTAGAAATGTCAGTCTTGAAGAAAGTCAATGAGTGTTAGAAATATTAGCATTTTCAAAAGAAAAGATATTTTGTATATAAACCAGCAGCAAGGTCCCAGAGAAAGCAAATAGCTTGGAATTTCTCAATCTTATAGCTTTTTTGGGGGTCAAAAGTCTATGTTAAGGAAAACCAGTCAAGTAACAGTTGCAGGCTTATAGGTATAATGGGAATGGCTGATCTGGGCCTAGATTGGGTGGGGGTGAGGCTGGAAGAGGCTCTGAAAAATATTAGATTAGCAAATTTGAGGGCCTGGAAATAGTGATGGCAAGACAGTGAAGCAGAGATATTTTGGAGTAGAAAAGTTCAGATGATGATGACGTACATGGTCCATGGTGTGGCCTTACTTAGTAGTGGTAGTTCTAAAACTTCAGTGCATCTGAATCACCTGCAGAGCCTGGTAAAACACAAACTGCCGCTCCACTCTCTTAGGATTTAGATTTAAAAGGCCCAGGGTGAAGCCTGAGAATTAGTATTGCTAATGAGTTTCCAGATGATGCTGATGCTACTGTTCCAAGGACCATACTTTGAGAGTCACTGACTTTGTTATGAGAAACAGAAAGGAGATGAAGTTCACTGATGTTGAGCTGGTTGAGATCCTGAGAGGCCAAGGTCATCAATCATCAGTACAAGCTTAATGGGCTGATGAAGTAAAAGGGTCCAGGGTCAGAAGATCACATCAAGGAGTGAGGTAGGAGAATTGCAAAGAAGGGCTCTCATGGCATGCAATGACTGTGGCACAATGCTCTGCATAGGAGGCTGAGAAAAAGGGTAATCAATTTTTATTTATTTTTGTTTTCTTTGGAAAGGGGTTTAAGAACTATTGTATAATTAAGAGAAGACCATGTTTCTGTTTAGATGGTGGGGTGGAAAGAATGCTGTGTAAGGGCTTGTGGCTATATGCATTTTTATTCATTAAACAGAGCAGATTTCACAGCACACTAAAGACAGGGCTAGTAGGGAAGGTGGTGTGGAATGTGAAGGGTAGACGGGAAACTAGTTCAGATGCAAGTGGGACTGAGTGAATGGGAGAGAAAGGGGAAGGAGCCAAGGTAGGCAGGTCTGTGCTTAGGCTGGAGGAATGGATGCCAGGATGGAAGAAAGATTGTGTTTGAGGCCAGGACAAGATTGAGACCTGTGTTAGTCATCAGAGAAGCCCCTGGTTAATCAGACCTTCTACTTTCATTGTGGGAATTGGAACCACCCCTCTGTGGTGTTGCATGGATGCCTGTCTAGATTTGCTTTGCTTGCACAGTCTTTCTAGCTTCTGATAATCATAGTGGGATTAAGTATAAGGTAGTCAAAAGGGGTTAAGGGTGAGGACAAGATGTCAGGCTAAGGCTGTGCCTGATGGATTTCTTTTATTAACCCAAGGGCTCTGTAGTGTAAGAGGCACAAGTGAATATTTGTTGAAACAATTGATGGATATAACAGATCCCCTTTATGGTCATTATGGCATAGTATGGCATGTTTCTGATTATGTGAGGCATAGTATTAAGAACTGTAACAAGAGAATATGCAAGACACATTTAGGAAATCGAATGGGTAGAAAAACCATTTTGAAGTGGACACAACATTTGCCACTCTGCTATTGTAGAAAGTTGGCTGAAGTAAGAATCAAGGTTCTTATTTCTACTCCTTTTGTGATTTTGGTAGTGTTTGGTTGTGTGACTTCCAAAGACCCTTGAGACTAGAGATGGTATTTTATAGTGGAAAGAAAGTGGCTTTCAAATTATATAGATTGCCATCCTCGTCCCAGTTCAGCCCCTCAGGCTTTAAAGAGGTTACCCAACCCATCTATAAATGAAAAAGATAATAAATGGGGTGGGAGATAATTGATCTCATAGGATTGTTACGAAGATTGAATGAGACAAGATGTATAAAGTTCTCAGGACATTCCTGGGGACACATGAAGTATTCAGTAATATCAGTAAGTTGTTTTTCTTTCTTTCCCAGCCTCCATCCTTACCTTTACCTCTCCATAACTATCTCACTGTGTGGAGACAGTGTGTAGATGAGCCATGTCCCTCCTGGAGTGTCCCCTCTCAAAGAGTTTCTCCCTGAGGGGCAGTAACTTCCTTCCTCCATATAAGTAGCTCCTTCTTCTTGCTCTACATGCTCCTGTAGCAGGACTTGAATGTTCTAGAAAGGGAAAGCTTTTCAGAAAAAATAGGAATTATGTTTCTCCATACATATGTGCAAGTTTGAAATTAAGAGGAAAACGTTTTGCCAAGTCTCCATCATGCTTGGACACTTGTTCTGAACCTGAAAGTTCTTGGCAGCTCTTACAGTACACACCTCCCTTCATCTGCTCTTTGACAGGATGTACATGAAAGTTTATAGTTTATTTTTCCAGTGCTTCATCTCTGTGATTTTTCCTATGGTGTCATTAGTAAAAAAGAAATAACCAAGTAGAAGACCTTTATTTCCAAAGTTTGTCACTTCTTGGTGAGTACAATCTGGCAATAACTTTCTTGACAGTATGAATTCTTTAAAACTTTGTTTCAAAACAGTTTGAAGGGGCTGGGGATGTGGCTCAAGCAGTAGCGCGCTCACCTGGTATGCGTGCGGCCCGGGTTCCATCCTCAGCACCACATACCAACAAAGATGTTGTGTCCGCCGAAAACTAAAAAATAAATATTAAAAATTCTTAAAAAAAAACAGTTTGAAGAAAAGCCTATTTATAACAAACTCTGAATATAATCTGAGTCTTCTAGAAAAACTTGAGTAAAACCTATGAAAATGAACTGAGGAGGTATAGAGAGACCTATCCATGCTTTTGTGTATTTCTCTCCTATTTCAGGACTCTGAGGAGGAAGAGTGACTTTTTATGGAGTAAAAACTCCTTGTGGAAGGTATAGTAAGGTTTTGCACTATGAATTGTTACAATAAAATTTAGACTCCAGAAAAAACCTTGTATGTATATACTTCAGTTGAAAATAACATTAGAAGCCAGCGAGCTGACATCCTCTTTCACTTAATATGTAAATGCCTCTGCTGTCAGTGTATGATTTACTGAGAACTGTCTTATTTTGTTTCTGTCAGAGAATATTTCTTTTTTAGACTCCTTGAGTCAGATACTGCAGGTCAGGAAAATAAATTTATATAGTATGGGAATGAGGGAATTGCCTTCTTACAGCAGTACATGTGTGTGCATTTTTCACAGGATATAACCCTGGTTCTGGGAACAATTTTATGTTTTGATGGAAGATGGGGCTTGGTAGAGGAAGTGGGGGGGGGTGTCGAAATCTGAACAAAGCAGGAGGGATGTTTGACAGAGGCATGCCACCTCCATTCCTTCTCTGCATGCTCTTTTGCCTGCAGAATTTTCCCCAAAGTTACATTTTGTCATGTCTGCAATGACCAGTGCAATGCCCCAAGTTCTTTTCTCCAGGAAGGAATTTAGAGACCACCGCCTGTCCTGCCTACAGTCCTATCCTGGACTACAAGCATCCTCCTTTACCCAGCACTGCCTTTGATTAATTTGTGGGGCCATACATGCAATGGTCTCACAGAGGCCAAGCTGGCAATTGCAGGGTGTTATTTTCTCTCTGCAGGTTCTGTTCCCCCAACAGGTGCTTCCAATCAGGAACACCAATTCAACCCACAAGTTTACTCCAAGATGCAAGGACACCCCAGCCAGGCAGGTGGTCCAAGGAGTTCTGCTCAGACTCTGGAGGAGGAGGCAGAGCTCAACCTCGGGAGTCAACACCCCAGAGTCTGCAATTGTGTGCTTCTCACCCACCGAGGCACAGCAATCCTGCTTCCTGCGGGTGAGGAAAGGTTTGGTCTTGAATATTTAATCAGGGCAAAGTAGGATCCCATTATTTGGATAAACTCCTGAATAGCCGCCAGGCCCCTCCTTGGATGGGGTAGATGCGGTCTCGCCAGCCTAGCACCAGACGCTGGTGCGGCTTCATCTTTAATCGTCTCCTTTTGGTTTCCTTTGAGTGGGGATATAAGAAGGCTCCTGTCTCTCCATCAAACCGCATCTCTAATTTAAACAGCTGTTAATAAGGGTTAAATCTGCAGGCCGAGCTGGCCCTTCACTTGTTACTTGCAGAGGGGGGAAAATCAATGGAGCAGGAAGCCGGAGGGGCGTCCATTTTGAAAAGCCGTAATGAATTACGCTTCCTTAGTCGAGCTGCAGCCTCCAGTCCTGCCCCCACAGCCTGCCTTTCACATGCCCGAGCCCTCTGTGACACATCAAATTTAATGAGACTGCACAGATCTCAAATAAGGAAGGGGAGCACGGCTGCTCCTGCTGCCGGGGCACTTTATTAAGGAGGATCAGAGAAAACTCACTTGCTTTTAAAAAGAGCCCTTAAAGGCAAAGGATATTTTGGGGGGGGGGGAGCGGAAGAAGGTCCCTGATTGCAATGTTTCAGGTCCCCTCTGGAGCATTTTAACAACCTAATTCAATGTGAGCTTTTGGGTCTCAACATTAGCAAACAGGTCCTCAAACCTCAGGACCATGGAAGACAGAGGATTGTGGTAGGTAATCAGGGGACAGTGTGATTTAAACCACCTCCAACCACTGCACCCCAGGCTATTAGAAGTGGAGAATGCTCTAACTGTCTTCCATGTGATGAATCATCATGGTAACCATATTTTTCAAATCAATAATTAAACCACTCATTTAGCCAATAGGACTGCACTTATGCAGACAATGGAAAAGGGATCTTGAAATCAAGAGAATCCAACTATATGCAACTTTTATAGATTTAGGAGACAGCATTATCTGGACATCAAGAGACTTTAGTTCAGGTATCACTCATTACTCATTTACAAAGCATCTGTAATAAAATACTATAAATCAGAGTTTCAATGGGCTGGTTTATAAAACGAGAGGGTGAGGATAATCTGTAACTCTACATTGAGATTCAGAGCTCTGGGTTAGTCTCATAAAACAATAGAGGATCTTGCTAATCCAAGAACACGCAGGTGAGCCAGACACATCCTCAGAGAAAAGAACTCATCTCCTTGGTGGGTCCTTCCAAAACACTCCTAGAAAACTTTTCCTGGCATTCAGAGTTCCAAGTACTGCATTCCAGACCCTCTCTTCCCCCTCTCCCAATCTTTATTGACAAAAATATTTTTTTTTTGTCCTCCGTAAGAAAAAATGATCAGTGAGCAATGCCTGCTATAGAATAGGGGCTAGATAGGTGCTAATGTCATGACCTCATCCAAACCCCAAACACACTCCTGTGTGGTGGATATGGCCTCCTCCGCAACCTGCTTGAGGGCACTTAGCTGGTGAGAAATGGAGCTGGACATCAGAATTATCTCTGCCTGCATCAAAAGCCTGAGCTCCCAACCAGGATTCTTCCTGTTTCAGTTCTGATCTTTTCAAAAGTCTTCTTTGTGCTTGAGTGAAGTAAAATCATCTGTCATTCATGGTTGGAGTAGGAACATTTATTCTGTCCTCCACTTCTCTACCTTAGAGTTTTTAGTTTCTCTTTGCCCAGGCCTCCCAGCCTTTTCTTTTACTTTTTTTTTTTTTTGCTAGATTTTCGCTAGAGTTGATATTCTGCTAGATTTCACGTTTGTATGGCCTTCTTCTTTGAGGCTGTTGCAGCTCCTCCTTGAGATTCCATTTTGGGACCTGCTTTGGATGTCTCCATCGGTTGATTGGGTAAGGAGGGAAGCAGGTCAGAAAGAGAGTTGGGATAGGTCTCATGCTTCTAATTGGGATTGGAAGAGGCATCAGATGAGTCTGGATCATTTTGCATCCCAAATGTGGGCTCTCTGGAGCACAGAGGACCAGACAAAATGGCAGCCAGAGGGAAAGATAGCAAAGAGATTCAGAGTGAATATGAAGAAAGAGCTCTGGAAATGGACAGGTGAAGTCATAGAATGCAGCATTGTAATATTGTGACCTGATTAGGAGAATGCTATGGAGGAAAACAGCAGAATGATATTCTTAGCTCTTCATGGACAGTATTTTATTTTCTTCCCTTATAGAAATTCATATGGGTTGTTCAAATTAAAATGCCCAGAAAGGTATACCAATGTGATGAAGTTATCTGCTTGGTCCATCCAACTCGCTGGTTCTGTCCTTTAGCTCATGATCTGACTTCATCTTAAACAGACAAAGAAGAGACAATGTATGCATATAGTTTGATTATTTAAAAATCACATTTGCGTATTCCTATGCCTTCTTATGATGGTGCCTCTCACCTCATGGCTCTCTTTCCTGGTGTGTATTAGCACCTCCACTTTATCTGCAATTTCTTCTGTCTCTTTCTGCTCTTGCTCCCAGTGATAGGCACTGTCTCTATTGATCTCTGCTTAGAAGAGTTTTCCTTGGAACAACTGAATGTTCTCAGAGAGACCTTTCCTCTTTCCTCTGCCCTTTCTGGTTCTTAGCATTCAGCTCTGGTAATCAACAGATTGTCCAGAGATGGAAATAGATGTATTCAGTCGGGGATGAGCAAACTCTACATTTAGAGGTGAGACCAAATTATTCAAGATGGGTTGTGACAAGTGTTCTCACCTGATGTTGAGAACTAGATGTGGAGTTGCTTCTGTGCCAGAGCTAGAAATGGAGCCAGAGACAGAAATTTGAGCTTTCATTCACAAACCCTAACAACTTTGTGTAAACTGGTACAACATAGAGACCACAATAGCAAGATCACCACTCAACTCTGAAGCACTGAAGAATGGGTCACCCTGTGTTTTCCTTGGTCCTGTTGTTCTGATCAATGACATGCAAGTTGGAGGAGAACAACTTCAAGGATACAGATAGACTTAATGTTAGCAAAATCTGAGTTTCTGGGTATAACCCTGCATGGAACCAGTATGATAGACCTTTGAAGAAAAGAAACAGCCAACATATACTCAACTTGGTCAATGATGCAAATATACCACACCCATCCATGCACCTCCTTTCTCACATATAATGGAAAGTTTCATGATTTGATCCCAAGAAAGTCAACACTTTAAGCCGACAGAAGATGATGAATGTGGGAATGTATTTATATTTTCATAGCTGTGGGTCCATAGTCTCTAACTGTGGCACTGAGATCTGAAGGGAGTCACCACCAAGTTCACTGCAAACTTTTTGAAGAATCACCATCTCTGTCTAGGCTGTGATCAAATCTGTGGGGCACAACAGACAGCAAATTTAGAAGGAAATGTATTAAAACCTCCCTTGAATATCTCTTAGTCTTTTGTTTAAAGTTTTCCTCTTGGGAAGTAGATATTTTCTGGTATCAGTATACTTTCTGATATGTGCAGAGCTGATGATACATGCCGTGTAGTAGACAGAAAGGTAGGGAATA
This sequence comes from Spermophilus citellus, assembly GCF_964194105.1. Taxonomy (NCBI): domain Eukaryota; kingdom Metazoa; phylum Chordata; class Mammalia; order Rodentia; family Sciuridae; genus Spermophilus; species Spermophilus citellus. The sequence continues at coordinate 147,038,805 of NC_138183.1, read as the reverse complement.
GAATGTTTTCTTAATCAGTGACATTAGGCAAGTGTCATAACCTATCTGGGCCTCGGTTTCCTCATCTGTAAAATTAATTTTTATAGTATTCACATCATAGAATTATTGGGATGATTAGATAAGATACCATGTGCAAAGCCCTATGCATAGTACTCCATACATAGCAAGTGCCCAACAGGTACAGTCATATCATTAACAAGGGTAAACAGAAAGGATGAAATGTATGTACCAAGCGAGTTGCAGACAAACTCCATGAAATATCTTTTTACTAAAGAGCCAATGTGATTCAGAAAGATCAGTTTAGATTTTCTTTGTCCAGATAAACAAAGAAAAAAATCTCAGGAAACCAACAGATGATTTTACAACTGGTCAGTTTTGTGAAAAATATTTACATATGTAAAATCACACTTGCTGGCTCATTCATAATAATCAGCCCGGGTGTGTGCATGCGTGTGTGTGTGTGTGTGTGTGTACGTGCACGTGTGTGCGTATGGAAGCAGGTGGGTTGCTTGTGCAAGTGTTTTCTGCTGCACTGCTCTTCACCAAAATTGTGAATTTTGGCAAGTCCACTGGATTTTCTTACAGAGGTAAAACCAAAATGGTTAAAAAAAAAAGTAGAGGGAAAGTATGAAACACATGTAAACTTTAAAAAAAAAATAACACTAGTCCTAGCTGGCAGTCAACTAAGGAAGTTGGCCATGGTAGACACAGTCAGTAGAAGGTCTCCAGAGGGACATTCATAAGGGCACAAGGGGACAACTGGACAATAAACCCTTTTTGCTACTCAAGGGCAATGGAGATTTGTGTTCATTGCCAAAGACGGGGACAATCAAGGGACAAGAATTCCATTTTAGTTTTCTGAAGATACTTCAACAAAGACAAAAAGAAAGAAAGAAACTAGGGAGAAAATTCTGTTCTCTGGGCAGAGCAGCTAAACCTACACTGCCTCCCCATAGCCCACCTTCCCATGTTGGCTCCATCCCTGTGACACCATGCCCCTGGGCAGGCAGGGAATCCCCAATTGCCTTCTTATCCCCCTCCTGAAAAAATGAAATAAAGACAGCAAAAATGATAGACGAGAGGGAGGGAGGGAGGAAGGAAGGAAGGAAGGAAAGAAGGAGGAGTAGGAGGACGGAGGAACCTCTTCCCAGGCAGTAAAGAATTTGAGTGACATAAATATAATCCAGAAGAGGAAAAGCTGAGGGTTAAAAAAAAAATCTGAGAAAAGAGAAAGCAAAACACCAAGACTCAATAGTGCCAAAAGGTTAGAACTATTGAAAAGCCAAGGACATTTGGCTGAGAGCATGGTCAGGGGAAGTAGTATTAAATTCAGGCATTCAACTCTGCAACTTTGGTTGAACTTCAAAAAAAAAAAAAAAAAAAAAAAGGCTAAAACCCTAGCTGTGGTGCAGAGCAGAGTGTTGTATGTCGGAAAATCCCCAGGGTTTGCCCTTCCTCCCCCTCTCCAGAGTCCCCTGAGGCTCCCCTCCATGCAACTGGGCAGTAAAGGAATGTAGGTGGAAACAGCTGAGGCAGGGGCTCCACCAGGGACAGCAGAGTTCACAGCCTGTGCAGCAACAGGCCAGCCCGAGTGGCTTAGAAAGACAAAGGGTTCCCAAGGCAGGGAAGATACTTACCTCTTTGTTTCTGGGTTCTGTTCCTGCCCCCGCCCCCAAGTTTCAAATATTTAATCAATTTCCCTTAGATTTTCAACTCCTTTCCTGCATAATCTATTTGCCTTCTCTGTTTTCTTCTTTTAATTTGCTGTGCTTGGCTTCTGTACTCCACGAGGAAAACAGGTAGGAGGGAGGTGAGAAGGGAGACCAGCCAAGTTGGAATAACTCAAGGACACCACTTTCTTCAGCTACAAGAAAATAAGTCCAGATTTGGAAAGGCTTTTGTGTGAGATCCATTGTTGGGAGACCTGTAACTTTGCAAAACAAGATCTTTTGTTCTTCTCTTCCCTTGCTTAGGTCTCCCTGAGCCTCCATACATTAGAAGAGGTACATTTGAGGGAAAACACAGTTGGGAAGAAAATGTTTCACAAAGGAACAGAAAAGAAGCTGCCTATATTTATGTAATCTGGCAAAGGGAAGTTGTGTCATGAGATAAAAACCAGTGCTCAGGAAAAAGGGAAAGAAAAACACAATAAGAAAGAGGCAGGAAGTTAAGGGGGTAGGGGGTGAAGGGAGGGAGGAACAAAAAAGTGGAAGGAGGAAGGGAAAGACATGAGAAAGAAAGGGTGAAGAACCACAGTGTGAGGTCCCAGGAAAATAAGTACATGGGAAAAATGAAGTAGAAGAACTCATACTATAGATCTGTTTTTCACATTGTCCACCACTGTCTGTTAGAATTATTGAGCTCCAAACAAACCATCTAATATAGACATGAACCTGACTTTCAAAAAAAGTCAGGTTGGAAGCTTATAGCACTGAAAACTTTTTTTTTTTTTTTTTTTTTTTTTTTTTTTTTTTTTAAAAAAAACAACAGCAACAACCCCCTTGTTTAGGCAGGGAGATTCCCCAGGGAATATGAGCTTCAGACTCAAAGCAAGGAGAAGTCAATAGTTGAGCTATATGTCAATAAGAACAGATGAAAGTAACAACCTCTGATTTAAATGAAAATAGGATACAGCGTGAACTATTGTTCACACCATGACTTACTTCTAATTCAGTTATTATCTTGAACCCAGTCCAATCCATCTCATAAAAGCATGAAACTCAACTCCCAGGCTGTTTTCACGAGGAAAAGCCCTTAAAACCCTTTCTTCTCTTACATGGCCTTGAACTACACATTTAGAATATATATGATTGGTATTGGGAAAATACTAGGAGGCAAGCTTTATGTATGCCCACGTACAACTGCAGATGCATTTGTACCCCCTGGGTAGCTTCCTCTGCAGACTCATGAACCCACACATGTATACAACACACAAGCATAAATGAGCATATAGGATGAAATGTCTCGAGCTCCTCAGGGGGAATGTTTTTACACTATTCCACCCTTCTGCAATACTGCATAAAGAAATGAAAGAAAAACCTGCCAGTCACTGAGTAAGCCCTTACTGCTACGTGTGATGGAGAGGACCAGGCACACCTTTATAGTTAATATTGGAATTCATTTAGTTTAATCACTGCCTTTAGAATCCTGTTTCAATGTACTGTGTGATTGAAACAAGTCTTTTCTGGTAAGCTGTCTTAGAGGCCATTTCTATTTGAAAAGCCAGCTGTGAGGAGCTGGAAGGCACACAGCTGCAGACAGCTGGGGGCTGGTACTGTAAGGAGATCCTTGGAGAAGTGAATTCCTTTGCGTGGGCCCTGAGGCCTCATGTGCGAGGGCTTGTCAGCAGAAGGTTCTGCTTCGGAGCTTGCTTATCCTGGGCTTCCCTTGCTTTCTCATGGAGGTGATGAAGACCACTAATGAATAAGGCTTTCAGAACCAAATTACTCAAGAACCAGAGCAGGTTTTGTACAGACCTTGCCCTCTCTTTTTATAATTTGGGTTTATACCTCCATCCCCCTCCACACACGTGCGCACATACATTCACATTCCACTTTGACTTCCATTTGTGGCATTAGGAGTTTTGTCCTCCTGTGATCCTCCTGGGCTCCCTCTGACTTGCAGATTGTTTGAGGAGACCTTGAAGATGCCTTTTAAGAGCTCCAGTGGGAATGGAGCAAAATTCTTTGAAGCCAAAGAAGGTTCTGAGAGTGGCAGGGAGGGAAGGGAGCACCCCATGCCCAACTACCAGGAGAATATTTGCCCCAAGCATCAGAAGGGAATCACACTCGCTTGTTTCCATTCATTTTTCCTAGAGAAAAAATAACATCTTGGGCTCTGAAAACATTTTCCAGTGCTTTGGCTTTTGTGGGAATTCCCTCATCATAAATATAAAAAGTAACACAGCTAGAGAAAGCTAATCGCGCTTTGCAGCAGGGATCTTCCTCAGGATTTACTTTGGGGTTTGTCATTGAGACGGCTGGTTGGGTACTAAAAGCACCTTTAAAAAAAATGTGACTTGAGCAAGAAGAACAAAGGTGACTGCAAGAGAAGCTCCTCATTTGCCCTGTACCCTGGCCTGTGCCATGGGTCCATAGCTTACCATTGATTACCTAAGAGGTACCCAGAAAAGCCCAAGTTCCTTCCACTCTCCTCATTCAAAGGTGGCTGTGCTGGAATTAATATCCAGCGACAACTATAGAGGAACAATATCAGACTATAGATAAGAACTTTGTCTAGGGCTAAGGGAGCCCAGCAGCAGCAGTTTAGGAAGCAGACTGTGAGATGGGTGACACTCCAAGAGGTCAGGACATCAGAGCCTGGCAAGAGCAAGAACAAGCCTATTCTTATTAGGCATTAGCCATGTTGAAGTGGCTGAGTCCAACCCAATTTTCTATATTACGAATGGAAATGACCTACTGCCCGGAAAGTGGGAATACTCTTGCTTTTTATTTGGATAATGCTTTGTAGTTTACAAAACCCTCTTGCATAAATCATTGCATTTGTTCCTTTCAAGGACCCCAAAAGATATGCAGAATGGGAAATATTGTTTCTACTTAATAGAAGCTGAAATTCAGAACAAGAGATTAAGATTGTTGACCATAGTGACTAATGGCAAAGGTAGATCTAGAACTCATGGTGCTGCTTGGTATGATATCTGTCAGTTGTATCATATAACTCAATAGCTGTGTTTAGAAAGAACTGTAACACAAGATGAATGAGGGATTGGTAAGTCAGCCCCTAGATGTTCACAGTGCCCCAATTCAGACAGATTACATCCTAAAGTACCAGAGAAAATTACAGCTGAAAACAATGATCTGAAGGGTGAAAACATATTAAGGAATTAATAAGTCTTAGAGAAATATTAGCATTAGGCAATGTTATCCCATTTTTGTGAAGGAGAATGGTCTGTAAACTACAGACAGTCCATTTGATGTTGACACTTAGATCTTTTCATTTATATTTTAAAAACATCTATATAGTATCTTTAATATCTCTAAAAATTAGCATTAATTCCTTACTATCGCCAAATATTCAGTCAGTATTCAAATGAAAGTAATTATAGTTGATTTGCCCACAGGAGGATCCAAACAAATTCTATACATGGTTGATATGGCTTTGAAGTCTCTTTTAATCTGTAATAGTTCCCCTTCCCTCCTCCTCCTGCCCTTGTTGTTTATTCATTGAAAAAATGAGGCCATTTATCCTATAAGAATCTCCTATTTTCCATAATGGCATCCTGGCGGTATCATTTATTATGATCTTCTTGTAAATTGGTAGTTAGATCCTATTACAACCTTCTCCATAGAAGAGGCAATCCCTGATGACACAGACTTTATTAGAGAACACGATAAGGGCAATGTTGGGGGTGATGGACCAAATGAATATATCTGGATAAGGGTCTTGGAAGGTGCTGTCAATTCTATGGAAAAATAGTTTTCTGGGGTGTGACATTACTATCACCACCTTTAGGTAAATGATTTTGAAAAAGAAATATGAACATGATGACAAGGGTCCAAATACTTTTGGAAAGCCACCCATTTGACAAGTGCCATAGTTTTACCTGAATTTGTCTTTTATTAAAGGATAATATCTTTTCCCACTTTCTATACTGCACAATTTTTATTGGATTTTTTTTTTAAATTTTCTTCCAGCAGTAGTGTTTGATTCCTATTTGAAAGGTTGTAGGGAGAAACATGCCTGGGGATAGTATAGCGTGGTATGAATATGTCTCTAAAAGTTCATGTCTTAGGAACTGAATTCATGGTGCAACCATGCTGAGAGGTGCGTTCAGGATGTTTTAAAACAGAGTATTAAATATGTAATTCTCAAACCATCAGAAAAAGATGCCTTGCTCAGGGAGCAAGGGTGGGTTTACTAGGAGCAATTAATGCAGATATTAGCTGCTTGTGATATTATAGTTAAAAGCATAACATCATTTGACTGGAAGATTAGGAAGATTGTTATTAGACAACGTAAATCTGGAATTTGAGAGACTATTGAAAGCATTCTCAGATCTTTGTCAAGGAATGTGGGCCAGATGATAGAATTTGTTGTCCTTGTACTTGTTTAACCAGGGACCGAAAACTCAATGAGTGCTGAGTGGAAATTGGGAACCTCTGAGGAGAGAGAAGGGCCCCTTCCAAGTGGGTGAGGCACAAGTCCAGGCCCAATGTCACAAGTCAGAGGTTGGAGGAGCATGTCACACTTCTGGTGGATCTGATCAGGGAGTATTTCAAGGCTCCTGGATGGCTTCTCTCCTGCAAGGCATTCCTCCCACGGAGGAGGGGAGGGTGAGCCTTGCCTCCCTCTGGGTGTTAGAATAAAGAGCCAGTAAGAATTCTAGCTTTTGAGTTAGAAATTTGAAAGAATGCCAAGAAGACAGGAAGACAATCCCAACTCAGGAAGGGACTGGGAGAAAAGCATCTGGGGTCATGGTGACTCAGACTGGGGCTACAGTTTGGGGTTTGGGTTTTGGTCTCCACTGGGGAAGTCAGAGCAGCAATTGATAGAAGGTCCAGTCTTGATCCCCCAAAAAGAGAATAGATGATATTCTTAAAGTCACTTAAATTCCTATTCCTGTCCAGGCACTTGGACATGGGGTACAGGGAGAAAACTAGTAGTCTAACCACACTGATTGCCCTTGATTGTACGAATGGGCAGGATTAAGTCTGAAAGTGATTTGTGATCAGTGGAGCAGCTGCAGGAGGTAATGCCCATGGAAATGCCACCCAGCTGTGACCCACCTTCAATGTGGAAGAAGATGTTCCCTGGAATCTGTCCAGGTGATTTCTGAGCCTCACATCCACCTCACAAACCCCATTCTCTGATTGTTTCAGGATATGAAAAGTAAGCTTTACATCTTTCTAATACTATGGGTCAGCTAATTAATCCTCATCAACTTTTTGTCCCAAATTCAGTTGAAGAGGTCCCATTTTCCATTTTGTACTGTGACTAAATGGAGAGAGCACTGGAAAAGAACCCTAAAGTCTAGGTTCTAGTTATGATTTACCACTTATTTTATTTTTACAAATCATTTAATGTATTTGGACCTTAGATTTCTTTTTACTTATTAAAAAAAGTCATTTTATTATGAAATATTCCATACAGACCACACACACACACACACACACACACACACACACACACACATAAGCACATGGATGTATAAATGATTAATACAGCACATGCCATTCTACCTCATTCCCCAGCTAAAGAGAACATTCCCAGTGCCTTTGATGAGTGTGTGTGTGTGTGTGTGTGTGTGTGTGTGTGTGTGTGTTTGGTGACTTTTACAATCCGATTCTTCTGATCATTTTCCATTTTCCCTATTCCCAAGTATAAACACTCTAATAAATGTTGCATTTGTTTACTCCTTTCTTCTTATTATAATTTAATACCTATGTATGTGTCCTTGATAACACGTTACCAAATTCTGTATGTTTTGGACTGCACATGAATGATTTCAGTTTTATATAGAAGTTTGGTTTTCTTATGTATAAATTGGAGATATTAATTTTATTTGTTTGAATTCTTTGCTTCTAAGCAACAGAAACTGATCTTAGGCTTATAAAGAAAGACATTTGCTGGAAGGATCCAGTGTCACTCTCAAATTCAAAGGAGGCACTCAACAACCAGACTGCAGGAAGGGCTGGATAAGGACAGCTTCTGGAATTTCAGTTCCAGGAGTGGGCAAATTTTTTCTAGGAATGCTACATTTTTGACTAAAATAGCCCCAGCAGTTTTCTGTCCATTGCTTCTTTCTTCAAAGTGCAACATTGCCAGAAATAATTTATTTGGCTCAATCTTGTTCCATGGTCTTCCCTGCACTCAAGAGTATGGTGCCCCATGATTGGCAGCCTAGCAGATGTACGTGGAGACAGAGCAAGGCATTTCTCCCAAGGAAGGAGTGCTAGGCTTGCCTTTCCTCCCTCTGAGTGTTAGAATAAGGAGCCAGTGAGACCACATATGTGAAATCTCTTTTTAAAGTGTGAAGGATGGTACATATTTATTCATTTGCTAAATGAAAAAAAAATCCTTAAAGCCTATGCTGTGCTAGGTACCATGTTAGGTGCTAGGGATACAAAGATGAATAAAATATGCTGGAATATAAGTGATGGAGTGATAGCAAGCAACTTATAGCTTGATTATTTTTTCTTACACATTGCACAAAGATCTGGATATATTTACTGTCTCTTTGTTTTTCACTACAGCCTGATGAGGCAGTCTGGTTATTATTCTGATTTTACAGATGAAGCCTATGGGTTAAGCTGCCTGCTCAAGTAAGTGAAGCCTTGTTTGGAAGCCTGGGGTCCTGAGTCTTCAGAGGTTTTACTCCTGAGATGAAGTATCTCATGGACCAGACAGAGATCAGGAATAGGCTTCTTAGAGAAGGGGATATGGAATGTCAGTGGGGGAATTTATCAGGAGGCGCCATAATGAGAAGATCCCACCATAGGTGAGGGAAGAAGGAGGGAAAAAGTCAGGAAGCAATTATGGGTACCAGGACGGAGAAGAAGCAGGGACCATAAGAAGCTGTTTCTCTTTTCGCCTCTTTGTCTTGTGGGTTCATTTCTTATAGTTTAATATCAATGCACAGAAAACTTCTGCTTCAAATTTCAGTGTTTATCTTTCCACTGAGTAATAATTCCATTCAAGAAAAAACCATTCTGGGTGGTAAGGAGGGTTTGCTATTTATTTATTTAAGATGTGGGCAAACCCCTAATCAGAACCTCTACCATCTTCTGAGCTGGCATTTTCCCCAATGCACTTTGTGAAAACTTTTGCCCAAGGCTTTCAGATTTGGTTTGCTAGTTACAATAATATAATTTGCCAATTGCTGAGGCTTTGTGTGCATCTGTTGTGTATTTAAGTGGAACCTCATGGAAGATTTGAAAACTCAAGTCACAAAGGCAGCTTTAGAGCTAACTTTCATTGGATTCATGATAGGGCTCCGTCACTCTGTGGTACCATTTTCAACATGGTGTTAAACACCCTTATCATGGTCATCATTTTCAGCCACAGGCCTATAGATTCCTGTAGTCATTGGGGGACCATGGAGTTATGTTCTCTGGGGAAAATCATTTGGTCAAACAGAAACAGGTTTTATGCAGGATGCATAAAAGAAATCAGGAAATACTGAAATCAAGTTATTGTTTGAGAGTTTAATTTGCAAGAGGCTTTGGTTGGGGCTGTGGAATAAGGACTGAATGGGGAAGCAAACTAGCAAAACTAGCATATTTGCATACTTTGTATCTTCCTTTGAACTTCCACAGATAATTTTGAAGCTTATATTTTGAGTGTTTACTATTCAAATATATCATCTTTAGAAGATATCAAAAGTGCTTGCTGCCTTATAAAGTTCTGAAGAATTGTTTCTGGATCCCACATTTATTCTGAGAGATAAGAATTATTTTTTTTTCTTTTAGAAAACAAAGACTCAAATTTGGTGATTTCGACAAACTTGCTGAAGAAATTAACAAAGAAATTTGGAACTAAAATTCAGGTCCTATGTCTTTCTATCTATTGAATTTTACAGAAAATCTTCACAGTAGTCTGTGTCTTGCTTTCATTCATTGGGAAAAATCCCTTTGCAGAATATAGGATTTCAGATAAAAATTTGACTGACAGATAGTTTCATTTGCAAAACCTTTTTATAACATTAGAATCTACCTCTCTAGAGGTCTCTGAGGAAAGTTTTTGATATAATTTAAAAGAAGGCCTTCTTATACTGAAGCAGGGATATGTCTATAATAATCTTGATCATGACCTATGGTCCCAAGGTTCAGTTGAACAAGTTTTTTTTTTAAATTTATTTGTCTTCACAATGATAAGGAAAACAGAGAACATAGCATTCAGCCATTCTTGTGATTCCTATTAATCCAAGAAAAACACTGACCTTCAACTACACCCCTCCTTCAACTGCCTCCAGTAATTTCATGTTCTTGATGTTGTGGCATAAATGAGTCTAATTAGGAACACAAGTTTCAGACTACAGAAAGCCACTTAGCTGCTCTCCATGAATGCTAAATTTAAAGGAAATGGAATTACAACACAGAGCAGTATCACATTATCAGTTCCTCCCTCCCTTTTTCCTCCCTCCTTTCCTCTCTCTCTCTCTTCCTCTCTTATCCATTATTCTCCACTTTCAACCACAATGATTGTCTGGACTCTATCCTCTTAACTGACACCTTGCCCACTGGGCTTTCATCTCAAACTCATTCTTCCTTCATATTCTTTTCCTGTATCTTACAGATAATGGGAAACAGTTATCTTCTAAAATTTATTTCTGCTTTGTCTAGTAAATTATTTCCAGAGGCAAACTCCTTTCTTTAGTTCTGCAGGACTTTACCCCTCAGTCCTACATTGATCCAACCATTCATCCACCCACCCACCTAATCCATCAATCCATCTATTCATCCATCCACCCACCATACATCTTTAAAAATGGTTTATCAAATGTACATTCAGACAAAATGTTAGCAGTAAAACAGAGGGCATGATTTATGCCTTGTATCCATGCCTCTCACTATGCAAGTTGGAGGGTAGAGAGATATACTTAGCTATGAGCTGCATGCGCACAGTAGGCTCTCTATTAATGCCAAATTTCTGGTCACTATCAATATCATGCTTTTTGAGAGTCACATCCAGATAAATGAGATTTTTAAAAAGTTAGTCCTTGTCTCTCTTTCTAGGAGATTGATTGAGTGATTAGGAAAATCATGAACCAATTTGGAGTAGCACACAATATGCAATTATATATCAAAAAAGATAGGTGCGGGCCTAAGAAGTTCATGCATATTTAGGAAAGAACTGCATTGATCAAAGGAAGCTCATTAAAGAATTAAGCTAGAGTTTGAAAGATGGCTAATTGGATAAGTAAAGTGGAGGCTAAAGGACACTAATACAGAAAATTAACTATTTTCTAGACTGTTCTTAGTGCTTTAGACACATATTAACTCATTTAAGCCATATAGAAACCTATATTGTAGTACTATTAATATATCTGTTTTGTTGATGAGTAAGTTGAAGAACAGAGTGATTAAGTAACACACCAAAAATTTGAACCTCAGCAGATTGACTGCATGGCAGGTCCTCCTAACAATTGCACAGTTAGCAGACAAGATGGTTTTAGTAGGAAAGACTGGATGGGAGAGGGCTATGAAAGAAATATTCAACAGTGGCTGCATGAAGTCTGGGGTGTTAGTATTTTTATCATTAAAGAGTGAATCGATTTAAACATCAAATAAGATCTCTGCTATTTACCTGGTTTTACAAAGAAATGTTTGATGATTCTTCATAGCTGCAGTCTGAGGGAGCCACAACAATGAGTTAATTTTTTTTTCTTGAGCTATGCTTTATTTTTCCCTGGTAAAAATAATATTTAATAGAGAGTTCAGACCCTGTGATTTATGGCCTGTTTGAAAACCCTTTTCATCACTGTATATTTTGCCAGTAAATATTTAATCCTTGGCACCAAATGCCACCCTGTTTATTAACTTTAGAGTTCATATTTTATGGTAAACTAAATTCTAAAACGTCCTATGAAGAGAAGGACATTTCATCCCCATAGTTCACTGAGAGATTATGCCAGAAGGAACCCCCCCCACCCCCCGAAATACCGCTTGGTCATGTCACCCGTTTGATTACTGGAAAGCTTGATCACTATAAAAGCAAACTTCCCTTCACAGTCATGACTATATTGTATTACACTTGCTGTGGAAGCCCAAGTTTTTATCCCAAACAATTGTCTTGTGCCCAAAGACATGACCGGAATAAATGGCCTGGCTGGAGACTTCACGCTTTTGCATGGGTGGCCCCATCTGACTGACGATTCTGTTTTCCTGTCTTTGAGGCTATGGTTTCAAAAACTTAAAACCGCCAGACCCAGAAAAGATAAATCTCACTCAGTTTGCTTCAGAAAATCTAAACCCAATAAAATCCACGTTGGTGGCTTCTGGAGAGAGTTACTCATCTGTCTCTCAGGAATGGGCCTTCTGGGCTCTTACTCATTCCCTCCTAGAGTGTTGGAGTCTTGCTCGGCAGCAGGACTCTCAACCACCACTCTGCTTCCTCTCCTTGGCCCTTGCACATACACACATTTAAATGCACTCTATAGCTTCCAATATTCCATTCATGCCATCCACTTTGGAGGAAATGCCTTTCCCTCCCAACCTCTGGCTAGTAATTGAAATCATATCCATTCTTTTTTTTATTTGTTCTTTTTAGATGCACATGACAGTAGATTGTATTTTGACATGTTATATATACATGGAATATATCCTAATTAGGATCCTATTCTTGTGGTTGTACATGCTGTAGAGTTCACATTCATTCTTAAAAGTCTGACTCAAATGACTGTTCATTATTTCAATCAAAGCTTAATATAGAGAGTTCATCTTTCATGAAGCTTTTCTGATTTTTCAGGGATCAAATACATGGTTCCATAATGTATCTTAATTCTTAAATGCTGTCACGCTAAGTTAATTATCTGATTAATTAATCTATTCATTTCAGTTTTTCTTACCTCCTTACTAGAAACTTTAAATTGTCTCTCTCAGTTTTGGAAATGAGAAAGATTTCCAAGAAATTATTTGGAAAAGATCAAAGGAAAAAGATGTCTCAATTCTTATAAAATTAAAGTGAAGTGAAAAGAATGAGAAATAACTATAAAAGCAACCATTCATGACTTGTTTTGATTGTAGTTTGTTGCACTTCGTAAACATTTGGGGAAAAAAGAAGCATTTCTAAAGAATATGGTGTGGAGTGTGCCTGCAACATACAAAATTGCACTTTGTAGGCTATAAAACATCTGATAAATGATCATTAGGCATATTACTGTATAAAGCTGGAGTTCTTTAAACATACCTCTACTTAATTGACTTGCTGGATTAATGAATGTTCTTCATTCCCACCGTAAGACATTCTTACAAATGTCCTTAGCACAGCAAGGACACTTTCTAGTAAACTCATACAAGTTGGCTCAGAAAAAAAAATGGTATGCTTACCAAGAGCTAGCTGAGTTTATTCCCAAAACTGTTCATTTCAGCCATACGTGGAATTATAATTAGAAATTTTAATTTGATTTTACATAAAGAAGTAGAATATGAATGTGAAAAGGTGTTTTCTTTTTATTTGAAACAAAGTTAAAATCGTTTTGCCTCAATAAAGATGGATTACTTTAAAAAGCTGCTATTGATTTTATAGTTATGAGACAACTCTAAAAAGTTTGATCAAAAATCAAAAAGTCTAAAATTCTGTACTTTACTTGTTTAATAAATGGCTTTAAAGTTTGGTTTCCCTTTAAAGAGATAAAAATTGGAGATTGTGGATGATACTTACAAGTGTAGTATTTGTGTAGTAAAAACTAAGCAGCACTCTGATTAGAAGATTCATACTCAAAGAAAAAAGTTATGGGTCTATTATCAAATGGTAAACAAATTTACATTTCTATTTGTTTTCATTAAAATTAAAACTCATAGTACTTTTTTTGGAAAGTCCCCATCCACACATCCTTATTTTAAGTGACTTCTAAAATTAACTATGACAAGGAAGATTTCTGTAACATGTTTCTGGTTAACTCTCCATATTGGATGAAGCTTGGTACTAATGAGGTTAACTCAGACACCTACCAACACAAGACTTGTTAGATACAGGAATATCCGGGTACTGGTTTGACTGAGAGAACATCAAACTTAGTAACTTAAGGTCCAAGAACAAAACAGACAAACAAACTGACAAACGCAAAACTGTCACTCAGTGAAACAGCCCTCTTCATGTTCTGGCATGCTGTCATTCCCCAAACATGGTGTAGATCAAAACTAACAGGAGCTTTGGTGGCTTGGGTAGCACAGAAGCCTGCAAGCTCAGGTTTCAGGACAAATCAGTGAGATGATGATGCAGGATGATTGAATATTCAGGGGCTGGAGGGAATTTATGAATCATATTTGAAGAGAGAATCAAAAGTTCATATCCAGGGAAGTTTTGCCAATTTTTGGGTCTAAAGTTGTAAATGGAAAGATGAGTCAAAGGCACACAACTCTCATGATTGGGAGCAGGATGGAAGTTCTATATGAGATTAGTCAGGGCTGAGGCTATGGCCAATGCAAAATTTCTAGAGACCTAATTTTTTCTTTGGTCAATTTTAGTTTATAAACTAGGCAGGTGGAGAAAGACTAGGTTTAAGTTTAAAACCTGGAATTTTTTTGGCAGCATTTATGTATATAATATACTAATATATGTAGCCAATTTATTGACTGTATTTTATTAGAAGATATAAATTTGAAGGGGTTTACTTTTTCTATAAGTGTCACTGTTGTGTTCAATCTTTATCTTCCTCTGTAACGGTGACTCTTTTAATGATATCTTCTGTTGGTTCTATGACTTTGTTTGATGATTGTTACTTAAATGGTTTTATATCAATTTCTCCAGATCCAATTGTTTCATCTTCAAGCTTCAATCCCATATTATATTGAAAGTGGTTCTTTCTTTTCTCTTCTTCAGTGATGAGGTTTTATTGTTTGGAGTGAAGATGAGGGTTGTTTGACTTGGCCTTCAGATACCCCTCCCCTGTTAACCTTCTGGCTGATGTTTCTTAGGTGTTAGGGCAGGAAAAAAGGGAAATAGAGAATGAAAGGGAAACGTTCTCCATGACCAGGCAATGTAGCAGTTTTGACCTTTGTTGGCCATGATGGTCCTTCTTGATCATTTTTGCTCATTGTGCATGAACTCTTAACAGCATGGATAGTTGCTTTGACATGCTTACTCAGGGAGGAACTTCCCAGAGTAGCTTTCTTAGTGGTGTCTTGCAGAAATAGGGTACCTTTTCCTGCTGACTCCTTGGAGTGGCATCTCATCCTCTTGTGCCCCTATGTGCCCCTCTTATCCTGCTGTGTCAATCCCAGGGAGATTGTGGCTTCTAATCTCCTCCTTTCATGTCTAGTAATGGAATGAAATATCAGCTTTCCCACCTTGCTGACATCCTCAAATAGTACAAAATGATTCTCAGGGATGGGACAAGAAGGTTTCCTAGATGAAGCAAGGAATAGCTCCCCTCACAAACTCCTGTAAGGCATCAAACAACTTCTTTCACTCATATTGACAGGGTTGAATGGGGGCATTTAGTTCATTGTTGGGCTGGTCTTCTGAATTAGCACTTTTCAGCCTGCATAATGGCAGATGATCCCTTTTGATAATTATCTGAATAAAAAAATAGGGTGTTTACTTCTTTCATTTGTCTTCAGTCTCAAGTCTAACCTAGTAAGCAAAACCCAACTTAGTTTTCTTGGACACATGCTTTAGTGGCAATGACTTTTATTTATTTATTTTCTTTTTCTATACATTGGTATTGGTAAGGTCAAGAGTATCTTAGTTTCACATAGTTTTTGGTTCTAGATTATTCAGATAATCTACAGAATTCTGTCCCATGCATACTTCAAAAATTAATTCCATTAACCCTATCTGAGAATAAACAAGTATAAATTTCTCAGCACAGACCAACATATTGTGCATCAAACAAACAAACCCAATTCACACATTTGTCACTTTCTTACTATCTACAAGTACTGCATAGTGACAAACAAGAATTATGGTTCTAAGGTTCAAGGTATTTTAGGTAGGTAGAAGTCACTCACAAATATATAATGTTGTGTTTTTAGAAAAGTCATTAGATAGGTAGTTTTGTGCTGGGCCTTGCCAACAATTTGTGAGACTATAGGACTTTTAACAAAGTCTGTCATCACTGAGTATTCCCATCATTTTTTAGTTTTTTTGGATGAATTTGTGCAGAATTTATATTATCTCTTTTTAAGGTATTAAATTTTATAGACATATTATAATTTGTGAATATTCAAAATATATATCTCATTTATGTTTCTTGCTTTATTGCATTGGTTCTAGATTCCAGAAATAGGTTAAATATCAAAAAACTTTTTTATCCACTTAATGGAAGTGCCTCTGGTATTTCATTACTAAATATGATAAAATATAATCTTGGTTTGATATTATCTATCATGTTAAAAAATTATGTTCCATTTCATAAAAATGTTTCTATCATGAATATATTTACAATTTTACAAAATTGCTTCCTAGCATTTATTTTAACAGGATTGTTGAGATATAATTCATGTGTATATGAATATATATATATATATACACACACACACACACACACACACACTATATATATATATTTACTCATTGAAAGTATAGGATTCAATGTTTATTTGTTTTATTATATTTAAAGACTTATACAAACATTATCACAATCTAATTTTAAACTTCTTCATACTTCCCAAAGAAATACCATACTCCCCATTTCTACCTCTGCCTATTTCCTAGATACCAGTAGTTTTTTTTTTTTTTTTTCATCTATTTGTCTATTCTGTGCATGTCATATGTAATATATTCGTGTCTGGCTTTTTCACTTAGCATAATGTTTTCAACATTCATCCATGTAGCAACATGTATCAGTATTTGGTTTCCTTTTATTTTTAAATAGCATTTAATTGTATGGATATAACACATTTTGTTTATCTATTTTCCAGTTGATGGATATTCGGGTTGTTTTGGTTATGCTATTATAAACATTCATGCTTTTGGTTATGCTGCTATAAACATTCATGTGTATACCACAGTGTGGACGTTTTATTTCCTTTTATATATACCTAGAAATAAAATTACTAAGTCATAGGGTAACTAACTCTACGTTTAACACGTTGAGGGATTTCCAGACCAAAAGAATCTGCCCCATTTAAAAGTCTCATCAGCACTGGATGAAAATTCCAGTTTTATTCACATCCTTATTTGTCTTTTTAATTATAGATATCCTAGCTGGTATGCAGTTATATGGTTTTGATTTACATTTTGGAATGACTAATAATACTGAACATCTTTTTAGAAACTTATTAGTTATTTGTGTATCTACTCTGGAGAAATTTCTATTTAGATATTTTACCCACTTAAAAATTGAAGTATATATCTTTTCTGTTGAGTTATGAGTTCTTTTTATATTCTAGATACTTATAAGTCCTTTATCAGACAAATGATTTTGTAAGTATTATCTTTCATTCCATGGGTTGTCTTTTCACTTTCTTAATGGTAATATTTACAACAAAAACATTTATAATTTTGATAGAATCCTATTTATCCATTTTTCTTTTGATGTTTGTGATTTCAGTATTATGTCTAAAAACGTTCAAAGTTATGAAGGCATACTCCTATATTTTCAGAGTTTTAAACAGTTCTTAGTTCATACCTTTGACATATTTTAAAATAATTTTGTGGTTTACATGAGACTGGGGTCCAACTTCATCCATTTACATGTAGATATTAATTTTTTCCCGTACCATTTGTTAGAAAGACTATTAGACTGTTGTTTTCCCCACTAAGTTGTCTTTGACACTTTGACATAACTGCATGGGATTATTCATGGTTGTTAATCCTATTCCATTGATGGGCATGCTCATCCTATGCCTTATGCCAGCACCACACTGTTTTGATTACTGTAGCTTTGTAGTACCCTTTGAAATAGAGAAGTTTAAGCCTTATAATCTTGTTTTTCTTTTTCAAGATTGTTTTGGCTATTCTGTGTCTCCAAAAATTATTGATGTAATAAATTATAAAAATGAATGTTCTGGCAACCAATCATCATTATTGAAACCATAAAGGAAAAAGGATATTTGAGTGTAAATTTCTGTATATGATAAAGTATTATATATCAATCTAAAGGACAGAGTCTAAAAATATTTGCAGATTTTGTGAAAGGTCAATATGCCTAATTTACAAAGTTCACTTTTGTAATAAGTTAAATAGGAACATGGTATACATTCCTATTTAGAAATAGCATAGAATACAAACAGATAACTTGTGGGAGAAGTTTTGAATGTCCAATAAGACAAGAAGTTTAAGGTCATGATAATGAAAAAAATTAAATTCAAATAATAAAAGTATTTTTAGTTTTATTTAACTTAAAAGTAAGTACATATATATTTTTTAGTGATAATAATCAATGTTACTGAGTATTGTTAAAACAAAGACTCAGATCTTGTTGCTGGAGAGGGCAAATTGGAGGCACCTCACCAGAGGATGATTTGGCAATACTTACCAAGATTTATGTCTGTAATCTTTGATAAGCTAGTTTCACTACAAATATTAGAGATTCTCTCAGAGACTTGGGGACTGATGGACTCAAAACCGTGTTCATTATTAGAGTGAAAAACTAGAAAATTGGAAAATAAAATGTTTGATGATAGATAAGTAATCAAGCAAGTATGATTTAACTATGTAATGAGATAAAGAATTGAGTCAAATTTACAAGACAAAATGACTCATGAAATATATATACATATTTCACATGAAGTCCTTGGCAATACACAACTACAAAAGCTTTCACGTCTTCTATTCTGTCAATCATGTTGAATCCAATCTGAAGAAAGTCCTCATAATTGGGAGCTGGAGGTCTGTGAAAGCCATGTGAAAAAAATGAAATTTAATTTGTTTTATTTTAAAATATAGACAGAGTTGTATGCTGCTAATAATTTTGAGTAAGGTAAAATCCCTTTACCATTGAATTTCTTTGTTTCTGGGTTATACCTATCAACCCATGGCAAAATTTTAAAACATCAAAGATCAGACAAGAGAAGTTGAAGAGAGACCAGAAATCTTGAATGGAAGCTGAACATGGAATTTTCTTTTGTCCTGAGGTATCCTTGCACATTTAAACTATTGTTTTTCATTTTGTTTTGAGTACCATGGATTGAACTCAGGAGCATTTGACCACTGAGTCACATCCCCAGCCTTATTTTGTATTTAATATAGAGACAGGGTCTCACTGAGTTGCTTAGCATCTCGCTTTTGCTGAGGCTGGCTTTGAACTCTCCATCCTCCTGCCTCAGCCTCCCAAGTTGCTGGGATTACAGGCATGTGCCACCATGCCTGAATCAACTATTGTTTAATATGAGTTCTGGAGTATAGAAATAAGAATCTAGGGCCTAACAAGGTAAGGAGACCATTAGGAGAACTACAGGTGGGTCTGGGCTGGTGATTATCCTGACCAACCAACAGAAGAAAGTTTAAGTATTCTATGGAGAAGGTCTGAGTTCATTCCTAAATTTTTGTTTTCAAGTACAAAGATCAGCACACTGCTAAAGGTAACCAATCCTTCAAGTAGAGAAGTTGATGTACATTAAAACCCACAAAAACAAGCAACAAATTCCTGAAGTGGAAAAAGTCTTGAAAAGACTTCAGATGCTGGAATATCAGACATAACCTTTCAAAAAGCCATGTTGAATATGCCCAAGGATATAGAGTACAAGTTTGAAAGTGACTTAAAGTAATAAGATACTGTAAAAATGATATCACATTTTTTTAATTCATTTATCTATTGAAGGGCATCTAGATTGGTTCCACAATTTAGCTATTGTGAATTGTGCTGCTATAAACATTGATGTGGCTGTGTCCCTGTAGTATGCTGTGTTTAAGTTTTTGGGTATAGGCAGAGGAGGGGGATAGCTGGGTCAAATGATGGTTCCATTCCCAATTGTCCAAGAAATCTCCATACTGCTTTCCATATCGGCTGCAGCAACTTGCAGTCCCACCAGCAGTGCATGAGTGTGCTTTTCCCCCACATCCTCGCCAACACTTATTGTTTTTTTTTGTATGCATAATAGCTGCCATTCTGACTGGAGTAAGATGAATCTTAGAGAGGTTTTGATTTGCATTTCTCTATTTATTAGTGATGATGAACATTTTTACATGTGTTTGTTGATTGATTGTACATCATCTTCTGAGAAGTGTCTCTTCAGGTACTTGGCCCATTTATTGATTGGGGTATTTGTTTCTTTGGTGTCTAGTTTCAATGGAATATTACTCAGAAATAAAAGAGAATAAAATCATGGCATTGGCAGGTAAATGGATGGAGTTAGAGAAGGTAATGCTAAGTAAAGTTAGTTAATCCCAAAAACCCAAATGCCAAATGTTTTCTCTGATATAAGGAGGCTGATTCATAGTGGGATAGGGAGGGGGAGCATGGGAGGAATAGACGAACTCTAGATAGGGCAGAGTGGTGGGAGGGAAAGGGAGGGGACATGGGGTTATTAATGATGGTGGAATGTGATGATCATTATCATCCAAAGTACATGTATGAAGACACGAACTGGTGTGAATATACTGTGTATACAATCAGAAATATGAAAAATCATGCTCTATATATGTGATAAGAATTGTAATGCATTACACTGTTATATAAAAAATTTTAAAAATGCTATCACAAATTTGATGAAAAAAAACCAAACTGAAAATGGCTAGGAATGATAATGCCATAACGAAATAAAAATCTCAGTGGTTATTAGTGAATTAACAATAGTGAAGAAGTAACCATTAAAATGGAAGACAGGCCAGAAGAAGTGATATAGCATACAGTGTCATCTGACAATAAGAATGAAAACATTGAAAACCATGGGGGCGGGGAGGAGGTAAGGCCTACAGAAGGCAGAGTGTCTCCAAATAAGAGGAGAAATGAACTTTCCAGAACACTTGAAAGAATGCAAGTAGCAGTTGTAAAGGACACAATGAATCCCAACAGAATAAATTAAAACATCACTACAGGTAGATATATCCCAGTAAAACTGTACAGCACCAGAAACAAAGAGAAAAATATTAAAAGCAGCCAGAGAAAAAAGACATCTATGTAGTGAGTCTGAAGTTGGCTTTCCAATAGTAACTGTAGATGCCCAGAAGGTAGTGGAAGAGTATGCTCAGTTTTATGTAATAACTTCTAGTACAGAATTTCATACAAAACTTTCAAGATAAAAATAAATATTTTTCAAATAATCAAAAACTGTGTTTTTTACCATTGCACTTTAAAGAAAATTCTAAAATATATTCTTCATGCAGAAGGAAATTTTACTATAGATAGAAGGCCTAAGGCCTAAGAGAGGGAGGGGGAAGGAGTCAAGAAAGCAGTAAATATGTGCTAAATGTAAATTTAAGTTTATTTGTATAAAACAATAATAATATTGATTTGTAGTGAGTTTTAAAAAAATGATAGAATTAAAAGAACATAACATTAGCTTATCCATCGGTGGGTGTCGGGAGAAGCTTCTTATGGACTTGGGGTGATTCTTTAGAGGAAATCATGAGGGTCACAGGAAGCAGAACAGCTGTCTCCTGATGGGAGGCTGGCAGGTGGGAGGCAAGAAGAGGACAGCAAAGCCAGCTTCCTGAGGCTTCCCTTCATCAGGGCAAAGGGTGTGGAGGCTTCCAATGCAGGAGCAGGCAGGGCTGGCAACAGGAAGCCAGGAGCTGCTCAACTCCAGTGGATGGTCTCCATGATGTTAAGGGTTACCTGCCATCTTACCTTCAACCACCCAGGGCTCCACACTGAGGGATGCGGTGGGAAAGAAGCAGCAAACCAGCGAGAGGAGAATGACATGCCAGCAATACAGACGTGAGTTTTGGAATCTGACGGGCTGTGAGTGCGAAGTGTGGGGATGGGGAGCCACCCCAGGGCTGAGGAGGTGTGATGGTGAGGCTGATGGTGAGGCTGATGACGCACAGGGAGCCAGCAGTGGGGGCGGCAGGGTCTCCAACTCGGCCCCTGCCTTCCTCTGTGGGTGTGGTAGGGCCGGAGTGGCTGTGACAGATGGCTGCTTTTTGTGGTTTCCAGTTGTGGGTCCCACTGTTTTTAAGGACTGATGTGAGCTGATTCCTGCTTAGAACCTCTGCAGATATGTTGGGAGTGTGTGGGGGTATGGAGGGACAGTCCTCAGCTCTAAATTAGAATTATCCATTTACTTCACTGTCTCCTTCAGTAAACTTGAACTCCTCGAGGCAAGAAGAGCATTTAGAAACAAACAAACAAAAATTCATGTCACAAAAGATAAAAAAGGGATAGAGAGTATGAAGTAAATGACCATAAACCTTTTTTTTTTAAGTGTGTAAACTCCTCTGAGGTGTCAATAGTTGAAATACCCACCTCCAAATTTAATTCTGTGTAGTATTTCTAGTATCTCTAGTTTTCTTCTCTTCCGTACTTCTTGGGGAGGTGATTTTGCACTATCAAAATTTGGGGGAAATTTTTGATGTCTTTTAGCTTTTCTTGTAGTCATTTACCAGAGTCAAAAAGTCTGTTTTGCCTACTAAGATTGTATGAGTCTTTCAGATGGCAGTGGAACACGTGGGCCTGTGCTTCAGTTTTAACATAACAACAAGGCCAGGCCTTTCAACTTGTCAACAGTAATATAAACTCAAAAGCCAAACTCAAAGAATTTTCCTACTGAAGGAATTTGAAAACTATTACTGATTCTTAGCCAAGAATCTACCTGTTGGTACTGAGAGAACAAAAATAATGATGATAGGTTGATATCACTTGGTATACCCTTGTTCCATTCTTAAGAACTGGAAGATAGTACTTTGTAAAGATCTGGGAAAAAAATATTTTTGTTGGCAGAGAATATCAATGCATGGCTAAGAGAACTTCATCTATCCACACTCCTCCCATGTCCAACACTGCAAATGAGATTATTTAATCATGCTAAATGATTTGGCTACCATGGGTAGCATTATGCCATGGTTTCTCAGGAAGACCAAGGCTTGGTATCCTTTGGTAGGGAAGCAAACAATTAATAATGTCCTTTGTCTTGAAGAGAATCCTTGTCCATGGACAAACACAGCAGATGAATTTTGTTATGGAATTGCTCCATGCAAATTGCTCTGGTTACAAAGTGACTCTGGGTGAAGATGATGAAGATTTAGGAGAAGAGACATTGCAGCTCTGAACAGTGGAAAGTGAAATCCCAGGAGCAAAGGTATTACAGAGGTAAGCACCAGACCTTAGAGATCTAAATGAAATAACACCCTATCTTACCAGATCTTCCAGGTCAAAACCAAGGAACGATCCTCTAGAAGTTTTGTGATGGTCAGGAAAATGCTTACTTTTAATTCATGAAACTAACTCTCCGTCTGAGTCAATTTGCGGGGATGAAATGGATTTTGGAGGTAAACCATTAAAACTTTATTTTAACATAGAGGACAAGCAGGGTCAAAGATTTTAAATGACTTACTCAGTACGAAGTGCTCCAGTTATGATCAGAACCTAGTTTTCCAGTCCATTACCTCATTCATAGTCTTTGCTGATTTTCCACTTCACAGAGGCAGTTCATAACATGGCATAGATTAAAGTAAAAAAGTAGTGTGGCATTTACTCTCTTAAAAGGCCGAGAGAGAGGTGTGATAGACAGGTAGTGGAGTGTTTAAACATGGGCTTTGACAAGATGGTTTATGCGACTTGCTAGCTATATGACCTCAACTAAGATTCTAAATCTCTCTACGCCTGAATTTCCTTTCTGGGAAATGGGGACAATGAGATTAAGTGAGATTGTGTGTGCCAAGTGCCAAGTGCAGCATAGCATTCATCATCCCATTCAGTATGGCAGACGCTATTTCGTGTGCATGCACCATACAGTGATTTAGGACCTTTTGATGGCTTTCTGCATTTGTTGACCTGTACACAGCTACCACTCTTTTTTGGCCCCTGTCCTTTACTGTTATGCTTGTAATGATCTCTTACTTGGTTCAACATAATTTGATTGTACCCTTATAAGAAATTAATGATGATTGGACAAATAGCAAAAAAGGGGAGTGACAACTTGAGATACTAATTATGAAATAAGAAACACTTGCAACCTTAAAATTGGAGTGACCCTTAGAGGTTATGTACCTCAATGCCATACAAGATGGAAACATTTTCTGCATAAGACTCCAAGGTAAAGCAAAAACAAACAAAAACCCTCCATCCAGATGTCTAAGGTCCCATCCCCTCAATTCAGTTCGACCTTGTTTATATCACAGCTAATAATTCCTGACCACCTACTTTGTTCTAGGGATTATATTATATGCTCTATATGTGTGATCTTAGTTAATACTCACAATGACCTTATAAAATTCCGCTTTTTGCAACCCATTTTGAAAGATGTGCACATTAAGATACAGAAAAGTTAAGCAATTTGCCTTGGAACATACAACAGCACCATGATTTGAAATTAGATCAATTTGACTTCAAATTCTTTGTTCCGAACAACTTTCTACACAAAGAACAAAGCCTGAATTATCCCTTCTGGAGCATGTATATGTTCATTTGCCTAAATATGCCTGTTCTTGATGAATTCAGATGAGATTGCATTAAGGCACCTGAGGCGATTTCATATCCAATGGCTCAAGTGTTGCACTTCCCTTACCTGCGCACAGATAGTCATAACTGTGGCTCACAGCGCTGAGTTAAACACACACACACACACACATACACACACACACACACAGAGAGAGAGAGAGAGAGAGAGAGAGAGAGAGAGATGTAAAATTGCCTTTTAACTGTATTTTTATATTCTTCATACTTTATTCATCAATGGTAGGAATGCATTTGGACAAAAAATTCAAAGAAAAAATAATCTGGTACATTTTTTGGATTTTTCTAATTCTCCACATATTTGACCTTATGTAGCCCAAACATCTAGATAATTAACCAAAGCCTCATTTACACACACACCAACCAAACCACCACGGAGCCCTTTCAGCCAAACCAGTCAGCCCTGGTTCCAGACGACTGTGAGTTTTGACCTTTGCTAGTTCCAGCACTGTGCGGTCAGAGCAGGAGGGCCTACAGGCCTGGTTTAGTTCATTCTGAAGAAGCCTCATTTCTCTCCTTTGGGTATGTTCTGCTGCTGTGTTTTAAGACATGATCTGAATTTTAATGTTTTCATCCAGGACTTTGGGTGACATGAGAGACAAGCAGTCGGTCTTGTCCTGGCTTTCTGCTGAGCCCAACCCTTGGAATGCTGTGAAGCTCTGACCTTCCTCTCAGTGGGGTATTCTGACATTCTGTCTTTCAAACCCTGGCTGAAGATTTAAACCTTTTCCTCCTGTTCCTCTCAATTCCACTTTAATTCTCTTCTACACTCCCCTCTTTTGCTATATTGCCTTTTCGGCCCCAGTAACAGGTAAAGACAAATCTTAACACAGTTCCTCTTTGTGATGTTTCTATCCTTGACATTAGGGGGAAAATATTTTCTTTTAAAACAACTCCTGGAAATTCTCAGCCCTTTTGTTCTGCTTGGATCTGAGCATCCTGTCATTTCTTTGTGGTCCTTGGTTTTATTTTTATTCTGGCATCACTGGAAATGATAGCATCTTACTTCGTAAGAAAATCTCACAGGCCACTTTATACTTCTCCCAGCCAAATGCAAGAGAAATTTAGAGGCTTGAGACATTCCCAAATTTGGACGGATTTGCAGCACTTGAGCTCATGGACTAGATCATTAGCCATGTTCCTTCTCTAGGCTTTTACCAACAAAGCCTTGCTTTCTCCTTGTCCTGCATTTTGCCTCCCTGGACAGAGTCTTGTGGCTGACTGCACAGAAGTTTAACATTCCTTGGTATTTGCTCAGTTGCTCCTCAATACTTGCAGCCAGCTCAGCCTTTCCTTAACAGGCTTCCTGGCTCCAGCACCCTGGGCCCATCGGTTCCCTTGTGTGACTGTTCTTCCTTCCTAAGGGAGCCCTGGTACTACAGGAGCATTGTGTGGGTGGGTCTGTCTGTGTGACTTCAGGCATGTTAGAGCACCTCTTTGGGCCTTTGTCTTTTTTTTTTTTTCTAAACACATGGACTTGATCAAATTATCTTTAAGGGGCCCTTCCTGCTGGGGAGACATGCTGTGAAATGTTGGGGCCTTTCAAAAGCTCTGGAATGTCCCACTCAGCGGAAAATTAGTTGAATCAGTTTGCAGTAGTTCATGGTGATAACAATTCCAATGACCTTGATTTTTTTTTTGACCAAATGGATTGATGTTTTTCTTCTGCATTCTTGCTAATTCCACCTTAGGAATTAATCAGTTTTATTTACTACCATCTCCAGACCTCTCATATTGATTGACCCATCCCTAATAAACAAGAGTTTCTTTTAAAAAGCCATTCATTCACTCAGGTTTTCACCAAAGAACTATGGGAGGCATTATCTATATCTTCAAAGAATTTTTACTTGAGCCAACTTCATTTTTATGAATTAAAGTCTGGTTAGAAACTAAGTCCTTTTTTATCTGGATTTTCCAGTATAACTTTTGAAGCTGTGCTTCACTTCCTTGTATTATTTTAGAAAGCAGAAATTTAAACAACAATAATAAATCTTACAAAAGATTCATCCAGCTTGGGGGTGATTCTCAGTTGGGCTGGCTCTAGGTTCCCATGAAACTGTTGGATTCAGCTTACTGTGATCAGCAGTAGGGTTCTATTTGTAAACATTGACCTCACCAGAATCTCAATTAATACACTTTAAGAATGTTACTTGGATTAATAATATCATGAGAAGTTGACTCAACAGGTGTGTGATTTTGACCCTAAGAAAAAATAAAGTATTTACTTTTCAGGTGGATTTTTCTTGGGCTTCTCCATAAACAGAAAAGGGAATTCAGTTAGGAAATGTCACCTTCATCAACATCTCAGGTGCTGTGGTTCAGGAGAGGGGAATGGAGATGCTGGGACCTGCCCATGGAGTGCTACATAATCAGTTACTCAATTATTTGGACACAAATCTGGCCCTCACTTCTGTAGGCACCATCAAATCCAAAGTAACTACTTTTCTCCTTGCAAAAAGGAAAGCTATTTAGCATGGTGACCTATGCAGTATTACAGATTTTGAGAGGCAGAAGTGAGCCAGCCACTCCTTTTTAGGAGCAATAACATTGACTTTGAAGCAAACATCCAAATAAGAGATGGAAATGAAATAAGGTAATCTGAAAGAAATCAGGTGCAAGTTACTCCTTGCCAAAGTAGAGCATTAGAATATAGCCATAAGATAATTATCTACTTGCAAAATAAAACAAAATTGAGTCCCTATTCTCTCTTTCATCCCTCTTCCATTTCCTTCCATCTCTCCCCTCACCCTGTGCTTATCTCCTCCTCCTCTCTTGCTGGGGTTGCTCCACAGACTCCTGCCTCTCAGCCTGCATTCCCATCTTTTCTCAATAGAATGTTCTCTTTGTTTCTAGTCACAACTACTCATCCCACCATTTCCTACAAAACTCCTGCAGGATACCACTGCAAACACTTGTCTTATTTGGACTGGTAGGCAGCCTTCATGGATATTCATCTTGTGTTGTCCTTTGGACTTTAAGCTCTTGGAGAAGCAGAACTAGTGCCTCTCTTTGTCTTTATTTACCACATTTAGTCTTATTTGTCCTACCTTTGGAGAAGTTAGTAGGCAATATTTTTGACAAAATAACAGACTTCCGACCAGAGCAATTGAGTTTAGTAAGATATAATCCCAGGGTACTCAATGTCTTATAGTGCCTGCCCGTGAAAAGTAAAAGACATTTTGGGGCGACATTTGATCCCCCTATGTGCTCAAAATACAAAGGAGTTTAAATGTCAACCAAGTTTTAGGTTACTTACAGACAA
Organism: Spermophilus citellus; assembly: GCF_964194105.1. NCBI lineage: Eukaryota > Metazoa > Chordata > Mammalia > Rodentia > Sciuridae > Spermophilus > Spermophilus citellus. The sequence continues at coordinate 147,011,362 of NC_138183.1, read as the reverse complement.
GCTTTCCACTTCAGTGATTTCAGAAATTGGGTGGATTGTTCTTTGTCTCATAAAGAATTCATTTTTAAGATGCTGATGGCCTAGCTCTGGCTCCTGGCCAGCTCCAGGAAGTGTGGTTCACAAGCCATCAGGCCTGTGCATACTCCGCATTCCATGGGTAATGCAATTCTGGACTCAAATCGATTCCAGAAGTCTGATCTTCAGAGAGGGGCCAACGCTCTGAGCTTGTTGAGCAGCCCCCTCTGGTCTCCCCCTGCCCACCATCTCAATCAGCCTGGGAGGGTTAAGCAGTCAATCAAGGAGCTAAGCGAGCAGTTTGGTGAGACCAAAGTTGCAGGGATCTGAACAAGTTGATGAGCTTGGCAGCTTGTGTTTGAAGAATTTGTTTCATGTTTTGGATAAAGTCTGGGAATTTATCCTTCAAAATTCCTTAGATTTAGTAACATGTCAATGCACTGTGTTAATGCAAGGAGTTTCTTTCTCTTTTTTCTTTTCTTTTTCTTTCTTTCTCTCTCTCTTTTTTTAAGGTTAAAAGCCGCCTTCCTTTTTAAGTATGAGTAATCCATCCAAATCCTGCCTAAAGGAACAAAAGGGATGCCGGTAATTTTCTCTTTCACAAAATGCAGAGACTTCCTCTCTGTCCTCTCCAAGTACCATTCTATGAACTGAAGGGAAATTACACTCCTCACCATTGAAAAAGAGATTATGCAAAATGAGAAGGGAAAACCAATCGCCATAATACAAATACAAATTCCAGCTTAATTCCTCGCATCAGGGAGAGCCCTGTGCCTTTTCTTTCCAGATGTGGGTGTATATCCACATCAGCCTTTTATTTTATTTTTTATAAAAAATTCTATTATCTGATATTTTTAAGAACCCACACAGAAGAGAGTCCTCCCTAGGAACATCATGAGCTCCAGCTCTGAGCCCTAGATCTTACTTAACCCTCCTCTTTCTCTTAAATGTGGAGCATTTCTACTGAATCACTTGACTTGCAGCACCAAAATCCAAGGATTCTTTTTTAGGTAGTCCTTCCTCTTGATGATTCGGGGTGGATTATTCTATTCTTCCTCCTTTCCTTACAGGTATATGTAAGTAGTAGGTGTGATTTACTCTTCAGTGTGATGAGGGGTTGGGGGCAGAAGCCTCTTTAATTTCCGTCCCAGACATCAGCACTGCCCGGCTCATGAGCCTTTGCGTGCTCTGTGGAATGTCTCAGGGGTTCATGCCAGGACCACAACAAGGCAGGGAAGTTTGAATTAACTCTTCAGTAGAATCCTTGTAGAGCTGGATTTGGGAAGGAAGATCAGCAATCCAAAAGGAATGAGTTCAAATATTTTGTGTTGTAGGCAAATTCATCTTCCTATTCTGCTTTCCTGTGGTCAATATCATGTCAATTTGCACAGCTTCAGTGTTGACACCTAAATGCTGAAGAGAATGATGGGTCCCACAAGAGGCCAGAATAGAGGTACATGTTGGTTCCAGATTATTTAAAATATTCATTTTCTTATTTATGAATTAATCTACAGCATTGGGTGAATTTCTGCTCTGCAAAAAACACTATGCAAGGGAATGAGGATAATTGTAAATTTGAATTGTTCCCTGACCTCCAATTGCTTATAGTTAATTTGAGGCCACAGAAAGGGTATTCTGTGACCTGTACGACAGTGCACTATCATTTTGTTTGAAAGAATACATAAATATAAGTTGAGTCTTGGTTTTGAAGTCTATAGTGTTAAGACATAGATTCGACTCAATGACTAATAATAACTCAAAAAAACCCCACCACCCAAATAGCTTAAGAAAGTTACACTCCTTCTTTTCTTCACCAAAAATAAATGTATGAAAAGGCTAGTAGTATAGCTTCATGAGTCAATGGGAACCTGGGCTCCCTCTATGCCCTTTCATACTTCTGGCTTCTATTTCATGACCAAAAATATCTGCTTATGCTCCATCCATCACATGCACATCTGGCCACCAGGAAGGAGGAGAAGGGAGAAGAGACAATTCCTTTCATTAAAAGCAATTCCCAGTAGAATACCAATACCTGATTGGATAGAAATTTGTCACATGACCACATCTTACTGCAAAGGAGGCTGGGAAATGAAGTTGGTATTGGAAGTTACATTACTGAGAAAGAAGAGGATAGTCTGTGCCATAGATAGTCCTGAGTTGAACCCCAGTTGTGCCATTTACCAGCTCTCTGATATCAAAGAAATTAGTTACTCAAACCTCAGTCTTCTTATCATTAAAATGGGACGATAATAGCAATCATACATGGTTACTATAGGAGTTAAATAATATCATGAGTTGTAAGATCTGACACACAGCCTAATTATAGCTTCCCAATTAGTAGAATTTGCTATTTTCAGTAGGAGTGTTGAAGGACAGAGAAGAGAATATCAATCACAGCTGAGAGTATCAGGAAAGGTCTCATAAAAGTCACCATTGGCAGATAAAATAATCATATGTATGATTCTCTTGTAGTTTTCATTTAAGTAAAAACCACATCTCAAACCAGAAACAGCAGCTGGCACAGTTGTCTCTCATGTACCTTTCTTGAGGGCCTATTTGCCAGTTCATGTCTGCAGCTTTGGGGTCCACCCAATCTTCTCCATTTACTTCCTACAACTATCACATGGCTCAGGCCCCTTTCATATTCTACCTGGTTTGATCCAGTAGCCTCTTAGCTGTTTGCCTATATCCAGTTTGCTTGGTTTTTACACTGTCCTCTACCTTCCCCTCACCCCAAGAGTGACCTTCAATGTTTTCTTTTGAAAATTTTATAGTTTTATGTTTTAAAATTTTATATATTATCCATACTGAGTTAATTTTTTATAACACATGATGTGTAGATTGAAGTTCATTTTTTAATCTGTGTGTCTTTAATTGTTACAATAGCATTTGTTGAATAAACAAAAACTATCCTACTCCATTGAAATAACTTTGTGTCTTGTCAAAAAATAGTTGGCCATATTTTTGTAGGTCTGTTTCAAGGCATTTTTGGTGCCTCACTGATCTATATTGATCTATGTCCTTTTTTTAAAAAAATTTATTTGTTTTAATTAGTTATACATGACAGTAGAATGCATTTTGCACTTTGATATATTATACATAGATGGGATATAATTTCTCATTTTTCTGAGTGTAAATGTTGCAGAATCATATTGGTCATGCAATCACATATATACATACAGTAATGATGTCTGTTTCATTCTACTATCTTTCCTATCCCCACATCCCCTCCCTGCCCGCCCATCACTTCCCTCTACCTAATCTAAGGTAATGCTATTCTTCCCTAGTGCCCCCACTCCCACTGCCTTATTATGAATTAGCATCCAAATATTAGAGAAAACATTTGGCCTTTGGTTTTTTTGGGATTGGCTTATTTCACTTAGCATGATATTCTCCAATTCCAACCATTTAGTGGCAAATTCCATAATTTCACTCTTCTTTAAAGCTGAGTAACAATCCATTGAGTGTATATACCACATTTTCTTTATCCATTCATCTATAGAATGGTATTGGAACCAACCTAGGTTGGTTCCATAGTCTAGTTATTGTGAATTGAGCTGCTATAAACATTGATGTGGCTGCATCTTTATAATATGCTGATTTTAAGTCCTTTGGGTATAAACTAAGAAGTGGGATAGTTGGGTCAAATGGTGATTCCATGCCCAATTTTCTGAGTAATCTCCATACTGCTTTCCATAGTGATTGCACCAATTTGCAGTCCCACCAGCAATGTATGAGCGTACCTTTTTCCCCACATCCTCGCCAACATTTATTGTTGCCTGTATTCTTGATGATTGCCATTTTGATAAGAGTGAGATGAAATCTTAGAGTAGTTTTGATTTGCATTTCTCTTACTAGAGATGTTGAACACTTTTTCATATATTTGTCGATCAGTTGTATTTCTTCTTCTGTGAAGTATCTGTTCAGTTTCTTAGCCCCTTTATTGATTGGGTGATTTGTTTTTTTGGTGTTAGGTTTTTTGAGTTCTTTATATATCCTAGAGAATAATGCTTTATCGGAGGTGGATAATGGTAAAGATTTTCTCCCAATCTATAGGCTCTCTCCTCACTTTATTGTTTCCTTTGCTGAGAAAAAGCTTTTTAATTTGAATTCATCCCATTTATTAATTCTTGATTTTATTTCTTGAGCTTTAGAAGTCTTATTAAGGAAAATGAAAACTACAGAACACTAAAGAAACAAATTGAAGAAAACCTCAGAAAATGGAAATATCTCCCGTGCTCCTGAATAGACAGAATTAATATTGTCAAAATGGCCATACTACTAAGAGCATCATACAGATTTAATGCAATTCCTATTAAAATCCCAATGACATTCTTCATAGAATTAGAAAAAGCAGTCATGAAATGTATTTGGAAAATAAGAGACCCAGAATAGCTAAAGCAATCCTTAGCAAGAAAAGTGAAGTGGGAGGCATCACAATATCAGACCTTAAACTATACTACAGAGCTACAGTAACAAAATCGGCATGGTATTGGCACCAAAATAGACATCTAGACCAATGGTACAGAATAGAGGACACAGAGACTAACCCACATAAATATGGTTATGTCATACTTGACAAAGGTGCCGAAAACATTCACTGGAGAAAAGATAGTCTGTTCAGTAAATGGTGCTGGCAAAACTGAAAATCCAAATGTAGCAAAATGAAATTAAATCTCTGTATCTCATCAAAAACCAACTCAAAGTGGATCAAAGACTTAGGCACTAGAATAGTGACCCTGCGCCTAATAGAAGAAAAAATAGGCCCAAATCTTTACCACATCGGCCTAGGATCTATGTCCTTTTAGTAATACCTCACTGTCGTGATTATATTTCTATGTAATAACTCAAAGCCAGGTTATGCTGTTTCTCTACCTTTACTCCTCTTGTTAAAATTGTTTTGGATATTATTTTTTTTTGCTTTTTGTTTTTTGGTACTAGGAGTGCTTTAACCACTGAGCCACATCCCCAGACCCCCCGCTTTTAAAAAAAATTATTATTATTATTATTATTATTTTAAAATTTTGAGGCAGGGTCTCACTAAGTTGCTTAGGGCCTCAGTAATTTGCTGAGACTGGCTTTGAACTTGTGATCCTCCTGTCTCAGCCTCTCAAGTCAATGGGATTACAGTTGCAAACCACTGTACTGGCTCCTTTTATATATAACATTTAGCATTAACTTGTCTATTTTTACAAAGAATCCTTCTGATATTTTGATAGTTATTGCTTAAAACTAATAGATGAATTTAGGGAAGATTGGTACCATTACTGTTGTATTAGTCTTCTTTTCATTAATATAATTAAGGACCCAAGGTAGCTAATTTTATAAATAAAATATGTTTATTTAGCTTACAGTTTTGGAGTTGCAAGGCAATGCACCTGCCTGAGGTGGAAGGACATGTGGTAGCCATCAATCCTATATTGATATAGGAAGCCAGAGACCTGAGAGGGAGTCGACTTCGACTTTTATAACAAACTCTCTCATTAGAACTAGGGGTTTGCATGAGAAACTACTTTAATCCCTTCTGAAAGTCGGCCACCAGGGACATACTACCAGTCCCCACTTCTTAAAGATCCTACCACTCAACATTACCACACTGGGACTAAACCTCCAACACATATATACCCAGGAGAAAAACCACATCTGAACACTGGTAACTAAGTTACCCTGGTAACTATGTTGAATCTCCTGAACCTGGATCACAATATACCTCTACACTTATTTACCTACTTATTTAGGTAGGACTTTGATATTTTACAGTTTTGGGTTTGTAGATTTCATACAGGACTTGTTGGATTTATGACTATTTCATTTTGGGGGTGATTGGTATGATGTGATTTTTGTTTTCTAGTATTTCATTGCTAGCATACAGAAATATGTCTGAATTTTGTGTGTTGGCTTTGTATCCTTTGTTAAATTACTTATTGGTTCTATGAGAGTTTGGCAGGTCAGTGGGGTTTTCTTTGTAGAAAAATTGCATCATCTAAAAGTATGGATCATATTACTTCTTCCTTTCTGAACTATATGCCTATTGTTTTCTTTTCCTGCATTATTGACTGGCTTAGGCTTCAGGTACTATGAAAGTCAGGGTAAGAGCAGACATCCTTGCCTTAAGCTTATTTTTCAGGTGGAAGCATTCTTTACACATTTTTGGATTTGAAGTGCTAAATTCTTTTTTTTTATTGGTTGTTCACACCATTACAAAGCTCTTGACATATCATATTTCATACATTAGAATCAAGTGGGTTATGAACTCCCATTTTTACCCCAAATACAGATTGCAGAATCACATCGGTTACACATCACATTTTTACATACTGCCATGTTAGTGACTGTTGTATTCTGCAACCTGAATAGTATCCTCTACTATCCCCCCTCCCCTCCCCTCCCATCTTCTCTCTCTACCCCATCTACTGTAATTCATTTCCCTCCATGTTTGTTATCCCATTCCCCTCATAACCTCTTATATGTAATTTTGTATAACAATGAGGGTCTCCCTCCATTTCCATGCAATTTCCCTTTTTTCTCCCTTTCCCTCCCACCTCATGTCTCTGTTTAATGTTAATCTTTTCTTCCTGCTCTTCCTCCCTGTTCTGTTCTTAGTTGCTCTCATTATATCAAAGAAGACATTTGGTATTTGTTTTTTAGGGATTGGCTAGCTTCACTAAGCATAATCTACTCTAGTGCCATCCATTTCCCTGCAAATTCTGTGATTTTGTCATTTTTTAGTGCTGCGTAATACTCCATGGTGTATAACTGCCACATTTTTTTATCCATTCATCTATTGAAGGACATCTGGGTTGATTCCACAGTCTAGCAATTGTGAATTGTGCTGCTATGAACATTGATGTGGCAGTATCCCTGTAGTGTGCTCTTTTAAGGTCTTCAGGAAATAGTCCAAGAAGGGCAATAGCTGGGTCAAATGGTGGTTCCATTCCCAGCTTTCCCAGGAATCTCCATACTGCTTTTCAAATTGGCCGCACCCGTTTGCAGTCCCACCAGCAGTGTACAAGAGTACCCTTTTCCCCACATCCTCGCCAGCACTCATTGTTGTTTGACTTCATCATGGCTGCCAATCTTACTGGGGTGAGGTGGTATCTTAGGGTGGTTTTGATTTGCATTTCCTTGACTGCTAGAGATGGTGAGAATTTTTTCATGTACTTGTTGATTGATTGTATGTCCTCTTCTGTGAAGTGTTTGTTCAGGTCCTTGGCCCATTTGTTGATTGGGTTTGTTTCATTCTGCTTCGGCTTTGTTTTATCCTATCTTATTGGGTTACGTTACCTTTATAGTAGATTAGAATCTAGTAAAAAACAAACCGAAAAACTGTTAAGTAAATTGTTAGAGGTCCAAACTATGGTAGAAAAAACGCTAGGTCAAGCAAAAGAGAAGGTCTCTCAAGCTAGTCAGACAGAGGAAAATTTAAAGAAAGAAAGCTTAGAGGAAAAACAGCCATCAGGTGGAGAATTACAACAGGAGGTTGCTACTAACTCCGTTCTATCACCAGAGGGCGTAATTCAACCAACAGCTCCATCTACCGCTGAGCGGCCCTCAACTCCCATAGTTGATGGACGGAATTCTGAGGCAGGACCCCAAAGATTAGCATGCCCTGTACTTGAGCAGGCAGGAGGGCAACGAATTCACCGTGCTTTAGATTTCAAAACAGTAAAGCAATTAAAGGAGGCTGTAAGAACCTATGGGCCGCAAGCTCCCTTCACGATAAGCATGGTCGAATCTGTTACCAACTTGGACATGACACCAGCAGATTGGGCTAACATGTGTCGATCTGTGCTAAATGGAGGACAATATTTGTTATGGAAGGTTGCCAATGAGGAATTTTGCATGGAGACAGCTAGGTGAAATGCAGAAGCCGGTTACCCTCAAAGAAATATAGATATGCTATTGGGAAAGGGACCTTATGAGGGTCAAAGACAGCAAATTGAATATGACCCTGGCGTATACGCACAAATTGCTGTAGATGCAGTTAGGGCATGGAAAACTTTACAGGGGCATGGAGATTTACAAGGTCAATTATCTAAGGTAATACAAGGAACTAATGAACCTTACGCTGAATTTGTAGATAGACTTATCCAGACAGCCTCTAGAATATTTGGAAATACAGAACAGGCAATGCCATTTATAAAACAACTGGCTTATGACCAAGCAAATCATTGCTGCAGAGAGGTCATTAGACCATGGAGACATGAAGATTTAAACACATATATTAAATTATGTAGAGACATTAATGAACAAGGACAAGTCTTAGCAGCAGTACAACAGGCTTTAGATGCCAGGCCAAAAACATGCTATAATTGTAATCAAACAGGACATTTTAAAAGGAGTTCCCCCATAAGAGGAGGGTTTAACAAAGCTGGGTATCAAAGGAATAGAATACCGGGTATTTGCCCACGATGCCATAGAGGGAAACATTGGGCTAATGAATGCCGTTCTCAAACCACCATAGAGGGTATTCCGTTATCAAAAAACGGACAAGGACCAAGTGTTTACCCACGATATCGTGGAGAAAGGTATCAGGCTCCATTGCCAAAAAACGGACTAGAGGGCCCAATGCCCCGGGGCCCCAAACCACAAATATATGGGGCAATGGAGGAACCCAGCAGCACCATCAAGGTAGTGCCCAGGACGCATTATCCATTAAATCCCTCATCAGACAAACTAGAGGGAGCGCAGGGTTGGACATCTGCGCCTCTGCCAGAGCAGTACTAACTCCAGAGATGGGAGTTTAAATCATTCCCACAGGAGTAAAAGGACCTCTTCCCCAGGGAACAGTAGGCTTATTATTGGGACGCAGTTCTTCTACACTAAAAGGACTTATGATAAGTCCTGGGGTAATTGATCCCGATTATGAGGGTGAAATAAAAATTATAGCTAGTTCTCCCAGAGGTATATCAGTAATTTCACCAGGAGATAGAATAGCACAGTTATTAATAATACCCAGCCTGCATGATAAATTTTCCAGTTGTAATGTAGAAAGAGGTTCCAAGGGATTAGGCTTCACAGGTGTAGATTGGGCTATGCTGTCTTCAAATTTAGATTCTCGCCCAATGCTAAAATTAAATATTCAAGGACATGACTTTAATGGGCTGCTGGACACAGGAGCTGACCTCAGCATCATATCTCCTCAAGAATGGCCAAAACATTGGCCATTACAACAAGCCACTCAAACGCTTCGAGGCCTAGGAGTGGCAACAAATCCCCATAGAAGTGCTATGGTATTAGATTGGAGGGATCCTGAAGGATGTGAAGGAACTGTACAGCCCTATGTATTGGATCATCTTCCCGTAAATTTATGGGGACGAGATGTCCTAGATCAATTAGGATTGACATTAACAAATAACATCCATCCTAACACGCCCACTACTAGGGCTAAACAAGGCTTTAGGAAAGAAAAAAGATTAAGAGAACAAGAACAAGGTATGACAGCACCTATTCAAATAGATCAAGAAATAAATAGACATGGATTGGGTTTTCAGAAAGGGCCACTGAGACAATCAAAATTACTTGGAAATCAGAAAGACCAGTGTGGGTTCCTCAGTGGCCCCTGACTAAAGAAAAGATACAAGTAGCCCATGACTTGGTCAGACAACAATTAGCGGAAGGACATATACAACCTTCCGTATCCCCCCATAATACTCCCATCTTTGTCATTAAAAAGAAATCTGGTAAATGGAGATTATTACAAGATTTAAGAGCCATTAATAATGAGATGGTTATTATGGGACCTGCTCAATCAGGGATTCCCCAATTGTCTGCTTTACCAAAAACCTGGCATGTTTTAGCTATAGATATTAAAGATTGTTTTTTTTCAATTCCAATTCATCCCGAGGATAGTCCACATTTTGCATTTACTATCCCTGCCCTGAATCATGAAGGTCCTGATCAGAGATATGAATGGAAAGTACTCCCTCAAGGGATGGCTAACAGCCCAACTATGTGTCAAATTTATGTTAATAAAGCAATCCAGCCACTTAGAAATCAAAATCCTGAACTACAAATATTTCACTATATGGATGATGTGTTATTGGCACATAAAGATAAAAACACATTGCTAGAATGTTATGCCACACTTACAAACTTATTGAAAAATTATAATCTAGAGATAGCAATAGATAAAGTACAATTAAATCTTCCAATTAATTATTTAGGAGTTCTATTATCCTCAACCATGGTCCGTCCACCAAAAATTCAAATACGAGTAGATCAACTCAAATCACTTAATGACTTTCAAAAGTTATTGGGAGACATAAATTGGATAAGGCCTCATCTAGGCATACCAACAGGAGAGTTAGGACCTTTATTTGATATTCTGAAAGGTCCATCAGATCCAAATTCACCCCGCATGTTAATGCCTGAAGCAAGAAAAGCATTAAAAATCATTGAAACATATATGGAAAATATGCATTTGGATAGAATTGATATAAGTTTACCTTTATTATTTATTGTACTACCAACAAAAAATATTCCTACAGGAGTATTTTGGCAAGAAGGTCCATTATTGTGGATACATTTATCTTATTCTCCTAACACTATTCTTACTAGATATCCTGAGGCTATAGGACAATTAATACTCAAAGGAATAAAAGCAGCAAAGGGAGTGTTTGGGATTTCTCCCAATAAAATTATTACTCCATATACTATGGATCAAATTGATGAGTTAGCTAATGAGTTAAATACTTGGGCAATAATCATGTGTAAAACTAGTGTTTCATTTGATAATCACTTACCATCTAATCCTTTGTTGTCTTTTTGGTCTAAGCATCCTGTAGTTTTTCCAAAAATGACAAGAAAAACCCCTATCATAAATGCTCCAAATATATTCACTGATGGGTCAAACAATGGTACAGCAGCAGTAGTTACTCCTGATCAAACTTTTACATTTTTAGTACCCAAACAATCAGCTCAAAAGGTAGAGCTTAATGCAGTATTACAAGCTTTTATGATATTTAAAGATTCTGTATTTAATTTATTTTCTGATAGTCAGTATGTAGTTAATGCTATAGTATCCCTTGAAGATGCTGGTAGGATTTCACCTTCTTCTACTGTTTTCTCTTTGTTTTCCGATATACAAAGTCTAATCTGGGACCGAAAAGATCCATTCTTTATAGGACATATCAGGGCACATACAGGATTGCCTGGAGCCCTTAGTATGGGCAATGAACTAGCAGATAAATCTACACGACATACATATTTTCTCCACAATAGAAGAAGCTATAAATTTTCATAAAAGGTTCCATGTCAATGCTAATACTTTACAAAAGCGTTTTAAAATAACTAAAGAACAAGCCAGACATATAATAAAACAATGTCAAAATTGTGTGACATTTTTACCACAAGTTAATCTTGGAGTCAATCCTAGAGGACTGATATCTAACCATATTTGGCAGATGGACGTCACACACTTGCCAGAATTTGGAAAATTAAAATATTTACATGTTACAGTTGATACTTCTTCCGGATTTTTGATGGGCTCCCTTCATGCCAGAGAAAAAACTAAAGATGTTATAGCTCATTGCTTACAAAATTTTGCCACTGTGGGCGTTCTAAAACAGTTAAAAACGGACAATGGTCCTGGTTATACTTCCACCTCTTTTAAACAATTTTGCTCATCATTTGGCATTACTCACATAACAGGAATTCCATACAATCCACAAGGACAAGGCAGAGTTGAAAGAGCTCATCAAACTATTAAAATGTACTTATTAAAACAAAAGGAGGGAATTGGAAAGGGGTATATATCCCCCAAAGATAAACTTAAAATAAGCCTTTTTACTCTAAACTTTTTAAATTTGGATTCATCGGCACTTAGTGCTGCGGAAAGACATTTGTATCCAAAAAATGTACATAAGCCTAAGGTACTTTGGAAAGATATTCTAACAGGACAATGGAAAGGCCCAGATCCAGTGATAGTCTGGAATCGGGGCTCTGTCTGTGTTTTTCCACAGGAGGAACAGCAACCGATTTGGATTCCAGAGAGATTAACTAAAACAATTTCTACAGAAAAAGAAGATGATTTGACTCAAATCCATAACAGCTGATATCCAGAGCTCCAGCTTGGCTATTCTTACATCTGTGACAGTGATTAACCAAGGTGTTTTTTTTCAATATCTATTTTATTATTGCATTTTTCCCACATCATAAAGTTCTATTTTATTTTTGAGCTCATACAAACCTAGGTTAATGTTTTTCTGATCAGTTTTATTTTTTGACTGTGGAGTTTTTAAACATTGCAATGGAGATTTCACCTACGTATAGCTACAAGGCCTTTATTTACTATTGTCTTATCTGTTGTATGTTGTGTGCACACTTCTGTTTTCTGTTGTATGTTTGTATGTGTGTGTGTCCATATTTCTTATATGAGGAGTGCTCATGAAAAAATGGATCCGAATTTTTTCTTTATTCACGTGATTTATATGGTTTAATTTAAATTAGGTGAACAGCTGTTAATGATTGTTTTTAAAGATGGTTAACAGATCTGTTTGTTTATTAATTTAAATTAGGTAAACAGCTGTTAAGGATTGTTTTTAAAGGAGTTTAACAGATCTGTTTGTTTACTTTCACCTTTCCTTTTCATTATATTTAATAATTCTGTTCAGGATAATGTCTCTTTAGCATCATTGCCAGAATTTCCATCTCTATCCCAATTCCGGTGAAGACTAAGATAAAACCAAACTACAGCTTCTATGATAGCTATCACAGTAAACTGTATAAACTGATGCATCAATGAATATAACTCAACAAGTAATGCTCAATCAAGGACTTGATTTACTTTGGGAGGAAATGGACATATTGATAGACTCCTCCGATTTGAACTGCCTGCAGAACTTGCCTGGACTATATATCAGTTACATGCATTATGAAATATCGTCTGGTGCAGCGAATTGTGGTACTGCTGGCATATCTTTGCTGATGGTGTCACCAGTGATGCAATTTCCTTGCCAGCTCACCCCATGTTAATTGTGGTAATGCTGGCATATCTTTGCTGATGGTGTCACCAGTGACGCAATTTTTCCAAAGGAGCCATCAATTGGCTTGGTGTCGTGGCATTTCTGTATCCTCCTCCCTTCTACTAGTGATGGTCTAAATTTGGGGGCCAACAGAGGTGAGGCAAAGAACCTCACCCCCCCACTGGCACCAAGGCTAAATTTGGGGGCCAACAAAGGTGAGGCAAGAACCTCATCCCCCCACTGGTGCATAGGCCTATCCACAAGCATGGCTGAATGCTGGACCGGTAGTCAGTGACGGGTTGATCTGATTGCAGTGGATTCAACCTAAGCCAGGAAGCTGACGCCTAAAGGTCAGTTCTCCCATGACGGGTAAGAACCATATGTTGAATTGGACAACCTACCAGGCACGGTCCCTAGCCACATTGCCTGTTGCTTAATTAAACAGAAGCGGGCAAATGCTAGGAGCCACAAGCAAATAATATGATGCATGATGCCTTTGGTTGTAAGGTGACATGCCAGCTAGCCACTGAGATGATATGATTATGTTAAGATTTACATTCATATGGAAATTGGACTCCTGCTGTTAACCTTGGCCTGCTACGGGACTCATGTTACGGGACTCCTGGAGAGTTCCCATTGGTTGGGGAAGGATAGTAGGAGGGAATTCCAGGGGAGTTCCGGGGGGGCGCCCCCGGTTCCAGGGCCGGTTCCGGTAGACGCGCGTGGGGGTGGACCGATTCTGACTTGCCGGCGCCTACGGAGTATTGGCGGCTTTTTCAAAAATAAAGTTTTGTTCCTGCTTGAGTGGCTTGTGATTCTGTGCCCAGCCAAGACTGCGGCACCTATCCATGAACAGGGTATATTTTTCCATCTTCTAAGATCTTCTTCTACTTCTCTCTTTAGGGTTCTGTCGTTTTCATTGTATAAATCTTTCACCTCTTTTGTTAGGTTGATTCCCAAGTATTTTATTTTTTTTGAGGATATTGTGAATGGAGTGTTTTTCCTCATTTCCGTTTCAGAAGTTTTGTCGCTGATATACAGAAATGCCTTTGATTTATGCGTGTTGATTTTATATCCTGCCACTTTGCTGAATTCATTTATTAATTCTAGTAGTTTCTTTGTAGACCCTTTTGGGTCTTCTAGGTATAGAATCATGTCATCTGCAAATAGTGATAATTTAAGTTCTTCTTTTCCAATTTTTATGCCTTTAATTTCTTTCGTCTCTCTAATTGCTCTGGCCAGTGTTTCGAGAAATATATTGAATAGAAGTGGAGATAGAGGGCATCCCTGTCTTGTTCCGGATTTTAGAGGGAATGCCTTTAACTTTTGTCCATTCAGAATGATGCTAGCCTGAGGCTTAGCATAGATAGCTTTTACAATGTCAAGGTAAGTTCCTGTTATCCCTAGTTGTTCTAATGTTTTGAACATAAAGGATTGCTGTACTTTGTCGAATGCTTTCTCTGCATCTATCGAGATGATCATATGGTTCTTATCTTTAAGTCTGTTGATGTGGTGAATAACATTTATTGATTTCCGTATATTGAACCATCCTTGCATCCCAGGGATGAATCCTACTTGATCATGGTGCACAATGTTTTTGTTGTGTTTTTGTATTCGATTCGCCAGAATTTTATTGAGGATTTTTGCATCTAGGTTCATTAGAGATATTGGTCTGTAGTTTTCTTTCTTTGAGGTGTCTTTGTCTGGTTTCGGAATCAGGGTGATGTTGGCCTCATAGAATGAATTTGGAAGAGCTCCCTCTTTTTCTATTTCCTGAAATAACTTGAAAAGTATTGGTATTAATTCTTCTTTAAAGGTTTTGTAAAACTCCGCTGTATACCCATCAGGTCCTGGGCTTTTCTTGGTTGGTAGTCTTTTGATGGCTTCTTCAATTTCATCCATTGATATTGGTCTGTTCAAATTGTGTGTATCCTCCTGACTCAGTCTGGGCAAATCATATGACTTAAGAAATTTATCGATGTCTTCACTATCTTCTATTTTATTGGAATATAGGTTTTCAAAATAATTTCTAATTGTCTTCTGTATTTCTGAAGCATCTGTTGTGATATTGCCTTTTTCATCCCGTATGTTAGTAATTTGAGTTCTCTCTCTTCTTCTCTTCATTAGCATGGCTAAAGGTCTGTCAATCTTATTTATTTTTTCAAAGAACCAACTTTTAGTTTTGTTAATTTTTTCAGTAGTTTCTTTTGTTTCAATTTCATTGATTTCCGCTCTGATTTTAATTATTTCTTGCCTTCTGCTACATTTGCTGTTGTTTTGCTCTTCCTTTTCTAGGGCTTTGAGATGAAGTGTGAGCTCATTTATTTGTTGGTTTTTTCTTTTTTTGAGGAATGACCACCAGGCGATGAATTTTCTTCTTAAAACTGCTTTCATTGTGTCCCATAGATTCCGATATGTTGTGTCTGTATTTTCATTTATCTCTAAGAATTTTTTGATATCCTCCTTTATGTCTTCTGTAACCCATTGATCATTCAGTAACATATTGTTCATTTTCCAAGTGATGTAGGATTTTTCCTTCCTTCTTTTATCATTGATTTCCAGTTTCATTCCATTATGATCAGATAAAATGCAAGGTATTATCTCCACCCCTTTATATTTACTGAGGGTTGCCCTATGGCATAATATATGGTCTATTTTTGAGAAGGATCCATGTGCTGCTGAGAAAAAAGTATATCCATTTGATGATGGTTGATATATTCTATATATGTCAGTTAAGTCTAGGTTATTGATTGTGATATTGAGTTCTATAGTTTCTTTATTCAACTTTTGTTTGGAGGATCTGTCCAATGGTGAGAGAGGTGTGTTGAAGTCACCCATAATTATTGTGTTGTGGTCTATTTGATTCTTGTACTTGAGGAGAATTTGTTTTATGAATGTCGCAGCACCATTATTTGGTGCATAAATATTGATAATTGTTATGTCTTGTTGGTGAATGGTTCCTTTTAACAGTATATAATGACCTTCTTTATCCCTTTTGATTAACTTAGTCTTGAAGTTGATTTTATTCGATATGAGGATGGCCACCCCTGCTTGCTTACGAGGACCGTGTGCGTGGTATATTGTTTCCCATCCTTTCACCTTCAGCCTGTGTATGTCTTTTCCAATCAGATGTGTCTCCTGGAGGCAGCATATTGTTGGATTTGTTTTTTTAATCCATGATACCAGCCTATGTCGCTTTATTGGAGAGTTTAAGCCATTAACATTCAGAGTTACTATTGATATATCGTTTGTACTTCCATCCATGTTTGATTGTTTATCCTTTTTTAAAAAAAATTTAGTTTGTTTCTCCATGATTATCTTTCCCCTCGCCCTCTGTCTTTACTGAGGCACTTCCCACTGATGGTTTTGGTTATTGTTTTTCATTTCTTCCTTGTGTAGTGTTTTGCTCAAAATGCTTTGCAATGCTGGTTTTCTGGCTGCAAATTCTTTTAACTTTTGTTTATCATGAAAGATTTTTATTTCGTTGTTATACCTGAAGCTTAATTTTGCTGGATACAGAATTCTTGGTTGGCATCCATTGTCTTTCAGTGTTTGAAATACATTGTTCCATGACCTTCATGCTTTCAGTGTCTGTGATGAAAAATCCGTTGTTAACCTTATTGGTTTACCCCTGAATGTAATCTGTCTCCTTTCTCTTGTAGCTCTTAATATTTTCTCTTTGTTCTGTATATTGGATATCTTCATAACAATGTGTCTTGGCGTTGGTCTACTGTGATTTTGTGTGCTCGGTGTCCTGTATGCATGTTCAATTTGTATATCTGTTTCCTTTTTTATTTCTGGAAAGTTTTCTGTAATTATTTCATTCAGCAGGTTACTCATTCCCTTGGTTTGAATCTCTGTACCTTCTTGTATCCCGATGACTCGTAAGTTTGGTTTTTTTATGTTATCCCAAATCTCTTGGATGTTTTTCTCGTGATTTTTTACCAGCCTTTCTGAGTTGGCTAGACTCTTTTCAAGATGATATATTTTGTCTTCATTATCTGACGTTCTGGCTTCTACTTTCTCCACTCTGTTAGTGATACTCTCAATTGAGTTTTTAATTTGGTTTATCGTTTCCTTCATTTCTAGAGTTATTGTTTGATTATTTTTTATAATCTCTATCTCCTGATAAAGATGCTTAACTTCTTCTTTTATCTGTTTATGTAATTCATTCTCAATGTGTTCTTTCGCTGCTTGAATTTGCTGTCTTGTATCCTCTTTAAGGTTCCATTCCATCTGTCTAAGGTGTTCCTTGAGTTCTTTATATGACCATTTTTCTGATGACTCTAGGTCCTCCTGAATATTTAGGCTGTCCTGCAATGTTTGTACTCCTTTTCTTCCTTGCTTTTTGAAGCTGCTCATGTTACTTCTTGTTCTGTTTGACAGCTGAGTTACTGTTTACTCCTATAAATTTAATTCATGCTTGGGAGGAAAGGTATTAGAAGGGAAGGGAAGAAGTCACTAAAGAGAATGAGAGTAAGCAGGTAGAATTCAAGGAAGGGGGGATAAGAGAAATGAAAAGATAAAAGAAGAAAAAAATAGGAAATAAAAAAAGAAAAAAAATTAAAAAAATAATAATAAAAAATTAAAATTAAAATTAGAAGAAAAAAATTTAAAAAAATTGTAAAAAAAAATTAAAAGAACAAGAAAGAAAAATGAAAATGAAAGAAAAACCCAAATCAAAAAAAAAGGGAAAAGAAAAAAAGAAAAAAAAACTAATAAATGCAGTCTTAGAGTTTGATTAACTTCTCTTCCAGTAGGTGGTGCTGTGGCCACCAGGCCAAGTTTCTTCTGTCAATACGCGGGAACCAATCACTGTGCAGCAGCTCCTCCCAGACTGGGCGAGTCTCCAATCCTGAGTGCCTAGGGCCTCCTCTTGTGTCTAGTCACTTCCCACTTTTCCTCTAGCCAGACCCCTCTCACGGATGCCGCTCATCACAATACTGGCTACACGCCAGGTCTGCTGCTCCCAGGAGCCCTGTTTTCATGAACAACTGGGCACACTCTTCCAGTTTGCCATTCCCTCAGACCCTAAGTTTGTAGAGCTTGGGGCTGAGAATCCTCAACGAATTTTACTTGCCCTCCGGTGGCCACGCCCCCGGTAGCTGGTGCAAGAGACCTTAGCTGTCAGCCCTGATGGGAGCGGTAGTTCCACGCTGCGGGTCCCGCGCCACCTCTGATTCCCTCAGGCTGGCTGTTGCGCTCACAGGAGAGCTGGGAGGGGCCCTTATGGGAGAGCTAGGAGGAGCCCTTAAGGTTTCCCCAATGTGTGGAGAGGGAAGGCTAGGGGATTACACACCTGTATCCGCAGGTTTCAATGAAGTTATATCCTCCGCGGCAGTCTGATGACGTCAGTTCTCTGCCATAGTGGTGTCTCTTGCAAATGGTGACAGTTGGTTTCCCTTTGCTAGGCGACCAATGCAACGGGTGGGTCCTTACTGTCTCTCCCAAGCCCCGTTTCAAACCTGTGGCCACTACCTATGAAGGTTCGGTAGGCATTTACCTCCGTAGGATCAGAAGGGCTGACCAGTTGTTTCAGTCGGATGGATTAGTGCCGAGTCACAGGTGTTTGTCTGCGGGAAGCAGGCGAATGGGAGCTTGAATTCAGCCGATCCGGGCTCAGTGTGTGTTCTGAGAGGCCCAGAATGTTCGCCCCAGATCCACGTCAGCTCAGCATTGCCTAGTGATCCTTCCATAAGACATCACACTGGTCTGTTGCATTGATAATACACTGGTTGGATCTTTTCCAAGATCACAGAAGAGTCCCTGCCAAGGCAGAATATATGTTTCGCGTTCTGCTTTGTGATGCTTCCTTGCTTTTATTTAATTTTTTCAATAGTTTCTTTTGTTTCAATTTCATTGATTTCTGCTTTGATTTTAATTAATTCTTGCCTTCTGATACATTTGCTGTTGTTTTGCTCTTCCTTTTCTAGGGCTTTGAGATGAAGTGTGAGCTCATTTATTTCTTGGTTTTTCATTTTTTTAAGGAATGACCTCTAGGCGATGAATTTCCCTCTTAAAACTGCTTTCATTGTGTCCCATAGATTCCGATATGTTGTGTCTGTATTTTCATTTATCTCTAAGAATTTTTTGATATCCTCCTTTATGTCTTCTGTAACCCATTGATCATTCAGTAACATATTGTTCATTTTCCAAGTGATGTAGGATTTTTCCTTCCTTCTTTTATCATTGATTTCCAGTTTCATTCCATTATGATCAGATAAAATGCATGGTATTATCTCCACCCCTTTATATTTACTGAGGGTTGCCCTATGGCATAATATATGGTCTATTTTTGAGAAGGATCCATGTGCTGCTGAGAAAAAAGTATATCCATTTGATGATGGTTGATATATTCTATATATGTCAGTTAAGTCTAGGTTATTGATTGTGATATTGAGTTCTATAGTTTCTTTATTCAACTTTTGTTTGGAGGATCTGTCCAATGGTGAGAGAGGTGTGTTGAAGTCACCCATGATTATTGTGTTGTGGTCTATTTGATTCTTGAACTTGAGGAGAGTTTGTTTTATGAATGTCGCAGCACCATTATTTGGTGCATAAATATTGATAATTGTTATGTCTTGTTGGTGAATGGTTCCTTTTAACAGTATATAATGACCTTCCTTATCCCTTTTGATTAACTTAGTCTTGAAGTCGATTTTATTCGATATGAGAATGGCCACCCCTGCTTGCTTACGAGGACCGTGTGCGTGGTATATTGTTTCCCAACCTTTTACCTTGAGCCTGTGTATGTCTTTTCCAATCAGATGTGTCTCCTGGAGGCAGCATATTGTTGGATTTGTTTTTTTAATCCATGTTACCAGCCTATGTCGCTTTATTGGAGAGTTTAAGTCATTAACGTTTAGAGTTACTATTGATATATGGTTTGTACTTCCTGCCATGTTTGATTATTTATCTCTTTTTTTTCTAATTTAGTTTGTTTCTCCATGATTATCTTTCCCCCCATCCTCTGTCTTTACCGAGGCACTTCCCGCTGATGGTTTTGGTTATTGTTTTTCATTTCTTCCTCGTGTAGAGTTTTGCTCAAGATGCTTTGCAATGCTGGTTTTCTGGCTACAAATTCTTTTAGCTTTTGTTTATCATGAAAGATTTTTATTTCGTTGTCATATCTGAAGCTTAATTTTGCTGGATACAGAATTCTTGGTTGGCATCCATTGTCTTTCAGTGTTTTAAATACGTTGTTCCAGGATCTTCTCGCTTTCAGTGTCTGTGATGAAAAATCCGTTGTTAACCTTATTGGTTTACCCCTAAATGTAATCTGCCTCTTTTCTCTTGTATCTTTTAGTATTTTCTCTTTGTTCTGTATATTGGATATCTTCATAACAATGTGTCTTGGCGTTGGTCTACTATGATTTTCTGTGCTCGGTGTCCTGTATGCATGTTCAATTTGTATATCTGTTTCCTTTTTTATTTCTGGAAAGTTTTCTGTATTTATTTCATTCAGCAGTTTACTCATTGCCTTGGTATGAATCTCTGTGCCTTCCTCTATCCCGATGACTCGTAAGTTTGGTTTTTTTAAGTTATCCCAAATCTCTTGGATGTTTTTCTCGTGATTTTTTACCAGCCTATCTGAGTTGGCTAGACTCTTTTCAATATGATATATTTTGTCTTCATTATCTGATGTTCTGGCTTCTACTTTCTCCACTCTGTTAGTGATACTCTCGATTGAGTTTTTAATTTGGTTTATTGTTTCCTTCATTTCTAGAATTATTGTTTGATTTTTTTGTTAATAATCTCTATCTCCTGATAAAGATGCTTAACTTCTTCTTTTATCTGTTTATGTAATTCATTTTCAATGTGATCTTTAAGGTTCCTTTCCATCTGTCTAAGGTGTTCCTTGAGTTCTTTATATTGCCATTTTTCTGATGACTCTAGGTCCTCCTGAATATTTAGGCTGTCCTTCATTGTTTGTACTCCTTTTCTTCCTTGCTTTTTTATGCTTATGATACTTCTTGTTCTGTTTGACTGCTGAGTTACTGTTTACTCTTATAAATTTATTTGATGCTTGGGAGGAGAGATATTAGAAGGGAAGGGAAGAAGTCACTAAAGAGAGTGAGTGTAGGCAGGTAGAATTCAAGAAAGGGGGAATAAGAAAATTGAAAAGAAATGAAAAGACAAAAGAAAAAAAGTGAAAAGAAAGAAAGAAAAAACGAAAAAATAAAAATTTAAAACCAAAAAAAAATTATAATGATAATAAACAAATGGAAATTAAAGTTTAAAAAATAATAGTAATAATAATAGAATAAAAAGAATTAAAAAAATTGAAACCATTAATAAGAAAGTTGAAGAACAACAACAACATCAACAAAAAGTGAAAATGAAATTAAAAAAAATACCAATAATAATCATTAAAAAATAATAATAATAAATGCAGTCATAGAGCTCAATTAACTTCTCTTCCAGAAGGTGGAGCTATGCCCACTGGGCCAGACTTCTCTTCTTGTTGGGTGGGAACCAATCACTGTGCCTCAGCTCTTCTTCCCAGACTGTGCGGGTCTCCAATCCTGAGTGCCTAGGGCCTTCTCTTGTGGTTCCTCAAGCCAGGCCCCGCTCACCTGTGATGCTCACCACAATACTGGCTACACGCCGGGTCTGCTGCTCCTGGGAGCCCTGTTTCCATGGATGCCTGGGCACACCCTTTCTGTTTGCTTCCCTCAGACCCTAAGTTTGTAGGGCTTGGGGTTGAGGACCCCCAGCGAATTTGTTTGCCCTCAGGTAGCAACTCCCCTGGTAGCTGGTGCAAGGGACCTCTGTTGTCAGCAGAGGGATACCCTGGGTCTGACTATCGTGCTCAGTTGGATTTTACCTCTGTGAGTTCAGGTGGGCCGACTAGTTATTTCAGCAGGATCATTAGTGCTGAGTCACGAGAAGCAGGTGAACCAGAACTAGAATGCAGCCCAATGTGGGCTTGGTGTGTTCTGAGAGGGGCAGACTGTTCGCCCGGGATCCCCTTCAGCTCAATAGTGCCTAGTGGTCCTGAGCGAAGAGTATTTTGACAGTTTACTTCTCCCTATGCTCGCGCAGCTGAAAGGGTTAGAGACTTGATCTCTCCGCGTCCGCCGCCATGTTGGATCACTTAGATTTTAAATTGTCACTCATCTTATCAGCTGTTCCATTTTACTCGGCAGCTCACTTGCGCGGTGAAGTGTCTGCTCTATGGTGCTCTGCGGGAAGCGGCGGTGGTGGCGGTGGCGGCGGCAGCGGCTCAGCTGTGGCCTTCAGGACCCCCAGGGAGGGGGTGCGGGCTGGGGGAGGGAAGGCAGCGCCTCCAGGCCCGCGCGGGCCGGGTACTGGACCCGCGGGAGAGCGGGCGGGGTGGGGGAAAGAAATTGAGATCTAGATTTAGGGAGTGAGCGTGGGAGGAGAGACGGCGGGGGAGAAGCAAAGCGGAAAGGCGGAGAGGAGAAGGAGAAGGGGCCGAGGGAGCCGGGCAGCTCGGGGGCTGCAGCCTTACTGCTCACGCTGAAGTCGTGATGGACTCACTCCACCTTGGCTGGAGTCGTGGCAGATTCACTCCACGTAGGCCCCTTTCTTGACACGGTGCTGAGTCTTTGTCGACAGATCTCCTTTAATGATCTTTACTTCTTCTTTTAAGATGCGGCAACATATGCTGCGGGCGGCGGCGCGGAGCACGGAGCAGCTTACTCACTTCCCGCCACCATCTTCACTCCTGAAGTGCTAAATTCTGATGAGGATTTTTTTGTATCTCTGTTCAAGAGGGATATTAGCCTGAAATTTACATTCTTTTTTTAATTATAAATTTAATATCTCTAATATTGCAATAGCACAGACTATTTCATCTTGGGTTATTTTTGTTAGTGTACTGTTCATCTAAATTGTCAAATATACATGTGCAGACTTATTTTAGTGTTTTTTCTTATTATTCTTTCAATGACTGTATGGACTGTAGTGATATCTCCTCTTTTAGTCTCCAATACTGGTTTTATGTGACTTTTCTATTTTGTAGTTTGTTAGTCTTACAGGAGGCTTATCAATTTCACTGACTTTTTCAGTGTATCTGCTTTAGATTTGATGAATTTTCTGTCTTGTTATCATTTCTTTATTGATCTGTTTTAAATTGTTTGGATTTCTGAACTTACCTTTATTATTTCTTTCCTTCTGCTTGTTTTGGGTTTATTTTTCTATAGTATCAAGAATAAAACAAGTTTGCCTATCTTTGTTACATTTCAACAAAGTATTGAAAATCCTTTCTAATATATAATAATGAAAAAATGACAAAAATATGTAAAGTTAGGAAGAGATAAAATTCCTATTATTCACAGAAGATAAGATTATTTACACAGAAAATATAATAAATTCAGACATTAGGAATAATTAGAAAGTTCTATAAAATTGTAGTGTTATTCTACATTCATTAAAAAAAACAATAAAATGCTACACAAAATAACATGAAAGCCTATAAAGTATCTATGGATTAGTGGAACTCCCAGGCTTCATGTGGCAAATCTAAAACTTTTAAATGATGTAAATGAAGATTTATACTATGTTTGCTTATAGAATGAGTTAGTATTGTAAATATATAATTTATTTCAATACTATAACAATTCATATATTAACTATGGGTTCCCTATAAAATGTATCTATATTTAGTAAAATTTAAAAATCAATTAAATTTACATTAAAATTCTTTTGAAAAAAAATCAACAAGATGAACCAAAGTTAATATTTAATATTAGAAGTTCATGAATAAATGATCCAATGACTAAGCGAATTTCATTTAAAAAAGGGTGAAGAAATATAACTACAATATGAATTATTTGCTATCAAGGCATACTTTGAGGTATGGAATTTCAAAACAAAAGTGCAATACTGCTAGAGAAATAGGCAAATGAAACATGGTCTATTGCTTAACTATATAGAATTTTATGCATTTATATATTAAATATAGAGAGAAATGATATAGTATGAAGATACCAGAAAAATCAGGGGAGAAAGGATTGATTATAAAATGGATGATGAGGTATACTTCATACAGAAGAGTAAAGTTCTATTTTTTTTCCTCCTGTCATTTAAAAAATGGAATGGTAGATAAATTAAAGACCTAAATGTAATAGATGAAACTATGGAAACAAAACTCCACAGACTATCTTTTTTTTGACCCTGGGGAGAAAAGACTTCTTAAACAACACCACAAATACACAGAAAAAAATTGGTGGAAAACTGGTTGACTTAAATGAAACCAGTTGGAGACTTCTTTGGCAGTTTTTTACAAAGTTAAACATGAGATTACCATATGACGTAGAAAAATCCACTCCTAGGTATTTACCCCATGTAAATTAAAACATATGTCCACACAAAGACTTGTCCATTGGTGTTCTCAATGCTTTATTTGTAAACCCCCAAGCTGGAAACAACCCAAATGTCCACCAGCAGAAGAATGAATAAAACATTGATGCACACAACATGGACATAGCTCAAAGTCCATATGCTGAGTGAGATAAGCAGTGCCAAAGAGCACATACCATATGATCCCATGTACACGAATTTCTAGAACACACTAAACCAATCTGCAGTAACGTAAAGCAGAGCAATGGCTTCCCGCAACAAGGGGCCAACCATTGACTTTTAGAGGAATGAGGGAACCTTTTGAAGAGATGCACACATTCAATGTCACAGTCGTGTAGTGGTTATGTGGGTGATTTATTTGTTAAAAATCATTGAACTCTATACTTTAAAAGTGTATTTTGCTGTATGTAAATGATAGCTCATTGAAGTCGATTTTGTAAAGAAAGAGTTATAAAACAAAAAATGTGTAATTATTGCTTCATCAAGGACACTGTTAAAAAGCTGAATAGTAGTATTGGGTCTTGTTGATGGTAAATTGAGAGAAGATACTCCAGTGTCAAAAACAAATGAGATTAACATCTAGAATATTCAAATTTTCAGAAAACATTGCTCATCAACAATAGAAATATACTGCTTTCATGTGTCATAAAGACTATAAAGTCATAAAATAGAAAATGTTAAATTAATATGAGCGAAATGAAAGTCTCCATGTTGCTCATAGCAATAAAGACTGGCATAATCACTCTAAACATGATCTGGCAATATTTTAATCAACAAATACTTGAGCGCTAATCATGGGCCAGAAACTATTCCAAGTGGGGAGAAATCAGCAGTGGGTGAACAAAATATATAAAAATGTTTGCCTTCTTTAAGCTTGCAGTCTAGTGGAAAGAGAAGACAGTAAATACAATTAAAAAGCAAACTTAAGGTACATTAGGTGAGGTGATGGTTGATAAGTGCTGTAGAGAAAATAAAGATGGATGGGGGTAAGGGGTGATCAAAGGAGAAGGGAAGAGTTACCATTTTAAATTTGTTGGTTAGCCATGTCCTCACTGAGAAGGAGCACAGAGGCCTGAGTTGAGAGCATGCCTAATATATTTAAGGTTAGTCTGACTTTATTCGAGAAAATGAAGATGAGAATAGAGGAAATGAAGTAAGAGAGGTAAATGGAGGGAGACAGGGTAGGACCTTGTAGATGCTTTGATGACTTTGGATTCCACTCTGAATAGGATGGAAAGCCACCAGAAAATTCTGTGAAAGGAATTCTTATAAAACCAGGTATGCATATGGCCTAGCACACAGTGAGTCCACTACTGGCTAAATTTCACAGAGAAACCAGTACAGAGATGCACAAGAGGACTTCCACAGGAACGTTTCTTTCAGTGTGTGTGTGTGTGTGTGTGTGTTTGTGTGTGTAAACATGAATATTAGAGTGTAGTTGAGGCATTCATTGCTCCATGAATGAATATGTAAAACTCTTGAAGCAGAAGAAATTAAAGAGAGATATATACCTTTGTGGGTAGTTTAAACAATGTTGAAGAAAAATAAAAGAAATGGAGTGAGATTTAATGCACAGTACATTATATGTATACACACAAACAAACAATAATTAATATTTTTCAAAGAGATGTTACCCATTTAGTGTAGGTGTCTATGAAGGGACAGTGAGAAAGAAATGAGAATCGGGTTTAAAGAGAAAATAAGTAAGTTTTTGAAAGGAGAAAAGCTATAGGGAGGCAAGCAAATAAGTGTGTGATTTTGTATTCCCTCCAATAGAACAGTAGCCTAATTTGTCTTCTCTTTAAAAAAATTATAAGCAATTTTAAAGATTAAAAAATATATTGAATAAAGTGGGAAGCCATCATGTAGCTGTAAATTATTAATCTATAGTTAATATAGCCCCATTTAAAACATAAATACTTTCCCCCTTGTTTTTATTTATTTATTGGGCATTTTCAACCATTTTTTGAGATATAATTTGCACATCTAATAAAATGCACATGCTATGATTTGGATGTGTTTGTCTTCACCAAAACCCATGTTGAAACTGATTCCCAGTGTGGTGTTGGAGGGTGGGGTCTTGCAGAGGTGATTAGGTCCTACAGACTCCACGTCCATGAAGGAATAGGAAGCCTTTCTCAAGAGACTGGGTTAGGTTCTCTCAAGACTGGACTAGGTCTCTTGTGAGTGAGCTGGATCTTGTGGGACACAACTGTGACATTGAATATGTCCATCTCTTCAAAAGGTTCTCTCATATCCTTAAAAGTCAATGGTCTGCCCCTTGTCACAGGAAGCCATTGCTCTGCTTTATGTTACTGCAGATTGGTTTAGTTGTTCTAGAAATTCGTGTACATGTTACTGTGAGAGCAGGTTGTTAAAAAGCAAGGCTGACCCTCCTCTCAGACCTTCTTGCACAAATTCTCTTCCACATACAACACTCTCCTCTCTCTTTTCTGCTGTGAGTTGGTGTAGCAGGAGGCCCTCTTTGGAAGTGAAGCAGATGTCATTGCCATGTTCTTGTTCCTCCAGAAACATGAACCAAAATAAACCTCCTTTCTTTACAAATTACTCAGTGTGTGTTAGTTTGTTATAGCAGTAGAAAATGGACTAATGTACCATTTGATGTGTACATTTTGATGAATTTTGAGTATAATCACCAATTCATTCACATTATAGAACATTTACATCACTCCAAAATGATCTCTAGAGCTCTGTTCTGATCAATCTCTTGTCACCTACCCTACACAACCAGTGATTTGCCTTATGTCATTGTAGATTAGATTTGTCTTTTTCAGACTTGTTATCAAAAGCAACATGAAGTTTCCATTATGTTCATATTTTCCTTTAAAATTTTGAACATATTTATTCTACATATTTTAAAGTGTTTTCTGCTAATTTAAACTATATGCCATTTATGAATCTGTTTCTAATGCCTAATTTTTGTATTGGATGGACATGGGTTCCATTTTTCTGCTTTTCCACATCTAGTAATTCTTGACTGGATGTGAGACATTTAGAAAGCTTTTTGTTGAGTGCTTAGATTTTGCTATCTTTATGTAAAAAATTTGGGGCTTTGTTCTGGAAGATAGCTTATTTACTTCCCAAACAGCTTGATCTTCTGGGACTAGTTTATAAGTTTTGTTAGGGTGGTTCAAGAGACTTTATGATAGGGAGATAATAGCTGCACTACTAAGATCTTTTTGTGGTCTCTGTATAATTGTCCAGGGGTTTAATGAAATTCACTACTTGTCTGGATGGAATTTGAATGTCTCTCAGTTATGTGTAAGACCTGATGGCTGTTCAGTTTACAGTTTTTTGTCAATTGAGCTAATTATCTTTAAACAAACTTCTGTGGTCTCCCCCTATGCATTTATAGCTTAGTATCTATACAAAACTCAAGGTGATTCCTTTTCCAGATTTATGGAGCTTCTTTTCAGCATCATGCTCTCCTTCCCTCTCTTCAGACTCCAGGACATGCTAAGTACCCCAGCCTGCATATCCAACCGTCCAGGCTCCCAAAACTTGGATATCTGTCTTTTCAGCTCAGTAAGAATCTTTTTTCTTCTAAGAAACCCACTGCTCAGTTTTATGTCCTTCAATGTGCCTTCAGTTGGAAAGCAAAGCCCATTGTTTGGCTTATCTTATTCTACCTATTATCTGGAGATCACAGACACCACAATAGTTTCCTATATTTTTTGATGACTTTTCTGGTAATTTAAAGTGAGAAAGTTAATCTCTTGCCATGTACTCCATCATGGACTAAAGTAGAAATCTCTAATAGTAAGCTTTTTAGGAGAAAATTGATTGTGTAGTTAGACCACTGGCATATATTATTCATTGTCCTCAATTATTTTTACTTTAGGATGGTGCCAGACTTTAAACTTGTTTTATAGTATTTTGAAGCAAATCTCAAATTTTTTTATCTATCTATCTATATATATTTTACTGTGTAACTTTAAAGGATAAGGACTCTTTTTTTTAAAAAAATAACTACACTTTCTATTATGATAGGTGAAAAATTAAATAATTTCTTGATATCATCAAATATAAATATTCCATATTCAATGATGCCTTAATATTTTTACAGTTTTCTAAATGTTGGGATTCAGGACTGGGGATGCAGCTCAGTGGTAGAGCACTTATGTAGTAAGCATGCACAAGACCCGAGTTGGATCCCCAGTACCCCAGGAAAAGAAAAATCCAGGATTTGACCAAGACTCTCAAATTGTAATTGTTGATCTGTCTTTGAGTGTCTCTTAATTTCCATGCTAACTTTCCATTTCTTTTGTTTTCTCTTAAAATGTATTGTTTTTGGAGACTCTTGTGTGCTCATTCTATTCTATTTGTCCTGGATGTTCTCATAGTTTGCTTCTGCTGATTGCAGCCCTATGTGGTAGTTTAACCTGTTCCCTGCTATAATTTGGTTGTTTGAGTATCGACGATTTACAATAACTCATGTCCCCATTCATGAACATATTGTCCTTCAGTTTTTAAGTTCTACTTTTATCATCTGCAAAGTTTTATGGGCTTTTTTTCATTGATGAATTGAACATTTGTTTGTTTTATTATTTGTTTATTTATAGTTTTTGTTTTCTTGCTATGATGAGCCCATATTTTTACTTTCTTGGGTTAGAAATTTACTGTTGGTCTTGAAATCATTGGGCAAATCTACTTGAATTGTGCAATAAATCTCATTCTATTTCCTTTTTAGCTTGTTTTTTCAACACTGTTTATCCACACAGCTAAATGTGTCTCTTATTAATTGCTTCTGTTTCAGATTTTTTCCTATTTATTCCTGTAGCAAGAATGCTTCAATTACTACCTAATGCTCACATTCACACACACACACACACACACACACACACGCACGCACGCACGCACGCATGCACATGTACATAATGCTGAGGG
Organism: Spermophilus citellus; assembly: GCF_964194105.1. Classification (NCBI taxonomy): domain Eukaryota; kingdom Metazoa; phylum Chordata; class Mammalia; order Rodentia; family Sciuridae; genus Spermophilus; species Spermophilus citellus. The sequence goes on along the minus strand of NC_138183.1, from coordinate 146,982,146 downwards.
AAACATTCTAGTGTGTGTCTTCTTGTGCATGTATGAACTGGTTTTCCTGGGAAACTTACCCATAGTAGCTTAATCTCCAAATAGGAAAGACAAATGTGGTGTGCTTTTGAGGGTGACTGAGCACATGGTCATGTGACCTTTCCATATGTGATAATGCTCCTGTAGACTTGTTAGGCTCTCTTTACCTGCTTATGTAAGGAGCTAAAAGTTCAGATTGAGAGTTCAAGAGGATTTCCAAAGTTTCATCTACAGTTTTAAACAACTCAGTGCACAGGTGGGTCCCTTCATTTCAATCAGAAGCCATGGGGGTTAGCTTGGACTCTCATTCCAGGGTTTCATGAGCCACAGTTGCCTGAGTTTGTGTTTCCCTTGCTTTAAAACAGGGGTAATGGGCTGGGGTCTAGCTCAGTGTAGAACAGCTGCCTAGCATGTGTGAGGACCTGGGTTCCATCTCTAGCACTACAACAGCACACAATGCTACAACAGCACACAATACAACAACAACAAAAACAGAGATAATAATGCCAGTTTTGACCATCTCACAGGGTTGTTGTAAAGAACAAATGGATTGATACATTCAATTTGCTCTAACAATGTTCAATAGAAATACATAAAATGTGAAATTTAAATTCTTCTAAATCACATTAAATAAAAGGAAAAAATCAATGTACTTAATTTTAATGACATATTTTATTTACCCCAACATAATCAAAATATTGTCATTTTGAATATAAAGGAGATGTTGTACATTTTTATACTGTTTATGAAATCTGATGTGTTTTATATTTATAATACATCTCAACTTGGATGCTAAATTCTAATCGGAAATATTTAATATGCATTTAAATTACATACCAGTTATAGTTGATTAAGTAGATTCACATCTCAAAAATTTTTCCAAATAAAAGTTTTTCCAGGAATTTAGGCAGGGGAATAACCTGGTGATAGAGCACTTACCTAATATATGCAAAGCCCTGGGTTCAATCCCCAGCACTACAAAAATATAAAGTAAAATAAAATAACTTATATTTAAATTTCTCATTTTTTTAATTATTTTTTTTTCAGTGCTAACTATTGAACTCCTAGGCTCACACATTCTATGCAAGTTTTCCACTACTGAGCTGCACTCCCTACCTCAAATTAATTAAAATTAAATAAAATTAGAAATTCAGTTCCTCTATCACACCAGCCACATTTCAAGTGCTTAACAGCCATCTGTGGCTGGGGGCTACCATACTGAATGGTGCTTCTGTGTGCACTGGGAGCTCTGTGCACATGGTTGCTTGTACTGAAGTTCTCAAATCTCAGTTGGATATTAACATTGTTTCACTTTGGACCTAATGCAGGAGAGAAGCAGATTTCCTTTGCTTTGACCTATTAAAGAATTTCCTGGGCTGGGGATGTGGCTCAAGCGGTGGCGCGCTCGCCTGGCATGCGTGCGGCCTGGGTTCGATCCTCGGCACCACATACCAACAAAGATGTTGTGTCCACCGAGAACTAAAAAATAAATATTAAAAAACTTCTCTCTCTCACTCTCTCTCCTCTCTCACTCTCTCTTTAAAAAAAAAAAAAAAGAATTTCCTAAGGAAAACCTCCCAGCTTTCCTGACAACTGGACAACAGATTGCTTCCATTTCAGTAATCAAAATTTATTTTGTCTAAGAGTTGCTACACATTCTGGGAAATAAATACATCTCTAAGAGTGGGGGAAAGATGTCCAAAATAGACTGTTTTTAAAGAGCTAAAAAATCGATTCCTGGAAGTAATGCAATCTGGGATACATGAAACCATTAGCACACGGGAGCCCACTACGAGGTCAGAGTCTATTCTGAGCTGTGGAGAATCGAGTTCCTTGTGACTTCAGTGCATTATCAGGGGCAGGCTACAGTTCCGGTAGGGCCAAACCCATCATCTCAGGGTGAGGAGCATTCCGGGGTCACATCAAGGTGCTGGGATTTTCTAGCAGAGGTGATTCAGAGCACTTGTGCAGTCTAACCAAGCATCTTTTCCAGGAATCATCACAGAATTGCATATCAAGTTATTTCTGAGTAACAGAATGGGAACCTTTCATAAACATTCCTTGCCTCTCCAGAGGATATTTGATTCGAGAGAACTACTGCCCTCAGTCAGGTTGGATTGCTTTAGCACTTACCTAGCATTCATAGTTTTAAGTGTTTTACCTATATTAACTAATTTAATTCTCTTAATAATATTATGAGTTAGATATTGCTATAAACCCCACTTTGCAGGTGAGGAAACTAAGGCAGAGGAGTTCAATAGCTTGTGCAAAATCACATGCTCATCAATGATGGGGATAGGCTATGAACCCAAATGATCTAGACTTCCAAGTCAGGTCAGAGTGTTGAACTGTCCACCCAGTCACTAGAGATGCAGATGCATCTCCTCAAGTTAACTATTAAAATCAGTGGCAAGCTCAGAAACCGCCTGCCTTTGTAGCTGTGCCCTGGGCTTCTAGAATGTTCTTTTTTATAACAATCTCCTATCAAAATCCTAGTTATCCTTCAAAGCTCAGCTCAAAACAAACCTTTCTTACTGAGTTTCCTAAATCTCAAGTTAGAGTTATTCTCTTTTTGATCTCTCCCAACCATTTGGAGTTAACCTGGAAAAAGGCAGTGTTTCTAAAGCCACCTGGAATTACAGCACTATGTGTCTTTCTTCTATGCTGTGAGTCCCTGGAGGGTGTGCAGTGTATCCTACTCATTTATGTATTCTTCACCACACCTAGCATGCTGCCTTTTGCCTTCTAGGCAGTCAGTAAATATTCATTGACCTAATTTGAATAGAAATATAATATATTGGAAAATGCATTCTAATGGGTTTCCAGAAACTTCAATTCTAAACTTGGTTTGGACACCAATTAGTTATATACATTTGGGCAATTTACTTAACCTCTCTGAGCTTTAGTTATCTCATCCATAATTGGATGAGATAATCTCTAAGGCCTCATGACTTTTATGGAGTAGGCTATTATTTGCTCTGAATTTATGTACACAAAAGGTTTTTAAACAAGTCCCTAAAGGATATTTCATATGTTCTGAGATCACTCATGGTAAAGACCCCCGGCTGAAGTGGAAGGGACATCTCACCATCTGGGGCAGTAGAAGCCCCTGAGTTGTGTTATCTTGGGGAAGATTATTGATTTTAAAGTAAGAGAACACTGATCAATTACCAAACATCAGCCTAGTCTAAACAGATGCATAAATTTGAGCCTTGATGTAAGAGAATACATTAATAATTAATGGAAAAACTCCAAATTATTGCCCAGATTTAAAAATATAAATAATTATATTTGAGTAGGAAATACATACACAAAGTATAAGATTTTAAAGATGTTTAAAAACTTTTGTTGGAAATGCCTACTTTGTATTTTTCAAGGCTGTTAGTGATTTGGATAAAAAGTTTATTTTATTTTAAAACAAAGCTCTGAGTGGAAATCCTCATGAGCTTGTCTGATATTATAAAATCTCAAATAAAGGCCAGACCCCCTCACTACACTGGTGTAGCTTGATGACAGATGAAATGTCACTGTCTTGGTGTTGAATCAGCAAATGCTCATCCCCATTGTAGAAGAAGGGGATCCAGGGTCTAGAAAGAGAGAATTATGTGGACAAGGTCACGGAGAAGGACAGTGGAGGAACCCAGTTTGGAAAGCCAGCTAAACCAACTCTACCCATGCCTCCGAGGCTTTATCTTTGTGTCTTCTAGCCCAACTCGATTCTTTTGCAAGAGAAGCAAATTGCATCCTGCGGTCAGGATAGCCTCACCTGGTGGCCCAGAACCTGTCTGTAAAGGAAAGAAGTCTTCTGTAGCCAAGGCTTCTGCTTGTGTCAGGGGAGAGTCAGTTTCCCTTTGGAGAGGAGCACGTTGGGTCCCAAAGGGTCCCATTTCCCCATGTTCTTTGAATCTCAATCGCAGACTTGATCTTTGGGTCCCAGAAAGAGGGGCTGGCTAAACAGAGAATGTGCAAAGTTGAACTTTATTTACTATTGATAAGAAAATCAAAAGGAAGTCAACTTTTTACCCATTCTCCTCTCAAAGCTATCAAAAGAATCATGAAATCTTTTCAAGATCAAACGCAGAGGTTCCTCACAAAGGTTGTCATGATGAATTAATTCGAGGCTTTTTAGTTCCTCTTTCCCACTGTGCAGAAATGAGCAGGATAGTTTTTCTCCTCTCTGCGTGGTTCTGAAGGCGGGTGTCGGATGCTCTGCTCCTTTCTTCCCGTGCTCCCATCTCTGCCACTCTCTGCTCCTCTGTGCCTGTTCCACCTGCAGATTCTGGAGACCCAAAACTAAAGTGTGTGCGTGGGAACCTACCATTCTGTCCAAACAAGAGGCTGTAAAAACAGTGTGACAAGCAAGTTTGGAGGCTGCAGTTCTGGAGGAAGGCGTGCATCTCCTCGTGGGCCCACGTCTCCATCCCCACCTTCCCTCTCTGCTGCTGCAGAACTGCCTCCCCTCATTTGTGACACATTCTCTTTATCATCCATGCTCCTGACTTGCTCCAATCAACACATTGCTGTAACTCCTTTAAAACAAGCTTGTTAGAGCTGTCTACAACGCCATGAGGGTCCAACTTCCTCTGATTAATTAGGAGTCTTAGAAATCTGCAAGTGTGTTTTACAAACTGTGCTGGGGATGAATGTAGCACTGAGCAAATTCACTTTTTAAATATTTCATGCTGCTCTACTTTCTATCCAAAGGTAGGTGGGGGAGGGGTCATTTGTCTATGGTAAAATGGATTTTGTCTCCTGTTTATTTAAAAAAAATTATTTGTTCGAATTAGTTATATACGACAGCAAAATGCATTTCTCTAAGTGGATGCTGATCCATAATAAGGGTATGTGGGGGGAGAATGGAGGAACTTTGGGCCAAAGAAGGAGGGAAGGGGAGGGAACATGGGGGATAGGAAAGATGGTGGAATGAGTCTCTGTTTCTTTTTGGCAGGTGCTGCTAACCTGCTTGCTCCCACCTCCCGCCCTGCCCCTCCCCTTCAGCCAAATAAGTGAAAAAAGCAGCAACAGGGGAGAACTGTTGTCCTTCAGGTCTGTGCCAAAGGAGTCGTTATTGGATCCCAGGCAACTGGATCCTTGACTCCCTTTGGAGAGGAAAGCTTTCAGGACGTGTTCCATGATGACTTATTACATGTGGCAAAAATACTTGTTATTGAACACACTGCTGAGCTTTTTGTATCCCTGTTTTGCAAAGCTTATACGAAAGGCTACTCCACTTCACTGAGCCTGGTCTAGGTGTGTCCCCATCTCCTTGACTACCCATTTGCTGTTTGGTCTCCAGGTGGCTGACCTAATCTACTTTATCTTGCACCTTACAAGATTCAGGTTAGAATATTCACATGTGTGAAAGTTCTGAGACAGAAAAGAGTGGGTGTGTTTCATATACCAGTGTGGCTGGAACATGGTAATCAGCAATATTAACTTGGCGTTTTATGTACCTGGTAATGTTCAAAGCACTTTATTGATTTAACTTTCACCATGAGTCTATGATGAGAATGCAGGGAAGTTAAAGAACTAGCCCAGGGTCTCACAGCCAGGAGATTCACAATGTGTTTCAAGAGTCAAGGCAATCCAGCTCCAGACCCATCCTCCGAATACAGCATGAACATGCAGATATGGCAAATGGAGAATGGAGGAGGACCACATCACACAGATCAGGAAAAGAAGAAGGAAGTTCATTTAATTAAGTCCTTCAGTTTCAGGCCTTCACTGAAAGCTAAATATAGCATGCAGGCCATCTAAAGACCAATTTCCATCTCTTTCTTCCCATAGAACATTGGGGGCATCCATTGAGGACTAGCTCTAGGGTAGGCACTGTGAGAAAAGCAAGTAGCAGTCCAATTTATCCTCTGAGGACCAACAAGGTCCTTACTACTTTAAGGGACAGGAGTGGTGTTAGGGGAGTAGGGGTAAAGGATTCAAGGAGGAAACGGCACTTGAAGTGGCCTTCCGGAATAATTAGGATAGAGACCAGAGGGAGCTGTGGAATATTTTGAAGCACTGTCCACTCCTGCTTCATTGTTACTTCAGCATGCACTTACTATGTGTCTTCCACATGCCTGATTCTCTGCTAGGATTGAGGAGAGCAGTGATTTGGACAAATCAACTAGAAAGAAACCAGCAGGACCACAACCACAACAGCAGGAAAGTCTGTGATCTCCGAAGTTTAGCTTAGTAGAGGGACAACAAGGATGGGCACAGAAAGCAACCGATGATGGCTCTTAACCAGCAGAATCAAGAATGAGGGTTTTTTTTTTTCCTGATACATGATGGGAAACCATTGCTGTTCTTGAGCATGGGAGAGAAATAATTAAGGGAGGTTCTAGAATGATTTGTGTGGTGGCTGTGTACAGGCTACCTTGGGCATAAATATGAGTCATGAGATTAAATCTCTGTTAAGTGAGGCAGAAGAAGGCTCAAGGAACAGAAAAGTAGGCCCAAGTGTCATTAACCTTTACTTATGAGTTGCCTGAATGTGCTTTGAAATGAAAAGTGCTTTGGAATAGTAGGTGCTTTCATTTTTCGCGATCAAGTTTAAACTAGTTTTTCTTGGTTTCTCAAAGTAGACACGATTTCTGGCTGAGGGCACAGGGACATTTTATCAACCCCAAACTGCCTTCAACTTGGCATCTCTTCAGCCAGAAAGAAACACATTATTCACCCTGGACTAGCCTGAAAAGGGTAAGAGAAATGAATGTAATTTAAGGAGACTGTCCTTAATTAAAGAAGCCACTTGGTAAATTTCAAAGGCTGCCTTGTTTTGACCAGGTCTGTCTTCTTTTTTTTCTTTCTTCTTCTTTTTTTTTCTTTTCATCTTAATATACTTTTCCAAATCCTCTCGTTGGAAATTTTATCGCATTTGGGTTTTACCTGGTAAATTTGTATTTAATCTTCAGGGGATGCTGTTTCAGGTTGACAGGAGCTCAGGGATTGGCATGCACACTGTGTCTTCATGCCAAAGCAAGGAGGACAATGGAAGGCTCTGAAGCAATGAATGCAACACATCGTGTGCTCTGGGTTCTCTGGATGACCGTGCTGGGCTCTGGCATTTCAGGGCAGCCAGAAGGGCAAGTGAGGTGGATTTCTTTCCTGCTTTCTTTTCTGGCATATGCAGTATAGGGCCTGCCTCTTGCAGGTAGCCTCCCTGAGTGGGCTTTTCTCCATTCTGCATGCGTATTTTCACTGTTAAAGGAGCATCACACATTTTGCTGGTTGTATTGTTTAGTGTGTGGTAGGGGCACCGTAGCAATGTGTGCTGCCTACAGTCAAAAAAATCAAAGCAAGAATGATTGTGGCATGTTAGTGAACATCCTGCACTGCCCATTTATTTCTTGCAAAGTTAACAGGATGTATACACACACACACACACACACACACACACACACACACACACACTCTGTTTTTTGTCCTCAAGGTTTTTTTTAAAGTAGCATACTCAAATTCTGAAATTGACAGGAACTTTATAGATGATAAAAGTTATTCCCATCATTTATAGACAAGGAAACTGAGACCTAGACAGGAAAAAGGCCTGGATGCCAAAGGCTGCAGTTCTAGTCAGGGAGCACAGAGAGTAAAATACAAATTCTGACTTGGGTGTCCTGATGTTCTTTGGATATTCCACCACCTAAAATCCTCACTCTTTCTGAAAAACAAAAAACACAAACAAAACAACAACAACAAAAAAAACCCGACTTGCAAGACTGATTAACTTAGAGTGTTGTAGTTAGAAAGGGATCAACTTAGAAGTCATTTGCAAAGATCGGTCTTGAACTCAGGTTTCTGGAATCCCATACCAGGATCGTTCTATGGGCAAAGTACTTGAGTGATGCTTAGATGTAGTTGGGAAAATCAAGGATGGAGTGGCAATAGCTCAAAATTCACCAAGCTCCCACATTCTGTGAGTCCTGGTCCCCTTTAAGCCCTAATCCTACCATCTTCAGAATGATCACTTACTTTATTTTCCTCTACAGAGAGCAAGGCTGGCAGAGTGCTGAGACAGCATGCTGCAAAGACGCTCTGACACAGCACTTCCGGTCACAGTAGTTAATTACTTCAAATATGCAGCTTAAGTGCAGCCCATGAATCAGATCAGGACCAGTTCCTGGAAACTTTGATAATGAGAGCTTCGGGAGGCAAGAGCACCAGGAGGGGGAGGCAGGCCAGTGGGTTCCATTCCCCTGGTACTACATTGCCATGGCCAAGGTGAGCTGCAAGCTCAGTGGGTGTTGGAGCCTGCTGCCTCTGATCCCCTCACTCCAAACTCCAAATGAGTGGCTCAGGGCTACCCACCAAGCACCTGTGCCCTGCTTTTCTTCACAACACTCGATGCTGAAATGTTCTCTAATCTACTGTCAGTGTCCCTTCTTCCTGCTCAACTGTCCTGATAGGAGTTTCAGTGCCGTCCCTGGAGGTTCTCCATTGTGGCTGCAGGTATCTCACTTATTGGTCTATTTGAGGACATTTTTGTTAATATAGAGAAGAAGTCATTTTGGAAGGTTTTAGACTGAGTGGCTTCAACAACAGGAATCAATCTTCTCACAGTGTTGGACATTGGAAGTCCATGATCAAGATACTGGCAGGGTCAAGATGGTTCCTCCTGGGGCCTCTCTCCTTGCCTGTGAACAGCCTTCTTGCTGGGCGCTTGCATGTGAGCCATAGTAGTTAGGGCTCCACTTTGTGACTTTTAACCTTAAGTATCTCCTTAAAGGCTATGTCTCCCAACTATAGTCACATTGGAGGTTAAGGTTTAAATGTATGAGTTTTGGAAGGACACAGCTTAGCCCACAGCAGGGCCGTGGATGACTCCTCTCTACTGAAGGGATGTGCAGGCTAGCAACAAGATAAGGCATCTGCACAAGCAGCGAGGAGTATTTGGGACAAAGGGGTCTACTCCTTCTTTCATGTCTCAGGCTGCCTATGAGCATAGCTAGATCTGAACAGCTAAAGAATTTGCTCCTGAGTCTCATAGGGTGGGTTAGTAGAGTAGTAGAATTTCCAATAGTGTAACTCTAGAAGATGCCCAAATGGCATTTGCTGGAGGTATGGGGGATTACCAAAGGGACATGCCCATGTGTCTCAGAGCCAGTTTCTTCTTGTTGGATAACTTGATGTATATAATAGACACACCAGATTGTGTGTGTGTGTGTGTGTGTGTGTGTTATGTGTATGTGGAAAGGCTTTATTCCACCATGAGTTTTGAGAACTTTACAGAAAATTCACAAACTATATCAGATGCTGGAGAAATGGCCATCAGAGTTAGTGGCTTAGTCATGCACTGTGAGGCCATTGTGCTGTGACATTGGGCTAGCCTTCCATATTTTAGGCACAGTTTAAGAATAATTTCTACCCCTAATGAGCAATGACTTTAATCAAACCTCACTATAACTGTATAAGGTGGTATGTTACCCTCATTTTATAGAGAGGAAACTGAGGCATACAGAAGCAACTGTTCAAAGTCCCAAAGCCATTTTGAGGGAAAGATGTGTCTGTCTGACATTAAGATCCAGGTCCATCTGCAATCTATCTGAGGAGACAAAACACAAACACCTAAAAATGAAAACCAGATGGTCCACCTGTGTAGTTGATTTGAAGCTGTGGTGTTTAAAAGAGGGTGGTGTGATCAATTTGAGGATAAGTTTTTGGAGAATGCCCTGTAAAAAAGGTATTACCAGAGTCAGGCTTTGAAGTATAGGTAGATTTTAAAGGGAGCAGAGGTGAGAAACAGAATGTCACAGAATTTGAAATAGAAGCTGCAAATTGGGTGCAGAAAAGAGCAAGAAAACTGGCACCCTTTTTCTTAGGGTTTATAACTACAAAAATGGACAGTGCACTCATATTTGTCAAGGTTGGCATTGGACTCAATCTTGACAGGGGAGGAAAACTTGAAATGAATCTCAGGATGAATAGGATTTAGATGTATGTTTTCATGGGTGGCAGGCAGTTCATCAGGGTCAGAGGGAGCTCTTATGTCAACTGGTGAGAATTTGTATAATGAAACTGTACTAATTGTGAATAGCCAACAGCATTTCTGTCTCTGAGCTCTCGTGGGTGCAGATCGACAGGCATGGAATTGCTCTTATTTACAGTGGAACCGCAGTCTGAGTGGAAGTGTGAGTGAGACAGAAAAACACTTTCTACACAATCAATCACCTGATGTTCTTACTGAAAAACATGTTTAACACTGTCAGCTCAGACTTTGAGGCTGCTATGCTACATGCTGGATTCCCTTGAAGTCATTCAATCAATCCCCATCCATGAAAGGAATTATGGTTGTGGATATCACCTCAGAACTACTAACTTTTCAATACAAGATTTCTACTTCTTTCCTGAGATATATTATGCAAATTGGTTCACATAATTGAGGAAGCTGAGTATACCCACAACATGCTGGCTATAAGCAGGATAACCAGGAAAGCTTATGGTATAAGTCATGGAATCCTCCAAAAGCTAAAGAAATAGAAACTCTAATATCCCAGGGCAGGAGAAGACTGACATCCTAGCTCATGAACTGTGAGAAGGTTTTGTCTTTTGTCTTTCTGTTTCATTTGGGATCTCAATGGATTAGATGATGTCTGCCCACATTAGTGAGGGTGACCTTTACTCTGTCTATTGACTCCAATGCTAATCTTTTCTGGGAACACCCTCACAGCTGTACCCACAAGTAATGCTTTATCAACTATCTGGGCATCCCTTAGCCCAGTCAAGTCAGCATAAAATTAATCATTTCAAATTCCAGTCAATGTCAACTTTTTATTTGCCTCTAGAACTTTAATATGGATCCAAGGATCATATTGTCTTCTTTTGCTCTAGATTTCTCTTCTCTTAGGAGATGAAGTAACAGGAGAGATTGGAGGATTTTGGCTTTTGTGATGGGATAATTTTGAACTCAAGAAGTTGTTTCACTGAAGTAGTAGAAGTATAGGAGTAAGTTGCTCTTGGGAGTGAGATACCACTAATTTTACTGCATTAGATGTGGGAAGTTTGGAAAAGCTGGAGGGAAAGCTGGATGAAAAGTTCTCAAGGAAGTTTTCTAAGATTTGCCTAATCCTTAGGGCAAATCTTCAAGGCCTAAATTGATAGGCTTTGTAACTTCAGAAAGATGGAGTCCTGTAAAACAAGTACATCCTCAACTTGCCATTCTCTAAAGCTAACACAACCCAAATTATAGCCTCATCTACAGCACCTCTCGCTGTGCCATGGATGGGAAATATTGAGAAGAATCTATTGTGGTCTTAATCTAGAAGAAGATCATGGGTTACTTTTGAAGATTAGCTTCAACTTGTGAAAAATTAGCATTTGAAGCGTGTCTATTTATAGTTCTAAACAAATCATTCAGAGTCGGTTAGTTCCCAAATTATGTTGTGCATCAGAATGAGCCAGGAACTTGTGGAAGTACAGATCCTCAGAGCCTACTCCTGGAAATTCTGAGTTTCATTCAGCCTTTGTATCTGGGTCTTTTAAGAAAGCTCCAAGTCAACTGCAGAACTGTGGTAAAGAATGAGAACCAAAGGACTGGGACAGTAAGGGAAGCTCCCGGCACTCAGTGCAGAGGTGGAGCTGAGAGTTTATCACTGAGTATCAACAGGGTAAGATGAGTGATTTTAACAGGTGGTGGTGTCCACTGGGGAAATATCTGCAGGGCCTGTGGATTAGTTCCATCCTGTGAGAGCAGGAAGACCAAGAATGGCTTGTTTCCTTCAAATAGCAGCCCTGACAGAGAGGTGATGAGTTAGAGAAACATGGAGTGCAGAGAAAAGTGGGCGTTGGCCTTGGGTTGGGCAGTCAGCTAATGAGAGCCCCTCAGGAAAAAGGAAACGAGGTGTGGGCACTTGTGTTCTCCCCCCTCCCATCTGCTCAGTCAAGCTATCTGATTTCTAGCACAATACAGGGTGCACTTTAAACAAAACACTGAGATTAGCCAATCCACTTACCTCCCCCAAAGGAGATCATTCACCCAGAGGAAGCCTGACAAATGATCATGTAAAATATTATGCTTTTAAGAAGGTCCCTTATATCTCTCAGAGAGTCAATAGAGTCCATTATGTCAGTTCCCATCCACTGGCTTCTTTCTCAGCTATTTATATTTCCATTTAGTTGAAGCTTAGGCAAAGCTCACCAAAGCCCAGAAAATCAAAGTTACCGAAGACACATTTGTTATCCTTTTTAAGACCATCTATCTTTTTCATTGTTCTTGCATTGGTCCTGGTGGCTTCTCTTTTGCTTCTCACTTCCTTTTGACCCTTTCCAGTGTGAGATCCTGCTTTGATCGAAGATTTCCACTCTTATTCTTTTGACAATATCAATCCTTCATGCTTCTTCCTTCCTGTATTTGTTCCTCTTTATACAGGTTATGGCGCTGGAGGTGGGAAAGCCTGTTGTGGTTCTCCTGTGCTCTCCTGTTCCCTTTTCTCCCTTGCACCTTCCTGTTTACACTCTATATCCTGCACACCCCGCGTCTCGTCTTCCTTAAACAGCATCAAAGGAGAGATGAGACAGATGGGCTTTGACACAGAGATAAGCTGGGAGCACCTTGAAAGACAGAGTGAGAGAGTGAGCAGAGATAGTTGGGGAGAAAAAAGAGAAAGGGAGTGGCTACTGGGAAGGATGGGAGAGAATAATAATAATAATAATAATAATAATAATAATAATAATAATAATATTCTATGTATTCAGTACTTAATATGTGCTAGGCAGGATGACAGCAGTAAGTCCTTTAATCTTTAAAATGCTCCTTTGACTGTGTATTGTTTCTTTATTTTGGAAACAAGGATACTAAGACTCAGTGGGTTTAACCTTATTCCCAAGGTCATACTGTGATTATGAAATGCAACTGGAATTCAAACTCAGTCTTTCTCCTTTACATCTTGTAGAAATAAGTAGGCAATTCTTTTTTTAAAAATTTAAGCTCAAAATATATTCGTAAGCTCAAGATATATTTCCAAGATATAAATATTTTTAGATATAGATAATTTTATACACCCATAAACTCATATATATATGCATGCATGGGCACAAACCCACAAATCAAGAACTAATCTTATTTATTTTGTTTGATGACGTTCCCTTCACTTTATCTCATCATCTTTAGAATTGGAAGGGACCACAGGACTCCCCACATTTGGTGGCCGGGATCCCTCTATGATATGCCTTATGCTACCTGTGCTTAAATTTTCAGGGAACGGGCAACTCCTTACCACAAAGGCAATCTGTTCCATTGTTGGACAGCTTAGATGTTTATATATTGGGTAACATGAGGATTATCTCAAAATTGCGCAACTGTTTTCGCCCTCTGAGGTTACACAGTACACATCAAATCCTTTCACAGGATAGCTCTTTGTATGTACATATGCTAAGAATTCCTGCACACACAAACATACTCTCAGAGTCTCAAAGTCTCCCCTTTTCCAGCTAAGCACCTCTAGTTCTTACAATTATGTCTCACATGGCATAGTTTCCATCTTGCTTATTATCCTCTTGCCCCACGCAGGTCATAAAATTGAGCATACAGCTCAGGATAAGCCAGGTCAGCACAGCCTAAAAGACTTTCCCCTCGCTATTGTTGCACATCATGCTTCTGCTGATACAGTCTAGATTCCTTTTGCATTTAGAAAGTCAAATGATTTCTCTGTTAAAACTTGTTTGTGTTACTTTGGCTTTTGTACTGTTTTGCCAAGATCTTTCTAGATTGTTCCAGATTGTGACTCTCATCACTGGCTTTCCTCCCTAGCATTGTGTCACTTACAATTTTGTGAGCATATTTTCAGTTTTGTTTGAAATATGTTGTTGAGTATAAGTAATAAATTAAAAACAGTATTATAATGTAATTTTATTTTATTTAAAATCTCTATTTTTGTATAAGAGTTATTCTGATGGAACACATACCAAAATGATTATAGTCCTTATTTATGAGTAATTGAATAATTTATAATGTTTATGTTTAATTTTTGATTGTATATTTCTCCTAATTTAATTTGTTTTATTACACATGGTAATATAACCAAATAAAAATCTCTCATTTTAAGTCACATTCTTCTACCTTAAAAGGCTGGCTTCTTCCCTATCTTTCTGTTCTGAATCTACAGCATCTTCGTTATTTCCTAATTGCCAGGAATGTCTGCTGTCCTCAATCTGATTCACAGCTCTTGGAGGACAGGGCAATGCTGCTTTCATTGTCCCTTTGGCAGTTGGTGCCATGTTGGATGGATTGGGTGCCTATAAATTAACGTGCTCTTCATTGGTGTTGAATTCATGGCCTTTGCTTGACTTTATTGGGTTTTTAAAGTATTTCTTTTTTTTATCTTTGTATGACAGTGGAATGCATGATAATTCTTACTTTTACACAGATAGAGCAAAATTTTTCCTATCTCTGGTCGTATACACAGAATATTCATACCAATTCATGTCTTCATACCTGTACTTTGGATAATAATGATCATCACATTCCACCATCATTAATAACCCCATGCCCCCTCCCTTTCCCTCCAACTCCTCTGCCCTATCTAGAGTTCATCTATTCCTCCCATCTCCCCCTCCCTATCCCACTATGAATTAGCCTCCTTATATTAGATAAAACATCCAGCATTTGGTATTTTGGGATTGGCTAACTTCACTTAGCATTATCTTCTTTAACTCCATCCGTTTACCTGCAAATGCCATGATTTTAGTCTCTTTTATTGCTGAGTAATATTCCATTGTGTATATATGCCACATTTTTATTTTTTTGTCCATTCACCTATTGAAGGGCATCTAGGTTGGTTCCACAGTTTAGCTATTGTGAATTGTGCTGCTATAAACCTTGATGTGGCTGTGTCCCTGTAACCACTCTAAGATTTCATCTCACTCCAGTCAGAACGGCGGCTATTATGAAGACAAATAACAATAAGTGTTGGTGAGGATGTGGGGGAAAAGGTACACTCATCATTGCTGGTGGGACTGAAAATTGGTGCTGCCAATATGGAAAGCAGTATGAAGATTTCTTGGAAAATTGGGAATGGGCCCACCATTTGACCCAGGTATCCGTCTCCTTGGTCTATACCCAAAGGACTTAATTATTTATGTCAATATTTTAAAATAATGGTTATAAGATGTTGCATCTATGACCTTCACTGAAGTGAAATAGGCTGACTGATTTACTAGTGAATAATTATTCACTATATTAACAATTCTATATAGCCAATTGAAAGCCAATGATTCTTTATTTTATCTTGATTGGTGGATAATTGTGCAATGTAAACAAATAGTGGAATGATTTTGGTGACAGAGGAATATTGGTGAGCACTGTTAGTAATTATTTATCATGAGAAGCAGTGTCCTACAAACTCCTACAAGTGGAAGCAAAGACACGATCCCTGATTTCAAGGTGCTTGCAGAATGGTGGGGGGATAAGACTGTGAAGAGCAGAAGGATGTCAGGTTGCACATTAGGATGTTGGTTGGGGCTTCCTCTGTCCCAAGGTCATCACATTTTTCTCTTCTGTAGAGCATTTGATAAAAGAGTGTTGGAAGGGTATGACTACTCCAATTGTAACCCTTAGGACATAGTAAACTGAAAGGTAGAGAAAAGCTATTCATATAGTTTTTCTAGTAGTCTACCTTTTTGTTTAAAAGGTGATTCCATTGCTTTGTCTGTGAAGGGCAGATGGGTAGATAATCATTCTTCAGCAAGTTCCCTGCAGATTTACAGATTCGAATCATGTAGAGGTCTCAAAGAAATGGTTACTTGTTGATGTCCTGCTTATAGATTTGGTAGCAGGAGTCAGTCATTTCTTAAGTTTGCTTTACTTAGATCTAAACTATGATACACCTCCACAATGGATCATCTACCACTACTTCTTGGTAATTTAGGAAGCTTAATGGAAACGTAGAGCTGTAGTTATGACTCAGCTAGAGCTCTGAAACTCAAGTAGGAATGTCAAGAGAGGAGAATGGCAACCGTCAAACTAGCCTTCTCCTTCCATACTCAGCCCAAGCCACATGGAGGGAGCAGTACATATAGCTGTAAAATGGGATTTTGTTGTATTTTTCTCCAGTTATTACTTTCCATTGTATCCCGAGGACCTAGCAGAGTGAAATGCATATAGTTGGCACTCTGTATGCCTCAAATAAAAAAACATTGGGTTGAGACTTCTGCAGTCATTCATTTTCTAAATGGCTATGAATGGATTTTTCAAAGCTGGGTGAATAGTTGTATTTATTTTCTGCCTCCCTATTTCCTTCCTTAGCACTCAATTTTGTAAATATCTCAGGTTGGACCAAAGTCGGTGCTGTACTCCCTGATATAGTTTGCTGTGAGGTAGGAATGGTTGGCTTGGGCACTGGCCATTCAGAAAGTTAAACAAAGACTGTTAACATCATTCCTATTCTAGGGCTTGGGGTAAGGATCAGGGTAGAAGAGAAAGAAGATTCAGAAGTTAGAGTTAGAAGTCTGGGGAGGACCACTAGTCTCCTCTGAGATCTATATGCCTAGATCAAGCTCAGATCTGGGCTTTCTTTTGAGGGCTTGTCTCAGGAGACCCAGACATAGTATGAACATTGAATAAGAAAAAGGAGAGAATAGATGGAAGGATCCAAGTAGTTCTGGTCATGGATATTGTTTTATGCAGATGCTAAAGTTTTAACACAGAAAACTCTCAGGACTTTCTTGTGATTATGCACTGAGGAGATTTGAAGAAAATCTGTTTCTGGTTGACATGTCACTTCTCCTTAAAATCTCAAAGCCTACTGTGTGTACATATTGTGTACTGGGGTTATTGTCACCCTGTTGGGAGAGGTCCATCATGAAGTTGGGTGGAGATCAGAATGAGCCTTTCACAATGCAGTTCTTTTATTCTGAACAGATGTTTGATATCCCAATCAGCTCCTCCATCAACCTGGTTTGATCCTTGTCAGCAAGTGCCACCAGGCTATGGAGCAGCAGGGCCGATGAGGACCAGCATCATGGACAGCCACCCTATTGCTTGCCTTATGCCCTCTGAGAACCTATGTCTTTTGCCAAAATCAAAAATGAATGGAAAAAAATGGGTGAATAAAGAAATTAACCAATCTTGCCCTTGCTCAGAAAATATGACAACTTCACTTACAGATTCTGCCACCAGAACATTCTTTGCCACACCTTCCTACTTCCTAACCATGGAATCACAAAATTCTACAGGAATTGAGAAAACAGCAAAAGCACGATGTTAATATTTTCAAAATACATGGGATTTGCAAGCAATGTTTATTTTATTTTATTTATTTATTTTTTTTTTGAGAGAGAGAGAGAGAGAGAGAGAGAGAGAGAGAGAGAGAGAGAGAGAGAGAATTTTAATATTTATTTTTCAGTTTTCGGTGGACACAACATCTTTGTTTGTATGTGGTGCTAAGGATCAAACCTGGGCCGCACGCATGCCAGGCGAGCGCGCTACTGCTTGAGCCACAACCCCAGCCCGCAATGTTGATTTTAGAAGTCAGAAAGATTGATGGAAGTTATTCCAGCAGGAAGAGCAAGAACAAAGACCTGGAGATAAGAAAGAATGTGTTAGGGTAAGGGATAGGAGACCAGTTTGGCTAAAGCACTTAAAGGTGTTGGAAATCATGAGAGAAAAGGTTGCATATGGGATTATATTGATGGGTGGAGGATCTTCAATATTAGATTCAGGATATTTATTCGCTTTTGTATCCTCAATGCCTCCCCTAAAACTTGACTCAGAATAGGCACTTGGTAAGTGTTTATTGAATAAGTTAATGAATAAGTGAGTGAATAAATGGATAAAGGAATGACTTTTAGGAGAGACAGATTTTCAAGCTGTCATCAATGAGCTTGGAAGGATGAAAAGGACAGTAATTGGAAGTTAAGGCATGGTCTGATACAGATAGTGGTAGAATCTTTGCCTGAAAATTCCCCATTGGATGCTATTTGGAATTAAGAGGAAAGCAGAGAGTGTGCCTCGGTGTGGAGACTTGTGAATCATTACTGCGATGGGAATTAAAACCACAAGCCTGGAGCACAGTTAATGTAAAGTCTGAAAAATAGAAGGCAAGGCTGAGCAATGGGATTGACACCTTGAGCAGTGATAGAAAAACAGAAGAAACCGTGGAGTTTGGAAAACAAGGAGATTAGCATCAAAGAATCCTGGGTAGAGAAGCATAGCTGTGAAATGGTGTGGCAGAGCAGCAGCTGTGCGTGTTGTAGAGGAGGCTCCTTAGTGAAGGTAGGCGCATTGCTGGGCCTGGCTGGTCCACATTCTACTGGCACATCTGCAGGACACAGGGAGAGGCACAGTTGGGTTTAGGAGATCACTGTGAGCATGGAGAGGCATCTGCAAAGGTCCGGTTTAAAGCTGTGTGGAAACATTTTCAATCAGAGAAGCTTCCCAGGAAGAAAGGGATGCAGACATGCAAAAGTAACTTAGACTTGGGGTGAAGATTGTGAAACAGGTGTGGGTCAGGCCTTGCAATCTCACTCAACAACTCTTTCAAGCTGAATCTTCCAACAATAGTGGAAGCAGTCAGGTTAATTAAGAGAGAGGTTGAGAAAGGAAATCACTAAAAACAATAATGAAAAAAAATATTAAAATAGGAGGTCAGGATCTCTACTTGCTAGATCAATGAATTTTCTATCCCACAGGGTCTCTGAAAACTTTTGACTATCTACTGTCTTTTTCCTGTGCTGATGCTCATTTGGAACAAAGGTAGGAGAGAGGGAAGCCAAGGAGATAGACACATGCTTCAAAAATAAGAGGGGAGAGATGGCTGAAGTTCTCTGAGGTCTACAAGAAGGAAGGAAGGCTGTATAAGGAGCTAATTCAGCACCCAGAAAACATTCAAAAGGATTAACCATCTGCCTTTGCCTATGAGACAAGTGACAATGTCAAGTGAGATGAGTGGCAATGTAGGGCCACCCCAGTGACCTACCACAGGGCTCCGTAGCCCAACAGATCCGGAGATGATTCTGCCTTCTCCACTTACCAACTGCACTCTCTTGCACAGAAGAATGAATCCTCAGTTCCTCATCTACGAAATAACAATAATAGGTGCAACAACAATCATGAAAACTACCTCTTAGAGCTTTTATGCAGAATGAATAAAATAATGTGCCTACAGAGCTTGACCTTCAACAAGTCGTTGTATTTAGAAAAGCAGGTTCTTAACAGGGAAGTGTTAACTCTTTTGACTCCAAGGATCCTCCTGGATAAATAGTAGACCCAGCACCATTTTACCTATGGTCTGGTTCTTCAGGCTGTTAAATAGATCCCCAGCATGAGAATAATCTCTGCGCCAGATCATGAGAAGGCTTTGTCAGTAGTTTTCCAGGAGAGTAGGCAATCTATGGGGTGCCATTTAAAACCAAGAAACTCAAATGAGACCCAAAGGAGAGAAATCTGCTAATGAGCCCATCAAGATAAAGAGGTAAGAGAGTCAGCTTCTGACCATCTGTCTTGTTCTGGCAGCATGTGCTGTCCAGACCCCACCCCCTGTGCCTCATCCAAAACTTGCCAATGCCATTGATTTGTATTAATCTGATGGAGCATTCATTACCCCAAGTACCAACCTGTCACTGTTTGCTTAGCTTGCATGAAATCAGAGCTACACAAAAATCAATGTGTGAAATCTTTGTATCAACATATAAGAAACAAAAAGGTTTATGCTGGCAGATGCAAGTTTTTAGACAGATTAAAACTGACAAATTGGCATGATCCATGATGAAGGCAATGATGAGGTGTGGTGAAATGTCAAAGGTTTTGAAAATGGCATGCTGAGGAAAGAAATGCATTACTGTTGAGGGGGAAAGGGTTGTTCATTAAAAGGGCCTTTGGATTTGCACAAGAACTGATGACTTTTTCTAAAGTAATGACTTACAATCAGTAGGGCTGGCACAGTTTTGTTGTCCCCTAGGAACCAGTGAGTAAAGACTAGGGGTTAATAACTAGAGCAAGGTCTCAGTGTGCAGAGGCTGTGCCAGGACAAAATGGAGGAGCCCGGATGCCCTCGTCCCCCTGTCACTGAACTCTGTGACAATCAGAGGGGGAGACTGGCACCTCCTGCCCTCCACATAACTTTTCAAGCTAAGAAATCAGAGAAGGAACTCTTCCCATTCAAATAATCACAAGCCCCTGACAGAATTCTGAAGGGACTGATCAGGTAGACATCCATATGTTTTGCACAATTAACTCTTATGTTCTGCACTTCAACTTATAAGACATTCATACACCGGGGTAAAATGTCTTAACTTTCATTGCAAGAACCCTTTCAGTAAGGGCGATAGCCAACTTATTAAGAAGAAAAAGACACTTTTGCTAATGACACATTATACATTCTATGTACTTATGTGTAGCACCATAGCCCTCCATAACTGTGATAAAATTTTCTCTTAATTTTGATTTCCATGTCTCACAGCATACTGTGGACCATCTGCTTCCAACATCATTGGGTTGTGTATGCTTCAGGAAAGCAAACTTTTTTTTTTTTTTAAATAGCAGCCAAGAAAGGTAAATATATTGCTGCCGAAGTGGAGAAAATCCACTTCAAACAAAACACACAAAAATGTTAATAGTAGGTCTGGGATGTAACTCAGTGGTAGCTTTTTTTCCTAGCATGTGTGAGGCCCTGGGATCAATCCCCAGCACTTAAAAAAAAATTTAATAGTGCATATGTGTCAAAATCAAAGAGAAACCAGTTTTGGCAAACACGGAGGTGGATGTAGTAGAAAGAGACTAGCACTGGAATTAGACTTGAGTTTGAATCTTGTCCCTAACACTCATCGATTTCATTTTTTAAATTACTTTTCTAGGTGTTTTTCTGGTCCTGCAAAATGGGAGTAGAACTCTGCATAGAGTTTTCTGATAATGTGGAGAGAAAAGGATTGTGAAATGCCAAACATCTTGCCTAAAACATAGTACATGCTCAATGCGGGTTTTCCAGTGTTGGATCCCGGGTCCTTAGGGAGGAGCTCCTGCCTCCCCACCCTTCCCCATTAGAGTGGACACTAGAGAAATGCAACACCAGGAACTTGATGATTTGTTTATAAATGGATGCCCAGTTGTTTCCCAGGTCTAAAATTTCCACATCTTAGAATAGTGGAGACACAATCAAGTAAATAAAATTCACCTTGATTCGTCAGCATGTGAGTTGGTTGATGTACGGGTGAATTTTCTCCCCATCAGGCCCTTTTTGTTCTTGTTATAGACACTGTGTAAAAAAGTCACCCCCAAACTTAGTAACGAAAGTCACAAATTTTCTCAGAAATTTTTAATTTGGGCATGGCTTGGCCTGTCAGGCTTCACTCTGTTGCAGTGGTATTGCCTGGCGCAGCTGGAGGAAGGTCTCAAGGATCTGAGATTGACTCCTCCAGCAGTGAGTGAGCAGTGCTCTGTGTCATCAGGGAGCTCGGCCAGGGTTGATGGCCGGGAGCCTGTCCCCCCCCCCCCCCAGGCTTCTCTGTGGCTTCCTGGTCTTTCTCATGGCGCAATGGCTGGCTTCCATGGGTAGCATCTTGAGATAGAGTGAACGGGGTGGAACCTGTATCATTTTTTAATGACCTTGCCTTGAGAGCCTCAGAGCATCCCTCTGTCATCCCTTGTTAGTTGAAGTAGTCACAAAGGCCTGCCCTGTGCAGGGAGGGGAGCATAGACTATACTGTGATGGGGAACGACAGGTTTCTGGAAAAGTAGGTGGGATAGGAGATGTTGTGATGGCCACTTGGATAAAAATGCCATCGGCCACACCTTTTATTCCACTAAGACCTTTTAATTACCATCTGGTTCAGACCTTTATTATTAACTGGCCAGTGGCTAGGGATATTTTTTTTTCCTCCTTTTTATTCGTTTTCTCATTTGGTCTCTCTTTACTCCCTTCCACACTGGGTTCTATTATAAATGTAGGAAGGAAAATTCTGATTATTCCTGTTTTAGTCAGCTTTTTTGCTGCTGTAACTAAAGGATCTGATCAGCACAACTGTAGGGGAGGAAAGTTTATTTGAGGGCTCACTGTTTCAGAGGTCTTAGTCCAGAGAAGGCTGGCTCCATTCCTGGGGGCTCCAGGGGAGGCAGAACATCATGGCAGAGTGTGTGGCAGAGGGAAGCAGCTCACATGGTGGTCAAGAAGCAGAGAGAGAGAGAGAGAGAGAGAGAGAGAGAGAGAGAGACTCCACTCTCCAGATACAAATATATACACCAAGGCTATGCCCCAGTTCCCACCTCCTCCAGCCACACCCTACCCCTTTAGTTAATCCCATCCCAGATTAACTCACTGATTAGGCTTAGGCTGTAACCCAATGATTGTCCAAACCTTCTTGCGTCGCCTCACAGGTGAGTTTTGGGGGGGACACCACATCTAAACCATAACAATTTCTCACACCAGCCCTGTCCTAAAACTTTTTTTGACATCTGATTGCCTTGAAAATAAGCTTTAAATCTCTTAACCTGATACTCAGGTTTTCATAATCTGGATCCAGCTTTGTAGCCTATGTTCAGCTCACGCAGTCTCATATGCAGGCCCCATTGTCTAGGTGAAATCCGTCTGCATCCTATGCCCCAAAGTAATCTTGCTCATGGAAAGACCATAGATTTATAGACTTTGAAGTCTGCAAGACCTGAATTCGAATCCCAGCTCTGTCACCAGACCTTTGTAAAATGAGTTTGGTAAATCTTATCTTATAAATTGCCATGAGGATTAAATAAAATGATGTGTATAAAGTGCCTAGCATAGAGTGCATTTTAAATAATTGTGATTCTCTCTCTCCCTCTCTATTTGGCCCTTTACTCACTAATGTAAGCATCTGTTTTTGAGGAGCATTTTTCTGAAGCAAGTTATGGATTGAGTTTCCCAGACCAAGGCTTCCCTTCGGTGTTGCCAGCTGTCCAAACAGCATCAACTTTCAGGGTAGGACAGTCTGTGCAACTTGTTGGCTTCCCTTCTCCAGCCACAGAAACCCACATTGTGAATGGGCAGCACTAGAGCTCAGGATGGCCTTTCCACAGTCCTTTAGGCTGGGCACATTAAACAGCTTGTCCTATACCAACAAGTAGTGCATCCTGATTTACATGCCTTTGGAAATAGTTGTGGCATTGTGGTTTGTGCTTCACAGATCCATACTGGATTGGACAAATGTCAAAGACAGTGTTTCCACAATCCCTAAGAGCATCCAGCAATTTTCCTCTTGGGCTCCTTTCTCCTTTCGGACCTGTTTATGTCTCTAATCAATTAGAGTCTTTTTTGGTTACTTTTAACATTTTGCCTTATCAGTTCGCTTATTAATTCCATTAAATGTATACCTTTCAAAGTATATTTCCATTTGGCAAATGTTTTACTTAATCAATCAATAAGATTCTTCCAAGAATTGCAATATCTTTATTTCCAATAATTTGCAGAGTGTAGGGAGAGGTCATCTCTCCCATCTATATCAGAAGCAGCAGATCTATGGCAAGCAAGCCAAGTCATTAGATTTAACCTTTCAAGAAGTTATCCACACTAAGAATAGCTCAACATTACGGCACACTCAGTTTTTAATGGAGTTATGCAGAAGTGATTCTTCATTCTAGGATAGAATTTGCTTTAACATATCTCCCTGTGTATCCTGGAAGCCATCTATCCACAGCCTCTCCTAAGACATACTGCTATTTTACTATTCCATAATGGGTTTAAAAATCTGAAATCCTTGGGGACAGCGTGAATACTTACATACAAAGACCAACAGGGCCTTAATTAATATGGAAGGAAGAGGGCAAAGAAACAGCACCCCATTTTGACTTTTTTCCTATACCCCCATTTTGCTTTCATATTCATGTTGCAATTTTGCTTCATCCTTAAAACCTTTCCCGATTTAACTCCATTCAGTTTCGTTGCTCTATTCATTTCATAATATGAATAATCACTATTTAAATGTTTATTTAACTCTTCCTATCTATCAGGCCCTGTTCGAAGCACTTAATATTAATGATCTCGTTTACTTTTCAAAATAACCTGTGAAAAAAGTATTATTATTCTCATTTCACATAAAGAAACCGAAGCTCACAGGTACATGAACTTGTCCAGTGTCACACAGCGTGTGTAAGAGCCAGGGCTGGAAGTCAGGTCTTTCGCCCTCTGATACCTGTCTTGGCCATCCTGCAGTGCCACCTGTACTGTCCTCCCATTCAACTGCTCCAACCTATTCCACAGTATTTGTGACTGAAGACTTTACATTTGCTGGTAGCTTCCAATCAGCCTTTATGCTTATTTCCTCAGTGTCTGCCTCTTGTTTCTTACACAAAGAATCGCAAAGATAGGACATGTATGGTTACTGGTCTAGGATTTGATTTGCTCCTCAGCCAGCAACTCTGTTGTCATGAAAAGAGAACTGACCTTGAGTATTATAATTTGAGGGTTATCTCATGGCTTCCCTCCTTTTATCTATGCAATTTTTGGTTGAATCAATCTTGCAGGATCCCTTTCCTTACCTTTAAAATGGTGGCTTTAATACCTATAGTGGAACTTGTGTATACACACACAGGTTAGGTAAAGCACTATAAAGGTGTAGACCCTTCTCTTACACCATCTTTCAAAGCCTCTCACAGATAATTCTGTTTTCAGAGGGTGATAAGTCCCTCATGATGATTTTAGAGTCCTGGGAGAATAGCGTCCCACATAAGAACCTGATGTCACAGCAAAGCAACCCCTAGAGGAGGGTGGGGTTCCTGCTGGGTGGTGGGAAGCCAGTCCACAAGAGCCCAGAGCTCTTTCCCTAGCTGAACAATGGGAACGTGGAATGGTGTGATTGGCAGGGTGCCAGGCAGCTGTTCTGCTAGTCCTTGGAGGATAGCAATGGTCTCAAATTGCAGGGAGAGGGATTTAGTTAAACCTGAGGAAGTATTTCCTGAGTGTAGGCACTGTGAGAGTCTGGAATGCAAGGTTAAGAAAGGCTAGAATACCCTTCTTTGGAAATACTGCAAAAAGAAGAAGAAGAAGAAAAAGAAAGAATGTATGTTAATGTTGTGTTGCATGGAGGCAGAAAAATGAATTAGTTCCTTTAGGACCAAGGAGCTGATATTGAGATGCCAGATCTGTTTCTTGTCACATCTCACCTTGCAAAACAGAAAACGCTTCAATGCTTGTAAGAAGTCACACATGTATGCCCTATGCTTCTCATCTTGCCCACACTTCTCATCTTCCCCAAACATCTGGTTCAGTTCTCTATCAACATAGTTTCATTTGAGCAGACTGACTGCTTATCTGTGGAGTTCTTTGGGAAGCATCAGTTCCCAGGAGCAAGAGCCCAATGCCTTAGAAACCTTCAAGACTCCAAACAGACCATGGAATATACCACCTCTATGCCGAGGAGCCCTCTTTCCAAGCTTGTGTACATAAGCATCAGTGAACTGTGGGTTTTACTTTGCAACTACAACTTCAGCACCATACCTATCAATCAACAACAAATACATAGGATTGGCTTTGTGAACAAGAATGTCCAAGCCCTTTCCCTTTATTTTCTCATTGCTGCCAACAGAGAATACACTTAATTAAAAGTTATTGGGAAATCCTCCAAACAAAAGAGAAATAAAATTTTTTAAAGGTGCAACCCGTGTGAGGTCTGGACACATAAAATCATTAACTTTCAGAATCCTGCGCTTTGCCAACATGCTGGCAAAGAGCATGGTGTTTCTACACATGACGTTTCGAGGAAATATTCAGCCCGACAAAAATTGCTTGCAAGCTGCCCCACTTCTTTTCAGTGTTTTCAACCTCCTCAGTATCCCTGAGACACATTTGGTCCTGGTGGGTGTTAAGAACAATGTGTGATGCTGCAATTTTAAGATAAAACTCTGCTTTTAGGTTTGAGTTTTTTTCCTCCAAGGTTAAAATAATTTATTGTTTTAGTCCATAGATCTGTAAAGTTTGCTTGCTCCTTAAAAATAATATACAAGTATGGATTCTTAGCATGGGATCCATGATGAGATTCAGGAATCTTTGAACTTATTAAAGTTATGTTTAAAATATAGGCTGAGTATCCATTATCCAAAATTCTTGGGACTAGTAGTGTTTTAGATGTCAGAATTTTTTGGATTTTGGATTATTTTCATGTACATAATGAAATATCTTGGAGATAGAAACCATGTCTAAACATGAAATTTATTTGTTTTATATACATCTTATGCAGGTAGCCTGAAGATAGTTATGTATAATATTTTAAATACTTTTGTGCATGAAACAAAGTTTCATAGTATGGAACTTTCTGCTTGTAATGTCATGCCAGTGCCAACAAGTTTTAGATTTTGGAGAATTTGGGATTTCGTTTTGTATTAGGGATGTTCATCCTGCCTCTTGTTGACATGAAGGAGATAGTCTAAACCTTCTTCATGTTCTTTTGGTGGAACAGAGGGAGGTTTGTGATTGTAAAACATAACCAGCCATTGAATTCAAGGACAACTGTCTTCAATTGTCCCTCTGTCGACTGAGAATCCCTGGCACAATGCCATGTAATTTCTCCATCATTGATTTATTGAGAGAAGTTTTTTTCTCTCCATGGTAGTATCCCAGCAGAAGTGGTAGCATTGCACATTGGGCAAACCAGGGGGATTTGTCATCAGAAGCAGCCGAGGAAGAGAGACACTAGCTAGATGATCTCTAGGTCTCTTCCAACTCCAAAGTTCCTGGACTCAGTAAACTGCGACCCAGAAATGAGAGCTTCGGGCCAGCAAAAGGTACTTTAGTCTTGTTCTTCTGTGAAGGGAAGATGTCATTTTTATTGCCTTCCTTGTTTTTAGGGGTCCGAATCTGACAGGCAGAGCAGGTGATGGAGGATGGGGGTCTCTGGATCAAGGTGTTTAGATGGGGTGCCCAGCAGACTAAGCAAATGGTCTTTAAAAAGTTGGGTGATGGGCTGGGGATGTGGCTCAAGTGGTAGTGTGCTCGCCTGGCATGCGCTCAGCGCTGGATTCGATCCTCAGCACCACATACAAATAAAGATGTTGTGTCCACCGAAAACTAAACAATAAATATTTTAAAAATTCTCTCTCTCTCAAAAACAAAACAAAACAAAAACCTTGGGTGATTTCTTTATGACATCTCCAGAACTACTTTTAAAAAAAAATTTTTTTTGGGGGGGGGGTAAACTCCAAACCCACTTCTAAAAATTTGCTTGTCCTGTTGCCTTTCTTCTTCTTTCCATTAAGTGGAGTTAAGAATTGATTTGATTGTAGACTCCGTCTGCCATTGCTAATCCTGCCATGACTGTGGTAGGAATAAATCTTCCAAAATAAAATTGACACCAGTAAGCCATTGTACTATGGCTACTCCATCTGCATCCAACTCTTCCTCATCTTCTGAGATCCTAGCTCTGAGTACAGATGGGGGCAGGGTCCTCATAGCCTGGAACCACAGGCAGAGGAGATCAATGGAAAGTTACAACAAACCCCTGTTGCTCAGTGGAAGAAACAACAAAAGCCTGGCATGAGAGAGACATGAGGTGGAGTAACTTAATTATTAATTAGCTAATTTGTTCAAAAAATGTTAATGTTCCCACCATGTCGATAGCTCTGCGGCACTGCAGGAACCACTGTGGGAGAATCTGTCCTCAAGGAACTTGTAAGCTCCGTTCAGAAACCATAATACTTTGAAAGCCGAAGTGCAAAGAGCCCAATTAGCTAACTGGGTACAGATAGTAATTGCTGTGGGAATTTAGAAAAAGGAAAGATCTGTGTATGGGGGATGGACAGGAAAGGCTTTATATAAGTGGTAAGGATAAAGATGACTTAGGAGATGAATAAACTTGGAGAAGAGAGGTGAGAGAGGGAATTCCAAGTTTGGAGAGGAGAGAGGAGCACAGCTGTGAAGTGGGAAAGTGACCCACATCATTGATCAATAGTGAATTAACATAAGGCTCTTGTGAAAGACTGAAATGTCATGCAGAACAGGATTCAGATCTCATCCTGTGGGCAGGAACTCCCAAAACTTTTATGGAAGCAACACTTTAAAATGTTTTCCTTTTTCTTCTTGACATGCTCTTTCTCCCTTCTCCCTCCCTTTCTTCTTTTCACTTTTCTAAGTTCAACTTCTAAATTTCATACAGCTAGAATTATTTACATTTCATTTATACTTGAGCTCCATAGCTCAACTATAAATATACAGCGAGATTCCATTTTCTTTTCCCTGGAATTATTAATTGCATTATTATAAATTCATTTGTGATGTACCTATTACCAATTTGCCCCCAGACTTCACTTGAGGGTTGAATATTCTCTCAGGGCTTTTGTATAAACACATTAGGGTTCTGTCCCATGTTTTGCTGGAAGACTTCTGTGCTCCTCTTGGTCCCTGCTCTAAGCTGAACTGCATATTTTCTAGATCTGCCACACAATGGGTTTCTGGCCTTCCTATAAATCCTTCTGGAAATTCCTTTCTAAAAGGGGACTCATGTCTTTTCTGTTTGGGAAATTTCTCTTGAATTATTTCTTTGCTAACTTTCTCTCCTTTGTCTTCTTCTTCCTCTTTCTGGAACTCCTATGTTCAGATACTAGATGGTCACGAAGCCTCTGGTTTTGTTAGGTTTTATATTTTCCATCTCTATCTTTTGGTCACATTTCCTGCTATATATCCTAAGCTTTATTTTCCAATTCTCATATTAACATATTTTCTCTGCCATCTTTTAAAATCCTTCTCAGGGTCTTAATTACAGTTTTCTTTCTCCTTCTGCCTGTCCTAGAATTTACTACTCCTAGAATTACTTCCACTTCCTCTGAGTTCCTTTTTCTAATACATTTGTTTGGGTTTCTAAATTTTTAGATAGGTTATTTCTTTTTCAAGTATAAGGTGATCTTTGACTATCTCTTTCTAGTCAAAAGAAAAAAATTCCTCTGGGCAGCTCTTTGTTCACTAGTGTGATTCATGGTAGGTTAACATGTGGGAAACTCCAATAGTTAAAATCGCTAAGTCTTTTTTTTCCAAGGACTGCTAAGTTGGGTCTCTCTACTCCCTAAAGAAGAATGTACCAATTTCTTGACTGATGTGGGGAAGGGAAGTGTGGAGAAAAGCTTATCTAACATTCATAAGCTTAACAGAAAAAGGAGCCCTGAGATCTATATTGTGGCATGTGCAGAATTTTATTTAATTCCCTCTGTTTTGGTAACACATCCTTACCAACAGCTTGCCTACTGAGCCACGTCTAGTGTTCCTCTCTTCCTTCTCTCCAGAATACACCTCCGTCCTTGGTAACACATCCTTACCAACAGCTTGCCTACTGAGCCACGTCTAGTGTTCCTCTCTTCCTTCTCTCCAGAATACACCTCCATCCTTTCCATGGTCAGGGAGGGTAACTGTTCTCCCTCATGAAGCCTTGTAAGGTGTTCTCAGTTTTCAACTCCATCTTCTCCCCAGATTTCTGAGGTATTTGGTATTTCCAATTCCTAAATCTGAATGAAGCTCCGTGACATGAAGCAGTTTCAGTTTAGCAAATCATCTCAGTCCATCATTGCTCTCCACTGGCTTGTGAGGTTATATCTCTTTCTAGTCTCTTGGGGATTTGTGTCCTTTCCCTCTGTCTTCTGTTGATCGGGCAGCAGTCAACATAATGATTTTAATCCATCACTCAAGTACCGCTTTTGACAAAGGAAGCTTTCCATGTGAAATGTAAGTGCACATGCATGTGCCAGATGAGTCTTCTCTTGGTCTGTAGGTGAGTTAAGACACATCTGTGGACAGGTACACTTGTGGAACATTCACAGGAAATGCACAGCCCCAAGAGCTGGTACAACACCTTCGTTCTGCTGTAAGCAGTTAGGACTGTTGAAGGCTTTTGAAAATGAAACATCAGAAAAGCAGAGGTTTTAGAAAATGGATCTTCAGAAAAATGGGGTAAGTGATAAATTGGATATAAGAAAAGCTAAAGGGAAAAAAAAGCAAGAATAGAAGCCTTTGTAATAGTTGGACATAAGAGAATAAGGCTTATGCAGAGAGATAAGGGTTATTCATTCATTGCACCATTTATGTTCATAGAGAGACCATTAAGTGCCAGGCATCTTGCCAAACACTGGCTTTGTAACTGCAGCAGGTTGTATTTTCTAAAGATGGCTTCATGAATATATCCCATCCTGCATGATTTTATTACAATGTGAGGTTGACCCTCTTCCGTGGGGTTGAGAGAGGATCGTATTCCCACTCTGTTGATTCTGGGTGCACCTGGGTCTGTGGCAAATATGGTGCTGTGTGATTGTACTAAGTGAAAAAAAATGCAATAGTTTCTGCCTACTTCACTATGTCTTGGGACACTTGCCTTTGGAGCCCTGAGTCACCATGTAAGACACACAGCTCCCCTGAAGCTGCCATGAAGGGGAGACCCTCAGGAGGGACCACATGGATCAGGAGAAATGCCCTCTGGGCCAGGTGCTTGAGCTCTCCTAACTTGGGTACCAGGCATGTGAGTGAGGTCATCTTGGCGATAATTCCAGCCCCAGCCCCAGCCTGACAGCAGCTGTGGGGAGGCCCTGGAGATAAAACAGTATTAATAAAGATTATTGCTTTCAGACACTAAGTTTTAGTTATGCAGCCATAGAGACAGGTAAGTAAATAATTTCAGTTCAATGTGACAAGTCTCAGTAGATGTGCTGACACTGTGCAATTGAAGCACAGGAAAGGGACACGCCTGATTTTTGCCAGCACAGCATGGGAGGGAAGGTGGTAAGGTCAGTGAGTGTTTAGAGGTGAAGTATGAGCTGCGACTTTAAGCATGAGTAAGTGCATGTCATCTATGTACTGGAAACAGATTGAAAGAAAAAGGCAGGAGGAAAAAGAATCCACAGCATTTCCTATTTCACTGTGAGGCAGAGAACAAAGGAAGAGAGGCTGTATATGGCTCCGAGAACTTCACTCTCTCCCTCATATTCATGTAAAGATATTTCAGGACCAGTGGCCACTGCCTGCATAGCCTCTGCTGCCTTAGTTTAATTAACTGAACCTGAATTGGATCAAAATGTATAGTGTTCAAGGGAAGAGTTTTTATTGGTGGAAATAAGGCAGAAGCTAGGATCTAGAGGCATGACAGTGCTGTCCTCTAATACCAAGCGCGTGACCTCCTCTCTCTACGTGAGATTAAAGGACCGGCTGCTGTGATCATGCAGCGTGGCAAGGCTACATCTGTGATTCAAGCTCTGAGCACGCTTTTCACACCTGCCAGTGTGCTCAGGCCTGTGCTCCTCCTCTGGAGCACACACTTGAATGCATGCTGATATACAGGGGACATTCCACAGTCACCTGTCTGCACTAGTCCATCACTAAGTGGAGAAGCAGGGGCAGGGATAGAGCAGATGAGAGAAGAAATAAGCTTTTTCCTGGAAAAGGACTTCTTAGTATTCTTTTTTGATGGAGGGTAAGAAGACAATTAAGAGATGGTGCTTAATGACATGGAAGGAAAATGTTCCTTATCTTGTGGATTAATGGGATCTTCCAGCCCACCCTGGGTAAGGAGGTTGACTATTTCAGAAGGATTCATTGGCAAGAATGCTCCCACAGTAAATGAGAGGTCCCATGATGCAGGTATAGACTGTGACCATCTTACCATTTTAGATGCTCCTCTTCTACAGAATTATTTATGCAAGTGTGCTTCCAGGACTGTCCCAAGAAATGCAGGCATTTATTCCTGAAGCACAGCAAGCATACATCTTCCTGTCTTTCATGCGTGTCCTGTTCTTTCTATCTGGATTTCTCTCCTCTTCCTTCTGCACCTAGAGAACTCATCCTCCTCAGAAGCAGGCTGCAGTGGCAACTTTCCTGTAAAATCTCTGAAGGTAAAATCTATGGCTTCTATATAATGCTATTTTAGCCCATTGGCTATGATTATGGATTTTACCATCAGACAGATGTGGATTCAAATCTTGATTTGTGAGATTACTAATCCTGTGATTTGGGGCAAGACAGTTATATTAGTCTCCAGCACCATAAACTGGAATGGCTTAAAACAATGAAAATTCATTATCTCAAAGATCCGGAGGTTGGAAGTCTGATAAGAAGGTGTTTTTAGGTTCCTGCTCTCTCTGAAGGATCTGGTGGATGGTCTTTCCTTGTGTCTCCTACCTGCTGGTATGTGCCTGAAGTCTCTGGCACTCCTTGATGTGTAGAAGCACCACTCCACTCTGTCTCCATTGTCAGATGGTTGTCTTCTTCCTGAGTGTCTCCACATTATCTTCCCCTGTTCATGTTCAAGTGCCCCTTTATGTTATGAGGGTTGCCCCTTATGAGAATACGAGTCATGTTGAATTATACCCACCTAAATGACCTCATCTGAACTCAATTATATCTGCAACCAGCCTATTTCTAAATAAAGTCACATTCATAGGCACTAGGGCTTGAGTCCTATACATATCCTTCAGGGGAACATAATTTGACCCATAACAGTAGTTATCCTTCCTATAGTTTCTTTATCTGAAAAGTAGAGGAGTATAATAGTAGCAACATCAAAGAGATTGTGGAGATTCATTAAGTAACAAATTTGAAATTTTAGGCATGATACTTGATAAAAATCTCTAAAACATCCATAAACATCACTAGGAGCAGCTCATCTTTGCATTATCAACTTCTATTCTCCAAAATACACCTTCACCTCGAGATTTCTCACTAAACTCACTGCAGCCACCATATACATATACAGAAACTCTTAGACTCACGTGGTAAGGACAGCAATAATTAGTGACACAAAACCAAAGGGAATATGAATTTCAAGGGAGAAAAATTAAAGCAATGATCTGACCCTATTACATGTCAAACCATGATTGATCTCAGTGTAATTTTATGAATCTTTCCCAGAAGGTCTCTATACTAAAAACAGGTACCATTTGAAGGAGAAGCTTCTAGTTTCACTTTATTTCCTTCTTGTGTGATTAATAGGACTCATTAATTTGGAGATTTCCCAGAAAACACCTTGATCCCATCCTGAAGATCTTCCATATTTTAGGATCTGAGATCCAATGGAACAATGATGGTCAGATGGTTCTGAGACTTCACTTGTGTGCCTTGTCCTTGAGTTCAAGCCTAGGGACACTGCCCCATCCTTGGGAAGAAGCACTATGGGAACAAAGAAACCACATGACCTGAATTCTTTTTCTAGGCTTCCAAGGCCAACAGGAACATCTCTGAGCTCTGACAATGCCTTCTTGTCAGTGCTCAAATGAAAGCCATCAGCAAAAATTTATTTCATCTAAAAAACCCTTCTAGGCCAGGCTCTGCTGCCTTTGCTACATGATCATTCCTTGGCCTTTGAAATCATAATAGTCAAAGCAATAAAGACTAATTTTATGCTCTGGAACTTTACAGTGAAAAATATTTCAGGTGATGGTCTGTGACTGGTTGATTTAGGAAATCAACAAAACTGACAGCTGACCATAACGTGATGCTCTGGAGTGACGGGGTGATCATATGTTCTTTGTGTGCCACATAAGGCAACTGAAATGCAGTCCAGCAGATCAAACACCAATTCTTGTTGGCTTTTGCTCTACTTCTTTCATAAGATAAATGTTTCAAACTATTTCCAGTCTACCCCCTCATATAGGTCAAATTTTCAAAATACTTGCATTAGTCAGGAGTCTCTGGAGAATATGATGTATATGTAGAAAGAGGTTTATTTTAAGGAATTGGCTCAGGCAATTAAACTAGTTGATGAGTCCCAAACTGTCGGTAGACTGGAGACCCAGGAGGACCAAGGTGTGGTTCCAGTTTGAGTCTGAAAGCCTGAGACCCCCAAAATTTGATGGGGTAAGTGCCATTCCAAAATCTGACAGGCTTAAGATCCAAGAATCTGCCATTCCAATTAGAATCTGAAGGCCAGAAGAGACTGATGTTCCAGCACAGAGCAGCCAGGTAGGAGGAGTTCCATGTCATATTATTCATGGGAGAGTTAGCATTTTGTT
The DNA here is from genome assembly GCF_964194105.1 of Spermophilus citellus. Lineage (NCBI taxonomy): Eukaryota > Metazoa > Chordata > Mammalia > Rodentia > Sciuridae > Spermophilus > Spermophilus citellus. Next base: position 146,948,269 of record NC_138183.1, on the reverse strand, counting down.
TTAGTCAGGCCTCCAACTGGTTGGATGAGACCTACCCACATTAGGGAGGCCATGACCCTGACTCATTCTACCAATTAAAGTGTTATTCTCATGAAGAAACATTCTCACAGACACACCTAGAATGCTTGATCAAATATCTGGGTATCCTGTGGCCCAGGCAAGTTGACACATAAATTAATTATCATAGCACTATAGTTGACTTTTTAAAGAACATGATCATTTGATTCTGAATGCCTGAGTTCAGATGCTGTCAGCTGTTTGCTGACTATATGGCCTTAAGCAGGTTACTTCTTATAACAGGGTCTCAGTTGCTTCATCTGTAAAATGGAGATAATAATAATACCTACCTCACAGCATTGATGTAATGACTAATTCATGAAAAAGCAAGTGGTACAGAAATTAACTATGTTATTCCTTCTTTATTTTTTTTTCTCTGTATATTTATACAGTATACATGGCAAGGAATTTAAAGAAGAATTAGATATGATTCCTGTGCCTGAGTGGCTCATGGTGTAATAAGGGAGGAGGGCTGGGAACAAGATCAATGTATATAGAGTTTAAGATGGAAACATTTAACAGTCCTCTTTGGGGACATAAAGAAGAACTGTGTGGCAAAGTAGCTAGAGGTTCTTATAGATTGTCATTCTGATGCATAGTAGAGGCAGAGCAATGTCTTACTCTAGCTATGAGAACCAGACTGGGATACCAGCCCACACATCCCCTCCAACCACCTCCTAGCTCCTTCCTGTCCTTAAGCCAAGCTTCTAGAAATGGTCTGCAGTCTGTCTTCCCAGAATCATAATTCCCCTCCTTCTCAAACCTACTGTAGTCTCCACTAAACTTATCTTTTGAAAACCAATTTCAATGGTTCTCTTATTATCAACTTTTATTTTATTTTTTTTTATTTTCAACTTCTCTCTCTCTCCTGCATTGTGGGTCCATGTCTACTGAATATCCCCACCTAAATATTCTATGATACCTCATACTTGTCATGTACTCTTGATTTTAGTTCATGACAACATCTGTCTTGGCCAGAAACCTGCAGTCTCTAGATTTCTCGTCTATGCCTTCTCCAATTTATTCACAAAGTGTTTCTCAAACTTACGACCTCTTTCCACTTTCCATTGACAATATTGTCACTCTAAACTTGATCATCTTCCCCTTACCTCTCTGCAACAGACTGTTAACTAACCAAATGCCTTCAGTCTCTCCTTGGTCTGGGCTACCACCTCTTATGGTTAGTTATCTTCGATTTTCATTTGATCAAGGAATACCCTTACTTAAAACCCTTTTGTGTTGCCCATTAGTTCAGGAAAAAGTCTTAACTCCTCAGTGCAACCTTCGAGTTCTTTACAACTTTCTATACTACTTCATCCAGGACCCTGATGCATAAAGGCCTGTTATAGGCTGAATTTTGTCCCCAGCCCTCAAATTAATTTCTTGAAATTTTGAAATCCTAAGTCCTGGTACTTAAGAATGTGACTGTATTGGAGATAGGTTTTTAAACAGGTAATTAGGTTAAAATGAGGTCATTGGTATAACTCAATGTATTATATAACAGGTATCTTTATAAAAAGGAGATTAAGACACAGATGTATACAGAGGAAGGAAAGACCATGTGAAAACAAAGGAAAAAGGTGGCCATCTATAAGCCAAGGAGGGAAGCCTCAGGAGAAATCACCCCAGGGGTTCTCAGACTAAATTTCTATGGTTTAAGCCACCCAACTTGTGAAATTTATTTAATCTAAAAAATTCTTCTAGGCCTTGCAAACAAATACCCAGCCTATACAGTATATTGCTCAGTCTAGACATACTGCACTTTCGCTCATATAGTTCCTTCTTCTTATTGCCCACTTCTAGCTGATATATTTCTGAAAATATTTACTCTTCCTCAAGGTATTTCCCCAAAGCTATGTTCAAAATTAGATTTTTTCCCTCTTCTGTGCTACACTATTTTTTTACTTTGTTTTTATTTCCAATAAAACAGATATCTATTTCTATTTTTTTCCTTATAAAACTGTGTCTAGAAAAGACCTGAGCAGCAACAATAGTCAAGTTAGACATGAAGGTTGTTTGGAGTGCTTAATGACAGTTTCGTTGGAAATAGGCGAGAAGAGGAAGAATCAATGTAATTTGGTAGTTTACTAAAGGTAAGTCCACAAGGATGAAGTCTGCTGACTTGGGCAACCTAATGGATGGCAGTCATTGTCATAGGTGCAGAAAAGGAGCTTTAGAGGAGAAGCTGAATCAGTGAAGGATGAGAAGTTCTTTCAGAGGTGCACATGAGTGTCAAGGGAAATGGGGAGGCTGCGTTCTCCAGGCAAGCTGATGTACCAGTATGTGGTCCTCGAAAGAGATACACCTTAAAAAGCTAGACTTACCCTATTTGTTAAATTTAATTTTGCTGAGCTATGGATTCTTGGTCACAGTTTGCATCAAAAAATTAGCTTTGATTATACATATAAAAAGACTCTCTCTTAGACTTCTGCAATTCTCAAAACTAATTAATGTTCTCAATAAATACTTGCTAACTGATGTAGGTAAATATATATGTGTTTTATGTATCTTTGATTTCTTTTTCTTTTTGTATTGCTCTAGCTGGAACTTCCAGTATGATGTTGGATAAGAGTGATGAGGGAGGACATATGTGTGGTTTTTTTAAAAATGTTTGTTTGTAATGTAGGATGTCATGGCATAATTTGCTAGTGAGGTGAAAAATCAGAATAATATTGTAGTAAACACTGATATCTGTCCTCCAATGTTCTTCATCCTCTTTTTTTCATTGTAATAGGATTTTAGCTGAGTATATGACCTCCCAGAATAATCACACTTTTCCTAGCTTCCTTATAGATGTGGCCATGTGACTGCCACATGTGGCAGTCCAAATGTGGGAATCCACATCTAGAAACTTCTTGGAGATGTGGCTAGTCTATATCCCTCCCACCATATTAGCCCTGGGCTGTCTGTCTGGGCTGACTTATATATGAGAAAGAAATAGAATGCCTTGTAGATGCCACTACCATGTTTTTTTTTTCACTGTTCTTAACTGACAGATCAGACAACATGGTTAAGTGTGAGCCCACCCATTTCTTGCCACTTCCCAAGACCTTCCCTGTTTTGATGAAACAATTTTTCATACTCAATGTCATAGTGACGAATAGATAGTCTTGCCCAAAGAGAACTCTTAAAATGCTGCACAGCTAGTTGATTGTCTTTCTTGTGCTCTTAAAGGCCAGTGCTATGAGAAATTGAGGACACCTAAATGAGAAAGAGACTAGACAAGGCCCCACAGGGTGACAGAAGTAACAAGCAGAAAGCCATCAAGGCATGGCAGAGACTGGCATCCAGTGAATTGCACAGTTTGGTGCAGCTGAGGTATGACAAGGGTAGAGAGGCTGAAGCTAAAAGGGAGTCTGCTAGCAGAAGTTCTCTTCTGCTGAGCTCAGTATCTCGACTCTCTCCCGTTCCCTTAGAATGTTCTTTCCAAAGAAACACAAGAAGAGGGGAATATGTTGGCCAACTGTTCACCTGTATAAACACAGATGTTGAAGCAAGCATTGTACCCATTAATACATCATTTGGGGGGAGATGAGGATCAAGGCAATTCTAAGGAGGTGATACTGAAAGAAGATACAAAAATATCACAGTCATCCCTATAAATAATCAAGTAGCTTCAAGGGGATCCTCTTTTAACAGTTGTTCTTCTATCCAGTTATCAACAGACCTAAAATTCTACCACTGATACATGTATTAATTCTCATTGAGTGTGTTATTCTTTTAACATGAGAAGCAGGGACATTGAAAAGAAGGTAAATTTGGCTGTTACCTGACCCTGGAGAAGAGTCATGTGACAATGGAGCCCAGCCAGAATTTAAGGCAAGGGAATGATAGAAGGGAAACATGGTCAGGGAGGAAATGCCCTCCCTGGAATAACAGCTGCCTGCCACAGCAGCAGGTGTGGTGCAGATAAGGAGAAATCAGGGGGCTACTGCTGCTGGTAACATCTCCCTAACAACTATTTATGCAGACAATCTGGCTAGGTAGGGAGGGTCTATCCCAATAGGCTGCTAAAGAGAGTTGACAGATTAAAAGGCGAACAACATGCAACTGATACTGGAGCACGGACAGGGAAATGTGCTGGCTGCCTAATGTGAGCCTTCCTGGGCACCACTGCCCTTACAGTTAGGCTCCCCAGAGCAGGTTGAGCCTCACTTGCCAAAGGAGGCAGGGGTGGGAACATTGTTGGCCTCATGCCCACTTGAGTATCTGCTGGGAGAATTTTGCACATGCTGCTAAGTGCCCAGTGGTACCCAGGGCTCCCTTTTACATTCTTAATTACCCTGAAATTCAGCCACATGGTCTCTCTGCCTGCCTGGACCAGTGCTCGATGGCAGCTGGTATTAGAAACCAACTGTGCTTCAAGAGCCCTCAAGTTCCTTCCTCACTCTCTCAGGGAAGGTCCTTCCAAGCCAGTGATAGGAATGTGTGTATGTGGTGGGGTGGGGGTGGGGGTACGTGTGTGTGTACATGGCTTCATGCTTACAATGGTCTGCGCGTATTGGATGTGTGTGTGTGTGTGTGTGTGTGTGTGTGTGTGTATGAGAGAGAGGGAGAGAGAGAGAATGAGGACATGCTCACCTCTTGATGAAGATTTTGGAATAAATCAGGTAGAAAAGAGTTTTAAACTTTCATGGGGAATCAGAAACGTTCCAAATTTAATATGAGGAAGCACAGAAAGAGTCCAGAATAACTGTTTGTGCTTCTCTTTTCTAAAAGAGCAAAGTCAAAGTTCTCAGAATACTGTTTTTGTATATTAGGGCAGAATGGAAGAAAGTGAGGTTGAAGGTGTTTTGGAAAGTTTTTGAGTTGGGGTTACCTCACTCTCCCTACACAAATTCTCCATATCTGTCTTCTGATTTTGTTTTCGGAGGAAAGGTATGAAGTGGGTATTTGTGTATTGTGTAATTTTATACACATGCCAATACAAAATCATAAATGTCCATATATATTCATGCATGCATTAGCTGGGTGGTAACTTTAGGCAGGTAAGGTGTGGCTGGAGAAGGTGTGTTATTGGGGGAGTGCGTCTTTAAATTTTATATTTTGTCCTTGGTGACTGGCGCTCTCTTTGCTTCCTGATTGCCATGTCCCCAGCCGCTTTCCTCTGCCACACCCTTCAACCATGATGTCCTGCTTCACCTCAGGCCCTGAGGAATGACTTTGGACATCTGTGGACTGAGACCTCTGAAACTGGGAGCACCAAATTAACGTTTTCTCTTCTAAAATTGTTCTTGTCAGGTATTTTATTCACAGTGATGGAAAAGCTGACTAAAACAAGTGGAAATCAGTTAGTGTTAGAGCCATGTGACTACGTAGGGAAGAAATTCAGAGATGTGGGGATCACTCGCCTGCATTGGTCAGGGAAGACTAAAGTGTCAAGAAGTTGTTTTATGTTTCTGAAAATTGCCCCTGGGAGAAATCATTTTAAAAAGAGATGAGGCGGGGGGAGGGGGGGTTAAATCAATGCAACAGACATGAACAAGTTGCAAAGCTCCCAGAAATCTCCCAATTTTCTTATGGCCACGGTCCCTCTAGTGAAGAGTGACTCACCTGCTAGTAGAAGGGATGGCCATTCCCTTTCATCCAGCTTCCCTTGCTGACATCATAGGGAGGTATCCTTCTGACTTCATAAGAACATCACTTTCCCAAAGGGAGCTGTCTGTCCTACTTGATAGGAGGTTTCATTTCTACTCTTCCTCAAAGCTCAAGAGGCAATCAGAGCAGAAGGATGGCTTAGTAACCATTCAAGATGATTGATTGGGTCAACCTTGTGTCAGCTGTACTAATTTAAACCTGCTTGATGTATAAGCTAACCTATAATGACTTATCACCTAAAATGATATATAAACTCACCATCTACAAACTAACATGCTTAACACTGTTCTCAAACTGTTTGGTAAAAGAGTGATCATATAAAATCAACACTGGGATAGTTAGATGCACATAGATGCTTTTGGAAATCCTGAGGGGGAGTTATTTAAATAAATCTGGAAATTAAGAATGGCTTTATGGACCAGGGGGACTTCAACTGAGTTTATTTATGGATTTGTATATTTATTTATTTTTTTGCTGAGTTTCAATACAAAAGTGGCGTTGAGTTGATAAAAGGGAGACTATATCAAAGGTGATCAATTTGTATTTGTAAATGTGATGCCAATGGTATAGTCACTGTCACAGAGAAGATCTCTGTAAGATATCACTTTAAATTTGTTTTCTGGACAGATTAATTTAACTCTATCAAATCTGACGGTTTAGCTCACAGCATCAAATAGCAAATGGCCTAAGAGTTTTATGTGAATTATTAATTTGTAAAATTTGTTGGGTAGAATAATGTTTTTTAAAGTAAACCCACTATTGTTCATGTTAAACCTTTAGCTGGTAGAACACAGGGTTTAATAACATTTGCAGTAAACCTTGGTATAAAAGTGAAGGTAGACTCAAAATTATTTTTGAAATATTCTTAAAAATATTTTTAAAATTCAGATCATATTAACAAACACCAAGAAGTGGTGCATACGTGAACAATGAATGTGTGTGAAGGGGAAGGTGAACCATGAAAGCATGCTAGACTTTCCCTGGATGAGTAGGTAAGAGCAAAAACATCACAGTTGTAATCAAAGTCTATTTATCAAATGATGACAATGAAAATCCTTTACTAAAATTTATAGAAAATTTTAATTATGAATAGATTTATCACCTAAAATGATTTAGTTATGAAAAAAATAGATAATCACTCATGTCAAATAGCTAGAAAAAGGATATCAACCTATGGAATGCAGGAGGAATAAAATAACAAAGACAACAAAAATTAATAAAATTTGTGTAGAAAAAAATGAAAGCAAAAATAATCAGTAAATCCTCTGAGACAGACAAAATTATGGGAAATTTTAATCAGAAAGAAAAAGCAAAATGTATCTATTTAAAATAAATGATTAGGAAAGAATATAATTATATATGTTGTTAAAATAATTTTAATAAGAGTTCTATGTGAAAATCCCTGCCACTTAAAAAAAAAACACACAATAAAATGGAAAATCTCTAGAGAATTTACAATTACCAAGGCTGATTCAGGAAGAAATAGAAATTTTGAACTGATGAGACTCTGTGACCAAAAAAAAAAAAAAAAAAATCCAGACAATATTTGTGGGAGTGTTCTATCAGATAAAAATTTCATCTGGGCACAGTGGTGCATGCCTGAAATCCCAGTGTCTCCTGAAGCTGAGACAGGAGGATAGTAAGTTCAAAGCCAGTCTCAGCAAAAGCCGGGCACTTAGCAACTCAGTGAGACCCTGCCTCTAAATAAAATGCAAAATAGGGTTGGGAATGTGGCTCAGTGGTCTAGTGCCCCTGAGTTCAATCTGTGGTACAATTAAAAAAAGAAAATAAAAGAAAAGAAAAATTCAGGAACTGATAATATCACTGACAAGTTCTTTAAAAGTAATGTAGGAGGTAAAAAGTTGAAAGAGAAAAATATAAACATGGCTTAATTTATTTACTAAACTAATGTAACACTGACATGAAAATCTTACATATGGTACACATAATCCCTGTTCAGCAAAATCATTTGCGAATGTGGATAAAATTTTAAATAAAGCACCAATAAGTAAAGTCAAATATCAATAAATAAAAGAGCCACCATTTTGACATAGAACACTATATTCCAGAAAAAGAGAATGCAGTTTTATTAAAATACTGTGTTTCTCAGTTTGACAAAATAAGAAATGCCCCATGAGCATGTCAATAGCAGGTGATGAAATTCAATATCTAGTATTGAAAAGGAATATTATGTGAAGTAGGACAAATAATATTCTTTCTTAATATGAAAAAGTCTATGTCTTAAACCAATTATAAATATCAGGCTCAAGAAAATATGAAGCACAATTTGGAAGAGAAGATGTTGACATATGAAACAGAATTAAGCAGTTGAATTATTTAAAAGGAGGAAACTAAATAGTTATAATAGTTACAATTTTAAGAATACTTTTTTGTTTACTAGACAATGAACTAAAAAATATTAGAATTAGAATGAATTAGCATTAAGCATTTCTAAGCACACATATGATATTAAATTACTCTTCTACTGTATTTAAAAATATAATGAATAAATAAAATGCATAAAAATATAATGTATTAAAACATAGAAAGAACATAATATAAATAATTACAATAAAATAGTTGAAAGCCAATATTAAAAAATGGGAAAGCTTGTCAATATAAAAGCCTCAAAAAATAATCACAGATTGGCAAGGCCTATAAATAGACTATCCTCCAAAGAAGAAATCAAATGTTTAATCCATTTCATTAGAAATCAAAGGAAAGAAAGTCAAAATAATCAAACACTATTTTTACTTATCAACTTATGAAAGTTTTCAAAATAATCATATTTAATTTTGAAAAGGATATTCAAAATTACTCTTACAAATCATCTGTTAGAATGGACAAGGGTGAAAGAGGACATTTTTGTTTTGTTCCAGTTTTTAGAGGGAATGCTTTCAATATTTCTCCATTTAGAATGATGCTGACCTTGGGTTTAGCATATATAGCTTTTACAATGTTGAGGTATATTCCTCCTATCCCTAGTTTTTCTAGTGTTTTGAATGTGAAGGTGTGCTGTATTTTGTCAAATGCTTTTTCTGATCTATTGAGATGATTATATGACATCATCCTTGAAACTCCAGCTAGAACAATTAGACAAAAAAAAAGAAAAGAAAGAAAGAAAGAAAAAGAAAAAGAAATTAAAGGGATACAAATAGGTAAAGAAGAACTCAAACTATCACTATTTGCTGATGACAAGATTCCATATCTAGAAGATCCAAAACATTTCAACAGAAAACTTCTAGAACTGATAAATGAATTCAGCAAAGTAGCAGGATATAAAATCAAAACCCATAAATCAAATGCACTCCTATTCATCAGCGATGAATCCACTGAAAGAGAAATTAGGAAAACTACCCCATTCACAATAGCCTCAAAAAAAAAAAAAAAAAAAAACCACCACCACCACCACCAACAACAAAAACCTGTGAATCAATCTGAAAAAGCGGTGAAAGACCTCTACAATGAAAACTACAGAACATACAGAACACTAAAGAAAGAAATTGAAGAAAACCTCAGAAGATGAAAAGATCTCCCATGCTCCAGGACAGGCAGAATTAATATTGTTGAAATGGCATTATTGCCAGAAACATTATACAGATTTAATGCAATTCCTATTAAAATCCCAATGACATTCTTAATAGAAATAGAAAAGGCAATCATAACATTTATTTAGAAAAATAAGAGACCCAGAATAGCCAAAGCAATCCTTAGCAAGAAAAGTGAATCTGGAGGCATCACAATACCAGACCTTAAACTATACTACAGAGCTACAGTAACAAAATTGGCATGGTACTGACACCAAAATAGACTTATAGACCAATGCTACAAAATAGAAGACAGAGACAAACCTATATAAATATGGTTATGTTATACTAGTCAAAGATGCCGAAAACATTCATTGAAAAAAAGATAAACTATTCAACAAATGGTGCTGGCAAAACTAGAAACCCATATGTATCAAAATGAAATTAAACCTCTGTCTCTCACCCTGCACAAAAATCAACTCAAAGTGGATCAAAGACTTAGGCACTAGAAAAGAGACCCTGTGCCTCATAGAAGGAAAAATAGACCCAGATTTTCATCATGTCAGCCCAGGATCTGACTTCCTTAACAAGACTCCTAAAGTGCAAGAAGTAAAATCAAGAATCAATAAATGGGATGGATTCAAATTAAAAAGCTTCTTCTCAGCAAAGGAAACAATCAATAGTGTGAGGAGAGAGCCTACAGACAGAGAAAGTCTTTACCACATGTACTTCTGACAAAACATTAATCTGTAAGATATATAAAGAACTCAAAAAACTTAACACCAAAAACAAACAAACAAAACCCCATAAATAACCCAATCAATAAATGGTCTAAGGAACTGAGCAGACACTTTACAGAAGAAGAAATATAATTGACCAACAAATAATGAAAAAGTGTTCAACATCTCTAGAAATTAGAGAAATGCAAATTAAAACTACTCTAAGATTTCATCTCATTCCAATCAGAATGGCAATCATCAAGAATACAGGCAACAATAAATGTTGGTGAAGTTGTGAGGAAAAAGGTACACTCATACATTACTTGTGGGACTGCAAATTGGTACAACCACTATGGAAAGCAGTATGGAAATTCCTCAGAAAACTTGGAATGAAACCACCATTTGACCCAGTTATCCCACTTCTTGGTTTATACCCAAAGGACTTAAAATCAGCATATTACATGGATACAGCCACTTCAATGTTTATAGCAGCTCAATTCACAATAGCTAAACTACGGAACCAACCTAGGTATCCTTGAATAGATGAATGGATAAAGAAACTGTGGTATATATACACAATGGAATCTTACTCAGCTTTAAAGAAGAATGAAATTATGGTTGCCAGTAAATGGATGGAGCTAGAGAATATCATGCTAAGTGAAATAAGCCAATCCCAAAAAACCAAAGGCCAAATGTTTTCTCTAATATGTAAATTCTAATTCACAATAAGGCGGGGGCCACTAGAAAAAAAATAGTGTTACATTAGATTAGGTAGAGGGAAGTGAAGAGAGGGGAGGGGAGGGGACGAAGGGATAGGAAAGATAATAGAATCAAACAGACATTATTACTATATATATATATATATATATATATATATATATATATATATATATATGACTGCATGACCAATATGATTCTGCAATGTACACTCAGAAAAATGAGAAATTATATCCCATCTGTGTATGCTATATCAAAGTGCATAAATGCATTCTGCTGTCATGTATACTAATTTAAAAATTAATAAAAAAAAGAATGGAAAAGGGTACTGACCTTCTAGAAAATGATTTTATAATAGTTGTTAAAACCATAAAGAAATTTCTAGCATTGAGCCTGGTAATTTGACTTATAAGAATATATCTTGAGAAAATTATGAGAAATGAGTAAAAAAAATATAATGTTATTCATCATCAGTTTATCATAATAGCAAAATATTATAGGCAATCAAAAATGTCCAATAATAATGAGAAGTTTAGAAAAATTATGATATGTCCATGTAAGACCAGAACAAATCATGTTTGCAAGAGTGGTTAATGACGTGGGAGAAAGAACACAATAGAACCTGTTCACAGTGAGACAGGGAGGGGAAGACGGAGGAAGACAGGGAAGCACACCTAAAGGTTAACAGTTATGATTGGTATTTTTTACAGTTATAAATTTTTTTACAGTTATGAATGCTTTTGTCATGGGATTACAAATTATTTTAAAATTATATTTACACCTTTCTTTGTTCACTAAAATTTCAAGAACCTCAGACAAAAAGCATGAGTAAAGAACATGATATTTCTGATTATGTCCTGGTTTGCCAGGACCAAACATGACTCTGTTATGGCATCAATGTTCTGGCCAATATGTTTGCAAGTCTTTTTTGTTTTTTTTATCCTGTCTTTTAATTCTTATTTTATAATTTGAAGTTTATTAACAAGTCCTCACTCCCTGCCCCCATCCCCACTGGGATATATTTTAATGTTTGTGGAATGGTGCAGGGACAACAGGCAAATGGGGTTTTCCGCATTCACTTCTCTTTGGTGTAGGCCCTGGTTGTGTCACCTTCCCCCTCTCAGGTAGAACTTGTTCCCATGTATAGATACAGTAGCTTGTTATGGTTTGAATCTCTCTCTCTCTCTCTCTCTCTCTCTCTCTCTCCTCTCTCTCTCTCTCTCTCTCTCTCTCTTTCTCTCTATATTGCTGGGGTTGAACCCAGGGCCATGTCATGGGAGACAAATGCTTTATCAACTGAGCTCTATCCCCAGCCCATTAAGGGTCCTCCAGAGGTCCATATGATCAAGGATTGGTTGCAGGCCTGTGGCACTATTGGGAGATGGCAGAAAGCTTAGGAGGTAGAGGCTAGTGGAAGTCAGTTGGTCATGTAGGAGGGACCTTCCCTCTGAAGGGATACCGGGACCTTGGCTCCTCCCTTTCTCTCTCTTCCTGGCCACCATGGGGTGAGCATCTTTGCTTCATCACTCACTCGCTGCTTCGAATGTGTTGTCCTGCCACAGGCAAGTCACAGAAAGCTAACACATAGCCCAACAGAGAATGTCCAGGGGCCAGTGATGGGTCAAACTGTTAGTAGCTGCAGCCATCTCATCCAGGTGTCAGTGCAGGGTAAGAAGCAGGACATCTGAGGGTCAGAAAATACATGGACAAATCCTGCTAAATCTCTTCAATCCCCACTGCTCAGCCCTGGAACATTGCTTAGATCCTAGAACATGCTTAATGCTTAATACACTAAAGAAGAATGTCTTTTCTATTTCCTTAAAATTTTTTTAAACCTTTTTAATGTTTAAGTCATTGAAACTAAATTGTAGTAACCAGAATTTCAAGACAGGGTCCACAAAGCAACCTTAAATTTGCTCTTTCCTCAGGAGAATAATAAAAAAGATAGGTATATAAAATGCTAGGCAAACTGTTACTCTGATGAATCTGAAGAAGTGTGAGTCATTACAGAACCATTCTCTTAAATTAGAACAAAAAAACTTCATAGAATTACTGTGTTTTCATCCCAAGAGTTGGGTATTTGGAATTCCACAGTGCTTTTGTGATGTCATGCCAACCACAGGAGCTGCTCCTGTAAACAATGAAGTGTTGAGTTGTGGGTTTCAGCTCTATTGAATTGATAAATGGCAGCTGATTTGTATAAGACTCTTCAATCAGAAAAAGGATTAAGGTGTGCCCGGAAATGTTTTAAACATTTCATGTAAAGTCACATTTCATACTGGGTATTAATTAAAAGCAATGTGTTATAAAATATTTTCCCTTTAGTAGGAAAAGCTATGAGGCTAAATCATACACACATGAAGGTTAAATTTGTTTGGAAGATGGGCTTGAACAGTATAGCAGCTCTTGAAATTAATGCTGAAGGAGAATTAGGAGCTGTTGCCTGAGTGTGCCGAGTGTGAGGGTCTATGTGCCTGTGTACACGGGAGACTCATTTGTTGGAGGAGTAACATTGGAGCATGCATGAACCAAGGAGTAGTTCTGCTTATTAATGGGTCACGTTCTATCAGAGCTGACTAGTTGGAGAATCTTGGAATGAAGGCTAAAAATTTGCTTTGTTTCCTAATCCAATTACAGTTTATAACAGCCTTCCTCCATCCCTTCTTCCCACCCTTCATAATATACAGATTTGTTATATAGTATATATGTGTGAGTATTCTTGGATTTATTTATAATATATATGTCTGATATGTATTAAAAATCAGGATATATATTATAAATGATATATATGTTCTGAACTACAAATCCAAAGCTAACTTCAAAGCCATGTGTGTAAAGTAGCATATTGATTTGATGCTAATAGATTTTGTATTGATTTCACTTTCTCCATTGACTTGGTCTCATGATTTTTTTTCATTCTACTTAGATTTTTCATTCTATAGCCCTACTACTTCTATTTTCATTCTTGAAAAAAATAAATTTGAATTATATCAGCTAAAAATATAGTAGCACTGTATAGGTTTGTGAGATTAAGTCCATAATCCTTGCTTTTTTTAAGGTAAGGAACCTGAATCTCATAGAAAATAAAAATTATATATATATATATATATATATATATATATATATATATCCCTAATTTTTGCAGAAAAATATTCTAAAACTGTTAGGAATCTTGAGATCTAGACTTTTGTTATCTTTATATTCATTGAACACATATTTCCATTAATGTTTGCTGCCATAACAAATGAACTCAGAGTTACATTCATGATTCAAACGTCAAAGGAGTTTTCTTTTATCTTGGGTAAAGTGTAACATTGATGTCCCTGATTTACAGGAATTTCTCTTCCAAATGGTGATTCAAGGGCCCAGATTTTTTCCATCTTCAACACTTGGCTTTCAAAATAGTCATCATTCATCTGCATCAAGCTTATAGAAGAGGACGGAACATGAAGAATGCTAGGTAAGATATGTTCTTGGTCCAGACTTTACAGAGAAGCCCATCTTTTATGATCAAACACCATGGTCAAAGCTCTGTCACCTGCTCACCTCCAACCAAAAGGGAAGGTGGGAGTATCGTCTAACTATGTGAGTAGGAAAAAGAGTATTCAGTCTTGGTGAACAGTTAACCATTCTGTGGACACACACATTCAAGAGTAGGAATGTGATAGAAAGTGTGATCTGCCACCTGCTTCTGCATTTTCTCAACTGCAAAATTTCACTTGGTTAAAGTATTTCAGTGGTGTTTTGTTTTATGTTCAAATACATTGGAACATTAGAATAAGATTCATCTAATTATAAAAATCTTTATACAACAAAAGTGTCTCAATAACTAGAAATTTTTCTTTCACTCAGAAAAGTTAAGGATATAATTTAATGACAGATTCTCTAATGATAGGCATCTAGATGCACCTGTTTGGGTGTTAAAGTTTAGATGTGAGGTGTCTCCCAAAAGCTCACTAGTGAGACAATGCAGGAAGTTTCAGAGGGGAAATGATTGGGTTGTGAGAGTCTTAACCCAATCAGTGAATTAATCCCCTGACAGAGATTAACTGAGTGGTAGCTGAAGTGGTAGGGTGAGGCTGGAGAAGGTGGGAATTGGGGGCGTGGCTTTGTGGTATATATTTGTACCTGGCAAGTGGAGACCTCTCTCTGCTTCCTGATCATCATGGGAGCTGGTTCCCCTGCCATACTCTGAAGCCATGATGTTCTGCCTCACGTGGAGCTCCAGGAATGGAGCTGGCCTTTCTGTGGATTGAGACCTCTGAAATTATGAGCCCCCATAAAATAAACCTTTCTCCTCTACAATTGTTCTGAAGCTGACTAAAACATTGGTGGGGGGAACCAACCATGTGAAGAGAACAGGAGGCTGTAGAGAGTAATTAAAGGAGCATTATTCTGTTGGGAAGACCTGCTAGAGCACTTGAAGTGTTGTTCCTGCTACGAGCTAAGATCTAGCCATGCTGACAACCACTATCACTACAGTATAGTAATGACAGCAGCCCTAGGGTTAATAATCGAAAGCCTGAGCAAAGTTACCTTTTTCTGTTCCCAAACCTATATTATTTGCTTCTATCATTTTGCTCCAGTTGGGCAAAGTGATTTATAAGGCATAGTCTCTGAGCCTCAATTAATTTCACTTAGGGCATTTTCACAGTTGTACAATAAATGTTTAAATTAAGACATTTCTTTTCTTTGGAAATTGAATTGCATGTTAACTGGTTATGGGCTGTCACTGGTGGTCCACACAACCACAGATAAGAGCATTGATCTGGCAAGAAAACAAATGGGCTCTTAAAGGAGGGCAGTTTGGATTTGACAGCTGCAGATGATTAGGTGTCTCTCTAATGGATACTGTGCATTACCATGAGAGGTGTGAAAGATCTGCAAACCCTTCCTTTCAGCTGCCCACTTCTACTGAGAAGTGCTGTGTAGATCTGCCTGCTCCCTTTCGTGTACGATGAATGAATTCAAAGATAGAACATAGTATTTGGAGGGCTGGTGAAATACCGAGATCATACTTTGAAACAGCCAGTAGTCACTGCAAGAAGTTTTTTTCAGTTAGCTACCATTAGAAGCCATGTTTCAAGTCCAATTTTCTGACAGGCGACAGACATAACTACAGCTAAGAATAACAAGTACTTCTCCAAGATGCTAGGCCATTGAGGGTATTACCCCCAAATGTCATTCTATAGGAGAGAACCCCACCCAATTCTGCTCACCTTGACTAGAGGATATCTAATCTGATATGTGGGTAGGTGGTTTTCCCAACAGTTGCTTTGCCAGCTTTTAGATAACTGGAGTTCAGACACTTTAGGGGAGAATGACTCATGTCTGGTCCTATCCAGTGACCTCAATATAGAAACGGGATCACCTGTTCCTTGTCTACATTCCTTCTCTATCCTAGGCCTTGGGTGAATAGCTTGGTACTGTCAATCAGCTATCCCAACTTCCCCCAGCAGAAGCCACGTTGGGGTAGGGTTCTTTTGATTTTAAGAGTCATCTACATGATTCCTCTAGTGTAAGAGGATATCATTGTAAAAATGTCTCTGTCCCCAGGGGAGTATTAAGCAGAATTTTCTTTAAGAGCTTCAGGTCAAAGTACAAATTCCAAGCTTTATTCTAGCTCTTGGGTACATCTAAAGGAGGCTCTTATGTTCCAGGGGTCAACCTTTCAGATCTTGCTCCAGCGAGAAGATAATAAAAAAGCACTTGCAGTTGGATTTTATTCATCATTTATATAATCACTGAAATTACAGATGAAATAGGCCATCATGTCATCGGGCTCTCTTGCTAGCTAGTGTGTGTGTATTTTCTCTTCATAACATCCCATAAAAGCTTCCTATTCAGGTTTAGATCATAATAATTTCTTGGCCATTTGTGGCAAGAGAAAAATATTCCAAATGAACTGGGTTTCTGCCTGATTCCCATCTAGAAGACCCTAGTCATCACTCAGTCTGACTGACCATGACTTTTCCATCACTGTTCTCATTTCTATGATATCAGCATATTCCACTCTTCTGGGAAGTTGGTACAGGATCCTTGTTATTTGGGGCTCTGATGGCAACTAAGATCATTTTGGAGCCATTTTGTTAAACAGGAGTATACATACCTTTTTGGGGTAGAGGGAAGGGCCATTGGGCACCATATTGTCTCATGAATAAAAACTGGGCTGATGCAGAATTTATCTGCACCCCAGTGAAGACCAAAGAACATCAAAGGGTGGAGAAATGATGATTTCTCAGAATTTTCACAAAGAGAGGTACTGAGGGAATGGAGTCACTACAACACAGATTATAGTGGAGGCAAACTAAATTCAGAAAACAAGTGCACATAATAGTCCTGAGATCTATATTCACATTTTTATCAATTGTCAATTTTTATCAAATTTTCCTGAGCTATATTAAATTAATAGTGACAATTTCAATATTAATTTTTAAGTTTTAATTTGCAAATTAATTTTTACTATTACATGAGGGCTATGTATACATAAGGAGTTTATGTTTAGCTTTATGGTTACATATCTTTAAGAAATGCTACATTTAAAAAATTGAAGTCAATATGGTGCTCCAGAAGAGTTGGTTTTCTCTAAAACAGACATCTATGCATTATTCAAGTTGAAGAAATGCCATGGCTTTGTAAGAGTACATTGTATATTTCTGGGACAACTGTTCCAATCCATTTATCTCTCCAAGG
Organism: Spermophilus citellus; assembly: GCF_964194105.1. Classification (NCBI taxonomy): domain Eukaryota; kingdom Metazoa; phylum Chordata; class Mammalia; order Rodentia; family Sciuridae; genus Spermophilus; species Spermophilus citellus. Next base: position 146,930,958 of record NC_138183.1, on the reverse strand, counting down.
GCTGTCTGAAAAAGTTCCATTTCCTAATTCCAGGGGCTTGTGAGTCCAAAGGGTTGGAGTGGATTTGACCATATATAAGGAGAAGGACATATGGATTTCTTTCACTTGCTTTTTTTTTCCTTGGAGAATGTTCTATCCATACTCCTAAAGTAATACCTCCTATGGACATTTCTGAACAACTTTCCATAAATATTATGGGCTAACAAAACTATGACAGTTACACAGACTCATCCCAGGTATTCATTCCCTGCTGCCTTCTAATAAGGAGAAGGAGTTCTGTATCTGTTCCAGGGCTTTTGGTAACCATCTGTCTCATAGAAGGTGTCTAAGAAATTGAGTGAAAGAATGGACTCAGGTCAACAACAAGAAGCCATTAGACATGGAATAGATCTTATCAATTGGTTGATTGATTAAAGGATGGTCCAGAAGGATAGAAGACATTCTCCAGGGCAGTCTTTGGAAAGTTCCCTGATACATAGCCTGTGAGTGAAGTTCCCAGGGGTCTGGTGTATATTAAGCTTCTTCCTTCATCTTATTAGAGTAGAACAAATTCAGTTCACTAGTTTCCTGGGCGAATGCTCAATTGTTCTGTGGTAGAAATCTCTTGATATGTCAGAGTAGAAGGGTTTGGAGAACATGAACCATCTGGAGATTTATCTAGGCATGTGGAATAAAGTGATAAATGAGAAAGTGCTCAAGGGCACTCTTGGGAAAGAATCATAGCTAAACACAAAATGTGGAAAAGAAAGAGGAAGATAAGGTAGGTGAGGCTGTGGCAGGTTACACTGTCACCCCTATCGTGTGTTGTCATTGGTCTCAGCAATAAGGTATAAAGAATTGAGACTGAGATGCCAGAGGCAGGCATACTCACTCTGGTTTCTACTTGCCAGTCAAATGGACATGGTATGAAGAATGACTGCTTTCTATTAAACAAGTGCCTTCTCTTTCCCTAAGTGCTCAGCTCAGAGTGGGAGAAGATGTCTACCATGAGCAGGCATGGTGGCCACTGGGTGATGGAGTTGCTCTCATATCTGTCAGGGAGAGGATGGAGCTTTGTCTCTGATCAGGAAAATATCTCTAGATATTCTCTTTCTTGTGCTTTAGTTTCCTTACCTATAAAATAGTGGAACTGATATTCCTTATTTTTTAAACTATTACTGAGATAGGTCTGTTCTACAATTACTGGGAGCTTTTTAAAAGAGACTTTTGCAGTTTTTTCTTCATTATTTAGTTTAAGGACTATCTACATCCTGTATCTTTCGTATCTCCTTTCTGATTACCTGTCTTAGTAATATTACTAGACAGATTTTTCTTCCAATATTTCTCTGATACCTTCCTCAGTTTTTTTTTCATTTCAAAGAACAATAAAAGCGTTGTTTGAAGAAGGAGGGGCGGCGCGTTACCTTCCCTTTTCTTCCACATAACCATAGGACTTCAGATGTGTGACTTGGTCTTGTTGAGCTGCTATTTCCTCATCTATAAACCGGGAAAATCTTAAGAACCTTATAGGGTTTTTAAGAATAATAGTTGTGATTGCAATTTGCAAACTATACAGGGCTATTCAGATGTCAGGTATCAACAACTGGCAGTTAATTGAACAAAACACAGTCAGAGCCATCTGATCAAGAAGTATTGGTTTTGCAAGGGACTTTATGCCACCACCTTTGCTGATCCTTTGGTTCTGTCTGATTGTCCCTGACACAGTGTTTTTCAGGTGAAAATACTGAGTGCTCAGGGGATACTATCCAGTGTGCGTTACTCTGTTATGATACTCCTTGGTACACTAATCCTGGGAGTACACCGAGTCCTCTAGATGGCAGATATTTTTGAGGAAGATACCCTTTCCTACAAGTCTCTGCAGGCAATCTTGTCTAGAACATAGAAGACAGTCAACAAATGCTTGTTGAATAAAGTGTAGATTTATTCCCTGGGTTATCAGAGGAAGGTAAGACCAATGAGTGGGATCACTAGTGGGAAACTAACAGATCAGCTCAGCAGTGGAGTGGGTGGCTTGACAAGGTAGGAAGCATCTGTGTTAGCTTTCTGTCACTATACCTAATATCAGAGACTGTCAACTTAGAGATTATCTTTGGCTCATGATTTTGGAGGCTTCAGTCCATGGTCAGTTGGACCCCTCTGGTTTTGGTCTGTGATGAAGCAGCACAGCACGATGATAGCACCTGATAAAACCACTCACATCATGTCCAGAAAGCAAAAGAAGGGAAGGGAAAGGGGTTGGGATCCCATCATCTCTTCCAAGGGTACATCTCCCAATGACTCGAAGATTTCCCACTGGGCTCCACCTTGCAAAGATTCTACAACCTCCCAGTAGCACCACTCCGGGAACACATGGGCTCTTGGGAAACATTCCAGACCCAAACTTTAAAAACTTCCCGTCTTTGGAAATCTTTAATCACAGACTATTTGTCAGGGTTGATGCAGATTAGATTTCTGAATTTTGTAGAGGGGTACTCGAAGACTCTGAAGTTCTTTTCCATGGCTCTCTGAAGCTCTGGAAGTGGGAAGGGACTTTTCTAAATACCTTTAATAATTATCCAGGCATGATTCCCTCCTAATGGTATCCATAGATGAACAAAACCCTACATTGCTCATCTTTCACAAATTGTGGGTATCCTGGGGTTAGGGGCACTTCTGAACCACTTACTAAGGTTACATAGCTTTTGATCCACCCTTGTACGTAGTAAGTGAGCAAATCCATCCTCATTAGGTCCAGTGTTTCAAAACAACGGCAAAATGATGGACAGGTATGAGTTCAAGATGGTATGACCTTGATGTTGCAATAGTCAAATCTATGTGAAATAAAATTTTCTAACCCTTGAACTTGGGCTGGTGTGCTGAGAATTGTCAGAGGGCATCCAGAAGGCTATGGGAATTTGAATGCATGTTTAGCAGTCCTGTAAGTGCTTGGGTGCTCCTGTCCCACACTCTTCTGTGGATCTGGTCACTAATGTTGATAAAATAGATGATAGACTAAAAAATGAGATTTTTAAAAGAAATGGAAATTGTTCCTCTTGCTTCTAAAGATCTCCTTTGCCAATCAGCTAGGAGCATACATTGAAGATGATACTTCACAAAAGATATTATCTCTATTAAAATGTATACCTTTGCATTCACACACTTCTTTTTTGTTTACCAAGTTCTCTCATGTGCAGTATCTGTGTTCCCCAATGCCATACTTTTGGTGATACAGAAAAAGAAAGTGTTACATGCTCTTTTCCCTTTTGGCTAATGCTCTCTTCCAAGCATTGATATTTCTCTTTAATAGTAACCATCACACTTGTTGAGTATTTGTTCTCCCTGTCAGCTTAAGTTCCGTGAGAGTGTCAAGTGAGCCTCCTCTGTTGTATGCTATATCTTGGATCCTGGTATAGTTTCTGACACAAACTAGGCATTGCCTAAAGGTATATTGAATAAATTAGAGTAAAGATGTTATCTACCTCAATCCTACTACTGATTTATAGGTAAGTTCAGAAATGGAATACCTAAAGGTTTACAGATTGGACGCTCAAAAGGAAGTCTCCTGGCTCTAAATCATCAGCTCATTTTCCTCTATGGCACAGTTATGTCCACTGTTAGCCTGAGTCAGTGTTGTTTGCAACACTACAAATCCTGATGTTGATGCTCTGGGTCTGATTATTTCCTTTGCAATTTGGGATGAAAATGAATTTGAAATATCAGGAGTCTAGAGTTTACATAATTTACAGATGATAAAAAGAAAGAGTTATCATTTGAACACAATTAAATTCATTTTTCGGGAGACGTTATGATACATGTGGGAAAGCTTCCTGAGAGTTTGGGATACAAAACTAATGCAGTGGAGGCCCTTGCAAAACTGGTTCCATGAGACCCAGGTACGAATGAGATTAGGCATTGCCATCTCAGTGGATTGCATTTGAGTTTTGCATAGGTGTTGTTGTTGTCTTCTACATAATTAAGGCAATTAGAAATCAAACCCTTGGAATGTAGAAATATACTTCACGTAGGTGTGGGGATTCAGGGACAAGGAGGAGAGTGGGGGAGGAAAACAGAGAAGGTGGCACCACTTACGGGCAAAGGAGTATGACAATCTGCCTAGGCCATGTGGCTGACAACCCGCCTGACGCTTGTTTTGACTTTTCTCTAACTGCACAACCGGTGCATGCAGATGACTTTACATCTCATAGCAAAATGTGCGACAGCAATGTGCTAAGCAAATGCAAACAAAAATATGCTTCCCCCACTCCAAACAAATCTCTCACACATGATGATGATGCTGTGGCATGGCGAGAGACTGAAGACAGAGACCACCAGGAACCAGACTTGCTCATTGTTTAAACCAGTATCCAGGATCAATACATATATGTGAGTGTGGCGTGTGCATGTGTGTTTCAGGAGCTCACCTTAGGTGATATTGGATTACTTGCTATTATTTAGACATAGCTTGCATTTGGATTTCAGTCAATCATGCACACATATTGCATATTATTTATTCAATTCATTCAACATTTTTATTATGCCCCTACTGTGATCCAGGGAAAGGCAGGCACTAAAGACATTAACATGAAGGATGCAGAGATAAGATACATGAATGTACAATGAGCTACCTTTTTGGGGTTCATTGCTTCTCTGCTTGTGCTCATGCATCTCCCTCAGCCTAGGTTGTAGATCACCTGCTTTCTGCCTATGGGAATTCTTCCCACACCTTAAGGGCCAGTCAGGAGTATTTCTTTCTCATATTCCCCACTCTTACCTACAGTGAGAATGAATCATTCTTTCTCCAGTGTTCCAACAGCACAATGCTTCCATTCCGAAGTTGCACAATTGGTAACTGATAGAAGTGCCCACTACCATATTACTTATTTATTCCATTTCCCCAACGTGTGCAGGACAAGATCTTCCCTGGTTTGAGGGGAATTCTAATAGAAGTAGGAAGTACATCAATGACTTAAACTTCATAAAAAGAGGGCTTGTGATTAAGTTATAACTTTGCATTCAGAGTCTTTGGTTCACTCATAGCTGCAGGACTTTAATTTTCCTTCCTCAGAACTCCTTACTAAACTATAATAAGAATGAAGAATCATGCTGCATTCTTATCCAAGATAACAAAACATGTTGGCAAAGAATGTGGAATTTGAAGTCCAGATTTGGTTGAGTTCAAATCCTGGCTTTGCCATTTACTGAATGTTTTACTTCAGAAAAGTTACTTCACTTGTTTGTGCCTAGGTTTCCCCATATTTAAAATGAGGATAATAATAGATACCTAACAGGGTGGCAGGAGAATAAAATGTCTTAATATATTACATAGTTGGAATACTTTATATTACTTGATATTTGTTCAAGAGATGCTAGTAATTAGTTTATTATTCTCCAAATGAACTAATTCATACTCAATTTACTGTGATGTTGTGCTATTGATGGGTCTTTCTGATCAGATTTATATTCATTATGCTTTGAATCTCAATTTTACAAAAGGCCACTTCTGGGAATAGATACTTCACATCCTCATAGTATTTTTGAAGAATGAATCATTTGGCATAAGACTTTAGAAACATGAGTTTCAATACTTTTACCATTATTGGGTACCTTACCTGGGAGAAGTTACTCAGCCTTCTTACTCTTGCATTCCCTCAACATAGAAAGAAGAGGTAACCATAGATACCTTACTTATAGGGTTACTATATAACAATCAAATGAGTGTTATGGGATTGAGTCAAGTAAATAAAACATAGAAGTGTCAAACATCACTTGTGAATGTCAATAAATGTTTTCTTCTTTTATAAAAAGTGTTCAACATCTCTGGTAATTAGAGAAATACAAATCAAAACCACACAAAGATTTCATCTCACTCCAGTCAGAATGGCAATCATCAAGAATACAGGTAAGAATAAATGTTGGTGAGGATGTGAGGAAAAAGGTACACTCATATATTGCTGGTGAGACTGCAAATTGGTGCAATCACTGTGGAAAGCAGTATGAAGATTCCTCAGAAAACTTTGAGTGAAACCACCATTTGACCTAGCTATTCCACTTCTTGATTTATACCCAAAGGACTTAAAATCAGCATACTACAGTAATGTAGCCATGTCAATATTTACAGCAGCTCAATTCATAATAGCTAAACTATGGAACCAACCTAGGTGCCCTTCAATAGATGAATGGATAAAGAAATGTGGTAAGTATATTCAATGGAATATTACTCAGCTTTAAAAAGAATGAAATTATGGCATTTTCCAGTAAATGGATGGAGTTGGAGAATATCATGCTAAGTGAAATAAGCCAATCCCCCAAAACCAAAGGCCAAATGTTTTCTCTAATATGTGGATGCTAATTCACAATAAAGGGGTTGGGGCACTAGAGAAGAATAGAGTTACCTTAGATTAGGTAGAGGAAAGTGAAGAGAGGGGATATAAAGGATAGGAGAATGAAACAGACTTTTATTACTTTATCTGTATATGTGACTGCATGACCAATGTGATTCTCCAACATGTACACTCAAAAAATGAGAAATTATATCCCATCTATGTATATCAAAGTGCATAAATGCATTTACTATCATGTATAACTAATTAAAACAAATAAAAAAAAGTTAAAAATGAGAGAAGACTACTACGGCCAGAATATGAAATTTGATACATCTGGGATGAACCTCAAGCATTTGATAGTGCCTAACTGTAGAAACTTAGTGCCTTATGTGTGCATAAATGCACTGCATACATGCGCACACACATAAACACACCCATACACAGATTTAAATATAGTTTTAAATTTACATTGAGATCTAACTATAGATAGTACAAGCCACTCAATCCTTGCAATGGTCCTATGGGGTAGTACTATTGCAATCCTCTTCTAAGATGAGGACTACTTCTAAGGCTGGCTTGTTGCTTTCTTTCTACTCCTCTCAGTGTTTCCATGCATCCATTCTGGTAGTGATTCCATTGTCCTTGAGAACTGGATCTTGTCCCCAAAGTCAAGGTGGTAATGGCTCTGCTGCTTGTCTCACTCATCAGAGTGTTTCTTTGTGTGTGTGTGTGTGTGTGTGTGTGTGTGTTGTGTGTTAAACCATGTGGATTGAGCTTTTGTGTTGAAGTGGACTGATCTCATGACCCCATCCTTTGGTCTGTCGTCCATCTGATTGTCCACTGACCTGTCTTTGGGCGCTAAAAATTCCTTCAACTATGCCTTTGGACCATGGTGCCTGGCTATACTGTTTAAAGTCTGCTTCTTCTTCCAGATTTGTCCCCCCTCCTTTTTTTCCCACCCCAAAGAACCTGCTGTGTCCCAAAGAATGGTCCCTCTGACCTTTGAGGCTGGTTGCTTGCTGAGTTCTCAGCATGATGGAGGCCCTGTGGGTTGTTTGACTAAGTGTGCCTCATTTCTCCCAGGTGTTAAGGTTTAATTTTATGCATCGAAAGTGACCAAAACCATACAAAAGTCCTTAGTTCCATGGATAAAAATATATTCAGAAAGAGATTATGATGTAAAAGAGAGGTGCATAAAGGTAGCAGAATACAACAGTCACTAATATGGCATTATGTAAAAATGTGAATATGTAACAGATGTGATTCTGCAATCTGTATTTGGGGTGAAAATGGGAGTTCAAAACCCAATTTGAGTCAAATGTATGAAAGATGATATATCATGAGCTATGTAATGTTTTAAATAATCAATAAAAAAAAGAGAGATGCATTATGTTTGGGGAACCATTGTGAGTGGAAATGGTGAGTGCAGGAAATTCTTGAGCTTTGTGTCTGGGTCTTTTGGTAGGGATTGCCCTGCAGATTGGAAATGTAGGAGTGACATGCTGTGATGCCACCTCTTGGCTAATGAATGGATTGTCAGGGGACAGAGGAAACTCAAATCAATAGACACTGACTGTTGGTTGGTACCGACTCACTGTGGAAATCACCTAGGAAGGAAGCAGAGGGTTAGTGTGTTATGCAGGGAGGTGTGTTTTGTATTTAGTGACCAGAATCTCCTTGCCTTTGGGAGAATGAAATCCACACCTCTTGTTTAGAGTGGTTGATTTGAACAAAAATCAACATAGGGGAGAGATGGTGTTACTTTATAAATGGAGTAAAAGATAAGCAAGGATAAGCAATTTTGACAAAATGGCAGCAGGTACGAAGTGACAAGTGGCACATGCTCCAGTATCCAACAAAACAGTCTCTTTCCCAGAACCCCCCCCCTTTGGCCTGTAGAGAGGCCCTGTCACTGAATCAGAGCAGAGGTCAGCACCCTGACCCAATCACTCCATGGCCTTCTGGCTGACTAGGGGGTGCCAATTAGGTCCAATTGTGATGGAGGTGAGAGGGAAGTTTCCCCCCAGTTCACTGACCCTTGAGGGGACTTCAGTGTTTTTAGAGGGGGTAGGGTGGACAAAACTCCGCTGTCTCTGTCCATAAGCAGCCCCTATGCAGTGGTCGGTTGGACCTGTTCTTAGCCTCACCTCCTCCTGTTTTCCAGTTCTAAGGGAATTGACAAGGCCCTCCTATCTCCCTCAAATTTTGAAAATTTCCCAATTTGTAATTTCACTAAGTTGGTAGATGTTGGATTTAGGAAAAAGAACATTAAATTATAAATACTAGCTATTGACACAATGCCTATTTTTTTTGGGGAATCACATTTTTATATTGGTAGCGTGGCAAATGTCAGCCCCACTGCCCACCACCCACTTTCCAATCCCTGCCTTCTCACTGTGGAATACAATGATTTAATTCATAAGAAGCATTTCAGATAAATACTGAAGTCTAATTTATCAGGGCTCATCCAGGACCCCCAGCTAGCTTTAGATCCAACAAGTTTTCCACACGATAGTACTCTTCAAAGCATCCTAAAACATTCTCATCAATTTCCAGAGATTAAAATCAATGTGCTTGAATAAATAAATAAATAAAACCGATTATGCCCGCTGCCTTGTGCAAGCAAGGGTATATAGAGAAACAAATATAATGTGTCCTTTCCTTCTATGTCCAGGAACTTCGACTGCTACTGTGCTACATCAGGTATGTAATGAAAGACAAATGACAAGGAATCTAAATAGAAAAGGGGCGCTTGAGTAACTGTAGTTTTTATGTTCCGGAGAGCCTGAGAAAGAAAAGAAGCATTGTATCTGGGATTAACAGAACGGCAGGATTTCGTTAATGACAGCCCAGCTTTTAACCAAAAGGAAGATAGTTAGGGCAGTAAAAGAGAACATGGCTAGAATGTGCTCTGCTAATTGGAAATGTATATTATCTTCAGGCGATGTGTGCGCCGAGGGGAGGGGGCTGGGGAAGATGAGAGGAGACGAATTGGGAGGCTGGCAGGAGAGTCTGGACCCAGGACGCCCCAGATTGGGCCCTACCAGCAGGGCAGTTAAAGGGTCCTTTTTTGCTGATACGAATGGCCAGTGCCCAGACCCCACCCTCCCCCCACTCCCTTTTAATTCAATGGCTACGTAGGGGCTTCTTTGATGGAAGCTTTGAAGTCGGTGGCTTTGAGATTACTCTTCCTCTGTGACCTTGACCACCAGCCATGAGGTTAGGGGGGAAGGGGAGGGGAGGAGGAAGGCGCAGGAGCTGGAAAAAGGAAAGGAAGGAGAGGGGAGGGGAAGAGAAGGCCGCCCTAAGACATCTCTGCAGCATTCCACGACTTTTCTGATCACTCTGCAAAGTTGAAATATGATTGCAGCCTTTGCACCGGGAAGGAAAGAAACCATTTAAATGAAAAATTAGCTGCCTTAGCAGGTCAAGCACATAGTTACATTAATGTCGTGTAGAACAATAAATCAACTTCGATCTCCAATTGAAAAAATGCTAATTTAGCTCAGCGATTCACTGATTGTACTTTCCTCTGATAGAAATCTTTTCTTTTATTTAATGCGAAGCCGTGATTTGACAGCCTCCTCTAATGGTGCTTGCAGACTCTCAGCGTTTCAGCGGAATTCTGATCATGGTTTTAATATTCCGTGCAGCTCTGCCCCCTCTGATTTCACGCTCACACATTAACGAGAGCTGACACTGGAGATTAGACGCAGACAGCTGGAATGCCAGGTCTTTGTTGCAGCATGGACAGGAGCCAACGTCGTTCAACCACAGCCAAGAGGGACCTGGGAAAGTCTTAAGAAGGAGGGGAAGGCGGGGTGGGGGGCTGGAGGGAGGGTGGGAGCGGGGGATGGGAGCAGAAAGAAAGGCAAGGTAGTTCTGAAGGGCATATGAAAATGGATATTTTCAGAAAGCCCTTTCAGTCTCTGAAATTCACATTTGAATCAATTCTGGCTTGTTTAGAGGAAGTGGATCATTACAGGGAAATCCCAAATTGGTTGCAGTGTTTTTCTGTAAACTCTGAAAACACAAGTGGAATGCAGGAGAAATGAGATGGCTCCCTGCTTCAGCTGCTCGCTGGTTTGTCGGAGAAACAATGGTGATTAGGAGCTGGAGGGAGAGTGCTTACATAAGGAAATGCGTTCTCCCCTTTGCCTTTGGAAAAAAAAAAATCACTTAGTTCCAGGTGAATAGATGGAGAAATAAAACTAGATTTATGAGCCAGGGCTGCCCGTGCGACTGGTGACTACCTTGGCAAGAAAGGAAGTCGAGTAGCCTAACTGCCTGGATCCTAATAAATTGTTTCCTGATACCAGAAATCAAATAAAGATCCATAGTTTTATCTACACTGTGAAGCAAACAGAGCTCAGCTAGGGCCCATATTGCAGAGGAGAGGGAAGGGTGCTACCCGAATTGTGGCCCAACTTTCCCCAAAAGAAAATGACAGATGATCAAAGTTGCAACGATGGCACATTAATACTATGTCAAAAAAAAATTGTTTCTGCTCCCGGGGGAAACCAATTGAGTAGAAATAACAAATGTCCTTCTTGCTAACTGTATCATTAATAATCATTGTACTTTGCATTTTTATGGGGTACTAGGATTCTAGAGGCCTTTCATAAATATTCATAGGGGAAGGCTGAAGAAGGGAGATGGATGTACCCATTCCTGATGCCAAGATGGAGCGACTGAGGCTCAGGATCCTGCTGTGGCTCACCTGGAATGAAGTAGCAAGCAAGTCTCAATGAACCATGCTGTCGCTGGCAGGAAGCCACCTAGGGACTTTCTCTCTGTCTCTGCTGCTGGGTCCAATGAGCATGGCTTTTGTTGGGGGAGTATGTGAGCTGAACCATCTCTTGTCACTTTGGCCTGTTGTTCTTATTTGTCCTCCTTCCTTGTCTTGATGGGACCACTGCCACTGATAATGTTATTGAGCACTGAATTAGACAATGTTTTAATTGAAAAGAAGCATAAATTAGAATCCATGTGTACCTATAATATTTTAGGAAAAATCCAGAAGCTGGATTGCAGTGGTTAAGAGCGAAGCTCATGAGGTAGCATATAAATCATAGTAATTACAAATGAGCCAGATAAATTTGCCCATGAATCTTGATTCTTGTGGATTTGTAACCTTAGCAAAATATGTAGTTTTTTTTTTCATCCTCAGTTTTCTTTTTTTTTTCCTCAGGTTTCTTGTCTGTAAAAAAATGGAGAATAAAATAAAATAACTCTTAGTACCATGGCTGATAGATAGTGAGCACTCGATAAATACTAACTCTTGTGGGTGTGGTTATTTTTAGGTACCTGTGGCTAACAGAATGTTTGGTTCATAGTAAGCAGTTCATAGTAAGTTGGTTATTTTTCTGTAGCCCATCAGAATGTGTAATTCTAAAGCTTCACCACTGTCCTCAAAGCCGTCTTCTTAATAGATATATGCTTATTTCCAAGACACTGAAAAGTTGCCCCAAAGCATTGGGAATGGTTTGGGGAACCATTCTTTATAATTATGTATGGACATTGTTCTTTAAATATCTTCAAACATGGGCACATCTTCATCCTTGGAGGGTGAATTTGTTTGGGGGAGATATTAAAAGTTGCCCTGAAGCCACGTCTGATAAATGTGGCGGACATTCAAGTTGGAGGAACATTATTTTAGAAACAAGTGCACCTGTAAAGAAATTGTATCTGTTTTCTTTTATGGCACATAAATGGAATTTAACTACTATTCTAAGTGAGAGTTTAGACGGGATCACAGATCTTGATGTATCTGTAGGAGAAAACTGAAGCTCGATGTTTTGTGTTCACAGTTTATAACAGCCTTCCCTGATGTACTTACACTCCTTCTAGAAGAAAAGGATATGCCCACGAATTCTTCCGATTATGCACAATCTGAGGTTCTCTTCTCAAATTTGCCCTGATGGCTTATATGCAGCTTTCCTGCAGTGACTTTGCTCATTTTTCAGAATTGATGATACACCCTCTGGGCTTCTGATGGTCACTAAGGATTACAGTTTGCTAAGTCATGATGTCTGCCCTTGAGGCCCTCATAACCCAAAGGGAAATGCATTTGAATCATTGCAATGCACAAAGGTAAGTGCCATCCTGGAAGGACACATTCCTTTAGGGCAGAACAGATCCTGGGGACACTATACATCACACTTGTGTGTGTGAACTTGATCTTAGAGAGGGAGCCATTGACATCTACAGTTTTGCCTCATCCTTCTATTCTATCTATCTCTATTCCTTGCCTCCATAATATAAGAACAGACCAAATCTAATACTCCCTGCATTAGCCAGAGGCACAGCTAAAGTTCAAATTGTCCTTCTTGATCTGGCTCCCTTATTAGGAAGCTCTTTGGCAGTTAGACCAAGAGGAGACCTTTCTTGAGTCTGCTCCAGGAAGATTTAGGAGGTGTGATTTATTGTAATTTCAATTATAAAAGGTTTGGGTTTGGCTTAAAGAGGTTTAACTTACAATTCCTGAGTCTGTTCCAAGGCTGTAAACCATGGCAGGTTTCCAGTGGCCCCAGGTAGCATCCCCCATAGTCACATTACTTACGACTGATAATAAATGGCTTTGACCAGAGGGGAGAGTCGATCTGATCTGTTGAATAGAATGCTTAAGTGCATAAAGATGTGGGAGGAAGCTTCTGGTGGTTAGATAGAATTGACCATATCGATGGCAAGACTGTATAGATAGAATATGTTGGAAGACAGGAAGCCTGGAGTGGTTTTGTTCATATGTCAGTGCTTTGCCTCAGTGACACTGAGGCCAGATAACCATTAGTGCCAACACACTGACGTGAACATAGACTTTTTTGTTCAGTGTAAGTATGCAGAGAAAATGCACCCTGACTTTGTGCCTCCACTCTGGGTCAGAGCACCTAGAAGCATCTAGCTCAGATGTTGGAGACTGTGAAAGTCTACTTGGATCTCCAGGTCTGGTGGACTCAGAGTGTTGTAACCATTCTGAATTGTCATGACAACAGCATCCCCTGGGAGAGCAACTTTTAAACTGAGTATTTTACCACACAAGTTTCAGATATGTTATGAGCAGAACATTGGTGGATGATTTGCTAAAATTTGTAGATAATTTATTTGGAAAAGAATTAGAGAAGTTATCTGTATAATGTCACCTTTACCATCTCCTTTCCAGTAGGATTTCTAGAGTGGGAGAGAAAGAAGTGCCTATCAGGAATTAGGGAAGTCGCTGAATAGCCCCCCAGAGAGAATGTCAGATATGCTAATTTATGTTAATATCACGTGTATTCCCAATGGAAAAAAGGTTGAGAACTACTATGCTGGAAAATGACATTTGATGTAAACACAGGCATATCATTTATGCAATGCAAATTCAGCTTAGTTATTGTGAGATGAGAAAAGACTACATAAGGATGTAGTCTCCTAGCATCTGAGTTCCAGGGTATGTTTTTTGAGATGGTGTCTTTCTCTCAGACCCAAAAGAATAGGTTGCATGCAACCTATTTATTTGTGCCATTATTGTATAATTCTAGTTACCTTCATTAAGCTCATAGATTTTTTTTCATCACCTCAGTTAATCTCTGAGCAGTTACTGAAACTATTAGGAAAAAATAGAGGTCATGGAGTCAAGAATGTAGGGAAACATCCTTCTTTCAACATCTACTATATGTCAGAAGCATACCATATATGGTATATGGTTAAAAAAAATATATATATATATTATGGTAAAATATACATATATATATGCCAGCATATTTGCCTTGTCCTTCTATTCTATCTATCTCTATTCCTTCTAGGAGCTCTGACCCAGAGATATATACACACACACACGTTTGGTGTGTGTGTGTGTGTGTGTGTGTGTGTGTGTGTATAATGTATGTGGTAAAATATATGAATGTATATATGTAAAATATGTAATATATGTTAAATCATATATAGTATATAATTTAATCTTTACAATAATTCTATGGGGTTTATAAATGAGGACTGTTGTACAACTTAATCCATAACAGTGGATAACTGGCCTTCCCTGGGACTCAGAGGGGTAGAGGATTGAGAGTCAGGATGTAGTTCCCAAAGGTCAAGCACCTAGTAAATAATAGAGGGATAATTTGAATCCAGACCTTTCAGAATCTCCCAACTCTCACTTCTTTCTTGAACGAATATTCATGTAATGGCAGAGTGCTAAAGTTCTTGGTTGTGCCCCAAGAATATAAGGGGAAGGATTACACCTAGTCTAAAATTTGAAGTCCTAGGTCTAATTTGAAGGATTGAAGCCAAATAGAGATCATCAGGACAGCATCTAATGGAATATAGAGGTCAAACTGTATGAAATTGACAGTATTTGACCATTTTCTATCTATAAAAATGGAAATTTTATGTTTCCACTTGATGAAAGCAGGATAATCAGCGGTAAGAAATAAATATTTTTCTCACACATGGGATGAAGATAGAAATTTAAAGCTGAGCCTAGTGGCTCATGCCTGTTATTCCAGCAACTCAGAAGACTGAGGCAAGAGGATAGTAAGTTGAAACCAACCAGGGCAACTTAGTGAGATCCTTTTTAAAAATAAAAAATAAATAAATAAAATAAAAAGGGATGGGGATGAGGCTGATGATGGAGTGCCCCTGGATTCAGTCCTCAGAACCACAAGAAATAGACTCTTGCTATTAAAATGGAAACATAGTAGGGTGAAACTCTTTGGCTCCAGAATTTACACATTCCATAACTCCAAGTCACCTGAATGGGGCAGCCCCCTTGGATACTTTTGGTATTTGTAAACACATACCATCCATGGTGAGGAAGGGAAAGGTGACCTCTAGGCCTCTGATGTCCCCACAGGCTCTGGGACATGAGGCACAGGCCCTCTACAACTGAAACCATGCCCTGACTCTCAAACCTCTATTCCTGAGCCCCAGGGAAGGCTAGTTGCCCACTGCTAGGGGCTGAAGCAAAGATTCATGGACTGCCTCAATCCCCAATATCTCAGAATGTGAGTTTAATTAGAAAGAGGACTATTGCAGATGTAATTAGGGAAGACAATGTTGTACTGGAGTAGGCTGAACTATGGCCTTAAAAAGGACAGTGGGGAGGAGAGAGCCACGCGAGGACACAGACGGAGATGAGAGTGAGGCATCTGCTTGTAAGGAATGCCAAAGATCATCCCTCCCACTGAAGCCAGGGAGATGCAGGGCGGGGTCGTCCCCACAGGTGTCAGAGGGAGCATGGTCCTGTTGATGCCTCCTCCACCTAGGACTTCTTGCTCCCAGAACTGGCTGATTAGAAATCTGTTGTTTGAAGCCACTTAGTTTGTGGCACTTTGTCCTGGCAGCCCCCAGGGACGGCCTACCTTTCCCATTCTCTTGCCCTCAGTCAAGATGATCCAGAAAACAAAACAGTCACATAAAAAGATACATTCTATATTTCAGGAAGCAGGGCTCACTAGACTGACTCATTTCCAGAGTGTTCTGAAGAACTTCATTTCTTTCCCCTGCACTTTAACTTTGGGGCTCTATATGTTGACCGCTGCCTTTGAGTAGCAGTTTCTATTCAATTGATGAGAGTCAGCCCCCATGTTAGATGTACTCAGAGCCTATGTCATGGCCAAATGGAATTTGAATGAATGGACTGCCTTCCCAGTGAACATCAAGGCAAGGGATAGGGATGGGTGCTCCTGGGAGGCCCTTCCACCACTAGCCATTAACGTCAGTTATGTTGAATTGTAGATGTTATTGGGGAGAGACAATATTTTATGCCATTATCATCATTGGTAATTAATCCAGGATTCATTTATCAGATTAGCTGATCATCAGTAGGACCCAGATGCAAGTTGGCCACATGTAGATTCACCTGTTTGTTGAGTACCTGCCACATGTATCAGAGGCTGGTCCAGAGACATTGCCTGCATAATTTCATTGACAGTGCACCACAGCTCCAACACAGTTACCTCTGTTTTAAAATATCAAAGGTGAGGCACAATAAGACTAAATATCCTGCCAAATCACACCACCAGTAAGGGGTGAATGTGAGCTTTGGAGTCAGTATTTTTGACACTAAGAGCAGAGAAGAAAAGGCAGAGGGAATAGCTCCCAGTGAGTTGCCACGCTGGGAGGGTCTGGGATACTCCTTGAGAGTACTGGGCACAGAAAAGTGCTACTCAGAAGCTGTTGGCCACAATGGAAAGAGTCTAAGGATCTTGGAGCTCAACAGAGGGTGAACCTAGAATGTGAAGCTCAGTTGTTCAGCTCTGTTATCTGCTGGTCTTGTGTTGGTGGGACAGACACCGAATTTTCTCTCAGTTTCATTATCCTAAACTAACCTATGGGCACAACATTTTCCTCTTTGAGCAGTTCTGAGGGTTGCCCAGGATGATGCAGGCACAAGACCATAGCAGATGTTAGCTAGTCAATAAACCCTTGTTTCTGTCTTGCTACTCAATTATGTTTTGGGCAGCCCCTGAGCTAAAGTCAGATCCCTTCAGAGAAATCCCACTGTTTTGAAGAGTATTCAATGTGCTATTACAAACTTAATTTTTGGAAGTCGCAATTTCATTTTTTAAAATGATGAATAAAACATTTTCAGAAGAATTGCAATGATTCATCCACTTAGTCATCAGATATTAGGTAGATCATACAGACACTAGGCAGGACTGGATCAGACAAGGAATTAGAAGACACTGTCCACTCTTGAGAATGACCTGTATTCATTCCAAATTGAAGAACTATAAGGATGGTAATTTTTCAAGGTTTTTTTTTTTCCCCTCCCTGATATGTAGCCCTATGCATGTACATAGGGAATAGACAGTTTTGTGTTTTAACTATTTTCTGAACACTTTCCCTTAATCTGTTTGTGTGTGGGAAATGCTATTTCAGCCCCAGGGCTTTTGTACAATCACTTCCCTCATATAGCTTCATGGTTTGGTTTTTAACTTCACCTATTAGGTGGTATCTGATAAGTGAAGTTAAAGGATTTTAGAAAGGATTTCCTGACCCTCTAACTGTCTTCACCCAGTTCCTTGTCTTTTTCTTCCCTTACCATAAAAATGGACTCAGATCCATCATTTCCTAGCATTATATCATATTACTTGTCATGAATCATCTATCTCCTTACCATTCCCTCCCTTCCCTGAAGAATGTGGGAAGATGAACATTAAGACTTCATTTTGGGGCTGGAGGAGTGGCTCAGCGGTGGAGCACTTGGCTGGCATGTGTGAGGCTCTGAGTTCATTCCTCAGCACCACATATAAATAAAATAAAAGATCCATTGACAACTGAAAATAATTGAAAAAAAGGACTTCATTTTGTTTTTTGATCCGTCCCCAAGACCCAGAACAGTGCCAGGCCCATTGTAGGTACTCAAAACAAAACAAAACAAAACAAAACAAAACAAAAAAACCACTCAGACTGAATGGTTACATGAAGAACATTTCTATTAACTGTATAATAAATCACCTAGTTTTCCTCTATTTCCAGAGCCATGATACACTTGCTAATGAACATCACCCAGTTTTACTGACTTCATATTCCTCTCAATCTGCGGTCAGCATATGGGCAAATTCTTTTTGTGTGTATGTTGGTAAGGATTGCTCTGTTCTGCCCCCACCCAAGCCCGGGAGCATGTCCTCTAGGTTGCTGAGAGCAGAGACATTTATCTCATAGGATTTCCTTGTGGATAGACATTATTTCTCTTCAGCTAGACTTCCACTTCCCAGGTACATCCACAGAGGATCTATAGTCAGTTGTGCCAACTGGCTTGGGTTTGCAGTGCTCCTAGATTCCTCACTAATGGCTATAAATGTGCCAAGGAACGGAAAGTGAAAAGTTCAATGTGCAATGAATCAAAATTGACCTGGCCTACACTGGTACCCTTTCTAGACACACCTGAGACCTCGCCACTTGCTATCATTATCTCTCATTAGAAATGACTCAAAGGCACAAGGTAAGCAATTCGAGGATGCTGATTGGATTTGTGGTGGGGGGAAGGGGGTGTTGATAACAAGCCACATTTCTCTCTCTCTCTAACTAAATGTATAGCAGAACCTTCAATGAGAAATATTTAGAGGCTAGCAAGAAAGTAATTAAAGGCAGAGTTGCACATCAGCAATTCCTCTATTTTCAGATGGCTAATACTGTGGATTTTAAAATTTGTACCTAGGTGCTGAATTAGATCAGTTTTCTTAGCTTCTTAGTTTAGAGCTGGTTTTTATTAATTTTTTGTTTGTTTTTCATAATTCATGGCTCTCCCATGCCAACATGATACTCCTGGAGGAAAGCACTCTTACTCATTTTATTTATCTCCTTTCAGGGATTTCTATATATAAACAAGCCCCTGTGTATACTATTCTTTTTTTCCGGCACGAATGGCAGCATATACATTATTGCTCACATCATTTTTTGTTCTACAATTTATCTTTGAGATCATTCCCCAGTATACACAGAGAGGTGACTTCATTATAAAACCGCTGCCTAGTATTTAATTCAATAGATGTATCATATTTTATTTTACTAAGCCCCTATCAAGGGATATTTAATTTGTTTTGAACTTTTTCAGTTATAAACAATGTAATAAATCATTTCACACATGTGCAAGTGTACTACCAGGGAAGACTCCTAGAGAGATAATTTCTAGGTCAAAGGATATGCACTCTTCACTTTTCCATAGATCATTACAGATTCCCCTGTGGACAATCCAACAACACACACTCCTGGGTGACACTGCCACACAAGAGTGGTTTCTTCCTTGTACCCTCCCCAACCTTCATTTCTTTGAGAATCTAATTGGTAAACATATAATTTCATGGTTTCCCCTTTCATTTCTCTTATATATTAAATAGCATTTATATTTCTGTGGGCTGTGAGTTCATGATTTGAGTGTGCTATTATTCTAGATTCTTGATCGTATGACTTATAACAAAGAACACTATATGTGTTAAAGACATCAGCCCTTTGGAAAATTAAAATATTTCTCCCAGTTTTCATTAATCTTTAAAGTTTTATTCATATTTAATTTACCATGCCAAAAATGTAGTGAAATTCATCACTTCTCCATTGTGGGATTATTTTAAATTCTTAGGTATCTTTTAGCTTCTTCCTTTGTTGCAATTTTAAATGATATATCTTTTCTCATTATATTCCTTTTAAAAATTGTATTATGAAATACATTATGAAGTGAATTTTAAAAGGCATACCGAATAATAAAACAGACACATATGTGTCCATCATTTACCTTAAATAAAATTTCACCGATAAAGTTGAAACCCCCATCTGTCAACTCATCACATTCTTCTCATTCTCTCCCAGAAATAACCAGCATCAGCACTTGGTGTGCATCATTCCTGAGCATTTCTCAAAGTACTTTTATGACACAGATGTGTGTTCTTAACACCTGGAACTGTTTTGCATGTTTTTAATCTTTACATGAATGTATTCAGTCTTCTGTAGCTTGCTTTTGTGTGTGTGCAAATCCATCCATATCTATATATTTAGTTCTAGTCTACTCATAATACAGAATGAGTATTTCACAATTAATTTATATATCTTCTGGAAATGGACATTTAGGGTGTCACCTCTTTTCTTTTTTTCTGTTAGAAATAATGGTGCTAGGGAAACTCTTGTTCAGATCTCCTTGAATAGGAGAGTTTCTCTGGGAATTGAATTGCAGTGTTGTGAGGTAACTCACCATGCAATTTAGCAGCTAGAGTCAAATTATTTTGAAGATGACATGCTCCCATCCACCATGTTTAAGAGTTTCCTATGCTTCTCATCCTGACTTTCACTTGGTATTGTGAAACTTTAACATTTTGTCAATCTGAGAGGGTGTGAAGAATATCCCATTTAGTTTGAATTCCCCTGTTTATTAGAGAATTTGAGAATCTGAGTCCCCCATCACTCCCCAGTTCTAGAAATGGAACACAGAGCCAGGCAAAGTGCTCTGCCACTGAGTCATACCCCCAACCCAAGCATCTTCATGTGCTCATTAAATTAACCTTCTGGGTTTCCTTTTAATTAAAAAAATGAATTGTTTGTTTATAATAATTTTTACATTTTTAAATTTTTAAAAAAAAAATCCCATTATATTTTAAAAGCACCTTGAATGGGTATACTATTGTATTAATTTTTTAAAATATGTGCTTTTAGTTGTCAATAGACCTTTATTTTATTTATTTATATGTGGTGCTGATAATTGAACCCAGTGCCTCACTGATGCTAGGCAAGCACTCTACCACTGAGCCACAACCCCAGCCCCCTATTGTATTGATTCTGTATATGAATTATGTATCATATACCACGGTGGCACAGGAAGTGGTACTAGGGTGGTATTACATTCTTCAGTGTTTTTCCTTTCAAGAGGTGGAGGTGACTTCTCCTTCCCTTCGGTGTAGGACAGACTTTGTGCCTCACTTCTGATGTGAAAGTGATGGTTCACCTCTTCATAATGTAGGTCATAAAAGGCACGTGGCTTCCTGCTTGCTTGTCTTTCGTTTTCAGTCACTTGTTCTGGGTAGGCCAGCTGCTATCCTGCAAGGACACTCAGACAACACTGTGGAGAGACCTATGTGTCCAGAAACTGAGGCCATGGCCTGGGAGAAACCGAGGCTTCCTGCCAACAGCCATGTGAGTGTGCCATCTTAGAAGACAATCTTCGTGCCCCTGTCAACCTTCAGATGGCTGTGGCCCTGGCCAACATCTGGGCTGCAAATGCACAAGAGACCCTGAGCCAGAACCACCCAGCCCAGCTGCTCCTGTGTAAGATAATAAATGTTTGTTGTTCTAAGCTACTTGGTTCATTCTGTTTTCTATGACATAATACCACAACTAGTGGTTTATTTCTCACAGACTAGAGGCTGCGAGTTGCAAGATCAAGGCACCAGCAGGTGCAACATCTGGGGAGGGCCTGCTTCCTCATGCACAGATGGTGCCTTCCCACCGTTTCCTCACGTGGTAGAAGGTGCAAGGCAGCTCTTGAAGGGCTCTTTGACAAGGGCACGAATCCAATTCACAAAGCCACTGCCATCATGACCTGCTCATCTCCCAGAGGCCTCACTTCCAAACACATTGGGCATTTGGTTTCAACATATGAATTCTGGGTAAACACAAACATTCAATCTATAGCAACTGCTAAATTTGGGGACAGTAGATGCTATTGAGTAAAATCTATAGCAGCTGCTAATATCAAATTTTGGGATATTTTGTTAAGCAGCAATAGATAACTGATACATACCTTAATGAATGATTTTGTTTGTCATATTTTTTTGTAATTGATTTTCTTTTATTTCTTAGGATTGAAATATTATCTACATATAATCATGGATCTGATTTTTACAGAAATAATTTCATTATTTCACTATCAAGCCCAATGCCAGACTGGAGTTAAAATTTTTGATTTTTTTTTCTTTTCCTTTTTCCTCTTATTTTGGGAGTGGGGTACCAGGCAATGAACCCAGAAGTTTTCTACCCTTGAACTACATTCCCAGGCCTTTAATTTTTTTTTAAGTTTTGAGACAGTCTTGCTAAGTTGTTTAGGGCCTCACTAAGTGTCTGAGACTAGCCTTGCTTGAACACGTGATCCTCCTGCCTCAGTCTCTTTTGAGTCAATGGAATAAACAGGCATATATCACCATGTCTGGCAAAATTCTTGATTTTTAAAAAATGTTCATGCAGTATGTTCATTTATTCCTGCTTTATTAGCAGCCTTTAAACATAATGATGTTGAACTTTGTTAAATTACTTTTCAGTATTTAAGAATATTATCTTGCAAATTTTTTGAATTACATTGAGTTCTGTTTCTTCATTGATATTCATAAGTGAGAGTATTTTAATTTGCTATTGCTTGTGAAATCTTTGCTAAGTCTCAAGTTTTTAATGAAGATTTTGGTCATTTTTATAATCAATGTTAAGCATGTGCCATAAAAACAAATGTAAGCTTTTATTACTTTTTCTGTTCCTGGAACAGTATAAATTAAGGTAAGTAAACTTGTTCTTTGACCAGATAGTATATATTTTAGATTATGTGAGCTATTTGGTCACTATCCTAATGACCTAACCCTGCTTGCATAGAGAGAAAGCAGCTATAAATAATATGCAAAGAATATGGCTGTGCTTTAATAAAATTTTATTTATATAACGAGTAGGTGCAACTATACCTCAGATAGAGCATTAATCTTCAGGATATATAAAGAACTATAAAAACTCAACATCAAGAAAACAAATAACCCAATCAATAAATGGGCTAAGGAGCTGAACAGGCACTTTACAGAAGAAGAAATACAATCGATCAACAAATATATGAAAAAAATGTTCAACATCTCTGGCAATTAGAGAAATACAAACCAAAACTGCTCTAAGATTTCATCTCACCCCAGTTAGAATGGCAATTATCAAGAATACAAGCAACAATAAATGTTGGTGAGGATGTGAGGAAAAAAGGAACACTCATACATTGTTGGTGGGACCGCAAATTGGTAACCATTCAGGAAAACAGTATGGAGATTCCTTAAAAAAGTTGGAATGGAACCATTATTGGATTCAGTCATGCCACTCCTTGGCATATACCTAAAGGACTTAAAATCAGTATACTGTAGTGATATGGCCACATTAATGTTTATAGCAGCTCAATTTACAATAGCTAAGCTAGAGATACAATCTAGGTGCCCTTCAATAGATGAATAGATAAAGAAAATGTGGTACATGTAAGTAATGAAATATTACTCAGCTATGAAGAAGAATGAAACTATGGCATTTGCTGGTAAATGGATGGAACTGGAGACTATCATGTTAAGTGAAATAAATCAATCCCCAAACACCAAAGGCCAAAAGTCCTCTCTGATATGGGGATGTTGATTCACAATAGGTGGGGGGTGAGAAAGGAGTGGAAGTTCACTGGATTGGACAGGGGGCAGGCAGAGGAAAGGCAGGGAAGATGGGAATGGGAAAGACAGTAGAATTAATCAGACATAACTCATAACTTTCCTATGTTTATATATGAGTATACGACCAGTGTAACTCCACATCATATACAACAACAAAAATGGGAAGTGTAGTCCAAGTATGTATGACATATACATACATTCTACTGTCCTGTATAACTAAAAAGAATAAATAAGAAAATAACTAAAAACTACATGTTAAGGAAAAAAAAACACCAACAACAAAAACAAATAAGTGGGCTGAATTTGGCCCACGGATCATAGTTTGCTAAGCCCTGGTGTTAATCAGCTTTCACTTTAATGGGCATACAATCTCCTAGGAATCTTGCTAAAACCAGCTTTCCCTTCAGTAGGTTTGAAGTGAAGCCTTAGACTCTGTATTTCTAACTAGATTTCAGGTGATAACCATTGGCTGGACCTCAATCACTGTGAATAAAAAGGCTTTAATAATATTGAAATTGTCTTTAAAGTTTGGTTGAATTTATTTATGAAAATATCTAGGCCAATTTCCTTTAAATTTTTCTGAATTCCTTTACAGATATTGGTTGCTTGAAACTTCTGATCTCTTCTGCGGTTAGTTTTAGTAATTTATATTCCTTAGAAAACCACACATTCCAATTAGGTGCTCATGTTTATGTGCAAAAAGTTGAGCAAAATTGTTATTAAAGATTCTTCTCTGTGGTTATTTTATATTATTATTTAGTTTTAAAATGTATTTATGTTATAATTTGCTAATGTATCTCTTGTACCTTTTTTTTAAAATAAAGATTTTTGAGTCTATCCATTTATTCTACTGTTTTGGATTTTCTTTATTTTTAAAAGTTTTTGTTTGTTCTTTTTAGTTATACATAACAGTAGAATCTGTTTTGCTATATTTATGTATCTTATTCTAATTAGGATCTCAGTCTTATGGATATATATGATGTTGAGATCCACTGTGGTGTATTCATATGATTTTCTTCATTTTTTTCTGCTTAATCTTTATTCTTTCAGGTTACTTTTTTTTGACTCTTGAGCTTTATACTTAACCAATTACTTTTAATCTGTTAATTAATATTAACAGTATTCAAAACCATGGATTTCCCTCTGAGCTTTGCTTTTATTTGTTTATTAGAGACCTAGTAAATTCCTTTCTACAGATGATTTTCTTGTATTTCTGGGGGTTTTGAATTTTGAAGCTATGGTGTCTGGTTCACAGAGAGTCATGAGCATTGTTCATTGTGAAATGCAGGTTTTATCATTTTGACATGCTCACTGGGATGTGTTTAGAGCATTTTGGATACTTCTTCTGTGACCATTTCCCCTACCCTACCTTTCTCATAGACAAAGATAGCTCTATCTATGATTGACAAGTCCTTTCTATAGATTCTGGGAAATTTCATCTTCTGAAAGAAGTGAATGAGGTCCTCAGCTGTGACCAATATTTGCCAAATTGACCTGCCTCCTGGCATGGTAGAGCATTGCTTGATATCCACTTCCTGCTTCCCCACTCCAACCATCTCTATTGGCTCAGACAGTACAACGACATTTCTGCTTCACTCTTCTTTCTAACCTTAGTTTAAAATCTGACTCTGCCTCCAACCACACTAGTTAGGGTCCCTAGGTCTTAATAGCCAACTCTTTGACCTGGCCTCTCAAAATGGCCTCTTATGTTGGTAACATCTCCAGTAAAGCTCTGAGAATCACTTTGATTTCTTACTGTGTCATTGCTCCCTGTTAGGACTGTATCTGCCTAACCCAGGGCTGAGCTCTCTACTCCTTCTGAATATTCGCCAGGTTCCAGCTATTGCCGTCAACCTTTCTTGTACACATTAGTGACCTTCAGACTTCAGGATGGCTGTCTCCTGAGGACTATTCAAATGGCTGGAGATTCTGAGTGATTATCCTTTCTGAAAAAAGATTCTCTCATCTGGCAAAATATGTTTTGGATTGTTATTTCTTAGAATTTCCCCCCAAATTTGCCTATCATGGTGAGATCTTTCCTAAAGACCTGTGGATGATTGTTGCCATGAACTCCATTCAAGGTCATTTTTACTTTTCCATTCATTACAATCTTTAGCTGTATCTAATCTACAACCTTATTTTTCTCTTCTAAAAAAACAATCAGTTGAAAACTAGCAAAACATGAATCCCCCCAAAAAATATATTGCAAAAATGATAGTAGTAATGGCTAATATTTTTTTAAACACTATGTGTAGTTTCTGGGTTCTTTTATGTATATTAATTATCTCATTATAGTATCAGGTTAATGATATAATTGCTAATATCATAATAATAGATTTATAGTTTTGAAAACTGATACTCAAAGAATTGAGTAGGAAACAGGTTATAAAGGTTACAAGTGTTAGAAGAGATAGGATCCCAGGTCAAACTAACTCCTATCCATTATGCTATATAGCTTACTGGCCAATTTTCTCTAAGGCCAAGCCAATTATATATGTTTTATTGGCTAATAATTTTATGCTTTATAATGGATTCCATATCATAATTAGTATGAAAAAATTGCTGGTCTACTTATCAGAGTATTTTCAAGACTCAGTGTAACACTAGCAACTCTTCAGGCACAGAGCACAGTTATTAAATAACAATCTCATAAGGTTATTCTTGAATTTCTTTAAAAGTCTTTAGAAGAATATAATCTTATTAATTCACATTTAGAACATTCTATAGACTTAACACTATTTAGTCGATTATCTTTTGTTATAATTTGGGTCTTGAAAGTTCTACCAAAGGCCCATGTGTTAAAGATTTGGTCCTCAGAATGGCACCAATGGGAGGTGTTGGAATCTGTAGGAGAAGGGGCCTCATGTAAATTATAGAGATCATAAGAATGGGCCCTAGAAGGAATTGTGGAATCCCAGCCCCATTCTCTTCCTGCCTTTGCTTCCTGACTATTAGGTGAAGGCTTACCACTGCCACATGCTCCTATTGTGATTTGCTATCCTATTATAGGCTCAAAGCAATGGAGACAATCAATCCATGGACTGTAACCTAAATAAACTTTTTTTTTTCTTTACAAGCTCATTATCTCAAGTATATCATTATAGTAATGGAAATATGATTAGCACATATTTTAACCATCTTCCTTTAACAGTGAAGTAGTTAAACTAAGTTACAGTAGCTGCTATAACAACAATCCCTTAAGCTCCCTCCAGTGATTTAAACAATAAGAGACTATTTTTGCTTTGTTGATTTAAATCAGATGTAGTTGCTCAATCAAACTTTCAGTTGCTCAGATGTATACCTGGCCTCCTTTCTTTTATGGCTCCATTCTTTTGTAGATTCTTAAGTGTTCTCCAATTAGTATCTTCATTCAGTAGAGAAAAAAGAGGGTGTGGAACACGTTTTTATGATGCCTTTCTAGTCAGGTTTGGTATCTCTTCTGCCTATGTTCAATTGGCTAAGAACTCAGTCACATGGTACCAGATTTCTATAAGGAGTTTGGAAAATAGTCTATGTCTACAAGAGA